>NC_137739.1:12133160-13333160 GCF_963264785.1 Psittacula echo
ACACAGTGTGGAGTTCAGAAGCTCAGATGGGTGAAATCCACCCAGCTTGCCCAGGATTGGAACCACAGAGCCTGAGGTTTGGGAAGGGAGATACTGGCTATGTCACTGAGTACCATCCCCAGCTCTTATCTGTCAGGTTTCATAGTCACAGCAGAGTTTCTCTCTGCTAGCATAGGGAGACATGTGCTTTCTCATCTGGAAGGCAATGAGGCACCTTAAAACTGTGTCCTGCTGGAAGAACTGAGATTGACAGTCTGGCCCAGGAATGGTCCGTAATCAGGGCTGGAGAGCTAAATGGGTGTATGGAAAATACAGTATTTTGCTTCTTAGATAACAGGGTTTAGTGGGAGCACAGGGTAGCTACTGGATAAAAAGCCACTGGGAGCATCTAAATTATAAAGGATATTTAATTTTTTTGTGAGGGGCTCTTAATGACCCTATACCACTTTGAGTCATTGGAGAACTTAAACCTGTGTATGGTCTGGATACATACCTTTCATGACCAGGATCTTCCAGATCTGATTCAAAACCCTTCCCCGTATTCTTTAATCCAGTTTTAGAATAGCCAGGAGACTGGGAACTATCTTCAGGAGTCGTTGCTGGAGGCCTTGTGCTTTTCCTTGTTGGGGTCAGTGTGTGATCTGACGCTGAAGCTTGTACGTTTTGTGCTGTGTGAGGACAAAAGGTATAGAAGGAAGCTGCATTGATCCCTGGACTGACTGGAGAAGAGTCAGAGTATTGCTGTGGCTTGGCTGAGCTGGGTGTTACACTGAGCCTGGGGCTGGCTGGGCAAGATGCTGGAATAGTCCTTGCTCTGAGTGGGCTGGGACACGATATTGCTAAATGTTTGTCTCTTTGCTCAAATGGTTGAGGGTTTGGTGATTCTCCTGGGGCCAATCTAGTGATGGAGGCAATGTCCAGCAGGGTTTGATCCTGAACCATGGAGATCTGGCTGGTTGGTTCTGATGAAAGTGAAGAGCTGCTTGATGTGTCGCTGGAAGAGTTTGACGTAGCGAATGGGGGAATTTTCTGAGCATTATGGTCACTCCTGTTCCTCTGCGTGCTAGTGACATTTAGAGCTGGGTGTTGTGAAGCCCTAAAGAAAGACAAACACACACTTTGTCCTCTGGACTGGGCTGAAGGTTTGTAAGACAATTTTAGGCCTATTTTTGGGACAATTTTAAGCCTGTTTCCCACAACTGCATTTCCCCATAGGCTGTTTTGCTTCTCATGTCTGTATAAAACCCTCTGCTTCTCATGAACAAGAAAAAAGTGCTTGAGAATAAGACACATAAATTCAGGACCAGTTCCTCCCTGGTGCCATCTAAGCAGCTATCATCAGTGTGATAATTACTGGCACATCAGTGTTCTTCCCAAAAGTCATTCAGCTCTGCAAGAACCAAGGATTTGGTGCTGGGGAGGGGCATGAAAGATAAGAAAGCTACTGGCATATTGACTGTGATAAATTCTAGTAAGAATGCAAAAGAATAAAACCTGGCTTGCAGGTTGCCACAGCACCTGCCCTTGATCATTCCTGAAAAGTATGAAGACCTGCCTTCACTTTGGACCCACACACTTTAGTCTCCTGGTAGCTCTGCACGTTCACCTGATGAATTAGGAGATGAATAAACAGGCAAGATAAAAACAGAAGGGCAGCAGAGGCTGACATCAGTGTTCCTGTGGTGACACTGTAGGACATTTCTTTTATATAGCTTAATATGTAAAGGACTTTTCTTCCCCTCCCTCCCCCAAGCTCTAGACTGTGTACAGGCAGAGGAGATACCAATGGTTTTTTTTTCTATGGCTAAATTTTACTTAGTTTGGCAAGACTGATGGCAAGAGAGGACGATGTACCTCTGGAGTTGTACTGATGGGTACTGAATGCAGCTAGAAATGCCTTGACCTTGAAGGGGAACACAAACATACCCACTGTGCAGATCATGATTCAGGATTTCTAACAGCCAAAGAACATGACAAACTTTTGTAGCAATAGCAGTGACCAACTGAGCCTTCTTGTGCATCTGGTATATTTGTATTTCTGTTGTGGTGGAAGACAGCAGAAAATGCTGGTCTGGATGGCATATATGAGATCCAGTGCATGAAGTCCTGTCCTGTTAGTACCAGTGGCTTAAATTAGCTACATTTTCACTTCTTCAGCTCCTTGCACCTTTCCCAATATTGGATGCAATTAAACACCAGATTTTTAAGGTCCTTAAGAGTATGCCTCGCACCTATTGGCTTCAATAGGGTTAATTAAGGCCTTTGCTAGATCACAGCATAATTACAGGTTTAAATCAAATTTAAATATTTGCTAATTGGAAAAGTAGACAGTAACAGAGCTACTGCATAAAAACAGAGCGAAAAGAAGCATTAAATGACTTATATAAAAGGCAGGAGAGAAAAGAAGGAACACAGAAGTCAGAAGGAGCACCCTTCTCCATAAGTGCCTTGCTTTCGTAAACTGGCTGAACTGGAGTGGGAGACCAGAATTTCCAACTAGATATAAGGAAAAGCTTTCTCATCCTGAGGGTGTTCACTGGGGCAGAGGCCAACAGATGTATTAGGATCTCCATCCTTAGAGATATTCAGGAATTAGCTGGACAAGGAACTAAGCATCCTTATTCAGCCTGTCTTAAGTGACATGCTGTGAGCAAGAGGCCCTGTCCACCCATGTTATTCTGTGATTCGGTGATTCCACCTAGCTTACTTGTACTCAGTTTCCCTTTCTCCTTTCCCCTTTCTCCACTTTGAGTTCCACCTCACCATTCTTCTCTTCCATTGAAGCCACTGGAATGTCCCCTTCCATACTAAGTTTATAGTGCCTGTTGCAGTACAGTCCCTCATAAATAACAAGTTTTTTAAAGGAAAAATTGTGTTACTTGCAGCCCTCTAGCTTAGATGGATCACTACCCTTTCATTGCATTAGTTGGAGTCAGTAGTCAGTGGAAAAGCAGGCTGTGCAAGCGAGGGTAGCCAGGAGCTGGGCATCTGTGTTGTGCTGCCTTTGTAAATTGAGTTGCTGGCTCTCAGCCTCTCTCGAGTGCGAGGAATGATGGCTTGTAGCATGCTTGGTCATGCTGTGGAGGTGTTCAGAAAGCTGGAATTTGGCACAGGTGAATCTGGGTGTTCATTTATTGCCAGAGAGAAGCCTGGTAAACTTGTGAGGATCAAAAGCCAGAGCTTCCGATCCAAGGAGTGCATCCCCATGCCCCAGGGAGCAGGCAGATAGGAGGAGAGCTGTCTGTTGGTGCATAGGCTGCTCTGGAACTGAGAGGAGCAGTGGAAAAGTGGGATCTTTCAGCACAAAGGACACAAAATTGCTGGTTACTTAAATCAGAGCTGAACTGCAGTAATTCCTTAATCTTCACTACAAAATCCCACATTAGGGAAATACTTTTTGCTGTAGCAACGTGTAAGAAACCTACTCTGATGAGCAAAGCCCATTTTAAGGCAACTAAAATAAAAATGCATATTGTAACTTTGGTTTTTTTTTTTTTTTGTTAAAAATATATGTATTTATCCTCAAATATCTCACAGTGTAAAACTATCTGATGTTTAATGTGAAACATTAACTGAGCTAATTCCTGCCTACATTCTGGGAGGGGTAATATAATATGCACAGTAACTGAAGGGCTCCTTGGGTGCATATACAATCTGAACTATTCCATGTCTTTAGCAGTGTTGGAACCAGTTGGCTTTTTTTGAGTTTTGGCGGTTTTGTGTGTGTTTGTTCTGTGTTTGGGTTTGTTGGTTTGGTTTGGTTTTTTTTCATAAATCCAGGATTAGCTGTAGGAGATAGGACATTTACTGAAAGATGCAATTTAAGAGTGACAGAGAACACGTTTCATAACTAATCTCACTGAAATTTATGTAAGATACATTTCCAATTCACCTGTGCACTGGAGGAAACAGAAAAGTATTCTAAACTAACACTTTATTTTGCTTCTCTTTTCCACCCTCTAATTTTCACTGTTTGCAGTGCTCAACATGGGACTGCATTTACTTTTATCCTCATGCTGATCGCAGAAGCAGAGGAGCCGGTTGTTTAAGGAGCAATCTGAAGCTTCTAAACATGAAATGTCAGTCTGGATTTTAACAGAGGTAAATGAGGACAGAGCTGAGACCTATAACTTTGGACTTTCCTAGTGGACAGGGGATTGCCTGAAGACAGGAATGAAATTCCCGTTGCCTTCAATATAGCAAGGCTGGATCTCAGATCTGTACCCATGATGCTCCATCAGAGGCGATTTTTTCCACCTGTTTCTATGTACTGAATCACTATGAACTGAATAAATTACAGGAAGAATTGCAAGACCTGGAGTTGAAATCAATGCTGACATGAAATAGGAAGGTGATTGCAGCTGTCAGGTACCTCCACAAGGAGAAACCTTGACTCAGCTTTGAGCGACACTTCAAATGCGTCAAGCCCTTGTTGTCTGCCTTCTTCCAGCCCGGCGCTGCTCAGCATATAAAGCATGTTCCCCGTTGTCAGAGTGACCTTGTCTGCCGTCTGTGCCTTGCCCTCTCCAGCTGAGCTTGTGCAACAGAGTCTTTATAGCACTGAATTTGGAGACATTTGAAAGTTGCCTGCAAATACAGCACTACTTTACTTCAGTGGCACTTGCAACCAAGAAAAAACAGTGGATATTCTTTTTTTATGAATCATTTCCACCATGTTTTAAAACTAGAGTTCTCCTGATGAGCTTGGCTGAATAGAAGAAAATGACAACATGCTTTTCAGTGAAGCACTGAGGGGCTGGTTGAATAAATCTTACTGTAGACAGCCAAGGGTGGGAGGATGGTAGAAGAGCTGTGGGATGGACCCAGGGGAAATGCCTGCAGGGTGATGATATGAGAATAAAATTACTTTTTTCAAGGCCTCCTCTTTGTCAGGTGACCCTCCTAAATTGCCCACACTGCTAAAACAGTGACTATATTAGTTTTTAAATGCTGAATTAATTTCGAACATTCTTGCAGTTTTCTACAAGAAAAGCTGGTATCCTGGACCCTGGGTTTATCTGCCTCGAATAGCAACTGAGGCTTTTAGCCACACACAGTAAGAACATGCTGTTTCCTGCATGTTTCTCTTGGCTCTTCTGACCTACCCATTCCCTCTTTGGCTTTGTCCTTCTCATCCTTCATGACAGCTCCCCCACTTCTCTTTTGCCCCTCGTTCTACATCTATCACCCATACCTCTCCCATCTGCCCTGTGGGTCCCAGGTGCACTGATCTGAGCAGCAGACTCATCATATTAATGCCAACTGATCAGAGAAGACTGGAGGAGAGGGTAGAAGTGGCATGGACATACAGATGTCTGAAATCAGGAGCAATTGCTATCTGGAGCCTAATAACAGTGAGCATTTCTTGGTAATAAATAGCTGTGCAACAACAAGACCCTGCTATGAAACTTCATCTTCTATCATTTTTGTGTAGTGACTGCACAGCAAGTGCATTGGGATGTCCCAGCCCTGCACTTCTGAGTGAAAAAGTTGAGACCTCGAAGGTAAAAAGTGACAGCCAATAGAGTATTAAGAGTGTTTAGAGCTTTGCAATGGCAATGCTAAATCTGGTATCAACAAAACATGACATGATATCAGATGTATAGGGGCCAGCACCATATGTTTGCACAGGAAGGCAGCTTGGTGAAAGCAGAGGATGCCAATGTATAGCTACAGCTCCCTGATGCTGTTATTAGCCTGTCTCAGGCAAGTTTAAATCCTGTTAAAGGAAAATTATAGTTTAATATTTGACATTAAATTGTTTAATATAGAATTAACAGGACTGAATATTGCATTGCCTTGATCAAGACTCCTCTGGAGTCAAGCTTCTGATGAAATTTATAATTTAAGGCCACTTCTCAGAATGGATAGCTTAGTCTCACCAACAGCGGAACCCCAGATCCTGCCCTGGTCCTGACCTGGTGTAAGGCCCTTTGTGCTACCTGCGCTCTCACAGTGTGCCTGGGCTAGTTGCAATTCTTTCATATTCTCTCTTCTGAAATCACCTGGCCAGTTGGTGCTTGTCATCTATGATTGCTCACTCTTCTTCTTTTATTTGAAGTTTTTACTGTTTCACTTTACAGCAGCACTCTCTAAAAATTCTTGCCTCTCAACAAGGACCCAATGCCCTGTTTTGTCTTTGTGGAAGGATAGAAAAAAATCATGTCTCAGGGTGAGTGAATAGTCCTTATATGCTGTTTGGTTCAAATTACAACAGCCTCAAGGCATTTCTAAGTGAAGGCAGCTGACAAGTCCTCCAGGGAATGCTGGTTGAAGTGAGCAGCAGGAATAACTTCTGGTAATACATCCGCATGTCCTGCTGGTAAAGGACCACCTCTGTGTGAAGAGTTCAGAAAGAGCTCAAATGATCTGCTGGCATTTACTCTGCTAGCGGAATGCAGGTGGTGAGCTGACCAAGCAATGGTGAGGACTTGGGCTGTCCTAGGTGATGTGCTGCCTTCTTTCACACAAGCAGGCCCCTGGATAACCAAAGGGCCAGTGTAACCTTTGTGGCTGCTCTGACTTCATGTTGTTGTCTTGCCATTAACAGTTCTTTGCTGGCCGTGAGCCCATTGCATGTGTAATGTGACAAGAAGACTGTTTATGAAGCTAGAAAGAACATCAAAGAGAAGCCTCTGATCAGGGACAGGACAGCTACGGCCTGATGGGCTAGTTCCAGGAAGGAGACTTCCATCTGAAGGTTGTGAGGCTTTGTGCCATCATGAGCAGCTTTAATGAATGTTTTTTCCTTCCTAAGAAACATAAATAATGAAGATTCTGATGTTAATCTGGATTCATAAGTAAACTGTGAACTGAGAGCAGAACTTCACTCATGTCACTTTATTAATATTGATCTGATTTCATTTCAGGAGGTAACTGATGTGAAGCTGACGCTGATGTAATATTGAAGAATGGCCACTGTTCTTTAACCTGATACTGGACTTGTCATTTGCAGTTGGCTTTTATAGCACTGTCAGCATGCCTATGAAGGTAAGCTATATATCCTTTAAATTGAAGTACTGGGGCAGGGCTGAGCATAGGATCAATAAAGCCTTGTTTCTATTCCTTTGAACACTTAATGTCAAGAATTGTTATTTGTTCTTTCAAACAAAGACCTTCGGACAGTCTTCATAATGAAATAAGCACATGTGAGCACTAGCCAGTAGCTTGGCAGGTAGAGAATTTTCTTGGGAAATATGACCCGTATCAATTTTATACTAATAGACATTTTCAGGCCTGTGAAAATGAAGAGTGTGGATCTACCTGTGGGAACGTCCACAACTGGCATGACATTTTCAAGGAGCAGGAGTTACCAAGTGAGCTGATGACAAACCAAGCTGCAGACCAATTCTAGCACTATCATGCCTGTAGGGAGACCACCTGCAGTGACGTGGGACTGGAGAGCTGTTCCAGCAGGTCTGATGAGGGATCGGGACCCTCAATTATTAGGGTTATGAACACCAAGCTTCCATAAGTACGTGGCTGAGATGCGCATCTCAGCAAGACAGAGGCAGCAAAATGCTATGAGGTTTCCAAATTTTAATAGCGCAGAGACAGCAAGTCACCTTCCCAAGTCTCCCTCCTGCTGAATGAAGAATCACTTGCTTTCTTTGCACGGAAATAGATGCATGAAACTGCACACATCTTTCCTGGAGAGTAAAGGAAAAGTATAGTATTCAGAGCAGGGCAGGAGCCATGCTCCAATACTGCTCCGTACATTGAACCACTGATTCCATAGCTTAAAGTAAGAATTTTTGCAAATGCTGAATAAAAGCATAGCAATTTTCTGAATAAGTGCAAGAAATGGCATTAATTATACTAACATTATTGTCTATCAAAGCTGCTTTCAATCATTTTTATGTTCAATAGCATGCATCATCATGAATTGGTGATAAATATAGATGAATAAAAGGTAGTGATAATGAAAGTTATACAGGTGTAAATTAGAACATATTTTTAAACTACTATGAAGTCACAGCTTCTTGAGATAACATAAAATTATAGGATACGTGCACAAATTGAATCCTGGAGAATTTTGTACTGTTCATATGCGAGCTGATTATCATTTGGGCAACACTGTCTGGGAAAATTACAAAACCTCCAATTCTGTAGCTTCCTACTGCAAACCTTATTCTTAACCCCAAGGAGCCGGTGTGGGGATGGTACAAGCCATTGTGTATCATTGGACATATTCAAGCCATGGTCACTTACTATTTGGGGAGCAGCTATGGAGGCACTGTAACCTCAGGTCCCCAGCCTCAGCCCTCTCCTCCTCAGTCCTGGAAAAAAGAATATAGAAGTAGCACCTTTAACAGAAACAAAGGCTGCTCCCAAATGTACAGAAATGGAAGGGTCAAAAATCAGTAAGAGTACAACATACCTGGGCTCCTCCATCTCTAGCCAGCCAGGCCCATTATGGAGATTGTAATGGTCTCACAAAGGACTCTGTTCCATTGGCTTTGCCCCTCTCAGGGGAAAGCTCATGTAAAGAGGCCATGGGGAATAGAAATGAGGGGCTCAGGGCTGCATCTCTCCCACTCTTATACTCTTCAGGATGAATCTAAGCATCAGGAACTAACAGCATTGTACAGTACGCGTGTGTTGAAAGTGTGTACATTGCTAGTGCTACACCATTTAAGTGCCAGTCCATGTAATTTTCCAGAAGGAACAGCTCTGCAGATAAACCTTCCTCTGTTGCAGAATAAATCCAAGGCAGAATGTTACACTTACCCCTGTGTGCTAATGAAAGGTACATAGTCAGATTGGAAATTCTCATTGATGTTTGTATGAAAAGATACTGACTCTGTAAATGGGAAGTATGGCAGGTCAGTAGCTTAAAACCTGTTTAGATACCTAGGTGACCAAGGAGGAAATCAGAGCAAAAGGTTGGCATGTCTTTGGAGAGCATTGATATGATCTGCACAACATCTTATATGAGTACAATGGAGTTAGAGAAAGCAAGCTGTGAGTAACATACAGCAGAGAAATGAAAAATAGCATATGTGAATGATGATCCGAAAAGTTCTAATTCTCATAGTCTTGGGAATAGTCCTAATTTATTCTTTCTGCAATAGCTCTGGTCCTGCTGTCTGTTTCAAGCTGCTCCTAGCACTTCAAAATTACATCTTTTATCCCTGCAGAGACATTTTGTCTGCACTGGTGTCAATGGCGGTTTGAACACAGTTCACTCTAGAATTTCACCAGTAGCATCTGCCTGATGTTGGGGTGGTTTTGCAAATCAGAGTAAGGGTTCAGTCAGCAAGAAAAATGTTGTGAAATCAGCTGCAAAGCCACAATGGGTGTTGATGGACAGCTGCAAGTTGGCAAGTGCTGTGCTATGGATGAGTGAACAGTGGAAGGCTGATTCTTCCAGATTTACTTGCTAAATTTATATGTTGGTTTAACAGCACTTGATAAGTGAAATTAGCTTCACAGTTACCAAAAGGCTGGATATCAGACTGGAGACAGGGCTTTGCTCATCTCTTGGGTCCCCTCTCCCAGTGGTACCAGGGTGGGCTAACCTCCTTATCCCTGTCTGCAGGGCCTTTAGTTCCAATGGGATTCAACACTCCTTGCCTCAGACAGCCTGATCAGGCATGGGCATATTTGCAAAAGCTGCTACTCTTTCTCCTCTTGTCAATAATAGAAGAGGGCAGTGGGTAATTCAAGTTTTCTTGTACACTTCACTGTTTATTCCTTGCTCAAGGCAGTGACTAGCTCTCCACAAGTTCACCTGGATTTGATTTCCACCCTTTCATCCTCTCTGTCCCTAACCCCAGGCTTCAGTCCTTATGTACTCTTACCCAAGTCTGTGTTCCCCTCCTCCAGATCTTCCTTCCCATAGCTACAACCATAGCTTATCAACTATATAGGGAGAACAAAGAATCCCTGCCCCTTTGACTTATCTGGAAGGATCCTCAGAGCAAAGGAAGCAGAAAGGTATGTGGGGGGTTCCTCCATGGCTAGCTGGGGTAAACTGCAGACAATGGACCATGTTCAAGGTTATATGAGGCAAGAGTATTCATAGGAAACAGAGCAGAAAGAGAAACTGAGAGGGAAGGAAGACAGGTACCTATTAGGAACTGACACTTAATAAACTGAAAAAAAAAAAAAAGATGAGCAAAAATTATAGCCAAATAGTCAGTCAAAACAAAAACCAGAGAAAAAGGGAGGACAATCAATAATAGGACAAAGACTGAAAGCTGACATGTTACAGATAATTCTACTGCTAATTTTATAGAACACTTAGTACATGAATAATACCTCCAAGCCTGTATCATTTACGTGTTCTACTTTGAGTTACTCTGAGGGCTATCATATCTTTTATATCTGAAGAGCTATAATCTTTTGATTTTATGGTGTGAACTACAGAATCTGTGTTGTCTGGACTTTTCGAAGTATCTCATGTCTGGGAAGGAAATAGTTGTTGAATAACACCACAACTCTTTGATTTATCAGCAGCTCTTTAAACATCTTCCCAGTGATGGAAACAGAAAGATGCTTAGTTGTTGAGAGGCAAAGTCTGTGTCTTTGCAGTTGCAGGTAGTCAGAGAATTTAACTGTCTCTATATAGACTGTGTGGACATAGGGCTGAGTAACTCTATGCGCTGCTTAAGGTGGAGTCAAACCAGCCAGTGGAGCAGCATTTGGGGTATACACATGCATTCATGTAGTTTTAGAGGTCTTTCCTATGTTATTCACAGCTGAGGCAGTTAGGATGTGGAGATGGAGGTTAAAAAGCAGCAGTTCTGCAGGCTGTGCGAGGCTGACATACAAGGGGAGGGGATGGGGTGAGCTGGTGGAGAAGGGGGGGGGGTCAGGACAGCAAGCTGTGCATTGATATGGCTTATCTGCTGCATCCCCTGCACTGGATGGTGAACATAGAATCATAGAATAGTTAGGGTTGGAAAGGAACATGGTATATATATACTTGTTGAACTGGGGACTCTCAAGGGAACATTTCAGCTCTTTCATTTAATGTGTCCCTTCTTATATGCAGTTCCATGTGATTAAAATTGAGTGAAATAAAATGATACAATGTTTGAGAAAGTACTTGCAAGGTCAGCAGTATTCTACTGTCAGTATTGTGCATAAAGCAAATTTCTTCTCTGGGAGCAGGGGCCTGGAGAAGAATATTGCAACAAAAAACTTTTATCAGGCAAAATGGGGCAAATGCTTTTCTTCCCCGTCACCTGGAAGTTAAACTGCAGCTGTTGGAAATAATGATAAAGCTTTAACTTTCACTAGAAATATATTGATCTAAGAAAGCTGCCTATTGCACAAAGTCTATTCAACACAGAGGCTAGATGTTTGTGTACAGTGGGTGCTGGATGTGTGTTGAGGCAAAGGAACATGCAAAGAGGGTACCAATATGTACAAAGTAACTGGAAGGAAGGCAGGCTGGAGGGTTTTATTTATGAGATATGAAAAGGAACACGGAGGTGTAGGAGTAGGAGGGAATGTGAAGTATCCCAGGGTATATGCAGAGGAAGGAAAAAAATTAAGTTATTTTCTGTTTGTGCTAAGAAGTTCAGAGCTTGGGGAAGTTGTGTGCTTGCTGGGACTGCTGGCACCCACAGCGTGTAGCAACACTGTGTTGATAATTAATGACCCCTGGACCCCCCAGTCTCAGAGTATCCCCAGGTCACAGCAGTGAAGCCAATCATGAATGCACTAAATGAAAGAAAAAAAAAAAAAAGAAAGGATGCAATGCTGCACAGCTTTAAATCTCTGGCATGATCCCATGGTAACACTGACTCTGGGCTTCTTATTATGTATTCAGATACAACAATTAAAATAATCTCGTATAAAAAAAGAAAGTCATAATCATGAAGTTTGGGAACACCACATGCTTGAGCTGTGTTTGCCAAGTGCGTGTGGAGAGGCTTGGAGGAAGTGACCAACAAGTGAATTGTTCACACACATTCAAAATGAGGAAAAAAACTGGAAGGACAGAACAAAATATGCAGTCCGGTCATAAAGCAAGTGGTAGAGACAAAGCACTGTCTCTGTATACTGGTCAAGGTGGCTCTGACCAGTATAAAGGAACAGGTTGTTCTGTATGCACACTGCCTAGTATGGAGCTTGTTTTGAATAATAAATATAAAATAAGGATTAAAACCCCATTGGTTTGTGCTGGCCAAGGTGGGACTTCTCAGTTGCCTTGGGCATATGTGTGTTAAATACCCTGCTAGCTGCCTAGGTTAAGTTCAAACCTTCCTTCCAAGAGACTTGAAAAAGCCTTGATGCTGCATATGGCCTGTTGTCATTCTTTGAGGCCCTTCACCTGTTAATCTAGTGTATTGGGGTGAAGGTCTCTCAGATGACCAGTCCAACATGGATTTGATTGTGTGTTACTGATTTACATGTATGTAGAAATGGGGCATGTGTAATATGGTGAGTGCAAGAGGAATCAAAATAAAACCAGACAATATCTGTGTGAGATAAAGAGGATTACTGTCCTCTCTGCCTTTAACTGGTTTTTGCTATTTATTGTTCCAGTACTTTATCAAGTTTCCTTAACATTTCCCAATATAACTCAACATATTGTTGCTTACAGTTCTGCCCGTCTCTCATCTGCAATTCTCACTTCAGTAATTCGGTTGTCTGTTTCCCTCACTGAGTGTTGATTTCTCTTGCTGACCACTTCCTCTTCGCTGTTTGGGTTTTTTTCTCACATACAGAATTCTTTAAAATTCACTGTCATCTCTAAATGCAAAATTAGGAAAATCATGGTTGTTTGAATAATTTCTCTCATCCTTCCAGATTTTCTGAAAGATAGAGTGAAAACCTGGAAGCTGGACTGCAGCAACAGTCTATTAGTTAAGGCTGGGTAACCAAAGCAAAATATAAGCATGGAAGTTCTCTAGTTTTTCCTGCTCAGGAGAGCTTCTCACTTTGCTACTGAAATGTCTGATCATTTCAAATCTTCTGTCTCCTTAGTGCTTCTGAACCATTCTCTTCTACCACTGAAAAACTGCCAAATTGGTCAGAAGAACAGGAATTAATCCTCTTCATGTTTTCTGTTCCCAAAATATCTTTACATTACTTCCAACAATAGGCTTTTGGTGAACATTCTCTGTACCTATCAGCTCCTCGTTCTGTGAAGGTACCCCTATGGAGTCCATCACACCTTCCTGGCTGTGTGAGGTCAATATTTGCGTGTGTTCACATTCTGCAATTTTAAGCAAAGCCTTAACCTTCTCATGGAAGAATGAAGGCAGCAAGTATCCCAGTGCAGCCACATGGGCCAACCAAGAGTGCATGGGGCCAGCAGTGTGGTGGGTGGGCAATGTGCTGTGACAGGCAGAGTAAAGGAGCGTCTCTGGACCTTCGGGGCTCAAACAGGACTTAGAGCTCATCTAAGACCTTGGTAGCAGTGTGTGGCACTGTGTGGCTATAAAGTATGGGGTATATTTGTGTGGAGGAATTCAGGAGGATGGGTTGTGGGCATGTGACTATGGAATATGGCAACATCAAAGTGACCAAGTGGTGGCTGGAAAATGTCTTGGCAACTGTTTGGATTATTCGAGGTTCCTATTACACATGCTGAGAAAGGATAGCTGTAACATTTGTTACATCCCCAAAATTTTACCTTTCCAGAGAGGGAAAATCAGCTTGCATTAGCAGCATAGCTTCTTATGAATTCCTATGAATCAGATGCATACTGTAAGGACTTGTCAGTCTTGTGTTTTAATGAGTATGTAAGAAAAGGCAGGCACTGGGTCATCACAAAATTTAAGAGAAAACAAACCAAGAAGGATCTTTGTGTTTGTCTTTAACACACATCTTCTCCAAGTATCCCAGAGGCTTCACCCACATGTACCAGAATGGGTGAGAGCTTGGATTTTCTGAGACTAGCAGAGTCCATGAAAACCTCCACTGATTGAGCAACTGACTGCACTGACCTTTCTCTGAAGTACTTGATGGCTTCCTGGTCTAGGAAGTTCTGCTCTTCTCGAAAGCCCTGCTCAAAGATTTTGCGCTTGTGTCTGAACTCAATGACAGTCTTAGTGTAAGAGTTCAAGGTAGTAACGGAGGCCGCCATGCAGCAGGTGAAAGAGCCCCATGCCAGACTGTGAAGAGAGAAACCAGCAAACAGAGCTGGGTTAAGACAGCAGCTCATGGTATATTTCTGACGCCAAGAGACACACATACACAGGATGCTACTAGGCAGGTAAGTCAGTGGTGACAAACCTGTTCTCATCTTACCTCAAAGGACCTGTGGCAGGTGCTCAGGCATGCAGGAAGGATGCTGGGTCAGGGGCTGGGCACAGTTTTCATCCCATAGAGAACTGTGTGACAGAGTGCTAACATGAATACTCACTACACTCTGACAGAAGAGTCCAATGCCGCTTGATTTCTCTTTGAAATGTTTCAGAGCCTCACAGACAAATGTTAAAATCTATAGATCAGTAATGAACTCCTGGAAGGAGTAATGCCCCAGAGAGTACATCCTTTGGACCAGTGCAAGTTCTCCAGCATCCATGGGAGACTGACTTTGCACAACACTACTGCAGGGATGGTTTTTATTCCATTTTTTAATGCCTTCATCACACTACTGTATTTCCTTCTTTCCTGGCTCACGGACATTTCTAGCATTCCTGGCTTGTATGTGGCCTCTGAAAGCTCGACCACAATAGAAGACAGCACTTCCATTTTGTCCAGAGATCCAATTTGAGGGCAGGGCTCCAAGTGTGCAATCTTGGTCAGCTAGTGGCAGGATATCTGCAAGTACCAACCAGGAGCACAGGGAAACAAAGGGAGAAAGAAAGTGGAGATAAAAAAGTGATTGCCCCAGTGCCAGGCTGGAACAGCAGCAAGTGTTGTTCTGGGTCTCCTGGCAAGGAGAGTTCCGCTGGGAGCTACTCTGCTCCCTGCTTGTGGACTGGGTTTCCCCTGAGTGCCTTCTGCCCTCCCTGCACATCTCTCCTCCAGCCTTTACCTCACTGATCTCAAATTCAGATGTGGCTGGGGGCAGGGCGGGGAAAACTCATGGCCCCGAGAAGTTTGGATGCTATTTGAGCATGAAATGAGGCTACAGAAAAGGCACTGAATTCCTCATTTCGTCTGCAGAACTTATCTGCCTTCAGGCTTGTCCTGACTTTACATTAAGCCCATCAGCTCCAGCCACATATAGTTTGCAGTGGCTTCCTAACTAATTTGGATTAACTTAAGCATCTGTGTCAGCTACACACTTTACTTGTTCCTTGCTTTCACCTGTTTTATAACCAAATTGAATGTTGATATAAATTATGCAGAACGGAAAGCATATAGCCACAGCAGCATTATCTTATAAATACGCATTATCAACAGAGTCCTCAGCATGAGCTGTTTTTCCATTCTGCACAGGTTCTGCAGACAAGGAAACAATCTCTCATTTCAAATTAGGCAAAACTTGAAAAACAACACATATTCATGAACCAAAAAATCTGGGGGAAAAAAATGGTTCAAGTAAACAGAAATGGCACATTTCAGTGATTTCAAAATTCTGTGCATAACAAGTCCTCTAGGGACTCCCATGGCAATGACGTGCGTGGAGGCAGCCCTTTCCTAGTCATTTTGGAACCTGTTTGCCAGATGCAATCAAATGAGAAGGAACCCTGGGGTGATGAAATTTCTTCAGGATTTCCACAGTTGGGTGGAGATGTGGAAAGAAAACTAGTGCTATATGTGAGAGTCCAGGCACAGGGAAGCCTGGCAAGTGTCTTCGTCCTACACAGTGTGTGGAAGAGCTCTAACAGCTCCAAATGTTTCCAGCTGGGCTCCTAAACAGTATCAAGGAAGAAGCCAGCTGAAACCACATGCTTCACTGTGCCTGGTTGGTGTGTGGGGGATGACACATAGAGAAAAGATTCTCTTGAAAGTCTCTGATAATTTCTAATCATTGACTCAGAAATGCTGAAAGGTTTGGAGAAGGAAATACAGAATGAAGACCCTCAGTGTGACCTCAGGTCTGGCATTTGGCAAATCATAATAATGAGACAGTTACCATTGATATGTTTTAGTTTTTATGGACTTCAGTTAAATATTATTTATTTTTAAGTTTAAAGAGTGGTTCTCCTACCTGTAAGAGTTACATCCGACCTTAGGTGAAGACCTGTTTAACAGCAATATCAGCTGTGTCCCAGTTGTGATGGGGCAGTACCTATTGTGCCTCTGGGTAGCTGAGCCCAGGGCTGTGCTCTCAGGTTCCTCTGTGGCTCAAACATCTCAGGTTTTGAGTATTTGTTTTCTTCCTAGGCAGGCTGAGTGTGAACATCTGCAGCTCCTCAGAGCCACTGAAATCCCCTGCCTGGAGAGCCCCCTGACCCACTGCTGGCTTGTGCCAGAGCACAGACCAACCTCCAGGCTTTGACAATGGCTTGGGAACACAGTAAGATAACAGGTGCATTTTCAACCCTGGGACATCTGAGCAGATCAGAGGCAGCACTTCCTCATTTTGAGGAGAGGGATTTTTATCATTCTTTTTCGATAGAGAGGAAATAGAGTCACAAAAAAAAGAAGGTTTCTCATTGGAACTTAGGAAACAAATGGCAGTCTGGATCTCCCACTCATGCTCTTTGCCTCTTGGCCATGTGGAGAATGTTTCCTAGCCCCACTTTTCAGCTGTGTTCCAATTCTCTGTGCTCTGACAGGTTGTCTGGTGGGATGCTGCAGTGTTACTTTTTAGAGAACGTGGTAAATAATGCTGATGTTTGCACTGCTGGTTCAAGGGTATTTAAGGCTCATGCTTCAGGCCATCACCTGAACCCAGATGGAATAGAAAGAAATTCCTACATGTGCAGAGCTTCCAAACTCCACCAAGTTTGGTGGGCATTTGTTTTT
Source organism: Psittacula echo (assembly GCF_963264785.1). Lineage (NCBI taxonomy): Eukaryota > Metazoa > Chordata > Aves > Psittaciformes > Psittacidae > Psittacula > Psittacula echo. The sequence goes on from NC_137739.1 coordinate 12,149,988, forward strand.
AACCCTTCTTAAAGAAGATGTTCAAGTCTGTGTGATGCCAGGGGAGGCTGTACCTCTCTTGTCTATTCAGCAGGGGCGGTTCAGTGTTAGCTGGAAGGAAACTAATGTTTTTGCTGCATTTGACTTTCAGGCTTTCCTTTGCTAGGTCTTCTACCAGTCACTGGCATGGCATGAAGAACTCCATGGCCTTCCTCAGGCTGCTGATCACCACTGCAGGCTGAAAATGCTGCTGCTGCTCACACCTGTCCCAGGGGAGATGTGCCTGAGCTGAGGTTTGCACCTTGCCCAGCATCCTGCATAGGTAAGTATGTTTCCTTGGAAGGTATTAGGGGAGGGAGAGACATTACCGAATCTGAGAAGCTGCATTGTGACAGCAATGGCTTGAGTGAGCTCAGCTTTATCTAGGGTGAACCAACAGTCACTGCATGGAGTGAAGCTGAGGTCCTGTATCAGGAATCTGGGAAGAGCTGAGGTTGCTCCCACATATTTCCCTGCTTATGGGAATCTCCAGTGTCCTCCACAGTGAGGCCTAACCCAGGGTTAGTCCTTAAACAGAAGCCTGCTGTGGCTATGGGTGGCTGGGCAGAGCTACAGGCAGGGGATGCCACATCTGCTCTGGGACAAAGCTGTGGTTAGGATAGCAGACAGTGCTGTGAGCTGCCATCTGCTGCAGGATGGGATGCTGAGCTCTGAACAGCTTGCTTGGAGCATGGGTAGGATGAGAGGGCCCAGGGAGGGCTCATAATGCCCTATGGGAGCCATGAGACAAGGGGTTTCTTGTCTTGAACAAGATGAAGGAGAATAATCTAATGAGTGCTTTATCATGCTAGTCATTTAACAACATTCTGAACTTTGAGTATTGAAGTAAATAATACAATAGATTACTAAGACAAATTAATAGAGAATGTGCCTTATTATTTAAATATATTAATAATTATACAATTGTTATGGCATCATTGTTATAAATGTTTATCTAAATATTATAAATATATGAAAGCAGTATATTTACAAGTTCATCTTCATATGCAGTAAATATTCATTATTGAGACACAAAATAAGCTATACATTAAATATAATGCGATTTATATTTTGCAACATGTAACTAAAATGTTAGTAACTTCTCCCGCGAAGCACAGCATAGTGAGGGGAGAAGGAAAGGCTGATAATTCCCTGCAGCACTGTGCATAAGAAGTATTTGTGTTTTTACTGACATTAGCAAAGGTTATTGTATCTCCTTTGAGATGGAACAAAAATAAAGCTCTATATTTAGAAATGAAAAAAAGAAAGTATTTTGCCTAGCCATCCGAAGAGGCTCATGCCTCTAGAGGGATGTGAATGTTGTTTGCAGGTATTTCTACTCTCCACAGTCTCCTGTGCTCGTTAAACTTCTTACAAACTTGCAAGCAATATAACACAGTTGACATATCTTGGCCAGATTAGTTTTATGTGATTCTTAGAAGATAAATGGGAAAGATAAAAAAAATTTAAAAAATCAGTCTCTAAAATATGTCTGTTTTCCTAAGCCTTCTCTCCATGATCCACAGGGAAGTAGCATGGTGCCAGGAGCACCGTGCCTTCCTCTGCGGTTGTGTTAAAAGTTGCATTCTAAGGTTCAACTGACACATTAATTAAAAACAAAAACAGCAAAAAAAAAAAAAAAAAGAAGCTAAAAGTCTCTGAAATGCCATGGTAATTATGTACCTAAATTGAACTTTAATGAGAGTGCTCAATCTGTGTTGGTAATTGTGGGTGCTGTTTATTTACAAATGCTATGTACCTGATGATACGCACAGCTGCTGCTGCACAGTCACTGATAACTGTCCTCTACACCTCGGCAATTGCACGGCCATGGTGGTTTTTTGCTCCTAGCATTTTGGCAGCTGGGAATGTTTATGCATGTTCCTGAAAATTTGAGGTGTACGCATAATCTCCCAACAGACTGTTGGAAATGGAAAGGTATTAACTGGTGGCAACACTTACCAGAAGGACCATCCATAGTCCCATGAATGGGGTCGCCAGTCCTCTGGTCCAAGGCTGACTGTCACTTGGAAAACTTGAGTATACATCATGTGTGCCACCATCCCCAAGAGACCTGAGAAGCAGAGATGATATTAGGATTTTCTGTGCTAATGTTTTTTATAATTCGTGAGATAGCTGCTGCTGGAAGTGCTTTGAAAGCTCCAGAAGAGTCTTTGTTGTACTTTCATGCCTCCTATTCTACTGTGGAGGAGGGAGTTGCATGGGCAGAGGAAAGGTGTGACTGAAAGCTCATTATTTTACATCGTACTGAATTCTCAATAAGATAAGAGTTAAAGAAAGAAAACCGTTGAAGAAAATGTTGCACAATTAGCATCACCACCAACCTTGCTGCTGCAAAACAGGGGTATGCCACCCACAAGTTATCTCACTTAGCCCCTTGCAGACAGGCCTCAGGTAAGAGAATAACGAGACAGGCTTCTGTAGGCAATGCAAGATTGAATGTGTTAATGCCAAACAATGATATTTTATCTGAACATCTGCCAAGATTTATAAATATGAACACTTATAAAACACTTTGAAATTACCCAGGGAAGTTCAGTGAACTCAGTGCTCCTGATGATGTGTGGTAAGAGGACACTCTAGGAATACTTTTGATGGTACAATGTTGATGATGCTTGCTTTTATATTTTGCTGAGATAACTACAGCTGGGTGAAGATTAGACACTCTACTCACCATGACGCTAAAGAACAGGGTTGTAGTTAAATCACAGGATAGCCTGAGTTTGCCACTTAGCTGTCCAGCAGAGTTCTTCAGCTTAAGCAGAAAAAACTGCCTGAAGTTTACATTTAGACATCTCTTTGAGGAAAGTCAAACCCCACTTTTCAAGAAGTGGTGGCCAGGAGCAGCTCTGATGCTTGGAGATTTTTTCTAAGTACACTAACTTGGAGTGTGTCTGCTTTAGTACCTCGATAGTGCAGAATGATGCTCCCAGCTGAGCTCACGAAAAGCATGGGTTCAGGCAGTTAGCTAGAGTAGGGCAGAGTCATCATATCTCAAATAGACCTTGGACTTACAGATGTCAAAACCCCCCTTGTGCTATAACGACATTTCAAGGCACTTAGAAGTACTGATGTTCTGCCATGGTGGGGTACAACGCAGTCCCATACATTTCACTTTGCACCTTAACTGAAGTTGCCATGTACTATTGTCTCTGACCATCTACTTTTTTCCATAGTTGCCTTTCCTCCATGTGGAAGATCCTGGTTTTCCCTCCCCAGACCCAAATTTTGGTTCTTCTTTTCCCCTTACTTTCAGGGTCTAAAGCATTTCATTTGTATCACCAGACATGCTGATGAGTCAGGGCAGTTCTGTGGGAGGAAAGATGGGGAATGTCATGTTTGTGTTGTGGGTATGTTAAGCAGGACCTTCAGCAAGATGAATGTCGTATTTGATACAGACAACTGCAGAGGCTGAACAAAGACATTTTGTTACAAGAAGCTGTGGTGATTTGCTGCTTCATGTTGGTGTGACACACTGCAAAGTTAGGAGGTGGAAAGAGCAATTCACAAGAGAAGAAATATTTCAGCAGGGTGGGCGGCCTAATGGGAGCACAGCAAACTGGTACGCACCTTGGTTTCTGGCTATATTTAATTTCCAGAGATCACTGGGAGTTTGCTGTACTTTTCAGTGGATTTTCTCCAGCTACAGTCATTGCATTGATCTTAAAGTTTGGGGTTTGCTGTTCCTATAACTACTGTCAGTTATTTTTCAACCTTAATAAAATATTACAGACTGCCCTGAGATATGTCACAGTCACTCAGAGCCATCAGGAAGTTTGACACAGGGAAAAGCTGATCTGTTCTGTTTATGCAACACCGTAATGGGGTTTCAGCAATGTTCAAACCTTTCGCTGTGTGGGAGGCCAGGATGACAGTCCACTGAGTACAGCTGGTCATCAGCAGGTCCTGCTATATGTAACACAGGGACCACAGTGAAAACTTGGCATTCATTGCTGTATCTGCCTCAGGTGGGAAGGGTCGGGAGCGGACGTGTACCTGGCTGTGCTGTCAGTGGCTTTAAATCATGTATAAGCTATAGCAAAACAATACAAGTCCTTCTTTCATTGTGCTGCTTCACACACTTTTGGTTTGGTTTGTTCCTGATACCACCCATTGGTTTGGTCTGTTTTAGATTTGCTTTGCCAAGTTCACCATGGGGATATCCTATAGTATTTTTTTAATGGTCACATTTTGGATAAAACAAACTGCCTATAGCAAATCAACAAGTGCTGTATTTACAAGATCAGCTCTTCCTCCAACTGGCTCCTTGGGGACAAAAGGCTGCAAAGGGGACAAAAGGCTGCAAAGAGGACAAAATGCCTGTATGCCCACCCACGAGGTCCAGGGCAACAGGTCCTGATAATACGGCATGCTGGAGTGATGGGAGTGCAGAAACACTGACCGCTTATTGCTGGCTTGAGATCATTGGCCTTGCAGAACAGAGCTGTTCCTAGGTGTCAGTAATGGGAGAGCTTAAGGAACTAAATTTGGAAAATACAATATATTTGAAAGAATTTTCAGATATCTTTATCAAAAATATTATTTATACAATATATCACATTAATTAAAATGCTTTGTTATCAATATTACATGAGATACATATATAAGGGTTTTTAATCTGTATAAGGTTTAGAGGGATACCAAAATGATGATGTTTTGGGGTTCTATTGACTCATAAGAGGTAAAGCAAAAACAATAGATGGCCACACTGTAAACATAATTTTTCCTCACCTTTAGATACTGAGCTATGAGGGTATGAAGATCCCATTGCACTTTTAGGAGTAAATTCTAGCATTAATTTTATGAAAGATCTGTTGCTCCAAGGCAAAGTCTTCTTTGTTACCTAATTTCTACTAAGCTATGTCATTACAAATATGCTAAGTTTAACTAAAGATGCTCTTCTTCTTCCCTTTGGTAACTGTCACTGAAAAAACCAGCTAGCATTCTTTTGGGGTACTGGGCTTTTTTGCTTCTTTTTCTATCCTTTTTCTCTGTAAAATTTTGAAATTTGTATTTGGAACATCATGACAATGTACTTATAAAAAGGGAAGGATAAAAATAAAAATAGAAAGATGTGTAGGAAAGAAAACTTCATAATTCTTACAAAACTTTAAAACTGTGATTAACAGTAAAGAGAAAGAGAACAGCACGGAAACAATAGCTCAAATGCTGGAGAATTCCATACAGTTTGATATTGAAAATGGAACCAACTTTTTTAAAAATCCAAATTACATCCAAAGATCAAAAATATGCTTTGGCAGTTTTTACCAGATTTTTTTTTTTGTTCTCTCAGCTCTACATCTGATCTAGATTTTATACCACTACCAGTATTTCGCTATTTCAAGCTACCCCTGAAGATACAAACTCCTTTACAGAATGTACACTGCCTGTTATAATCTCCTTCAGCTTGAAATACAGCAGAATAAAATGAACTTTTATTGCAGAAGTTCTTTCTGCCAGAGAAGTCCATGCAGGAGTGCTCACAAAAGCCAGCTATGGCTGGCTGCCTGTATAAATCTGGGGAAGTGGGTTTTTTTGGCCAGCAGAGACGTGAAAGGGCATGGTTAGATTTGATAACTTCTTTCAGAGAAGTGAATTCCTCAAGTTCATATGCTGAAAGGTTGCAAGTACAGAGCGAGCATGAAAATAGGCTGAAACAGTTGTTCCAAGAGATGTACACATCCCCACATTACTATTGGGCTTGCTCCTATGTGTGATTACCAGAACTCTTTTCATTCTCTATTCTCCTAATGAACAAGATGGGCTCCTTTCTTTGGTTTGAAGCATCAAACCTTCACCTACTTTCAGGATTAACATGAAAAAAAGAAATTTTCAACACTATCTGTTTTTTTATTTTTTGTTGGATAATCAGTGTGATGATGCTGAAAAAAGGAAGTTCAGGCTTTGGCCATGATAATGGCTGTGCTGGCTGGGGGAAGGCTGCATTGCCATTGTGAAATCAGGAATATGTATTTTTGCTGACAAGAGGCAAATTTATCATGCAGTCCTTGTTGCAAAATAACAAATAATTATAGTGAAAAATGCAGTAGCTGAATGGGGATGAGAGATGCTTGCAGCCCCTGGCTTTTATTCTGCCAAAGTTTTAGAGTTCTGCTTCATAGTGGCTCCTTGGGCAAAAGGGAAAGGGAAGGTTCATACCTGAAAGCACAGTGAAGACAGCAGCAAAGGCATTTAACTTGAGCCCATCTATCACACTGCTTGAATGAAAGAGCTCGAGGCACATAAGGCTGAATCCGACGACTAACAGCATGATGTATAACACCTCGGATACTACTGATAACCACAGGACACCTGTAATGCACAAGAGCAGCAACCGGTCACTTAGTTGGTAAATACTTGCAAGAGGTTAAAGTTTTTAAAAATTGATTACAAAATCAGGACTATCTGGGAGTAATTGTGTATTCAGAAAGTTTAAATTTAAAATAAACCACCACCCAAACTCTGAAAAATAGAAAAAGTGGTGAATGAAGATGCGAACTGCAGCAGGGTGGTAAAGATACTGAAGAAAAAATAAGCTGTTGCCTAAGATCCCAGTTTGGCTAAAGAACCTCTTTGGGTATATCTAGAACCTCTTGACTCCTCTAACTCAAAGCATAGGACACAGAATTTATTTTCCCTCCCTGTGTCATGGATGAGCAGAATTTAACGGTGGTAATGGCATGTAATACCTTACAGGATATGGGCTGGTGGCAGGTGAACAGGCTTGGATATCTCTTTTTTCATGACACCATTCAAAGAAAATGTTTTCAGTCCAAGTTTCAAGATACTTCTTATAGCGTAGCATTGGGGCATGTTATTAGAAACTGTTTCACAGAAACTGGTGTCCTGCAGAATGGCTGTTCTGACTTGGGGTATTTGGATCCACTGCACAGGTCTCTGCTGTTGGGAGCAATAGAAAGACAGCCAGAAGAGAGGTAGGGTGGAGCCAGCTATTTATAACTCAGCTGAAGAGCTGCAGATACAAAATTTGGACTGCCTTGTTTTCTCAGCCCCTAGAGGGGGGGTTCCCTTAGAGGAAGGGCAGAGCTGACGTGTCCTGTTTGTACTGCACGTTCTGCAGGACTTTGGGGTTGTGCACAGGTGAGTCTGGCAGCATTTGGTAGTGTCTGGCTGAGACTGATTCATCTCCTGTAGGTGTTACATTTGGAAATTTGAGCACAAAGCCTCTAGCAGGATCTGCTGAGTCTTCTAAAGTCACCAAGCCATGGAATAAATTTGAGAGGATGGGAACAGATGATAATATCAAGTCCCTGCCAAATTTCTGATCACTGTTTCAGCATGAGAATCTGCTAGAATCCTTCAATGCATTTGCTAACCTGATTGCTAGAGAATTCACCTGGAAACAATGAGCAGTGATGGAAAATTTCAGCGTAAGCAGTTGAAACATGGAAAGTTAAGCATCTGAAGACAATGGCTTATATTAGAAAACGTTAGCTGTAACCATAGAGACTGCTACAGGCTTCACTTATATTAATACATTCTCTCATCACTGTAAGAACATATGTGCGATAATGCCTATAGTTGAGCTTATCAAACCAGAAATGCAGTCTCACTTCTGTCAAATATTGGAGTGCCCTCTTAGTGGCCAGATAGATCTCAGCTCTCATTTTGTCTAGGAACTCATCTCTGTAATTGCATCTAATTAATATGTACTATTTGTTGTTGCCACTGAATCTGACCTTTTGAGGTTTTAAACAGTACTATAGAGACAGTAATAAATCAACCTTTTAATTTCTTACAGTGGCTGTATGTGTTTTTATGGGTAATGTTGCATCAACAGCATACAACTGTTTACCTCTCCTATTAGACAATTTGGTATTAGGGCAACTGGAACACTCTTTCAAAGAGAAGTACAAGTGAGAAACAGTAAGGGTGTTGTTCTGTTCAGCAGGATTAAGAAGGGATTTTGCCTCATTTTATCACAAACAGAAGTTTCTATAACAAGGGAATGATTATTGGGTAAACCTGGCCTATAAACTGAGGCAGGAGAGAGCTCTAACTAATGATTTCTAATTCATAAATGTTTCAGCCCAAACTTGAAAGATACAATGTATCTTCCCAGATGTTTATTACCCTGTTTCAATTCTTGAGGATACTCACTGCTGGTATCTACATACAAGAGCAGTGCTGTAGTAGTGACTGCCGCTCAAGACTGTGGTGTGGCTATGCCCTCTACTTCCTTGGGTGAACAACTGGCTGAAGGGTCAGGCTCAAACAGTTGTAGTCAAAGGGTAACATCAGGTTGGTGGCCAGTCACTAGTGGTGCTCCTCAGGCTCAATTTTAAGGTCAGTTCTCTTCAATGTTTGTATCAATGACCTGATCACAGGAGTTGAGTGCACGCCAAGACAGTTTGAGGGTGATACAATATAGTTAGGGGGATACACTTAGTCCCTCTAGAGTAGACAGGCCTTAGAGAGAAATCCTGGTAGATTTGAATGCTGGGAAATCAGCAACAATATGAAATTTAACAAGGAAAAATGCTGGATTCTGCTCCTGGGACAGTGTAATCCTTGTGGATATATAGACTGGGGAACATGACGCTGAAGTGCAACCCTGCAGAAAGGGATCTGTGGGTTTGGTTGATGGCTTGGGGGTTCAGTTGATGTACATCAGCTGTATACAAGTTTTATCTGTTGCTCACCTATGAAACAGTGCTTCAAGCTGGATGTAGCCACAAGGGTAGTGTGCTTGAGAAATTACAGGAAGCTGAAGCACATGTCTCTAATGTAGGTTCCAGGTTAACATGTCCAGAAGGCAAGTGAGGGGATACTGCTAGAGGCAGCTTTATGCACTTTCAGAGTGACATACAAGGCAAGACAGAGACAGCTTCACCTTCCCATCCTATAGAAGAGAAGGTGAAGGTCCTGCTGTCTACAGCTGCCTCATGGAAGGATATAGATAACACAGTCAGACTCCTAGAGTTGAACAGGGTAGGATAAGACAAAATTTGGCCCCGATCAGCTGGATCTGATGGAGATACTTTCAGCAGGGGCTTGCACTCAAGTTTCCAGAGGCCCCTTCTACCGTAAGCCGTGTTCTAGGGGGCCCTGATTATATCTGGAAAGAAACTCTACGTCTAACTCTCATGTCTTATTTCATGGTGTACACTGAGTATCTGCTTCTGTGACTTTTTAAAATACATTTAACGTGGGGAAAGTAAGACACACATGCCGTGCTTGCATGGTTATGAGTATGTCCTGTCCTGACTGCTTTGATTTTTAATTTTAATCTGAAATAATAACTTCCAGAAAGTGCAAGCTATATCTGGATTTTGCATCTTCCTGTGGCTGCCAGAAGCAGAACAGTTGATTCAGGTTATTAATTCAGGAGACAGTGTCTTTCTGTTGTGTGCTGATGGTGAAGTGATCTCCCACAGCTCTTCTCTCGACATGAGATTCATGAGGCAGTCACTTGGCATCACTTACTTCCACTTACAATCTCTTACAGCCTCCTGCCTGCAAAGTAGAGAGCTCCTTCTCTTGAGGAGACCTCAGTCATGCCAGGTGACAGGGAAGAAATTCTCCAGAGGATTTTTCTCTTTCTCTGTCTTCTCTGCTGTCACCTTTTCTGTCTGTCTTATTTCCAACCAGCCTGTGTCCCCTGCTCCAGTGATCTGTCTGGCCTAACTTAGCTTTTGTGAAAAATCTTTCCTTCAGAAGAGTCACAACTTGGTTCATTTGGAGACTTCCACCTGGATGTCTTGTATCCAAGGGTCTGTATTCTTACAGATCACTGGCTTTCTCTCATTTTTTGGTCTTTGTCCCTTTTATGATTTTTTCCTTGCCTGTTTATCAAACTAACTGTTATTTGTGCAGGGAAGGTGCTGTGGGTCACAGGTGGGATTGTCCTGAAGCTGAACACCACAGAATGTGAAGCTATTCCTGGACGTAGAAGGGTCACCATCTTCAGGATAATATCCTTGTGGAGCAAAGGAAGCCCAGGACCTGGGCTGAGCTGCTTGCCTGGAACTTCAGATGGCAAAGCTGGGCCTCACCGAAAAATTTTACATAAGTCAACTTACATTATAGGACTCCTACCTCAGAAGGAATGATATCACCTTCATATCATCTATCTCAAGACAGATTGCACTCTATGATCACTAGCTTTGCCTAAAAGAAAACATTGTCCTGCTGAAAGCACAGGGTTTTTTTGTCTGTGCTTCAGCCATTGTCCACAGATTCTGATTTTGTAAGAAGATCAGTAAACTAGTAAGGACACTACTGAACTTCTTCATGTCTCTGAGCTATTGTTAGTTCCCTAGCAATATACCAAGAAGTTGTTTTCTCTACAGAGTTCATGGTGAAAAGCATCTGTGCCACCTCCCTACAGACTTAGCCACGGCATCAGCACTGTTACATGTCAAGGAAATTAATTTTCCAGCAACCCCAAGTGAAATGAACACACTCTTCATTGTGAATGAAAAGATAACTGTTACCCACATGATTGCTGAAATTTTAGGCACTCAAGTACATCATGAACTATCCGACAAGATCAGTCCCTTGCATTTCTGTCAGACAGTGGAGGGCAGCATCAACATTTTGAAAGAAGATTCATAGATACTGAATGCATTTCTGCAAAGCTGGTGATCATGTTAAGTACAACTGCCAGAGACAACGTGGTAACAAAAGGATGTTTCATGTGAATGAAACAAACTGATATTTTTTTGACAGTGAGGTAAGGAAGCTTTACATCAGCCTGCAACGACTCTCGGGGCTCAAAAGTTCTTCACAAAATGTGAATTTGTGTCAGGTCAGCCCTGATCACCAGGGGAGACGCTGTAAGTGAACACGCTATTACCTCTCACCAAGGAGCACTCTGAGTCAGGAATCCCCAGTGCTGAGTGTCCTTTGAAATAGGAATTCTGAAAAAAGCCATAAAAATTCTGCTGAGAACTCAAGGCATCAGACCACATTTCAGTGAATTCCTGATTAAGGAACCCAATGAATGATATAGTTAATGACTTCCAGGAGTTTTGAGCTGATTTTGACTGGCTGGTGTCCAAGTTAAGAAGTATAAATATGAAACTGGAATAACTGCTCTTGTCATAGGTTACTCTGTCAGTATGCATCTGGACTTTTTCCTTTGGAGTAAGAAACATTAAGGAATCATTCACAGTACCTGGAGCGAAAATACATATCAAAGCATCAAGTATTCTTTGTTCAAATCCACTGTGATTTCCTGTCACAAAAAGGCAACAGTTGCTGACTACAACTTTTCTGAGAAACAGCTCTTGTTAAACTGACCTCACGAATGTCAAGAAGTTACTGACACGCTCTTCTGTGCTTTTTCCCCATAACGTGCAAAGGTGATTCTTAGCTGTCTTGTGTTGCATTACTAAAGCCATTCACAGACTCGTTAGCAATTTGGACTGAAATACCAAGAACTTGGATACCATCTAAAAGGGATTATGTGCAGGATGATAAAGAAGCAGTTGCTGCTGTTTCTGGAACTACAAAGCTCCATAATTCCAATTACTGTTGAGTTTTTGAGATTAATACAGCTGACAAACCAGCTCTAGACAGTTCAAATACACATCTATGCCTCCTATGTTCACATGCAGCCATAGAGTTTTATGCATACTTGTTGGCAAATCAGAAAAGTTGATTTCTGGTGCCAGCTCACTATGCCAACAGCTTCTGAAGCCAGTTTGTGAGGCTCTGTCTCCAGATGAAATAATGATATTGAAATCCCCTCCTGGCTGCTTCTCCAGGCTGGTCAGGTCGTGAAAATGACTGTCAAAGATCCAGTATTAGTGCATGTTCTCAAGGCAACACTGAAGAGGTGGCCAACAGAGCAATTGCTGTTAGAGTTCAAAGCATTTTTAATCCATAAACATGAGCTTGTTTGCATGTAAAGGATCTCTTCTGGGAAAATATTGCTATGCCTGAAGGAGATTGCTGAGTCATGTTAACGATGTTACAATGTTACATGCAGCATAGGCAGCAGGGGAGATGAGGGAGTTATTACCCTTGTTCATGTTGCCAGCAACTTATGCTCGCTCTCCTTTGAGAACCTCGGGTCTGCATGTCCTGCTTTATGAATTTAATACTTGCATTGGAGATGGGAGAGAAAGTACCTGGGAATGAATCCTTCTCCTTAGCTTATTTTTCAATGATGAAAGTCCTCTCTGTAAGGTATTGTGTTAGACTTAAACAGTGTGAGGGACCCAGAACTCAGTAACTGAAAAACTGGGGGCAGGCCCTTGTTGTCACCCTTCCTGGGAAAGGAAGTGAAAGGGAGCAGAGATGATTGCTGTGGAGTGACCCCAGAGGTCCTCTTGCACTTCCTTATTCATTATCAAGATCTAATTCTCAGAAAGATGCTGACCAGCCATAGTCTTTGGCACCCACACAGTGGTCTGCCACATCAGGGAAAATTCTGTTATTTCTTTAATGCTCAATTCCAGAGCTAGCAGTGTGATGCTGAGAGCACACTCGGCAGCTGCAAAACATGTAGTAGGTGCTGGTTTCATAGACCTAATGGGTGTCAGTTTTGCACTAATAATTTTTAAGATGTTCTGTTTACCTAAGCAGAAAGGTATTTCCTCTGCATTTTTGGACCTGTCTGCTTTGTTCCCCCTGGTCTATATTGCTGTCCCTATGTTTCTTAACCCTGACTGCCATTGCACTGCTCTTCCATACTTACCTGCTGTGTTGGAACTGACACCTGAATCTCACTTTAATCTCTTCTCTTCAAGCTCAGTACAAGAGTGAAGAGGGAAGATAGGAAAACAATAAACAAATGGGTCCACACTGAGAAGTGTGTGTCTTTTTTGGGAAAAGCATTAAAGTAAGCTCGAAAGGGCCATGTAAATCTCACACTTCTTCTGATGATGATTTCAGTCATTTGCTGCTCTGCTGCTCCAATACTGGGTATTAAAAGCCAGAAATATTGGAGCAATCAGTAAGAAATGGTGAAAGGAATAAACACTGAGCATGCTGTTGTGGCTGGCAGAGGGACTCAGCTCTGAGCATTCAGCCCGTCTATTGGTTAATGCAGTCTCATAATATCAGACTGTCTGCCTGCTCCTCTTGTGCTGCAGTGTAAAAAACCTGGGAGAAGTAGATCACAGATCTATGAAAGACATTTCACCAAAGCAAAGTAAGCTTCATGATCCTAAAAGCCATCAGAGATACCCAAAACTACCTGTTACTGTAAAATAAATGACACAATCTGATAGATAAAGAGACTGCAGTTTGCAAAACATAGAATCATAGAATAGTTAGGGTTGGAAAGGACCTTAAGATCACCTAGTTCCAACCCCCCCTGCCATGGGCAGGGACACCCCACACTAAACCATGCCACCAAAGGCCTCATCCTGCCTGGCCTTGAACACCACCAAGGATGGAGCACTCACAACATCCCTGGGCAACCCATTCCAGTGCCTCACCATCCTCTCAGTAAAGAATTTCTTCCTTATATCCAATCTAAACTTCCCCTGTTTAAGTTTGAACCTGTTGCCCCTTGTCCTGTCACTACCATCCCTGATGAAGAGTCCATCCCCAGCATCCTCGTAGGCTCCCTTCAGATCCTGGAAGGCTGCTATGAGGTCTCCACGCAGCCTTCTCTTCTCCAGGCTGAACAGCCCCAACTTTCTCAGCCTATCTTCATACGGGAGGTGCTCCAGTCCCCTGATCATCCTCGTGGCCCTCCTCTGGACTTGTTCCAACAGTTCCATGTCCTTTTTATGTTGAGGATACCAGAACTGCACACAATACTCCAAGATGAGGTCTCACGAGAGCAGAGTAGAGGGGCAGGATCACCTCCTTTGACCTGCTGGTCACGTTCCTTTTGATGCAGCCCAGGATACGGTTTGCTGTGAGCACACACTGAAGCCGGCTCATGTTCATTTTCTTATCGATCAACACCCCCAAGTCCTTCTCTGCAGGGCTGCTCTGAATCTCTTCTCTGCCCATCCTGTAGCTGTGCCTGGGATTGCTCTGACCCAGGTGTAGGATCTTGCACTTGGCATGGTTAAACTTCATAAGGTTGGCATCAGCCCACCTCACAAGCGTGTCGAGGTCCCTCTGGATGGCATCCCTTCCCTCTGGTGTATCGACCAAACCACACAGCTTGGTGTCATCAGCAAACTTGCTGAGGGCACACTCAATCCCACTGTCCATGACTGTATGATAAATACCTGAAACTGCTTAGGTGACAGGAGAAATACCAGCTGTTTTGGTTTTGTTTAGCTTTAGTTCTTCATTAGTTTATTTATTTTGAAATATGAGGTGGAGCTATGAATCATAAAATGATTCTTTTCTATATGATGATGTATTTTCTATGACTTTTTATGGTTCTGCCACTGAGCTTGGTTCTGAGTTTAAGCATGTGTAGGACACTGATTAGACTGTGGAACATCTTTGTGCCTATATTCTCTTTTTCCTGGTGTAGTAGTAATATAGTGAGTAGAGTAATATAGTGACTAGAAAATAGAAAAGACTAAATCAGGACTATCTCATATGCTTTAATCAATATATTTGAGTTAAATGCTTCCCTTTGAAGACCTACAGTGCAGGGCTTGTGGTCCTGTACTTCCATTCTCAGCACTAGGCTTAGAAGTAAATTACGGTCAGACCTTGTGGCTAGCATTGCCCACAGAACCAATGTTCTCCATGTCTTTGGCATCACCAGCATGAGAAGCAAGACTGCTGCTTCCTTTTCAGAATTTAGCTTGAATTCTGCTCTTGAGCATGGTTTTATCTTTGTATATCTAATTAGTTTTAAAAAATAACTTTAATGATTCTTAACAGATGTGTAAGAAAACACAGATAAAATGTTACTAACACATTTTTTTTTCCTGTATACTTAATCATAACTCTCCTAATACAAGTGCCCAGCTACTTGTCTGTGTGGATATGTATATACCCTATTGCAGATATATCAAGAAAAATGGAAGCAGAATACAAAATATTCAAGAAGACAGTAGACTTGGACTACTGGACTGTCTTGGAAGGTGTATAATTCTTGTGGAAGACCCAGTTACATTTCTTTTCATTGGATGCAGGTCTCTGGTCCTTTTAGAAAATCTATCCTCTTTTTTTCCTCTCAGGAATGGCTATCCAGCTCACAAAAAAGGTTTGTTTTTTTTTTTTAACTTGGCTGTTACAAGTTTCATTTGTCTCTTTTCAAGCCTGAAATCTGTTCTGTGTTATGCTTCTCATACAAAGAGTATTCCCAATCTTTGACCATAACTCTCAAACTCTTCTTTCTATCTCTTTAAATTTTATCACAACTTTTCTGAGCTGGGGCTGGCAGGGAAGGGATGAGAGGTGCACACAGAGTGCTGCAGATGGGTACATCAGGAATATATGTGGTGGCGTGGTAACTTTTTGTTTTGTTCTTTATTTCCTACAATGATCCTAATATTTCTTTTCGTCTTTTCTTAATCTCTACAGAGCAGTGAATTAATGTTTTCATAGAAGTGTCTGTCATTCCAAGAATTCTATCCTGAGGGGAAAAAGCTAATTCAGAACCCATCACTATATATGTAAAGGTAGGATTACTCTTCATGTTCACCACTTTGTGTTTATCAACATTGAATATTATCTCCCATTTTCTCTCAGTCACTCAGTGACTGAGAAAGATTTGTGGATAGTTAGACGTCTGTAGTAGACCTAGTATCTTTACAGTTTTCAAGTTCCACTTGTCCTTTTATATGAACTTTTTAATTTCTTTTAATCAGCTCTTGTTTTTCTTGCATTCCCTTCTTCACAAGTTTTGGGGGTTTTAAAACTTATATTGCTTCTGCAAGGATGCTGAATGTCTCTCTCTGTTAGCTACAGAGACAAGGTATATCTTGCTATGGTGAACATTTTGAACCAGCTTCACCAGGCCACTCAGGAATAAGAGTTACAAGTTTCCCAACTGATTTCTCCATGCTCATAAAGTTTGTCTGAATTTTAGCCTCTCCATCATACTGAGCTCAACATTTTCTCAGTCTAAACATGGGGTTTTGAAGTCTGCTCCTACAGTTTTGTTTTCTGTCCTTATACCTTCTCTGATATCAAGTTTAACACTGCTAGTGTTAGCCATCCCAATGAGTGATCACTAATGTAATTCTGTATTATTTATCTGGGCATTTAATGTATCCATAGGGATTGTGTTGCTCATAAATGACATTACCCTGTTATTCTGATTCAGCTTTAGTACATGACATCTGCTTTGTCTTTCGGTGTCATCAGTACCAAGATGTTATTGTCCTACTAATTATCTTTCTCCCATCAAATTTCTGTTACACCTATTATGTCAGTATCTATTAAAATCAGGCATCTAGTTTCTCTTCTCATTAACTGCTGTTGTAGAGCTGGCTTAGGAGCACGCATATATTTGGCTCAGCTTTTTCTTTTTCTGTGCTGTTTTTAGGTGAGACTTTATTTATTTGCCGTTTGCCATGTGCTGCTTTAGCTTTGCCAGCTACTTTTTAGGCAATACAGAATTTTTATTGCTTCATCTCTACAGGATGCATAATCATGACCTCTGCAGAGGACATGCAGAAGGCATCTCCTGCCTCTGCCAGTACAGTTTCCAATTTAAAAAGTTTCTTGTAACATTTTTGACTGTTAAATGCTCACTAGCAATGAGCATTTTCCTTCTGCAAGGTTTTCTCTTGTCTCAACCTCCATGGTCTCTAAAACATTTTGTTTACTTTATGCATGTGAATTTCCCTACAAATAGGTGGAGAGCACTGAAAGATAGGCAGTTGATGATGACCTCCTGCTTTGCCATTCATTATGGGTATTCTATAGATATCACAGCTGAGGCAAGTGAGATCCTACAGAGCACTGGAGTAACTTAGATCATACTGTACCAAACCAGTAAGGAGTTTGTTCTGTGAATCCTCTCCTATGTTGGTGTGGCCATCTCTAAATTTTGAGCCAACACTGACCTTTGAGCCTGTTCCTGAGACAACTTCCCAATAGGACACCTCACGTCAGTTTGTGCTTGAGTCACAGCCACTGTCGACCCTGTCCCAAAAACTCTTGAGGGCACCACATTTCCTACAAACCCTCACTCTTCCCCAGCAAAGTTCTTCCAGCGCAAATGCTCTTTCCAACTGTTTTCCACTGGATATATCCCAACCTTCACTTACACAGGATTTTGGCAGATCGTGACTCCTGTCTCTGTGTCACTGTGGTTGGCAGCTGACATTTATGCATTTATAGAAGGGTGTTTGAATCCCCACACAGTTCTAGGCAGAGGGAGGAACAGACCTGTGTATGTGTATAGCTGTGATGTTATGCTGGTCTGTGAAGTCATTTATCAGATCATTTGATGGGACATATTGCTATCTTTTGCCTTTTATTGTGCTGCCACAGTTTCCAGACATAATATTTGGCCTTTGTTTCTTTCTTTGAATGTATCCTCCATGGCCTCTTGGAAGTCTTCCTGGGCACAGATTTGAAGCAGTAGCAAACGGGAGCTTAAAGGTACATCAAAAGGTGTGATGGGAGAAGGAGAGTGGTGGGGTGTGTCCCAGCCTCAGTGTTCTCATTGGGTACTACAACAGGGAGCTTGTCAGAAAGAGGTCCTTTCCAACCCTAACTATTCTATGATTCTATGTTTTTAGCAAGGTTTACAGCAGCCCAAAGGGAGAGGAGAGGCCACAAGCTGCATTCAAAAATAGACCAAGTAGCTGAAAACTGACTGTACTATTCAGCATAACAAGTAAGTGTCCCTCACTAAGTAGGTTATCCTTTTCTTCTTTGGACAGGGTGGTGAGGCACTGGCACAGGTTGCCCCACCCCTGGCAGTGTTCAAGACCAGGTTGGACAGGGCTTTGAGCAACCTGGCCTTGTGGAAGGTATCCCTTCCCATGGCATAAGGGGGTGGACCTGAATGATCCTTAAGGTCCTTTCTGACACAAACAATTCTATGATTCTGTGATCCAAATATTCAGCAGGAATAAAATTTTGATTAAGTTTTGTGGAGAAGATCCCAGGAGCAATTCAGAACTGAAAGATCAGGTTCAGCCTA
This sequence comes from Psittacula echo, assembly GCF_963264785.1. Classification (NCBI taxonomy): domain Eukaryota; kingdom Metazoa; phylum Chordata; class Aves; order Psittaciformes; family Psittacidae; genus Psittacula; species Psittacula echo. The sequence continues at coordinate 12,168,025 of NC_137739.1, forward strand.
CTGTGACAGTTTCCTTCCAAGTCATTTTGGAAACACTTGCTATCTTACCACTCACAACTGTAATGAAAACTAGAAAATAGCACAGTTTTTGGGACCCAACAACATCTGCTCTGTGACAGTCCATTAAAATTCCTGATGATGCCCAATGTAACCAGCTATTGACCCATCATTCTTTGTTGACGGTGAACGGCAACTGTCAGAAGAAATATTTGTGGACATAGAAATGTGGGGGTTTTTTAGTTGTTATGTACCATCACCAAGCTCATTTTGTTAAGCAAATTTGGCACGAACAACCACCAATAGCTAATAAATTCAATGTTAGGCTTACAGGGTTCTGACAGATTGCTGGCAGCTGCCTTAAATGCACGGAAGAGCTCTCCTAGTGTGGATTGGAAATGCTTATTTATACCACACTGTGGGTCTGTTTCCCCCAAATTTTGCTGTCTCCTTTTAGTAGATGTCATTGGTTCAAAGGGTATAATAACTGATCAGAGATGTAGTATCCAGCTACACTAGAGATCAGCACATATGGATTAAAGATAGTTAGCTCAAGTATCACATTTTTACAGTAAGAAACCTTTTTATTTATGAATGCAAGATTTGTGGCAAGGATGTAGTAAGGCCTCACCGTAGACAGTTTTATTTTACTTTGAGTTTTGGTGATTAGCTTTTCTATGCTAAGGAGGTTTTAAATATTATTCAGACATTTAATATAACTTGCTGTTTATGTGTGTTTATTGGTGTAGAAGAGACTGGCTGTACAGCTAGACTAAGTTTTTTCTTAGGCTTCATTTTACCATGTCTTATAAGTGGAAGATGATGTGCTGAGAAGCAGGCATAGGCTGCAATAGCTTAGAAGTTGATCAGACAGATGTTGTCTTTAGATCAGGGAAAACCAACTCAGAAGGAAACCTTGGAGAGTCGGAGTGCTCAGAGCATGTATTCACAGACATTTTAGGTAATCGAAACCATGAACAACAACTTTTCAGTAGTAAGTAATACCAAGAATATAAACAGAAAATGAATAAGCTGAAGTCTCATTGTGAAGATGAGTGCAGTCCAAAAATTCCCAGTTACACAATAGACTGTGGAAACCACAAATATGTTTGTATAACAGAACTCAAATTTTGGTACTCACTGTATTTTATCATCTCACATTTACTTAGAAGAAGAATCAAGAATCTGTCCCAACACTGTCACTGTGTGTAACTGAGTAGCTGACAAACCTCTGACCATTAAAGGCAATGCTAGTGAGGGGATCAAGAAATTAAAAGAGTGGGCAGTTTCTTCTAACTGGAAAAGAGCAGATTAAGTCAAAAAGTTAAGGAATTCTACAGTGAATACAAGTCGGGCATCAATGACACACAATTTTCTCTTCAGATGTCATGAAAGGATCTCTGGACAGTACAAGACTGATGGTGAAAAATTCAGATTAACTATGCTGCAGTGTCCAACTTGATCTACAGTTGTGGAATTTATCCTGGTTTTATAAGTCAGATGGTCAGCACTTTCCATCTCTGAAAGAGCATTCTCCTCTCTTTCTGTCAAAATGCCTTACAACTCCATGGAAAGACTTCAGAAATAGATACGATTTTCTTTATGCCAGCACACCAAAAAAGCATTCCTTCCTTAAAATGGAAAAATAGAAGAGTCTAGAAATACATACTTATGCCATGCAGCAACTCTAAAAAAGTTGCTGACAGCATTTCACACAACTGAAAAAAATACTTAAAGTGAAGCACTAGATGCTGTTTTGGAAAGTGTGTGGGTGATGACACCAAGCATTATGCACCATAATGAACTTTCATAAAAAATGGCTAAAACACAAAACCATCCCATTGTCTTTCTAACAGACACATGGTGCTTGTTTTGAATCTGTCTCCTAAAAGTGTCACGCAGTGCCCACTAGGCCTAGTATCGGGAAAGGCAGAGAACTACCATAACCCAGGTTGCCTTTTCAGTTCCTTTTACATCTTTATCAATGGCCATCATATCTCCTCTCATATGTCTCTCTTTTGGGCTGAAGAGTCTTAGTCTCGCCCTTGTACAGAACCTTCCAGGACTCTGATTATTCTTGCCTCCATTCTGTGCGTTGGACTAAAAAGGACAAAATACCACACTATATTTTATATAAATGCAAAGTTTTCAGATGTATACAGTCCTCATGAGACAGGATACTCTCTGCTCTGTCCTCAAGTCCTTTGCTAACGCTTTCTAACAGGTAGTTTGTTTTCTGACTGCTGTCGAGTATTGAGCTAGTTGTTTCACAAGAACGGTTATGCCCCAAGGTCACATTTGTGTGTGTAAAATTTAACTCAGAGCCCATTAGTGGCAGGAATCCCAGGATTGTTCTTCCCTTATGTGCATAATTTATTTAGGTTTACTTACAATGAATTTCACAGAGACTGTCTCTGTTACTATTTCTTGCACTGAAATACCCTACTGCTTTATTAATGGTAATTGCCCTTCTCTTTCAATTTGTCCAGCAGATCGGCAATTCAGACAAAGTACAATTGTTGCTTACACTACTTGCTGCCTCTCTGTCAGACCTGATGAAGGTACTGTATGCCCAAAAGGTTTTGTGGTTTTCTCAAATGATTTAACAAAATAAATCACTTCTTTGTACAAACATGAATTTCCATCTGTCCTCTGGATTCTCCAGAAGCCCATTGTTAGTGTGAAGGACACTGAGAGGCTTGTGCACCTCTCCAGCTGTGGGCAGAGTGCTCTGTCTTGGGCAGGAACAGGATGGGCTCAGCTGCCTGCTTCATTAATTGAATTCTACCCAATTTTTTTCCTGATAAATACTAACTTGAAATAAGGGTTAAACTGTGATTGGGAATTTACAACTCCAATGCCAGGGTAAAGATGATCTTCGCAGGTGTCTCTATGCCCTTGTATATATATATTTTTAAGGGTAAATCAAACAAACAAGCATCTAGGTGGATTCATTCTCACAAAAAGACATTTGGTACTGTGACTGCAGTTTTCTGACCATAAATGTCATGATGGCCTGGGGAACCCATGTAGCATGTCCTTCCTCACTAGACAAAGAAGGGGAATGTCTGTATTACAATATAGATCTTTATTTTCTTGAAAAATAACAGCTGAATGAAGACAAAATACATCAGAGAAATGACAGATCTGCATAAACTGAGTAAACAGCAGTGTTAAACCCTTAGCATTTGGTTCACCTGGCTGTATGAAATCTGGATGACAGGTATGTCCTTGTATGCTTAGGAAGTAGTGTTTTCCCTGGCACTAAAGCAAAAGTAGCACTATTGATGCAATTTGTGAAATGGGAAGAAGTCTTGACTGTTTTGTCTTACCTTTTTCAGAAGCCGGGGCAAGGTCGATAAAACTTCGACATTTTTCACCTTCAAAAGAAAAGGATTATTTTAGGACATAGAAGTGGATCAGTTTTGCTTTGCCTCCTCTTTCTGACTGGTGTTTCTGCCACCTGAGTCTCTACAGTACCACACAGACAGCAGACATCTACCTGTGCCTCCAGCCTGGACCAAAACCACAATGCTCACAAGGCTGGACTCTCCCTAAGGATTACAGTCCCTTTATCGGGAGTATGAAATACAGTTAGTGAAGAAAATGGTGCTCTCTGATAGTTGAACCCTCCTGGGTCAGCAATGCTCCTTCCCAAGCCTGGGAGCAGTGTTCACTCCAAATGGAGTGACACAGTGCAAAGCACTGCAGGGGTTCGCACTGGGAGGGCACTGGCCTCTTTCACGAACACTTTTGCCCTCCTTCTTATTGTCAAGACCATGCCTGTGCCCCACCAGGGTGTCACCCAACCTCTCAGTGTCAGGAAGCATTGCCATAGGCACAGACATTTCCATAGATAGATATGACACACATGACTAGGACAGACAAACCTGGAGCACAAAGCAAGCTAAGCAATTGCATAGCGTTAAAAAAAACTGTTCAAAAGGCAAGCAAATGCCTTGCTATGACCATCACAGCCCTGAGCTGCTCCCTCTGCTTTGTGGCTGCTGCATCCATTTATCACTGTAAATTAACTTTTCACTGTTTAGGTCTCCACCTCCGTTTTTGCAGGCATTCTTGAAATGCCTATTGCTTCTGAGCAGGAAATGTGTCTTAAGGGTGGATGTTTTGACCTTTCTTTTTACTTCTTCAGTCAATCAGAGATTATAAAATAAGTCCTCTGCTTTAGGTTCATCTGTTCACCAAGTGTTTGTGTTTTCTTCAACATGATATGTTCCAAAGTGACCAATATCCTGCCTGCCCTGAGGAATCAGAGCCCAGCATACGTAACAGAGGTAATGGAGAAGAATCCATTTTGCCCTTCAAGACTTTAATTGATGCAAAGATATAGCAGTAGGATTTTTTAGTAGTTTTGCTCAATTTTAATTGCACAGTCAAAAGGCTGATTTAGGAGATGTGAGCCATTAAAAAAGAATAAACAGTGAAATGCTGTAGTGATGTTGAAATCAGTGTGTAATTTCTTCTTGGTTATAATTAATTATATGTACAAACCAATATAAAATGTTAATCTTTCTGGTGTCTTTGTTGCCAGGATTGAGATAAACATATCCATTCAAATGATAGCTGTACTGAAATAACAATCTATTATTATAATGATATTACTACCATTTTTTACTTTTTGCAGTTTGAAACCTATGCTAGATATGCTGAAAAGTGTTGTGTACATAGTCTGTAGTCTGTTTGTGTATATATGAGTTCCTATAAAAGAACAGGTTCACTTGACATTGAAATGAACATTTCAATATCTCCATGGCAGGGGGTAGGATTTCTACTCTGCATCCAGGCACTGCCAAGAGGACAGTCAAGAAAAGGAAGTGACACTTGACTTATCAAAGCACCATCTCTGTTTCCAAAACAGTGGGTAGGGCAGTCTATAACTGAGCAGAAGGAATGTCAGATGAGTAAGTTATTAAGTTTTGGGGCAAACAGACTGAAGGGTATCTGATGGATGGCAGAAATCACAGCATCACAGCCACATTGTGTTGACAGGACCCTGCAAGTCTCCTGTTCAGCCTCTTGTTCAGAGCAGGACTATTGCTAACACCTGATCAGGTCAGCTGTGACTTTTCCCAGCCAAATCTTGAAATACTTCAAGGATGGTGATACCGATTATTTGGTGACTCCAAGGATAGGGTTTCTCTCCTGCTCTGGTCCCAGGGCTTCACCACCCTTCCGAAGAAGTATTTCCTTATACCCAACTTCTCTAGTTGTTCTGTCATCTATGTAGTCATCCTTTTTTTATTTATAGGGACAAGAACAGGCCCAGCTCCCTAATTGTTTTTGCACATGTGGTGTACTTTAGGTCCCTGACCAAGAAATAAAGAGAAATAGGTGGACTACAAAAGATTCTGTGCTGTAAGCATGAGGTGTGTCAGGAATGCATTGACTTAAAATCAAGGAAATAGAGGGAGAGTAAACTTTAAATTTGGACTTGATATAAGCAGATTAAGCACAACTTTTCATTCTAGCCATATGGATCTGTGTTTTGGGTTTGGTTTTATGTTTTGGTTTGGGTTTTTTTTTTTCAGATGGAAGTTACTATTTTTATCACAGTTTGATTTTAAACTGACTTTAAACTAACTGGGTAGCATTGAGTCATCTCTCACCTGTGGTTCCAGTGAATCTGAAGCCATATTATTCAAAACCTTTAACAAATATCATGTTATCCCAAGACAGCAAAAGGGGAGGGAACGGCATTTGCTACTACAGAAACTGCACAGCTGTTCTGAGAGCTGGAGATAAATGGTGCCTTTCAGATACATGGCAAGGTACAAAGCCTCTCTAACACACATGGGTACTGAGGAAACTGGTGGTACCACAGTGTTTGGCTGTAGGTGCCTTGTCTGCAGGACAGATGTAGAGAATGTAATCATGTGCTATTTGGAGGAATGTGCATCCTCATCCTCCCTTAAATCACCTTGCCCAGAACAACATCTCTCCCAAGAGAGCTGGCTGTGGCTTAGGCCTCCAATTTAAATAATATGGCCAGAAAATTCTGGAGTGTCCAGAAAAAGTCCTTTTGGTGCCATAGCACAAAGCATGACTGTAGATGGGAGACACAAAAGTGTGGAAGGAGGTCACATCATTTTCAGCAGCTGATGTCTGGATTGTGCCTGGGTTACTGCTAAAGGTTGTGGTAGGAACTGCACAAGCAGTTCCTGATGAAGAACACTTCCCATCATTGTTCCTGTTGCTGGAGCATTGGAAACCTCTCCTTCATTTCAGTGGTAACCACTGGTGGTATTTATAGACCACATTCATACTTCAACATGCAGACACGCATCTCACTGAGAACTGAAGATGTCAGCAGTGCTTTCACTGTTCCTCTTAGGATTTATTCTAAGTTATTTTTGGGTATCTTGTATAACTGATCTCTTAAGCCCTCTTAAGTTTAATTTTAGACTTGGCAAGAGTTTATCCTGCTGTGCTGCCCTTTTCCAGATGCATCTTCTCCTCATAACCATGCTCCTGGAGAGTCTTTAGAGAATACAGAAAAGGCTGTTTAGAGATGCAACAAGAACAGCGTTTAGGTTTCATCCACCTGATAGTCCTGCCACCCTTTTGTGGCAGCAATTCTGACAGAGGAGAAAGCCAAGGAGTGATCTCTCCTGCACATAACCGAGTTAGAAAGGACTGACCTGGCTTGAATGCTCTCCACCTCCATGAAAGAACAATGGCCATGTACAGTGCATATGAAGCATTCTGGAGCTCAACAGTGTCAGAGAGCTGCTGGAGGCTGAGTAGAAAGGACTGAACAACCACCTAAACACCAATAGGAGCTTCTTCTATGGCTTCCCAAGGGTGAGGTAGAAACATCATCTATGCAAGCCCTTGCAAATCCATTCCTTTATAACCAGGCTGGCTCTACATGGGCTCAGTTGAGTCTTCTGGGGTACCAGAGAAGGGGGCATGGGTCATAGGGACTTCTAGGACTGGGTACCAGCAACAGCCCAAAATTTGCTTGTGTTTTCTCTAATCTGAATTGATTAATCTAATCCTGGATACGTGTATGGGTAAATTTATTTGTAATTTTCTAGGGAACTTCAAACTGAACCAGCCAGAGAGTGGGAGGAGAGATCTGAAAAGCCCCAAGGTCTGAGCTGGATAAGAGTCTTGAGGTCTCTGTATGGATGATAGACTTAGAGCCCATGGTAACATCTCAGGGATCATTAGTGTGATGTGCTTGTGCGTCTACAGAGAGAAGGGGTGTGCCTGTATCAGTAGTGATTTGCAAACCTGCTCAGCCAGAAAGGAGGAAGAGGAATGAGCTTGCTGATAGTGATGTTGTGTTTCTGTGGGTGCTGTTTGGCGCAGCTTTCTCTAGGTTGGTCTGTGTGGTCACATTAGTGTCACGCATGTGTATGCATGCGCGAGCACGTGTGCTCGTGCACGTGCATGCATCTGCATCTTGAATATGTGCCTGGCCTGAACTGGGAAGGACACCAACAGCAAACCATCAAGGGAGGAGAAATTCCTGGGTCTTAAAGTTCCCTGGGCTCAGTTTCCCAGGAGCACACACAGCAATTCCTCAGACAGGCTCATAGAGAATTTTCTCATTTCATGGCTCTGCAGCACTGGAGGTCAAATGCTTTCAAGCTCTTTAGTAGTTTCTACTGAAGAAAGCTTGGCTTCGAGTTCTGTGTATTCTTAGGAAACAGTGAAGATGTGGATTTTATCACTGTGTCAGTGCCAGGGAATAAGAGAGAAAGTTGTGGCAGCATAATGAGATGATCTCTCTGTCTTGCTTCCAGCATGAGGCCCATACTCTTTCCTCTCTTTGTGCTGCACACAGCATGGTGGGAAGTCCTGAGCTTCCAGCCCTTCCAAGTCTTTGGCACATACTTCTCATGGAAATTGTCTCATGTCTGCAAAATCAAATCACTTCAGGAAAAAGTAGGGTGCTGTGTGAAAAGCAGGCACTAATCTGACTGAGCTGCATTCCGGAGAAAGTAAATGAGCTGGTAAGAGTAAAGCTGCTTCAGGGATGCGAAAGAAGCACTGCAGAACACTGCTAATGAGTAGTCGCACATGGTGGAGTGGTTACCCACGTGTCCTGTCACCTCAGATAGGTAGACTCAGACACTTCCCTTTCCCTAGCATGTGGAGATAGTAGTGTTGCTTTCTTACCTTCTCCACTGAAGGGTCCTACTTCATAGTGTCAGACACACTTCGTACAGCTGGGACTCTGTGCTGGAAGCAAATGCTTGTTCCTTTTACTTTTCTCAGGCAGAGTTCAGAGGCATCTGTACCTCCCTAGCCTGAACAGTAATTTGAAAGCAAAGGCTAAGAGAAGTGGCTTTTCCAAATCCTCCAAATTCAATCCTGCCAGAATGTTAAGACATATGGATCCCATAGAGCCATCAAGTCTGCATGATATACTGGCCCCAAGGCTCTGGGCCACTTTCCCCATTAAGCTCTGCACACCTTCTTGTGGGCATTGAAACTACATTGCAACAGAGCAGATGTGCCTAGCTGCAGCTTCCAAAGTGGATGCAGGCTGATATTCTTCAGTGGGTCTATGGAAGACACTAGGGAGCAATTAGAGAGCTACATAGGGCAGCTGGAAAGGCAGGTCTAGGTGCACATAGATTAGGTCTTAACTACAGAACACAGGTATACTTTCAAGCCCAGTGTGCACACCCGAATGACTCTGCCTTTGTGAGATCCACGTGTATTGAACTCTTTCTTCCACCAGTTGTCTAAACAGTGTGGTTTGCTTGCTGCTGACTTCAGGACCCCTCACTGCACAGCAGTGGCTGGACTTGTCCAGAGTATACCTCAGTAAACTCATGGTTTAGGATGGAAAGGGGGAAAAGGGCAGAAAACACAGCAAAAAGCATAGGCTTTAAGACAAGAGTCTAAGTTTATAAAATGGCTGTTGCAATAATAAGGACAGAAATTGATGTCCTGGATTACATATATTGGGCCTTTCCTCTCTGAACCAGTGATAAATGCTTCATTAATAACCAGGCCAGCAAAATAAAAACAACTCTGAAAAATCCTAGTTTGTATGTCTTCCAACTACACTGGTTCAAAACATTCTAGTTAAATAGTTTGACTTAAAAGAATTCCGGTAGTTCTGACTGAAAGAAGGATCTCTGTTATAACTTTGCTTTTCATCTTGCAGTAAACAGAAAAAGCTGTCTGTATTCACTTACTCTGCATAAAATTTTACGAGTTCAAAAGTACAGTTCTGATGAAAATTTAAATGATTACATTTCATTTAAACAGCATTCCCTTTTAGTAACACTCTGGCTCCCAGCCTACGAAAGACAAGGTCCCCTTTTTTCCCAACAGGCCCTAACAAACCTTTATCTCTCCAATTATATCTGGAGTCATGTAATTCAGATGCAATCCCACATCATCTACTGAGAGTAAAATCATTGTATTTGTCTAAAAAAAGATATAACCCCCAAGGGATCCCAGCCTAGACGAGACTGAGGACTCCAACACAACTTCAGTGAAATAAAGTACTACATCAGGGAAAATACAGGTTAATGAGGTCACTCAAACTGAGCCATATCAGGTTAATTAATGAGTGAAATATTACACTTTTGATTAAACTGATCCCAGACAGAGCATTTAATTGAATTTTTTCTAATGAAAAATTGAGTATTCAACTGCAAAATCAACATTTTCCAGTTGACTGTGTTGATTTGGCTGGAGCAATATTTTCTGCTGGAAAGTAAAGTTCATACAGAATTACACTAAAATATGTCTTGAACTATGAAAACAATTGGCTTTTTCTCACTCTGATAGCTCTCATTCCTAGCTGCTGCCCATCAACATTTCTCTTACTTTCAAATAACCTGAGAATTTGTTCAATTTCTCAGCCTCTGCTGAGACAGTTCACAATCTTCTTCCCTTTTGGGGTTGTTTTTAAATCTGACTGCCACACTACTGTTCTCTTTCAGCAAACTTCAGTCTTAAAACTTTCTACCCTTTAAAGGAGGAAAACTTAAAGATTTCCACTTTTTCATATCAGGCAAAAAATGAAAATTTCCTCAATTCACATATTCACAAAGAAATGGTAATAATTCTGTTGGGAGGTGCAATCCACTGTGGAGTTTCCTCTTTAGTTTGTTGGAGCAATAGAGAGCTATGCAGAGGGCAGAAGGTGTGGGAAGAGCAGGCAATGCCTAGCACGCTTGTGCTAACTGGGACTAAGTGCCATGGAAACTGCATTTTCTGTGCTAAACTCTTCCTGATGTGAAAAATCTTGCACAGTATCTGAAAGCAAACATCTCCACAGGCTGCTCTCAAATCATGTCTGATTGAAACACATCCAAGTCATAAGACTCGTCTGATTATCTTGGTAAGACCTGATGGATGTGTACACACATCTACCATTTGGAGAGCTGGAAAGTAGTTCAGATTTCTAAATGATTGGGAGAATCAAGCAAATAGTGGTGCTGAGGGAGGCTTTTGATTATTCTGGTGTCAAATTTGACCTGACTTTATCATCTACAAAACATTAAATCAACAGAGTTCTGAGGTGCTCTTAGTATTTCAAGTCACAGAATGGGAAGACGACAGTTTTCACCTCTTCATCCCACAGGTGACCATCTGCCACACTGTGCTTCCTCTGCTAATGTAAACGTGCCAAAACAAACTACTTATCAGCAGTCCAGTATCTGCGGGACTATAAGGTCTCCTGAGAAAACTGAGAAAAATTAGAAAGGATGCTCTTAACAGAAGATGTAGCTGATAAAGTATTTGTATGAAGTACTTATTCTATGTACATTGTTGTACGAACTACATCATTTTATGATGTATGTCACACTTTCTACATTTTCCCAGGTGACTGCATTAGCAGGTGCATTTAGGCTGGTGATTAGCAAAGATCAAAGGATTAAATAGCCAATAAGACCCTAAAGTCCTGGTTGTAGAAGAAATGTGGTTCAACAGCTCCCACTGCTTCCACTTATTAGCTGTGGATCAATGTGGATTCTTTTTTAACCATGCCAAATGCTTCTCTCCAGATAATGCTCAACCAGAGTATTTGCATTGGATCTGTTCTCTAGCTCCAGAGACACATGAGCTGGGCAGGCAGAGATGAAAGTCACTGACAGCAAAGAAGAAAACTCTTTTTCACTGGGATTACTGCAGACAATGGAAACATCAAAAGCTGATGTGTGCCAAAATGGAGGAAAAGACAGATTCAGGACAGAGCATTTCTCTGATGGCATGGCACATTGCTGTGAACACAGGTCCTCAGTTTGCAGCTTGAAACATGCACAAGTGACTGTAGGTAAGAGTTTCCTTTCAGTAAGTTTCCTTTCAAGAAGAGTTTCCTTTCAAGAGGGATTGCTGTAGGTAAGAGGAAAAGGGATTGCTGGAGGGAAGGCAACCTTGAATGTCAGAGCCTGTACTACACCAACCTGTATTTCTCCTCCACAGTTAACACCATAACAGTATTTCTTCCTTGGTTTGCCCATCTATCTGCAGCCTGTTCCTTTTAGCCATGGTAATTTAGGTTGCCTGTTTCAAAGTGAAGTCCAGAAACTTCTCCCGCCTTCCCTACCCAAAGATGCTTTTTGGGTTGAGGGGTCCTGTTTTTCCAGGCAGGCACACCTGATTTAGAGTATGGAAACTGAGATAACTTTAACCTTTCAGCCACAGACTAAGAGGTTAAATATAATATCCAGTTTTTAAAATCAAGTGAAAAAAGTTCTGCTTGCATTTATTCTTATAAACCTTAATCTCAAGCTTCTACCTAATAACTTTGCAATAAATTCTCATTTAGTGGTTTTTGTCTGGCCAGATGATGCACAGTGAAGTCAGTCGGAATGATATTATGATGTGATTTTTGGTCTCTCTGGATCTAGTGACTCTAGAAATGGTGGAATGGCTCTTTTTCTCAGTTAATTTCCCTCACTGTAAGCATGGTTTGTGTCCTTTTCCCCACCAAATGCAGCCAAATTCAAGGTAGAACACCTTACACTGAATTTTGTTTGCCTGTGACTATTCTACAAACCATGTCATTCCATAATAACAGCATCCGCTTCTTGTATTTACTGCCTTCTGTAGTCATTTGTAAGCTAGATCAGAAAAGATTTATATTGCCATTTTGTTTACCGACAAGAATACCGAATAACATTACACCAATTGACAATTAACAGAGGATCCTGCTATAAGCAACCCTATTCCCTGGTAAGTCCTCATTTTGAGATCTGTCATTAAGCAAGTTCTACTAATCCATATAAAGAAAGTTTTAAAATCAGGATTGTGTCTGGTGCAATTTAAAAACCATAGTGATACCATGATGCTTGATATTCCATCTTGCATCTATTTCTGTAGCCCTAAATGCATCTATTCATATTTTTCACTGACTGACTCTTGGGGTAAACATCTTTATTCTCTTTGAAATATGGGGCCTTAGTCTTGGGTGTCAGTCTTCTAGCACTTTGAAGTTTATTCAATTTACAAAGAACTACTAGAACTCTCAGATGGCTTCTTTAAGGCTACTGGATTAAACGGTTGAGGACAGACACTTCCAAAGAGAAAGGAACAGTTTTTGCTCATGAGGTAGCGTGCAACTTCTCGTATAAGGGGTCGTTCATTGCCTACTCCCTTACTTTCCTCTCTTATGGGTCTCAGCCTGCAGGGACTTTATGTCCACATTTTATGTATGATAGATGTTCATAGAGCTAGCAGAATAGCATAGTCTGTCTAGCAGAATCAGGAGGACCTAAAATCCAAAATTCCCAGAGCACTGCAGGCACAAAATATCCCCAACATCTTATAAAAAACTGAATGTGTATAATAAAGCAACCACTGCCACAGTAACCACAGCTATCATGTACCAACAGGAAGAGAGCAGGAATATTGTGAGGAACACGAACAGATCTGAAGACTCCTACAGCTTAAATTCCTATGGACAGGCCAATTTTTTCCTGTTGGAAAAAAAAAGGGGGATTTGTTAGGAGGAGTTCACAAGTGCCTTTCTGAAATGGACTTTTCCCCATGTTGTAAAAGAAGGCAAAAACTTGTTACTATCGCTGTTATATAGCCTGAAGGAGATTTCTTTTCTGATCCCAAATTAGATCCTCAGTTTAATGTTCAGTGCATGAGCAGACATATCAATTAGATACTGAGAAGCTGTAATAATGTCAACGGCAGCAAAGCAACCTCCTCATATACTGTCTCCACCTGTAGCCAATTTCTGATGCTTTGGAGAAGACATAAAACCCTTCAGAAAACGTGATACGCATTAAGTCAGCAACTGTTTTTCTCTTGGCCCTCATTGGTGACCAGCAGCAACCCCAAAGCATGGATGTCACGTAACAGAATAGAGACATGGTATGAGCAAGGCAGTCAAACCAAGATGGCTCCTTTCAGACCTCCTTAAGATACCAACAAACCATCCATGCATGACTCACTCCAAGCTTCCTCACGCCAGAAACATTCTTTTTCTCTCCTACACTTCTTTCTGTGACTTTAAGAAGTTCCCAGTTCAGCCCATGGATTTCCTTTGCCCACACTGCCCTCTGTGGAGGTGAAGTCCAGTGATGAACTTTCTGGGAACCCCTCCTTGGATTTTCACTTTTTCTCAATGATAAATTACTTAAGACATATTATTTTCTTAATATTTACCCATATATATACTTACATGTTTTATATATAAATATATAGAATATAAACATATGCATAAAGAAATATATAGAAATAAAATATTTATATATTTTTATATATTTTTATATGTATTATATATATGAGGTACCATCACATCTAGATCTTTGATACATTATACTAAAGAGGACCAGTTTTTCTTTTCTCAAAAGAGATTGATTCTCTTTTCCCTAACAACCTTGGAAATCCCACTCTGCATTTATTTCACCTCCCTCTTTTTCTTACCATAACTCTGCATGATGGCTTTAACAAAACTCACAGGTGTTACCTGTGCCTTGCAAAGTGGTGCTGACTCTTCCCTAGAATAATACCTTTCCTTTGTATCACAGCACTTAGCAGTTCACAGTCACCCCAGAGACAAATATTGGCCCACAACTTATTTCCTACCTTTTGCCTGCAATTGATAACTGCCTGTGACCTCACAGAATTTGATGCCTTAGCGATTGGTGCTGTTAACCTGTTTTAAATTTTAATACTATTCTTATAACTCTATCAGACCAATTCACATCTTCAGTTATGCAGAAAAAAGTCTCCTCTGTAATGCCAATATTCCCAGACTTTGTGCCATAGCATATGTGAGGAGTGCATTTAAAGTAGGATTATTCTCTTCAAATTAAGACTTCTGTGTTAGAAATGGCAACTTCTTAGATTCCTTTTTGGCTAATGAGGAAAATACATAATCCTAGGGCTCAGTTCATCCTATTTGAGGAGGAATTTAATCTCCCCAGGAAGTACTCACTACTCTCTACTGACTGCAATGATGATGTTGATGAATTTAGGCACAGACATCTGCATTTGATAATGTCCACAGGTTTGGTGTAGGATTCATCTTGCCTTTTTAGGCTACATGAATTCTATCCCTAGTTCTTTTTCCTAGATTGCTAATCTCAGCAATAACAGAACCAGTCCCAAACCCAAAATAGAGGATAACTAGAAACATCTGATCTCCAGTGTGACTATTTCTGGTTTTATATTACTTGCCACAGCCTCCTTCTAAGATTATTCTGTAGTCAATTGACAGTCTTTCTATTTATCCCCATGTAATAAAAAAACCAAAGTAAAATCTGCACCACAGATTCATGCAAAAGGTCTACCTACTTCACTATCTTTGTATCATCATCCAATGATAGATATTTAGGGACGAACAAAGGGACGGATATAGGGTGATTCTGCTCATGTACTCCCTTTGTAATATCAGTACTGCATCAGTAGTTTGGGGACTTCCTGGCCAGAGGTTACTCTCAAATCATCGTATCAGTAACACAAATGGATGTTTGCTTCCTGGATCCATGCAATCCCCAGTTTTGGCCTTCACAACATTACCTGGCAGGGAGCTCTGTAGGAAGTATTTCTTTTCGTGTTTTATGTCTTACTGTTCTTAAGTTACGCAAGCAATCAATGATATTTTTTGTCTGATCTCTGTCATTCCCAGTTGATCCCCATCAATATCATAGTTCTTTGTACCTTGTGCCTTCCTTCCAGCCTGAAGAGGCTCAGGCTCTTCAGCATTCTCTGGTGTGAAGCATACCTACATCTATCACCACATTGTTACTATTCCCTCCACTCTCTGTAGTTCTTCTGTAAAAAAAATTTTTCAATGGGACATTCCATCAAATGCTTTTCTGTAAATCCATAGAGACTGGGTCTAGTTCATTACCCTTGTCTAAGAAATGATTCATCTTGTTAAAAGATATACCTTTAATAAAACTCTGCCTTTGATAAAACCCATTTGTTGTGCCGTCCCTGAAAACTGTCCTAAGGTTGCTGCTTCAAGTCGCCTGTGTCATTTTTTTCCAGTCTTCTTTGAATACAGCAATGTGCAGATTCTTGCTACTAGCCCTGTATTTTCATGTGCCAATTATTTCAACATCCTCAGATGGAGATTATCCAGGCCCCCTGGGTTCAGTTCCTCTATCGCTGGAAATTTTACCTTTAATATAGAGCTCTACCTACTCAATTCCTTTTACCACTTTTTCCTTCTTACACAATTTATAAGTAGCAATTTTTGCATTCCAGTCATGCAAATAAACCCGCCAGGTTTCAGTCATGCCAATTATATTGTATTTCTCATAATCCAGCAAGGATTCCCAATTCCTCTTGCTTTTAATTATATACTCACAAGGTGCTTCTCCCTGGTCTCCTTCTCTGGACAGAAGCCTACGGTGAATCACATATGCTTATTATCCCATGGTGGCAGGGAAGAAGGGTTATGCAGTACCGCTCTGCATCTGTGACAATGTATGGCTAGTTCTTGTCTTTCTACGTCATGGATTTATTCATTCCTGCAAGATACACCTCTCCTGTTCTCTGGCTCCTTCTCAAATGTGCATTTAATGTCCACATTTATGGCACATTTTGATGCATCCTTACATACCATCTAAATTCTACTCTACCATTTACTTCTTGAAGAGTGCTAAGGAATATGTGATACAGAGCATACAAACAGACCCCTTGGCCTCAGAACATTATTCCAAGAATACAAAACAAGCCTATGTGTACCCATTTCTGATCTCCCTGGCTTCTATGGAGCACAGTGAGCAACATGGAAAGGCTTGTTTTTTATTCAACCGGATAGTACTCTTAAAAGGCACCTAGGCAGCTGATTTTTCCTCTGAATGTGGATGTAATTGCTGAGACTGTTCATTAGTAACTTAAACAAGATCTGAGTTCATAGTTTTTTTCTATTAAAAACAAAGCAAACACACTTTTGAGAAAAACTCAGCTAACTTGTTACTGGTTCCCAGCTCTGAAACTCCTCTACCTGTTAGGAGAAGATATGCCACATTACCTACTTCATCTGTTTATTTTTTTGTGGCATATGTGTTCTTGAGTCACAGAAACTATAATTTACCACTGCCACTCTCGTGGCACATCACTTGTCTGGTATCTTGTGGGGTGTCCAGGACTGACACAAGCACAGACCCCGGCTCCAGGTGTGAAACAAGATTTGCACTCAAAGTCATACTCAAAAATAAATTAAATTATAGAGAGCTCAGCTTGGAGACGCTTGGCCATAGCCAAGGAATTCATGAGCCAGGAGGAGGCATCAAGCACCCTGTGCAGCATGTGACTGCAGAACAGAACTCGTAACCAGCACAACCTGCAAAGCTCATAGCACATGCTCTAGGCTTCATTCACCTCCAGAGTTCAGGTGCATTGCTTGTACAGAAGGTGCCTCCACCTGTGTGGGATCCAAAGCATGAACCCACTCTGAAAAGGACAGCCTTCATCCTCTGTTTGATAGACTGGGATTCAGCATACTTTTGAGTCAGAAATTGTACTAAATAATTACAGGACATACCCACTAATTAAATGTATATGCTCCAGTCCCTCTATTCCCAGAGGGGATTCACAATTCTGTTTCTCAGGTACTAAATGCTTTTAGTATTCTTTATCTTCCTAGACATGCTGGATAAAAATAAACTTTAGATTTGCAAATTATTTCAGAACTAATCACAGCATTCAATCTCTGTTAGAGATGTCAGTGATAACTAGAAACCTGCCTCAAGATGAAGTCCCACTTTGCTAGTCTCTGCATAGAGTGGATGGCATGCTTTTTGCACCTCAACATCTGGAATCTAAATGGACATTTCAAATAAAAAGCAGGAGGAGAGGACATGCAAAATTCATTTGATTGCAGTCTAAATGTCACTTTAAAGTGTGACGGAGTCCCAGCCACTCCAACCAACTGGAAGCCCTGAAGCGCTGGCTCTTGCAGTATCAACCCCCTGAGAACTGGTCTGGTAGTGTCTGTACTACAAGATCAGCTGCGTTGCAGCTGTACCTGTGCAGGGAGCAGAAAGTTTTGACAGTACTGTGACTATAGGGAGAGGAAAGTCAAAAAGCTAGATGGCTAGATGAAGAATGTGGCTTACAGCTGGGAAAGTTATGAGTCTCTGGAAGGTTTTGACAGCATTGCAATCACAGAGAGTGTTATTGGCATTCATGTGTTCCTGGTGGGATTCACGTTGCTTAGCTTCAGACATTGGCAGTGAGGAATCACGGATAGGTCAGGAGCTGTAGGAATGCTGCCGACCATAGGCTGTGGCCACAGGTTCTGCTGAAACAGCTGTGAGGCTATGGAGTGGCTTTTGGAAGGACTTTGCCTGGAAGAAGGCTGTTGTTGCCATCACTTTCAGTATGCTATTGGTAAAGCTTTGAGAAAGATGACATTGAAAGTATGGAGTGCATTCAAGCTATGGATTTTTATTAATTTAACACATGAGTATTTGTGTGCTTAGTGGTGTTTTCTGGATGTTCTTCTGGTGTCCGAGGGTGTTAATTACCAACATGATGACTGTATGACTTGTGACACCAAGAGGACTGTGATCAGTAAGTGTGCTGTGGACAATGTGATGAGCCCATGGGATGGATTACAGATATATTAAGCATCAGAGTGTATGTATAAGCATGATCTCAGTGCTGTTGGTTGAGGCTGCCTGGTGCCTCCTTACCCAGGAAGTCAGGTAAAATGATCAGCAGTCAGGTTGCAAAAGGCCATGATAATGAACTGACAGTCTGGTATTACAAGCCCATAAGTCTGAATTAAGACCTTTCATGGTTATTTTATGCTGACAGTCTTAGGGACAAATTTACATCTGTGCTCATTACATTGTTCCTTACCAGAAAATAGATGTGGTAAATCCTGAATGAGGCAGCTGTTTAAGCCAATACATCCCTGTAGCTGGCTGGATTCTTTCCAAAGGCTGGTCACTTCTGGTCTGCTAACTGAAGAGTACTTTTCACCAACTTAGTGTTTCAAATAAGAGGAAACACACATGTGCCTGCTGTGGCGGAGTGAGGAGGGAGAAACAACGCCTTCGCTCCTGTTTTCACCATAACTTTCTAATGCTGGCTTCCAGCTATCTCCTGAAATCACCCACTACAGCACAGCTTTGTTTACCTAGTACAGAATAGATCACTGTTTTTCTCTTCTCCCACATATAACTCAGTTTTCTGAGTGGGCTAGAGTCACACAGTTACAACTTATCTCACACATACATTTTGGCTTGGAAAGCTTTGAATATCTGCCAGAAATTTGGGCATGCTTGATTGTCCCAATACCAGCTAAAATGCTCAAGTCAGAGTGTTAAGCTGCTCACTCAGGCTGCTGTGGCCTAAGTTTACTTCTAAAGCAGTGAGACAAACCATCTTTGTTTTCTGTAGGTTTTTTCTAACATCAAGAGGGTTACTTTGGTGTCTTCATTTCAGCATGGAACTGCTTATTGACAGTCCCAAGGCTGAAGTTCATCAACTTGCGTTTCCATACATTAAAATGGGTTTTAATGACCAACTAATTCTTGAAGCATTATCCACAAAAATAACAGTGAATATACACAGCACCTTGGGATGAAATGAGCTTCTCCCCAAGTTTGCCTCGCTTTATAGTACATCCTTACAGAGAAGTTTTACCAGGATCTCATAAACTCTCACTATCAGGGAGGTTGTATCCTCAGAGACACATGTAGGATGATTAACTGTTTCTCTCTCCCAACAGTGGTAAAGGATCAACTCCCCAGTCTGCTCTTTGGGCAATGCCACAAGCCATCACCATCTTACACTGTGTCACATTTGTAAACTTTGTTTTCCAATCACATAATCTAGTAAAAAACCTCTTTCAAAAGCAGAGTTTGGATGTTAGCTCTACCAGACAGCTGTGGGAGCAGGGATTGTCAGTTTGCATCTGTTGAGACTTAAATGTATCTGTTGAGACTTAAATCAGTCCCATGGCTGCTACCTTCCATCCACCCTCCAATGTTTTATTCCTGGTAAGTGCCAGGGTACATCAGAGGAAATGAATGCTCTGAACAGCTGAAGAGACATCTTCTTGAGTAGTTCTCAGCAAGTAAATGGCTGAGTGGGGAACGGGAATGAGCTTTCTTGTGACTGGTTGTGCCCTTTAACTGCCATTTCACTACTCTCCTTCAATAAACATGCAATCCAGCCACCAGGAAGGGATTATGGGTGGTCATTTGCTTAAGAGATACGAGAAAAGAGGCAGTCCAGGCTATGGCATTAAAAACTATGACTTTTGTGCTTTCCCTGTCATTCAGACACTGTCCTAGGTTATTTCAGGGGCAATTAGAATTAGATGTCAGAACCTCCTTAACAACTACCAGCCACTGTTCTTTGTGCGCTCCATGGAGCAGCTCCCAGAAGGGAAGCACTGACCAGTCTGCCTGCAGTGCCCATGGGGCTAGCATATACTGCTTATCTCAGGCTCAGCTGGCTTCAGAGCACAGACCCTGCATCAGCCAGCAGGTAAACAAGCAAACCTTTGCTCTCGCTGGAAACAGGTTGCTTTTCAACAAAGAACTGTTAAAATCCTGCCTCTCTCTTCAGGGTGAATCTGCTTTAAGATACAACAGAACAGCTTGCCTGTGTGTTTATCACACTGAGCCAAACACAAACCAACACAAGCTGGAAGGAAGTTGTTTTATACTTACCAGCAGCATTGATATTTTCCTCACAGGAGTACCAGATCCCAGTGTGGAAATACCTGAAAAGGAAGCGGTCATCTCCAGTCTCCCAGCTGTAATGAACCACATTCTGGTTTGTCTCATTTGCAGTCTCATTCCCGCTGTAGTTGAGGCAGTTTGTCTTCTTCTCTTTCCCACAGCTCGGCTTGGGGACCCTCTGTGTGCCCTCACACCAGTGGGTCGTGATAAAAGCTGTTGTAGAGAAGAGGAGAGCCATCAGATTCAGACTCACTGCTAGCAGGGCTCTGCATCTTCGATTTGTCTTCATGGTAAATCCGCCCTCCCTCCCCCTCCTGCTGAGAGAAGAAGTCAAAGGGGCTTGTTTTATGTGGGGAGGGGAGGGGGGTCAAAGCCTCTCACGATTCAGAATCCAGTTGTCCAGGCATCAAAACTCTCAGCTTCTTCCAATCTGTTGTTGTAGCAATGAAAGAAAAGCTGCAGCCAGACTCCCATTCTTCTCTTCACTTGAAATGCCTTTGTACGTTAAAGGAGCAGCTGCAGGCGCGGGAGTGCGGCCGTCCTCTTGTAGTCGGTGTGCTTCAGCGCGCTGACAGGATCAGAGAGGGTCTGTCTCACAAAGAGCACCAAGAGCAAGTGAACATCTGCTCTGGTACCACACATGATCCCAAGGGGCTCCGCAGCTGTCTCCGCTGGGAGACACCTGCAGGCTGCGGGACGCGCTGTCCTCTGCTCTTGTAGGATGAAGCAAGAGCAACTCGGCGGGAGGCAGGCGTCAGAGCCAGCTGCTGCCTGCTGCCACCCTCCTCCGCGGACCTCAGGGGCCACTGCAGCGCGCTGGCGGCTCAGTTGAACTGGGGGGAGGCGTCACATCTTAGTCCCAAAATGAGTCGTTATCTGGCGCTGCGAAACACATTTTCGCTATGCCAGAGTACAGATTTGCTCGGGAGGAGGAGGGACGGAGTGGTAGTTTAGCGTTTCTGCTCTGAGCTAGTGAGTAGCAAATCGGGGGTTTGATTCTGCTATCAGCATACCTGTGTAAATCTCTGTCTTCAGGGGCTTACTCTGGCAGTCAGCAAAGCCCCAGAGGAATTTAGATTTGAAAGTGTATAATGAGTAAAACCCACGTCATTCAGAATACCAACTGGAGCCCCTTTCTCAGGCTTTCATTTTCAGACACAGTGCTCACAGATGTTTTGTTTGAAGTGAGTCTGTAGGATATTTTGTATGTCCTGGCTAGAGAACTAATTTGAGCAAACCCTGGCCTTCACTTGCCAGATGGCAATGCTGCAAGAGTAGGGAGCACTGCATAATGTCCCATTTCCAGAGAAAATCTATCCTGTCTAGTTGGTTAGCTGTCTCATAATGCTTATGACCCCTTTCTAGCCTAGAGCTATCTGGTAAATACTGAGTGTTGTAAGGAGATCATGGCACCTGATGCAGGTGGTGGTAAAATCTCTAAGACCTTGTTTCCACACTGAGGTTGGCCACATCCATCACACAGCATTTCTGTGTCCTTAGTAGATGAGTGCAATTTTCTGTGGTGAAGAAGCCCCTCCTGGGCTTTGGACTGAGTGATATTTCCTTCTAGCCTTGTGTGGACTCCCTGCAAAGGCCATGGAGATGTTTGTGGCCTCTCAGAGCAGTCCAGTAGTGGGTTTCCAGCAAGCCCTGGAAATAACCATGCAGCTGCACAGGCTCATACTAATAGATGGGCCAATGCTCTCATCTCACACCCTCTATTCTGTTAAGTCAGCACGTTGACTCAATATGCAAAGCTCATCCTATGCCTTACTGCCTGCAGACAGGAAATGTGGGGGTATGGTAGTTTCTCCAGCTCCTTGAAGAAAGCCAGGAAGCACCAGGTGAAGTTTCTCCTTAGCAAGCCATCACACAAGACTTCAGGGACCTTCATGCCCCCCTCACAGGTACCCATAGGACTCTGTATTATGCCTCTTGCTGAGGCCTGCCCTGCGTGTCTGGTCCCAACTGTTTATGAGATTTTTCATTCTTTATACAGGCTCACTTGGCTTTAGCCATTTTGTGTTATAAATAAACTAGAAAGTTACTAGAAAATTCTGCTCTGGGAGAACAACTGTGATGGCAACTTTGCAAGGTTATTGAAATAGGCTTTGAACTGCAGATACTTCCCTTCCTAAGTGCCCTTCATTTTGGCCACTTCTGCCTGTATGCATGATTGCTGCATCTCCTCAGAGCCAGATTTTTCCAGTGGGCAGGGCTAGCAGAGTGCCTCTGTGCAGTCTTCCTTCTCCTGTTGGAATTGCACCACACCTTTCCTTGTTACAGTCCTTTTAGCATTACATCTTGCAGCAAAATAATCAGCATTATTTGCTTGGTTTTAATTACATGTAAGAAATACAGATGATAGCTATTTAGAGGACCACAGGAGTCAATTATTTTTACGTTGCAGGATATTCCACTTACTTTGTAATGCATTTGTATGTTCCTGTGTTTGTCAGGCTTAGAGGAATGAACAGTATGTGCTTAGAGGAATAAACAATGCACTTTAAACTTTGTCAGAATGCATTCACAAGAAAGCTAGTGCTCTTCCTCAGGATTATGTTTCAAGTGTCATATCTGACTCATCACAGGTCTTTAAAGGTCTTTACTCACAAATCTCTACTGCTCTGTGGCTTGTGCTTTTTGGTACCAGCATCAGTGTCTGCACCCTGTTTCTCCCTGTGCTTATGTCCCTGAGTAGCGGGCATTCAAGAGTTTGGTTATCTGTGATTATTTTGTCCCAAATACTTTTTGGATTTTGTTTTTACTCTTAATCCTAACGAATATTCCTATTTCTGTTCCTCTTTACCTTCTTTACTCTTGGTTGATAGGGTTTTTTTTGAGCTGAACGGGTTATTGAGAAAGAGATGGTGGCAGTGTATATTAAAAAAGAAAAAGGCAGCAAAATAAAACAGAAATTTGGTTTCTTTAGTGATAAAGAGCTTTTAGAAACTTAAGCATTTAAAAATATTCAGCACAAAGTAAAGTATGTTCAAAGTCAGGGAATTTTTTTAACATTGTTTTCTTTTTACAAACAGAAGCAATTTTTTTCCTAATTATTAGACTCCTCTGGCTGTATATGTTGGGATTACTTGAAAAGATGGAAACTAGTCTGTGCTGTACTCATGCTGTAATGCTCCAATGATTTCTCTTTATATAATCTCTGTTTATCAGATTTGTTGTGTATAAAAATGGAAAGATCATACATATGTTGCAGAAGGAAGTTCAGATGCCTGGATTAAGTTGTATTTATGTGGTATTATCTTTAATAGTAAAGCAGAAGGGTTTAAATGCTATGGAGGAATAGGTTTCATATTGTGGCTACAAGAACCTTTAAAATCCTTTTTGCAGCGGTAGCTTTTCTCTGATGCTATGAGATAAACTACCTTCATGAGTTATAGCTAAACCTCTTTTCCTTCACTGTTTCTTATAGGATCAGAGTAAATTGTTATTACTCAGTATTTACTTTAGTACAAAAAGAATTTGATGCAGAAGGTTTAAAATAATGATAGCATTTGCAAAGAAACATTTTCAATCAGGCTGTTTTTTTCACTAGTGGGAAACAGAAGCAACATTCACTAAAATGAGAGGAAGCCCTACTTTTGGGTCCTCTAGCGATGATGAGGGCATGGTGAGCTTAGCCTGGATGTTTATTCAGCAGTGTTAACTGCATGGGATTATATGCTGGTTTTAAATCAACATTAGAAAAACTCTATAGCTTTTCTTTAAACTCTTATTTCTTACAGGTCTGTCCTCCTGGGCTTTCTTATGTCTTTGCATTGTCTTTTTCAGCTGTTCACCGGACTGTCCAGCTTCTTCTGCCACCTTGGATTGGACCTCTCTTGGTAGCTCACCTTTGCTTTTCCTCAGCACTACAAAGCCACAGAATCCACTTGTTCAATCAATTAGTCTTGTGAATGGTTCAGAATGTCCTTTTCTAGTCAGAATTTCCCTACTTTGACACAGAGATGTGCATAGCTCACCTTTTTCTTGTGGCAGATAACAACTTCTTGGTATGCCCCAATATATTTCCCCTATCCTCATTCTGTCCAGCAAAATGGCAATTTTTTCATTATCTCAGTCACATAGCAGGTTTGACTTCTATATTTGGAGAATAGGGTTAGGATGGAAATGCTCTACATACTTTTCCCAGATTATTACTATGTATGTTAGTCACCTGCAATTAGAGAAACATTCTTGTGCAGCAGAGCTTTAATGACAGCTTCTGAGCCTTTCAGTATTTGTAGACTCCTTGGCCTGGCAAAATAGTAGCCCCAAAGCAAAGGTAGCCACAAGAAACAGCAATGTTGGGAAACGTCAAAGGGCCCGTTACACAAACATGCTCTTTTATAACCCAGGCATCTGATTTCCACATTCGCATATGGTTCTATATTGCCATATCCCACTGTGCTGTTGGATGTGCCTAATCCGCTATCTACAGATGAATTTATCTCATTTCCATTTTTTGACACATTGCTAGGGTTACACTGACGCTAGTTGATCACTGACAGTTGATCAAAATCTTCTGAAATCATACATATCTCAGAAACACTGCATTCTAGCCCTTGTGGCAAAGCAACCAAATTTGAGACAGATTTCATGAAAATTGGACTTCTTCCTCAAAATAAATCCAGAGACCTGAAATATCATTTTGACTTCTCTCAGATATCACCTTGCCCTCCCCCTCTTTTTTCTTTTTTTTATCAAGATTTTTTTTTATTAAGATTTTTTTCCTTTCTATTAGCAATATATTTTTAGGGACAGAAGCTAGAATGTTTAAAAGACTGCAGTTTTCAGTTTCTGCCTGGCAAAGGAGTAAACTGTGTATATTTGGTGTCTTTTATGTGAAGAATAATGTTGTATATTTGTATGTCCATGCATTTTATTGCCATAATTAGAATTCATCCATATGCTGAGGCATTGTAAGTAGTGGAATATGATTTGGCAATGAGATTTTAGTGCAGAAAGGGGTGGCCAGTCAGATCTACTTGAGCAAGTTCTGTACCCTGGGTTTCACATTTCTATATGTTCTCTGCAGAAACTGTACCCTGTACAAAATACATTTGGAAAATAGACTCTACCAGAGCAGAACAGGAGAGGCTGCTTATGTACAGGGATGGCTTTTTCAGGGGGCCGGTACGACTGGCAGAGATTGAGCATACATTCTGTCACTGAAGACACATTCCAATGCATCAAGAGTCCCTAGGCTATGCTCATGATCTCAAGTAGTGCTACTGGCTCAGAGACAAATGGAAGCAGGGTACTGATCCTGAAGGTGAGTGCGAAGTTTGGCAACTACAGGAAGGCAGGATAGTCAGGTTGGCTCTAGAAGCTGAATCTTACAAAATACTGCACAAAATACCTGCGAATTTTTACATTCAGCAAGCAGATTTTTTACCTTTTGGTACCAAATCTCACTTTGAGGAGAATTCTTTCCCCCTGGGAAGATGGTAGAAGACAAAGCAACAAAAGTAAAAATCAAGAGATCAATAGTAAAAGCAAAATGGAGAGGAAAATATATCTCTTCATGGCATAGCTAGGTAATTGCATAACCATTCCAAGTAGAAGAGAAAAGGTCAACAGACAGATGACAGGCTGGTGCACAGAAAGCTTGTGCCTAGCAGGGGACAATATTTCACAGAGCATTGGCAGAAAAATGAATGATTATGCAGAAGTGGCAAAGAAAATGCCAAACTCTATGGGCAATACAAGAAGCTGAGAACACCTGAGTAAGACTATTCTATAATGACACACAGTGTCATGGTGAGAGACATCCTCTAAACTGCAGGACATTTGAGGTAGCACCAAACTCAGCAGAGTGATAGGAACAATGTCAAAATTAACAATGAAGTTGTACCAGATGGCAGAAGAGGAATTCAAGGCCAGGACTTGGCAAAAAGAAGGAAAATGTTAGCCATGAGCCTGTCTGGATAGCAGCAGGAGAGAAGAGATATATGAGCAACCTGGAGGACAAGCAGGACACTGCTTAACAGAATGAAAGCACAGCAGTGAATGGATAGGGATTATACAGTGGGAGGTTGGTTTGAAGACCACAATATGTTAAGAAGTATAGAGCTGCAGCTGATTTGTATCAAAGACCACTTTCACAGGACTATGTGAACTGCCTGGCCTCAGCAGGGAGGCCAAAATGAAAGAGCAATTGTTTAAAGGAAAAAATGCAATAAATCTGGGAACTTAGATGGGAATGAAGTCGCAGGAGGGAAAAAGTTCAGCAGTAGCATAAGGACTGCCTGCTCAGCTCAGGAGCCTGGGGTTGTATTTCCAGGCTCAGAGCTGATCGTGAATATTTACTCTTTCCAACCCATTTCTTGACTGACTTTTGTATGGGGAAAAGTTCTTTTTATTCTCAGTTTCCTACAAGGTCTCAGGTAGGGAGCACTTCACCTCTCCACTTGGCCTCTAAAGTTGTGGGCATCTTTGAAGAAATCCCCCTTTTTTCCACCACATGCTCTGCTGGTAGTCAGTCTCCAAATCATTCAAGTTTCATAGAATTCTGTTATTCTGCATCCGTCAGCATAACCCCATAACAAAATGGACTGCATAATTTGATGTAGATATAGAGCACTCAGTTAAAATAGTTTCGCCAAACATGAATTATAGAATATTTGCAGTTGGATGTGCTGTCTGGAGTTCTTTCGATCCATCACCCCACTCCAAGCTAACTTCAAACCTAGATCAAAACTACTGGGGACCTTTGACAGGTTCAGTATTATGCTCTGTATAATGTAAAAGTGCTTCTGTCCAGACTTAAGGAGACATGTTTTTCACCATGAGGATAACCAAGAAGGTGAGCAGATTGCTGAGAGAGGTTGCGCAGTTTCTGGTTTTGGAGATTTCCAAACCCAGACTGGATAAAGCCCTGAGCAGCCTCATCTGACACAAGCTGCCCCTGCTTTGAGCAGGAGGTTGGACTAGAGAACTTTGATCTCTTCCAGCCTGGATTATCCTAGGATCCTATGAGGACCTATGGACCACAGCTAGTATTCAAATCTCCCACCCGCATGCAGGAACTCCAGGCTTAATATTGGAGTAATTTATCCATTTTGGTCCTAATGTACAAACATTTCAAGCACATCCACTTGTGAAAGGTGATCCTATGCTTTCAGACATAAAGATTCAGCATGGGAACCTTCATAAACTCCTTTGCAGTAAGCAGAGTTGTTACAAATTCAGTTTAGTTTTCTGCCATTGCTTGAACTTCCTTGAGAGCTCCTTTGATACATGATCATCTAGCCCTGAAGACTCCCTGGCAAGTGTCCCATTTCTAGGATTTATTATTAGTTTAGATGTTCGTAGGAAGTTGTATCCCAAAATCTTTTGGCCCTGATTTACTGTGCATTTACATTTAATCAGATAGAAATTGTGATTCCCTCCTTTTTTTCTCATTTGGCTGTGACTTCAGGTTTTTGAAGGATGCCTTATTGCTCCCACTATTATCCTTCACCTTGCTGTTTCACCATGCCAACACTTCTTTGCTCTTTCTAAAGTCTTTTTTTGACAGGTGAAATGTATTTACTTTAATCCTCTGCTGTGTCTTTAAATAGGCCTCATGCTCTTGGTTCAGATGTCTGATAGAAAAATAAAGGATAATGTAAAAATAAAAAAGATAATCAAATATTGTTATGGTCCCAAAGGACAATGAAGACACAGGTCCTTCAGCTTTCTAGTAGTTGCCTGGTTGGTAAACCCCCTGGGGTCAGTGGCTGGAGGGCTGGTGCCCAAGACCAGCTCTGATACGGTGCACCCATGTCACCCACGGTCAGACTG
The DNA here is from genome assembly GCF_963264785.1 of Psittacula echo. Taxonomy (NCBI): domain Eukaryota; kingdom Metazoa; phylum Chordata; class Aves; order Psittaciformes; family Psittacidae; genus Psittacula; species Psittacula echo. Next base: position 12,195,921 of record NC_137739.1, read on the forward strand.
CTGTGCGAGAGGACTGTGCAAATTCTCACCAGGACCTCCCCTCTGTTGGGAGCTGCCTTTGAGCTCTGGCACTCACTGCCAGAGCCATACTCTAGCTCAGTTGTTTTTACAGCTCTGCTGTAGCCCTGGCCACGTTTGATGCTCCAGTCCTGACTCACCAGCCTCATTACTGCAAGGTTGTTCATCAATTGGTCCCAACCCCAGTCACTGGGGGAGCTGCGCCAATGCTGGGTGATGGCAACCCTTCCCACCTTGCTGCCCGCAGCCTCACCTTGCAGTGCCACTGCCCTCCTCTTGGGTCCATAGTGAGAAATGACAGACTCTGGGGTAGCACAGCAGACCTTTGTGTAGGCGAAGTTAGTAGTTAACATCAGGGAAGCCCAGACTGGCAGTTTCCTCATTCTTCTTTTGTTCCAATGCTGAAGATCTGTAAAGCAAGTGCAAGCTCCTGTCAAACCTCTCTCTGGGGCTGAAGGGGTGAACAGGATGCCTTGGGGGTAGGCTCACTGTCTGCTGGCCTGCACTGTGAGAGCATGTCCTCAGCTGTTAATGAAGGTCTGAGTTTGATCCCGAGTGAACCATGGACATTAAACTCCCCAGAAGGAGCCATTGCTGTAGTAATAGCTAAATTATAGCCCTTAAACTGAATGAAACTAAACTAGGGCTGCATGTGCAGTATTTATGTGGGCAATTTCACTTAACCTTGCCATCTTTTAATTCCTTTTCTACCTCAATTTAGTAATTTCTGAATTTTTTTATAGTTCTATTTATTGAAAAGACCACAAGAGACCTGAACTGAGTAATTTCTATTTCTGCAGATTCGTACATCAGTAACAACAGAATCATCTGTACATAAACTCTTTAAACAATAAATATCTTTATCTGCAGTGATCTAGATGTTTAATATCTTTGTAGCAATTCGTTTTCAGGACACAGTACTGCCTTCACAAGAAACTGAATCGATTTGTAGTCAAAGTAGTGATTTAGCTTACTTTTTGATTTTGTAAGGAAAAAAGACAACTTTTAAAGAGATAAAACATTCTGCGATAAAGCAGAAAATACTTTAAATGGTAATTTATCCAGTTAAAGATCTCAGTTTTAATTGGACTGTATATTAATATCAGTCTGTAAAAATTGCAAACTTTAATGTACTTCTAAGAAAATATACTTCACAGGAAGAATTAGGCTCTATTCCAGCCATTTAGTGTCATGGAACAGATAATTGAATTCCTTGCTTTTTTGTCAAGCCAGTAATATCACATAACTCTTTTTAAATGTTCATGTAATCAACAGTCTTTATGCTGGTCGGCATTTAATAGACTGAATCATTTTTTCTTTGCAAACCAGTCTTATCAGCTTTCCTTCTGTTCTTACAAAGTCTTCAGGAATAAGTTGTTTTTTTTGGAATCACATCTGACGGGTTACATGCAGCACAGAAATAAAACTCACTAGAAAGGTGATGCAGGTTTGTGCTTTATTTTCATGCAACATTTTTTGAGGAAAGTAACTAAGTGGTGCATTTTCAAAAGAAATGGAGACACATCAAGAGAAATAAATGGAGCAAAGTTCATCAGCACACGTTGCTCTTCACTGCTGTTTCTTCTTTGGTCCTTTTTTGATATGTAGTATCATGATTGTAGGAGCAAAATCAGTTATCAAAGAAAGACAGCTGTTGCCATGACTGCTAAGGCATGGTTAACTCTCGGAATGCACAGAAATGAACTAAAAAGCGTGGTTGAGAACAGCTGCCTATGCCAATGTTATCATGCTACTATGTACATGGATGGCAAAGGAATTGCTCTTGTTGTATACCATGATTTTCAGGCCCAACAAAATGCAGTTAATACTTCAAAGTGAGGTGATTTCCAGGGACTTTCAATCAGCATCCAGAATTTTGCTCCAAGTCTCCACAGACACAAACTGGAATATCCTGACGCAAATTGAATATGGTCTTGCTAAGATAGCAGCAGCACTTAAACAATTCCATTTCATCTCCCTATTTCAGGAATTTTTTTCAGGTATTTCTTTTGTTTAACGTTGTCTGTGCAGTTTTGTACAACTGTTTTAACTGCTTTATTGGCAATGAGAAAGGGCATAAAATCTGTTATTGCAAGTGAGAAACGAACATATGCTGTATACTTAGTATGCAGCTGGAAAATATGCATTAGAACAATTCTTAAAAGCCCTTCGTATACCAGGGCCTTTTCTTTCCCTGTTTTACTCTGTATCCCTAAACAATTGGGACTGCTGTGATGCAACTATGTCAGGGGAGAAGAGATTGGAGAAACTACGAAGGGTTTTCAGACCTATAGCCATGGAATGGAGGAGTAACAGGACATTTTCCTGTATGAGACACCCCTGTGGGCACACTAGAAACCAAGACACTGAACTCATCCAAATCAATAGGGAATAAAATAAGCGTAAATGCAAGGCACAGGAGCTCTCTAAACCAGCTTTACTACTAAGGCCTCTGTAATGGGGAGCTATGCCTTGAAAATTCAAGCACTGGGCAAAGCTAAGGGGATGTTTAACCAAGAGCCCACAGCCCTGCAAGGGAGCGCACTTCTGTGCTGACTGTCCTTAGCAAAATTACTGCTCACTAGTGCCTGCTGCCAGAATCAGCCAGTCACTGGTTGCCTCCTGCTGTCACCCCAGCTCAGTTCAAGGAGAGCACGAGACCTGCTGAGTCCCTCAGGACTTGTCGTATCAGCCTGTGTACATGCCCTCCTCGTCTTCACTCCCAGATCTCCTTGTCAGGGCCCACCATCATATGGGTGTTGGCAACTAGACATTCTCAGTTAGTTGTCAACCTAAAACCAGCCCTGAGTCTTCAGTGCTCAGATTTTCACAGATTTTCTCACCCTGTAATTTGCTACATATTGAGCAGTACCAATCTTACTATTTAACACGTAAGAACTATATCCTAATATTGTCCAGGCAGATGTTAGTGGACAGGAATAAAACAAGCCACTGGGCTACAATACCGAAGTGTGATGCTAGCCAGGAACCAGGGCGTGGACTGCCTACACAGAACAGAGCTATGGGCAGTCCTGAGTTACTTCTACTTCTTTCACGGTGTTCTGTTGCCACCTGATGGCTTGATGCAAGATTGCAAGAATGAAACAGATCGGCATATTGTGAGGAAGGTCTTGCGTTTCATTAGATCCGTTGTTAGCTTTAAAAAAAGCTTTTCAGCTCAAAGTCTTTTCATGCCTTCCTAGCACAAGTCTTCACTTCACAGGTAATAAGTTACTTTTCTTCAAAGTGACATTCATAATTGCAATATATGCAACAAAAATATTTTATTTGTATTTAAAAGGAATTTGCCTTTTAAGGAAAAATTTTGTTCCTTAAAAGGACAAGATATCTGGAAGATAATGATGTCATCAGGCCTGGAATGGTCACTAATATGGTAATGCTGTGATGCTTGATCCATATATCTGATGCTCAATGCTTCTTGGTGCAAAGACATCCGTTGCCCGTATGAATTTGTGGTTTTGACACCCTGCCTAGGTGATCTTGCACCTATGTAATATTAGCAGTTCTGCTGGTCTTGCAAAGCTCTGCTCGCCAAAATGGTTCTCAAAGATCCTTCCACCCATCTTTGAAGTCTGGCTGTTTCTTACATCTATCCCCACCAAGCACTAGTGAAACCCAGCTACGCCTCATGGTCTGTCTCTAAGTTTTGTTGGCACCATACATGGTTATCTGCCACAAGCAGCGAATCATTATGTTGTGTCCAGTCACTGTCAGCATCCTTTTAAACGAGTGTAACCTCAGGTCAGGGCCTGCAGTCCTAAAAGCAATTTTTTCCCTGCTCTTTTCAGCTGGTTTAGCTGAGCTCTTACTGACTGCTTAATTTCTTTCGAAAATATCAAGGCAAAAATACTGAGGCTGAAATGGTTTGGAACAAAGGGACTGGTCTCTGCATTCATTGCTCTGGTGAAATCCTGGTGGCGAAGGGTGGTCTCTGCCCTGGAACCATCGATGTGACTGACAGAAGTAAAGTGAATGTGAGTTAACTCATGTCTGGTCATGGATATGGATATGAAGATAAACTATAGAAGATAGTGTTTGTCACCTGTGACCTTTACTTGCTTTTTATGCAGATGGATGAAGATGCTACACAGAGGAACAGAGCAGGCCACACACTCATATCCCTTGGTTTGCAGCAGGTTTTAGACACAAAGGTTTTAGACACAAATGCTACTTAATGGCACTCTGAGGAAAGTGGCTGGGGTACCATCTGCCAGCTCTGCTTACAAGATGTTTCCACAGGCTGTTTTTTTATGAGGTCTAAAGTGTTTCTTGAATCCACAGTCGGATAACTTCTTCTGAGGGTATCACACGCACCATCAGATCACATTGCTCAGCTTCTTCACTGCCACACAGTATCAGTTGGGTTGGGGGTTCTGATACTTTCTGCAAAACAAATGTGTTCGCTCAAACATCCTCAAGGCTTCTGAGCTATATATCCATCCACTTTTCCCCACGAGCTGTTCCTCTCATCCTTCCTGCCACAACTGCCCAGAGACCCAGTGCTCAGGAACCAGAGCCACAAAAGCTGCTTCCTTCATTCTTACTTGAACTGGACAGTACATTTCAGCTCCTGACTCAAACATACTTCCCTGAGGGAGTGAGAAAAGAGGCTGCTTTTGATTGGTTTCTCCTTACCAAGCTGCTGAGAAGCTCAGTGCTGATAGCAGGGGACATGGAGCAGAGCTGCCAATGACACAGCTGTTTTGTTCAGGGAGCAGCTGGTCAGCAGGGACAGTCCATGCCTCCCAAGCTGCTTCCCCACAAGCACCAGGAGCATCTTCCCTAATCAGGGCTCTAGACCAAAGGCAGTGACAGCCATGCAGCCAACTCATGTGGGCTGCTTGACCCCTGCAGCTCAGCTTATCATACTGGAATGAGCAAGGCTTCCTGTGCATGAGTCTGCTTTTTCTGCCTGCCTCATGCTCCTGTGAATATCGAACACCCTAAAAACCACTAAAACACAGTAAAAAAAGTTACCAGTGTGTCTGGCAGGACTGCAACAGGGCAGCAGGAATACTGAAGGATTTTGCTTGTTTTCCAGGTAACGAAGGGCAGGGTCAAAGCAGCCACGACAAAGCCAGCAGAGATGAGGAAGGCAGTGACCAGCCACATGGATGTGCCACCTAGAAATAACAGAAGCAGCAAAACTTCTGAGAGGCAAACCTTGTGAAGATAAACCACTCAATGCGGTCAGCCTGCACCCTCTGTGGCTGATCTTTCCATCCACCATGGTGAGATCCTTTGTTGGCACACTCCAGGGAAGGATACCTGTGCCAGTGCAGGGTCTGCCCTCCTGAGTCTTTCTTTTTTCCTTCCCCAAGGAACAAATGGGCAGCACATTTGCAAATAAGACAGGAGGTATTGGGTGGAAAGGAAAGGAAGAGCTGCTGGGGTGTCCTTGGGCATGACTAAACCAGGGGAATAGGAAGGAAGGGTGGCTGTTACCTTGTACCCTCACGCACTGTGTCTGGCTGAAGCTGCTGCTTCTGTTGATCGCCTCAACGTATGTCTGAGCTTTTACACAGTAATCAGGTCCTGCCTCCATGGTGTCCAGATGAATCACAGAGCTGACCTCCTTCACCACCTTCAGCTGCATCTGCCACAAGCCCAGGGGAGAGAGCATCAGAAGACAGGGCAAGGACCTAATTGTGAACAGGATTCCTGACATAATGCTAACTCAGACTTTACTGGGAGAAGCAGAAGGAACAGCAGGAGGTGTGACAGAGGGCGAAAAACAGCAAAAAAGGAAGCACAGTGGAGTGCAGAATGAGACCACACACATGGTAGAAGGGGATGAAAAAACAGAGCTGTGAGCCTAAGAGGTATAATGGTGATGTTGGGCCACAAAGCTAGACTATGACCTACTCCCCTGGTGTAAGGGCTTGATGACTAAGATCTTGACTGCTCCAAGTTTTTGCTGGGATATGAAAATTATGCCTGTGTTAGTGTGATACGATAGGAATGCCAGAACCATGCTGTGACAGGGGTGTGAGAGCTCTGCTGTGACTCTAGAGCACTGAGAGGGGATGGACTGGGCTTGTGAGGAGCAAGTGAATTTAGTGTGTGCAACTGCAACACACTTCAGCAACCCTTAAACAGCATATGAACACCAGTACATTATTTTCCTGCAATAAATAGGACTCCATTAACTACTAGCAAAAAGAAGTTGGTATTTCCAGTCTCCCCAGTCAAGAGAGGACAGGTAACAATTAACTAGTAGCTCCTAATTCTTGCTGTGTTTCAGACGCAAAGCCTGCACTCACAGAAGGCCTGATCAGCCTCCAGCATCACACGCACATATGGATACTCCCATCAAGCCAGTAGGGCTCTTCTGGTAGGGCAAGTCCTTCTCTCCATCAAAATATCCCTCCCCACAGAAATCTGATCTTGAGGCCCACTAGTTTGAAAAGATTTCAAGGATGAAATAAGGTCAGTGACTATGTGTGGTGTGTAACCTCTTGCAAAAACCTCAAATCAGACATGCCAAATGTGACAATTATTAACAAAAAATAATTAAGAGTCCCAGCAGAGAACTGGACAGGTACCGACCAGCAAACCTGGTGCTTGGGACAGTCCAGTTGTTAGAAACTATTCTGAAGTTTGGAATTACTGTTCATGTGATTAATATAATATACTGAAGAACAGTTAACATTTTGTTAAGCCCATGAACACGGTTGATCTCATTTACTTCAATTTCCAAAAGGTAGTCAAGATCTATTTCAAAAGCCTGTTAAGCCAACAGCCACGGGATGAAAAGGCATTGGAGTGCACTAACCAGGATGCAACAGCCCTGACCAGCCCTGCCTGGCTCCCCTGTCTTCACCCTCCTGTCCAAGGCCCAGAAGCACCACTAAGCTCAGCCCAGAACCTTAAGTCCCAGTCTGAGCTATGCTGGAGTTGTGCCTGTCATAGAATCATAGAATGGTTAAGGTTGGAAAGGACCTTAAGATCATCCAGTTCTAACCCCTTGCCATGGGCAGGATGCTTCATAGACCAGGTCACCCAAGGCTTTGTCCAACCTGGTTAAACTGTGCCCATGAGAATTTTTCCCCTTCATTTTTACAGTCAGTGAGTCTTCCTTAAATTGAGCATCCCCCATCAGAAACAGGAACTTGGGGTTCAGGTTGTCTGGAATAGTCAGCTCTGTGGTAGTCATCTTAGCTAACAACTGCCAGGGAAATAAAGGAATGTGGAGACTTGTATGGTTCTAACACATAGTGCTCCTGCACCTTCAACTGTGCAGATTCACTCCCTGCCCACCTTGGCAAAGACAAAAATAGCTGGAAAGGCTTCCACAGGGAACAACTAAGTAGCCTGGGAGTCCTTGGCCTGGAAGAAGATACACAATATAAAACTATTCAGAGTGGCAGGGAAAGTGAATAGAGAATAACTGTTCTCTCTCTCTCTCTCCCCTAAACCAAGATTGAGACTGCACAACAGTTAAGCTGCAGAATTCCTGAGTACAGGAAGTTGTATGTGCTAAAAGTTTACATACTTTGAAAACCACAACAGATAAATTAATGGAACAAAAATTCATCAAGGGCTATTAATGATACCATTTCTGGTTCAGGAATTTCCTGGGGCTGTGTCTGTGAAATTTCAGAAAATAACCTGAGTGTAATTACACACAGGCTTTCTCCTTATTAATTTCCTTGGTCATCTCTATTGCCCACTGGCAGAGAGAAAACACTGGGTTTGATGGTCTCATGGTCTGACTTTATATGGCTGCTGAAATTTCATGCTTTATGTTCTTAGGTGCTGTGGAAGCCTAAGTTCCCAGGAGAAAAAAACCTGTTGGTATCTAGTGAAAACAGAAGGACCTGAATGGAACATGAATTGTCACTGCTTCAGTATTACCCAGGTATGAGCAATGCCCTCAGCTAAGCAACTGGCAGCTCACTGTCACAGGCAAGCTGGTTTACAAAAAAATCCTGAGAAAAATGTTTGCACCTCAGCGTGACACGTTAATCTTGGTCTGAGTAATCCAAATGATGTTTAGAGAAGAAAGTCAGCATAAATACCTTCAGTTCCTGACTTCTGGTTTCTTTCAATGATTGAGGTCCCTGAGGAGATTCCTCTTCCCAGAGAAAGAAATATGGAAAGAACACACAAGCTTCTCCACAGAGGTAAGACCAACGCACTGGTATGTGCAGAGGAATGTGGCACACATTGACTCCAGACATGTCCCCCAGCCTCACAGCAGGAGTTTGGACTGGCAAAGAGGCCCTGGCAATGTATGTATGCTTTCACTTTAAGTATGTAGGCTCTCTGTTGTTGCCCAAACCCAAGGGTAAAACTCACCCTACTCTCTTGGCCCTTCATCCAATAAAGAACACAGAACTGAAAGGCAGGCCCCATGTCTTCCAGCTCCACTAATAAATGATAGCCATCTGCTATGACCTTCATCAGAGGTGGGGTCAGGGAAGCTGCCAACATAGAGAGAGCACCATTATCACATCAGAGGCAATCCTTAAAAATAGTCCTGTTCCCAGCTAGGAGAGGGAAAGAAGCTGCCATCATGAGCATAGTAACATTACTCTGTGTCGTGGTTTAAGCCCCGGCTGTAAATTAGAACCACGCAGTCTACTTCCCCCCCCCCACGCCCCAGAGGGATGGGGAGGAGAATCGAAAGAATGTAACTCCCACGGGTTGAGATAAGAACAGTCCAGTAACTCAGGTATAACACAAATCACTACTGCTGCCACCAATAATAATAATGATAAGAGAAATAACAAGGGAAGAAAATATGATACCGCTCGCCAGAAAAGAGCCCGACCGAAAAGAGGACGTGCCCTTCCGGGTAGCTCCCAGTTACATCCCCGGGCATGACGTGCTGTGGTATGGAATACCTCTTTGGCTAGTTTGGGTCAGGCGTCCTGTCCCTGCTTCCTCCCGGCCCCTCCTCCTCCCTGGCAGAGCATGAGACTCACAAAGTCCTTGGTCAGTCTAAACTTTAGTGTTATCAGCTCTGTTCCGAGGCCGAAAGTCAAAAACACAGTGCTGCAACAGCTACTAAGAAGGAGAAAAACTGACTGCTACTGCTGAACCCAGGACACTCTGGAATAATAGGCAGTTGCTTCAGTGGGGCAAAAGCTTCTCTCTGCTCTGCCTCCCACTATGACTAGATACACTAGCAGAGTTTGAACAGGGTGACCATGGTTGGCATTGCAAGTGGGAGTTTGGCAACAGCTGAGTTGCACAGAACTTGAAAGTTTCTGAATTTTCTCCAGCAATGGAAGCATCTGGCCTAAGAGTCCCGTGGGAACAACAGCAGCAGAACCAGCTGGGTAACCAGAAGTTAAGACACCAGATCAGGCCAGTTCTGTTCCTGGACATTAGCTTAGCACTAACATACAGGGCAGGAGCTGTGAAACCATTGCTTTTTCATGGGAATTTTGGCAGTTATTCAAATGTGAAGGAAAAAGCAATATGATTCTCCGGCAGTGGAACTCTGTAACTCTGGCAGTTCACATGAATGCTGATTTTCTTCTAGCGTCTACATGGTTTTAGATAGACTTGGGCTGATGACCTGCTGTGACTAAGTTTTTGTAAACGTGTGCAAGTAAATCTGCAGATGATTTGCTTCATGCTTACTTTGATATTCAAAGATTGGTTCAGATTGGGATTCTGCTGTGAGGAGTATTAGTGAAACAATCAGGATCAATCAAGCATGAATGAAACTACACACTGAACATTTGTGAACTAGGAATCAAGGCAGTGCAAAGATCACGTCTGCGCTAGGTATATATGACATTCTTTACCACTCCATTGTGGCTGAAACTTGTTTTAACTTCCTTGCTTTTAAGAAATGAAGGAGAGCAATGAATAGCCACATACAGAAGAGGTGTTCTTAATAGAATTTGCTCTTACCTCCAGTGAATTGCCATTAAGACTGAGCAATATGAAAAGATAAAATACAAATACGTTCATAATGAGTGTGCCACAAATGGGACACCTGGGAAACTACTTTATACTTTTAAATTGAAAGGTGAGAATCTGCTTAACAATATGTCTCAAAATAAAAAAGAAAAAACAACCAACCAACCAAACAAAAAAGTCTTAACATCATTTAGAGGTTAAAAACAAATATTGGGATAATGTTTTAACAAATGGGTATTGCAAGATGCTACTACTAACCAAACAGAAGCATTTAGATTTATCTCTATGTTGGCACACTGGATACCAACTATTGGAATTTTGATAAATGAAGAAGAGAGACATAACTAAATAGTTTATTTTAGGAAGGTCTTTCAAAAGTGTCTTCCATGTGTCATCATAACTTATGTGTATCTACATCTAAGGCTTTGACACTGGAGCTATTTAGACTACAAGTACTGTGGGCTATGCTGATGCCCTAACTGTCTATGAGCCACATACAGAACCAGTGGGCTCTGCTTTGAATTCCTTAGTTCCTCTCAGACGCAACTCCACATTTCCTAAGAGATGCAGTAGCAGAGGCAAAGGAAAATGAACTGTAAAAATGCATAAGGACAAGAACTTATAGTGACTTTTCTTTCTCCTTTAAAGACTTGGCCATATATGCACATTCATACTACAGCCCATTGCAGGCTGTATCCTCTGAACTTTCACAGCTTAGAGAGAAGATTGTATTGGAGTCTCTTAGACACAAGACTAAGCTGTCAAATACTTCATCATACCATAAGAAAGTTGCTGCTTTTCTTCATGAAGAGGATCAAGCTAAGGAATACCCTTCCCTATAAACGCCTGATGGTGTGGTCTGTGGCTCAACTCCGTATCAACAGAGCTCTCAGAAAAGGGAAGGATTTTTCATCTAAAGCACTATCTAGAAAACACTTCCACACCAAGAGACATGCTTACCAGCTTAGGTGGCACTTCTCATGGTCCTGCTTTGATTAAGTGCTCTGTATGAGTGAGGACTGCTCACTTATGAAGTAGTATATAATTTCCAATGACTGATGAAGGTTTAAGATTGGGTCAGCTCTGGTCTTGGACAGGCAATTTCTTTCCTGGCTAAAACTGATGACTGCTGCCCATCCCAGACTGAGACTTGCACTCCAATAGTGACCTTGACAGGGGTTTTCCACCAGTTTTTATTGCTGCAATCAGTTGACTACACAGCAGAGAACATAGGCAATGATTCCAGAGAAACACTGGAAACAGCATGATAATTTTAGGCTGCAACATGATCCTTAGGTTGAGCTAGACCTCAAATTATGCAGGGTGTTGGAAGGATATGGACAAAATACCCCGCATTGCTAGGACTGCAGCAATGTTACAGTTTCCTTCTTATTTTCCTCTTCTGAGGTCACTTCATATATCTGACAACATGGGAGGAGGGAATCATGTCTGGAAGGAACTGGGATTTTCAGGACAGCATGAAGCAGATGGAGGGTGACATGGCTGTTTTCTAAAGTGCTTCCATAGGATCAGGTTCTAGACTCTCAGAAGTGACTAGATGACATGGATTAGAAAGAGCACTGACAGCAACCCTGGTTGATCAGAACCTTTTGAAATCAGAGGCAAGAGTAGCCGACTTGCCGAAAGAAATGTTTTCTTACTTATCTTAGAAGCCCTGGAGATTCAAGCCCTGTAAATTCTGCCCTGCCTCAGGAGGAACTTATGTCCATGACTTATGTATGACTAAGAGTGAAATGTCCCAACCCAAAATGAGAGAAACTGAGAAGTAGGATGTGCTTTGTGTATTCATTGGCTTTGTGTGACATGCACAGTACATAAACATATGCATCCCTCAACACCAGACTGAGAAATTAACACAACGTAGCTAAGCCAAACAGCAGGACTCACTTGTGATGCGATTGAAGAAACCTTTCAGGGTGCCCCACTCTGATCTTCTAGTGCCAGTGTCCGCCCTTACACGCAGGTTATAGGCCACAGTGGCTGAGATATCCTCTGTGATGTTGCACACCGTGGCTGTGGTGAGTGAACATTCACAGATGGGAATCCAGCTCTCATTGGCATAGTCTCGTTCGTACTCCCTGAGGAGAGGAAAAGAAAGCAAACAGGCAACAGTCTGGTAGGACGTATATCTGTGACATAGGCAAAGGCTGCTTGCTAGCTCTTTCCAGGTAAAACCAGTACTTGGGTACACTGGAGCTGGAATACCAGGAGTGTATGAAACCAGTATGGGTGTGGTTTAGATCTTATCTAGACAAAGTCTCCCAGAGCCATCGCATTCATGAGTCAAATGGAGCATGATGGTGTAGGAGGTGGGGATAGCCAACATAGTGTTGATGCCTCAGATCCTGCCCACTCACTTCACTTGATCATCCCTGGTAAACCAGAATTCCAAAGCTATACTGTAATACAAGTCATAGCTCAAGATGGATCAGAAACCTCTTATAATGTGTGTTAGATGTTTAAAAGATGAACACTGAATAAATCTCTTTCCTTTTCTAAATAAACTGTTGCTAATCCTCCTAACTTTTGAATTATCTGGACAGAGACAGTTTTCATATTTGGGCTTAATGCCCAGGTATTTTCATATTTGGGCTTAATGCACAGCTTGGATTACTCTGGTATCTATTAACCTGTAAACAGTCCCAGGACTTGAACAAAAGGACTTTTTTCCCCACTTGTAATGAACTAACATCTACAGTATAAAACTTCTCCTATGTCTAAGAACTGAATAGTGCTAAAGACACCCAGAAAAGCCAAATTTTAAGTCTAAGTAAACAGTGCTCAAAGAACAAAGAAGAACAACAGAAGTTACCCCTGAAACTCAACAGAGTATCTCACAGTTTCTCCCTGGACGATCACAGGACTCCAAGATAAGAGGTGTTTCATGTTGGTAGAAAGAATAGAGATATTCTGAGGTGTTGGCAGCAAAGCATCTTCACCTAAAATTCCCAGCAAAAGAAAAAAAAAAAAAAAAGGTATATGAATGTACTAGGAAAAAGCTTACAATACTGCAAAACCATGTTTTGTATTAGAAATACACACTCTTTATTTCACTACTGTCACTTCAGCATTTGAAAACATTTTTCAGAGAAGAAATGATAACCAAAGTGCAAATGACAGAGCAATTACGCTTATAGAAAGGCAAAGCACACCTTTTCATTATTTCAGCTTTTCACTGTGTCAGTAAAACAAGTCAAGCTTTTATAAAGCCGTCCAATTTGATTTAATGAACTCAAGTAACAGATATTCTATTGCACTCTATAGACTGTTCCAATGTCATGGTTGGAAATGTGCTATTTCTTTCCAGACTTGACTGGACTGGACACTGTAGAAGATCTTAGCTCTTGTACAGCTTTTTTCATGTTGCAGGATTGTAATAATCTAAGTGCTTGTAGGCTGTAATCAAAGTACCTCTTTGATTTATTTAATGGACTATAAATGAAATCATTACATTATTCTGAGATCGTCAAAGCATACGGGATGGTACGTATAGTGTAGGTAATTGTATTCTATGGCATCTTGATGTAATATCCTTAGCAGTGTCTGGACCAGTTCACAGAAGGCAGGAATCCCAATGAGCATGTCCTGCACTACACTGTGGGAACAGACTTATCTCTGTTCTGCTACTTTCCAGTCACAAGTAAAGTATGTTCTCTCTGCTCAGCAGGGAATGGTTCCCAGGGAACCATTGGAAGGGAGGAATGGATGGAGCAGTTTCAACCAATGTCGTGCAGCAGTGGTCATTTCGACACTTTCCCAGAAACAAGGTAATCGTTCCATGACAATATCTGTTACCAAAGATTATTTCCTAATTATTTCTTAATGACATCTATTTCACTTAACAAGGCCTATCTTTCATTAGTTTTTAACTGCCATTAAAAGAGGGTGTCTTCTTTTAAACTGTGCTTACAAAGTTAACCAGTTAATATCAGTTGTTCTACTCAGGATCAAAACCAGGTTGACAAGTCCATGAGCAACATTTTCATGGTGGTTATTATTTTAGAGTATAAGAACATTGGTGTTCTGCTTTCAGAATATTCCCTGTGTTTATATCTTTCTAAATCAGCAGTGATGTGGAGGACCTTGATGCCAACTCTTTATGATTCTTTGGCATGTTATATGTATCTGTTGACACAATGCTTAGCTATTCTTTAAACTAAACATCAGCTATCTCTAGGATGAGGAGCTTTCTTCCTTGCAATTTAGATAGCAGAAGAGTCACTGGCTGCCATACCAGCACTTCCAGCTTGTTGAGGTCCATACTAGTTTCAAGGCACTTTTTGTCTTTATTGACCTTCACTCTGCAGCTTAACTACCTATTTGGTCTCTAGTATTCTCTATGCTTCCCAACATTTAGATCGTTTGCTATCACTTTTTCTTGTATGCTTTGGGAGTTGGCATACCAAAGTGTGTGACTTATGTAACGGACTTCAGTTATGTGATCAGACACTGTTTTTTCCACAACTCAGCATACACAATGATGTTCCATGTCTGAACAGGGCTGAGCTGTACTGGAGTGTTTCAGAATATTTTAAGTCCTTGATTTAGGACTTTTTTGGTATGTATTTTTCTTTTATTCAGAAGTACTGAACCCTGATTTACTGGCAAAACCAGTGAGTCTTCTACTGGCACAGTGAGACCTTTCACCTCACTTCAGCTGAACCACAAAGATTTTATTACAGGCACTAAGGTTTCTTTCTTCCTTTCATTAGGAAAAACTCTGGGCCTAATTACAGTGTATGTGTCTCTATGAAAAAAGTTCACTGATTTAAGTTTCTGTTTGGTATTAATAGATTCAGGATAAGCACAAATTCTGCTACTTGTAAGAACGCTTCTCCAGGAAAAATAAGATAAACAAAACCCTAATACTCATCTATGCTATCTACAGAGCATATTTCTTGGTTTTTACAGGGCCACATATCTACTGTGGCAAAGCCAGATCACGCAGCAGCTATTGGAGTGTTTGCACTTTAGTATGAGAAAGCAAAGTCTCCAGCACTGCAGATGAGATGGTGGGGGTGAGGTATAGTGTTATTGATGTATAGTTCACATGGATGGTACACTAATTTGAACATCTGCCTTCAGATGAAGGGAAATGTATCTCTAGAGAAAGATAGTATTTACCCTTCATAATTAAAGAATACAGAAGCAGGTATCTGTATGGGCGTAAGTATACATATACCTGCATGTGCGTGCAGCTGTTATGTGTAAAAAGTATAAAATTCTGTGCTCATAAGGTTAAATAATTAAATGACAAATTAAATGACAAATACACTAAAGTGAAACGTGTGATTCAGCTTTAGTATGTCTTACTTGATTGTTTGTATAAGAATGTTTGTAACTGCATAACCATACCCTACTCCAGATACAGTGGGCAGCCCTCAGGAGTAAATCATAAAGATGTAAAGCTAAAACTTGAGATCTTTTCATCCAGTACACAAATTAAATGGGGTTCCTGAGCAATAAAAGCAATGATGCACTTCCCTGCTCTCTGCCTGGGACCCAGAGCCACACTGAAAGCTGTAGTCTGGAAGAGAGGTTTATGCTCTTCCAAAATGCTGTTGATCTAGACATAGCATATCCTGTGTTGTAGCCAAACAAATTACATTCATCATTTCTCCAATCCGTCTGTTGCAGAAGCCCACAAGGCAATAATTGTAAGCAAATATGTGTTTAACACTGGGAGAAAAGACAATTTGAGGTTATATAAACAGGGAAAGCACAGAGTATAAACAGTGAAGGATGCTTCCTAGTACTGTACCTAGCAGCTGTGCTGCCATCCAGCGAGACCTGGACAGGCTGGAGAGTTGGGCAGGGAGAAACTTGATGAAATATAACAAGGGAAAGTGTAGAGTCCTGCATCTGGGCAGGAACAACCCCAGGTTCCAATATAGGTTGGGGAACGACCTGTTAGAGAGTAGTGTAGGGGAGAGGGACCTGGGGGTCCTAGTGGATGGCAGGATGACCATGAGCCAACACTGTGCCCTTGTGGCCAAGAAGGCCAATGGCATCCTGGGGTGTATTAGAAGGGGGGTGGTCAGTAGGTCGAGAGAGGTCCTCCTTCCCCTCTACTCTGCCCTGGTGAGACCGCATCTGGAATATTGTGTCCAGTTCTGGGCCCCTCAGTTCAAGAAGGACAGGGACCTGCTGGAGAGAGTCCAGCGCAGGGCGACAAAGATGATTAAGGGAGTGGAGCATCTCCCTTATGAGGAAAGGCTGAGGGAGCTGGGTCTCTATAGTTTGGAGAAGAGGAGACTGCGGGGGGACCTTATTAGTGTATATAAATATATAAAGGGGGAGTGTCATGAGGATGGAGCCAGGCTCTTCTCAATGGCAAACAATGATAAGACAAGGGGTAATGGGTATAAACTGGAACACAAGAGGTTCCACTTAAACTTGAGAAGAAACTTCTTCTCAGTGAGGGTGACAGAACACTGGAACAGGCTGCCCAGGGAGGTTGTGGAGTCTCCTTCTCTGGAGACATTCAAAACCCGCCTGGACACATTCCTGTGCGACCTTATCTAGGTGTTCCTGCTCTGGCAGGGGGATTGGACTAGATGATCTTTTGAGGTCCCTTCCAATCTCTAACATACTGTGATACTGTGATACTGTGAAATACTCCATTATCTGTGGTTGATGCATTTTGAAGGGAAAAGAAATAATATACAAAGTGCAGGAGACAAATGGACAGAGAGAGCAGGCAGGACCCAGAAGGCTGTTAGCCCAGGGCTGTGTGCAACTTCCATTTGATTCTGGATTCACAAGCAATATGCAAATAGCCTCACAGGAAAAGCCAAGCTCAACTTTCAAGTTAGCGTACTGACTCTTCCCCTAACATCTCCAGTCATGCCAAAGAAAAGACATGTCCAGATTTTCTCTGTAAATAGCATTTCTGCCTCCCAATCTATCAGGAGTATATTACATTTTCTTTGTTACACTAAGAATGGATTTCCATTTGGACTGGTGATGACTTCTTGTTTAATATTTTTCCCTTTGTGTTAAACTTACAGAATCTACAATTTAAAAAAAAAAAATTAAAATTCATTATCAAGTCCAATACATTTGTCTGATTTACTTTTTAGTTAAAAATGCCTTAAATAAACCCTAATAAAATTCCATTGCTCTGGGATAGATTCTTATGCCCTTCTTTTTCTGTGAATATAGAATGCAGCAATATTTCATGTCTACTACTTCATCATTTCTTGCTATTAGTTTACTGTTCACTACTATCACCACTACTTATGGTTCAATGTCAGTAAACACTGCAAAATATTAAGAAAATTATCTCTTTATTCTCCTTTCAGTGGCTCAACAAATATAAGAAGTAACTCCAGAATCAGCATTGCATAGTGTTCAGAAGTGCTTTACAACATTTGTGGGTTTTCTGGCATGCCCCTTAAAATTTTATATACAGGGCTGAGAAATTCTTCCTTACTGTAGTGCTAATAAGCATTAGCTTTTAAATTCCAAGCATTTAATCTCCTTTTCTAATCTGGAGGACAACAATGTCACCAGCTTCTTGTATCATCAAGCACGGTCTGCCTCTGCATATGAGGAAACTTCAGTGAAGGGGAATCTGATAAGGGAATTCTGAACTCTAAATATTGGTGATGAGAAAAAAATGTCTGTAACATCCCATGAAGCTAAAGAAATTTCTATGCAAGCCAAGTGGTGAAAATGAAAGCATTTTAGACAACAACAATAAATTAGACAACAACAATAAATCATGCTAAACAATCTCTTTGGATGTACCTCTAACCTGACAACTTTGAGAACATCCCCTCCCTCATATCCCAATTGCACAAACTTACTGCAAAAAGTCAGTACATGCCCCCTTGCCTGTTTTTCTTACCATCACATGGGATACAAAGCCTGGACTCCCAAGCTTGGACGTGAACATGCTGTCTCCTGACCCGGCGCAACCTCTGTGCAACCACAGTGGCAGGTTTAGACATAAACATTCAGTCAAAATGTTCTGTGCTCAACGAGCAGACTAGGACACAAACTTTCATGTTTCAGGTCAAGGCCAAAAGAATGGGTGATACAGTGTAAGTTATCCCATCTTTTTCTGCTACTGTCTGTCACAGTGTAGAAGACAAAATTGGATGAGTAAGCAGCTGAGCCAGGCTGGCAGTCACTATGCACAGAGGCAACATGGTTCCTGTGCAGAAACATCACACAGCTAGACAGGCCTTAAAGAAAGACACAATAAAAACAAAACTAAACTTCTTTAAAGAATAGCAGCCCTGCTTTGACAGCTTTTAAAAAGCATTTGTCATAATCATCTGTATTCCACAGAAGAAGCTGAGAGCATAAGCAACTTGATGCTGAGTCAGTGGTTTCATTACCTGGCAACAAGGAACTATAAATAATGACGTTTTGTTGTGTTTTGTTGGCCAAGAAAGCTTTAAAACTATTTTTTTTTTTCTGAGGCAGAGAACAAAATGGAGCAAGACACAATCTTAATTCAAAAGCTAAGATGGCACATTTAGAAAGATGGAACTGAGCAAAATCCAAGCACAATGGCCAGTCACGTTTGTTTTGTAGAGGACTGACCATCATAAAATCACTGAAGTATAGGCAGGAGATCCAAGGCCAAACTCCTTTTAGGAGATGGGTTTGAAGCTTAGCATTTACTGGGAGAAGCAGAACACAAATTGCACAGCCTCCTTCCAGGGTAAAGAGACCTTCAGTGAACGTTTTTGAGCTATTAGTGCTTTATACCCTTCCTGTCTGACCCTACATCTACTCCACAGATGGGGCATCCCCTGTGCTCACACTGATCAGCATTAAGAGGACTTGAAAGTTCAGCTTCTCACAGAACAGCAAAAAAGCAGACACAAGTACAATATTACGAATATCCTTCAAACTGAAACTCCCCTTTAGATTTCAGAATTGACTTGCAGAATGGAGAATTTGCGTATTGCCTTTTTCATTTGCTTATTCTAGTATTAACTTTAGATAAAGAATTCAAATTCAATACCTGACCTCATACTATTTGACTTCAGTTTGTAGCGGTATGTTTAATGAAAGGACAAAAGACTTAGTTTCTCACAGCCCCTTCATCTTCCAGCTTAAGTCAACAGAAGATATTTTAGCCATTTACCTGTGAAATTTGGTGCAATCAGAGCGCAGAGGAAGAAGCAGATGAGCTTTAGTAACATTTTGCTCAGACTTGTCGCCTTCTCCCACATTCATACCCTGTTGTGCAGATCAGGTACTTCTCTTCTAGCCAGGGAGCCCCGTGTGAGCCAGCCATAATGCCAGCAAAGTGGAGACTCCAGGGGAGTATCGCAAACACTGCTTCTCTGCCTTCTGCGCCAGTGTCAAAGACATACGTATGTTGTTTGCAAGGGTGTAGTTACAGGGAGTGCCCGGGTAATCTGGTGCCAACATTTCTTGACAGGTCTGTGCAACTGCTGAACAAGATGGCATAACTTTGTTTCACATTGTTGGCAATTATAGGTAGACAAAGACATTGTAAGGAGGAAACAGTATTCAGTGGATATTTCCATGTAATTTATATAGCTCTAAGTGCTAATTTTTTCTGCTCAGCCCCAAAACTAGGAACCGGGAAAGTTCCTCACTCTTACGAAGGCATGACTGTAGCCACAGACCTTGTATGAAGGACTGCGTGCCCCTGGGCTGGCAGAAGGGAGTTGTGTGCTCCCATTCATTTTCAAATAACACTTTTCGTGGCAGTTATGTTGGGTGTGTACTGAGGAAGACATTCTGTTTTCAGATCTGATTTGGTGTAGACACATGTATCCAAAAGTTTATCCATCTTCCAAGGTCCGTGGCTCTCCATCTTGCCTCTTGAACAAAGGCAGGCACTTCAGCTGGATGCAGCCCTGAGACCTTTTTAGAAATCAAACTGCCAGCTGGTTCTCAGGCTGCAGCAGCAGCAACCTTTGTGTTTGTGAGGTTGGCTTCTTCAGAGGCCAAGGGAGACATGTTCTTCTATGTTCTGCAAAAAGCTATTTAAATTAAATTCTGACCATAAAGGTAATGGGGGAAATAAAGCCAAATTCTACCAAATGTTTTCAGCTCTGATGAAGGCAAGTATTAAAAACCTCTTCTCTAAAACCTCTTCTTCCTCCTTACAATTTGTCACTTTAGAAAGGGCTTTTGTGTCTTAAAAAAATTTCCTTTCTGATACCTGTTAATAGCAAATACATGCCTACTGTTTTTAGTGAACTAAAGGCATCTGTCAAAGCATGTGTAGTTCATATTTTCTGAGGAAAGGATCTTTTATTTATTTATGAAAGAATAAAATTAGTATTCACTTAATCACAGGTCTCCAGGTTCTCAGACATGCAGGAACAGCACAAGCGACTACACCTCAAAGTATTTTCCTTCCCTCCATCTTTTCCCTTCCTTTTAATTTCTTTTTTCCTTTGCTTTCTTTGCCCTCACTTCCCTTTCTCACCTTTTTTGTTCTTTCTGTCATTTTTCTTTCCATTTTCCCTTGAAATCCCTTCTTCCATTCCTCCCTGCCTTCCTTCCATCCTTCCTTTTCTTTCTTCCCTCCATCTTTGTGACACACTGAAAGGCACATGCTTCTGTATGTTTCCCAAACGTACATGTTTTCCTTCCATGCTAGAAAGATGTTCTCTGAAAGTATTTAATAGGTTTCAGGTAAACTTTTATCTTCTTGTTCTTCATTTTCCCAATCTACTACTATTTCTATCAAATGTCTGTGAACTCAAAGGTGGGTATTGTTGTGAAATGTATGCAGTGTCCTAGAGGGAAATATGGATGTGTTTAACAGTATAAGCAATAAGATACCATGGTTTTGCTGGGAAGGAAAATCGGTATTTGCAGAAGAAAGGCAAAATTTAATCATCAGATGAAAAAAATCTGTTCTTTTGTTGTACGAAGATGCATATAAGACAATCATGAGTTTTGAAATATTCAGTTCAGCCTGGGTTGTGTATCTGATTTTTCACTGCTTAATATCTTGTGGTGCCATAAACATGTGGATTTATATATTCTGATTAAAAATTCAGACATGAGTTGAGAGGTATCTCAAAACCCCCATGATCGGTAATGAATTATGCCTCATACCATTCACTTTATTACTGTAACAGATGCACAGAAAAGTTTGCATTCGGTTTGTAGGAAATTTACTGGGATTAGGTACACAGCTAGTTTTCCTTTCCAAAGATTTCTTGCTGTCTGTGAGCCAGGCAGTCTCCTTTCCAAAGGTGAGGAAAATGAATATAGCCCCATATCACAGTTTATTAGTTATGAGCAATAGAAGAGGTAAGTCTGCCATAATAATGATTGCAGCTGGCCTGAGTTGACAGCAAGACTCTAAAATGAGAACTGTAATAGTATTATACGATGTTTCCTTCCTTGATTATAGACACCTAAAGCACAACATAAACATAGAAATGGATTGTGGGGCATCTAAAGAAAAGATGCTAAGCTACTGCATATACAGGGCTAGGTTTTGCAAAATAAGAAGCTTGGGGTAGAAGTGATTATTCAGATTACAGCTACAATAGAAAAACAGTGACAAAACACCTTCTGAGATTTTCCCTTTTTTTGAAATGCTATATAGAAAGACTTGGCTTGAAAGAAATAAAAGTACTTACTCAATTTTATTGTTTTGCCTTCAGAATTTTATCAGTTTTACAAGTCATTTTGAACTTGAAACAAACGTATTGATTACTTTTCCTTCACAACTATGGTTACATTAACATTTCTGTGAAATATTTTTATGCTATTAAACATATGCATTTCCAAAGATAAAAGATAAACATCTGTCTGACCAACTGTTCTTTTCCACTTGCAGATTTGGGATCTTGAATAAGCAACCTGGTTTTTCATCACACAACAAAGCAGTGAAGTTAGTTAAAACAATGACTTAAGGAGCTAAACAAAAACACTGAGAAGGATTGAAAATTCACAGCTCAGTAAAAGTCAGTTAAGCCTGGAACAATAAGAAACTACAGGTAATTTCCAAGAGTTGCCTACTTTGGAGGTATTTTGAGTCATTTCTGTTCATACAAATCGATGCAAAATGTTGTTAACATTATTTGGATGGCCAGTTTAGCACAGTTTAGCATCAGTATCACAATCACTGGCTCAGGAGATGGACAGAAATATGTATTTATCTGTTGCATCAAATTTAACTCATATAATTCTGATGATACTCAAAATCTACATCCGGGAAAGAGACTGTACAGGCTGTTTGAAGACAGCCACCAGCTTGACCTTCCCAGAAGATCCTAGACAGAAAAGAAATAGGTAGAATGTGTAAACACAGTTGAGCTTTTTGCATGCTTGATATAAATGAAGACTCCTAAAATAAACTGGCATTAAATTTATTTATTAATACTTGGGTAGACTGAAGATCAACAAAAGAAAGACAAAAACATACTCAGAAACTGTGGAATTTGCCATAGAGTTTTAGCAATTTTTGTAGCAGTTCATGAGGGAAAAAAAAGCTGCCGATACCAGGAAAAGGACAAACTGACTGCCGTAGGGCCTATGAGTATAGTTCTGTTTCTAATACATTTGATTGAACAGGGCAGTTCTAAAGTAGGTGATGACATTTGCCAGACATGTCTGCAACAATCATCAGTTTTTAAAACACAGGAAATCAGCAGTAATGCAAAAGGTAAGGAAAACGGTTCAATTATTTGCTAGTATTCTGGAGAAAAAAAAAGATGCTCAAAACCCAGAAAGATATTTACAAACATAAGGCTTGCTGCTGGATATGTCAATATACCCTAAGGGAATACCCAATTTACAAGGATATCAAAGCAAAATATGTAAATCTGATTGGCATGTCTACATTCTTGGTAAATCACAGGAAGTCCAGCTGTGAGGCTAGCGACTATTTGTAACATTTGCTAGGTGAGCAGAAATCACAGAATGGGTTAAGAAAGCTTGAGAAAAACCAAGTGTGCTGAGGAAGAATTAGTTATGAAGTTATGGAATTAGTGAAGGAAAATATATATGAAATAGGAATTTACTCAGAAATGGATTTGAAATATGCACTGCTAGAATTTAAGAAGGAGTATCAAGAAATACCTGCTAAGAATACTTGCTTAGATTTTCTTATGATAACAAACATATATAAAGGCACAGTTGGTATCTTATAAATATTTCTGACGAAAATCTTTTTAAAAATGTGCATCAGGTCAAACAAGAAGCTGACAAGACTGTTTTCAGTGATGAATGGTCCTGCATCTGGGGACAGACTTCTGGGACCATTGCCAGTGTGACAGCCAGGAATAGTGTTCCAGTAAAAGATAAAGAGGGATAGCTTGTATATAACTTGCAGCCTCAGGCAAACATTTTCTGCATCTAAAGCAACAATATTGGAGACCTGCTTGCTTTGCTTGGCTTTTTTTGAATGAGATGCAAACAGTAAAAACGCGTAGTATCAAAACATGAACTGGAGGGCCTTGTTAACACTTGCCAAATAAAGTAAGAGAAAACCAGATGAACATGTGCTTCCAGAATGCCTTCTGGGTTTGTTGCAACACAAAACTGAAAATTCAAGTTGCTGCAATGTAAGGAAGCAGAGTGGTCTGGCTAGAAACCTGTTCTCTTATACAGAACAGGTTGTACTGCCCTGGTGAAGTGTATCATTGATACTGCAGGATACAAGATTAAGAAGCATCCTCACCACTTGCAGCAGAAAGGAGAGAAAACGTATGAAGAAATGCATGAAGCACTTAGTCTTAGAGCATAGATTTAGGTAAAAAATACACAGCTACATTGGTTCTCATGTGAACTATAGAAAATTATTTGAAATTTATTTATGGCTCTTATTGCTTACTGCAAATAAGCAATATACTCTGGAAGCCATATGTAATTCAATTTGGGTTGTTCACATGAGGTTATTTGCAAGGAAAATGGTTTGAAGGAACAGAAAAGAGAAGACCCAGGTGGCAGTTCGAAAAGAAAGCTTTTAACCTTTGGTCATATTTGAAAAGCAAGCAGACAGGGTTTTATGTTAACTACCTATCACAGCTTCTTTTTCTTATTGGATTTCCTGGTAGATATTAAAACACTTGAATAATTATGTGATAAGGTTAAGCTGCCTATCTGTGCTAGAACCTAAATAAATGTGAATAGTTTAGAAAAGTAGTTTATCTGGACCCAATAACTGAGGAAGAAATTCCCTCTGATTAGGAAAAGACCTGAATCCTTGCAAAACTGACCAACATGTTTATAGACTGGCTTCTGTAGACTTCTGCAGGACTTTGTTATTGCAGAACATTTGTTTAAGAATTTACTAACATTGCAAAACCATTAAAAGGGCTAGGAGGAAGAGGAAACCCATACTTTGGGAAGCAGCGTGTGGCTACCATTCTCAGGATTTGAAACATTTTTAGCAACTGCTCTTACTCCACCTTCCTCATAATCTCAAAATCACAGAATCATACAGTCATAGAACATTAAGGTTGGAAAGGACGGTAAGATGATCTAGTTCCAACCCCCCTGCCATGGGCAGGGACACCTCACACTAAACCATGCCACCCAAGGCCTCATCCAACCTGGCCTTGAACACAGCCAAGGACGGAGCAATCACAACCTCCCTGGGCAACCCAAATCAGTTTCTTATTGGAGATGTGACTGCAATGCTGTTGAAAAGTAGGTTAAGGGCTAGCTGACCAGGTTGTGAATACAGTAATTCTGATCCTACAACTATTTTATTGGGCAAGGCAAAGCTCAGCATGGACTAACAGAGCCAAGCATCAACATAAATAAGCTACTGAGCTTCCTGCTGCTGGTAAGTAAGCTACCTTGGTCTGGCTGAATCAAGTGTCTCCACACAGCACTTCAGTGGCTTACCAACTACTGCTGTTGTTTACGAGCTGGGAACAAGGCTGACAGAATAAAATAAATTACTAGAGAGAGAAGTGCTATACTAAAACACAATTTTAAGTTCTTCAAAGAGAAATCATAACACTACCTGAAAGAAAGTCCTGGCTGTAGTTAAATCTAGAAAACATTTCCAAAGCTCTTTATAGAGGAGAAGTTTGATCAGGACAGACAATACATCCCTGAAATAGCCCTTTAAATTTAGGAGTCTTGAAGGATAACTTTAGTACATGGCTGGAAAAACTGCAGTGCTGTGCCTTCAGAGCTGCTTGAGCATACAGGTAATACGAAGCTTTCTCCAAACTGGGACAGTAACTGCAAATACTGCCTTAAGTGGGAAATCAAGGAATTAAGTGCTCAGTGAAATGAGCGGACTGAGGAAGAGATAGTCATGTCCTGTTTTCCTATAATTAGTCAAATAGCAGAACTATCTGGTTTACCCATCCAACTCTCTCCCAAGATCCTCATCTCTGTCAATGCTTCCAATTGTGTAGGTATTAATTTACTCCTTCCATTTAATAGCAGTGTATAATACAGACAAGATGAGTACATGAGCTGCTGCTGTGGAACTCAAAATGACAGTAGCTGAATGTCTGACTTTGTCCTTTGGTCTTTCAGCATGCATTTTCTTTATGAGCAGTAGAGACACAATATGGGACACAGGATGGACTCTCAGGAGTTTACTCATCAGTAGTTATGTGAATCCTGTCATCAGGCTGAACTAAATAATTCTGTTTAAAAACAGTGCCAAAGCTCTGAATGTAATTTTTGTATTCATATGGTCATTATCAAACACCTGATCTCCATTGTTAATATATGGCATCCCTGAAATCAGAGTGAAACAAAACAACACACTCACTCATATTTTTTAATGCTTGCAATCCCAAAGGAGCTCATAAGCTTAAATTCACATGCAATGGTCTACTAACCCTTTGCTGAAGCTGTTTCTATATGTGTAGTGAAGTCTAGTTGGCATCTAACAATATCTAGTAATGCACACACAAGTATGCATGAGGGATTGAAACTTCTGGTAGACACTAAATTTGGACAGGCTATAACTTCCATAAAGAAATGAGGAACAGTGTGTAGGTTAAAGAATGTACTTTGATGTTCTGGCATTAATGCATTAGGCTGCATGTGCTCAGTGTTGGTCATTTCTTCTGTTGATGCTCTGCAGAAGTTTTCCTAAAACCTACATCAGAAAGAACCTATGCTTATTTGAAAAAAAAAATAACTTCAAACTATTGTACTGGATATTAGACCTGGTTATTCACTCTGTGATGATAGACCATGGCTTGGAATGTGCAGCAGAGTAAGTGATGCCTTATATTCCTAAGCCTGTGGGTCTAAGGTCAAGAATGGAGATGGTTGTGGTGGTATAGCATGCCAGCTAGAAGAGCTTTAGCTCTGCTCCTCTTCCAGTTTAGTTTGCCAAGTTCTGCAAACACAGCTTAAAATTATATCAGCAGGGGTACAGACATCTGGAAAAAGGGGCAACTCTATGAAGTGAAGCAGGAAGCAGGGACTCTGAAGGAGTAAGTACCTCTTCCTCAAGGTTCAAAGCAAAACCGCAAATGAACAATCTGAGCTTAATACCAGAATGCTGATACGACCAATAGAAAAATTAAGGGAAATAATGGTTCTATCTACTCCTTGCAAGTTGATTTGGACAATGCACTGCTTTGGTCTAATTCTCAAACAAGTTGGAATTTATTTAATTTTTCTTAAGTGTTTTATAATGATATGGGGAAGAGCTGACTTCTAAGGAAGACCCTCAAACAAATCTATGTTGTCAAAAAGCCTGTGGTAATCTACTAGAGAAAATAGCTTTTTACTCCTTTACAAATACTATATTACAATATAGAAAAGCACAGTAATAGAAGGAAGGGGAAGTTAACTGAATCACAGGGAAGATGTCAGTGTACATTACATGTTGCTGAGGTCAAAAAGACAATAAAGGGCCAACAGGATTTAGGAATTGCTTCAATGGCCACTAAATGTCACTGTTGTTCCACAAAAGGCTGTAGGAACCTTATTTTGTCAAAGATAACTTGACTTCCGGATGAGACCTATCCCCAACTAATCAGCTAAGAAACAATACTAATTTTGAAAAAGCAGGCACTATGTTAACCCTGTCCACAAGATTAAAGAAGAAAGGAGCCAAGGAGCCTTTTTTTTTTTTTTTTCCCCTCATAACCCATTGATTTCTGGTATGTTATCTGGAATTATAAATAGAGGAAACCTAGTACATAAATTTTTTTCTTCCAAAATTCAGTCCAAGAGAAGCAAAATCAGACACATTTTTATACGGAAAAAAAAAGGTAGAATGGTTTATGGAAAGCTCTAAAAGATACATCCAGCAATTCACTGCCAAAAGGTAATCTGGGAGTACTGAGTTTGGGAACAAGCTTAATGTATATTCTAGTGAGGATTAATATTTTCCTGTTTGAGAAAAGTATCTCTGAGTTGGATGAACGTTTAAATAATTCAAACTGGTCGAAGAGACCCAAGCACAGGTAACAAGAGTCTTGCAAGACACAGAGGTACAATTAACATGGTTAATGGTGAGATGTTTTTGAAAGTTTTGCTGTGTATATAGCAGTTACATTTTTTTAATAATACCATCCTAGATTTTCCAGAAGTAAGAAAATAAGGAAAGAGAGTGTAGGCTGAAAGAAATGTAATCTAGAAGGATTTTGAGAAAAATTGAGTTCATAGGAAAGAAGCAAACATGCTTTGAAATATTTATGCAGGTGTAGGAGCCAAATTGCAGTATTAAAAACCTCGTAGAGTTCAATATATATATGCAAGCATTCAGCTAAGGGACAATTCTTATTCTAAATCATGTTTCTTTTCTTACTCATCTCTTTTTAATTTAAAAAGACTCCAAAGCCATCTCTGTATGGCCTCAGTAACTGCCTGTAGAAGTTTGTAAGATCATCCATACTGAATAGTCTGGGCAGATGCAGGAGTCTGCATATGGATGCCTGATTCTCACTGTTCGTAGGTTTATGAGACACCATCTGTATTTGGCCTGATGGTCAGATACTGGTAGAAGAATATGGAAGTAAACTCAGAATATACTTCTCACTCAGCCTGCCACTGGGACTAAGGATGAGAATATAAGAACTTTTAAAAAGAACCCTGTTTACGTTGAAGATGTCTTCAGGAATTAAAATTAAGAGAAAAAAGATGCCTGATAGCGTAGCTGTGACCAGTGAAAATAATCCATCTGGTATTCAAAAATTGTATTCTGGACAGCTTAATGCAAGCCCATTAATTCTACCAAATCAGCTCAGAATTACATTTCCTACTTCAGCCCAATACGTCAGTTCATATGTTTCTCTTCTGATCATCACAGGTTGTTTAGATCATGAAGTGTTTCCCTTAGACGAGTTTCCATTCCATAACCTGGTGCTACTGCTACCGAGGTAGTAGACTCCTAGATCCCCTATCCTGTAATACTTGTTGCTCAAAAAATACTGGCTTGGAGTCTCTGCTGTTGCTGTTTATTGACTTCAGTCACCAAAGTTCCCAAAGTTTCTGGAAGGCCATTTTGCTCTGCACCATGTGAAGTTTGAGAAGAAACTTCAGAAGGATTCTCTGACCTCTGCCTTACATTAATAGCTTGGACAAAGCTCTCTGCCACGTGGTAATGGCTGAGGTTCAGCCCACTTATTTGATACCTCTTATTCTTGACTGTACACAGTAGGTAAACTTCTCACTTAGCTATACAGGTCCGCCACCATCTGCTGACATCTGTCTGCAGTCCTGACTTACAGTGAGACACCACACATTAAATAAATGGGTACAGAAGTGAAAGAGGAAGGGTAAGAGAGCCAAAGTGCCTATAGGGATAAGGAGACTTAGCCTCTTTTAAAACTCTATGCTACAAGCACATACTTTGGAAACAGCTAATATACCATTAGTGTAAACTTCATGATTTCTTAATACTTCACGTGAGCATAAGGAATTGAATGAGCACCAGCAATATATACTGACTTATTATCTTCAAGTTAGCAGAACTGACCTTAGTAAAATTTAAAATATAGTTCTGTTTCATGCTTCTGTTCAAGGAACCTGCCAATTTTCTTAACATTTGTGTGGAAGAGAAGTTAAAGCAACCATAACTTTGAGGAAAGCCTGAATTTCTAAGAGCCAAAGTGTCAGCTTTCACAGATCATTGATCTATTTCAAAATAGCCTTAGCCACTTTGAATCATTAATGAAAGGATCACATATTTTTCTCTGAAGGTACAGGAAACAGTGCTGGCACAGAGAAATGTTTCAACATTCTCTCAATAAACTAAAGCTAGATACCTCTTAAAGTTTTATGTTTCTGGTCATCTTATGCTTAGCATATATCAGAAGTTCTGAACTATTGCCTTTGATTGTGCCACACCTCTTTCCTATGGTTCAGAATGGGAAC
Organism: Psittacula echo; assembly: GCF_963264785.1. Classification (NCBI taxonomy): domain Eukaryota; kingdom Metazoa; phylum Chordata; class Aves; order Psittaciformes; family Psittacidae; genus Psittacula; species Psittacula echo. The sequence goes on from NC_137739.1 coordinate 12,225,135, forward strand.
AACCAGGAGTTGCTTCAGCTTTTGTCCCAACAGAAGGTCTTTTACATGCGGCAGATTCTCATCTCAAATAATAATTCCATTGCATTCAATGGTCCAAAAGTTAAATCCCTTCTCATCTTTATTGTGCTGAGTGACAGCAGCAGCTGGTTCTGTGAAACTCCAATTTGGAGACGTAGAACTGAAACCACCATAGTATTTTATGTCCCTTTTAAAGTTAGGTTAATAACATGGATTTAAAAAAACTAATCCTGCTAATTATGAATAAGTGTCTGTAGACTATACTGAATTTACATATTTCTGAAGAAAGGCCTCATGACATCTAAGTGAACCTACTAAAGAAAAAAAATGCAATTTCAGTGATCTTTATCATCAAGTTCATTGTTTTAAGGACTTGGAGAAACTGGAGACCTCCTAAACTGCTTTTACTTGCAAAATTTCTGTTTGTAGCTAAAGATGACTAAAGTGCCTGTACTTCTAGAAATACAATAACACAAACCAAAATGTATCTTCCAGTGTAATCTATTATCTAATGCCTTCATGCATACTACATCATGAGAGCCATGCTCTTTGATGACTACTGACTTTTATAAATTATTCATATGTCTTTTTATATCACCTACTGTGGCATCAGCCAGGGACAAACAAATATTACAAACATGGCACCAACAAAAAAGAATGCATAATCAGTCTCTAAAAATTCTTTACATTTTGCCAAGTTCTGCACATTGCTGTAGAATACTAACCACCACTGCATCCCTTGAGTTTGAAGGTCCACTTCTACAAAAAATCTGTTGCTAAATATTATTTAGCAGACCATTTTATACTTTAATAGATGTGATTGATTTCTGTTGAACATGGGGCTTTTTTTATATAATACGGGATCTTTTAATTCTTACGAACACTTCAATTCTTTTGTTATTGACGAATAACAGACACTCTGAAACACAGGTGAAACAGCAAAGCACACAAAAACTTGAATAAACCATGAGCCAACACTGTGCCCTTGTGGCCAAGAAGGCCAATGGCATCCTGGGGTGTATTAGAAGGGGGGTGGTCAGTAGGTCGAGAGAGGTCCTCCTTCCCCTCTACTCTGCCCTGGTGAGACCGCATCTGGAATATTGTGTCCAGTTCTGGGCCCCTCAGTTCAAGAAGGACAGGGACCTGCTGGAGAGAGTCCAGCGCAGGGCGACAAAGATGATTAAGGGAGTGGAGCATCTCCCTTATGAGGAAAGGCTGAGGGAGCTGGGTGTCTATAGTTTGGAGAAGAGGAGACTGCGGGGGGACCTTATTAGTGTATATAAATATATAAAAGGGAAGTGTCATGAGGATGGAGCCAGGCTCTTCTCAGTGGCAAACAATGATAGGACAAGGGGTAATGGGTAATTTAGGATAAGGTAATATTACTTTTTTTTTAAGATAAGGGTAATGGAACACAAGAGGTTCCACTTATACTTGAGAAGAAACTTCTTCTCAGTGAGGGTGACAGAACACTGGAACAGGCTGCCCAGGGAGGTTGTGGAGTCTCCTTCTCTGGAGACATTCAAAACCTGCCTGGACACATTCCTGTGTAACCTTATCTAGGTGTTCCTGCTCTGGCAGGGGGATTGGACTAGATGATCTTTTGAGGTCCCTTCCAATCTCTAACATATTGTGATACTGTGATATTCATACATGCTGATGTCATTAAAACCGCATTTTCATTAGGGTGAATGAACTAGGAGAAAGAGAAATGTGAATTTGTGGATGTTGTGAAAAAGTACTCCAGTCTGCTGATACTTTATTAGTACAGATTCCATTCTGTATGTCTTTCATCAGAAGGATAGCCACTCAAGCATCCTTGATTCTATACTGTGTTTTCACTTCTACATGTTGGAACCTAGATATCAGAAATGTTCATTAAAGCTGCAAAGATTTAGCAGGTTAGAACTATCTTGAATTTTGAAGAGATGGTCTAAAAAATACAATAAAATGAAGCAGGGGCAAGTACAAGGTAAAAGGCAGTATTAGTTGCACAGCTAGAAGAAGAAAAAAATTGATTACTTTATAACTTCCCACTAGATCTACAACCATCAGTCACCAAAGTGGAAGCAATAATCCTTGCCTTGTGGCTACCACAATAAAGCAAGTTCATGAATGACACAGCTAACAGGGGTCATGCACAAACAATTGAGGGTTGCATAGATGTCCTGTCCTGCAGCTACTGAGCCATCTTCATGTCCCAATACATTTTCTGACTGCAACTTCAGCCTCTACATATGTAACAAGCATAGATTCACTGTTCTGAACATCAGTGACATGAGAAGGATTTTCAGAAGAGAGTCAGAGGATACAAAATGGTACCAACCAGAAAACAGAGCAGCATTTCCAGTATTTTGTTTAGAAGGGGTTAATAGCCAGATCTCATCCATTTATTATGTCATTGCTGAAGTTTTGTTTCTGCTACCATCTGAGGTAATAAGCACAGTAGATGTGATGACATAAACAAGTTTAGAGTTAACCTTCCTGTGGCAAACATCTGTTTGAAAATTGCTCTTTCTTCTTTACCTTTTGAAAACGTAGTAGGTTTCTGACTCAAGAGATGGGAATGGATGCTTTCCATCTGACTGCAATCCAGCATGATCTGTTCCTCACTAACGGCTGAGCAGTAAGGTATAGAGATAGGAGAATGTAGACTCATTTATTTATTCCTCTGCTGAAATAACATGTACTCTATCATTTGCAGTTCCTACAATCTTCTCTTAGTACTGCATATTCTCTCCTGTGATTGATCTTCGTTCTTTTAATTAGCACAACCTAAGAACTCCCCTGGAATTCATAATATATTTCTTATTGCCCCACCTAAATTATAAAGTTGCTCTCAGTAACTCTGAATTTAAACTTTTCTGGCTTTAAATTAAATTCTGCAGACTCAAACAGCAAAGAAATGAGGCTTGTGAGAACAGAAACACAGATAAGAGCAAACAAGACTGAAAGGACAGCTTTGACCAGCTCTAAAACTCTTCTGTAGTTGCTGCTCTCCTGGAGTCCCTGCACACCTTTTGCAAGAGTGTGGCCACCACACTGCAAATACATTGTCTGTCACCAGTGCATCCAAATTCATCAGCCTTTCCCCAAAGGCAAATAGATGGTAACTTTGCCATGGACAGATATGCCAGAGACCTCTGGGGTAACCCAACTTCCAAACTGAACTCTCAGTATTCTGCAGATCCTAAGAATTTTATTATCTTCCAAGGGCACAGTACTTTCAAATATCTTAATTAAAACAAAAAAGGTTGTCTGCCTCTTTTTTCCTATAAATAATGTTTTAGTTCCTGTTGCTGCTTTGTCTTTATGAAAGATTTAATTCTTGTTTTTTCCTATGATTCCAGATGTAATGATGTATGAGCTTGGCTATTCTTAGCTATTCTTCATCCAATGGAGAATAAATAAAATGGTGCCAAACCATTAAAACCATTTGAATTTGCAAGGTGGGGCACTCCTCTAAATTATGAATGGCTCAGATTTTGATTTATTAACATTTTTTTCCATAGAAAATGACGAATTCATGAATAAATGGATGGACTTCCCTTAAAGCTGAAATACTGCCAGTATACTACAATTATAGAGTCCAGGAAGTTTTCTGTAGCAAAGGTTTTGTGTCACCAAAGCAGACAGTGGTTCTTTCTAAAACTGTTCTATAAAAGCTAAAGCTAGAAATAACTGAAAAAACAGTGCAGAGACAAGGATTAGGAGTTGCTTTTCCATTTATAAATATCAGATTACATATGTTTTGGTAAGTTTTAAAAATCCCCAACATGACAGCTGTGCTGTACTTAACTGAACTTTAATATTAACATTCTATCTTTCTTTTGTTCCTGGCAAAGATGAATGTTCTTGCAGTCACAAAAGACCTACCTGTATGTAATTCAGATTTGAGCCCCTTCAAGAAGAGCAAAGAAGATCCAAACTTCAGGCCTTATAAGTGTCATTTGCATTCCTTACTCTGGACATGATGGGCTCATGGCCTTGTTGCAGCAGTGTAGTCATCTATAAAGAGAAGGATGTAAGAAAGTAGAATGAGGAAAAAGTGTACGGAGTATAACTGAGGTTTTTATTTTCCTTTAATTGCATAAACTTGTAAATATTCCTTCTCTAAAAAGGCAGCAAACATCACCAAGGGATCTCAAGTGATCTATACATCATTATCATTAACATCAGGCATAAAAGGGTAAAAAAATATGCAGCATGTAATCTCAGCTGACAAATTAATTCCTTTAACACTTAATGCAACTGTAAAACGCAACTGTAAAATACAACTGTAGGGAAATATATTTGAAATATATTTCAACTGAAATAAAGCATATACAAAAAAGGTTTCTGTTCGCAGCATTGTCTCTGACTAATGAGTCTAAGAAGAGTCTAGAAAGGAGGAAAGGAAAGCCAGCTCTCCAGCTATTATCTTCTCCGCAGAGTTGACATACACCGACTCATTACTGCATTATGTTTTATTCAACAAAATCACTTCAATGTTGCAGTTTAAATTGAATTCACTAAAGCATCTTCATCTCTTGCCTAACGTGTCTTAAGTGTCTGCTTGCTGTTTGCATTTTCTTCAGAATTATGGCAGGGAATCTTTGGAAACAGCAAAATTATATGCAATCCACAAAACAATGTGGCTGTAATGGGGTAATCGGCCTTCAGCATAATTAAAGAAACATTCCCTCATTAAAGTAATTCTGCAAGAGACCTAGAGGCTGTATTGTACAAATCATCCACTTAGTAAAACTCTATCTGATTTGCATTTAAAACCTAGTTATGCAAATAGATTTGCTCAGTGGATCGCAGGAAGTATAATGAGTTTTAAAAACTCCAGTGATTAAACAAACCTTCTTCTTCTCCATAAGTCATGGTGTGCAATTCCCTTTTATTCACCTAGAAATATTTCAATTATTCTGTTATTTAAGGTCTTCTGGAAGAGAGGAATTCCTTTGATACATACACATAGTTATGTATGACATCCATTCTGGACATGACAATCCAAAACCATGTGAAGAGGTAGATGCCTTTCCTTATTTAACGATTCGTATCAGAGCAATTTCATTTGCCATTTTGCTCTGAAAGCTTGATTCCCAGTTTAAACTAAAGCAAATGATAGTGAAAGGTGATATATTGATAAGAATTACTAATGAACTGTTGAAAAGGCTCATTTTAACAAAGTTCAAATTCCACTTGTAGCAGATGGTAAAGGCCCATTTTTTAGACTAGCTTTAGCCTTGAGTACCAACACTGGCATAAGTCTCAAAAATCAGGACATAAGGTTTTCATGTTATATTTACGTTTTCCACTGTTCCATAGCTATTAATACTTCATTTCATGTGACCTTTTGTCAACTGTATTTTTTTTTTCTTTCATTAATTTTGGTATTTATACAAACATAGTACTCCTATATTACTTTTTAAATAGCAGGCATAGTCCACTAAACTGTGTTAATCTTTCTCTTAAGCACCATTTCAGTAAGTAAACTGATTTATTTTAGACAAAACAGTGTATGAGGATGAGCAAAGCAGTAATATGTTTCCTTCAAACTTTTTAACTGATACTAGTAGTATACCTTACTACTCCTGGATGCACTATATTTCAGTCATAGTATCTTATTGCAAACAACCTCTGGGAGTGGAATTTGGGGACCTGCAGCCATTTAAGACAGATCTTGAGCTGCTTCTTTCAGCTGCCCTGAGACAGTCTGAACAAACAGCCTCCTTAGGATTATTCGATCACCAGCTATTAGGCAACCTTACAGGCCCTAAGCTCTAACTGGGATCTTCTGTCTCAAACATCCAGAAATCAAATCTCCTTCTAATGTGTCACTGCAGCCATTGCCTCTGTAGTGATACTGTCTCCATCTCTTGTGCTCCTCCACTAGTGAAGCTGCCCTTGCTGTTCCCTGACACTATCTTTGAGATGTCTCAGTCTTTAAGAGTCCCAACCCTAATGGCATTTACCCAGGAAACAATGGAGGAAATAAATAGCAGGACTTCTACGTGAGTTCACATGCAGTTAGAAAGAACCTGACACATAAGAGTATTTTTAAGAGAGAATTTTTATTTCAGTGAAGCTAGAGGAGGCTACAGATCGATTGTTAGAACTTCTATAACTACTGCTTTATAGCCATCAAGTACTTCATTGGGTTGCTTTATTTTGAGGCCACTGGGAAAAAAACATTCCTTTTACCCTTGGGTTTATTTCTAATTTCTAAGCTTATCTGATATTCAGCTATTCTCTTTCCCACTCTCAGGTATATACGATTTATGGGAGTTCGTCTGTAAAACTGAGGTGAAATATATTTTACTAGATTTGCATTATCTAAGCTTTAATGTCAAGGGAAAACAATAAAATAAGCACCAAAACTTAGAATAAAATATATGTTAAGCATTGAGCTCTCAAAGCTTGTGGAAGACTACAGCCCCATAATTCCCATCAGTGTTAATTTGCACCACAGAAGTGTCTCTGGGAACTGTAACTTAAGAGCACATAAAAACCAAAGTAGAATTCTCTTTCCCCCTTCCCATTGTTTAGCAAGTCTTCAGAGAGCAAATGTTTACAAAGAAAATCCACAACAAGAACAAATGAGGGTTCTCAGACAGTGCTGGAGAGTGGAGGAAGAAGCAATGAAAAAAATGAGAGCAACTCAACCCAATATTAAAATTGAGCTTTGGAAACAGACTAAGAATTATTTAAATAAATATAAAATATTAAAGGTCGCTTCAGGAGGCAGGCCTTCTCCTGTCCTTCTGTGCATCTATGCAACAAGATCAAACATTTTTAAGGTTTCCAACAAATGTAACACTGTAGAGCTCTCATGCAATCTGCCACTGAGTACCACAACAGCATTCACCATTTTATTGTATTATGCTTTCTATTCAATTCTAACTTCTTACAAACCTTCTCCACCCGTAACTAAAGCAATTTCCCAGGAGAAGCGTTCCAACACTGCGGGCATCTCACAGCCTCTCAGCATGCAGAAAATGCTACCTCCGCTTCCCGCCTTTCAAACCGCCCCCGCGACCGTCCCGCCCCTCTCGTGCGGCACAAATCTCGCGAGATGTACCGCTCTTCCAACCTTCGCCTGTGCTTGTTGCGAGCGGTAGGGGTCTCTTGTACGCCTCTTGCTTCCGTTGTCGCTCAGGCTCGGTGCCTGCGTGTCAGAGAGGGACTGCTGCCTCGACGTGGTCAGGGTACGACCTACAGTGAGGAAGTTTTTGAGGCATGAAAGCCTTTTTTTTTTTTTGGGGTCTGGAGAAGGGTGATGAACTTGGTGAAGGGTCTGACTATCAAGTCTGATGAGGAATGGCTGAGACAGCTGAAGTTGTTTAGCCTGGAGAAGGCTGAGTCAGGATCTTTCTGCGTTCTACAGCTACCTGAAAGGATGTTGTAGTAAGATGGGGGTTGGTATCTTTTCCCAAGAAACAAGCAATAGGACAAGAGGAAGCATCCTTAAGCTGTGCCAGGGGAGGTTTAGATTGTGTATTAAGAAAACATTCTTCACAGTGGGAGTGATCAGATTTTGGAGCAGGCTGCCTAGGGAAGTGATAGAATCACTGTCCCTGGAAGTGCTCAAAAAATGTATAGATGAGACCCTTGGTGACATGCTTCAGTGGTGGTCTTGACAGTCCTGGGCTAATGGTTGGACTTGATGATCTTAATGGTCTTTTCCAACCTGGCTGATTCTATGAGTTTGTGAAATGTTACGCAGCATTTACTCAATGCGAGAGGGAAGCCTGTAAAGGAAATGCTGGAGAAGTCTTGAAAGCTCATAGCAACTGTCTCTTGAATATATGGGAAGTGCTTTGAGTTGGGCATAGGAAGAAAAGAAATAAGAAAGGAATGGCTCCAATTAAAAGTCAACCACACCCATCCACTAAATGCCTACTACAAGAAGAAAGAATTCAGGACAGTGTTTATTAGCTTTATTGTGTGTCCTGGCTGTACAACACCAAAGTATTACCATGGTTCATAAAGTCCCTGTCATACCCGTGTAGTGTTCTGTATGAAATCTAAGAATGAGGTGGCACTGAGTTGCATATAGGTTGACATGTTGACAAAGGTTGTTTATTTTTTTTTTGTTTTTTTTTTTTCCTCCTCTGTGTGTTTTGGTTGATTTTTTTTTTTTTTACAGTTATATGCCTACTTTGTGTAGGCTTGCCAAGACTTGAACAGCTTGCAGAGCCCTCCTATTGTCAGTCTTGATCTGTTTAGGGTTTTTTTCCCAGTTTTTTTTTTTTATTCCGGTTATTATTTTTTTTTTTTCCCCAGCAATGATCTGTTTTTCAAAGTTCTGCATTAATAAGAAATTTTCAGGGTTTTGTTTTGTTTGTTTGGTTTTTGTTGTTGGGCATTTATTTTTCCTCAAAACAAATGGCAGCCTCCTAAAATGTAATAGATATTTTGATTCCAGTTTTCTTTCTTCCAGTAGCATACACATACCTGGAACAGAGAATGTAGAATCCCAGATAGGAGCCAATTTTGTGTGTAGAAATTGCTACCTCTTTTTAATTAACTATTGATTTGGGGGATTTATGTACTGAGTGTAATCAAGTGTGAAGAGAGTAGGAAACTTAGTTTGTTTGAATTAAAGGTGTATAAATCTGATGCAGGGCAGCTATATGTTAGGAGTGGAAGTTCCTGCTAGGAGTAATCAAATCTTCCCTGGAGCTTGGAAACTCCACTTCATTTTACTGGAGTCTCTCAGTTACAGTTTTGTGGGGCAACAAAGACTTTGATCTTAAAACCAAACAAACAAACTAACCCAACCAACCAAACCCAAACAAAACCAATCAGTTTAGCATTCCCGTCACTGCATGTAACTGGACATGTTCTGGAAATGATGCAGACACTACTTTTCATTGAGAAATGAAAGATGATACTGCCTGTGTTAGCTGAAGCTTAAAGTTTAGCTCGTGTGTGTGTGAAAATACAGCTGTGTTCAAAGTGGCAGTTTCTTTGCCTACAGACCAGAGTGAGGAAAATCTTCTGTTGAAGAAGTTGTTCCCTGTAGGAAGATTGGATAAAAGTCTTCTCTTACTTTCATTTTAAAATGGCAGCAATTATTTGAAATTAATTATTAAAAAATATTTTAAATAATGTAATAATAGACTCACAAATCTATTTAAAAATGATGCCACAAAAAGCCCCCTTTAAGGTCTTGTTGCTTTTCTCCACAGTCCCACTGTATGTTGTCTATGTAATATTTATGAAATGCCTATTTGCTCTGGTGATCCCAGTTATTCTATGGACTAATAGGTTACACTAATAAAGTTTATGATATTGTAAATTTTAATCCTATTAGCTCAATCCCTGAAGAGTCATATCCCCCCCTTGGTGTGTTGATCCTCCATGTATTTCAGTAAGGTTATTGTTCCCCTATGTGATTATTTAGTCCAGGTATTACACAGTAAGTCTTTAATTGTTTCTCTGAAGAAATCCCTTTAGCCCAATTTGTGGCTTAAGCATTTGTGCTTATTGACCAAAGTGTGTCTTCAGTACAAATGGATGATATTACTGCTAGGTAAACAAGCTTTAAATCAGCAGGCTAGCTTTCAAGTGCTTATGCTAAGTTTCTTCTTAGCCTTAATGTTGTCTAGGTTCAGCAACTACCTGCTGGTCTTTCACAATTTTTTTTTGCCTTTTTTTCATGGTAAAAATCTCAGCTGCTGGCATCATGCTCTGTGAGTGGTGCCACTGACAACTTTTTTGTTATTCTTATCCTGTGAAAGATAAGCCCCTGGAAAAGGACTGCAAAACAATGATTTAATGCCACTAGATAAAAGAGAAGCATACTAATTTTTTACGTAGTGGGAGGATGTGGACTTCCAGATAGCCATTTTCCAGTATAGTTGTCTTATCTTTATTCCACTGAAAAACTGAATGTCAGATGTAGTTGACAGTCTGGCCCTTGGTTACTCATCAATGTAATAATCAAGTCTAGGATATAAAAGTGAGGTTAATTGGTAAGAAGTAACTTTTCTTCAGATTTTGAAGCATAAAATGTATTTTGCACTGGCTAGTACAGCTACTGGGACTACCTAGCCTGACTTGGTCTGTGGCCCTGGTGAAGTGCCTGTAGACTAACAGCATCTAAAGTGTCTGGTAGCAAGCTGTGATGAGTTAAGTCTCTACTAGCTTAATCCTGCAGAACAGGTGTAAGGGAGAAATAGGTAAGTTTAAGTGGTGTGTAAAGTGGTTAGGTATGTTATAGTTGTCCAAGATCTGTCGGTAGTTCACTCTTTAAATAAAGAGTCATAGCTTAACATACTGTTATCACAAGTGGCTGTAGAACATTTATGGTAACAGGAATGAGGATTAGACAAGTATCTGTTGAAACCTGAGGGGTCATTTCTTTCTCTTACTCAGTTTATCAGAAATAGATCAGTTTCCAGAGCCAGTTTATGCAGCACATGCAGCTCTGAATCTGCTTTTAGGAGAGAAACAAGAATGAAGGACCTCAACTTCCATTTAAAAAAACTTTTTTTCCTTACATTAGTATTATTGAATCATAGAATCATCCAGGTTGGAAAAGACCTTTAAGATCATCAAGTCCAACCATTACTCCAGACTGCCAAGACCACAACTAAACCATGTCACTAATGGCCTCATCTATGTGTTTTTTGAACACTTCAGGGATTGTAATACCACCACTTCCCTGGGCAGCCTGTTCCAATGCCTGATCAACCTCTCTGTGAAGAATTTTTTCTTAATATCCAGTCTAAACCTCTCCTGGCACAGCTTGAGGCCATTAGTTCTTGTCGTATTGCTTGTTGCTTGGGTGAAGAGACCGATCTTCACCTCACTAAAATATCCTTTTAGGTAGTTGTATATGAATTTGTTTAATATATAAAACCAAATAGAACTAAATTTCTGGGGCTGAAAAGAAGCAGCAGCGTGGGTGGTGGTGGAGAATTAGCAGTGTGAACTACAATGGCAATAGCTTGTGCTGTGTTACACAATTAGTACTTGAAATGGTTTAAACCTCTTACTGGTCAGGGTGCCTCGTGCTGGGGACATTTGCAACAAGAGAAGAAATATGCAGTTCTATTACAAAACTTTGGGGTTTAGAAATAACTCTTCTTCAAGTGAGAGATTGGGTTAGGTGACCCCAGGGCTCCTTTTCAACACCCTTTACTGCAGTTTTTTGTTTTTTGTTTCTTTTTAAATCAAAATGTGTTGAACTGATACCACTCAGAACTTTAATTGTTTTGCATATCTGTACTAAAATAATGTTTAAAGACAGGGGAAACCAGCAGATTCTCCTGGAAGGCATGCTAAGGCACATGAAAAACAAGGTGCTTGGTGACAGCCAGCATTGCTCTAGTTCACTAAGGGGAAATCCTGCCTGACCAATTGGGTGGCCTTCTATGATGGAGCTATGGAACTGATGGACAGGGGTAGAGCAGTTGATGTCATCTACCTGGACTTGTGCAGAGCACTTGACACTGTCCTGCACAACATCCTTGTCTGTAAATTGGAGAGACATCTGTTTGATAGGTGGACCACTTGGTGGGTAAAAAAATGCCTGGGTGGCTGCACGCGAAGAGTTGTGGTCAATGGCTCAGTGTCCAGCTGGAGACCTGTAATGAGTGGTGTTCCTCAGGGATCTGTGTTGAAACCAGTCTTGTTCAACATCTTTGTCAGTGACATGGGCAGTGGGATTGAGTATGCCCTCAGCAACTTTGCCGACAACACCAAGCTGTGTGGTTCGGTTGATATGCCAGAGGGAAGGGATGCCATCCAGAGGGACCTCGACATGCTTGTGAGGTGGGCTGATGCCACCCTTATGAAGTTTAACCATGCCAAGTGCAAGCTCCTACACCTTGGTCGGAGCAATCCCAGGCACGGCTACAGGTTAGGCAGAGAAGAGATTCAGAGCAGCCCTGCAGAGAAGGACTTGGGGGTGTTGGTCGATAAGAAAATGAACATGAGCTGGCTTCAGTGTGCGCTCGCAGCCCAGAAAGCCAACCGTATCCTGGGCTGCATCAAAAGGAGCGTGACCAGCAGGTCAAAGGAGGTGATCCTGCCCCTCTACTCTGCTCTCGTGAGACCTCACTTGGAGTATTGTGTGCAGCTCTGGTGTCGTCAACATAAAAAGGCCATGGAACTGTTGGAACAAGTCCAGAGGAGGGCCACGAGGATGATCAGGGGACTGGAGCACCTCCTGTATGAAGATAGGCTGAGAAAGTTGGGGCTGTTGAGCCTGGAGAAGAGAAGGCTGCGTGGAGACCTCATAGCAGCCTTCCAGTATCTGAAGGGAGCCTACAAGGATGCTGGGGATGGACTGTTTATCAGGGACGGTAGTGACAGGACAAGGGGTAGCGGGTTCAAACTTAAACAGGGGAAGTTTAGATGGGACATAAGGAAGAAATTCTACTGTGAGGGTGGTGAGGCACTGGAATGGGTTGCCCACGGAGGTTGTGACTGCTCCATCCCTGGTGGTGTTCAAGGCCAGTTGGACAGAGCCTTTGGTGGCATGGTTTAGTGTGAGGTGTCCCTGCCCATGGCAGGGGGGTTGGAACTAGATGATCTTAATGTCCTTTCCAACCCTAACTATTCTATGATTCCATGAAAAGTAGCAGAACTATCAAAATATCTGCTATGGAGATAAAATTTAGCATTTTTTTTAATATAACCTTACGCAAACACTTTGTCTATGTAGAAAACTGATTTTTGAGACTTCGGTTCTTTGCTTTGGTCTTTATCTGGAGTGACTAGCAGGTCAGTCCCTTAATTCATGCCTCAGTTTTTCTAGGTACAAATGGCTAGAAGAATTGCAGATGGGTTTCAAGAGTCCATGTGTTTCTATTGATACATGAAAACAGGCATTGAGTAAGTTAAAAGCAAAGAATACTATGTAAGAAAATCATAGATAAAATAAAAGCAGAAATTCACAAAAAATATCCAGAGGTGAATGCACTGTAGTGTAACTTGGTGGACTGTGTTTGCACACAACTATGATATTAAGAGATGGATTTCTGTTAACTGAGTCACCAGTATAAAATGCTGTAATATTTTCATCTGGTCTTGGCAGATCTGCTGGGCCTTATCCTCAAGAGCACTGAAAGTTGAGTGAAGCTATAGTGGCTATATACATTTGTAGTTTCCCAGCTGATCCTTGAGGAAGATCATGCAAGAAGGAGCTGTATAGTGAGAGCATGTATGGTGAGATCCATCTCTTCAATCATATAGGCATTATAGTTGTATTAAGTACTTAAATGAAAAAAAGCAAACCAACCAACAACTATGTAACTGTAAAAGTTGAAATGTGGAGCATTCATTTTTTTATTAAAAGATTTTGAGTAATAGCTTTCAACTAGATACCTAAACTTAATGGTTTGCCTAGGTGGAGCAGAAATGATCAATCAAAGCATAATAGCTAACACTGCATGTGTTATTCTAGCTGCTGTAGAAGCTAACATCATTATTAAATTTAATGGCTTCCCTCCAGGACTTCATATTCTATGGCATTTAATTACTTCCTTGTGTGGTTTGCACTGCAAAGGTGCAGCTGTTTAAATGCTGTTGATAAATAAAGGGAAGACCTTTAAAACCATTGAGATGCAGAGGCTATGTCTCAATTTTAAACAGATCATTCAGGTCTGATTAAAATGCAATAAATAAAACTGCCCTTATTGTACAGCATGCTGGCAGATGCCAGCAAAGCACCCTTCTGTGTTGTGAAACCTGGGTGCTGGTGTGAGTCCTCAGAGCATGGCTGCAGCCTCCTGGGACCAGGTGGGATGTGGGGAGAGGTTTTTGAAGTGTTGGGGGTATTCATCACTACTCTGGTAGGTATGCTCATATATGCTGTTGCTTGTGAGTTCACAAGTGTGATTCATGGCTTTGGACCCTACCACCCAAGTTTGTTGAAAGCATGATTTGCCAAGTCAGACAGTCTGCCAGCAAAGATTTGGATTTCTTCTAAATTGGATCCCATCTCTCCCCATTTATCTGCATTCTTTGAAGAAGGCCCTATTATCATATGATATAATCTAATTGCCCTAGCAATGACATCAGCCATGAAGCGAGGCTTTGGTCTGCATGACACCTTGACCTTCGCCTTCTCAGGTCTGACTGGCAAGATGGAGAATGATCTGTGGGCTCTGAAGTCCTGGTTGAGCTCTTGGCCAGCTAATGCTTTTCAGTGCCATTGGTGCCCTTGTCATGTTAACAGCCATGGTGCTCCCCTCAAATGGCTCCTGCTTATGTGTGGCTTCTGGTGGGTTGAGCTGGCTCTGGAGAAATCTGCTGCTGGCCAAATGCTTGCTCCTTACTGTGGTTTGAAGAACCAATGTAAGGGGTAAAAATTACATGTCCAATGGGTTTCTGTCAGTCATAAGAATAGTTAGCAGTTCCCTGTTTTAATATAGCCACATTCTTTGAATTCTAAAGTATTCTTGCTCTTCTGCCCTAAGGGATGGCTTTCTCGCAGAGGTGTATAGGTTCTCCTAGGGTGAAATCAGGCTAGCCCTAGTGAATTAATCTGAACTTTGTAAAGACTGGCATAATCTCATCATTTAATATTTGTAATTTCTTAGTGTCTTTAATTCCCATGGCAAATTTCTTCTTGTAGGACACATGTTGTCCAGGAGCTTATCTGATGCCTTGTCATTGATGTGTAGAGTACTTTATAGGGCTTGCTCTACTTTAGGCCTAACTGTAAATTAAATATACTTCTTTTATTTCTAGTTCTGTGGAGGTACAGCAGTTGGCTTGGGGTTCTTGGTTGTTTCAGTATTTTAGTTTTGTTTTTTCCGTTTTTAAAGAAAAGGAATAAGGCATTCCTTCCCTTGGTCCTGTTTTGTAGAGGGTGTTAGACTGATTTATTTCCATAAAGGTGAATATGAGAAATGATTATTCTCCTGCTTAGAAAAATACATTCTGGAAGTTCAAGGCACTATCTAAGTGAAGCCTAGTGATCGCACAGCATCAATACTTGCATGAGGGAGAGGGAAGGTATGTAAATGTGAACTGTCTTTGTGTTCCAGGTTTGGTTTCTGCACTGGACCTTCTCACCCTCTACTTTGGTGTGCCTTTCAAAATATTTATTTCATCATAGCTACATTGCAAACATAACCTATTTATGAAATAAGTGATACTAAGAATGAACAATGGGTGCTTAAGTGGTTAGGAGTCTTTTACTGAAATACGAGACTCATTTTGAGGCTGATATGAGCAGATATGGATTAATCTTTTCTGTTGCCTTCAGGCAGCTTTATAACTACTGACCACCTTCAGCCTGCTGTATGTAATAGCAGATAGTCAGATGTTAGTTGTGGTTTATTCCTTGTATTAGAGACTGCCTTTAGTGTTTCCTTGAAATTTCTGCTCTGTAATGTGAATTGATCATACAGCACTTGGGCACCTGAGATAATGCATGAATAAAGGAAACTAGATAGCAGCCTTGCCTTTGCTGTTTGATAATAGGAGCAGGAGGAGGCAAATAATCTAGCTATGTTTGCTAGACATTAGATGGGTTTCTGTAACTGTGTCATAAAAGGCTCTGATGAATCAGGAGGTATCTTTCAGTCTCATGTAAAGCTGAACCCTCATCAATCACGAGAGACTCTCACAAAAGGCAGAGACCGCATCTTTCTGTTTCTGAAGGAAATGAGATCTCTTTTTTTCAGGACTGATGCTTGAAGGAGAGTGAACTTGCTGAAAACCGGTTGGGACCATATGCTTTCTTTTCCACTAGATTATCTGTGATAGTAATTTACCTGCATAGAAGGCAGTAAGATTCACCTCCTGGTTTGGATCTTGGTCTTTTTGTCTGTGGCTCAGATGGTAACAGACACCCAAAGCTATACTTTTTCTTCCTTTGGCTGTGATGAGAAGATTGTTATCTTCTATGGAGGAATGCTATAGCTCAGTTATTTCTACTTCTGTTGCTTCCAGGTTGACCTAAACTGACCTGTTTTTCAGACTCAAACAGCTATTCGTTTGGTTAAACTGGCTATTGGATTTTAACATGTTTGGCATTGACCTGACTTCCGCTTTACTCCTGCGAGTATAGACAAAGAGTATTGCTTTTGACTGATAGAGTCCATTTATCATGTACCTGGATTATGGTAATAGCTGTTGGCCCTAGTTATGATCAAGGGGTTGTTGCCTTAAACATTTTAAAGCATGAAGCGTGACACCACTCCTTCAGAAAGATACAAAGTAGAGACAAATGGGATGTGATGTACAAGCAAAGCAAGAGCTACAGACTGTATGAGGGAAACAAAGCTTTTTGAAGGAGGATTTAATGATACTGTGCAGATGGGAGGGGGGTAAGGAAGGAGGAGGTGGCACTGAAGACAGCAGTGGTTGTAAGATGAAGATGCTAGGTGGACTGAAAGAATATTCAGACAACAGTCACCATGCCTGAATGGTGGCTGAATGTTACAGCAGTTACTTCATCTCTTCCAGTCCTCTAATTTATGCCTTTGTCTTCTCATGCTTCTATGGTAAGTAGCATTTTCAGTATTATGATGATAATCTTAGCTTTTGAGTTGACTGTCTCTAAAACCACTGATTCTCTTGACTTCTGATCAAGATCTTACTGTAAACTGGAAAAATACTGAAAGGAGGAACAAAAAAAGAAACAACCCAAAAACCAACCCCATGAGTTTAGCGAACCAGTTGCTACATTTTTCAAGCTGCTTGTTTTGATTTGTCAGTTACTGCTTTTCAGTCCTGTGCTTTATCACTGTTCACAGATGTGCCAGTGAATTTAGGAGATACGTAAGAGTTGCAAAGTGAATTTTTGTTCAAAGACCAAGGAGAAAAGAGAGGAGGGCAGCTTTGTATGTCTGAGCTCCTTCAGACACATGCCTTGGTAATACAAATAAGTGTATTTCAATGCATGACAGCTGTTGCTGCCAAAACTCTGAAGTCTGTTCCTAGCTTGAAATCTAATGGTGAATGAAATTAAGGCTTTGGAACTGCCAGTACAGTATTAGACCTCTGACACAGATGGTGGGATAGAAAGCACCACAAACCAGAAGTCTTTAAGGGAAAAAGAGCTTTGTGGAAAATAGTTTTCTTGATGGTACTGTGTAGGAAAACCTGACCTTTAAACCTGGCAGATTCATGAAGCTGCTCTCTGCTGGTCCATATTTTTGCGTGTTCCTGCTTATACTGTTTATTCAAAACTTTGCAAGGATGCTCAAGTGGAAAAGAGCAAATAAAACTACCTTTCAGTATCTTCTGTCTGCTTTTCTCTTCTATACTTGGCTGGCTGGGAGGGGGGACAACTAGTTGGAAACCAGTTTGAAACAAGTGAGGCAAGCTGTCATGGAGGAGAAAAGTGTTATTTCTCTGGGAATGTTACTTCACCTCTATTAAAATACAGCAAGGGAATAGAAGAAGGTGGAGAACTCAGAAGTTAGGTGTCCTCTTGCCTGAGGCTTAGTTATGTGGTAACATAAGCAGATCTGTAGATTAACTATACAATCTACTAGGAGCTTGAGTGGAAGCTGTTCATTTTATGACCTAGGATGCTGAAGGAAGAACGTAATCACTTCCTGTACTGGTCATAAAAAATAAATCAGATGTAAATATGTCCTTGTCCTCCTTTCTCCTGTCCTTATCTACCAATCTGTTTTGCCTCCAGCAAGGAAGCATCAGGGCCCTGGGTGAGCAGTAGTGGGCCTTAACTGCACTGAGCAGTCTCAGCTGGCCTCCTCCTGCCTGCTGGATGGTCTACAGGTGATTCTGAGACAGTATTATTAATTTGTCAGGATGATATAGAGATTCCGGAAATTCCCCAATTGCAAAAGCTTGCTAGTTCCCTACAATGTTCGCAGAGCATTAGCATATTTCATTTGTGAGAGGTATTTCAAGGTAACAAGCTTTCTGACTTAGCATCTATTACTTGCATTCTTTGGGTGAGGTACCTTTCTATACTCAAAAAGGTACTCTGGATGATTTATCCAGAGAAGTGTATCTTTGAAGCTGCTCCTATCAAGGACTTGCATTGCTAAGAGTGTTCGGTTTGTCAAGGGGCATAGAGGTCATTGTGACACAGCTGTAGAGTTGTTTTGCCAAGCAGTTTTACTGCATGATAGTCACTGTCTGAACTTCCTCTTGTTAATTTAGAAAAACAGGTATGGTTTCCCTAAATTGGGGGTAGGGTGTTTCTTGTGGTAACTTGATTTTCTTAGAAGCAACAACTTCCTGAAGAAAAGTGTGAACCAGCTTCAAGCTTTTTGTTGGAATTCATAAATGCAAGCTGTAAGGGTTTTAAAGTTTGTGAGCCAGCCTGAGATCTGCTGAAAATGCAGAATCACCCTTCAGAATGCTTAGCACATGGCCTGTACTTCCTTCAAGGACTAAAACTGAGGAAAGTGGTTTTAATACCTTTGGCTAATTGGCACAAAAATGGTGCCTCAGGAAGCATGTTGTTAGAGCTGTGAAATGAAGGTTACTTTGAAACTTGTATTAAACTGCTATCATTCTCATGTAGTCAAGTCCAAACTCCTTGCAAATTAGGAAGTTTTTATTAAACTGTGAATTGCATATTTTGCACCCTTGTCCAGTCTTAATTGCACAACAGAAGTACAGGACTAGCCAACACAAATGGTTAGTAACTGAGAATGTGGAGATGCTTCTCAGGTTCTACACTGTGTTTATCTTTGTTTTCAAATGGGTAGTCCAGATACTTCAAAATAATTCTTTTGAGAAATATTACAGTTTTAGGACATGTAAACTAAAAATTAACTTTGTGCTTAGGTATGTTTAATGTGATCATGTAAGCAATATTCTGTCACAGCCAGGGTCCTTTCAGTAAGCTGACATCAAAGCACTTAGGCTTGTGCAAATGGCTAAGAAAAACTTTCCTTCAGAGGACTTAAAACAGCATGAGAGAAAACATAATCTGTTTGTTATCTACTTAGGATTTTCCTGTTTGCTGAGGGGGTTCAAATTAGTTGGAAGCAATGTTTTCAGGCTTTATGTAACCCCATCCTGTTGATTGGGTAGCCTTTTGCTGAGGGGTTCATGCATGCTGCATCAACACGTTTGGTGACGTGTAATTCTGCCAGCCAGTCTGTCACTTAGGAGACTGTAAATCTATGCAGTGGGTTTACAAGGTATAGTTGTGCCAAAATGGATTCTGACCTTCTGATCTGTGTAAGTCTGGGATACCATTTGAACATGGTTTTGTGTCATGTCAGCTATAGTATAATATTTTATAATATTTTCTCATCTGACTCATTATCCTGCAGTTTTGAAACAATAAGTATAATCACTAAAAAAAACCCCTACAAACCAAAAAACCCCAAAACTTCTATACACTGTTTTTTTTTTTTTTTCCAAAAGGAAGGATGTTTTTCAGGAAAAAAAAAAATCACCTGTTGTGCTTGCAGTCTTTTGGTAGTGGTTTGTTACATTCTGGTAACTGAAGATTCTCTTAAAACAGACAAACAAAACCCAAACAAAAATTAACAAACACCAAACCAACAAAGATAGGAAAGACCTGGGATTTTGATGTTTTCTATATAATTTTAAATATGATAGACTGTGTTCAATAAGCCTATAGTAATAGGCTGGCTTTTAATAGGTTCTCTTTATAAACTTAGTTTTTTAAGGGTTATGCAGATGGAATGTGATGGTAGGAAGGGTAATGCTGATAATGGCATCATCTACTTTGTACTCAGCAGGTGTGAATCCATGATGAATCCATGAATCTCCTGATGAAACTAGATAATTTGAGATGGCTTCTTGTAAAAATTGAAATGCTTTTTCCTGGCCTGTGTTTTAATGTGGGCCATGT
Organism: Psittacula echo; assembly: GCF_963264785.1. Taxonomy (NCBI): domain Eukaryota; kingdom Metazoa; phylum Chordata; class Aves; order Psittaciformes; family Psittacidae; genus Psittacula; species Psittacula echo. The sequence goes on from NC_137739.1 coordinate 12,244,921, forward strand.
AAGTGATAATCATAGAATCATAGAATAGTTAGGGTTGGAAAGGACATTAAGATCATCTAGTTCCAACCCCCCCTGCCATAGGCAGGGACACCTCACAGTAAACCATGCCACCAAAGGCCTCATCCAGCCTGGCCTTGAACACCGCCAGGGATGGAGCATTCACAACCTCCGTGGGCAACCCATTCCAGTGCCTCACCACCCTCACAGTAAAGAATTCCTTCCTTATGTCCCATCTAAACTTCCTCTGTTTAAGTTTGAACCCATTGCTCCTTGTCCTGTCACTACCATCCCTGATGAATAGTCCATCCCCAGCATCCTTGTAGGCCCCCTTCAGATACTGGAAGACTGCTATGAGGTCTCCACTCAGCCTTCTCTTCTCCAGGCTCAACAGCCCCAACTTTCTCAGCCTGTCTTCATACGGGAGGTGCTCCAGTCCCCTGATCATCCTTGTGGCCCTCCTCTGGACTTGTTCCAACAGTTCCATGCCCTTTTTATGTTGAGGACACCAGAACTGCACACAATACTCCAAGGGAGGTCTCACGAGAGCAGAGTAGAGGGGCAGGATCACCTCCTTTGACCTGCTGGTCATGCTCCTCTTGATGCAGCCCAAGATATGGTTGGCTTTCTGGGCTGCGAGTGCACACTGAAGCCAGCTCATGTTCATTTTTTCATCAACCAACACCCCCAAGTCCTTCTCTGCAGGGCTGCTCTGAATCTCTTCTCTGCCTAACCTGTAGCCGTGCCTGGGATTGCTCCGACCAAGGTGTAGGATCTTGCACTTGTCATGGTTAAACTTCATAAGGTTGACATCAGCCCACCTCACAAGCATGTCGAGGTCCCTCTGGATGGCATCCCTTCCCTCTGGCATATCAACCGAACCACACAGGTTGGTGTCATCAGCAAAGTTGCTGAGGGTGCACTCAATCCCACTGCCCATGTCACTGACAAAGATGTTGAACAAGACCAGTCCCAACACCGATCCCTGAGGAACACCACTTATTACTGGTCTCCAGGTGGACATCGAGCCATTGACCACAACTCTTTGCATGCATAATGTTCTTACTCTGCTCTCCAAAGAGTGACTGTTCATTGCAGCAGCTTGAGAACTCGATGATCAAATTCCTCAAAACATTTTAGGTGTTGTTATCAGTTAGATGGGAGACTGAAATTTGAGCTGAAAAACTGAAGCAGGGCAGTAGGTGACGTGTATTGGTAGTTCCTACCAGTAACTGCCCACTTGAATGGATGTTTGACAAGCATATTCAAAGGATGAATAGGTTTGGGTGTGCTGAGACTGATGTGAAGGATGGAGGTGGATCATACAATACATCTTGTATGCCTTATGTAGCCACAGGGAAAACAGTAATTGCTTTGGTTAAAAATTAATGCTATTGTTCAATTAAATACCATATTCTGTCCTATAGGCACATTAGTGACATTAAAACAAACCAGCTCTTCCAGTTGAATGCTTACATTCTCTACTCTTATTCAACATTATTAAGGCTCAAGGTTATCAGTAATGTGACACTCTGGACTTGGATGTTAAACGTTGTTTAATTAAAGTCCATAGTGCTGACTAGTGATAGGCAAGATGTTTAGTTAAGGATTTCAAGGTGCTACAGAAAATTATACAGGAATAATCTACTTTCTAATGAGAGATTTCATCTCCACTCTCTACCTCCAGAGTTCACGGTATGGTAAGGATAATGGACAGAGAACTCCCACACATACAATGGTTTTGTAGCAAGAAAAGTACTGGGTCAACAAAGGGAAGAATTGTCTTAATGACTGTGTTTAATAATAAGTACATTTTTTGGTTTGACTTAAATTTGTTGAAGTGTAGAAACAAAGTGTTTCTAATCCCCTTTGACTTAAGAAAGGAGTTTTGGAAAGTGGATTAAAATGTGCATGTATATATCAGCCACAGCTGTGCTTGTCTTGCATAATGATCCTGAAGGTAGAGTATTTTCTTGTCATCAATTAGGTATGATGGCAGTGGGAATTTAAATTGAATTGCAGAATGCAACTTGTAGCTTTGGAGAGAAACTTGAGGATGCAAACACTGTGCTGTTTTGATCCTCCAGGGCAGATCGTAGAAACCGTATCATTTGATCCCAGATTGGAGATGCAAGACTTCACTGTCTGTGGGTAGCCGTGCACCTTTAAAGACTTACTGAAGTCCTGGCACATTTCTGGTGAAGTTTGATAGGGATATTTTGATGCCTGATCCATTCTGAATGATTTAATAGTGAACAATGTATTCTATTTTGTTTTTTCATATGGCCACTGTAGCAGATGTAACTGTTGCTTTCAAGTGTTCTTCCTAATCTGCAGTCTTCCCATGAGGTGCACGTAGCATGCAGGGACTGTTATTGGGAAGGAGGATTTGAAAAGGGAAAAGAAGTTTGATTTGTAACAAAGCAGGCTGTATGAATATGTAAATATCTTTGCACCAGAAGGGGAGATTTAGATTAGATAGGATTAGATTAGATGTAGCAAAAAGTTCTTCTCTGTGAACGTGGTAAGACACTGGCACAGATTGCCCAGGGAAGCTGTGGCTGTCCCATCCTTGGAAGTGTTCAAGACCAGGTTGGATGGAGCTTGGAGCAACCTGGTCTAGTGTGAGGTGTCCCTGCCCATGGCAAGGGGATTGGAACTAGATGACCCTAACCATTCTACGTTTTTGTGATTTCTACAGTTCTGTCTTTTGCCACATCTAACCTATTACATGTCATCTGCAAGGGGCTGTTTTGAAGTTGCCATATTTGGCGTGAATCTAGTTCCAAAGCACTCGTGAAAGCTATGGAGGCCTTTGCAAATACCTACAGCCTGTTCCAGTACCTTTTGAAGAACTTTGCTAAGGTTTGGAATCATGCCCCTAGAAACTCAAATGTCTCAACAGTTCTAGACAAAGATATCACTTTGGTTTATATGAGGGCATGTGGCTTGCAATTATATTCTGAAATGTACAGAAGCCACTATGTAAAAAGATTATTTCTCTCTCTGCTCCTAGTACAGAGCAGAGTAAGTGTATAGGGAAACCTGAAGCTATAAACAGTGTGCTGTAAACAATGGAGTCAGTGCCTCTTATGTTTCTCAGTGAACATAATAATAAAGAATAAAATATTTATAAGCTTTTAGAAGTAATTACAAAGATGAGATGGGGAGGGTAATGTGGAAGCAACAGCACAATAAATAAAAATTATTTTTCCATAATTATTGGTTCATTTTCAGACTTATTAAAAAAATAATTTGTCTTCCTTGTAGCAGTAAGATGTGCCAAATTACCTGATCAAGGTAAATGTACAGTTCCATTCTCCTCCCATCAATTGAATTTTATAAGTGGGTAAGTTGTCTGTTGTTGTTTTTCATTTTCTTTATCAGAGTACATATGAAAAGAGATCTGAGCTTTTACTGCTGATTATATTGCCTTTCATTGGCAGGACTGGCATTTTATGTTCTCTTGGAACATGAATAGACTTACAGAGCCTGTGTTTTCACTGAAAAGAAGGCATACATTAGAGGGCTTTATATCAGAATATTAGGCTTACATTGGCTTGCAAGTGAGGGTGAGCTAAGGGAATGCAGGAAGTATTCCATTAAACATTATAGTGCTCTGATATAAATGTCATTCTGAGGTAATATCCGGCATTTTACTCACTAAGACACTGAAATCTATGAATATTCCAAACTTCTATATCATGGTAGTTGTAAACTGATTGAGCTGAATTGCAAAATCACTTTGGAATGGTCTGACTCTGCTTAGACTGAACCTGCCTGCTTTCAGTGGGAGTACAGTTAGGTGAAAATATAATCTCTTGGCTTATCTTTCCTTGAAACTCAAAATTCACTGGTTTTCTAGAAGAGTTCAACAAAGGGATCTTTGCCACGTTTAAGTGCTGAGAGATTAGGTAGGATGAAAATGACACATCCTGTAGAAACCTGGCTTTCTACAGGAGATGTTCACCCCCTCAACTGAAACAACTATCCTTGGTATTTCAGTTGCTTATTTGTAAAGTGGATGTGGTAAAATAAACCTTCTTTACATCTGAGTGTGATGAGACTCAGTCAACAGGTTTTTTTCTCTTTTTACCTCTGCCCAAAACCCTATCTACTCCTTGGTTCCTTGCATCCAAATCATAGAATCATAGAATAGTTAGGGTTGGAAAGGACCTTAAGATCATCTAGTTCTAACCCCCCTGCCATAGGCAGGGACACCCCACACTAAACCATGCCACCCAAGGCCTCATCCAACCTGGCCTTGAACACTGCCAAGGATGGAGCATTCACAACCTCCCTGGGCAACCCAAATCCTGTGGTGCTTGGTGGAGTCCAGGCTTCACAGCAAGAGAAAACACAGTTCTGTCATGCCTCTAGCTGCTTCATAGCTTGGTGTGTTTTGCTGTTGAATGAAAGGTGGAGACAGAGAAGTGCAAGTTTCTTTGCCAGTATCGTAGACCATGCAAACATGTGCATGGGTATCCAGAGCTTAACATAAATAGAACTGTAGCTGCTATCCCTCATGTTCCTCCAAGCTACTGCTCCCTGTTTGGTTCTAGGTAAGCATTGATCTTATATTTTCTTTGATGTTAAGAGTGGACACCTCTGTGAGAAAGTAAACAAGGAAGAAATAAAGATGTGATGGAATTTTAGAGTTATTTTTTGACAACCTGCATCCCAGAATGTGTTTATCTCTCATTCCATTGGAACACTGGTGTATCAGTACAGTCCTATAGGATGCTCAATGTACCTGTTGTACTTAACATGCCTTACAGTCCAGAAAGAGATATTAGAATTGGACTGACTGCTGTGAATGATATGGCTTATGATACCTGTGGAAGTCTGGCTTTTCTGTTTTGTTGTTTATATTTTGCATATTTTGGCAATGATTTCAAGCAGAAATGTCTTGAAAGCAGCTTGTGTGAAATCTCCCAAGGGCGCAAAGCACTTTGTTACTCAGTTTGGCATACATTCTTTGTTAATGGTCTCATAGATTTTAGTGAGTTGTACTAATTGCTCTCTTTGGCTGATGATCAGTTTTGTAAAGGGTTTTGTGAGGAACCAACATGAGACTTGAAATCTAAAAATGCTTATTAGATGTAAAGTGACTTCTCTTGAAAGAAGGGAAGAGAGTGAATATGGCCAAGATGCTAGCTGGTCAAGTTGGAAAGTGAAGCAGTAAATCAGGCTGACATAAAGCAGGAGATGCAGCAGTACAGAGTAATGAAGGCAGCTAGGTATGTCTGTAGCACTGACTCTTCTCCCAGGTTGATTGCTTTATCCTCTTAGGAGGTTTATAATGATCTGAAAGATTTAGACCATGTTCCTGAAGTGAGCTCAATGCATAAAGCCTGGTGCTCCAACGAACTTTCAGAGTACTCTAATGTATTGCAGAGCTGCCTTATATCAGGGATCCTTTTAGTTCAACATGCTGTAGAAACATAAAATATGATTACTAATTATTTTTGCCATGCAGTATTTGCATGCTAAGTAACAGGAAGCAAAGGCCTGGTCAGTCTCCCTTTCCTGAATACCAACAGAGAATTCGTTTGTTGTCTCATTGTTTCTCCTTTTCTTTGCATGAAAATGTTGACGTTTTGAAAATGTTGACATTTTAAAAAATATTTGATTTTAATTAGAAATAAAGATAGAATATCTGTCTCTGTAAATTTTAATTGCTTCAAAACCAGAAGCTATTCTGTAGAAACAAGGAATTGGATATTTTATGGTTTAATTTGGAAGAAGCAAACTCTGCCTATGATCGAGACAGCCTGGAGACAGAAGTGTGCAAGGAGCCAGGCAGCTGCCTGGCAAGCACACTGGCAGGAATGTGGCTGGAATGGTCCTGCCTGTGTGGCTGCCTGGTTCTGCTTCAAAAATAAATAAAATGCTGGTAGAACTGGCAAGCTCTTGCAAAGCACTTGGATTCTATGAATTCAAAGCTTTTGGATGGAGAACTGATCCAACCAAAATTGATGCAATTTACTGCTATCTGCCTGAATAGTATAATGGTTAAGCTGACATTTTAGTTTCAGTAAGGCTGGGGAGTATGTAGAAATGATAAACTAAACAGAAATAGAAAACAAGATTAAAGGATGTGGTGGGACGTGTGTAATGGAAAAAGCAGGTGTGAATGGTGAAAGAGAAAAAAGAAAGCTTCAGGCTTTGCAGTTTGACCACTCCTTCTGTGTAGAGCTGCACCTTCCAGTGTGGGGGAGATCTGAACAGTTGCAGAACTCTTGAAATAGCTCCAAGCCAGAGGGAAAGGTGAGAAATGCCCTTGGAAGTCATACCTTGTTGAACACTGGAAATACTGGACAGTTTGATGGTATTGATTCATCCACAATTGACTGGTCACCACTTCCGAAGCCTACTCCTAAGCCCTTGACTGGAGCATATCTAGATATTTGCGGAGGGCTTCTTAGGGATTTACTTCACTCTACAAGTTATAAAGAACCTCAGTTAAATCTACAAGCCCTTAAGCAGGAGAAAACAGAAATACTACCTTTTTTTTTTAACTCTATTTTATATTGCCTTCTATTGTGGAAAAAATGTCCTTCAACAGCTTGGTTTTTTTGGTTAGCCAGCTTCAGAACCATGTTCTCTTGCCTTAGTTTGTGGTTGGCCTGCTGTAGGTATTTAATGTGACATGCATCATCTTGAAAAATCACTGGAAAAAATGAGGTAAAGCAGCATGTTGTAGTCTATATGTGAGAGCAGTAGGTTACTTTTTTCTTAAAGCCCAGATATTACACCAGTCCTTTGATATGTGTTGGTGTTTTTTATAAATTGGCTGAGAGCAGAAAGGATCTCCAAGAGGTCATATTGGATTGTCCTAATCTCATTTTAATCTCATTCCTGCAGCTGTAGGACCAGAGCACATTGTGCAAAACGGATGTGATAATGTGGAATGTAGATTTAGAAGATACAATGGTAATTTACAAAAAAATGACACACTTTAAAAGAAAAAGCTATAATGAAATAATTTTGAAAGAAGCTGTTTGGAAAATAAAGCAATCTTTACCTTTTAATAGGTAATAATTCTTGGCATTAGTAACAGTATAATAACCAAAAAATACCACTGTCCCTCAAGCAGAGGTAAATTTGGATTTAAAGAAGGTGCAGAAAATATTTTGTGCTTTAAGAAAAGGCAATTACTCTGGATCAGTTAGAACAGGAATACAAGGGTTTTGGTAACGTAAGCAGTAGGATTGTGCATGCAATCAATATGGGAAAAGTTATTACTTTTTATTAGGTGCAGAGAATGAAGTATAGAAAGAAGCTTGTGCGTAGCGTGCACTGAAAGCTGTCCGCGGGCACAGTGCTACCCAGTGATCAGCAGAGGGCGGCAGAGAAACAGAAGTGCTATGTGCAGTTCCTGCAAAGGCTTCGAAACACCACTGAAATTTTTAAGAGGAGCGAGAGCACATCGGAGCTCTCAGAAGCTAAATCCTCTTCAAAAAGGCAGTTTCATCAGTCTTTAGAAAAAGTCCATAACACTTTAAAAATGTCAAATTCCGGTAGCAGCCCAGAAGACGTGGTGAAGCAACGAGGCAGAGATGGCAAGATGAGAAGGGAAGACATGGATGATTCTCAACCTGAGGGGAAGAGGTTGAAGCTGGCGAATGAAGGAGGAAACATTGGGAAGGACAGAGGAACAGCAGTAGCAGCAGCAGCAGAAGAAATAATGCCTTGTTTAGGCAGAGAAGAGCCTGTGCCTGAAGGAGGTGGTGAAGGCAAAAGTGTAAGTGAGGATCTTTAGTGGCTCCAAGCTGGGAAAGGGGGAAGGGCCATGAGTTTGTCTTTGAAATTATTTGTCACCCTGAAGTTGTTAATCTTGCATCAAGAAGTGCAAGACAAATGTGATCAAGTGTCCCATCTCACTGAGATTATAAGAATGTTACTCTTTAGTTTCTTATCTTGGCTACATGCTTTTTGGTGCAGGAGTGTGCATTTTAATCTGGCTCTCATTGTTAGCTGCTTGCAAAATGTGTACATCAGAAGTGATTTTTTTGTTTTGTTTTGTTTTTGGGTTTTTTTGTGGGGGGGTTGAGGTCAGAAGCAGTATTAATTGCTAAAGCTTGTTTTTCAGCTCCTTATATTGGGTAATGGTTGGTACACTGAATTGGACATCGTGGATTGTTTATCAGTCCATTCAGACTTTCAACTGCATTTATGTTGTGGAATACTATTTTACAGCTGGGGGTAAGGGTAGAGCCTGCAGGGAAGAGGAGAGTTGGTGGTTAGAGATCTCATCTGGTGAGAGAGCAAATCTCATCTGTTGAGATGTAGCAAAAAAGAGCTGCTGAACAGTTGTCTATAGAAATATACTGTTATCAGATCTTTGTATGAGGTTAACTATGTCAGTGTTTCTTGACTAGTTGTTTAGCTCAGCTGCTGTGCCTGTCAGCAGGTTTCTGAAGCTTAGCAGAAAACTGGGAAGGAGAGGGGATGAACATACGGATTCCCACCCAGTTGAAGCTTTTCCTTCTGTGGTGCTGTTTCAGCCAGGTACTTTTCTGGACACATACTGGCTGCTTCCCTCAATCAGAAGTGGAAGGGGAGCAGTGTCTTGTGTGTACATATTTCCTGTTTGAGTGATCATAAGGTGAGAGTATAGCTTGTAGAATTCACATAAGAGCTGCTGGAAATTTTAGCATACATATTTTGTCTAGAAGTTTTCCAAAATATGTATTTACTTTCTTTTCTGGGATTAATGTCCTGAATTAAGAAATTCCTCTCCAAATAAGGAGTCAAGTATATGCTCCAAATTTCAGTAGGATTTACATTTTTCAAATAATTTGAAAGGTTAATTTACTCAATTCATTCTGTCAGAAGGTCATCTCTAATGCATCATCTCTAAATGCAAGTTTTCCTGACTCACAAAAGTCAGGAAATATCTAAGGTGTCAGCTTATACAAGTAAAAGTATTTTTTTAATCAGTCCATGTAACTGCATGTAATTGCATTTTGTTCTAAGTCTGCATTTTGGGCTTCAAAACCTTATGAAGGCATGCCCTTTTTAACTCTCTGGCATCAAAGTAGTACTCTTGTTCTGATACCAGTTCTACAAAGACTCTTCTACCTCCTGATTTAAGATATACAATATATGAGCAAGTTAGTTGGTCAGATCATAACCCTGCTTTTGTCTGGTTTAGTTTTTGTTTGTTTGGGTTGATTTTACTTTTTCCCTGCAAGTAGAGGCTTTAAATCCATTCCATTTCAGGATAAATATCCCTGACTACCACTATAGGTTGTGTCAGTGTCTTTTTGCTAATACATGTTAGTATATATTTAATTAGGCAGTTATTGAAAATTGAGCCTGAATTGAGTAGATTTACTTTCTCTTTTGCGATATCAATTTTAGAATGTAGAATATACTAGAATGATGCATACCTAAATCGCTGGGCACTGCCCCATTTGTAGGGCTTGGTTTGCTCTTATTGTTCTACTACTCATCTACCACTACAGGAAGTTCTCTTGTGATGAGGATCTGTCCTTTTGTGTTTTGTTTTTTTTTTTTTTTTTCTTCTTTTTTTCCTTAACAAAACAAAGTGATAGTGAGCAATTATTTCACTGTTTGTCTCTCCCAGAATGTTCATAAATACTTTTATAATAAAATCACATTTCTTATAGCAATTCTTAAACTGAGTTTGATTCAAAATTCATTGAAGCTCACTGAGGTTATTCTTTCCACTCACTTCAATAGACTCTTGATTGGGATGTTGCACTACATTTTGTATAAAGTTCCAGTAATTTTTCCCCTTCCCATTTAAAGCAGTGTCACTGAATTGGGGACATTATTAGAAATAAATTATGTGACATTTGAAATTCTGTTAGCATAAAACTCTTTCTAAAACCAATAAAAACCTTGCTCAACAATCACTGTAAGTGTCTGTCACCTTGTAGAGAGCAAGATGCTGGAAAAGATAGACTGTGTGCCCTTAGAAAACACTGGAATGACTTCATTTCTGTGCTTAAAAGAATATTTTAATAGGCATAGTGGTATGGGTAATCAATGCATGCACTGGAAGAACATTTCCTAATAGTCCATTATGTCTTCTATTTTAAAGAAGGATATTAAAAAAAATTATAGGCTTTGACTCATTTTTTGGACTAGTAATAGAAAATCAGCACAGTAAGTGTGCTATTTCTTTATTTATTCCACTGCTATGTGCCTGATTCAGCATCCATTCTTAGGTTTAGAAGAAAGAGATCTACCCAGGTCATCTGCTCTAACTTGTCATTTCACTTATTATGAAATCTTGTATAATGAGAGAATGCAAACACCATCTATATTTCATGCTTGTGAAATCATGCAGAATACCTCTGGGCATTTACTTGGCATTGTGTATTTATAACAGTAGCTGCTGCTGTGCAGAAGTTGATCGCAGAAGGATGTTTCTGTTGCTAGCTTCACTGGACAGAGCTCTTTTGTTTGCCATGGGAATGAAGGGCTGCATTTGCCAGTAACTAGTTTGCAGTGGTATCTGGAATGATTACTTCACTTACTACTAGTATCTAGTTAATGTAGTAACCTGGGGTAAAACTGTAATTGTTAATTTAGACATCTATTAAAATAATTTGCTTCTTGCCTTCCTCTTTACTTATATTTATAGTAAGGAAACTGCTCACAGCAGGTATGAATCACATAGTCTAAGCCCATGTAATTTTTCCCTCTAATGTTTCTTTTTGGCATATCATCAGAATGAAGTATTTGGTTCAAACAAAGTGGAATGCAGTCTTTGTAGTAAGGTTCAACTTGAGAAATTTCTCATTTGATCCAGATGGTGCAGAATTAGCATTTGGAAGAGCTGGTGAGTCACCCTTTTTATCAAAAGTTTGGGTAAAAGTATTTAACTAGGGTCTCTGTAGAATTCAATCTACCTTTTATATGCCTGGAGGATGACCATAACAGTTACAGAATGTTCTGTGGTCATTTGTCACCCTGCACTTGCTTCAGCACATAATGGAAATCACTAATTTAGTATAAAATAGTATTTTCTGAAATAAAAAGCATGTGAGAAGTAAGCACGTAAGTAGTGATTTTTTCTGAGGCTGATAGACATGTTCTCCCACTGACTAGCTTATATGAGTTATCCATGAGTTATGGTCATTAAGAATGTGTATCCTTGGAATCCTTTTACTTACAGGATACAGTCTTGTATGGTCTCTTTCCCTGACTGTTAGTTGATCTGGCCAGGTGGATTTTCATAGAATCACAGACTGGTTTGATTTGGAAGGGACCTTAAAGCTCATCTAGTTTCAGCCCCCTACCACAGGCAGGGATACTTCGTGCTAGACTAGGTTGCTCAAAGCCCCATCCAACCTGGCCTTGAACACTTCCAAGGATGGGGCAGCCACAGCTTCTCTGGGCAACATACGCCAGTGCCTCGCTACCCTCACAGTAAAGAATTTTTTCCTAAATCTGATTGAATCCCATCTAATCTAAATCCCCCCTTTTGATGTGAAGATATCTATGTCTTCATAATGCCTACTCTGTTAAAAACCAAACTTCTTTTCTTCTAAGTATTTGTGGAAAATTTATAGAACAAGACCAAATTCCTGTCTTGTTCTCTTTAGTGGTTCATATAGTTTTAACTGTGTTTTTGTATGTGATGTCACCTGTGCAGGCGTGTGTAGGAGAGAGCTTGAACTTTTATCCTTTTAAACAACTTTCAGAAAGGCTTAATGCATTTGGGAATTAAAGCACTGTTTCAAATGTTTACAAAAATAGCCTTTGCCTTTGTGAAGATAAGAGGAAAGTGTAGAAGTACAATGAAGAAAAATTGCAACTTTTTGTTAATGTCAAAAGTAATGTCTTTAGTGGTACTGTCATATTGTAAATGAAAGTGAGAAGAGTATATGAAAACTTGTTCTTTCATACCTTTGTAGGAGGAGAAAACTGATTTTGCTGAAGAATTGGCAACACTAAACTTGTAGCCTGTGACAAATCCAGCCTTCTAAATATCAGATGTTATCATTTTAAATACAGGTTAGGACGGAAGATGTGGCATGCTATGTGATGTCCTCATCTCTGCATACAGAACAAATTGAGCCTTGTTACTTTTTTGTCAAATGCTGGAAGATCTGCTCCTTAAAAAGACTTAAGCTTTTTTAAAAACAGGTACCAATTCGTTGGGAATTTTGGGTCAATTGAAATTGAGGGTTGGACTAGATGATCTCCAGAGGTCTCTTCCAGCCCTAATGATTCTGTAATTCTATGGGGAAACTACCTTTTATGTCTGATTAAATGTTTGGCATACTATTCCTATGCTCAGCACTGCGTGCATGAGATGTTTGGAATAAAGATTCTCTCCAGTCGCTGTAGGGCCTTTTTTTCTGTTCTCCACAGTAGCACTATCAGGTGCTGTCTAGATCCTGCATGCCTGGTCTAGCTGGGCTATGGTTAGGGATAAGACAAGTTTCCCTCTTTCATTGTTCTGTAACATCTACTGCTGCTTCATGTTAATCTTGTATTGGGCCCATTTGATAGAAGCACTTTGCTTCAGCTCTTTGCTGTGTACCACTATTCTCAAACGGTAGAAGAACACAGCTTGGAAAGCTGAAAAAACACACCTTAGAAAGCTGATCATTTAAGAGGCTAGTTCTCAGGAGGAGAGGAAGCTTAGACCTTAAAAGGCCTAATGTTCAATTCAAGATGAAATTCTCTCATGTGAGGAGTAGATCTGGATTCATGATATCAAATTAAAAATTATATAAAGACTAGGTGAGGATATAGGAACTTAGCCCTGCATCTAGCTTTGTGCAGAAGCTTTATGTGACTTTAGCACTGTGAGCTGCTGTCATTCAAGTACTGAAGTAGCAAAGATACAAGGAGGCATTGAATATGAGAATGGTGTTAATATAGGGAAATGAAATGCACATTTACTATCTTTTATGTTTAGTTCAGGTTATATGAAAAGTAGTGTTTTGGCTCAGTAATTTCTCTTTCATGAAATATATGCATCAGCATAGAGTCAAATCTAAGAAGTGGATCTGAAGCCTGACAGTTTGCTTGCATTGTTTGTTTCTGTGTATTGCCACAAAATTTACAGTGTTAATGCCATTACTCATACAAGTGTTTTGTTTTGTTTAGAAAATCTATTTGCTCCTTTGAGTTGGTTTATTAAGAGAACTTGTTTGTGTGTGCATGACTTTGTGCTCTTGTGAGACCTTACTTGGAGTATTGTGTGCAGTTTTGGTGTCCTCAACATAAAAAGGACATGGAACTGTTGGAAAAAGTCCAGAGGAGGGCCACAAGGATGATCAGGGGACTGGAGCACCTCCCGTATGAAGACAGGCTGAGAAAGTTGGGGCTGTTGAGCCTGGAGAAGAGAAGACTGCGTGGAGACCTCATAGCAGCCTTCCAGTATCTGAAGGGGGCCTACAAGGATGCTGGGGAGGGACTATTCATCAGGGACTGTAGTGACAGGACAAGGGGTAATGGGTTCAAACTTAAACAGGGGAAGTTTAGATTGGATCTAAGGAAGAAATTCTTTACTGAGAGGGTGGTGAGGCACTGGAATGGGTTGCCCAGGGAAGTCATGAATGCTCCATCCTTGGCGGTGTTCAAGGCCAGGTTGGATGAGGCCTTTGGTGGCATGGTTTAGTGTGAGGTGTCCCTGCCCATGGCAGGGGGCTTGGAGCTAGACGATCTTAAGGTCCTTTCCAACCCTAACTATTCTATGATTCTATATTTATGAATATTACATTGAAGAGGAATCAAGTTTAGAGAGGGAGAACCTCAATTGGTGAGTCCATACTGGATTGAGAGTTGAATTTAAGGTGCTGATTTTTCACTTTAAATCCTAAGCAGATTGAACCATTCTACTGTCAAGGCTGTGGTTTAGGTTTTTTCCTCTCCTCCTTGTAATAATCATAGAATCATAGAATAGTTAGGGTTGGAAAGGACCTTAAGACATCTAGTTCCAACCTCCCTGATGTTTAAATCCATTGAAATAATTTTGTCCTCAGAGGTTATGGAAGGGAATGGACTTCTTCTAAGAGGGCACTGTAGATTTGTAACATTTTGAACAGCATGACATTTGTAGCATGTTGCATGAAGTAGTCTCTTTGCCTTTCCTCTCTTGCCTATTTTTGGCTCTGGTTACCTAATGAGAGGCTAGCTTAAGGATTGACTTGTTAGTCAAAAATTGCAATATACTGGAATTAATGTTTTTGTTGCTTTGATTCAGAACACAGTCAAATTGTGTGATCCAGGACATTGGCATTATTATTAGTCTTTAGAAATGGAAAGGAGATAATTCTTTAGAAGTGAATGGTTGTATTGAGGTAAGCTGCTGGAGTTACTTCCACAGGAATATTTACTAATATAAATGCTAGTAAGGGAGCCTTTTGTAGAAAGATGTGAATAAATGATCTTCAGAAATTGGTCTGGACTTGATTCCATGTCCAAGAACAAGTCAATGGAAAATGTTCCCCCTGAAACTGATTTCCCCCTGAAATCCCCCTATTAACCTTCTGCTGGTTAATGCCCATGTATGTAAACAAAGACTCTAGGACTTGAGCAGGAATAACTGCAAGTAAGGAATTGACTAAGACAACTAAAGGCAGCAGAAATAGACCCTTATGGATGACCTCATTTTAACATTTTTACTGTAGTTATTGGGGCAGAACACTAGATGGCAGGGGGTAAGTGTACAAAACTAAGGACTGCATATGGATTGCCTGATTGTTTTTACATGGGGGAAATTTAATTTTATTCAGTGAGTGGCTGCCTATTTTTAATATGCAATTGCAGCCAAGAGTAGCATAAGCCCTTTGTATTTACCCATTGGAAGTTTCATTTCATTGGTAAGGAACATTCATGAAGCATTTATCTCAGTTTGAATAATCAGTTACCTAATTATTGATGTTTGTAGAGTAACTGGAATACTAGTTGTGATTGAAATGCAAAAATCTTCCGAGGTGTGAAAGACAACATTTCTGGTCTACGCAGTTGAATTAGTGGAGATGTGAAATTAAGGTACGTATGCATTGCTCTTACTTGCTACCGTCTTTCTGTAACCCAGTATAGGTTAGTGGGCATTAAATAAATCCCAGTCATTATGAAAAATATTTTTATTTCAAGTTTCTATGATTGAGAAATTGAAAAATTATTTACTTACTGGGTGCTTGGGATTTTTTAATGCTTGAAGTCTTAGTCATTAGTCTGGATTGCAATGTTGGGGAACATGCCATAGGAGCAGTGTGAAAATTGAAAACGGAAGCAGGCTGGTGCTTCACCAGATTTCCCTTTCCTGTGGAGTATTCAATGTTCAGATTAATTTGTGAGTGCATTATTACTAAATTTTCCTGTTCTGTTCCATTAAACTAGACTAGTACCTGATGCACTGCCACCCATGTAATTTCTCCTTGGAGAATGCACTTCATGTGTTCTAATGCATTGTCTGCTGTGCAGTTCTTAAACAGCCCAAGGAATTATACATAGTCCTGACTGCACTAGGAAGAAGTTTATATTTTATATTAAAAATACAGAACATTTACTATTAATAGTTGTCTTGTGTCCTGAACTCTTTCCTTTTGGCATCTTAAGCTATTATTAAAATGAACTTAACTCCTTCAGCAGTTGTGAAGCAATCTTCTAATAGCTTAGCGTTAGAAAGTGCAACAGTTGACTAACTTAACCTAATGTCATTGACTGTAAGTGGTAGATAATGAAGTAATTCTCAATTAGTTGTACTGAGATTTAATTAATAAAGGTCCATCTAAGATTCACAAATCAATGAGAAGTGGCAGGAGAGGACATGTTGGTAGCTGCAGTCCTTGGAAAGGATACGTTCATTCTAGTCCTAAAAGCAAAACTTGTTTAAAGTGAAAAAAATTTTCTAAGCACAAAAATTCTTATAAATCTGTCTTTTACCTGCTATTTTCTTTCCACATGCTTACAATATAATGCATTTCAGCTGTATTTGACTAGACATTACATGGAGTTGTGTCTGACGTTAATGCGAATGTTTGTTTTGCTGTCTCAGGTACCTGCAAGGGAATGTAGACTGTGTTGTTCATCGCTGTGATTCAAAGGTTACTGTGTATTACAGATCACTTAGGGTCCCTAGCAAGTAACGCAACTCTGGTCCTTTATTTAAAGAAAAATATTATTCTTTAAGTAGCTGGTAACTGGACAGCAAAACTAAAGGTGAGGGAAAGGGAAGCCTGTACTTGTCCAAGGTTATATAGCAAGTCATTATCAGAAATGCTCCAACTGCTTTAGTTCCAGGTCTCAGTTATACCCAACCTGTGACTTGGGGGTAACATCTGAAACCTTTAGTTATTCTTCATCTAACAAGAAAGTAAAAGCTGCCAAAGGAGAACAAAGTTGAGTAGCTGTGGTGTGTTACTTCCTCAGTGTTGTTGCCTGATGGCTAGCAAGAATTGTGCAGTCATAATAGCCTTTAATAATTTTGCAGGGACACAAAAGAATCAGCCATCATTGGCATAAACTTAAAGGCCTGTATGCTTTCACAAGGTCAGAGTGACCTTGAATAGTTGGACAAAGATAGCATAAGCTCAGTTGTTAATAGCATACACTTAAAGGGCTGTGTAATTCCCCAGCTCCTGTAATTATTTTGGTGGTATTGGTTACCTTTGATAGTAAGGAGATTGTTAATGTCTATGAATAGTGTGGCAAATGCCTGGTTTATGGAAGCAGTGCTATCTCTTCAGTCTCCTTGCTCTGAACCTAATTAGGGATTTTAGTAAGATGGTATTTGCAAGGTTTCTCTGAGATGAGATTTTCAAATAATGTGTAAGCTCATAGCCGTGTAAAATTCTAATTTGTAAGCCAGAATGACTGCAGGTGGTGGGAGGCTGCATGTAGCATGGACCACTTCTGTAAGATCTGAAGGTCAAAAATGTGATGTGTTGTCAAATACTACCCTGGTAATGATGTGTGGGTTTCTTTTTTTTTTAAAAAAAAAAAAGTTGTTTGCATCTTCCATATTGATATTCTTGTTGATACCTGAATTTCATTTAGTGCTTCCTTTTGAACAGGTTTCTTCTAACTGGAGCTTAGCCTTACTAGTGCAAATGCCAAATAAATATGTATTGCCTTAAGTGAACTCGCAGCAGAATAAAACTTGCAAGGCAGAATAAAACAGCAAAGATTGAATTTCATCCAATAGATTTGTACTGTTCTATAACATAACGTTTCAGAGTTGCTTTATTCTACCATCCTACTCAGTGAGCGTAATTACATGCTTTGTGCAGATCCCAAAAGAAATTAAGTGTGTTCATTATACTAGTCCCTAAAAGTCGCTAGGTGACTGGGTGTGATAGCCAGCTCTGTTTAGAATCCCAGCAAGAAGTGGTGTTTGGCAGTTCCTGGTAAGCTATAACTATATTTTTGTGGGTGATTAGGACACAAAAGTTGTGCTGTGTAAAGAATATACTGTAGCTGTACCTGTACACTGACAAGCATTTTGCCTGTCAGGACAATGATGGAAAAGTAGGTCCTGAGCTATACTGGAAGAAGGGTTGAAGAGAGGCAGTGAGACAGTCTGCTAGCCTTATATTGTGTTTAAATCTGTTACTCTTACTTAAGTGTATGTCCCAGTTCCACTTGCACTATGCAGACTTTGGCATCCTTTTTATTTAAGTACACATGTTCCTTATTTTTTTTTATTGAATTGATACATATAAATTTCTGTCACAGTATGAATGTTTCTTTTACTAGTTGAGATGTACTGTGTATTCAACATGTTTTCAATGAATGCTATTTTCCAAAACAAGATGGATAATCACAAAAAATATAAATGGATTTAATATGTAAAATTTAATATGTAAAATTCTGAACTATCACCACACTGAGATCATGTTAGTTTTGAGTTAGGCCATAACTAAGTGGAAAATAAACCTTCTGAACAGGTTTCTGAACAGGTTATTCTGAACATACACTGGTGAAGTAACCTCTGTTCTGAGATGCTGAGAAGTTTCTTTTCTTTAACTAAAATACATATTTCAACTAAAAGCTCTGATCTTTTCACTGTCTCCAGAGAGCAAAATTATTGAGTCTTACGGTTAGAAACTGTGAATTAAGAATCTATATAAAATGGAAAGAATGCTGCTTGAGCAATTTATCACTTTTTACTTAAAATAAATGACATTGAAGAAAGCTGTTGCATTAGATTAAAAAAGAAGACTGATTCTTGGAAAAGCAGCAGAACAAAATCTTTTCCTCTCACTGCAGGTTGGTTCCCAAATTTTACAGGCACAATAGTTTTTTGTTATGTGATGATGTTTTCTTCTAATGTCTCTGTGTAAGTACATGTTACATAAAGGTATGATGCTCTTGGCCACTAATGTATTGGCCCTTCTTGGATATCAAGGCTAGAATTGACTGATAGACCCCGATTTCTATTAAGTTAGTACTAACTCCATAACTTCTGTTTGAGGAAGAACATGTAATTTTTAAAAAACAGCCATTTTGGTTAAAGGCTTCAGTTCATGGGTGTAGATAATTATTCTCACTGTAAACAAAATAGAGTTGGAATTTGCCCAACTGCACATGCCAGCCTGTGTATACTTGTTGCAGCAGACCTTACTGACTCCCATTATGAGAATTAAGTCATTGCTTTCTCTTGGATGAACTAAATAAATCTATCGTTGTACTTTGTTTTCCATCCTAAGGTCTGTGTTCCTCATCTGAAATAATTGATCTCCACCCTCTCTGGCTCTTCATAAGTTCAACATTTTGAAGAACGCTGATTCTGCTGGATGGTCCTGTGTTAATATTTCAATGGTTTAGGTACTGCTTTGCCTTGGATTTCAGAGTCATTTACCAACAACTGCAAAGTAACTTGTAGGTACATTGCTGCTGAGCAGAACTACACCCATCTATAGTTTTTACAGTTTTTATGGCACCCATTGTGCTTTTATCACAAGCACAATTTGTCCATTGTTTGTCCATATGGAAATGCATTTCTTTCAGGCAAGCCCAGAATTTATCGCTGCTATTAGATTTAAGTTGTCCAGAAATTACCAGTGACTTGATTTATACCTACACACTTCCTCAGTTAATTGAAAAAAAACCACTGAATAATAGGGGGATTTTAAAGATCTAATAAGGTCTTTAAAGGGGATTTGGAGTCAGGTTGATGGAATTTGCTTTCACCTAGCAAAGGAATTGTACTTTAGTGAGGTAAAGCCTCCCAGTTGAAGAGATGAAGTAGGTTTCTGGAGGAATAAACAGTGGAAATAATCTGCTTTTATCAACAGTGTTGAGAAGAGACAGAATTAGTGCAAGGAACTGGCGTGAAACTCTTAAGGTACTTCACTGTTCTTGATGCTCTTAGAGCAGAATGTCAGGATCTTTGTGTAAACAGCTTTGCTTTAGTTTTAACAATGTTGCATTATTTGGTACTCACCGCAATGTTTAACTTGTGACATTTGTTGTGTCTAGAGCTTCTTGATTTTTACCTTGTTGGTACTGAATGTTACTCTGTAGATGGATGGCAGAAGCCAGTGCTTTAGTGTCTAGTGTCCCAAGATCTGTGTGTATAGATCTGTGTATAGCAGCTGTGTATCTGACTAATGTTTTGTTTTCTCCCTTTGCTTAGTAATTTTCCTCCTACATTTTAAAAAGTTTAAATTTCCTTGCCTTTAGCTGTACTTAAATTAGTTCAGTCAAGGGCCCCCTGCCTCCAAAAGTGGCTTTCTTAACACAATTTGACAAGAATTAGTTGTTTCACATGAAGCAAGCAGTTAAAATTCTCATATTTTAGGTTTAGCTATTTTATAAATGGCAACAATAACATTTAACATGCACACCTCCATTAAGTTCAACTTAAAGTTTGAAAAGCATCATGAGTTTCTCTGATGAAAGGCCTTATGTAAATTTGTGAAGTTTATTATTGTTGGTAATAAAAGCCCAGTTTCTTCTGAAGGGCTTATATGTTAAGCTACAGCTTGCAGGTGATTCGGGGTTATATTCAATATAATCATTTTCTGTATTCAGTGCCAGGAAGCCCTCCAAAGGCCAGGCAGACTCCCTCACCTTCAGAATTAATTTTTCAGTAAGACTGCAGCAGAGTTTGATTTACAAACAGTAACTAATTTTCCTTAGTTTAGGCCTGAGGGAGATGATTGCTTTCTGTATAACATTTACTAGACACATTTTGTTTTCGCTTAAGCTGAAGGAGAAAGCAAACCTCCATAGATGATATTAGAATCCTCTTAAATCTCCTAAGACCTGAACCAGAATCTGTTTTCTATGTATGATCCAAACTTAAAGTTTACTCCCTCTAAGACTAGAGTAAAAGTGCACTTGTATTAAAGGAGCTTCGATACCTCCTGCAGAACTGACACAAACATTTCATTAAACCAGTTGTGATGTTTTTCTTGATTTTTTTTTTTTTTTTTAATATGGGGCATTTGCATGAAAAAAAACCCAAATGGTTCCTCTGTTCCTGTTGCTCATTCCTCACCTGGAGGCACAATCTTTGCTCTGATTTGCAATTAGTTTACTATGTAAATGATGACAATGTCAGTTAGTATTATGCTTTCAGGTGGAGAGGGAGCAGCAGGAGCTGATGGATACTTGAAACCACCTAACTGTCACACAAAGATCTTTGCTAGATGACACATGCTGGTGGAAAGATGCAGTTGAGAAGCCACATAGGTTGAGTGGTCTTTAAAACACTATTTTGAATGTTTTCATCCCTGTCCTGTCACTCATCAAGACAGTGTTTAATTAGGTACCAATTGTATCTGTGCTGGAGCAGGAACAAAGTTTAGTGGAACCTGTAGAAGTATGTCAACAGTTTTATTTTTTTTTTTTATTTGATTAGGGTACTTGGTTTTCTGTTATCTGAGGAAGGAAATCATCACTTCAAGGCGTGCATCAGTTTATTCTGTCATAAGAATGGTGACTTCAGCCAGGCACCAAATCCACCTCTCAAACAGGGAACAACAGAGATCTGCATTAACACTGTTTAAAATTCTATTATTTCTGTGAGAGCTGGTGAAAGGTGTCTTACCATGTATGTACATAAATAGGTCATATCCCAAAATAACATGAAGAACTTCCGAAGCAAATTGCTGAAACTTATGACATTGCCTTCAATTAGGGGATTTCTCTCATGGAATCCTAGAATGGTTTGGGTTGGAAGGGACCTCAAAGATCATCTAGTTTCAACCCCCCTGCCACAGGCAGGGCTTAAACCACCCACTAGGCCCAGTTGCTCAAAGGCCTTCCCAGCCTGGCCTGGAACAAATCAATGCTTCAGCCTGGCTGTCCTTTCTGAAGCTGTTTTTACAATCTCGGTACTTAGGATTTCCTGTGACTAGGTCTTATTTCCTGCTTATTTTCAGTATTTCTGCTGCCTTATTGCCTCCCTCTTTAGCAGGCTGTATATAGTTTACAGTAGCCAGCACAGTTCTCTGAGGTTTTGGCTTTCACCTCTTAGACTTCAGTAGCTGGAAGGGAAAGCTTCTGATCAGAGAACTGACTTTCTTACCTCAATGGCCTGTTCATCTGCAACATGCATGTGTTTTCATCACTGAGTGATTACAGAGGCTGAATGTAGAGCTTGCTTTTATTATATTTTTAGTACCAGTGTTAGTTTGCTTTCTTTTACTTTGCTTTATTTTCATAGATAGGAGATAGCCATTTTACCTATTGTAAATGCTGAAGAGTTGCAGAGGAAAGGGAAAGTATCCAGCACTACGTACTTTGAAGAATAAAGAAATTAAATAATCCTCAAGCTGTTATGTTCTTTAGGCTACACACTTTGTGGGGAAAAAAAAATAAAACTGGCTTCTGTAGGAGTGAGGACACTGTATCTGTGGAGACTGAACTGCCCAGTGTCACCTTAAGCATTATAAAACATGCCACACAGCTCAACATTATGCAAGAAATTATACAATTAGCATGAGAAAAGTGTGTATGTGTGTGTATATATATATATATATAAAAATGTAGAATTCTCTAAATATTCTAACAAATACATAGGATTTATCTTAAAGCTACTCTTGGATTCAATATTCCAAGTAATAAATTGTAAGTAAACATCCTTTCAAATCATGACTTTGCCTTCAATCATGTTTTAAAAACAGTTATTTTAGATTCATATTTTCTGTTACCATCTACATTTTAAGCTGCTTGGGTGATATTTTAGTGACAGATTTATCTGTAAGACTGCAAACAGGAATGTAACCTGCTACACAAGAATGTAAACTAAAAGACAAAGTTTTAATAAAGCTGAATGTCTGAAATAATTCCATCACTTCAGCAGTCTGGAATTCCAAGAATAAACCAAAATGTTAATGAGAACCTTGATTTAAAAACTGGGAATTTAGAAGCATTGATACTTGCTTGAATGAACATTCTTTTAAATCAGTGGAAGTTATAAATGAATTGCCAGATCCAGCTTTACTGTGAGAAATGACTGTGTATCCTCTTTGAGTTGTGGCTTGTCAGGCACATGAGCACTGTAGTGTCTCACCTCCTATTTCAGCAAAATGCAGGATGCTCAGCTGCTGGCAGCAAGTGTGGGTCATTTAGTTTCCTTCAGCAGTCTTCCATAATAATTTATGAACTTGTGGTACATTTGAGGCAGGATGAACTGAAGCACTTTATAGAATTTTGACTTAATTTCTGTTTGTTGGGATTTTTTGTTTGTATGTTTGTTGGTTTGTTTTTTTTTTTTTTTTGTTTTGTTTTGTTTTTTTTTTTTTGAGAAGGTATTGAGGACCAGTGCTAAAATATTACTGTTATTATTCTGAATGGTCTTTGGAGCAATATTTTCACTCTTGCTGAGTTGAAAATTGAAGGACAGTTTTTAGCACAAGTTCTAGAGTCTCTTTTTTCCATTGTTTCTGAAAGATACAGATAGTTTGATAAATCAATTTAAATACTTGGAACTATTACAGCAAGATAATCTTGACATAACTCATTCAACAGCAGATGAGTGTTCTGTGCTTGATCTTGTAGACAGCATCCTACCTGTGTGCTACCATTAATAGGCTCACTGGGCAGAGGACTCACCTTCATAAAAAAAGGCTCCACCTCTCTGTGAAGTGGTGAACCAGATGCCATCAGCATTTTTAAAAATAATTCACAGTAACAGCATTTTTCTGAGGCACAAAATGGGTAACCTCTTCACAATTTTGAGAAATCCACTATGTAAGTGCAGTACATCCATTTATCAATAGAAAAAAAGAATATATTATAAAAAAAAATTAAAAAAACAATTCTTGGAATAAAATTTAAGTGGAAGCAGTTAATTAAAAAAAGTGAATTGGAATAAATCAGATAAACCCAAGAAAACCGGCTCCTTGGGTCGTGGTTGCCCAGCTTCTTCAAGCAAGTTGGTCACAAAGTTGATTGTAGTGACAGGTGAAAGCTGGATGCTGTGTTCTCTGCTACAGAATGCCTGATGTAAGCTAAGCACTTTTCTCTAGGGTACTGCCAATACACTGTTCTTCCAGAGCAGCACCTCACTCACAGAAAATGCCTTGCTCCATTCTGAGAATGCATATGCTTATGAAATACTAAATGCTAACATTTTTTAAACTGTAAATAATTCCTGTAGTCACTCCTGTTGTCACTAATTTTTGTGTATGCTTCTGTGCTAGTACAGTAACATAAAGACACTTACAAGTTGTTTTTTCTTGTGTTTTTTCTTCCATGTGGTCATGCTGCTTGATTTTACTCTCCATAAATGAGAGCATATTGTAAGGTCACAGTGACAAGAGGATATCCTTCTTCAAACAGAGGCTTTGATTTGGCCTTGGAAAGCACTTGCACATACTTTTCAGTACTGTGTAAGTTCCACTCAAACCAGTGGTACTGAAAACATACTTTAAAATAGGGTGGATGTAATCACATACTTGAAGTCAGGTGCCTGTTTCATTACTTTGCTGAAGAGTAAAGAGCATCTTGTGCACAGTGCAAGAGGATCAAATTTTTCCTCCTAGGGTTGTGTGCATAGTGAAGAAAGTATTGAACTGCAGCAGAGCGTTTCTAAGGAATTGTAGCTTGGATTATGTGTCCTGCTTAGTGTATGGGGAAAATAATATCAAGAAAATTTTTTATCTGTGTATTAGTAAACTTAGGCTCTTGGTGAGGTGATTTCCAGGACTCCACTACTTAAAAAGTGATGAAATGCATCTAGCACCTTCAGGTTTAGTGTTAATCTAGCAGGTTAAAATTAGCATCTTAAAACTAGCTTGACTAAGTGAGGTGAATACGATGTGTAATGTGCTTGCATGGGTACAAGAATTGCTAGATGATACATTAGATGATCATAGGAATACCACCTGGATTCAATATTTGCTGACCTATGAAGCCACTTTATTACTCAGGTGTCTAACAACATACAGAAATGTGTATTAATGGCTTCTGTCACATTAAAATGCCAAAGTTATAATTTTGCACTTTATAGACTTGGTAGAATATAGTATGCTGTTAGAAAACAAGATTGCAAATCAATTGCTTCATACTTGAGCCTGTTTGGATTACTTTGCTTTGCTAAGATCCTTGTTCAGAAGACATTGCAGAAGTGAACGTACTTGAGAGTTGGATCTATTTTTCAGAGATAACTGCAGACTGATTACAACTTTGATCATTAAGAAATCTTTTTTTTTTACCTACAAGACAGCATAATAGCCCAGTTTTATAAACTGAAATTTATTGGCTTACATTCAAGCCTTATTTATCTGGAAAATTCAGGCAAATCCTACATGCGGAACAGTAGGCCTTTTCATAAAAAAGCCCTGTCCTTTGCTGTAGTTTACTTCCTCAGGAGGCAAAATGCAGAAGAGCTTATTGCTGGAGAGCAACTGCAACATTCTCAACAGAAGTAATTTATCTAAATTGATGATTGATGGCTTGGCTTTGCGAACGAAGATTTGGGAAGGGCATTACCCACACTCACTACAAGCACGATGCCTAAGGGCAAGTGGAATAGGCAAACCTGATTGGAGAAAAGCTGCATAGGCAATCAGGAAGATTCCGCACAAGACTGTCATCTCCTGGATCAAGCTCGAGGGACCAAAGGCCTGAACCACCCTCAGGCAAGGTAGGACCTGCAGCTTCCAGTGCACCTTGTCATCTGCCATTTTGACCCTCACCTGTCGCTACAGGGCTTTGCAAGTGTGAGTAAACCCTTCCAGCCTGCGCAATGGATTTTTTAGGTAAGGTGCAGTGTGCGCAGAACTGGCCCCACCCTTTACACCTGAGGTTTATCTGCCATGGCCTAGATAGCTAGGACGGTGACAGCAAAGTCCTCAGGTTGTAAGTTTTGTAAGAGTGTCCTTCTCTTGAAAAATGGCATGCTTGTAGCCATTTTTCAAAATGGTAGTTTCAGTGGTAGTGAGACTTCCTTGTAGTAGATCTGGTTAGTGTGATTCAAGTGCTCTTTCCAGACCGTCAGTGCAAACTTCAATCTCACAGGTATTCTGACTTCCTTGAATGTCAAGATTATCTACTACTAAGTGGGAACATGGCTGGCTGCGCAATGAGGCCATATATGTTACTGGAGCTGCCATATGGGGACCTTATTAGTGTATATAAATATATGAAGGGGGAGTGTCATGAGGATGGAGCCAGGCTCTTCTCAATGGCAAACTATGATAAGACAAGGGGTAATGGGTATAAACTGGAACACAAGAGGTTCCACTTAAACTTGAGAAGAAACTTCTTCTCAGTGAGGGTGACAGAACACTGGAACAGGCTGCCCAGGGAGGTTGTGGAGTCTCCTTCTCTGGAGACATTCAAAACCCGCCTGGACACATTCCTGTGTAACCTTATCTAGGTGTTCCTGCTCCGGCAGGGGGATTGGACTAGATGATCTTTTGAGGTCCCTTCCAATCTCTAACATACTGTGATACTGTGTGATATGGTGAGCCAGCTTTGCTTTTAGGTTTTTCGATGTGTATAGTTTTTTCAGAGTAATAATGCTTAGAGATTTACTGTTTATTTTCTCAGGTTTAATACTGCAGCAGAAATCTTTAGCTGACATTCACCATGTTATTAAGCAAATGTTCCGGTGTGAGGCACAATTTGTTTTTCTTTGAGTTACATGACTATACTTCCTTTCAAAAAGAGCAAAAAAAAAATCTCTGGATTTAATATTCTCTGGGTTTTTTCTGCTGTTGAATAGGGAAATCAGTTTAGGTCCTTGTTATTTAATATTCATTTAGGGATGGTAGCTGAAAAATCCCCTTGTTAGAAGTTAAAAATGGTTTTTATATGATAACGGGCACTTTGGATCTAATGCACAATCAAAAGAAGTCGGTAGTGAGATTCCTGTTGCTTTTGTACATCCATGATTGCTCGTTTGATTAAAAATTTAAGTTATTTCTCTTCTCAGAATTGGGCTCTATGCTTCTCAGTGTACGCATTTGTTTGTATTGTACTTATTGCTGCTACTTTGCAGTGATGTGGATAGATCCTGGTATGGACATGACTTCATGGAGTTAAAGACCCTAGAATTTTTAGGTGGTATAAAACTGCGAACATCTGATCACTTAATGTTAGTTTCTGAATATCATAGGCCTATAACTTGTACTCAGCAATCTCCCAAGTCTGGTAAGATGACTTTGACAAAATAATGAAGTCCGAAGGCTCTCAGTATTTATTTTTGTGTCAGGAAACTCAGACTGGATAGAGGATCCCTCACTTCTTTGAGATGCTTTTCTCATTGTGAGTCACCCTGACTGTTTAGAAGTTTGTGTATGGTATGCCTGCTTTTTGTTTCATTTCATTTCACTGCAGATTCTGGGTGTTGGTTCTTGTTTCATTTTTTCTGTACAAAATTTTGCATGTCTTTAATACCTAGGGATTTTTGTTTGTTTTTTTGCGGCTTTTTTTTTTTTTTTTGTTTTTTTTTCAGTTATGGATCATCTTAAATTATGACAAACACTGAATTTGTTGACTTTAGAGGCTGAATTAAGGGTATTTTTAGGGCATGGGACTACAGATACCTAAATGGAAATAAGTGTAAATGTTTCAGTAAGTGCTACAAAAGCCTGAATCCTGCATTTGTAGGACATAAGAACTGGAAGATTTGAAAGTACATATGGAAATATATTTTCCTCATTTTAACTCCTGCTTTGACTCATTGGTATGCAACTACCAAGTAATTAAATGTAACTGAAGTGCTGTGCCAGAGGATGTGTGATCCAACAGTAATTGCTACTCATGTAATACTCCAGTGTGATCTAGAAGCTGAACTTAATTGTGTAGTCGACCTGCACGAAATGAATAACAACCACCATCTTATACTACACTTGCATTTTAAATGTTATTTAATTAGTCAATGTTAAACTAATAATGAAGCAGCAATAGGCACTACTGACTATGTTTAAGTGAATGTTAAATTGTATTGAATGTGCATTGTGCCAGCAAACTATAGAGACAAACCATTTTCTTACCTTGCTTTGTAACTCAGGTTTATCTAAGGTTTCCATATGTGTTCTTTCTATGACCTGAAACATCTCTGAACTTAGTTTTTCTGTGGAAATACTGCTGGGTCTAACCAAATAATCTTCTGTAAGTGAGGTGCTTTATAGCCTCTGTGTATTTGTTGGGGTTTACATTTGTTAGGACTGTCTCAGACTAAGTCAATTAATTCTTTAAATTTGTGCCTATGTAAGTAAAGAAAACTTGTGTTCTGCTACAGGGAGTCCTGGACCAATAAGGAATAGAGAAAACTTATAATCTTTGGCTATGTCTTCATTTACAAACAAATGGCAAATGGCTTTGTTTGGGGTGGGGGAGAGGTGGGGGTTGGGGAAAAAAAATTACTTCCCTGAAGTCTGCTTAACTTAAACTGAGATGATGCCAGTGATGGTGTAGCCATGAGGCTGCTGTGTTGTACTTTGTTCACTCTCCTCTTGGACATTTACTGAAGAATCCTTAGTTATTCCAATAAAAAATCCCCACTCTCCAGCATGTATAAGTAATGACTCTGCTCCTATCCCAGTTCCCCCAGGTCTTCTGATTTAAGGCTGCAGAGTTCCTAGAAATTTCACCTGGCTAGAATATAGTTGTTAATAAATGCTAACTTTCTAGATTTGTTTTTGAAATATAGTGGACTCCTATTTCCAATATTCCTCATAAATAAAAATGAGACAGGGATAGGTGTGCCTCAAGAGTAGTCAGTAACTTGAACATGCATTTGAGGAGTAGGAAATGCAAGTTTGATATGTGCTTTATTTAATTCCTAGAAGGTACTTGACCATATCCTTATGCTAAACAAAGCCAGAATTTAGCTATTGCAAGTCAATTCTTCTTTGTGCTGGAATTGCCACACATCATTTAAATAATTGAACTTGTGTCAGGCTGGAAAAAAGGTCTGAATCTAGTTCTCCGCTATCCTGGAAAAGAAAGAGGCATTGGAGTCTTTTGTTTAGTGTTAGTTTTAGACAGTGTCTTGAGCTGAAAATGTAATTTTAAACAGCACTTCTTTGGGTCTCCTGTTGTAACTTGCTTAGTTTGGAGCAATGTAATTAGCACAAGCTCAAACATTGTGTTAATAGCTTGAGTTTATCACCTCCCAATTAGTTCAGTGAAGAGAGAGATAGTGTTTGCCACTAGCATTCCTGTTTTATTAAGATGTATTCAGTAATCACAAGCTAAAGGCTCTGAAAGCAGCTCATCTGCATATTTGTCCAGAAGTCCAAACTCTGTTTTAAGACAGTTTGCTAAGATCAGAATGAATATCTCAAATTCCTTAGTGCTGCTGCAACTTCCCATTATTCCCTACTGAACTATAGTATCTGAAATTGCTTTTTGTTCTGCATGGTACTGGAAAAATTCAAGTAGAATGGAATCAAGGGCATGAAATACAAGCACTGTCCTGTGACTTACCTTCTCTTGTCACAGTCTTTGGTGTCCTTGGTGGATCATTTGTCTGAAAAAGTTAAACTCATGCTTGGGAGTGGGGGAGGGGGAGACTAAAAGCAGAACAAAATGATGATTAAATGTCATGAATGACTGCTGAAGATTTAAGTTGTCTTTTTTCTACTGAGGGTTCAGAGTTGCCAATACAAGAATCCTGTTAGACAATCTATGGATGAGGCTGAAGTGAGCAAAAGTAGCATCTGCATGGATGTGTGATCCTGTTCAGCTCAGTAGTTTCATAAAAGGCCATTTACACAAGCTGAGGCAAATACTCATATACTGAGAAAAGAGTGTATGACAACAGTGCTCTGCATATACTGGTCAAATGTAAAGGCTTGGGAATGCGTTTTTCTGCTTTTAGTTCAGCTGCAGGCAGACGACAGGCGCTCTGCTTATCTCTGCTTTGCTGTTATGGAGGCCAGCATTGATTTTATTATTTCCTTTCTTTCTATGGATCCCTACTTGCTACTGCCCATAAGGCTCACTTACCCAGGCTAGGTTTTGAGAGAGGAGTTTTCCTACTTTCCGCAGACACTTCTTCAAGGTGTCAGCTATACTTAATGTAGTTTTTTGTTGAAGTACCTCACTTCCAAATCTGGAGTGCGGAAGCCCATATCTCAAGGCTATGAGCATTTGATAGTCACTCCTTGGTCTCTTCGCTTTTATTCCATAACCTGGGGCTTTCTTTGTTGTGTATCTTGGAAGAGGGGGCAATTTGGAGTCAGCATAGAATGTTCATGAACTAAAATATGGCGATGAAGATGCACTGTGGTGAGATGAAGCAAAAATGTCTTTAGAAGGCAACTGCAGAAGTTGTAGCCACCAAAGCCCAGTTAATAGATCATAGAATCATAGAATGGTTAGGATTGGAAAGGACCTCAAGATCATTTAGTTCCAACCCCCCTGCCGTGGGCAGAGACGTCTCACACTAGACCATGTCGGCCAAGACTCTGTCCAACCTGGCCTTGGTCAAGTACAGAGCAGAAGAGTAGGAATGGTGTTGCAGGCTGTGCCTTTCTTTAAGGGAAGGTGTTTTTATCCCTCTGAGCTGAACATCTCTGAACTGCAGTTCAGTAGAAGACAGTTCACTGTTTCATGCTTCCCAGTACTTAGTATGGTGATAGAAGAGAAGATAAAAAAATACATTGGGAATTGCTCAAAAAGCTGTCAGTAACATTTTTTTTCTTCTAGAAAATGTTGATGCTGAGAAAGTAAGATGAACTCTTTTGCCTTCTTGATAAATTCCTACCACAATGTTTTTTTCAGTACTGTTTGCTATGCATGGCAGCTGAAGTTGAACCTCTTTTTAGGGGAGGATTCATCACGATAAAATTTGATTACATAATATTTATAGCAGAAGTATTTTAGGATCAGCAGGAAAAAGCCCAATTATTGCAGCCTTCTTGCCACAAAGCATGGGTGAGTTCTTGTGCCTCATCAGTCACAGTATGACATGAGCATTTGTAAGCCATTTATTTATCTCCATCAATTAGACCATCTATAAAAGGAGTATTCAAAACCAATATTTAGTTTTTTATTTGGTGAGAGGAGATGAAATAGTTGGGGTTTTAAGCCAGCAGTTAACAATAATGTATTTTGTTTCATTTATAGAATACATAAAATGTAAATGGTTCAGAACTTCAGCCATCTTTTCAAAAGTGATCTTGATATGCAAGATTTTAAATCTCAGTGGAAGGGAGCTGATTTTGTACTCCCACATCAATTTGTTCCAGATCCTCAAATATATTTGAGTGCCTTATTGCTGTTGACAGTCAGACAAGACTTTGATTTCTAATTAGATAACAATCTTTCTATAAAGTTCTTACCTGAAGAAAAGAGAAGTTAAAGATGACATTAAAAAGAAAAAAAAAAAACCGCTTAGCCTATATGTGGTAAACCCTGACTTCCTAGTGACACATACATTATTACTTAAGGCAGTCCCAGAGCCTTTGCAGTGTTAGAGTTTTATTGGATTCCATAGCTCAATAAAAATTGCTTTTCCGACAGCTCCAGTGGAAGGGAATTTAAACACTAAGGTTTCAATAGATGTTACCTAATTTTGTTCCTTTTTATACCTTCTCAGCACTATCAGATTGATGTCCTTCTGGAGAGAAAAGGGACACACAGTCTTTCTGCAGATGCCTTTGGAAAGTAAGATAATGGACAAGGAAGCACTCAAACCCCTGTAAAGAAAGCACTGGCTATTTCAATATTAACAAATGACCTGTTAAGTTGCACTAATTCTGTTAGTGCAGGTAAATATTTTAATTCTGTGAGCTTTTTTACTGTAAAATAATTCTGTGTTGTATGAAAAGACTCCACAATTCAACTGGATCTGGATATAACAAAATGGGAAATCTGGAAGGTATCAACTCTTGTGACAGTGTTTTCCTGGGTTATGAATGCAGAAATGGTTTTCTAGGACTTGTATTTAGGAAAAAAAAATAAGGTCACTCTTACATTTGAAGTGTGATTTAAGATATGCAAGTGTCAAACAGACCTAATTCCATGAGTAAGGATGCTTTGTTAAATCAGAAGTCTATCCCTCCAGATGCTCCCTCCCAGAACGTATTGATTTTTCTGTAAGAAGCTGGCATGCGTCTCTGAGAAGAGGTCTTTGATTATAAACCTTGATCAAAGATATTCTCTGTGGTGCATGCAGGTAAAAACTGTAAAGTTTTTCTGTCTAAATCGTCAGACTAATTTTTAATTTGTCTACAAGTAATGGAATGACTAGACAAAAAAAGTTGTAAATTGATAAGGGTTTAAGTGCACGGGATTTAGAGAAGAAAGCAAAATAAAGGATCCGAATAAAACATGCATCTGATGGCTGAGTTACATATTGCAAACTCTCTAAACTGAATTCAGGATAAACACCTGGGTAAGGCAAAGTATAAAACATTTGCCATGGTCAGTAGGCCGCCACATTTAATGAAGATAAAGTTCCTGATTCTCTGGACCAACAATGAAGTTGCATTGCCACAATTCTAAATCAGTTCTAAAAATGTTATTTGTAAGTTTTACCGTATACCTTGTAAGAAGGACACCCAGTTGGGTATTTGTCTTTTGTTAGATGCAATCCTTTGTTATTGAGAAGATGACTGAAAACTTCTCAAGGATAACTCTAGTATATGAGAAGGCAGATGAAATTTTAGCCTATGACAGTTGATAAGTTTTATTTCATCAGCATCTGTGCTTTTGGATGGTGGATTTTGTATCTCTCAACCACTAAGCTACCGTCTCTGTTTTCGTAGCTTTTTAAAAGGAACATAAAACATGCTGCCTGTATGATTGGGCCACAGCTGCAATATTAACGAGGGTAGGTGAATGAAGATGCCAGTACAAATTACATGTACTGCTGTCATTTAGGGTTTGAAGTTGTTAGACCTCTGTATGAAAAGTAGCATATGCCCCTGTTACCTTGAAGTGTCTTTTTCTAAGCCTTATGATTTAAAACTAGCATCATCTGTTTCTCAGCCCTACAGTCTTAATTTGCTAACAGGCACATTTTTCAACGCAGCTGAGGCGAACATGAAACTATGAAAGGAAAATTAGTGTCTTAGGGGTGATGTTTCTATTTGTAGAAGTAATCTACATCTATATATTGTGTGTGAGCCTTCAGAGTAAAGAGAACAGAAGATGGGGAGTGAGTGACTTCTCCACATTCCCCCCTTTCCCCCCCCTTTCCTGATTTGTTTACCATAGACAGGACAAAATGAGCAACCTTTGTCTAGGGAGATCCTGTTCTGGGGAAGGGAAGTGTTTGTGCATATAAGATTACTCAAAGGTAACCAGACTTTGGGTGTTTTTTGAGTTGTTTTATATTAACAAGATGCCGTTGCAACTACCCATTTACTAAATGTTTTGCTCTCTGGTGTTGTTCCATACTACAGTGAAGATGGTTCTTGAGCTGATTCTGTTATGGGACATTAAAAGAAGTTAATAAAATACAGGTGCCAGTGAAGTTGCCAAGTACTGCTGATTGAAGTATCTGATGTTACAGTGGGAACCCTTCATGAAAACTCATGATCTTAGCACAACTGGTTCAGTCACCTGAAAATAGTCTGTAATGTTGGAATTCAAGCGTGTGGGTTGGTGCTCTTTTGAGCTTTTAGTAGCTTTCTAGCACTGTATAAATGACAATAATAGTTATCAGTGGAGTGGTGACCTGCAAGAGCCAAAAGCCAAGATGATTCCAGGAATCTGCCCCAGAGAGAAACCAGACAGCTACAATAATAGATTTGAGAACTTTACAATCTTGGCCATGGAATGCACGAATGAAAAATATAGTTTAGTACAGTTGAGAATCAATATAAATTTCATTATGGAACTTCCAGATTCACTGGTATGTAACTGAGAGATGGATGTCTGTAATGATATTTTAAGGTCCTACATTTAAAGCTTTCTGGCTGATTACTGACTTTCCAGTGAAGACAGAAAGTTCAACTTTGTCCAGTTTTCAAAGTGAATCTCAAGGTGCTTGCAGATTCAAACGTTTTGTATGAAGATAAGTTTGATGTGAAGAGAACACCATCCTGGAGGGGTACACACTATTTTCATAACCTAAGACTAGTAAGAAGTAATGTTAATTTATTCAAGGGAAGTGACTGGAAACTTACGTCTATCTCACCTCAGTTGCTTTTGACCAGTGACTTCCCGATGCTGTCTCCTGTGCACTGTAGGAGCTAAAACAAAAAAATCATACTACAGTCTGTAGCTGTCACTGTTTTCTGTAAACTTAGATTCAAATATTTATTTGCCATATTGTAAAGCACCCTAAAGCTTGTTAGGTAAAATAAGGCTATGTTTCCAGCCTACTGGGGGTTCTCTGACTCCACTGTTCAATGCTGTTCAGGGAAAGGATGTTCAGGAATTTACTGTAGCTATAATTTTAGTATTATTTACATTGATTAGTGCATGTTGGACAGACGGTGCAGTGATGCAAAGGCATTAAAGCTGGTATATGAAGTTCCAACCCTGCTATCAATAACAGGTGGGCTGTGCTTCTGTATCATTATGATGCATTTAATCATAATGATATAGCCACTGATCATTTGATCTGTAGGGTTTTTCCAAAGAAAAATGTAGCCAATTATTTAAGCAGGCTGAGATTTACTGGCTGAGAACATTTAAAATTAGGAAGTTCTTGTTTAAAGATTATTTGGCATTCAATACAATACTAACAGAAATCAGTGAATGCATGTCCCTGTAGTGGGAGCGCTGTACCCTCCAGAGCGTGTTCAGTTACTTGTCCAAACAGAATTCATTGACCAGATTGTTTGCAGAAGGAAATAGCCTTACCAAATTCTACATCTGGTTTGAGAGCGCTGTAAAGATCATTGCATTAGCAGTTTTCTATGCTGGCTTTTGTTGCTTAACACAATCCTAACACAGTTTTCCACTCTCTGATTAATGCTTAAATACTTTCACCTGGAAGAATAAGTAGCACATATGTATTATTAGCAATATTCATATTTCAATGACTTATGTCTCTTACAGTATTTAGATATCATGCTGAAATCCTGCTGTCAATGTTCTGTAGTGCT
Source organism: Psittacula echo (assembly GCF_963264785.1). NCBI lineage: Eukaryota > Metazoa > Chordata > Aves > Psittaciformes > Psittacidae > Psittacula > Psittacula echo. The sequence goes on from NC_137739.1 coordinate 12,279,336, forward strand.
TGCTAAATGAGGAAATTGGGAACAAAGTAAATAAAAGCTCTCTGATGCGTCAGTTTAATGTTTCATGATTTTGTGCATTTGGAGCATCATATATAACAATTCAGTTACTAGGTCACATACAGCTACTGATATTTTTGCCTTCAGAGGTCACTTCCTGATTCTCAATCTTAAAACACATAAAGAAGGCATTGGGAGACCCTGGAACATGTACAATGGTACAACTGTTAGTCTACTAGTGATGTCTGTCTTAGTAACTTGCTTTCTTTAAGAAAGCAGGCTCATACTTCCAAACCTTGAGCTTTAAGAGCATATTTCACAGTATCACAGTATCACAGTATGTTAGAGATTCTGCCACCTCCACCCCCCTACCACCCCTCATCTGCTTTTCCTCCTTATGGAATTATTTTGTTGCCTTCAATTTATGCAATTACTATCTTTTATTAGAATTACAATGCAGGAGAAATATAGAAAACTTCTAGGAAATTTGGTTGGTATTTCTGCTGGAGTGCTCTCTTTTGTTCATTTACAGCGTGAAGCTTAAATTCCTGTCTTGGGCTTCTAGGGCCAAATTAATCTGTCAGTAGAAGCTCATGTGAATGTCTTGTCCCATTTCTTTCTATTCTTCTACAAAGCAGGGTCACAGTCCTAAGATAATTTTAACAACAGAACTGCATGCTTTTAGACAGGCAATAGTTGAAGTATGTAGGTGACAGGATAACATTAGACAACAAGAAATCGTAAGTTGTCCTGGTAATAGTGTTTGTGTTAGGTGAGTTAGCAATCTCACCTGAGATGTTTGAATCTGAGGCTGTGAAGTGAAAATCCTCTTCACATGCTCTTGTGTTTTGAGTTGTAGCTCTCCTTACTTCTGAATCAGCTAGAAATAACACAGGAAAAAAATGTATCTGCATGTTTTCTGCCTTCTGATTCTGGCTCCTCTGGCATCAGTGAATGCAAAGACACTTGAAAATGAAAATTAAAGAAAGGACAGTTTGCCCTGTTCTTTATTTCTAATAAAATAGGGATTGTATTGCTTCTGGGATTCTAAGGAGACTATGGAGGAGACCTGATAGCTATGTGTGATTTCCAAATGTAATTCAGTATTGTAGCTGTTCCTATGTAAGCTACATGTTGCAAATACTGTGGGCTCAAAGGGGGCAAATGCAAGATTCCTCATGTACCTTCTGCTGCTAGTAGGTAATAGGGGTTTACAAAGAGATTTACAGTAAATGCTAACAAATTGGAATGTCTTCTATCTGCTTTCCTTCGGAGGTCTGGTACTACTGCAGCTTGCTTAGCTCTATAGACATATGCTGTCACTGTTGAGAATATTGTTTCTTCACATTCTACTACATGTGTATCTTGTTCTTTATATGTAATTTTCGTGTTACATTTATGGAACTGTCTTGATTCTTAATGCTTTTCAGTTCATGTAAATTTCCACTGAGCCAGCAGCACTTAAATCCAGTATTTTGTGCAGTTAACATCTGAACCTGAGTCCTGAAACATTTCAGAGTTCACTATATTTAGGATGAGATTGCATGTAAGTTTAGAAACTTACATCCCCATTGTCAAATCCAGTTTATTTTTCGTTTTCCAGTAGATTTTCATCAGTGTTTGTGTAGCAAACCTTAGAGGGAAAAACAGAGAATTAATTTTTGAATCATTCTCTTTCAAGTTCTTTGGCTCTGAAAGTCAGAGAAATCTCTTGGATTGTCCCACTTATGCTATTTATGTCTTTATATATACTTTAACAATATCTTTCCATGTTTTTAGGTATGCTAACAGCTTCTGGGTTGTCATCTTCAATTGCCCTGAGGTTTGAAATTGTTTCCAAAACTGCTATTCTTCTGTTTACTGTCTTTCATTTCTGAGTTGCTGAGAGTTGAAACTCTCAGCTATTTGTAATTTATAAATTTTTACAAAATTTGTATTGAAACTACTCAGATATTTGTTTCGAAGAAATGTCTGCATACTTGAGATACATTTTCCAAAGTCATAATGCAAATTTGCATGCTGGCTTGTAGCAAGGGATGATAAGAAAAGCACCAGAGCTCTCTGCTTGACTCTGCTGTGACTGCTCTTTGCATCTGGCAAACTGTGGATGGTCTTCTGCTGGGGAATAAATGAGAAGTATTAGAAAGCTCTTTCTTTGCTGGGGCAGATTGCAGAGGGCAGATATATCTGCTGTGTTTCACATAGAGGAAAGACTATTTGCAGTGTGAAGAGTATTTTCTGCTCTGTGGACTAGCCACAGCATGCAGCAAGAAATGGATTTCTTCTACAGCCTTGTATTGCACCAGAAAGTCTCTGAAACAGTGGGTGAAGCAAGGATTTTTCACAAGTCAAACCTGCTATGCATCCTGTCAGAGTTTTGCTGGGGGAGATTAGCCTTGCAGCTGCTCCTTCCTCCATAGTTCTGCCTCTGGACATCTTGGTTTAGCCTTTGGTTTTCACATTTCTTGCATGATTATGTGCTGCTTGTGTGCTTCCATCACATCTGTTAGCTTCTCTGTTCCTCTTCAGACAGTTTCTTCCTCCCTGTTTGTCTGGAGTTAAGCTACACCAATAGGCATGAACTTTTTCTGAGCTAAATGCAAGCTGTAGCTCCATTGGTACCTGTAGGGATTAAGCCCTCACAAATGAAAATCTACTGAATTAGTGGACTTGAAGTATTCTTGTGTTCTCTAAAGTCATGCAGAACAAAGACTGAATTTTTTCCTAAACATGGCATTCCTATGTAGATCTGTGATGCTACCTGTTATTTGAACCCCATTTTTGTTCTTGGCAAATGAAGTGTTGGCAAATAGCATCAACTCATGTTAGTAACCCCACTTCTCTTCAAATATTGTTTTTCCAAGGAAAATTCTTTCTTCTCACAGAACAAACCTTGTATAAATTGTGCCTTTTTACATTTAGGAGGAAATAAATCAGTGCTAAGTAGCTCTTCAAAGAAATCATAAAAAAATAGTCCTTTAGAAGCTGATGTTTTCAAGCCAGAAGTTAAACATTTTCATTTCACCTCCACTATATGAAATTTTCCACGAGAAACATGCCTCAAACAATAAGCCAATGCATCTGTCTGTATCAGAGTTAAAAGTGAGGGGAAAAAAGTGCTCTTGAAAGCTGAAATGTACCAAGCAAATTAATGTTCAAAATCAGCTTGACTCAAAGTACTGAGCAAAATTGTTTTAACATGCTTTATTTGACATGCAGAGCTACTGCTTGCTTTGTGACTCATAAAGATGCTAAACATCATTTAAACATCACTTTTTATAATAGCCAAGACTTTTCATTGTCAGTGTCTTCAGATGTCTTTCATTTTAGCATTTAGATTTATGAAGAAATATGTTTACTGGGGTGTATTCTCAAAGGCTGTTTGCAAATTTGTGCTTAACTGTTAACACTAGAGTAATTCACATAGATTAAAAGAGAAAGCTGCCCTCAGTGTATGATGTCTAAACTTGTGTTTTTCAAAATCACATCTGTGTACATTGTTTTTGAGAGATAAATATTTTGAACAGGTTGACAGAATAAATGAGCTACCCAGGGAATCTCCTCTAGTAAGTAATTAAATTGTTCAAAACTGTTAACTTAAGGAAATACATAGCTTAATTCTTCTGAAGAAGTCATAGCACTTTTGGGTGTGTAGACAGGAGCTGAAGGGAACATCAGATATGTTCAGTCCCTGATGACTGGAAGTTTGTGTTATTTGTGAATGAAATAATATCCCTGAAAGTGTTTCTGGCATGCCAGAACTGTGGCAAGGTTTAGTTCAGTGCTACCAGTGTTGCACTAGTAGTATGTCATATTTCACAAGGAGGTCACACCAGGCTGTCTTAGGGATTGCCATTGAAGTCTGGCTTTGTCCTGTCTCATAGCCAGCAGTTCTGATTGAATTGACTTCAGTTAGTCCAGGTAATTTTGCTGACTATGTCAGCTCCAGATTTCTAATCACTCACCTCTGTATGTGTTTCTCAACAATTACAAATTTGTGTAAGAGCCTACTTTTTTTCCTCATGAAAATACTTGATTTTCAGTATCTGTGGATTGTTTCACTGTGGAGTAGAGGCTTGTATATATGGGGCCTTTATTTATGATAGCTCTTGAAGAACTTACATGTCAGGGCTCTTTTTCAGCAAGGATACTGCCTTTTTTTAGATCATCCACTTTAGGTATTTCTGTTGTGAACAATAGCACAGTTATTCGTACTCAGTGTAAGTCTGGTTTCTCTCTCCTGTTTGACAAGTTCTCTGCAGCCTCACTGGGTAAGATATAGGTAGTGTGAGATGAATACTTGCAGTGTTTTGAGAAAAAAGAATTAATCAGGCTCAGTCCTGCAGTCTTTGCTAAGATGAGCAATTTTACTGAAGGTACTTGTTATTATGGCTACGTTCGTTTGTACATACCCCCACTCCAGCTTTCTTGTTGGCCCCTTTAGGCACTGGAAGCTGCTCTGCAGTCATCCCAGAGCCTTCTCTAGGCTGAACAAGCCCAACTCTCTGACTGTCTGCATGGGAGAGGTGCTTCAGCCCTCTGAGCATCTTTGTGGCCTCCTCTGGACTTACTCAAGCAGGTCCACATCCCTCTTGAGTTGGGGGCCTCAGAGCTGAATGCAAGACTGCAGAGGGGGGTGTCTTACAAGAGTGGAGTAAAGGGGGAGAATCCCTGCCCTCTGGACATGTTCCTTTCGATGCAGTCTGGGACATGGTTGGCTTTCTGGGCTGCAAGCATGCACTGCCTGGTCATGTTGAGCTTCTTGTCAACCACCAACCCCAACTCTTTCTCAGGGCTGCTCTTAATCCAGCCTGTATCGTGCTTGGTATTGCCCCAATTCAGGTACAGGACCTTACACTCAACCTTGCTTCATGAAGTTTGCATGGGCCCGCCTCTCAAGCCTCAAGGTTCCCCTGGGTGGCATCCCTTCCCTCTACTTGTTGACTGTACCACAGAGCTTGGTGCCATTGCCACACTTGTTAAGGGCGCACTCAATCCCACTGTCCAGGTCGTTGACAAAGATGTTGAACAGCACCAGTCCCAATACTGACCTCTGAGGAGCACCACTCATCACAGATCTGCACTTGGACATCAAGCTGTGGACCACAACTCTTAAGTGTGATCATCCAGCCAATCCCTTATCCACCAAATGGTCAATCCATCGCATCCATGCCTTTCCAGATCAGAGACAAGGATGTTGAATGGGACAGTGTTAAATGCTTTGTACAAGTCCAGGCAGATAATGTCAATTGCTCTTCTCTTATCCACTAACACTGTAATCCTGCCTTAGAAGGCCTCTGAAATTTGTCAGACACAATTTACCCTTAGTGAAGCCATGTTGGCTGGCAATTGCAAATCACCTTCTTTTCCATGTGACTGGCTGTGTAAGCTCATCCAGCTGCTAAATGAGGATGAGTGTTTTGCCCGTTTCTAGAGGCTGAATAATGCAAGAAATGTGCTTCTGTATTTCTGGATAGAAGTTGCAACAGAAATGCAGAACTTGGTTTACTTCAAAGCTCAGCTTGGTAAATGGCAGCACCTTTGCTGAATTGGAAGGAATGTAACAGATACACTCAGTCATTATAACAAGACTGTCTCTAATTGTGTGGTCTTCTGCGGGAGAATGCTGGTCTAGTGTTGAATCACTCTGTTCAAATTTGTTTCAATAAAACCGAACAAAACCCCACAATGGCTTGAGTTTGTATCAGTAGGCTTTATGGCAGATCAAGGCTCATCAATGTAACATCAACCTTTTGCCAGCGAACTGTTGTTTATCCTTTTGTATAAATTCTTACCACACTGCCGGGGTAATATGACTGATTCAAATAAAATTTGTCCTGGTGAGTGATTCAGTAGTGCGCAGAACTGACATTTGTTATTGTGAGATCATGGCCTCAGTACATGCTTATGATGATTGATGCTTGTTTTAATTTTTGCCCTGTTGGCCTTGTCCTGGCTTTCAGTGGTGCTCATGGTATGATGCAACCTAAACGGAACTGTATAAAACTTTGAAGTCTAAGAAAGATTAGAAATCAAGTCAATTAAACACCTTATGTTACTTTATTTGTGGGAAGGAAGAATGCTGACAGAAAAAACCCAGGATTTGAGTAAGACATTAAGATGTAGAAGAAAAGGTGATTTTACTGGGTGTTGCAAGAGTTGAGAGAAATTGATATCAAAATCAACACTGGACAGAAAAAGGGGCTTGGTAGTCCTGTCAGTGTCAGTATCGCTTTAAAATGAGATTTGCACGTCTGTAATTAGACGGTTATTTTACTGTGTACGAAACTAACACTAATTATGAAACGGGAATTTATTGAGGTGTAATAGGCGTATTTAAGACTCATAATTTAGCCTGAGTAAAAAAGTTTTAAATTATTATAACTTCCTATACAAGAGCTACCTTTGCAACTACTGTGTGCCAGTATTCAGAGCCATGATTATCTTATGTTTCCTAATATGATTTTTCTTAACAAAATATGCCAAAATACATAAGCATTATGTGTTTATTATATGCTTATGTGATTCAGTTAAGATCAGGGTTATTATCTGTTTGTAGATCACGTGCACCTTATATAATTGCTCAGTTACTATTGAATTCTTGAATGCAGCAAGTGAACCCATAGCGGATAAATTCAGGATTTCTTTAACTGCCTGCCTTGCTGCTTAATTCTGGTTAGTAAGGTACTTTGCAACTCTGCAGGCTGAAAATTGGGAGCAATTATAATCTTCCTGTCCTTTCCTTCTTCTATCTTTCCTAGCATGTGGAGACATGCAATTATGCAACATGATGTATTGCTGACCCAAATGCTGCATCTTTCAGACCTATTTTCCTTCTTTTTTTAACTGTCTCCAGAATTAAAGGTCAGTCTGTGATCCAATAAAATGTACTTTCAGCTTTCATGATTTTGAGAAAACTGAAAACTGGTGAAGTGAGCTTTTGAAGTCAATGCCCAAATTTGATTTAAAAACTCCAGCTAAACTAAATATGTCCAAATAGCTCAATTTCTCTTCTAATCAATTTATGTTGTAAAGGCCTGCTTTGAGGATGAACCTTCAGAAAATGTAATGACTCAGAAGGTGGTGTATCTTACTGATGGGTACAGTGGAAGCTGCTCTTTGAGTTCGGAGCCTCTACTGGTAGGTCCTTATTCAGTTTTCTTCATGTACTTAAACCCTTCACAGGATATAACATGATCTATTTAGTGGCTGAAAAGAATCACTGGATCACTCATCTAAAAGTCTGGGAGAATTCATCTAATGTATTTGGATCTTTCTAGGAGCATTTTCTAGCATATACTGCTGCGTGTGGCCATCCATTCATTTTTATCAAAGTATCCAAGAAGTGTATACTGGAGATATAAGGTAAAAGGGAAATTCTGGGATTTTTTTTTTTTTCCTTTTGTTTTGTTTTGTTTTTTTGAAGAGCTCTCTGACAGTCCCTGAGAATCTTCTATTTTGGGTACATATAAAAAAGGCATCAATAATTACTAGGCTATATTTGGAAAATTCAATGTCTGTTGTCAGCAGGAGACTTGGCAAGGAAGAAGAGAGTTTGTATTCTGCCCAGAATAAATATAGTGTTTCTAAGTGCTTTGCTGCTTCTCTTTGCAGTAGACCTTTTTGTCTTTAATGCTACTCTTACCAGGTTTAAAGATACCTTTCAAGTTGGTTTCCTCCCCATCCCCCATTTTTCGCTAGACTCAGAGAGTTGCTTCTTTTGTTTAGTTTGAGAGTGATTTTTTTTTTTTATTTCTTGAAATGAGGCATCCCTCTGAGTAAGCCAAGAGCCAAAATGCCATGGAAGCACATGTAAGTGAGGAGCTTGTAAATAGGAGGTAAGTTGTCTGACTGCTCTGTTAAATGCTTGACTGTGTTGGGACCAAATGATGGTAGTGAACTATAAGTAAATGGATTTGAACTGACTTTTAAGTGTTATTTTATCTTCTGGGATGTTCAGGTGATGAGCAAGTTTTTTCATGCAGATGTTTTGATCCCCTCAGTCTGGGGCAGTAAGGACTGGTATTTTTCATACTCACTTCTAGTTCAGTATTTACTTCATTGTCTTGTGTCCAAGCATCCTAAATGGGTTATTTTAACAGATCTCACTGAACATTGATATAAGAATATAAACCCCTTCTTATTTACTCTTTTTTTTTTTTAGGCCAGAGGATGCATGGTCAGAGCTTGATAAAATTTCTGAGAGGTTGAGGTAAATTTGGAATTAATTTCTTATCCTGCTGCTGGCTTTAGGCTTTGCCTTGTTTTCATAACCTGTTCTTATTCCTTTAGACTTTATGTCTTTAATTGGAGACATGACTTGCTAGCTGAAATAGCTTCTTTATCTGTTTGGAAGACAGATGGACAATTAGCTTTTAAGTGAAAGGAAAGCTCAGCTTTTGAAACTGTAATATGCTTTACTTCTACATCAGCGTAAGGAGAGATACTGCCTTGAAAGGGACCCATGTCAAATCAAGGAGATAAATTAGTGTAGCTATTCCTGTATTTTCCCAGTGGCAAAATAATTTTATTATTTGCATCTTTGTGTAAGCCAGGGGGTGGTGTCGCTCAAGAAGGGAGGCTAGCAGAAAGTTTTTTGGAGAGCACCCACTTTTCTATACATCCTACATATATATTAACTTGGAAAGGTAGCACTCGGGACTTCAAGGAAAAGGTGGGTAATGTAAAATAAGGAAGAAGTGGTAGGTAGAGTTATCCTAACTACTATGAAGAGTGCAAGTTCTACTTATAAGGAACACTGGAAAGTATATTATTAAATAAAAAAGCCAACATGAAACCACATCAATCAAACCAAGTTAGGAATGAATCTTAGGAAGTAACTGTTCATGGCAATCTAGAAGGACAAAGAGTCTGCGCTGTGATGGCAGAGGACTGTGCTTCAAAGAAGGGACATCATAGCCACTAGGTCTTGAGGAGTTTCTTGTGATACATGGAAAATGATACAGGTGTCAAAATAAATATCTTCTATGGCACTAAATAGTACTTAAGATCTAAAGAATGGTCTTGATAGCTGTGGGGGAGAGACTTTAGGAGACCTTACTCCTGCTCTCAGCTATCAGAAGATCTCAGTAAATCAGCTGGCCTTTCTGTGACTTGGTTTTTTCCTTTATATGAATGTCAATAATGATGCCAGCTTTTTCAAAAAATGATTCAGAGGTATAAGGCGTACAGTGTAGGAAGTGGACAAGAGTGGCGATTCAGAAATTGTTCAAAACCCGTATTGCTAATGAATAACTGCCATCCTTCCTCTCACTGTGAAATAGGCAGTGAAAAGGAGAAGTCTGCAGTACGATTTAAAGTTTTTGTTGGATGAGCCAGTTTGGAACAACTTAGACATACCAAATTCATACTGTCCAAACTTTGTTTTGTATTCAAGCAACCTTTATTTTGTACCCTGCCACGTAATTGCTTTAATATGTTGTCATTCTACTTTTTGTTGCTCATTGGTTGTTTTTCCAGCAGGGGAGGGTGTGTGTGGAGTCGTTTCACAGCCTTTTACCCACTCATTCATTTCTATGAGTTGTAGAATAATGCTCTATAGATATTTAATTGTTTCACATACCCAGTAGTGCAGGGTGAAGTACTCGATAGGGATCAGAACAACTGAGAAATAAGCTTGTGAATGTGCACCTTAAGTCCTGGGAAAAAGTAATCAAAGGAAAGTTTTTTTTATACAATATGTCTTCAGAGGGACAGCACTTCAGCAATGCGCTCATGCCGTTCATCATTGGGGTGACAATACTCTAATGATGTATTGGTAATACATCACTGGAATGCTTTCACGCTATTGATATATCAGAGATCATAAACCATAGAGAGCAGAGTTACAGACTGAAGTGTCTGCTGAGGCCTTTCCAAGCCAGTTCAAGTTGTTTTATGGAGAGAAGTTGTCAGCAGGCACACTGACCTTTTTCCATTGCTGTGTGCAGTTGCATGCATGCATACACACACAGGGAGCTCTGGTGGAGAGGGAGAGTCTAGCTATGAAGATTCCTGGCTTTTGATGGCAGATGCTGCAGATTTTATGTATGTCTTCAAGCAGTGCAGGGCTGTTGATAAAATGGTTTGATGACTGACAGACTGGGCCTTAGGGCTTAAGATGTTATTTACTGGGGTTTTTTTTTAATGCCTCTGATAGACACCATGAAATGTCTTTGAGCCTTGACATCTTGGTGTGCAAACACTGGGTCATATGACATCCCTGCAAATCTCAACTGTCATGATGGGGGTGGGAGAAAACCCAAGTCCTGTCTCCTTGGCACTACATACTGCCTGCTCTTCTGGAATCAGCATGTGGTTACGCTGTAATATCACAAGATTTTTCTCCCTCTCTGGAGATAGTGTTAAAGATAATTGGATTAAGTTAAATGTATCTTTTTTTCATCATCATGATGTCAGCAACTTTGTCTACATTGTCCGTAGTGTCAGCAGTACACTTGCAAAGAAAATAAATCTGCTTTTATTTGGGTTCAGATGACCTTCACAACTCCTTTCAAAAGCTCTCAAACCCAGCCTGGGTAACCTCCTAAAAATGAGTGCTCTGTCGTCAGAGAAGATCGACTTGAGATAACAGTGTTTCTTGCAGCTATTCCTATGCTGATGTTGTATTCATAGGCAGCACACAATTACTTGATGTTCTACGAGTTGTTTGTTTTTATTTTTCTACTATTGCATTGTTACTTCCTGAAGACGCACCAGCTTTATCCTTGTGTGTGAATTGTCTTGGGCAGCTGTTCCTGCTTGCGAGCACTGCAACAATACAAGTTATGGCAAGTCTACTGTTGGCTTGATTTCAAAATGGTTTTGACTTAAAGACTTTTGCAAAACTCTTGAAGCTAGTGTTGAATGGAAAGAGATGTTTGTGCCAGTAATATGAAAATAGATGTTTCAATATCTTATGAATCACTTTTGCTAGAATAAAATGTGTTGTGAACCTGGGACTCACAGCCACAAGCCAATGAAGGAAGCCTTGACCCTTTTAAAAGCTTCCTGGGCCTCTGCCCCTTAGTGAACTCTTACTGATAGATATCAAGGAACTTAATTGCAACAAACGCCACCAGAAGGCAATAGTAAATCATAACCCGCTTTATGATCAAGAACAGAAGGTAGAGAAGTTAGGAATAGTTGAAATATTGCCAGGTTTTATGCATGCTTCACCAGCTCTGTAAAAGGCTACTGGGGGGCAGAAATACTCAGCTTGAAGCATTTTAGAAATCTAAGACCAAATTCTTGGCTATATGACTGTACATACAGTGCTTCCATTGAGTTCACTGGATCTTACCTAGTGATGTTGAGTTTTGATCAATATTACCAGAGAGGAGTTTGGTTGTTGACAGAGAAAACAAAAAAAGCAAAACCCTTCAGTATGTATGGAAGTTAAATTACAACTAAAAGCCTGGTTTGTGCCCCAGCACAGGAGTTCATAATGACAGATGTAACATATAGTCCAATATACTTGCCATTTATTGGAACTTCCATAAGCAATTTAATGTCACTTTAAAGGCCGTGGGTCTATGGAGACTCTCTGGGCTTTTTGGGGGTTTTGATCTGTTGGGTTTTTTTTGTTTCTACTTTGCTTCATTTTTATGATACAAATCCATTTGTATGGAGAACATCTGGCTCTTCACCTCATAAGCAGTCTACTCTTGTCTTTGTGGCATTGTGGGTTCTGTAGACATGTAGACATATTTTGCCTTACACCTTTCTGAGCAGAGATTAATTACATTGCAGTTCAGAGTAGATGGACTTTTAGAGGACCAGCGTCATTAGAATATATCTGCTTGAAGTGTAGCAAAATGAAATACCCTTATCTGTATGTTAATAAGTTAACCGTAAGAAGTTAACCATAGCCCTTAAGAGCATGTAAAATACGTTGTTGGGGTTTTTTTTAACCTGATGCTATGAAAATGTATGTTATTTAAAAAGATATGTGTCAGATCTCTCTATTTAAATAGCTTCCCCATGCCCTGGTGTAAAAGAAGCAGCCCTTGCGTCTGTCTGGAGTCAAACCACCTTTTTTGTATTTTAGAACAAAAATGAAATTGCATGGGCTGAGCTGCACTGTGAATGGCTTCAGTTATTCCTTTTTAGCTTCGCTGAGAGGTACTTACAGCATCAAAGTTAGTAGGCAGAACACAATATCTCTGCAGATATTACCCAAACAGCATCTGATGTTTCTCTGATTTATCTTGATTGGGCAATGTGTTGATTCACACCTGTGGCTGTAAAGATGAACAGCGGCTGGACTGGGGATAAATATCAGTGTTTATTCTTGATTCACAGAAAGTAAAAATATAAAGTATAAATAGAATATAAAAGGTAAGTCAAATAATCATAATGTACTGTGTTGCATTATATCATATCTAGGAGCTAGAAACAGGCAGTCTTTTAGTCCTAGATAATGTGAGGCCCTTTGTGCCATGCAAGAGAGCCCTGAGCCAAAGAGGCAGCACAGTGAATTGGGAGCAGTGGATTGGAAGAAAGATTTCTATGCTCATTTTACAAATGAAACTGGAGAACAGAACAATGAAATGATCACTCTAAGGTTATGCATGGAGGCTGAGGCAAAGCTGGGAATTGATACTGGATCTTTGGCATCACAGTCATTTTTTCTAGGTCGACAATGATTCCTGTCACAGGTCTCCTTTCATACAGCTGGGTTTAGTGGGAGATGTTAAAGAGAACAAATCTTCCAATCACTGTTCCAGGAGTTTCTCCCAAGACTTCCAGTTCTGTTATAGAGAAAATGCTGAGTCCATTATAAAGGTATTTCAGAGAATAACATAAATATGCATTTCAGTCTGAATAACATCCTTTGAATTTTTCTTTTGACTTTGCTTTGGTGGGGAAAATAGAAACTGTTGATAGACTTTTTTCTATGCATCATATTACTTTTAGGCCCAAGTGAACTTTTTTGCATCCACAGCATCCTGAAGCAATGAATTCCACAGTGTAACTGTGTGAAGCATGAAGCAATATTTCTTTGTTTTACGTGTTCATGCTGATAATTTTACTACTTCCTCTCTAGCTTTTCTGTTGGTAGATGGAGTGAGCCACTTTCCTTTCCACCTTGCATGTGCTGCTCCTGGCTTAATATAAACCCGTTTGGTTTGCTCCTTCCCAGGATGAGGTGCATTTGATTTAAACATTCTGGAGATAACTTTGATCATCATTGTTGTTCTCCCTTCTATTTTAGTAGATCCTTCTAAGGTAGGTGAGAAGCAAAGCTTCACAAATTTTGGACTCATCATGGGTTTATTCAGTGCCAATAATGATGCTTCCTGTTCTGATCTCTGTTCTTACTAGTAATTCCTAAAATGCTTTTTTCTTTAACTGCTGTTGAGCATTGAACTGACTTTTTATTTGTCCTATTACAGCTTCAAGGTACCCTTCCCCTTTCCACACTTGCTAATCGGTTTTCAGATTTTATCAACCCAGAACTATGCTGCTTCTTGTGTGCATCACTTCACATGTCTGAGTGAAATCTGTTGGTGCTTATGGCAAGTTTCCCATTTCCTTCTGAAAGAGTTGCATCTGGCCTTTCTCCTGTAAGAGATTTTTAAAAGTTCTGAATGGTATAATCTTTGATTAACCAGTGCTAGAGTAGCTGTGGTGTTTCTTTGTCTGTGCCTTTCAGGAGATACCAGACAAACAGCTCATGTAAAAACTAGTTTGATAATTTTCCACTTCACATAGAGTACTCACCAAACTTTTGTCAAATGATTAAACCTGTCACAATAACCTGAACTTTCAGATTTCAGGTTGGAGGGGGAAGGTTTCAAATAGCTCAGGAGTGAATGAAGAACTATGATTTGTTTTAGAAACAGCAAGGCACTGTGTGAAATAATGTTTCCCCAGTGTGCTTACAATAATTTCTTCTGCTGCACTTCTGGAAGCTTAAAACCAAAAGTGAGTTCTTCCTGCACCTGGAACAAATCTAATGTATAAATTGACCTGACTGATGACTAGCCAGGCTCCAGGCATAACTCTTCATAGACTTACACTTTATTAGAGTGTGGTTTTTTTAAATTGGAACAGCAAATACACTGTAATGGTGAAATGAACTTTTCAGCTCTGTTTCCCAGGCGGATTACCTTGAGTGATTTTGAGCATGTTTCTGGATTGGTGCGCTTCTCCTGTGTTGCACTCAAGGGCACATAGTGGAGAGTTTCCTGTGTATGCTCAGGTAGCCCAGTGGGTTGGGGAGACTGACTGGAATCCCTGTTGGAACCTTGTGCTGCTTTTCCTTTCCATTATCTTGTGAAGGGTTCTGTTTTTGATATGTGCTGGAATCAGTGTTGGTAACACAAGGATGCTTTAGTTACTGCTCAGCAGTGCTTACACAGCCTCAAGGCCTCTTATGCTCCTCACCCTACCAGTGAGGAGGTTGAGATGGGTACACAAGTATTTGGGAGGGCACAGAGCCGGGACAGCTGACTCCAACTGACTAGAGGGATATCCCATGCCATATGATGTCATGCTGATCATGTGAAGCTGAGGGAAGAAGAAGGAAGAGGGGGACACTTGGACTGATGGCGTTTGTCTTTCAAAGTCTCAGTTACACATGATGGAGCCCTGCTGTCCTGGGGATGGCTGAACACCTGCCTGTCCATGGGAAGTGGGGAATGAATCCCTTGGTTTGATTTGCTTCTGTGTGTGCCTTCTGCTTTAGTTGTTAAAATGCCTTTGTCTTGAACCTTGAGAATGAATTTTGTTATTTTTACCCTTATGACTTTCTTCCCCATCCTACCTTGAGGATTATGTAGTGCTTCATGGTTGTGTGGTGTTTAGTTGCTAGCTGGGGTTAAAACACAACAAGCCTCCTTACAAAACTTATCAACTCTTCAGTCCATGATAAAAGTGCAGAAAAAACCCAGATGTGCTGGATGGCTGGGACAGGTAGTATTGCCTTTTCTGTCTGAAATGGGGTTATATGGTGTTTTGGGTGCTGCTTGTTTCTGTAAGCCAATATAGAGTCCAGAGAGGTGAAAAGCTTTTTTAACAGACTGTTTTTATGACCTCTCTAACCCCTGATGTCCTAATGAAATCCTCTTTCCCTAAAGTAAAACATTCTCAATTCTAGTTATTCTTAAGTGCTTCCAGAACCCCCTTGTCTACTCTCTGCAACAGTCTCTCTGCTTTTTACTTTTTTATCCTCAGCATTCAGTCTGAAATTTACTGCTTGTGATGGTTCTCCCTTTACACATCACTTCATAAATCTCAAGTCTAAATCTGAGACTTGTGAATTTTTAGTGGTACTTTGATGTTCTACAATTATTTATACTTTATGTATTGATATTGTACTTCTCATTCCGAACATCTTCAACCCCTCTTATTCATGTTCCTATTCTCTTTTGATCTGTATCATTTGTGAGTTCTTATTCGCTGTGTGGTGTTGATACTTATTTCCGCCCACTTTTACAGATCTTACCACTTCACTATTGATTTTCTCTTCTCTTTTTTGTTTGAGAGCCTTCTTCATCCTTTTGGATTAGATTTTTTTTCCCTTTTTCAGCTGAAGTGCACTTGTTTACTTTTCCACCTACTTAATCAAGTATCTTTTCCTTATGACATTTTTACCTAGAAAGCAGCTTGTCAAAAAGAAGCAGACAAGAATAGGATCAGTTCCAGGAGAATTTTAATTTAAAATGAAATCACACGAAAATGGCTTTTTTTTTTTTTTCCCCTGCCCTCTCCCCCCCCCTTCAATAAATTATGAGAACAGAGGTAAAATATTCATCGGAGTTTGAAAAGAGTCTGATGGGAAAAGGTTTTCAGTTCATCACTTTTTTTTTTTTTTTTTTTGGAGGGGTGTGGCAGGGTAAGGGGACAAAAGCATTTTTAAAGGTGTTCAAGGAAGACAAATCTATTCTAAATAGCCAAGGATCTTTCAGGTGTTCATTTAGGACCTAACACAGGTTTTTTTACCTTGTGTTCCTGGTGATGTTTTAATATCCCACTAGGTCCACCAAGAGAAATCTTTTCTGAACTTATTGTTGAGTACTTTCTGCTGTTTGTTTGTGGACAATTTAGGTATATTGTAAAAGAATGTTGTGCAACCTGTCTTGGTTAAGGAAGACTTGTGTAAGCCTGTCTGAATTATAGGCAACTCTGTCTTCCACTTTTTGAGAACAAGGTAGAACATTAATTTGTTCTTCTCTGAAAAGTTTGTTATCAAGGTAGACAAAAATGATGAAGGAAAAGAAAAATACTATTTTGTGTTTGATGTTAAAGGAGGATGAAGTGAAAAATCCAACAATTAGAAATTTAGTCAAGAATGTCTTCCAGAGAATAACAAAGAAAACTTTTTTCCATCTTCTGTTTAATACCCATCTATTTGAACTCAATCTTACAAATAATACTATAGCTTTTTTCTGTTGTATAGTTACTGAATACAATGACAGAAGTATTTGCTTTCATCTTTGGGACTGGTGTTGCATATGGAGAGCTGTGATGCTCAGTATCCAGTCAGTCTTCTAGAAGCAACATAGCGAGGAGCCAACATCCTCCCTTGGGAGGATGCACAATCTCAAATATTTGTGGCACTTGGGTAGGTTTAACCTCTTCACCGTGCAGGAGACATTCCTGGACTAGAAGCACTAGGCTGAGGCAGAGCTCAGACTCTGCATATCTTTCTCCTCTGCCTGTGTGTTTCTCTGTCTCTCCTCCTCTCTTTCTCCCTCAGTCTCACTTCCTCCACTCTCCTCACACACCCCCACATCCCCCTCCCCAACCTCTTTCTTTCATATCTTCAGGCAGCAGTGTTATACTAGCTTTGTCTCCTAATGCTATAATTGGGGTTTAGGAGCTAGGTGTACCTGACTTTCTGGGCAAGCTACATCATTATGATGTGTTGCTGTCTCAAAATGTTGTCTTGGTCTGGTAGCCACTGACTTTCTCTGAGACAGGGTTTCCTGGCAGAGAGAATTAACCAGATGACAAAAATATGCTTTATAGCCTGGTACCCTGCAGACACAGGATCACAGGTTTTCTCTTTTCCACGGTCTTATGGTAGATGACTTTGAGCAAATGGCTTAATTACTCTCTGCTTCAGTTCCCATCTTTCAAAGGAACAAGGCTAAAGGCTCTTCTGTATTTCATTAGACAAACCTGAACTAGATGCATCAAAAACTGTATTGGGATGCTGCAGTGCTGCAGTGTTGGAGGCCATACAAATATCTAACATGGACTGTAATTTTTAACTGACAATTATAAATGATTTTTGCTTCATGTCTAGGATTATTTTATTTTATTATGGCTCTTACCTTTGCCAAGAGTTACCTCATGCTACATGAGATATTAATCTGCATATAGAAGTGGTGGCTTATCAGAGATCACTGACATAGTAATGTTAGAGAAAGTTGACCCTTCTGTAGCAGCCACTGCAGTAAAGAATTATTGCAGGGAGTCAGCTCAGAGTTGCAGCCAGCATCTTCTGAAGAGAAGTCCTGGGTTTGCTTCAGCAAAGTCAGACTCTTCAGATAGCTTGTTTGACAGGCTTTTTCACTTTCTTCTTCCATACTTGAATCTCTGTTCCTTCTCACCAGTCAGAATATTCATGGTTTGCCGATACAATCAGGAAGACGGTACATGCTCTTCAGAGGTATCGATCTAGCACTTTATAATAGAAGTTAGAAATGTTTAATTTCTTGTCAGCTATCATTCTGCTAAGAAATCAATTCACTATTGCCTCTTCTTCATTATTCAATTGTCTAATGAGCTACCTTGCAGTCCACTCAAAATCAAATTTTTATGATGAATCACTGTAGGAATGGAAAGTACATGAACCCATGTACTTGCTCTTGTGAGACCTCACTTGGAGTATTGTGTACAGTTCTGGTGTCCTCAACGTAAAAAGGACATGGAACTGTTGGAAAAAGTCCAGAGGAGGGCCACGAGGATGATCAGGGGACTGGAGCACCTCCCGTATGGAGATAGGCTGAGAAAGTTGGGGCTGTTGAGCCTGGAGAAGAGAAGGCTGAGTGGAGACCTCATAGCAGCCTTCCAGTATCTGAAGGGGGCCTACAAGGATGCTGGGGGATGGGCTGTTCATCAGGGACTGTAGTGACAGGACAAGGGGTAACGGGTTCAAACTTAAACAGGGGAAGTTTAGATTGGATCTAAGGAAGAAGTTCTTTACTGTGAGGGTGGTGAGGCACTGGAATGGGTTGCCCAGGGAGGTTGTGAATGCTCCATCCCTGCCAGTGTTCAAGGCCAGGTTGGACAGAGCCTTGGGTGACATGGTTTGGTGTGAGGGGCCCCTGCCCATGGCAGTGGGGTTGGAAGTTGATGATATTAAGGTCCTTTCCAACACTATTCTGTGATTCTGATTCTATGAGAATTATCCTAAATCCATAGTAGGTTGGATGTACTTCTTTTCAATTAGAAATAAAGGGTTTTTTTCTCTTTTTTAAAAATTCGGCAGGACAGGTTGCTGTACTTCCACTGAGCTCCACAAGATGTTTACTGGAACTTGTTTTCTCTCACCTACGATTCATGTGTCATCCAACACTCTAAATAAATAGTAGTCTTTCTTGAACTTCAGTGTCAAAGTGATACCTCTCTTAGTTTTCCCATCCTACCTGTGTCATTCCACACCAAATTAGTCTTAAAAAGCAAAGACAGTGTGGTCTTGTAGGACAGAGATGTATAGTCAAAATACCTCTCTTCACTTTGGTTTCCTGCTGTCTCACAATAATATTCTTCAGGAAAAATGTACCTGAACACTTTTGCTTGTGCATTAAATAATTAGTAATTTTGTGTATTGGAAAAACTAACATAAATCTTGATAATGTAATATGTGCTCAGCCATTGCTTTCATCTATTTATAAATTAGGTAATGTTATAGCTGTAATTCTACTTTTGCAACTTACAAGGTAGTAAACTTTGAAGTTTATTGCAAGCTGGTAATAAGAAGGGGAGTAATGGGCTGGGAGGCACAAGGGTGAAGGAGTTAATGAGTGAGCAGGTTGAGTTTTCTCATTGGTTTTAACCCTGTCTAAATTTAATGGCTTCATTTTAAATGTCTCTTAATGGGCAAAAGCAAAGTGTAGGTTACTTAATGGCATTACATTGAAGGTTTTATTTGCTTACTGAACGGTATATTGTATCTAGTGTGTATCTGTAGCAAGTAACTCTACATAAGACATGTATACCCTTTCTGGGCTTGGTGTTAGCAAGAAAAAAAAGCTACAGCAGTATTATCTGTCAGGGGAAGAAATTGTGACTGTATGAAATCTAACTAGTGATCTTGAATAGCATATATAGACCATAACATAACAGTGTGATAACTCAAGCATGGCAATAGCAAACACAATTGTCAGTTATGCTTCTCTATGTTAATATCATAATTGCATCACATGATTATGCTGTTTGACAATGGTAGACACTGACAAACTCATCTATGTGCAGTCATGGTAAATATTAGCAGTGTAGCATAATGGTTATGACAAGCACTCTCTGTTGCTTGAGCTCTCCCACTCTGTTAAGGTGCAGAGGATCCTTCTGCTGGCCCTTGGTCCCTGCTGACAATGTGGTGGATTTAGGAAGGTCATTTATTGCAACTGTACAGATTTTTCAAGGATATAAAGACAATTTTTTTTTAGTTGAGCATGTAGGAAATAAGATTAAAAGAGGGCTGTGACCTGCTTTCATTTATGCTAGTATAGATCAGATTTAAAATATCGATTTAATTAGATTTGGCCTGATTTAAAGTTTAAACATACCAAATCATAGACCCTGCTGAGGACAGTGGTGGTATTCCTGTTCAGGACACCCAGATTTGTAGATGCATATGCCTTTAAAATAAAGCAAGGGGATGTCAAGGAAAATCTTTGTAAAATGTTCTGTGCTTCTACACACAACACATCTCAGAAGAATTTCTATGAATAAAGTTGCATACATCTTTCTTTGCCTTATCAAACTTTCCACAAGGCAGATGTTTTTTTTCTCCAAAGTGCCCCCTTTAAAAAACCCTCTCCCCATCTAATGATTAACCAAAGAGAATCTGACCTTATCACAATAGCTGTGTCTGCCAGCTATGTTTTCAGCTTCAGTAAACACTAATGTAGTGGTCTATATATTTGTATGGTAGTTTTGATTGATTCTGCTAGTTGTTAATCTTTTAGCTGTTTAAAATTAAGAGAGTTTTTTATATAGTCAAAACAGACCTCTTATTCTCACAAAATCAAGCGATTAGTACAGTTAATTGTGTAATGAATGTGTAAGTGTTGCTCTGTGACCCCAAACAGCAAGAAGGTTAAATACCAGTCATTGCACTTAAAAGAGAAAACTGACTAAACTGAAATAGTTCAGTGGGCATTTCTGCTGCCTTGGAAGGCTAGTCCTCTATTAGGAACAGAGCTGTAGGTGTGATGCCTTGAATATTGTCAGAATTCTACCTGACAGCTTTAATTTATGCTACTGTTTGATTAGGCAGGCAATTGTGACACTGTATTGATGTTTAATCCTAGTGTCTTGGCTTAAGTGTCACTACTGCGTACTGCCCACAGGAAAGTGTTTTACTATGATAGAAATTGTCAGATTTTTTTTTTTTTTTTTTACTTCTAATCTTTTTAGGCAATATTTGCTAAAGACATGAGAGTTGAATTGAAAAAACCTCACTGGCACTTCTGAGTTTTGGAACTATCCTATTTTACTCTGCTTCAAGAATGCTCACCTGGTGTAAAATTGAGGTGTGCTTGGAGATGAGGGTTTGAACCTTGGTCCGTAGGCATCAGGAAGCTGTTGTCCTGTCACTGCTCATTGGTTTTTTTCTGAGATACCCATGGGTGTGGGTTACCTATTAGTAGTGAGGCAGGGAGACAAACAGAGAGTGAGACAGAAGAAAAATCTCTGAAGTATGCCGTATGGATACAGAAAAAGCTTTACACTTGCTATTTAATCTAGTAACAAATTCATTGGTGGGAGTAAAAGGAGGCTCAGCAATGCTATTTCTATCAACTTATAAATTTTACAGTGCTGCAGAATATAACCTACTGTATATAAATCAAAGCGTGTAACAAACTTGAACTCGTAAGGATGTGTGATGTTCAGTCAGACCTCTGACATTTGAAATTTCTGCCTACAGGGACTGTTACTTCAGCATTTATAAATCAGTAAGAGTGAATATGAATATTTTGACCCAAACTCTGCTGCTATCAGTAAAGGTAATATATGGATATATGAAATGAATTGTAAAGGATTGCTCTTCATAAACTGTTAAAGCCCAAAAGGACCATTATATGCAATCAGCTCATTGACCTTATGTCTAGGACAGATAGTAGAATTTTGCTTGCTAGTGCCTGACCTGAGTCTAACAAATGCTCAGAAAGCCTGGCTCCACTGTACTGTGGCCACAGAACTCTATTGTTCTTCAAGGTGGCTTTAAAGGAAGCATCAATTACACAGCGAGCTATGGCTGTCATTTTATAAGTAAGAATCATAGAGTGATTTTGCAGTGCAGTATACCTTTGGGAGGGATTTTCTCTTCTGTTGTAGCCTTTAAAGCTGCTATAAAGGCCATTTCATAGGCTAGAGGAGGACATCCTTGAGTGCAAGTAGTATCTAGCCAGAGGCTATCCTAAATGGCTCAGACTGTACCCTCAGCAGAGATAGCAAGAAGGCAGGAATTCTTCCTACTGTTTATAGCTGTATGCCTCTGCAGCTGCTGTAGGTAGCAGAACAACCATCAAGCAGACCTGAAAGGGAAATGCACTGTAATTTAGTATGGGTTTTCTTTTTTTTCTACTTTTTTTTCCCCTGCTTTACTTTATGATGAAAACCTTACCTGCTCTTACAGAAGTCCAGAATATGAGGCCCAGGATAGCTCAAAGCTGATTTTATGCATTCTTGCCCCTTACGGGGAGAAAAAAAGAGAACCACCTCTCTTTTTTTTGCCACCTCTTCTCTTTTTTTTTTCCTTTATTTATTTTTGCTAAACCCAACACACAATAACCAGCCTTCTGTAATAGGTTACTAAAATCTTCCTTTATGTAACAGTTATTTTGAATTGTAGATTTCTTCCTGCACGTCCTTAAGGCTAGTGTCCAAGATAGTTTTTAGAGCTCAAATTTAGATGCTGTGTTATCTGTAGTAAGGATGACAGAGCTGTGGAGTGAGGAATTGGTAAGATCTCTACTAGTTGTTTTAGAACCTCTGCTGTATCTCAACATGCTGTGTTATTAGTTTTTGTATTGCCAATTTTCCTAATCATAAGCACATTTGAATTAGCAGATCCCTGGGCATATCTTGTATCATTGTTGTCTTCATTGGAAACAAAAAAGGCTTTAACCCTGCTAGTTCCTACAATTCAGATAAACTGTACAACTACTCTGAGGCTGAGCAGGGTCTTTCTGCTCTAGATGCAAACCCCTGTACAGTCTTGGTATATCTGAAGTCTTGGCACTGGTGATGGATGCATGGGCCACAGAACCTGGCTTTGTTCTCAGATCACAAGTTGATGCTCCTTGTAGACAGAAATATAGCTAGTATTTGTTTTGTTTTCTGAAGCTTCTGATTCCAGCTGCCTCATTCAGCTCAACTCTACTCAGTCAAGAACCAGATACAGGGAAGAAATAAGATACCCAACTACTACTATGTACTTTCCTGCCTTGTCCAGAGTCTGCTTCAGTCCTTGGTAAAGCTGAGAATAGTTTTGGTGTTGCTCTAGATTGTAGTTAACTACCCCTTGCTTTAGATCCTTTCCAGAATCCTGACAATGCCATACCACAGCACAACTCTGGTCATGTCCTTTGCTTTAGCTGCATGTTCTGTACAAGGGACTACATGGGAGAGGAGCAAATAGAAAAAAAAATAATATTCAGTTACATTTCAATAAGCCTTTTGGGGCATAGGAAAGAAAAACGGTACTTAATGTCTGTTACGAAGGTGTAGTCCCTGCCTTACACAGTTCCCTTGAATTTAGAAGAGATAGAGTTGAATTAGGCAGGTAGGAGAACCTCCTATTCATTCTCAAGATTTCTAATCTGTTAGTTGTTTTATCATGCTGTATGAGGGCTTGTTTTTGGATACTTTGACATAGAGTTGAGTGTTTTGATTTTATAGGACAGGACTCCTGAGTGTTTAATGGAGAAGGAGCTGATATTTTTCTCAAATGGAACAATGTGACTGAGATACAGAAAGATGACTGGATTTAATCTTTTCAAGTTGAGCAATGAAATATGAAACTTAATCGTCTATAAGTATGGAGAATTTAGCTATTTCCTGACATCAGTGATGTCTACTTAGCTCTTAAAATGGAGATATGTAATTCCCATAATTTAATTCAGTCACAAGAAAGCAGGTCAGAAAAAGCATGAATCACTGTCACAAATACTGTTCCTCTGCTGCACTGAACAAGGAAAGGTAAAATAGAAGGAATCATTAAAACAACAAACCATTTACAGATTTGAACTTGGCTCTCCCATACTGAGAATAAGCTTCCCTTAGTATTAAGCAGGAGGAGCATGTTGTGTAATTTGGCATTAATGTGCAGCATGAATAAGTGAATAAATACAAATAAGAGGGTATTAAATGCCACCTTGCAGCAACAGCCTTCAAAATCGCAGTTCCTCCATGCTTTCTGAAAGTAGGTGTTTTTCAGTGAAAATAAATTATTTGTATTTTAGCAATGGAGCGTAATTGGAGCCATGCAGATGGTTGAATATTTAGTTCAATGTGTCAAAACCATTCAGAAAACAGGAAGAGGGAATAGTTTAGACTGACAACAAAGAGTTTTTGGTAATATTAGATTGGCTACTGGGTTGTTTTAACTGAAAATGGATTTCTGTCCCTTTTTCCCTCCCCCTCCTCAGTTTCAGACACTTGCAACTGCTTTAAAAAAGGCTTGGTGTATACTGACCTTCCATCTTTGCACGCAAAAGGATTTGATGTTATCCACAGTCTGATGGGATGATGCATCTTCTAATCCTATAGTCCAGTACACAAAGGAGGGAAGACATTTGTGTAAGGAGCAGCTGTGAGTGAAGGTCTGGTTATAATTACTAAGTCTGCCTGCATCACTGTAGGATATGAACCTGGTACTGCACCTTTCCCTTAGCCAGGAGAGCACGTGATTTGGTGGGATGTTTTGGAATGGCTTTTGTACCCTTTAAAGACATTAATACCTTATTTTTGAAAATAATGACTATGAACTGAGGAGATATATGGACTTTGCCACTGCTGATTGAGCACTCTGAATCTGGAGTAGTCTGGTGATCAGAGCAGGGCTGTATAAGATAAGCTGCTGTGCCTTCTTCCTGTCCCTCTGTTGTTAAAAAGATGGGAAGAAAAGTCTTTAAGTCCCTTAAACAATGGATTTCTTTTTTCCTTCAGGCAGTGTAGTTACAATAGTCACAATTGTTTATTGTGACTGTAGTTCTCTTGTCTGTTTGTGGGGTTTTGTTTGTTTTGTTTGTTTGTTTTTGTTTTTTAATCTATCTCTTCAAGAAATGTTTTGCTCTGACCAAAAAAAAAATAGTCCCAAGTTCACCTTTGCCCTTTCCCTCACCAAGTGATTCCCAGTAAAAGCAGTGAAATGTATGTTACAGAGCAAGGTGCGGCTCGCTGCCACACAGGATATTTTCTGGACAGGATGCTTCTTGTCCACTTTGTGTTCATCTTCTATGGAGGAAAATACTGACATGAGACTTGTAAAAGAAATCAATAAAAAATCAACATGATAGTGATGATACAGTACGTAACTACAAGGAAGAAAAGTCTTGTAGTTAGAGTTAGGGCTAGGACTCGGCAGAGAGATTTAAACTTTTTCAAAGCTGCCTTTGTAGATGAGTGTTTCACTTCCGTTTACCCATTCTGACATGGTAGTGTATTTTCCATTAAGTAAGGACTGAAATCACAGTGATGAACTCCACAAATGTGGGACACAGATTCTGTCCCCAGTGGATAATAGTCAAAATCATTATTGAAGGTAGTACATAAGGATGACATGTTTTCATGTATCAATCCGAGGCACAGCTACAGGTTGGGCAGAGAAGAAATTCAGAGCAGCCCTGCAGAGAAGGACTTGGGGGTGTTGGTTGATGAAAAAATGAACATGAGCTGGCTTCAGTGTGCACTCGCAGCCCAGAAAGCCAACTGTATCCTGGGCTGCATCAAAAGGAGCATGACCAGCAGGTCGAAGAAGGTGATCCTGCCCCTCTACTCTGCTCTCGTGAGACCTCACTTGGAGTATTGTGTGCAGTTCTGGTGTCCTCAACATGAAAAGGACATGGAACTGTTGGAACAAGTCCAGAGGAGGGCCACGAGGATGATCAGGGGACTGGAGCACCTCCCGTATGGAGACAGGCTGAGAAAGTTGAGGCTGTTGAGCCTGGAGAAGAGAAGGCTGAGTGGAGACCTCATAGCAGCCTTCCAGTATCTGAAGGGGGCCTACAAGGATGCTGGGGAGGGACTCTTCATCAGGGACTGTAGTGACAGGACAAGGGGTAACGGGTTCAAACTTAAACAGGGGAAGTTTAGATTGGATCTAAGGAAGAAATTCTTTACTGAGAGGGTGGTGAGGCACTGGAATGGGTTGCCCAGAGAGGTCGTGAATGCTCCATCCTTGGCGGTGTGCAAGGCCAGGTTGGATGAGGCCTTGGGTGACATGGTTTAGTGTGGGGTGTCCCTGCCCATGGCAGGGGGGTTGGAACTAGATGATCTTAAGGTCTTTTCCAACCCTAACTATTCTATGATTCTATGATTATATGATTAGATAAAAGTGTGCAGTTGAAACAGAACAAACATGTTGCTTTTCATTTAGACACTTTTGATGCACACTACCATGTGTAGATGGCTTTGTATTTAGGATGATATGTAGTTGTGTCATTCTTTGGGTGATGTATTGCTTCTCTGAGGTTCTAGGCCTTCTTTTTTCTTCCTGAATTATTTTGGTCTTTTAAAAACATCACTGTATATATATCCTGCAGCTGGACTTCTCTACAAACATGCAAGGAAAATATTTTTATCTTTCTCAAGCATGAGGATTGCTTGATGTTAATGGCTATAGTAGAAATATTTCTATCCATCTATGCAGGCCTCTGATCCATAAACCTTATTGCCCACAGCCTAAAGAACACAGAAACATATCAGTTGTGAAATAGGTCAGAACTGAACTCCTTTTTATGGCTGCATAACATAAGGGAAGAGAACGGTTGACTGGGTGAAGGTCATGTAATAGATTGCAGCAGAGCTGAAAACAGTCTTTAATTGAAAAAGCTTTTGAGTTGGAAGTCCAAGTTACTGCCTAAGGTATCAGCTATACTCTGTATAATGTATGCTGCTTACAAACTTACCTTGGGGCGGGGGGGGGAGGAATGTTCTCTATCACGTATTGCTGAATTCTTTAACATAAAACAAGCCCATAAACAAAGAAGTCATTACAGATTTCTGCATAAGATGACACATAGCGGTAACTGAACTTAATGCAGTGCTCTGAAAGGAGTATGTGTTTGACTGTGTTTATTAGTTACAGGAATTGCTTTGAATTCTCACACTCTGTCCCTGTTTCTGTCAGCTCTGCTTTAGCCTGTTGCCCTCAGCTGTACTTTAGTTGAAGCTCGTAATATTTAAGTCTGCTTTGTCTTTCCAGATATCAAAGCAAATGAATTTATAAGTCCCTTGACTCCTGTGCTATACACATGAGCTGTCTTTCCACAACATGGGAACTGGTAAAACAAGGAAATGTCATTCACACAGGGTTCAGCATTTGAAGAGGTTAAATAATAATTGTCTAATGGATATTTTTGAGAAAAAGTGACTTAATGTCATGACCTTCTGTGCTTAGTGCGTGGTGAAAGAGCAAAAGGAAAAGAATCTGAAGCTGACAGGATTTTTAACGAAAGGCATTGATAAAATTGAGGCAGATTAGTTTTCATGAAGGACCCATACAGGCTGATACAAAGTGAAGTACACAAAATGCTATTACATTAGCAACCAAATTAGCATGGTATCTCAGGACTCAGACCTTGATAGAGCTAAGGATGGGTGATTTCTTAAGAGGTGATAAATGGAATTCTGAAATATCTGTGTGGCTTGGCTTATCACAGAATTGTTGAGGTTGGAAGAAGCCTCTTGAGGTCATCTATTCCAACCCCCTCCCTGCTCAGGTGATGCCACCAACAGCCAGTTGCCCAACACTATATTCAGGTGGCTTTTGAATATATTCAAGGATGAAGTTTTTACAACCTCCCTGGGCAACCTGTTCAAGTGCTTGGTCACCCTCAGAATAAAAAAGTATTGAACTTCATGAGGTTCCTGTTGGCCCATTTGTCCAGGCTGTCAGGGCTGGCAGCATGACCAACTGGTCTATCAGCCATTCCACCCAGTTTTGTGTCATTCAGCAAACATGCTTAAGGGTACATTCTGCCCCAGCATCCAGATCAGTAATGAAGTTGTTAACCAGGATCAAACCCAGTACTGGCCCCTGGGGTACATCGCTAGTTATTGGCCTCCAACTAGACTTAGTACCACTGGTCACTACCTCCTGGACTGTGATGTGCAGCCAGTTTTAAATCCACCTCACAGTCTGCTCCTCCCACTGATATTTCAACAGCTTCTCTATGAGGAGCTGCGTTGTGATTTAAGCCCTGTTGGCAAATCAGCCACACAGTTTCTACTCACCTCCCCGCCCCACCCCCACCCCGGAGGGATGGAGAGGAGAATCGAAAGAATGTGACTCCCACGGGTTGAGATAAGAACAGTCCAGTAACTCAGGTATAACACAAATCACTACTGCTGCCACCAATAATAATAATGATAAGGGAAATAACAAGGGAAGAGAATACAATACCACCCACCGAAACGAGCCTGACCGAGCAGAGAGTGCCCTTCCGGATAACTCCCAGTTACATCCTGGGCATGACGTGCTGTGGTATGGAATACCTCTTTGGCTAGTTTGGGTCAGGTGTCCTGTCCCTGCTTCCTCCCGGCTTCCCCTCCTCCCTGGCAGAGCATGAGACTCACGAAGTCCTTGGTCAGACCAAACATCAGTGTTATCAGCTCTATTCCCAGGCTGAAAGTCAAAAACACAGTGCTGTACCAGCTCCTAAGAAGGAGAAAAAATGACTGCTACTGCTAAACGAAGGACAGTATCCACGCCTTATTCCATACCATTCATGTCATGCTCAGATCCCACATTTTCAATATACCATCACTCTTACATATATATACATCCACATAGACAGAGAGAAAGAGGTCATTTCTTAGTGCATGGACCAATCTCTATAATGCTGCTGAGTCCATTCGGTCCATGGTGTCAGATTCCATCTCTTGTAACAGTCTTTCAGAGCAGGAGAGGCTGTGTGCAGTGTTGGATCGTTGCCTGCTGATGCTGATCGTTCCTTTACCGCAGAACTCATCTGTTTCTATCAAAGTTCATTCTCTGTTGGGATGATGGTTGGAGGGAAGTCAGGGCCAGTCGCTGGTGCCCTGCAGACTTCTAGTTGATGGGCTGTGAAAGTATTACATAGCAGGCAACAGCATACAATTGAGTTCATTGGCTGTTTTCCCCTAAAATCAAATCCCTTGAAGTATACATTGGACTTCCCCATCTTCCCGCATTATGCATCAAGTATATCCGGGTCCGTGAGCAAAAGCAATCCCACGAGTGGGTTTGCCTTTACCTGAAGCAGGAATAACCCAGACTGTCTTCCTCAGCAAATTCTTCATGTGCACCACAGGAAATTTGTCCCCCTCTACAATATGTAAAAGTTCTGACTGTGCTGGGCCAGCCCTGTTGGCAGATCCTCTGGTGTTGACCAACCAGGTGGCCTTTGGTAAGTGTGTATCCCAATGCTTGAAAGTTCCCCCACCCATTGCTCTCAGTGTAGTTTTTAACAGCCCATTGTACCGTTCGATTTTCCCAGAGGCTGGTGCATGGTAGAGGATGTGATATACCCACTCAATGCCATGCTCTTTGGCCCAGGTGTCTATAAGGTTATTCCGGAAATGAGTCCCATTGTGTGACTCAATTCTCTCTGGGGTGCTGTGTCGCCACAAGATTTGTTTCTCAAGGCCTAGGATAGTGTTCCTGGCAGTGGCATGGGGCACAGCATGTGTTTCCAGCTATCCGGTGGTTGCTTCCACCATGGTAAGCACATGGCGCTTGCCTTGGCGGGTTGGTGGGAGTGTGATATAATCAATCTGCCACGCCTCCCCATATTTATACTTCAGCCATCGTCCTCCATACCAAAGAGGCTTTAACCACTTGGCTTGTTTAATTGGAGCACATGTTTCACAGTCATGAATAACCTGGGCAATAATGTCCATTGTTAAGTCCACCCCTCGATCACGAGCCCATCTGTATGTTGCATCTCTGCCCTGATGACCTGAAGTGTCATGGGCCCACTGGGCCAAAAATAATTCACCTTTATGTTGCAAATCTAAGTCCATCTGAGCCACTTCAATCTTAGCAGCTTTATCCACTTGTTGGTTGTTCTGGTGTTCCTCAGTGGCCCAACTCTTGGGTACATGGGCATCTACATGGCGTACCTTCACCACCAGGTTCTGCACCCGGGCAACGATATCTTGCCACAGTGCAGCAGCCCAGATGGGTTTACCTCTGCGTTGCCAGTTGCTCTGCTTCCATTGCTGCAACCACCCCCACAGGGCATTTGCCACCATCCATGAGTCAGTACAGAGATAAAGTACTGGCCACTTTTCTCGTTCAGCAATGTCCAGGGCCAGCTGGATGGCTTTCACCTCAGCAAACTGACTTGATTCACCCTCTCCTTCAGCAGTTTCTGCAACTTGTCATTGAGGACTCCATACGGCTGCCTTCCATCTCTGATCCTTTCCCACAATATGGCAGGACCCATCAGTAAGCAAGGCATACTGCTTTTCCCTTTCTGACAGTTTATTATATGGTGGGGCCTCTTCAGCACGCATCACTCTCCTCCTCTGGTGACATTCCAAAATCTTTGCCCTCTGGCGAGTCCATGATGACTTCTAGAATGCCTGGACGACTGGGATTTCCTATTTGAGCTCATTGCGTAATTAGTGCAGCCCATTTACTCCACATAGCATCAGTTGCATGATGTGTAGAGGAGACCCTGCCTTTGAAAATCCAGCCCAGCACGGGCAACCAGGGTGCCAGGAGGAGCTGTGCTTCAGTGCCAATCACCTCTGAAGCAGCTCGGACCCCTTCACAGGTTGCCGGTATCTCTTTCTCAGTTGGGGTATAGCTGGCCTCAGATCCTTTGTATCCCCGACTCCAAAAGCTGAGGGGTTGACCTCGAGTCTCCCCTGGAGCTTTCTGCCAGAGGCTCCAGGTAGGACCATTCTCCCCGGCTGCGGTGTACAGTACAGTTTTTACATCTGGCCCAGTCCGGACTGCTCCAAGGGCTACTGCAGGAACTGTCTCATGTTTAATTTGCTCAAAGCCTTGTTGTTGCTCAGGGCCCCATTTAAAATCATTCTTTTTCCGGGTCACATGATAGAGAGGGCTTACAATTGAACTGTAATTTGGGATGTGCATTCTCCAGAACCCCACAGCACTCAAGAAAGCTTGTGTTTCTTTCTTATTAGTTGGTGGAGACATTGCTGTTATCTTGTTGATCACATCTGTGGAGATCTGGCAACGTCCATCTTGCCATTTTATTCTCAAAAATTGAATCTCCTGTGCAGGTCCCTTGACTTTACTCCGTTTTATGGCAAAACCAGCTTTCAGCAGGATTTGGATTATTTTCCTCCCTTTCTCAAAGACTTCTTCCTCTGTATCGCCCCACACAATAATGTCATCAATGTATTGCAGGTGTTCTGGAGCTTGCCCCTGTTCCAGTGCATTCTGGATCAGTCCATGGCAGATGGTAAGGCTGTGTTTCCACCCCTGGGGCAGTCGGTTCCAAGTGTACTGGACACTCCTCCAAGTAAAAGCAAACTGTGGCCTGCATTCTGCTGCCAAAGGAATTGAGAAGAATGCATTGGCAATATCGATCGTGGCATACCACTTGGCTGCCTTTGACTCTGATTCATACTGAAGTTCTAGCATGTCCAGTACAGCAGCACTCAATGGTGGTGTGACTTCATTCAGGCCACGATAGTCTACTGTTAGTCTCCACTCTCCGTTAGACTTTTGCACTGGCCATATGGGGCTATTAAAGGGTGAGCGGGTCCTACTGATCACTCCCTGACTCTCCAGTCTACGAATCAGCTTATGGATGGGAATCAGGGAGTCTTGGTTCGTGCGATATTGCCGCCAGTGCACTGTTGTGGTCGCGATTGGCACTTGTTGTTCTTCGACCTTTAGCAACCCCACAACAGAAGGATCCTCTGAGAGACCAGACAAGGTGGACAGCTGCTGAATTTCCTCAGTCTCCAAAGCAGCAATACCAAAAGCCCATTGGTACCCTTTTGGGTCTTTGAAGTACCCTCTCCTGAGGTAGTCTATGCCAAGGATGCATGGAGCCTCTGGACCAGTCACAGTGGTGTGCTTTAGCTATTTCGTCCCAGTCAGGCTGATCTCAGCCTCCAGTACAGTCAAATTTTGGGATCCTCCTGTCACTCCAGAAATATAGATGGGTTCCACCCGTTGACAGCTTGATGGCATCAGGGTACACTGTGCACCGGTATCTACTAGAGCCTTATACTTCTGTGGACCTGATGTGCCAGGCCATCTGACCCACACAGTCCAGTAAATCTGATTGTCCCCTACCTCCACCTGGCTGGAGGCAGGGCCTCTCTAATAGTCATCACAACATTGGACACTTAAGTCATGTTGAAAGGGATTATTCTTTGTTATCACAGGAGCTGAATTAAAATCAGCTCTTCTACTCCATCTGGGAACCTGCTCTCCAGAGACTGAAGCCACAGCTCTCATGGGATGATCAGCCTTGACCCTTGTTCTTATTTTCAATTCACTCACTGTTCCTCCAAAGCTGAAGTAGGTTTTCCATCCCACTTCGTCATGTCTTCTCCATGATCCCGTAGGTAAAACCATAGCGTGGCCCGTGACGTATACCTTCTATATTTTCTCTCTTGAACAATAAGACAACTTTTGTTAATAGCTGAAACGTGTGTTGGTACACGTGAGGAGCTGGATAAATCAGATAGATCGTCCCTCAATTGTTTGAGATCCTGGGACAGTTTTTCCACAGCTGAGATGATGGAAGGGATGAGATGGTCTTCAAACTCTTGGAGTTTATGAATCATTTCATCCACTGTTGGTGTTACTATGTCATTCCAGGTTACTGTTGCCAATGAATGGGCGTATGATGACGGTGCATTCTGTGTAAGTTTTCGCCACATGGGTCGTGTACATTCGACTTCATCTGGGTCTATGGGTATATCCCCGTTATTTGGCTTGATGTGATAGATCATCTCTATGATGGCTGATTGCCTCAGAGACTGGATGCCTTTGTCTAAAGTAGTCCACTTGGCCGAACGAGTCATAACATCGTCCTTGTATGGAAACCTTTCTTTCACAGCTGCCTAGAGCCGCCTCCAAAGACTGAGGGACCTTTTCTCTCTTGCCATTGTTTTGTCAATTCCCCCTTCTCTAGCAAGTGATCCCAGCTGCTTGGCTTCCATACCTTCTAGTTCGTGACCATCGGCCCCATTGTCCCAGCATCGGAGCAACCAGCTGATGATGTGCTCCCCTGGTTGACGGGTAAAATCTTTTCGCATATTCCGTAGCTCGGTTGAGGTCCGAGGTCGAGAAGTCACCTCTTCTTCTTCTTTGTCATGTGATGATGACTCCTGATCAGATGGTGGCCAGGGTGGTGAATACATTGTTTCTTCATCTTGCTTCACCCTTCTTGCCTCTTTTTTGCTTTTTCTCTTGTGTACAGGGGCAACCGATATTGGCATGAATTGGTCCTCTGGTTTAGCTGCAGTGATTATCACTGTGGTTTGAGTAGCAACTGTACTTGTTGCTGGGGGTTGTGTAGCTGCTGTGCTTGGAGCTGGGGTAGCTGCGCTGTCTGTTGCAGTCGAAGTTTGAGTAGCTACTGTACTTGTCCTTGGGGGTGGTGTAGTTGCTGTACTTGTTGCTGGGGTAGCTGTGCTGTCCGTTGCAGCCAAAGTTTGAGTAGCAGCTGTACTTGTCGCTGGGGGTGGTGTAGTGCTGTGCTTGGAGCTGGAGTAGCTGCGCTGTCTGTTGCTTTGCCGTCAGATCCAGGGACATTTTTTTCCTTTTGAAGGTGCTGGATAGTTTTGAACAAGGCCCTGTAAGCATAGGCCAAGCCCCAGCACGTTGACATGATTTGTCCCTCTCTGGTATGACCAGGATGACAACACACCTCATTTAAGTGTTTTACTAATTCATCTGGATATTGCACTTGTTCAGTGGTGAAGTTCCAAAGCACTGGAGGGGCCCACTGACCTAGATACTTGCCCATTCTATCCCACACACCCTGCCACTCATGGCTGTCCAGCCTCGGGGAAAATCTCTCGGTCCCCCTATATCGCCGTCTAACCCCAGACAAGAGCCAAACCTGACTCTGCTTAACTCTTGAGATCAGATGTAATGGTCGTGGACGAAACACACTCTGTATGCGTGCCAACATGGTGATCCCCATCACAATCAGCAAACAGGTCTGAACAGTATTAAAAGGCCATTCAAAAACTTCAAAACTCTCAAACGATGGTGTAAATGGTCGGGGGGGGGGGGGGGGCGGGGCAGGGCTGGGAGGGTAAGAGAATGTCTCCTTCACAGGTTGACCACCAGAGAAGGAGAAAAAAGATGTGTAATTGCTAAGGACTTGTATTATATACCTCCCAAAGTATAAAGGTGGTGATCACACTGGGAACATAAGACAGATCAGTTTCATGATCAATGATTCTATTGTATTACAAGTCATTACCATAAAGTACAGTGAGACAAGAACCTTAGCCCAAGCCCCACACTTGAAAAACACTAACACAGCAAATACTGGCTGTAAGTAAGGTACGATATACCGAAACTGTGTGATCAAGAGAAACAACTTTGAGAGCCAATAAATCAGCATTGTGACGAGTGACTACTAATCCAAAACAATGAATGCTTATCACAAATACGATTAGACACACTCCGGTCAGATCTGTCGTTATCTCAAACCCTCATGCCCCACACTGGGTGCCAAAAAAAGAACTGTCGTGGTTTAAGCCCTGTCAGCAAGTCAGCCACGCTGTTTCTACTGCCCCCCCCCCACCCCCCTGGAGGGATGGAGAGGAGAATCAAAAGAATATAACTCCCACGGCTTGAGATAAGAACAGTCCAGTAACTAAGGTGTAACACAAACCACTACTGCTACCACCAGTAATAATAATGATAAGAGAAATAACAAGGGAAGAGAATACGATACCACCTGCCAAAACGGGCCTGACCGAGCAGAGAGTGCCCTTCCGGGTAACTCCCAGTTACCTCCTGGGCATGATGTGCTGTGGTATGGAATACCTCTTTGGCTAGTTTGGGTCAAGTGTCCTGTCCCTGGTTTCTCCTGGTTTCTCCTCCTCCCTGGCAGATCATGAGACTCACGAAGTCCTTGGTCAGACCAAACATCAGTGTTATCAGCTCTGTTCCCAGGCTGAAAGTCAAAAACACAGTGCTGTACCAGCTCCTAAGAAGGAGAAAAAATGACTGCTACTGCTAAAGCCAGGACAAGCTGATAGGGTAATGGTGTTGAAAGTATTCCCAAAGTTAAGGTAGGCAATATCCACTAATCCAGTATCTAGTAGTCATTCATCGTAGAAGGTTTTCATGTTGGTTAGGTGTGACTTCCCCTTGGTGAATCTATGCTAACGACTCATGATCTCATTGTTCTTCATGTGTCTGGTAATGTATACCAGGATTATTGGGTGTATCATTTTACCAGGTGTTGGGGTGAGGCTGGTCAGCCTGTCATTCCCTGCGTTCTCCTGCTTGTCCTTTTTGAAGATAGGAGTAACATTTCTTTCCTCTGCTTCCTCTGTTTTGTGTACTTAATTTCTTCCCTGAGGTGTTCTGCTCTCAGCTTCGGTAGAGTTTTATTTCTAAGTAAATAAAGATGAAATGAGTGGTTTTCTGCAAAGCAAGCTGCTGCTTTGTAAGACTGGAAGGAAGAAGAAAGGGGTGAGGCAAATTTGGACTTGCAGAGTAGAATCACCATTGTTCAAGTAAACCTCACTATTAAACCTGCAGCAGCCTTTTACAGTGACAAAAATCAGTCTGAACACTTGATTGTAAAAGAGAAGGGCCCTCATAGTATTAAGAAAACAGCGTTCTGTGTGATCTGAGAGTCCCAGCTTACACATAAACTACAGATATTAGAAAGTGATTTTCCTTGCAATGTTTTTAATCACATTTGTTTTCCCTGGTTGGTCAGGAACAAGTGAGAGCACAGACTGACTTTCATGCTACCTATATGCAGCATCATATGCCACCACTACCACAGCCAGGATTCATTAGATCAAGTGTGCTACAACTGCAATGACTTTGTGATGTACCCTTAACCCTGTCTCACCACATGAAAGTGGAGACAACCTCTTGATGTGCTTTATTTCCACATTAAGTGCACAGGAAGTAAGGGAGGAGGAGGTACCTGCAACGTAGGAGAATAAAAAGCTTAACCTGACTCTGTTATTCTGATCTACACGGAATTACCCATTCCTGATGAATGGTGTGTGTTTTCAAAAAACTATAAATGACTAAAACTGTGCATAATCCTAAGCATAGGGTAACATTTTCTAGTTATAAAAAATAAAATCTTTTTGAGAATTAACCTTGGATTCTGCAATTATGTAGAAACAGAAGACAAAATATTTCAAACATGTCTGTCATACAGAAAATAGATGTCTAAAATCCCCTTAATAGGCATTTTTCATTTTCCAGGCTGTATGACTTCAATTAGTGAAACAGCAGGAATTATGAAAGCTGGATTTTTTTTTTCCCACCTTGACCACTGAGTCCTTGTGTATTGTAAAAGTGTAGTAACGCTTCCAAGTCTCAGTTCTCTGCACATCAGATAGGGCATATTATAGAATCATAGAATCATAGAATAGTTAGGGTTGGAAAGGACCTTAAGATTGTCAAGTTCCAACCCCCCTGCCATGGGCAGGGACACCTCACACTAAACCATGCCACCCAAGGCCTCATCCAACCTGGCCTTGAACACCGCCAAGGATGGAGCATTCACGACCTCCCTGGGCAATCCATTCCAGTGCCTCACCACCCTCTCAGTAAAGAATTTCTTCCTTATATCCAATCTAAACTTCCCCTGTTTAAGTTTGAACCCGTTACCCCTTGTCCTGTCACTACAGTCCCTGATGAAGAGTCCCTCCCCAGCATCCTTGTAGGCCCCCTTCAGATACTGGAAGACTGCTATGAGGTCTCCACTCAGCCTTCTCTTCTCCAGGCTCAACAGCCCCAACTTTCCCAGCCTGTCTTCATACGGGAGGTGCTCCAGTCCCCTGAAGAAGCAACATGCATGCAAAGTATATGAAGAGTATATATTTGTACTGTATAAGAAATAGGGGGTTTACCTCGAGGAAGAATTGATTAGTTTTTGGTGGGGCAGAATGCTGAAAATTCCTGGTGGTGTTCAAGGCCAGGTTGGACAGGGTTTTGAGCAAACTGGTCTGGTGGAAGGTGTCCCTGCCAATAGCAGGGAGTTGGAACTGTATGAGCTTTAAAGTCCCTTCTAACACAAACCATTCTAAGATTCTATGATGTAAAGCTTTATGTACATAGATAAAAAGATGGAAGATTAAGAATTATAAAAGGCAAAGGAGAGAAAATAGCATTTAGATCTTCTCTTCATGCCTAACAAAATATGTAGCAAGATGACTGAAGTCAGATGTGGTGGCTGGCCATTTTTGTGACAGCTGTCTTTAAGCAGATAAATATCAATCAAGATGTGTATTACCTAGAGCAAAACTGGAGCAGAGGGCTGGTGAAGGAAGTGTATCAGTGGCAGGATTTATAAAATCAGGCTCTACAACATAGTGATGCTGTTCTTTTATTTCCTAAGGAAATCAAGCACTAGATGTTGTTTTCCTGCTTTATTATTTTCCAACACTTTTATTTTACTCCTACACCAAGTGCTGCAAGCTCCTCTCTGTTCTTCCTTTCCTGTGCCATAATTTTGGTATCCATGCGTTCTGTGATTCAGTGTCACTGGGGAAACATTGCTTTAATGATTTGCTATTTAACTGCTCCTTGCATCATCAGAGAAGCGGCAGCATTGACGAAGTACAGACTTCCCATAGGGAGTACTATATCAGTGGAGAGATAAGTTGCTATGGTAATACGTTACATAGCAATGAGGGATTTTGGAAGATGCATCTGACAGTTTGAGGTAAAGTATCATTATTTCCTTGCAGCTTTCAGGAAGTGTCATAACCTGAATTTCAGTGGGCTTTTTTCTCCCTTTTTTTTCTTTTTTTTTTTTTTTTCTTTGTGAGGTGACATTTCTCTACAGCCCTGAGCATGCCACAGAACAAAAATGAAATGCTTCTGTCCTTATGGAGTCAACAGTTCAAATTAAAACGAGAGGGAGGAGGTCACTTCTGAGGCAATTAATAAAGCATGTGGTCAAATGGCTATACAGGTTTTCTGTGTCCTTGCCTCTCTTTCACGTGAACTCACTCATCATCATTTTATAGGCATGAGAGATGCATGAAACAAAAATATGGAACTTGTGAAAAGTAATCATTAGTCATTAGAAGTCTTGTAAAATAGAATAGAAGGAGATTCCTGAGAATAATAAGAAAGCAGAGGAAAAATGAACAATAGAAAACCCCCAAACCCCTTGTTTTTCCAACAAACAAGGAATTCTGAAAAGAGCCAATAATGAAAAGCTTAAAAAGTAACCCTTGAAACTGAAATGTAATTCCAGCAGATGTGTTCTCCATTTTCAACTTTTTGGTCAGATATTTTGTCTAAGTATGAATGAACACCAATATTTTATCCATGTGTGGAGACAGAAGGGGCATGGTGTATGGAAATAGGAGGAGGACAGTGAAATATTTCCCTCCAGGACAAGAAGAAACAAGTTCTTAGAACAATCTGTATACTTCATGTTTACATATGAATATATTTTTGAACAATTACATTCCCTATCTTTGAGATGCTAGGGATGTGTGAGGGTTGTCCACACTCTTGATTGCTCCTGAGGTTTTGTTGTTTTGTACCTTTGGACAGAATACGTGTCTGTGCTGCCCACTTGAGGAGTATATGTACTGGAATGTTTGGCACTTAGTATTTGCTTACAGCAATTTTGGATTTCACCAAACCTACAGAAATTAGCCTTTCTCTAGGGCAGGTGCAGACATGAGAACTCTAGTTTAGTGGGTCTTTGGTGTGTCATATTCTCCTTGGCATTCTGGATGCTTCTGTGATGATAATTTCAATTCATATTCTG
This sequence comes from Psittacula echo, assembly GCF_963264785.1. Classification (NCBI taxonomy): domain Eukaryota; kingdom Metazoa; phylum Chordata; class Aves; order Psittaciformes; family Psittacidae; genus Psittacula; species Psittacula echo. The sequence goes on from NC_137739.1 coordinate 12,317,669, forward strand.
AATAGATACATGTAAAATGTAGCTTTTCAGTGTTTATACAGCCTTGCTTAATGATGTGCACATTTCTTGCTCTGGATGTTAAAGCATCCATGGATCTTACGTTTTTTGTTTTCCTTTTTTAAAAAGGCAGCCAATATTACTTTCTAGAATACACAGTATCAATGCCTAAATTCTGTTAACTTTTAAAAAGACTTGTGTTCCTGAGCCCCTTAAACAGTTCTGAAAAATGCAGCCCATACATCAAATACTGAAAGGCTATTGATGTAGCCCATTTTTGACCTCGGGTAAAGTCCTGAATTCAGATATCAAATTAAGGGTTAGTGTACATCATCTTGGCTCCAGGCAAGATTAGATACTTGAACTAAGAGAAGACATTTAATGTTAGGGAGAAACTAACATAAGCCGTGTTGTGTAACAGATTATTTCATACTATTAGGTTTGTCATAAATGTTTGATGAATGGTAATTCCCTGATCTAATATCAAACCTCTGGGAGCAATGTGTTTGAATGATGTCATTGCTTAATGTTTAAAGCTGTTAATATGATTACCTGAAATCATTGCAAGAACATGATGCTTGTGGAGACTGCCTAATAATTTAGCTGCACTTGTTCTTACAGCATCTCTGCTCTGCGAAGTTTCAGTGTGGTACAGCTAAAACCTTTTATTCTTTTTTCCAGAGTTGTTTTTTTATTCTCATCACTAAAATTGTTAGGCTGCAGCAAACAGTATTGCCATTACTGTGGCAGGGGAAGAACCATGGCTTAAAAGCAAAGTTTGTCAAGCTGCAGAACGTGACACAGTCATGAGAGAGCTGGTGATCTGTGGTTAGCCAAACGAGCTCTTGTTCTCCTCATTGCAATGTTTGTGTTAGAAGAGAGTAACCTCTATGGACTGGGTTTCTTGGTGGTTTGGTGTTTTTTGTTTGTTTTTGTTCTTGGTTTAAGTTTGGGTTTTTCTTAGTGATTTCTGGAGTTGTAATAGAGAGGATGATGATGGATCTGGGCACATAAAGGGTGATCCATGAAGACAAAAAGGGTAGAAAAAATGTTCATCTTTTCATTGCATTGTGGTTTGGTTTTTTTGCAAATGTTCGATTACTGCCCATCCTGCTAAAAATGGTGGCAAATAAAAGAATAATTATAATTTTCACTTACACAGAAACCCTGTTTCATTGAATAGTTTTGACCTGATTCCTTCTGTTTAGTATGAATTGCCTTGCTCTTTGATTGCAGTGCAGAAAAGTAAGAAGGCATGCTGGTTTGGTTTGGGTTTTTTGTTTCTTTTTTTATGATGATCCAAACTGATTAAGTCTGACTTCTACTGCCTGCATGTATGTGAGAATACTATATCTTAAAAATGCGTATGCTGTTCCAAGCACATCTGTAGAGGGCTTTAAGGCATGCCTATTACAAATAGTATCATACCCTTCTAGTACTTGTCTATTGAAGATCATAGAAAAATAATCAAATTATGTCTTTGTTTTGTAAAACAGATTTTTTTTACCAGCAAATTTTTTGTGAAAACATTTAAACCATATATATTGATAATGTGTGATCTTTATTACAATGGAATCTGGGCATATTGTATTTTGGGGGATGTGATTGACTAGAATTTTCCATACACTCTACTTTTTGTCACAGTGCTGTTATGTTTCCATTCCATATAGAAATACCTGTCACTTGAAACTGTTTCATAGAGAGCACAGACTACTTAAATAGTCTTCTGCAGACCACTGTTGAGGCACTAATGGTGATGAGCCTCTGGCAAGGGCTAGAAGACACTTTTGCTTCCTGGAATATAAAACCTGAAAATAAAATATTTGAACCAGGGCTTCCTGTATCTGATGCATCTCTAGGGTTTGGTTGGTTGTGGGTTTGTTTTTTGGTTTTGTTTTTGGTTTTTTTCAGTCAAACCTGTAGTTTATTGATTTCTTCCATCAGTTTATTGCCCACATTTTAAACTTACAGAACCAGTTTCACTGAATCTTGGTACTTTTGCTGAGAAAGGGAAAAAAGAATTATGTATCATTTCTTACAAGTCAGTTCCTGAAATGGATTGAGGAAGGCTTTACACTGCTTGTTTTACACCACTGCTCCAATGGTCAGATGCTTGGGATACAGAATAAGCAGTGCTTTTCTTTCTCTGATACCTCTGCTCTCTGTCCTCTTGTCCTGGGTTCAGCAGTAGCAGTCATTTTTTCTCCTTCTTAGTAGCTGGTGCAGCACTGTGTTTTTGACTTTCAGCCTGGGAACAGAGCTGATAACACCGATGTTTAGACTGACCAAGGACTTTGTGAGTCTCATGCTCTGCCAGGGAGGGGAAGCTGGGAGGAAGCAGGGACAGGACACCTGACTCAAACTAGCCAAAGAGGTATTCCATACCATAGCACGTCATGCCCAGGATGTAACTGAGAGTTACCTGGAAGGGCTGGATCACTGCTGGGTGGGGGCGAGTTATCGGTCGGAGGGGGGCAAGGTATTGTATTCTCTTCCCTTGTTATTTCTCTTATCATTATTATTATTGGTGGTAGCAGCAGTGGTTTGTGTTATACCTTAGTTACTGGACTGTTCTTATCTCAAGCCGTGGGAGTTGCATTCTTTCAATTCTCCTCCCTGTGCCTCCAGGAGTGGGGGGAAGAAAGGGTCGGGAGGGGAAGTAGACTGCGTGGTTCTGTTTTACTGCCTGGGCTTAAACCATGACACCTCTCTTGACCCACTCTTTCAGAGCTCCTTAAGGAAGGGCTTTTTCAAAACTAGGAATTGAGGTCTTACGCACAGAAACATGTGCAGCACAGATTTTTTCAACCTAATGTAGCTGTTATATTGGTGATACAAGTATCGTAGTCTCATAACCTATTTTAACTAGCTGTAGGCTTTCTTTGTGTTGACATGCAAACACTTTCTTTGCAACTACGAATTATTTAGGTTAATCAGAATAATTCAGAATATATTAAAATGCATCCCAATTTCTCAATGGCTACATATGGTTAAAGCATTGGAAGAGACTTTCAAAGACTTGTGAGAATAAAACGGTTGGTGTTCTTTTCAACAGGAATTCAAAACCTGATTGTCATTTGTGGCATTTCCGTTGAAATTCTTGTTTACTTAGATTGCGTATTTGACTAATATTTTGGCTTCCATGTTGCCATAAAGAAAGGAAAATAGTTTGGGTTTAGGTGTTACAAATTGTTATGCTCTCACAATGGTGAATATGGTGTTTATGGTGTATGCTTTGAATGTGCATAATCTCTTCACTGTTTAGTATAGGTAGGACAGATGAAGGTTACTTTGGGAATGGTAACATGAAGATTTGATCCTCATCTTCTGAATCTCACTCCACTTGAACCGTATTTGCCTCTGAATTTTGTACTATTATTGTTGTACAACCATACACACTCCTCTGAGTTCTGTGAATGTATCTATGAAAAAGTGCCAAGAAAAAGGCTACACTATTGTAATCGGGTGAGATTTTGTTTTGGTTTTGTTTTTAAGATACTTGGTGTCTTCAGCTTCTCCTGACTTGAATGGGAGTTGCAGAAGTTAAAAACCTCTTGGGGAAGGAACTCCAAATCCTTGCTATTCCAGGCTGGTTGCATTAGAAATGTACAGAGACTCCTGTATAAAACATTTCACTTCAGCCTGGTTTTTCAGGTCAAAGCACTTGGTATAGGTGGCCTTCCTGAAGTTATTTCTGTGCGAGTTGTGCATGGGTAGAAAGGAAGCGAGTTTACACCTTTCGCCTGCATCTACAGCTCACAGGCATGAGATGTGGTGTTGGGGAAGTCAGAACGCCAAAGCAAGGACTTATTGGTACATCAGAGAATCATCAGTGGAACTCAGTGAATCTTTCATAACTACACACTCTTGTAATCCATGTCTGACTCCCCTCCCAAGAGTTTGTATTGACACTCAGAAGTGGCTTCTCTCACAAGTACTTGAGGATTAAGGATGAAGTTATGGAGGGAGAATAATGAAGACTTCTAGGAGGAAGAGGAAAGCAGAGGCCAATAAAGCCCTTGACATAAGAGAGGGTAACTGTATGTAGTCTCCAAAGTAGAAATGGGTCAGAAAATAGCACCCAGTTATATGAAAGCAGCGCAATGGGAAAGAGAAATGGTAGGACAGAGTGAGGTATTCATTTGTTTCAGTTCAGTCAACACTGGAGTCTTTGTGCCAGTTCGTCTCTGTAATTGGTCAGCTTTATGGTATATATTTCTTTAAGCAATATAATAGCAGGGTTCAAGTATTGTAACATCAGTTTAATTTCTTAAATGACTAATTTTGCAGCAATGTGTCTATCTGCCGACAGTGTGGAAAAAACAAAAGCTCGGGTACAGTGGGATTTTAATGCCGGAGAATAAGCTGGTTAGCATAAGGAACAGCTGCAGTTACATCTCTTTGCTCTCTGTAATTCTTTTTCTTTACATTCTGGGCAACAATGATACCTTAGCTTATGTTGAAGTATCAACAAATTCTTCTGCAAAGAGTGTAATGAATGGATCCAGAAATATTTTCCACCTTGCTGATAATTGCAGCTTGTCTCCTTGTACATGGCTTTCTACCCTGAGATCTTGAAGCAAACTTTCATTAGGGACAATCTGCTTTATTTATGCCACAGTCTGACAAACAGGTTGGGAGAAATTGCATTGACCTATGTATAATTATTTGATTTCAGTATTTCAGTCTGAGTCAACTCTGGGACATTTCTCTTCTCTTACTTTCTTGCATTTACTGCTATTTATTCTTATCAAATGCAGCCAAATGTAAACTCAGAAAGACAGAAAGCAGACTATGCATCCATCTGCGCATTATGAGCTCCTGACATTAAACCCTGATGAACTGAAAAATCCAACACCCGTTAGCAGAAATGTTTCTTTGTATCTTAAAGCCAAAGAGAATCTACCAGGTTTGTCCTGTTGTTCATGCACATATGCCTTCAATTGCAGGTTCTCTTTTTTGGTCTCAGAATTTCTGACCACTGCTAATTTAGACCACTGGTAACCTGTTGGGTGCCACATATTTTGGCTTCCACATGGCTTCCACAAATTCACATGCTGAAGGACTTAAGAAGTAGACAACCCTTTAAGTGTCCAGCAGCTCAAATCTGTGTGCAAGTGATGTCAGCCAGTTAAAATTTTAAAGATCTTTGTTTCTAGAGGTATTCTTGGATATTCTCAGTAGATGCCCAGCTGCACAATTTCACCTGTGCAGGACTCAACTCTTAATTTTTATAAATAAATGCATTTCTAGTTTATGCTTTATGGCTTACTGTAGAATAATCTTTCAGGAAATTATTCAGGACCTGGATAATAAAAGAAACAAAAAACCAGATTGTAGCTTTTAAGAGCTATGAACAGATTAAAAATATGGAAAAACTCTGATCTGGGACGCTTTTCATTGCTGTTTCTTTTGGTAGCGTAAGATGTAACAGCATTAGCAAACCTGCTTATGGATTTTGAATATTTCTGTTCTCTTCTGTGGATAGAGAATGCTTTCACCCCCGGTGTCATGGGGTTTATATGATGTTTCTTTTCTACATAGCACTCCCTTGATCAAAAATTAAAGTACAAAAAAGGACAGTTATAACGCACCACATCATTTTGAGCAATGTAAAAGGTAAAACAGGCAGGCTTTCAAGATGCATTGTGCATTCATCAGGCTACAGAAAATAGAACAATATGGGGCTAAAAAGATAGTGGCAAGGTGCGTGGCGTTAAACGGTAATTGAATTCAGATCGTAGTGATCAATAAATAAAGAAGAGAAAGATACGAACACACTAAAGCTAAGGTGGGGATAGAAGTTCCTTTGCTTTATACTTCTTTCCAGATTACGATGGCAGGAGGTTTATACTAACTGCAATAAAGGAACCCTAACACCAATTAATGGCAGCCACATTCTATTTTTACAGGGAGAAATATTTTATAGAGAACATGCTTCTGTGACTACAGGCTTTGTGAGTCTCAGACGACTCCCTAAATATTCTTAAGCAAGCCTTTTCAAGTTTCAGTTAACCTTGATAACCTATTTATGCAATCTGGAGGAAAGTTACTCATGGGAATAAATACACAGGTTACCAGAAAGTTACAAGATGCTGAGGGGACAGAGTCTACCTCAGGGAACTTACAGAAAAAATGCCTTTCCTTTTTGTTCTTCCATTTTCAGAAACAAACTTTATTCTAATGTGAGTAGTGTTTTATCTATCATTTGTATTCCAAGGGCTCCAGAAAAAAAGAAATTACAATTTCTTTTACAGTTATATATGCCAGACCCAGAAAACAATTGAGAAATGCAGGCATCTGAAAAGGACAGCATATATCACACATATTAAGCATTATTCTTGATTACATATGGAGATTCTTTTGGGGAGATATTAAGCTCAGTAAGATTTAATGTTTCATATGTATAAATCACTCTATACAAGTCTATAATTACAAAACAAAACAGATTTCTTTATTTTAAAAAGCACACATAATCACTTCCTTGCAAACACAGGGCAGAGAGGACAGGGCAGAGAGGACAGTGCAGTCGGAGAACTTACCAAAGCCAGGAAGGTTCAGATTCTGTTTGTTTTGCCTCAGGGTTCCTATGAGGCCAAGTAAGAGTCATATCAGGCTTTTAGGCCTCCTGGGATTTTTTTGGTGGAACATAATTTGATTTGTAAATGGTGGCTTGTTAAAACAACATTGCTTTTCAGACATTTATTAGGATTGAAAGACTTGTGGAGCTTTCAGCAGGTTTCTTCAGCTGTACAGCTTAATTTCTGATTTGGGCAGCGCTGAAGGTTTTCGCTTGACAGCTTTGGGGAGACAGTGTTTTTCTGATTCCTGAAAAAATATCTAGAAAATATTTCTGAAAAGTCAGAAAAACATTTTGCAGGTATTTGAATTCAGAAAATGTAAAAACTTTTAGCAATTCAGAAATGCTAAGAATAATTACAAATTTAAGAGAGCTAACGGCATGGAAGTGTGTAAAACCACAGAGATGTGTCTACTAAAACTTTGTAAAGCTTTGTGAAGTAAAAGAATGAAATAAAAATGTGGAAGGCATCTTGTCAACTTAGGTTTCTATGTATTTTTTTATATGGCTTTTAGGACTTCAGCCTCATTACAAGTTTATCCTATTTACCGTTGCTATAACAAAATTACATAAAAAATTATAATAAACTAAAATCCGCCCAACTACCTTCTGATTTACTTATGTGATGGATGCTATTTGTTCTGTATCTTTATTTTACGTAGAATTTATTTTACATTTTAATTTAGAACCACAAATACGTGTTCTTTGAGGAGAACACAAAAGTTGCTTCTGCCCTTGACAGCAACTGCATGCACTTAAGGTTACATGGTCAAACAGGATGGACTTGAGGTTCTCTTCTGAGAGAACAGGGAGCAAACATGAAGTCTCACCTCAGAAGTGACAGAAAAAAAAGGGGCTTTACAATGTCAGTGGTTTGTAAAGCCAGCGAATTGCTGGGCTGAAATCAAACCTGAGGAAAGAGGTTTTTATATGAAGCCTCTGGTGGGGCAGTTACTCATTCCAAGAAATAATGCAATCAGAATCTGCTCAAGACCTTTGGCAAACTCATGGTCTTGTCTAAACCTATTCATGCGCTTACAAGAATTTTAACTAAGGGGTAATCTTGTATATCTGTAGGAAAGGAAAAAGATTTGCTCAGTGACGGATGATAGGACAGAGATCTTGTTAATTTGGTAAAGTAACTCTGCAGCAACAGAAAAATGTGAAGCATTCAAAACAGGCTAGGGTCCTTGTTGTAGGCCACAGAATAATTAGCAGGCACAGTGAGAGCAAATGACTTGAATAAAGCTGTATAGCAGTCATAATGGGAAAGTCTGACTTTTAGCCCTGTATACATATATAGCCTGAAGTAGGTCAGGTTTGAAGTCTTGTATTTAGGTCCCCAAACACCTTATCAGCACTGATTGTGAGGGTTATATTGGGCCAGGTACAGCAGTCTGGGAGTACTTTCCATTTTCAGTAAATTAATCCTCTCACAGCATGAAATAAAAAGATCAGAACATGATGTTAAACCTCATTTTGTATTTTCAATTACTAGAGGATAATTATTTTCTTTTTAAGTCTTGGAAGATGACATGATCTGAATACTCAGATACCTGCTGCTTCTGCTTTCATTCCTGGAAGCTGAGAGAGTTCAGCTGTAGGACTGCACAATACAGTTAGGTTTATTTTGCAGTCTGGCAAGGCTCTGACTTTACCATCATCCGGCAAAAAGTGCAACACTTTAATCTTCAGTTTGGTGATGTTTGGCCTCATAAAGTAGGAATACAACTACATAGACTGAATTTTGTATGTGGATTAGAGCAGTAGAAGGTGAAACAGTGGCAGGGTGCTTTGACCAGTTGTTCAGCACCAAGTAATCCTGAATGGAACAAGGCTTTCATCTTGTTAGCCCTACTTGGTTTTCTGCACAAGTGAATGTGAGAGAGTAATTCACAAGAGTTCTCAAAGAGAGTAGCTATTTTCTTTTTAAGTTACTGGATGATTAGAAGTGTCACAGGTTTCCTATTTCTTTGAATGGAAAATAACTGGTAATTTTAATTGTATGTATCTGTGTGTTGTGTAAATGTGCGTATGCTGTGTGTATGATTCCCTTTCATTGTATAGAATTGCATTTCTTCTCATAGTTTTTCACTGAATGAACTGCAGTGATTTCAAAGAAGAGAAATGTTAGGAAAAATGTGAAAGAGGCTAAATATGAACATTATTAACATATTAAGAGATTTGGCTCAGGTAGTTCTTGGCATTGATAGCATTCGAAATAAACTGTATGGAAAGTGCCACAGGTAACATAACTGGAAATAAGTACAGCCTAACTCTTGTCATGCAAGAGAATCACTGCTTAAAAACATATCAGGAGAATGTAATCCTTTTCTGGCTTACATGTAGCCTCTGGAGATGTGAAATTATTATGTCTATGCTTTCTTTATGTGGATGCAGTGAATTGCACCTAATTTGACCAGATTTCTGCTTCTCTCTTTTCTTCATTCCTTTTGATTCAATTTAAGTTCAGAAAAGGAATGTGCTAGGTTAATTCTAATGCTTTGAGAATTAAAACAAACAAAAAAAAAGCATTGTCATGATGAGATTCATCTTGGGCAGAAAATGAAAAGAGGCCAGGGAATTATAAGATTCATGAGAAAACACATTAAAAGACCAGTATCCCCTATTAATAAGCTTCCTGTTGAATTTTGCCTGTTAAGATACTGTGCTAGAGTTTACATTTACTATGCAGTTATTTTCCTTATACAGTGAAGCAGCCACTGGGAAACACTGTTCCTTTGGAGCACAATAATTGCATGACAGTCTCTGTACTTCATTGGAGTGCAGATGCTGATTTTGTTTTATCTTTTGACTTGTATAGGCAACAGTGGTGTGTAATTTATTTTAGTTGCAGCTGATAACAGAGAAAGCTTTTATATTTTTTTTTTTGTTCTCATGTGCCTTCTGTTACATCAACCATTAACACTGGAGATGCAACACTGTGTTATGTTCATCAACTTTAGTGGCTTTTGCATTTGTGCAACTGGATGTAGATTTTGGCTCTAAATTTTTCTCTTAAAATGATTTCTTTTAAGAGGGCATCCACAAAAGAAGTTACAGAGAGGGAAATGGCCAGTACTGCAACTGTACAGAAATGTTGCCAAGAGTGAGCTATCCAAGATGCCAGTTTTTGTTTCATTTCAGATCTACATTTGCAAACAGCTAAGAGAAATAAAAAAACTGTCTGCAATTTATAACTAACACTGGGTGGGACAAGTGAACCTTCCAGGTGGACCGTAGTATTTTTAAAGTTGAAACTGGGATCATTTGGGTTGAATTCCCAAAAGCATTGAAGAGATTTAATTATGGCTGAGTCTAGTAGAAGCTTGAAAATGTATAGACCCCCTTCTTCTGGCAGTACTGGGGTTTGGGAGTCTCAGGCCACACAGAAGTAGAGTACTTAATTTTTCACAGAAAATACAATTATGTTCAGCAAGGTTGTGCCTACTTTGTTTGCGCTCTTCGAAAGCTTGAAGAGCTTATCAGAGGCAAATATTTACTTTGTTCTTACTGTCCAGTTTTCATGAGGAGTCTCATACATAGGAATTTGCTCAGCATGCTGCTAGGTAATTTATGTGGTCACTGATGCTTAGAACACATTGCTTTCCTTACTCTGAATAAGCACTGAGCGTGAAAGAAGTCCTGAATACTCTGTAAACTATTCAAGTTAACAGAAATCAAGTTGTTGTCCAGGAGTTAAATTGAACTCAGAACCTATTCTAATCAAGAATTTCTTGACTCTAGCTGCTGAATTATGCAGTTACAGCAACATGGCTGAGGCTAAAGCAATTATTTGTATTAGAGTACCCGTTTAAACTTCCTGTTGTAAGTAAAATAAGGGAAGAATAAATCCCAAACTTTCAAAAATTCAGGTATGCCAAGTAAATAATGTTGTTTGAATTTCTGCTGCTCCTGATGGAAAATTATGCCTCTGCCTTGGCCTGTGAGAAAGAGTGCTTTTTCCTGCCAGATGTTGACAGCAATAAAACGTATTACGAAGAAGCAAATGATCCTCTACACAGATGCAGGGATTGACAGAGAAATGCTATTCTGTGGAAAGCCCATTACCTGGTGCCAAAGAAACTTCAGCAGCAAATTGTCTTCTTGCTCTCTCTTTCAGTTAGCATCTTGATCAGCTCTAAGCAACTTGTAACACTTTCACAAGTTTTGTAGTATGTTTCGTTATGCACACAGTCACAGCAGTGAAAATAGACATGAAGAGGTGATAGCTCTATTCAAAGGCTGAGAAGGACCTATGTAGTTTAAAGAGGAAAACCTGAAGAGAGATTGCTCTTGTAAATATGCGTGCAAGTTGTATCTACTATGTGTATGCAGGAGAGAAAATAAGCCACTGAACTGATAAATTTTCTCTTCTCATTTGTTCTTTGTTTGTGCTGATTTGTGCAGTGAAATTTGGCTGAGGAAGAACATTGGCAGATTTCTGCTAATGATATCACTTAAAAAATGCTCCCATCGTAGTGGTGGTTAGAAAACTAGAAACCACCTGAGCTATTTCAGACATATTAGATGTATCTATGCTAATTTCAGTCTAGTTTTGGAAGACAGCTCACTAAATTGTTATATGCAGACACTACACTGTAGCAGTAAAATCTTTTCCCATGAATTCACGCAAAGATTATTGTAAAAATCTTTCTAGCAATTCAGTCTGTAGATAATTGTTACTGTATCCATTAGCTTAGTTTAAATCTTTATCAAATGATCTATTTTTTAACTGCCCTATAGTGCACAGCACTTAGATTCTTCTTTATCCCATTAAAGTGCTTTAAGCTCCTACAGTAGCCTAATGCACATAATTGTTCTAATTCTGCTGAAGTACTGTCAAATCTTTTTCACCTTGTTAAAGTATAATTGTCCTGGTTCAAGAAGAGTATCAGCTATAAAGAGTAGGCTTGAAATAATACATAGAACTTTCTATCTATGTGAAGGGCTTTCAGATTTGATTTCTTCCATCTCAAGAGTGCTCACTCGATCAAGGAGAGCACAGAAAGCTCTGAATTTTAAATAATTGTGGTGTGTATATATGTATACAATTCCAGAGTTGTCTTGCAGAAGTCCAGCTTCTGCCTTGCCTGTGTGTCTAGCTGCAGTGGAAAAACGAGGTCTCAAGAGGTCCACTTCTTATTTTTCACTTGTTTTGGTAAACATTTTGTTTTTGTCCATAGTTACTCTGTTGCCTTTTTCATGTGCTGTCTTCTATACTGATTTCACTCCTAGACACTTGCCCATCTGTGAACTTGCTGTCACAACCTAAACAGTTACACAGTCTGCACGTGTGTGAGGATAGTGACTGGCTTCATAGGATTCTGTAATACACAAGGGCACGGAGGCTTTTATTCTTTAAAATTCTCTACTTTACTACAGGTTACCACAGAAATCACCACTAGCAAGTATATCTATGATTAATAAACTGAATATGTATATCAAGCTATTACAAATTATCAGCAATCAATAATACAGTATCAATCAATAGTATGGCAGCAGTTAAAAATAGCAGCCAACAATTGTATAGCAACAATTAACATAATGGCAACTATCAAGCAGGTATAAACCATTACAGATTGCTACAAACTTACAATTAGTGTAGCAATTTATCAACAATATAGCAGCATTCTTACAATAGATTACTTATATGAATACATAATACTGGTATCACGTGAATTAGATTTCAGAAAGGACCAAACTGTCCCAAAGGGAAGGACCAACTGATCCCAGAGGGGGGACCCAGTCATCCCAAAGGTGGAAGGACAAACCGAACTGACCCCAAAGCAGGCCCGGGCAAGAGTGCCTTGTAAGAGTCCAGGATCTTGTTCAAAATTCAGGCAGAATTCAGCCCTTTTAGGGAAGGAAAATTATGTACAGCACAGGAAGTTCTCAGAAGCTCTGTTTTGGATAAGAATTAAGTTAGTTTTATGTCACAGAGGTGTAAGAGGATATAGGACAGCACATCTTTGAGCACCAGTAGGTGCTGGGGGTTCTTTTCCAGACAACAAGCTGTTGTTACAGCTTCTTGGGTTTTTTTGTGCTTACCAGTGGTATCTTGGGATGTCTGCAGATAGTAGGTATCTGAGTCATGCTTCCGAGAGGCCAGCTGCACTTGACAAGGATGTTCCTGGTTCCCAGGCTGGCAGGCATTTTCTTTTGTTCTGTAGTCATTTATTTTTCTTTCCTAACCAGGCCACCTTTCTGGCTGCTCACATAACTTGCCTGTTGGAAGTTATTATTTTCTTTCCAGAATATTATATGTATCCTGCATTCACTGCTGAGAGTGAAGTCTAATGTTCATGTATCCAACCTTACTAGGTGATTAAAATCAATACCACTGTCTATGCCTAGCATGGAGTTGGATGTGAGTTATACACTGTTCTCAGAACAAGTTCTGCATTGCTGTGGTGTGTCTGCCACTTGACAGGCACGATCAGTTGTGCCTTTCAGATGCACTGCTGCTTTTTCAGCTTCTCTGCTGGTGTGTGTTCTTTAAAACACAAGCTCACTAGACAGATTTCTGTTTATGAAGTCATTTAAATTTGGGTTTGGCAACCATGGGAGTGCACTGGGTTTTGTTTTTCTTCTCAGGTTGCAACTTGAATACACCCAAGAGCCAAAAGATGCTGCCTTTCAAAGTTAAAAAGTATTGCTGGACATCTGATGAATGACATTTTGCCTTGAGCAAAGGATGGCATCCTGCCTTCTGAGCTTCTCTTTGAAAGAATCACAGCTTCTGGCCTTGCACTAGCCATGACATGTATAATTCAAAATTCTGTGTATTAACTGTGTCTAGCAAACATGCCACAGGTGACTGGCTGTGATATGTGGTAGTCCTGGACTGGTGGCTTTGTGGTGATAGTTCTGTGCAGTTCAGTGCTGTGGAGCAGAGGCACTTGTCAAAAGTTGTGCCTAAACATATAATCTATATCCAAAAACTCCTACTGAAATGATTTACATCTTTAACTTATGTTGAATGAGATATGTTTTACTTTTCCCATTTTTACAATTTGAAAAAACCCAAGATGCTTCCTCTAAGCCTTTGGAGGTTTGATTCTGATGTCATCTCACAGGATCCTTTTCTGCTGTTTAGTTAACAAATAATGTAATAATGTTCACAAATACTGTAACAAATGTAATTGTGGGAAAAGGTCTATTAATATTGCTTGATCAACTCCAGGATTAAACTATGAACACTCTATTCAATGTCTCAGTGACCTGCTACTTGGTTGGGTTTGAGTGGTGGTGGTTATTTTTGAAGCAGTCTCATTACATTATTATCTTAATGAACATGTTGCCTGCTGCATAATATCTGTATTCTGAAATAGTGTTTTCAATGTAACACTAATAGACAAGAGATATAAAAGTAGTAAGAAAATTACTTACCTGCAGGCTACATACTTGGTGGGCTGGAAGGACCAACCTTAAACTCCTTGTCTAGATTCCCTGATAACAAGTCAATACATGCTAAAAATACTTTTCCAGAATCATATATAATCTTTCCTCAAATGCAGCTATTTGTTAGCATACATATTTAACTGAACAGCTTTTCTTACTCTCTAAACAACTTAAAAATGACAGGTTATAACAACCCCCTTAATTTTTTCCATTATCATATTTAGCCCACTTCTTTTGGTGGTGTTGGTTCTGGCCAATGTGACTAATTTCTTGTTTTATTGCTTTATGTATTTCTGTGCTATGAAGCTTTTATGTAATCTGTTTTTATAATCTGAACAGAATCTGGATTGAAGTGCATTTCTGGGCCTTTTTGGTAGGAGATAGGTTTATTATTATGAAAACACTTTACCAATTTAGACATCAACTAATCTCTTATTTATTTAAGGTAGCACAATTGAATTATGTTTCTGTAAATTTTCTGTGCTTTCTTGGGAACATATAAATCATTTGGAGCTGTTTGTCATCATTGTTTTGCTTAGACAAAATATATTACAGTAAATTTACTGCTTTGTACTGTGCTGTGTTTTTTAAACCTCTGCTATGCAAAGTGTAGCTGGATCGAAAAGGAAATTATTTCTCTATATGCAGTAAGATGATACTGGAGACTAAGCTCTGTGAAAGTGTAACATTTTAATATAATGCAAGGGCAAGATGGTGCACTGCTTAAAGTTTGGAGAGGCACCATGCAGCTGATCTGCCCTCCTGCCCCTAGGAATTAACTCTTAACAGCTGCACAGTTTGGGGATTGAAATCTCAGGTGCTTTCAGTCAGCCGGAATTAGCTCCCAGTTCCCCCAGCCTATGAAGGGGAGGGGAGCAGAGAAGCTGTTTCTGGCATGCTTCATGGCGTCAGTCTCGGTGTTTCTTGGAGAGATGCAGAGTAGGGAGCCTGGTCAGGTAGCTTTTGTGAGCCCTTCAAAAACCACCAGATTGGCTGCTGGCTCAAGTAAGCAAGGTATTTATATACAAAAAAATCTTATTTATATATGGAAAATAAAACTGGGTTAGTATTCTTTGTGTGTTCTTTCTCTTCATGAAGTCCTGTGGCTTCTGAGATGCTGTGTCTCCTCATACTTTGAAGCCCATAGTCTCTCTCCCTTCTTCCCCTGTTGAACTTCCTCCTAGAAGCAATTACTGTTTGGAGGTTGAAACCCAACTGAGTCTGCCAGTAGAAGGAAAGATACCTTGGAGTATCTAACTGTTCTAAGATGTGGCTTAGCCTACAGGGTTCCATTTCAGTTGTTTTTCTAGGGTGGATTTTGTCCTTGGTGTTGCTTTCTTTTGTGTCAGAAAAAAAATATGCAATAGTTTAATTTAATCTTATTATTTTCCAGACTTTAACATCATTGTACAGCTGGAATAATATGTAATAACTCTATTTGATAACTGAGAAATCAAGTACTCCAGAGTACGAGGCTATTAGAGCACTAGTTTTCTTTAGAAGTGTAACAGCTGCATGATGATTGTTGTAGTTGAGGCCTGTGTATCTCTCTCAGTAGTATGACTCTTGGGTTGAAAGGGATTATTTGATTTGTTTAAAGAAAAATAAAGAATATGTTAGCACTGCATGGAGAGAAAAGAAAAACCAACCAGTTTTGAAAGCAAAGATGCTTTTTGTTCTGGGATTGGACTGAATTTAGGGAACTGTAGGCTCCTACCATTGAATGCCTATCTGATCTTGGCCAAAAGGTTTAATCTTCTTGGGTTAATTCTGTTTGTAAATGTGTGCTCATGACATTTTCATTTCCTTGTGCTCTGTCCTTTCTCTTTAAGTTGGATACCCTGTCCTGTGCAGCTTCTTTCATTTTGAACATTTAGCAGTCAATATGCATCGAACCTGCACCCTTTGGGTCTGCTAAAGTTTCTGTGGCAACATCTAGCTTGTTAAAACAACTGAAAATGCATTCTCCTAGTTACCCATAATGGTATGAATTAACTTGCCTTATTCCATATTGGTTTATATGTTGCTTCACTTCTAACTTCAGAAGTGTAGGATTAGGAGCTAGCTGTAAATAATGCAATGTAGGTGCCCAGGGATCAGGTCCTAGCCTCTATAGAGCTTCTAAAGGTCAGTTCTGCTTGGTGAGCTGGAGTTCCCAATTTTGAGTGAATTTGCATTCTTTCATCTTTACTTGAATCTTGTAAGGTGAGAGGATACTCAGAAGTCCAAAATGCCCAGTAATGATATGGGTGCTTCTGTCACTCTATGGATTTGATATGGGTGCTTCTGTCACCCCATGCGTTTTCAGTGCATGTGTAGTAGAAGTAGTTAGAAGTATGTTCAGTATCTACAATTATGCCTGTGTAGGTACTTGGTTCCATAGGCTTCTACCACTAATACTTGTCTGTGTTACGCCACTGGTTTGGTCTAGCTGTCAAATGTTGAGGAATTGCTTAGTTGTTGTTTCCCTAAGTAGTGCTAATGGAAAGCAAGACTGAGGGATGATGTGTTAGATACTTGGTTTCACTTATTTCAGGAGGTGGAAGGCTGAGGGCCACAGCTGTCTTTGTCTTACGAGCTCAAAGTTTACATCTTAATGTGTAAAGGAAGCTCTTTTGGGAATTAATTATCCTGAGTTTCACAGAGGTTTGGGAGACTGCAGTGTTAATAAGTATGAAAGCCAGGCAGACTTCCTGGAAGAAAGTCAGAAGCAGTAGCAGTTACATTTGACAAGTTCACAAATAAACCATTCTTAATGTGCAAGGCTAAATTGTCATGTGAAGCCTTTTCAAATTAAGGAAGCTGCTGTGATTTATAGCAATTGAGATGCTAGGAAAGTGTAACAGTATGACTTGATCTGTGAAAGATTGCATCCTCTAAATTGTGTCATCTTCTGAATTTGAGAAAAAGATTTCAAGATGTGTATGAGGTCTCTGATAAATTGCTACATTTACTTAACCTTAAGTCCTGTAATTTACAGGCCTGGGTGATCCACAGTTTCACAGACAGGCAAGAAGCTGTAAGTCATGGCAGTGCATGGAGGAACCTTTATGTTTCATTATTTTGGAAGTTTAAAAAGGAGGAACATATCTGAATTTATTCTTTTAGGTCACTAAAAGAGCATGCAATATAGCAGAAATAGTGACCCTGGTTAATTGCATCATCCTTTGATAACAGGATGTAATTAGCACATTTGAGTAAGGGTTGTGATAGTGGCAGCCTTTATTTACAGAGGACAGCATGTGCCCCAATACTGTAATTTGTCTTGAAAAGATTGTAGAACTTATAGTTCTTATTGTGTTGTTTCTGTGTTTGCATTTTGTACTGTGAAATGGAACTAGATTTGTTCCACCTGTGACTGCTAAAATGAATTTTGTTCCTATTTATGTTGGACTGACATTAGGCAGTGTATTATTTATTAACTAAAGATTGCATTAAACAATCTTTAGTTAACATTAACAAAGAAAAAATGCCTGTTAGTGATATCTGTTAAGCAAAATTGAAGAGAAAAAGTGGAACTGGCTCTGTTGACTTTGTTATTAGTGCTATGTACTCTACCTGGAAGATAGTTACAAATGTAGCCTTTGGAGGTCTAGGTTGGAACTATTAAGTTTAATATCTTTGTCAATGATCTGGAACAGGTGATGGAGTGCACCTTTGTCAAGTTTACATCATATTGGGGTGCAGGTAATGAACTCAAGGGATGTTTTTCAGGGTGACCTAGAAAGGCTGGAGGAATAGGAATTTCATGGAGATTGACAGGGAAAATAAAAGTTTCTGTGGTTGAAATGTGTTAAACCCTGCAGTGGTACCAGCTGGGGACTGAATGGCTGGGTAGCAGCTCTGCTGAACTTGACTGGGGGTTCTGGTGGGCAGAAGGCTAAAAGCAAATCAGCTGTATGTTCTGGCAGTGATAAAGGCTAAGCAGCATCCTGTGCTGCATCAGCTCAAGCACAGCAGTAGATCTAAGGAAGCTGGTATTCCCTTTTACCTGCCACTCATTAGATCAAATCTGGAATATGGCATACCGTTTTTAATTGTCTCTGTATGGGAGAAGTGTAGGTAAACTTGAGTGAGTCCAGAAGAAGGCCACTAAGGTGGTTGGGGGTTGAAGCATCTGAATTATGAGCATAGGCTGAGAGAATTGGGTTTATTTTTTCTGGAGGAGAAAGAAGAGTCTGATAGCTGTGGAATTGTATGTAAGGAATTTCCAGGCAGATGCACCTCAAATCATGTGTTGCACCTTGTATACTGTGTTCAGTTTTGGGACCATCACTAAAAGATACTGAGCTGCTGGAGCAGGTCCAGAGAAGGGCAGCAAAGCTAGCAAAGGGTCTGGAGAACAACTGTTATGAGAAGTGGCTGAGGGAACTGGGGGTTTTTAATCTGGAAAAGAGAAGGCTCAGTGGCTACCTTATCACTCTCTACAACTACCTGAAAGGAGGATGGAGAAAGGAGGTGGCTGATGTCTTTAGTTTTTGTCTGACATGTGAATGGAGTAATGTAGTTAAGACTGATCTTATCTCCTCGCTTATGTTTTGACCATCAGATACTGATTAAGTCCTTAAACTTGTAACATTTTTGGAAGCTGGGCACTACTTAGCAGCAGTTCTTTATAATCTAAAGTCTCTAACTAGTTTCTAAGCAAAATTGTAAACTTGTCTATGGACTCCCACCTGATGATTTAAGCCTCTTAACTGTAATCCTGATTTTTAATAAAACCACATCAAAATATAACTCTTGTTATATTGTTGTTATATGGTTGTTTTTTAACTAGTGTTTGTGTGCTAGGCAGTTGATGCCTCTCAGGCATGATATTAATCCCAATTTACTGTAGTTAGTAAATTCACTGACTTCATGGGCGTTACTTGCAACAACAGAGTAAGAGGCTGATGATAAGTGTAGAATATTCATTGTTAATTTTCTCTCTGTGCCTCTTGAGCTGTATATAAGCAATATTTGTGCACCAGTTTCATCTTATTCTGTTTAAGTGGTATAGTTAAACCAGTAAAGGTGGGTCTTGCTTAATGTGGTCAATTTGGAGTGCATTTCCACCTGATGTTTCCAACCTCATAGTTAATGTGGAATATTCTTGCCACTGTGCTAAACTGCTTTTAAATACTCAGAGAACACTTTTTTCTCTAAGAAGTCTTTTACAACAATTAGAGGTTTTATGGGTGAGAAGTAAAATGGGCGTTTAATTTGAGGATACTTTTCAAAATGAAGAGAAGGCATTTTTAATAATAATGCTCCATCAGTAAAGTGAATGGAAGTTCTGTGAGAGTGAAATCATAACAGGCATGATGCAGAGTTGTTAAGAAGGTGTATTAATGGGTGATCTGAACTGTTAGCAAGGACTAACGGAAAATAAAAGCAGCAGCATTTTTGTCACAAAAGACAATGTGTTTATCTGTAAAATCATCAGAAAAATCAGACAAATGGATTGGTTATTGGAACCTTTTATCATGGTGCTTGATGATATTGAAAAGATGTTTAATGGATGCGTTTACTTAATGAAGTCCTTTATTTAGAAATCCAATACAAGAGAGCACTTAAACCTGAATTTTAGGCATGTTTTTAAGTTCCAGTGACTTCAGTGCAGCTTAATACTTTGTAAGATTGAGAGTCCAGTTGTCTACATTTTCTAGTCAAATATTAGAATTAATTTGTTTACGTCTTACTTTAATCCTATTTAATTTTCAAAATAGTGTTCAGCAGTCATTTGTCTGCATCCACAGCACTTAATCATTTTGCATGTGTGTAGAGTGGGAACAAAACAAGGCTCCTGTGTAACCCCACTAAATGTGGAGAAAACCACATGTGAGTGTAGTCACTAATTTTGTGCTTTGAGTTTTTAATTCAGCTAATTTAAAAGAACTGATTTCAAACACAGTATTTGAAATTAGTGTAATGGTGTGAAAATAGCATTTTAAAGAATCTTTTGTCTGTTTTCCTCAGAGAACCCAGCAGATTGACTACTCTGTTGTTACTGATAACAAGTAAAAGTCTAAATTGACAGGCTGCGTTATCTTTCCATCTTAGAAGTGGTCCATTATGAGCAGTGCTATGCAAAAAACTGTGACCTTTAACTGTTCCTCAGAGTTGAAGGCAATTTGTAAGCAGATTTTAGTCTGTAGTGAGTAACAAGAACATAAGTTTTGTCTCTTGAAGTCAGTGGTGTTTGCAAGGGCACAGTTTATATGTCAGTGTTATACCTTAGCATAATGCTAGTTTTTGTTACTGCAATACTGATAAAAACAATGAAGAAATCCAACTTGATTCCTAGGGTTTTTCCAATTCGAACTGAATCTCTCTGCAGATCTCCTTGTCATGCAAAGCTCAAGCTTTACCTCAGTAAACTGATTGCTGAAAGGAAAGTCAGGCAGGAAGAACATTTGTGTTCTTCCACATGTTTGTGTTTGCCACATCATGTCTCTATAAAACTTTTTGGTCAAGATCTAGAAGCTTAATCAAGCCAGCCTTATGCATGGCTGTCAGACCAAGCACACAGGGCTGTGTCTGTGGATGCTCCTGATCTGACCTTCTCAGCCCTTAGATCCTATCCTGTCTGAGCAGAATGCTTGGCTTAGATTGTTGGAGTTTTTTCTTTCTAGTGTAAGGGCTCAAGGCCCTAGCACAAACTCCTAGTGCCCATGAACAGGCAGGGCAGGTCTCAAGCTACTGTAACTGAAGTCAGCAGACAGTCTTACTGCACAACCTGTGGTTACATACAACAGTGGGGCTGCATTGCCCGAGATGTCCAAGGCTTCTGTGGGTTGGGATAGAAAGAGGTCCATATCCGGGCCCTAGGTATGTTAGTTTTGTCCTCGTAACCAGGGAGTTGTTGAGCAATCCACCTGTGAGTCAATTTACAGCATTTGACAGAGAAGGAGCACAATAGCAACAAATGTGTGTCAAAATGAATCTCAAAATTATCTGAACAAAAATAAAAGGGTAGAAAGAGCTTTCAGCTGGCTCAGATGGATTTCTCATGCTTCACACATTTTGGGAGGGATATTTTGACACCTGGCCAAACACAGAGAAGTCAGGTTTAAATGCAAATTAAGTGCTTTAATAATAAGCATAGGTCATTTGCTTTGTAAGGAAACTCCATTAAAAACAAAAATGGCAACAACAGGTGCTGGTCTCAAGTATCACTAATAACAATGTATGTTATCAAGGTTTAGCTTGTTTACACAGAGCATAAACTTGAGAGGAGGGGTGTGCCTATTCTAATATGAAAGAAATACTCTCTTCCTGCTTTTCAGTTGTGTTTTACTATCAAGTGTATGTTTTTTGTTTTGCTCAGCACTCCAAGTTTCAACACATTTTTATTTGCTGTTTTATGAAGACCTGCTTAACAGTTTGCTCTTGGGAATCAGACCTCTCCAGAGTATTTTCCTTTGGGATAAAGCTTGTTGGTTTAAGTAAATGAGCCTTTATGTGTGTTGAAAAGATTGTACAGAGTGATTTCTCAGTAGAAACTGATTTAAAAGGAAAGAATTATTACAATTGCAGATTCATAACATTCATTATTTCCGGAGACAGTATGATTGTCTGAGTAAGGCACTAAGCTGACAGAAGGCCTGGATTCTCTTTGCTTTTCTGATGATGATGTGCTCTGCGTCCTTGAGCAAGTCACTTCCTCACACTTGGTTTGCCATGTCTAGTTAGATTATAAACTCATCAGACCATGGGCTGTCTCTTGCCATGTGTTTGAACAGTGATGACACCATGTTCTCAGTCAGGTTTCTGAGCACAAAAAGAATCGTCAGAATGGAGCTTATGTTTTTTTTCAACAAATGTTTTGAAGGTTCTGTGTTGCAACATGGTGGTACTGAGTGAAAGTGTGTGTGTGGGAGTAGGTAGCAAGCTTGATGGAAACATGGCATTTTAGTATGTTTCATATATCCCAGATCTCTATGGATACTTAAGGATTGGCTTCACTGAAAGAAGCCAGATTAATGGCATTTTGATAACAATAGTTGATTTTTAATATCTGAATTGTTAAGTGAGAGATAAGTAGATGCTTGGTCTGTAGGTCAGTCCTCTGTTAAGATATCTGAAAACCTTTGTTCCACCTCTACTTGAAAAAGGTCTCAACATATCTGAAGCTTTTAAATTCTAGCAGTAGGGACTACTGTGTTTATGAATACAGTTGTTGAAGAATCCTAGGACATAATTGTTTTGTCCTTTTAAGTCCAATACTGGTAATTAGAGTTCAGAGATTGAATAATCATTTGGAAAAGCATTTTTCTTTGATCCACTGAAGAAATGTAATCTTTTGAGCCTTGCTCAAAATAAGAGCTACTTGCAGTATTTGATATCAAATGCAGTCACAAGGACAGTAGCCTCCTCTATATTAAAGCTAATGTCACTTGTGTATCTGCATCTCTGCATGTCTGTTAGTCAGATTTGGAGGGTTATATATGAGCGTGAGACAGCTTCAGGACAGATAGATGAAATGTAATTGATCATTTGAAATAATGTAGGTCAAGAGGAAGAGATGGAAAATGTAGATGCACATAATTTGACATCTGTTGCTTTGTGGTATGCGAAGCAGTAAACTGCTGATGAGATTTATTGGATGTCAAAATGAAGCTGAGCTGTTTAAACATTCCACAGTCTACTACAGAATAACTGCAGGAGGGTTGCTCTAAGTGTTGCAAATTTGTAAACAGAAAAATGTGCACTTTCTTTTCTTCTTTGGCAGCCGTGGAAAGGAAGTGACTGATTCTTTCAGTTAGCACACTCTTGCCTACTTCCTTGAGTTAAAAGGCAGGATTGAACTTGCTGCCATGTGACTCTGAACGTTGGATTGCTGTTTCCATTTCTTCTTAACCTTGTGTGTTATGTTGGTGAAAGCTGTTCCTGTTGAAGAGAGATTTCTCCTGCACCTTGAAATAGAGTGGCTTATTCCTCATGGGGTTTGCTGAGCACCTACAAAGAGGCTGCTGAGGAATCTAGATTCCCAGTTGATGAGGAATCCTGCAGTGGGATGCATGTGCATGCTAGTAGAGGAGATGTTTTATGGTTGTGCAAGGAAACATCAGCATAGATATAGCAGAAAATAGTTACAATCTCAATAGCTGTCACTTTGTATGATGCTGTGAATCCTAGGGCTTCAAGGATGATATCTGTCTTTCTTGGAGGTAGGCTTAGACGGGGTTACAAGTTGTCATGGAAGTGAGCAATAAATCCAAACAAGGACTTGGGGAGAGGAAGAAGTCAGGTGCCTTCTTGCATTCTTCTTGGGCAGTTGCTTTCCTAAATGCATGTATTCAAGTAAGAAGATGGTAAGTTATATCATATTTTCAAAACTTTTCATTCAGTTGAAAAGAAGTGATTGAAAGGTCTGCCTTGATTGTGTAAATGCCCATTTCATAATCAAGAACTGAACACTGCTGTATATCAGCAGGGACTCTTAGGAAACTTGTGTACAAGAGGTGTGTAAGTCCAAAGCTGGATGCTCCCAGGACTAGGGGGCCAGCAGTGGGAAGTTATTGTGGATCTTACTTTGCTATTAGAGTTCAGAGTGTAGATAGGCCAAGAACAGAAAATAAAGTGGAGGCTTTGACCATAAATAGTAGAGATTCCAGTAAAGAATGTGTGAAAAGAATTATGTTATCTATTTGGTTTATTATTGTTATTGAAGATAGGTTTCAAGTTTAGGTACTTAGCCCAGGAATACACAGGACAATGAGCATTATTATTACTGCTGGTGGTTCCAGGTCAAAAGTTAATCCCTAGTCTGATTTATAATTTTGTCCACAGATGTATAACTTTGACCATGATAATGTGTGTGTGACTTCTCAAATTTGCATGGGCTACAGTCTCCTAAACTGAAGTATTAAGGTGCTTAGAAATGCTGCTCATAGAATCCTAGAATGGTTCAGGTTGGAAAGGACCTTAAGGTCATCTAGTACCAACCCCCCTGCCGTTGACAGGGACACCTCCTACTAGACCATGTCACCCAGGGCTCTGTCCAACCTGGCCTTGAACACTGACAGGGATGGAGCATTTACCACTTCTTTGGGCAGCCTTTTCCAATGCCTCACTACCCTCACAGTAAAGAACTTTTTCCATATATCCAACCTGAACTTCCCCTGTCTCAATTTAAACCTGTTACCCCTTGTCCTGTCACTACAGTCCCTGATGAAGAGTCCCTCTCCAGCATCCTTGTAGACCCATTTCAGATACTGGAAGGCTTCTATGAGGCCTTTACGCAGCCTTTTCTTGTTTTGGCTGAACAGCCCCTACTTTCTCAGCATGTGTCTTTATTTCATTACAATTCAAATCTATGTTACTTGACAATAAAAAGACATTTCTTAAGCATTGCACAAAAGTTTGGGGTTTAGTACTAAGTCTTGAAATATTTGGCCCATGAGTATGTAATTGAACCAAACTATTCAACACCTTAGGGCAACGTAAACGTATTTTTTTATTGATCCCAACTCTATTATTGTTGCTTAATGAGGAACTAATGTAATTTCTAATGATGCCACAAGGCTGTTGGATAGAACTAATGTTTTATTTCCCTTGTGACAAAATATACTCTCTTCAATTAAAATCTAGGAAGTAAAATTGATACTGATGTAAAATTTTGCAAGAATTAGTGTCAAGACTAAAGCTTTTTATTATGTATAGAAATTACTTGGATAATGAGATTGAAAGCAAGTTATTGGAGTATCTGGGCAATCCGTGAACTCAATGGAGACCACTTAAACAGTGAAATCTGTAGTGGCAACTGAAAGAATGGGATCTTCAGAATACTTCTACCTAGCAGGTTCTTTTTTCATGGAGTTACTACTATGTACAGAGCCCAAGTGGCAAACCCTAGATCTATTTATCAGAGAAATTGCATAAACTGTGAGATGAGTGAGCCTGTTGAACTCATAAAGGCAGATATGGCTGCCTGTATTGTAGGTTAGCAGTGCCCTATTCCTGTAGCATGCTTTTTTCAATTCATACACAGGCTTGGATTAACCTTGAGGTTAATATGGAGGTGAATATGAGAGTGATTTCTGCTTTACAACCTGCTTTCAGTTCCTTTCTGCTTTACAGTCCCTGTTCAATTCCTTCTGTAGAACTGTTTCCAACTTGGGAAACAGCCCTGTACTAGCTAGGAACACAGCTGGCTTATGTTATCCCATCTGATAACATAGGCTTGTATGAATAGTTGACTTCTGTGTTCTCTGTCTATAGATAGGGTCTATAATGCCTCACTCATACAGACCTTGCTTGGTGATCAGGTGGAGACCAGATATGAGCTTATATCCTGCTCCATGAGACTTTTTGATCTACACAATCGAAGCTGGGTGCTGTGGACTGGGGGAGGAAAGCATGGATGAGGCTGCCAGGCTCTTGCTGTCATGCCACATGGAATAGTAATGAGAGGACCTCAGTCCAACCAGTTTCCAACCGTGGCTGCTCAGAAGAGTGAAAAATTAAACACTGTAAGATAATGAAATATTTATTAAACCAGACAAAAGTTAAGTCCCTGATCCAGTAATTATTGAATAGAAAGCACTAAAGCATAGTAGCAATGACTGTTCCTTCCACCCTTTATAATGGTCTCATTCCTCTCAGTGAATTTGTCATTTGGCTATGGGATGGTTTTCTTATTCCCTTCTGATTTACGTGTTGTGCAAAGTAGAAAAGCTTTACAGAAGTGGTAGAGAAAACCAACATTAGGAGTCACCTATGGCTGGCAGCATGAGGAATTATTGTTAGCAAGAGTACTACTGTGTGTGGTCCTGTACTTTCAAGATGGTTATTCATTCACCTAATTGCCAAGATGTTCAATGGAAGCCTGGTCTTAGTTGTATAGGGTGAGAATAAATACCCAATAAATGTCATTGGTTAAAGCCACTTAACCTCAATGACTCCTTGAGCTAATTGGATGGGTATTGTATCAGCTGTGGTGTAAAAAGCACTGAAAGAATGCTCTCTTTTCCATTGTCTATCGTTTCTATCACTAACATGGGTTCCCTTGTGCTTTTGTGCTGGAATATTTTTTCCACCAATGGTAAAATGAGTAATCTGTAAGTAATATGAATAAGCTGTGAAACTGGGTATTCAGGTCCCCAGGGAAACCCTGAAAATTGTATACCGAGATTTTATTAATGGAAATCATGCATTTTGTTGCAAGATTGATCTTGTAGCTATTGTTCTTTCAAGAAATGGTGAAACATAATAGGCTTTCTCTGTTGCTGTTTTGTAATGTTTTTCTGGTATGATTTGTTTATTATGATTTGGGAGGGCATCTTCTCAATTAAAATCAAAATATTCAAATATCAGAGGGGATCTGTATCTCCAAAACTTGGGTTTTGGAACTCCAAGTGAAATGACATGCCTCAGTTTTGCAAAGACAATTGCTCTTCTTGGCCTGCAGCTTGAAAGAAAACCTGTTATGTAGTGATTGCAAGATACCTATCTTCAGTAAAAAGAAAAAGATCTTAATAAATTACTGCTCTAGTCTTCAGCCTGAATTTTAGAGCTTAGCGAAAAGGTTTCCTAAGCTGAGAGGTGAGCTAAGCTTAAAAACATTTTTGCTTGTATTTGTTTAATGCAGTGATTGCTCTGCAGTATTGTTTTAGTGAGTACCTAAGAAAATTGCAGGACTTGCAAGAATCTACGACAGCAATATGCTGCCACACTCTCATTTTCTATTTTTTCTCTTTTTATTTGTACACTTAATGTGTTCAGTGTAGCTCGTGCTTTTTTTCCTGCTGACTGCACTGGATTTTGGAGTGGCGCACTCCTTTCATGCGTAATGGTAGCTGCCCATTGTGGATCACTTGTGAGAAAATGTGATGACTCATAGATAGGATGAAGTGCTTTATTGCATACTAATTTAAATTACTGCAATGTAATGATAATTGCTCCTTTATGAAGAGGGCCCCAAGTGCAATCTAAATGAATTCCTACCCTCAATAAACAAAGGGTAGTGCTAATGGGGAAAAAAAACAACCACAGCAAATTTGAGATGCCTGGCTATGGTTGGAATTTTTTTCTTTCTGAGGTTCTTAAATCTGAAGTAATCATAGTTACTAGAAAAAAAATGCCCAAAGGCCAAAATGGAAATTTCTGAGCTCTGCTCAGGGTAATACAAAAAGAGTTGAAAATAAAGATCTTGTATATATGGCAGCTGCCAGTCATGCTTCTACCTTTCTGTTTCTCTGATATATTTTCCTCCTGAAACAGTAACTAGATTGCATTGTTACTTACTGATGAATGCTCTCTCCTTGTCAGCAATGCAAATAGTTAAGAGCCTGACAAATAGTCTAGTTAATTTACTTGGCTCTGAGACTAACAGCAGAAAATGTGTACTCAACACATGCTTCTGTCAGTTCATCACACTGGGAGCAAAACTAGAGATGTACCAGTCTTCACAGGCCCTCCAGCTGATACACCACGCGGTGTGACTGCGCTAACAGATGTGGTTACTATTTCTCCTGCTTAAATTATTGGCATCTGTGAGATTTTCCATATTAAGACTGGTAATTAAAGTTTTAATGACAAATTATTAAATATAGTCTAAGTACAGTAAAGCAGTTTTCAAAGTAGATGTAAATTAGGATGGCAATTAGGCAGCTTGAGTCCTGGTAAACAGCTTGAAATGGTGGAAAGGAGCTGCTGAATTACTAGAGGGTAAAGTAACTTACAGGCACTGTGATTTTGACTGGCAGCATGCTATGAGGATCTGATGTTGTCCACGCAGAGCTTCAAGGTAACGGCTACAATTGTAGTCTCTTCCCTCTACCTGCTGAGTATGGTCACTGTGAGCTTATTCAGTCACAACTCCAGACTCCTTTGGGGTTTTTAGGATATTCCCCTCTTTGCATCTCTAGTAACTGCTGCCATGCAGTGCTTTCTGGCAGTGCTTCTCTCACTATAAAGTCTGGCTTTCAGTACAGTTTCCCCCACTAGGTCTGAAAACTTTCTGACACTTCTTTTGCTTGTCAGTTATCCTTCTAGCTTCTCAGTTTAATTTCTAGTCTGTTTTTCCTCTTTAACATTTGGTGTAAATATGGCAGGTGTAGTTGTGTAGTCATAGCTTCAACATTTCTTATATTATTGCTGTATTTACTTGTGTAATAGCTAAAATGTGTGTACATCCATGTGTATGTAATGAGTTACCACTCTGTTGCTTGCATGCCTCAGGAGTCTGCAGTACCCATACCTTGTGGGTTTTTTTTGGTGAGGTAACATGATTCTGTTTTCATTAGCAACTTTTACCTTTGCTATGATTAGGTTGATATTTATACAGTATTAGCCAGACTGAGTGTAGCCATGGGTGGTCAGCATGCATGGGCAAAAGCCCATTTTTCCTAATGAGCAAACACTTTTTTCAGAAGTAGAATACCCCAATAAGTGAGATATATCAGCCTTTACTAAAGGCAATGACTACATTTAACCTTCGTTACAGAGGTTGGGTTTTTGGGGTATTATTCTTGCATAATGGTAATGGTTGGACTTGATCTTAACTGTCTTTTCCAACCTAGTTGATTCTATGGTTCTATATAGCTTTGAAAGGGACATAACTAAGAAAAAATGTGGAAGTACAGGAATGGTTCACAGAGGTAGATTCCTCAAGTTTTTCTCACTGTATAAGCTGATTTTCACTTTTTCAGTGAGTTCTCCCCTGTTCTGTATGTCTCTCTCCCGTGACCTGGGTTTAGCCTCGAAGCCTCTGTCACAGACGTTTCTCAGTGTTGCTCATACCACCAAGTTGCAGTCATGGGCCACTTACTTAAGTTGGTTTCCAGCCCTGCTGTGCTACACATGCTGCCTTTTCATTGTTAGTTTGGCATGGATTTTATTTTAGTGATGGGCTTTGTTTTGGTCTAGGAAATCATATCAAATGTCAGGCTTTGCCTTTTCGCTATGTCTGATCAGTCACACCTGCAATTAACAAAAGATTTGAAATTTCCAGTGTTCTCAAGACATACATGCTGTGAGAGCTTGTAGTGGCCTTCTGCTTAGATCTGTTTATGTGCTCTTTGCTTCTTTCAAGGAGTGAGAAAGCACTAAAATAAATGCCCATTCCTGTTGTTGTAGACGTGAGTCCCCAGTCCTGGAGCTCACTCAGGTGGTATCTGTGATGTAGCAATAGCAGCAAGCTTTACATTAGTTTTGTATTTTCTCATTTGTATAAGTTTTGTGTGCGGTAGTGTGGCTTGCATATGAGTGAAATTATATTTGATTTTCAAAAGGCACCTGGAAGGGTAGTCTTGAGTTTACATTTGAGATCCCAGGCACTTTTGTGAGGCTTAAGGATGTATAAGGAAGGCAGTCAGGCACAGCACTGCCCAATTCACATAGGAAAACATGATAAAATGGCAAGTGGCATTAGCAGAGGAAATTTAGGAATATGTAATGAGTGATGCAGACTTTAGTGTTCAAGTTAGCCAGATCTTAGCACTTAGACTCCTAGCTGTCTGACATCTTTTCCTATAGCTTCCTATCCAAATCCTAAAAGTACATGCTATGTATGTTCCTTGGCATCCAGACATACCCTCACAGATTGTGCTATGTGAAAGATGACTGACAATATAATACAGCGATCGGAAGTTCATCATTTGTGTCCAAAACTGGAACATGAACATTGATACCAGATGGAGATGAGTAAAGAGGAAGGTGGAGACTGTGGCCTTGAGAAGGGGTTTAAGAGGGAGCAGAGGAAGCCTGGGCATCTCCAGGCTGGTAAGCCAGAGCTGTTAAGCCATGTCCAGGTCTATGTTCTAGGCCCAACATTAACAGCCTCCTCCCTATCCCCAGACAGCAACTGCTGTTTGCAAGGAGCAAGAAATTCCACTTCCTCTTTCTGAGCAGTTTTTATCTGCCATTCTCCCGTTTCCCCTTCCCTGTGCAAATAGCAGCAGACTTGCCTCGAGGCACAGGAGGCATTTGGATGCTTGGCAGACAGCTGCTGTCATGGTTGTCCTGACTTCTTGTGCATCCCACAAGCCAGACTTCAATGCATGATGCACTGGTGAGATTACACTGGAGTAAACCACTTTCTCACGGAAGATTTCAAAGCTGGGTGACATCTTTCACAGGCCTGGATTGGAATGGAGTAAGAGTCTCCTGAGCAGCTGCAGGTGGAAACTGGGGAGCAGATGTGCCTGACCAAGTACAAATCATTCTGAAGTCATTGGCAGCACACACACAGCTTTGAGAGTCAGCAAGCTCTGGATGATGCAGCTGAGGTCCTAGCTAGATAAACTCAAGTGAAAACATTGGAAACTGTGGAGGGAGACAGCAGGCAGCAGAGCAGACATGGAAGTAGTGTTTAAACATTTGCATTGGAGCTCTATGGAGTGCCGCACATCAGTATTATGTTTGTATTAATATTTTAAACTTAATATTATAAAATTATAGTTAGAGAACAATTATTCCAAGAGATTAAATCTTATTTGAGCACTTTCCTGTATTATAAATTCTGCAGGTCTGGAAGGCATGAAAAATGCTGTGGAATATGGCTGACCTTGTCATAGCAGCCTCTAGGTCCTCATGAAGAAGTTCAATTGCTATTTATGTGTGAAATTTCAAGAGAAGAATGCTATTTCAGAAATTCTTCATCAATTAATCACAGTTTGCATTGAGACTAACAGGAGCTGAAGATGATGTTTGCTGTTTAACTTTGGAAGTCTCTGTATCTGCAGTTCTAGTTGTTGCTAAATGTTACATCTGGGGATGCAGTGATCAGCCCTGTGTGACTTGCACAAAGGAAACTGCCTCTTGAGTTTCTCATTGGATTTCTCTGTTGGTAATGCCACAAAATGCAGAACCGAAGTGGGTTGTATTTAGTGAATTTTCTCCTTGGAGAAACATCCGCTTGCACCTAATCACTCATTTCAGCCTGAGAGAGACTGCTTTTATTTAACAGAGAAACAGTTTTGAATCTTACTGACCTGGTGAATTCTGGCATTGTGTCTGAAACCAGGACACACTGGAACATAGGGATTGCAATTCTGTGAAAAGCTGGCAAATGCCTTGGAGCCCCCAAGGCTGTCCAGCACTGGGTGGCTCTGTGGAAGGCCCAGTGCTGAGTTGGAATCTGTGCAAGGTTTGGCTGAAGCCATCAAAAGCCTTTATAATCCAGAGAAGTGATTTGAAAGTAATTATAGTGTTTCCTTAGTATGTTAAAGCCCTGACAGTTTAAGCTGACTCTGGTTTTCTCTGTTTCACTTGTTGTTGAAACTTATAAACCTTTATCAAATACGCAAAGGCTAAAACTAAAATTGGGAGAACCAGGAATAGCTTATTGGATGAGCTGAACTATTGTGTATCATAAACTTCCAAGCCCCATTGAGCTTGCCTAGCCTGCTCATTGCAGTAGAGCAGATTGTCACACTAAGTGCCAGGCTAAATTATTGTGTATTTAGATTTATGGGCTTTAACCTACATTTGTTAGGTATTACCAACTAAGTTTGCATAAACTTTTTTCCACAGTGCTTCCATGACTGAGAGCCGTTGACATTCAAGGTAAAATGGCACCACAGATTCAGACTGTAAGAAATATGAGTATCATCAGGTACAATAGTTGAATAAAGTGCGGCTAATTCAAAGTTAGAGGAAGTTGTCAAGGCCTTGTCTGATCAATTTTCAGTCCAATGGGTATCCCAGTGATAGAGATTCCAGAACCCCTCTGGAAAACCTGTTCCAGTGTTAAGTCACTCTTATTGGAAAGCTTTTTTTCTTTCTTGCGTCCAGTTGGAATTTCCCAAGTTGCAACCTGTGACTGTTTTACCAAGACTAGTTAGTGATTTAACTAGTGTAAAAACACTTCCATCCATAAGTTAGATTGGCTTTCATGCTTTTGTATGTATTTATATATATAAAAATAGAAACATACACTTGTATGTATCTTAGTTTTTCCTGTAATGAGGAATTGAGGCACAGAGGTGATAGTTGCTTTTCCTGGGCACGTAAGATGTACAGTATACTGAAAGAAAAAACAGCTTGCGCTTTAAGAGCGTTCATTCTCCATATTGGGGACTGAGAAAATGAAGTCATCAGGTTCTGTTATCTGACTTCAAATTCTTAAAGAGTTGAAAAAACAACATTCATTACTGTGGAGGGTTTAATTATTCACCCAAAATGAACTATTTAACTGAAGAATTCTGGTTAAGAACAGTTCTATTCTTAACATCTTTCTTGCTCTTACTTTTTTCAGTTTTAGAGATCAAAGCGCTCTGTTGCTGGTGGGATAAGGGCTACAAAAGATTACATTCTTGCCATTATGAAGAAAATATTTCTTGTCACACAGTTTATAGATAAAATGCAGCTCTAACTCTGTAATAATTGATAATGAATGCTCCTTTTATGAGCTGTTAGAATTGGTAATACAGACAGAATGTCTGGAATGAAAGTATTTTAGTATTTCTAAATAAAAATCTGGATCCACATCAGGACTTGAATAAAGATTCCACTATTTTTCCTTGTCACCTTTTATCCTTGCTGAGATCTGTAAAACTGTTAAGGATTTTTTGCACACTATGTCAAACTATTTCATCCAGTGCTTCTAATATTTTGTAAACTGTGACCATGGTTCCTGTGGTCTGTCCCAGTAGTAAGTGGTGCCAATTCTGAAGTCTCATTTGATGCAATGATCTAGCACTTCTGGTGCTTGTGGGTCCACTTTTTATTCCCTTATGCTGCCTATGGTTGCTGCATGTAGTAGACAAATTTTTGTGGTTTCATGAATAGAGCTGTATTTAATTTTTGTAAAAGGTATGTGACCAAGAGCTGATACAACTGTATGCTTCTAGAAGCAATGAGTCTTTACAGTGGTTGTCTTTTTGTATGTAAGAATTGCTTTGAGTCCGCTGTCTAAGTTACTGAAATAGTTCACAGTATCACAGTATCACAGTATGTTAGAGATTGGAAGGGACCTCAAAAGATCATCTAGTCCAATCCCCCTGCCGGAGCAGGAACACCTAGATAAGGTTACACAGGAATGTGTCCAGGCGGGTTTTGAATGTCTCCAGAGAAGGAGACTCCACAACCCCCCTGGGCAGCCTGTTCCAGTGTTCTGTCACCCTCACTGAGAAGAAGTTTCTTCTCAAGTTTAAGTGGAACCTCTTGTGTTCCAGTTTATACCCATTACCCCTTGTCTTATCATAGTTTGCCATTGAGAAGAGCCTGGCTCCATCCTCATGACACTTCCCCTTTATATATTTATATACACTAATAAGGTCCCCCCGCAGTCTCCTCTTCTCCAAACTATAGAGACCCAGCTCCCTCAGCCTTTCCTCATAAGGGAGATGCTCCACTCCCTTAATCATCTTTGTCGCCCTGCGCTGGACTCTCTCCAGCAGGTCGCTGTCCTTCTTGAGCTGAGGGGCCCAGAACTGGACACAATATTCCAGATGCGGTCTCACCAGGGCAGAGTAGAGGGGAAGGAGGACCTCTCTCGACCTACTGACCACCCCCCTTCTAATACACCCCAGGATGCCATTGGCCTTCTTGGCCACAAGGGCACAGTGTTGGCTCATGGTCATCCTGCTGTCCACTAGGACCCCCAGGTCCCTCTCCCCTACACTACTCTCTAACAGGTCGTTCCCCAACCTATACTGGAACCTGGGGTTGTTCCTGCCCAGATGCAGGACTCTACACTTTCCCTTGTTATATTTCATCAAGTTTCTCCCTGCCCAACTCTCCAGCCTGTCCAGGTCTCGCTGGATGGCAGCACAGCCTTCTGGCGTGTCAGCCACTCCTCCCAGCTTAGTGTCATCAGCAAACTTGCTGACAGTACACTCAATTCCCTCATCTAAATCATTGATGAATATATTAAATAATACTGGTCCCAATACTGACCCTTGAGGCACTCCACTAGATACAGGCCTCCAACTGGACTCCGCCCCATAGACTACAACTCTCTGGCTTCTGTCCTTCAGCCAGTTCGCAGTCCATCTCACTACCTGATCATCCAGGCCACACTTCCTCAATTTAGCTATGAGGATGCTGTGGGAGACTGTGTCAAATGCTTTGCTGAAGTCAAGGTAGACCACATCCACTGCTCTGCCATCATCCATCCACAATGTTATTTCCTCATAAAAGGCTAGGAGGTTGGTCAAGCATGACTTCCCCTTGGTAAAGCCATGTTGACTGCCCCTCATAACCCTCTTATCCTTGACATGCCTTAAGATGGCATCAAGGATAAGGAGTTCCATCACTTTCCCAGGGATGGAGGTGAGGCTGACCGGTCTATAGTTACCCGGGTCCTCCTTCTTGCCTTTTTTGAAGACTGGAGTGACATTTGCTTTCCTCCAGTCCTCAGGCACCTCTCCCGTTTCCCAAGACTTGGTAAAGATGATGGAGAGTGGTCTAGCAATGACTTCCGCCAGTTCCCTCAGCACCCGTGGGTGCATCCCATCTGGACCCAAGGATTTATGGATGTCCAGATTGCTCAACTGGTCCCTAACCCATTCCTCATGGACTAAGGCAAACGGCTCCAGTGACCTGACTTCATCTGAGGTCTCAGGAGTACAGAACAGTTGAAGAACAGAGTTATAAGATCTGTGTGCCCTTTTTGTCTGGGAGAGTTACCATGGATGAAAGGTAGTAAAAATACAGTTTGTTACTGACTCAACACAGTCCTTATGAATTTGTCTTCTTCCGTTCCTCACAGCACCAGCCTTTCACTAGTACCCATTTGTCTTTCAGCAGTTTGCTTCTCTGCACGTCCTGCTACAGACATTCCAGTTATTCTATGGATCTAAGAATTGTGGCTACTGTATGCGGTTCTGCAGTTGTAAATCCTTAGGAATTCCATATCTCAATTTTAGCTGTGGTGTTCTTGATTACCTTGGAATCTGGTGTTCATCTGCATAATAGTTACAGCAGTGTCAAAGATTACCCCACTTGTCAGTAGAAATGATAGAATTTGTTTAATTAACAAAGTATCAACCTTGTAAAAAGTGGTACCTTGAAATGCTGAGTACTTGTTGAATTGGGAAAGAGAAGGTAACTGTTCAAATTATGTGTAGATCTCAAGTGAGAGCTATACAACTTATAGAACTGCAATAAAACTCATTAAGATAGACTTGCACTGGTTAGAAATACACCTGCTCAAATTCTGTGTTCTAAGTAACCAACCAGATTGTCTGTGAAATGCAATTTTCATTGAGTTTTTTCACTTTGTTTCTAATAGCCATCCCTGTTCTATTCCAGACCTTTTGATTCAGTGTACCACTCAATTATTTTCACAGTGGAGTTCTATTGATAATCCAACCAGTTTATTCTTCTGACTTTATTACAATAAGAGAAAACAATTTAAATGACAGAGATGAACAGTGCCACCTCAGTGACTTGTATGGTTTATATTGAAGCAAGAAAGTAGGCTACATAAAGGTAGATTCTTGCAGTGTAAAGGATGGGCGTGTGCCTTGTATTCATGTCTTGTCTTATTTCCAAAGTGAAACAGTTTGGATGTGCTTAAGCAAATCAAATCACTGAAGTCTTTGTTGCTATTATTTATTCTGATCTAGGTAGTCACAGTTTGTCTCTGCAAAATGCAATAGCTATAAAATACTCAATGAATATTTGCTTCTTGGCAGTAGATGGCTACAAATGTGATGGATTAAGTGCAGTGTAGCTGGCATCCAGTGAAACACAAGGAAGAGCTTCCTAGAATACAAAGCTGTTCTTACAAATGCTTGAAATCAGCTATATGATGGATGTCCCATGTGGCCTGTGCCAAAGGGAAGGGTGAGCTGGCCAAGAGCAGCACATCCCTCTGAAGGATGGAATAGATGGATGTTCAGTGACTGAAATGATTTCACTTCTGCTCTTCAACTGAGCCACTCAGGCTGGCGCTGTACCTCCCAAGCTGGGGTCTTCCCTCTTTGGAGTTAACCACAAGTGGCTCTGCATGGCTGTATGTATCTGCTAGACTGATGACAGCAGCATATGATGTCATTAGTTTGTTAACATACCAGGACAATCTTTGCTCTTTAATTCACCCTTGAATGCAGCACAGCATTGCTGTTTATGTTGGGCTAGTGCAGAATTCAAATATGCAGGTCTAGAAGATTGCGTCTGGAATACAAAATCCTCTTGGAATACACACATCCTGAAGCTTAACTCTCAGTTGTGTTGTGCCTTCTGATCTCTCCTAATGATTTTCTTTCCAAACACCTTGTTCAATTTAATTCTTTTTTTCACCCCTGCATATCCCTTCTTCCCTCCTATTTTCCTTATACAGTGTCATGTATTCTTGAACTATCTTAAGACTAGAATTTAGGGTATCTTCAGGTCTATTGAGCCTTTAAAGATGTTGCTGGTGTTGCTAAGCACACATTTCCCCAAAATTTTAGTCCAGAAACCGTTGATCTTGGAGTGAAGCCCTTTGAGCTGAAGGGTAAATCCCCCCTCTATACTGGCGGAATACTGTTCTGTCTGTAATACAGTGAAGGCTATGAAAGAAATCATGTCATCACAGGGTAGCTTTATGGGTAAGTAAAACCCCAGGAGCCTATGTGTTCCTTAGGGGAAAAGAAAATTGCCATGTAAAAGTCTTGAAAAAGAGAAGTGAAATCTCTACGTGGAGAAGAAAGTAGTAATAATGTGTTCACAGAATTGTCTCTAAATGGATTTCTAGTTGAGCGCTCTGCTCTTTATGAACAGTGACATGAAGGGAAAAGCTTCTGACTTCACAGTGTGTTGAACAATCTGTCAGTTTTTAAATGATTGTCTCATAAAATTGCAAGGTGGCACTGAACAAAATAGGCTTATGGTAGGAGGTTGCCTCTAGAAAATACAGCTCTGAATGCTGGCACGGGTAGAGCTGGCAGAAACTGTACCACGGTTTGTCTTTTCGCGAGCGGAGCTGGGATCATCAATAAACCCGCGTTCCCGAGTGCCGCTCGCTGCGATCGCGCCGCCGAGGCTCTGGCGGAGCAGCTGCGCCCTCTGCAGGGCACGGTCAGAGCTGCGCCGCCCGGCCCGTGTTGCTGGACCAGGTGTAGGTTGCAGGCAGCAGGGAGGGGGAGCAGGTCTGACACAATGCCACAGAGTCCTGCCTCCCACCCGCGCCTCCCCCATTTTCTCTTTGCTGGTTTTGCTTTAAAATGTTTCTCCTAATCTTCTGAGGTTGTGTTTTTGTGTCTTCTGAATACATGAGTTTTACTGGCCTGACCTATCATGAGTAGCGAGTGTCCATAGACTGGCTTCTAAATTCTTGGTGCTTGTTTCCTATTTTTTCAGCTTCTGCAGTGCTCTGAGGTGCGATTTTGCTCACCTGATCTATGGGATGTGGAATATGAAGGAAAACAATGAAATAGTAGAGAAGGAAAAAGGCAAAATAGGGACAAGTGAGAGCTCTGATAGGAATGAGAAACAAGGAAATAATAGGAACAAAACATGGAAATAAAAAGAAAGAAGGAGGCTGGATGATCACTTTTTTGGACTGCAGGACCAGGCTCCAAATTATTAGGAGATTTTTTTTTTTTATCTGTAGTACAGTTTCAGAAAATCCAAATGGACTTAAGAGCTAAATAGCACTAAATTTCTAAAGGTTTAAGATGATGCTTTAGTGATTTTAAATAATTCTACTCTTGTTCACCTTTTGAACTGGAAGTGTGTGGGCAGATCCCATCATGCATGAGCACATTTAGATAAATTAAGGGTCTGGCCTAGGTAATTAGTGATATGAGAGCGTAAATTGAATGCAGAGTTAGTCATTCTAGAGCTGCTCAGATGCTTCTGGAGATCTGAATCTGAAGGTGAATTCCTAAAAGGTTCAGAAGGCAGGTCTCGGGAAATATATGTTCCAAAACCATTCTAGTAGCTAACTTACTGTAAACAGAAACTTGCAGATCTTAGTCTCTGGGGAGAGGTAGTCAGTTTACCATTTGATCTATGACTGCAACAGCAAGTTAGGCAGGAATTTGTAGTAATTCTCACTAATTGTCTAGTAGTTCTGAGAGCTATGGATTTCAATCCATAAGGATAATTGCCTGTGTCACAATGAAAGATCACCATAAAAGAAGCATTTAATTCCTTATATAGTCAATTAATATGTAATCTAAAATGCTATAGTTTGGACATGTTAATGGGGTTCCAGGAAAGAATTGCACCTCTTTAGTTACAACAGGAAAATTGTTAGAATATTTTTTAAATAAGAGCTTTATAAAAAGCTCTGCAACTTACTTTCCCTTCTAAATAGAATGCTGCTCGCTCAAAGAGAAAGTGTTTGCCTGGCTGAGTTGTAGGACTGCTCAGCATTGCTGGCATCTTTCAGCTGGCTTCACCCAATAGCTCTTGATGTGAGTTGCCCAGCTGTGAAGCCCCTGCCTGGGTGATGCAACCCCCAGATGCAGCAAGTGCCTGCCCTGGTGGTTGGGATGAGGCTGTAGAGTGAGATTTAGCCATACAACTCTTCATTACATTTCACTTTATTGGAAAGGCACCATTTAAAGGTCCTTTAACCTCTGGCTTGTGGCTCAAACTGGGACACCAAAGTAAGTACTTCTCTTTTCTAAAAATGCCAGTAGCTGTTTCAGTACTGCATGCTTCCCAGCCTCCTGCACCTTTGGGAGCTGCTACAGCGTGGGATGCTTACTGATGCTAATGTCATCCTCGGTTCCTAATCCAGTTGGCACTGTGCTGAAGAATTGTCATTTGGTTGTGACTATCTGAAGGAATCAAAGGCTACAGAATGTTAGAGTCTCCTGAGAAGCAACAATTTTGGATACTTGGCCATCAGACTATCTTAGGAAAAACACGCATTACAAAAGCCACTTTAACACTAGAGGTATGTGTCTCTTTGATATGTTCTGGTTACTTTCATTTGACAAAGCCTTTCAAGTAAGGCCAACTGCTCTCTCGTGTAACAGCAGTTCCTCTCAATCTGGTGTTATCTATAACACCAAACAATTTATTCTGAATTTTAAGCAGAAGTAACTGAAGTCCTTAAGTCACAATCAATTGCAGAAAGAAAAACAATTTTGACAATAATAACGTGGTTTGTCTTGGACTGCCTGTGTCTCTGGCTGCCCTTCTGGGTGGTGCTGCTTTATGTGGCATCTCAGATACTGAGGAAAGGATGACAGGGTGTAGCAGACTTGTCTTGTGACAGTTCTTGGGCTCAGTGGTGTAGCTCAGGTGAAGGGAGCTTCCTGACTTCTTGAGCATTACAGATTAAACACAAGTTTCTACCTGGTGGATTGGGCACTCCTCTTACAAAGACTGTCACAGCAATAGCATAAGCTGCTGCCTGTGTGGCAGTACCTGCAGTCTTGAGAAGGAAGGAAGGGGTAGAGACCATAAAAATACATCACAAAAAACAGAACTGGAAGTTCCTTTATCTCAGTTTCTGTCTTGGCATTGATTGATATTACTGGGCTATTTTCACATACACACA
The DNA here is from genome assembly GCF_963264785.1 of Psittacula echo. NCBI lineage: Eukaryota > Metazoa > Chordata > Aves > Psittaciformes > Psittacidae > Psittacula > Psittacula echo. Next base: position 12,357,025 of record NC_137739.1, read on the forward strand.
CAACAGGTAAATCTAGTAAGTGCAGAATGTGAACAACAAGATGTTTGGTGAGACTGATGGTATGACTTGCATTTCTCTCTTATGAGGCTTAGCTTACAGTCGATACAGCAATTGTTTGATCTGGTCATTAAGATTTAATGTTTCAAACTTTTTTTCTTCCCAAGATCCTTTCTAATGTAACATGTAACTGTACTGGCAGGTGTAGTTACAGTATCTTTGCTATTGTTCCCTGCTGTTTGTCCCATTTACCCATCTCTCCCTTCTTGTTGAACTTGTATTTTTGCTATTGCTACAAAATGACATCGATCAGAGTCTCATTTCTAGTTGCAGGGAGTAAAAAGTACATGAAAAGGCAGTTTATTAAGTGGATTTGGGTTAGTGTGATAAGGCAGCTATAGCTATTATATGACTTTTTATTTCCTGTGTAATGTCCTTGTAGATGTTTCTAATCTTTTATTAACTGTTTTGGCCTTTTGCTTGTTATAAACTTTGGTGTAAAGAATCACTAGAGCAGATCCCCTGCTCCTCACATTGCTGCTAGAGATGTTTCATGCTTTTATTATGCTTTGTAGCTAGATTTACTTGCAGAACACACCTAAAACCAGATTCCAATATGATTGATGTTATGTGGCTGACTGCTTCATGTTTCTTTCTGCAGCTCCCAGCATGTGAGCTTAGACCTTCTCCCCAGAGGAGTGTGTTTGTAATTATAAGGGGAGTAAGGATTTTCTATTTGCAGGTTTTGTGGTTTTTTGTTTTTTGTTTTTTTTTTTTTTTTTTTATGAAGCGGAAATGATGAGCAAATCTCAGCTCAAAGTACATTTAAATCCCTGCTATCTGCAAACCGTTCAAATTGTTCAGTACTTTTAAAATAGAGTGTCAGCCTGCTGTCAGGACATGATACAGAATGGGAAATCGCTGTCTCTACGCCTCTGCTCTCAATTGTATTAGGCAAGTTTTCTGACTCAAGATGTTACTTCTAAAATGAAGTTAATCATAGGCCTATTCTCCATCTTCTTTTTCAAACAGAGTTGAAAGTACATTAGAGGAGAGGATTGTTTGTAATCCTCATCATAGTAGAAAAATACAGCAGCCATCAGCAACTTCTTCTTTGAGTCTAACTCAGACCCTTAGTTGGTTGTCTTGTACCAAAAGTAAATTTTGGTTGAGTGTTTCCACAAACAGAGATGTCTCTGTAATCTTTTCATTTTGGTCCTACCTGCACTTGCTTGGGGGTTTCTCGTGGGTCCAGTCCTATGGCCACTGGAGTAATTGAAAAACCACTCTCAAACTATTAAGGTCTTTGGTTACCTTTCACTGTCTTCTTTGTCAGAATTTTTTCTCTCAACCATCAGGTATACTCACCTATTTACCTCCTTATTTCATGATTTACTTCACTTATTTGCCTAATTTTATGATCCATAAACCTTTCTCCTCTAAACCTTTTCCATGCTGACTCCAGCTAATGCTGCTTCAGTGCATTCTCATAGCTGGTATTACACCTTCAGGGTTAGTTTATTTTTCTGTTAAGGCTGAAACCTGAAGCTCGGCAGGAGCTTCTAGGAAAGTTCATAGGAAATGCTAGTTTGATTGCCTAACTGAGCCCAGACTAAAGCCCACTGAAGGTATGAAAACTCTGCCTATTGACTTGAATGTCCCTTGGAGAAGGGTTTCATGTTTGAACATGGTGATGTGAGGGAAAGCCTTTTGTAGGTATAATTTTAGTATTGTTTGTATGTTGTATAACTTTTTCCACTTACTTTTAATCAGAAACATTATTTTTACAAATTTAAAAGATAACTTGGTGTATGCTGTGTAGTTAATTCAGAGTGCTTGAAAATACATGGTTTTTCTGAATTGTGCAAGTTTGGTACAGCTACTTGCTGTTTATCCATGTCTGAAATTTAATGATGTGGTTGATTGGTGAAAATTCCCCACACCATATGCACTGTCTCTGTGGAAACTGGCACTCTGAAGGGCATCATGTCTACAGTAATTTCCTAGGGAATACTGGGAATATTTTCGTAGACAACTGGGCTGAGGAATTTTTGTTTTCTACTCGTTTTATGTGAGCAGTGTGCTGCACTTAAGCACAGATCTGCAGCTGCTTGTGAATATTTGTCAACCAAGATAAAATGTACTGCTCTTCCCTTCCATTTCCACCCCCATATATTTTAGAATCAAGTGCTGTCTGCTAAAGATGTTTGTTATTCTCATTATTTTAAATGTAAAACATTCAGCACATTTATTACTGGAGGCTGCAACTGAAGCAATATTCAGTGGCTTATGGAATGTGTACAGAATAAGAATTCTTCTGAATACTGATACTTGGTTTAGCAGGAATTGCTTCTTTATAAAAATTTCCTCTTTATAAAAAACAAACCTTTCCCCACCCCCCCAAAAAAAAAATAATCCAACAAATCAAACAAAAAAACCAAAACCAAACCAAAACAAAAAACCAACCAAACCCCAACCCCCAACCAAAGGGAATAAAGACAAGGTTTTGAGCTTTTTAAGCAATCAATTTGGTTTTGCTATCAGCAGTTATTCTTGATCCAATGACTATGATGATGATCATCATGACAAGCTACAGAAAACATTTCTGTAATAAAAAGTCCATTCCCACCACCCCACCTTCCTCCCCAGCCTCCAAATGCTGTGAAGAAGTACTCCTGCTTTGCTTTGGCCAGTGTGTTTCCACTCTGATCAGGGGCACTTACTGGAGCTGTTGAAATCCTCCAATGAATTATTTGTTTATTTTAATGCCCTGTTTTGTTGTGGTTTTTTCTTGGTTTGCTATAAATCATCTCAATTTTTATAAAATGAGTCATTTGATTCTGAACATGGAATATCTTACAAGTATCTCAGGTGCCCCAAATAAATAACTACTTTCTCCAGATGTTGTCCCAATTCAGTATAGGTATAGAAGTAGTATAGAAGTAGCACAGAAGTAGCACCTTTTCAACTCTTGGTGGTAAACACCTTAAATGAAACAACTCTTAAAATCCCTCAGTGTTACTTGTGAAGGCCATAAAGCAGTTGGAGACTTCCCTACACCAAAAGCTCACACACACATCGTCAGTTGGTCCAGATCACAGTGCTAAGTTTAAAACAAACGTGGCAGTCAGTTTTAGCCAGTCAAATTATCATGAAACTGTTTTCTTTCATTAGTAGTGGTTTCTTACGATAAAACTGTCAGTCTGGCAAAATCATTTATATCAAACTGTTTGCAATTCAGAGATATTGTATGTGGAGCTTCAGTTCTGGAGTATGTAGATAGTATTGGATGTGAGAAATTGAGGAAGAGGTGTGAGGTGGGAAGGATGCCTGCCTCTCTATACTTGGGGGCATTTGAAGTGAGTTGGCACCACCTCAGGGACTGTCTGCGCTGCAGGAACTGCATTGCAGTTGTTTTGCTTTGCAGATGCCTGTGTATTAGCTCTATTCTCTGCCTTTATGGTGCTTTCAGGTTACTGAAAATGTGTAAGGTCTTTAGAGTGTGGAATGATGTCCTGACTTTATGAACCCCATGGTCACAACTCCATAGGTGACTGCTTTGCAACTGAAATATCACCTACTTTGTTCACCTAAGTGGTGCAGTGTTCACTTCTTAGGATTGGACATTTGAAATAGAGCAGTCCTGATAGGTTCTGTGTGCACTATTTGATTTCATAAGGGCACAATTGACTGTCACAAGGGGTTTGTGTTGCTTTTTGTTTGGTTTTTAACCCATTCAAGGTTGTTCTGGTGAGTTTTTTGTCTTGATGCATCTTAAACATACTTACTGAAAAGTATACAGGCTTCCTTTTCTCTGTGTGCTTCATGTGCGTGGCCATGGCTGCCCAGTCCCCAAGCTGCCATGGCCTGGCAAAGCTGCTCGCTTCCCTGAAGCTCAGATTCCAAAGTTCATTGGATGTTTCTATAGAGTGTAGCTCATTTCTTGTGATATATTCCTAGCACAGTTTTATTTTAATGTGTTTTTAATTTTAATATGATCTTGCATTTGATCTGGAGTTACTAACAGATTTGCAAGTAATGTATTCCTTTGAGATTTTATTTCTTTCTTACTGTCATTATTTTTCACTGAGTAGCTGCATGAAGATGTTAAATTCTGGTATTAGCAGCACTTCAAGTTCTTTAAGATGTCCAGCTATGAGGCTTTTGGTCATCTGCTTTGTGAAGAAAGCTAGCTTTGAAGGCTGCTTGTAAAGCAAACCCACATGCAGTGGGCATCCTTGTCATGCTCTTAATTTATGAAGGCAGCAAGCTATACTGCAGTGCATGCTCTGTAAAGGCATTAAAATAAAAGTTCTTTAAGTGAGTTCATCATAAAGTGGATGCTCAAGGAAAAAGTAGGATAAAGGATTGTTCCTGTTCTACGAACGGCAGCTGAAATGGGTGTACTTAACTAGCTCTGTGTTGGGAATTAATGCTGGAATTAGTAATTAATTAGACTTTTGAAGTGAGAGAAGTACCTCAATGACAAGATCTTCTTTCTCACCACGTTCTTTATTTGAACATTTTCAGGTATATTTCCAGGAAAAAAAATTAGTTGGTGTCATGTGAATGCATTGGTTGTTTGCAACTTTTGCATCTGTCACCAATTTATAATGATGGCTTTAATTACAACAAACCCAGGCTGCAAAAATCTGAGATTTCTTATTTATTCTGCAGTAAAAAGACTGCAGCCCATAAATTTTGTAACTTCATGCACTTGGTTATATATGAGCAGTTACTGGTTTTGATACCTGGTACCCTGTGTCAACAGTGACACTTATGTCTACCAGTAGTGTAATAATATTACACTTTCTTAAAAAAAAAAAAATCCTGTTATTAAAGAGTAAGTAATTGCATTTTCCATTCATGTCACTTCTCCCTTCATAGTTAATAATAACTTTTTAAATTGGGAAATAGTTCACCAATCAGAATGCTAAAAGTGTTCAGCAGTGTGATTTGGACTGAAGTTTTTCCTGTCCTTTTAAATGCAGATATACTCAATCCTTTTCTGAAATGAGTCATATTTATTTTCAGAAGTAACTTGGCAAAGCTCGTTCACCACTGTTTTCACAGACTCACATATGATAGGTGTAGTACAGTATAAACATATTTTTATTTAGCTCTGAAGCTGTTTCTTCAAGGTTCATGTGACATTTTAGTGGTGAGACTCTTAAATAAATAAATATACTTGGCCCTAAAGTATACAGAGGCAAAAATATGTAAATTATGAATAGGTTTGGTAGATTTGTTGCATATTTTTTAGCCTACAGATTTCAGCTCTATTAATAAAACATCAATGCATGTTTTATTTTTTAAAACCCCTAACTCAGCTGTAAGAAGCTTATTTCAGGAAAGATTGTCTTCTAGGTTACAGGGTTTCATGTCTAAACTGCAGCAAGCTGTTAGAAGTACAGATCACTGGCTTAAGAATTTGTGTCCTCGTGGATGCTATATGCATAGCAAGTAAGGAAAAGACGCTTCAAGATCAACTATGAGATCATTTTATTTCCAACAGTTGGGCAAAAACTTGTATATTTTATGCAAAGGGGAAGTATTGGGCATAATCCTAATTCTGTAGGAATTCATTTCATGGAATTATGTGAGGCAAGATCAGCAGAACAGGTATTTTCTGAGACTGTTATAAGGGATTCTCTTCTTGGGTCTCATTTTTTTCCCTATTGACTTAATATTTTGCCTTATTTAAGAAGGGGAAGCATATTATGGACCTTTTATTTTAATATTTGTAATATCTTTACTTACTGGCATGCAAGGGGTTTGGTTTGTTACCAAGTTGTTAAAGGTAATTTGGTGATTGCTGGAAGAAGGAAAGGTAGAAGTTGAGCTCTGTCTGAAACACTTCTGAGTGTTAGCAGTGGTGTGAAAACCTTTCATTTGGTGAACTGGCCATGCGTGCTGGAACCAAAATGGACAGGCCCGGAAGGAAGCCTAAGTGTATCCCAGGGTTGCAGCACCACCAGAAGATGATTGGTTTTGCTTCATCACACTTAGAAGGGAATCTGACAGATTCTTCAAGCTCTCTTGTGTTTACTTCTGTTGTACAATGTGTACAACAGAAAGTACAAAGCTTCAGAATGAATGTGCTACAGATGTGAAATTTTGTGATTTCTATCTACAAGTTAATTTTAAAAATGGGTGTTTCTGTCTCAGCATTTCAAAGCAATTTTGAAACTTCCAGCAAGTTCCTGAAGCTGTTCAAGTGATGCAAGATTCTAATTTTTGGGTGGCTTTTTTTAAAGTTTTTTGTTTTGTTTTTTTTTTTTTGGGGGGGAGGATGTCAAGAATAATACAGTCCAGCTCTTTGTCTTCATTAGTCTTTGCAGGGATGTTCTATAAATTCAGTAAACGTGTGATGATTGTAGCACCTCTGCATTTCAGGGAAGCAGCGTGGTGAAGCAGAGCTGCCAGCACGCAGGCTGTCTGTCACACACCTTATCACTCACCAAAGTCTCCACTTTGGCTGCTTCTGTTCGATGCAGTTCCTAGCATAATTGGTAACTGCAGCATAGCAAGACTAAAGTAGGCAAAGAAACCAATTCCTAGGGTGGCAAAACAGCTCTAACCCCATCTCCCTGTGGCTGTCTCTGCCAGACTCTGGTACATAACAGACATCAACTGTGGGTGTCAGCTCACGGTTAGAGGAGTAGTGCTGGGTTACAGTAGGGTGAAAGCAGTAACCATTGCAGTAACCATTACAGGCTGCCTGCCTGGTCTAGGCCTTTAATCAGAAGCTGAAACTCTACCTGATGTTGCTGCATCAGGTAGAGTCTTCTGCAGCAATGAAAAACAGAGGAAAAAATACTGCAAAACCAGTTTCAAATTCCACTTTTGCTGAAAATCTTAAGAATAGTGCTCATGGGTGCTAACAGCTAGCCAGAAAAGCTGTATTCAATTTAACACTAGTATTTGCTTATCTTAAGAAGATTTTCTTATGGCTTAAATTAGGTTCTCAGTCCAGTTAATACTTTGTACCTTTTTCAGCTGACAGTGTCATGGCAGAAGTTTAGATGAACAAATATTTTGATGCTTTATCCTTCTAACAATATGTAAGTACCAAATACAGAGTTATGAAAAACTACAAATAAAAAAGGTTAAGCTGGCTTTCTTAGATCCTCAGAAATATTCTCTGTGCTTGTACTTCATAAGTTTGAATATTGAATCTTTGTCACAGTGTTGGAAAAGTGAAAGAAAATGGACACCCCCCCCCCCCAATAATGTTTTGCTTTAGGTAACTTTTCCTTAGGGCTCATCTGACAATGCTGGATTTCAGCAGAGGTACTCACTAAACAGCTCTCTGGCAATCATACCCTCCACTGCTGTGACAACTGAGTTTGAGCCTGGCCCCAGTCAATCCATCAGTGGAGTAAGAATGCTGTAGGTTGCATTAAAGCCCATCTCTTAATGAAGTGTATTGCTCAAAATGTAGCTATTTCAATGTTACTCCTCACTGACACATGTGGACCCCAGTAGTGACTGCATTTAGACTAGAAAATAAGATGGGTGTCATTTTGCAGCAAACAGTAGAAATCTGCAAACTGTTGGAACAGCAGAAATTCCCCAAAAGAAAAAGCTACAAATCACAGGAGGGGAAAAAAACCCCCACCAACCAACAAACAGATTTAACTCCATATATTCTGAAAGTGAATGCTATATAGCACTGATAATGCTGAGATGAAAATCACAGAGGGACTGCTGTTAAGGCTTAAAGAGCTAGGAATCATGCATTGGTTGTCAAATGAGTAAGCTAGGGTCTAAGGTGTAATGTCTTTCCAAATTACTTATTTCTAAGTTAATTTTAACATTATAACATATGCTGCGTTCTTGCTGGGAGTTCTTTGTCTCATCCTGCAAAATGTCACTCATGCCACAAACTTTATTAGATGTACAGGTTTTGGAAGAAATGCAGCATTACTTGGTGTTATCTGGAATGGAAAAATTTCAATTAATTACAGAAGCCAGTGAAATATATTTTGAATAAATTAAATCCTTACAGTGTCCACCTTTTTGTGATGTGACCATATGGAAAAATTAGAAACTGAGATGAGCTAGTCATACCCATGGGATAATCTTATACAGAGACATTAAAACTTCCGTGGGTTCAGAGCCAGTGTCACTGCCTTGTTGATCTACACAGCCTCACGGAGCCTGTGCTTGTATCTCTGTGCTATGTGGATGAGTTAATTCATTTACAGAGCTGACAAGTAGCTGTAAATGAATTTTTGGGCCCTACCTGAAAGAGGGAGTTTATCTACAAAGAGGGTTCATTAGATCTTCCAGTGACAGTGAAAGTCCCCTGGTGCATTTCTAGCCCAGATGTTACTGTGCTGAAGGTTTATTTTGTTGCTCTTAGTGCTGTACCTGCTCTTTGTGCAGATTTGTGATGATTACTGTAGATGGCAGCAGAAGCTAAATAAAATACAAAGGTTTTAAAAATTAATTAAACCCTTCTCTGCTGCTGTCCTAACTATGTGTTTTCTCTTGGTGCCTGCCAGCTGTTCTTGAGGATTGAACCAATTATAGGCAGCAGAAACTGAAATAAATTATATACTGAATTAAGGTTTCTCTCAGACAGTTGTTTGGGTTAGGCTTTTTTGTCTGTGGCTGTGTTGGTTCTTGGTATATCCTGTGTCAGATTCTAAAAGCTGGTTTTAAAGCTGTCCTGATAATGTGAATTTCTCCTTCTTTCTTCTTTATGTTCCATGATATCAAAGAAAGAGCAGCAGCAATTCTGACAAATGGTAATGTTTTGGGGAGTACTTTTTTTCCCCCCCCCCTAAGTAAGGCTGCTGTTTGCTTTCTTTCATTGCAACTAAATTGACTTTATTTTCATGTTTTCTTTTTTAACACGTCTTCCTTCCTTTTAGTGTGTTGGCTGGCTGTAATCTGTGTCCTTGGATGTTGCCTCTTCTCAGTGCGCACAACACATAATAATGTTATTACGTGCCATGATGCTAACTAGCTGCTTAATAAGATACCTTTATGTGTAGGGAGCAGAGGGGATTCTTAGGACAGGCACTGTTAGAATTATTTACAGTATTTGGAACAGCAGAGTGATCTGTAGTGGAAAATTACTGCCAATGCTGAGTTTATTACACCGACCTATAAATTACTTTTAAATAATGGAAGGGCATAAAAACAAATGATTGTGTGAACTTGAAAGTGGGTTTTAGGGGCAAGCAATAAAAAAAAAAATATACTAAAAGGTCCATACATGATTAGCAAAATTGCTTGAAAACAGTGAGCTGTGAGAGCCAGGGGTATGCAGCCTTTGTTTTTCCTCTGAAAACCATAAAACTCCATTTTCTGCATGGCAGACATTTTAAATTAGGCAAAATGTAGTGCATCAAAATGACTCTGGTCTTGAAATATTTCTGAAATCCCTTTATTATGAAAAAGAACCATAGGAAAATATAGAACTGCTGTTCAACAATTGTGTTCGATATCTGATGAAGGTGGGCACAAAGCTCTAGGTATTAAAGTTATGAGTGTATTAATGCACTGCTTTGGGGGAATTAAACTTTAATATTAATGATAAACCTTCCATAATAAAATATGGGGAGAGCAATAGTAAATCTCTCTTGCAGAGTCCCCAATCTCTGCATGCATGCTACAGCATCTCCCGAGATCTATTATAAATGAACTTCTACACAATCATATGCATACAAATGTACATTGTGCCTGAAGTGTTTTTTTAGTGAAGTTGCTTTCTGCCCTGCAAAAGTTACTGTCCCAAATGACTGTATTTCTATAGCATGATTGATCTCTAGCATCGATTCCCCAATATTTCTCTCAAGATATACATCATTCACTACCCAGAGAGTGTACCAGTGGGAGATTTTCTCTTGACTGTTTTGAAATGGTGTGAGATTTCTACAATGGATAAATGTTATGGAAGAGATTCTAATGCTTTAAGATGTGAAATGTTGAAGAGATACAGGAAATTGTAAGTTACAATGATCTGGAGTGTAGCATCAGACTTCTGTTGAACAAGTGTGTCTGAAAAAATAATAAACTCCTGCTTCCCCTGAAACAAGAGGAGAAAAAAGTCATTTTAGCCATTATGAAAAGTGAAGGTGTTAGGAAAGTTATCCTTGAACTGAAAGGCATGGATACTCAAGTCTCTTTATTGCTTACACACCAGAGTGCAGAGATGCAAATCTAAAAGCTTGCATTTACAAGAGCTTGGGTGATGAACTCAACTGCTGTAAACCACGGAAGTAGCTGCCAACTAGAGCAACTACAGTGATCTGATGATCTTAGATGTTGCCCTGTCAGTTTGGATGTTTATCATATAAGTAGAAGATAACTATTTCAAGCATTATTCTTGCAGAACTACAGATTTTAAAGGATGTCAGAAAAAACTTGAGAAAACCAAATCTGATCTTTATTGTTTGTTCTGTGTGCTGCGGTAGAAGTTGTGAAGTTTTTGGAGATGGTTGATCATGCTTCCAATTTGGCTATCCATTAGGGAGCAAATATATGAAAAGGAATGTAAGTTAAAGTAGGAGGGATCTACAGAATCCAAAACTGGAGCGAAGTTGTTCTTGTAGGGGTTTTGCTGTCAACTGTTCTGAGAATTCGTGTGGCAGGGTGAATTCCATTTTCAGCTCTACAGGCTTAACATGGAAGATCACCACTACTTGCTCCTGCAATAGCAATCTCATCTTTTCTGTGTTTAACTGGAAACTAAGGCAATGTTAGCAGCTGCAGTAGTTGTGTGTATAGATTGATTCTCCATATCTGCTTTCCAAGAAGGGCAGTGGAAGTTGTTGGTAGGATTCTCCATAACAGGGAAGAAGAAACTTGTGTCCCCATCTCTCGCATGCTTAACCCAACAGAGATCCTTTCTTTTATTCAGCACTAATAACTACCATATATGCCCTTTGGTCTCTCTCTGTCCTGGATTTACAAATGCTGTGAATCTGTTAATATATTTCAGTGTTGTTTTTTTTTTTTTCTTTTTCCTTAGGAGACAGAAATGCACCAAATGCAGCCACAAAGCCTAAATAAAAGCAGGAGCATATGGTTTAGTTTCATTTTAAATAGACTTTTCCTTTTAGAGGTGATTTGTGCAAAAACTTGTGGGGTCATAAGGCTTTAGCCAGAAATATGTGCTATTGACCACAAATTCTGTTTAAAATAACAATAATAATTTTAGATTAAAAAAATATCAAACCCCTAAATGTATATTTACATTTTTACTTTTTGCTTAGTGAAGAAAGAAAAACAAAATTCAGAGAAGGAATGTTGCCGGGTCTAATAAGCAGCCTTCAGCTTGGAAATGGAAGCATGTGGACCATATCTTGATACTTCTGGCCGATAGAGCTAGTCAAATGGCACTTATGTCATGAATTTGATTAATTTGATACAAACTGATAGCAAATAAGGTTATTTATTATGCTGTAAGTGCAATTCTTAAATTCATAATTTTGCCTTTATTAAGGCAGTTTATCTTTGTTTTGTTTGGTGTGTTTGCAGATGCACATTTTTATCAGCAATTAAGTCTGTTTTCTTTTTTGTTCTTTATCCTTACCAGACAGTATAGAATCCTTTTGAACTTCCCTGAAGATGTTAAATGTCTCTAATTTCTCTAGAAAGATTCGCAGCATTTGCAGAAGTTTATAGTTCAGAAGAGACAGAATATTTCAGATCAGTCAGTTTGATACGTATTGGACCTGACAAAAAGGCTTTTTGAAGATTGCTATCTGGTGCAATAACAAAATATTGAAGCATTCCATTGCCTACTCTGGCAGCTTTTATTTCACAAGCTTTGCTTATAAGTGTGTTTTTGTTTACATTGTTATATTGCATTATTGCTAGTATTTTATATTTCTCAGTTCCTACAAGTATGGTATCTTCTGATACCTGTTACAAGGTGAGCTGTGCAGTCTTTATAGGATACCCAGTGTTGTGCATATGTGTTAACAGAGAGAAACTTTTGCCTCTGGTTAGATCGCTTCTGGGAGATGTTGTCCTAATGATTTTCCAAGTCAACAAAATGGCTACTGGAACATTACAATCTTTTCATTTATGCTGTTACAAAGAGGAAGGCATTTGCTAATTGTGATACTGGAAGAAATATATTTTTAATTTCTACTTAACAGGAAATCCTTATGTCTGATCAATTCAAAGCATTTTGAAGCAGTTGTTGTTGTTACTAAAGTTAATCAAAACTTACTGCTGTGTAAAAAAAAAAAAATCACTAGAAAACAGATTGAGATCATGGAAGTAAAGATAATCCTGCTGCAGGTCTGCTATACCTTCACCCATCAGTAAGCAGGCGCTCCAGTGCTTAAAGTTTCGTGTTTCCTACTGATGTCTTGATTAATCAGCTGAGTGCCAAATCCCCCAGCTATGAAACTTCACAGGTCTGTGTTTTCAGTATCTTGTGGGGTTTTTTGACTTCCCGTATGTAGCAAAAGAATGATTCGTGAGCTAAATCAAATTTGAATATTTGTACCACACAGAGTATAGAACTTGTCCATAGGTTCTTTTAGAAATTTCAAGATGCTTTCAATGCAGATGCAGTGTAGGGAGTTCCAAGTAGATTTGGTTCAAAAAATCAGTTTCATTGAGTCTTGATGTTGGGCAAAAAGTGAGGGGAAGCTTCAGTCCCACTTAAAGCCATGTGTTTCATTTGGGCATACCTTGAATTTTGTGTTTTATTCTGTACTATATATAATTGTTCTGTACTATATTACTAACAATATCTAATTATTGAAAATATATTTTAATATAGAACGATATATGTTATAGATTAATCTACACATACATAAATTTATTATATCTAATATTCTATACATATATAATATTTCATATATATATGATGTTTTTACATATATATTGATCATCTTATAGAGTGGTAGTATTTCAACAGAAGGTCAAACTACAGAGTGATTCATGGTTAATGGCAGAACTAGGGAAAATCTGCATTGTTTTGACTTAGCAGCATGTCTGTACAAGAAGCTGTCCTAGTAGGCAATCCCATCTGGTGATTTACTGTTGCAGAAAAGTAGACTTAATGGATGTGTGTTCTGACTTTGGGCAGTTAGACAGGAATTGCCTTGAGGAAATGATTGAAAGCAATACTTGTTTAATATACAATTTATAGCCCATTATGTTATTATTTCCTGGTGTTACTGACCTTTTCTTACACTCCTACCTATACTTGTATACAAAGTACACTGAGATTCAAACAAACATTTGATGGCAGACTCCTAATTAGCTCTCAAAGTGTTTGTGTCTTCTTCCTGAGGGCTCTTTGCTAGCCTTTCTTAGTTGGCATGGGTCACATGCCAGTGAAAAATATCTTGTTGCCTTGGTTTAAACTTTTTTGCTTGCTTTCTTTAGAATATCTTTTATTCAGTTGCTTTGGGAGTAGAGTAAAGCTGTAGTTTGCTCTTGATCCAAGGGAATTTGTCAATTCTCTAAGTCATTTCTTCTGACTTCATTTATGGATGCTTAGGACAGGCAGCTGTTGCTTCTGTCTGCAAGGTCTCTTCAAATTGCCTGTGCACACCCACTGATTAGCTGAAATCAAACCACCCCAATATCTTTTCTGTGAAGATAGTGTTAATACCTAGTTAGTTCTATGCTAGATATTATGCACAAATTCACCTATTTGCGTCTCTCCAGTGAACTCGGTTGTTTTGCTACCTTTCTACTTCCTAATTAAAGGCATGGTTTCAATTCCTTTTGCCCACAATGAAATGCCAGGTGGATTGAACTGCAATTATATGGGTAGCTTGAGGGTACTTGCTTTTTGCTGGGAACAAAAATCTCATAATTATTTTAATACACATTTCCAGCTAAGGATGAAATCACAATTATATTTGTAATGATGATTTTATTATATAACATTTTTTTATCCAAATGATGCAACTTGGTTTATGACATATATTCTCTGATTTTCAATGCAGTGCATAGCCTACTGGGCAGAAGGAATTTTGCTTGCTGTTGGTAAGCCATTACAAAGTAAAAGGGATTATAGCTTTGTAAAATTCTTGCCTACTTTTGTATGTACTGCTCATATTTAGCAAAGGATTTTGGGACAGTGGAAACAGAATTATTTAATGTGCACATTTAAAATGGTTAATCTTTAACTTGCTCTAATTATATAATTTTGATTATTTTAGGAAACACATTAAATGGTGTTTTAACTCTGAAAGCAGGCAACATTCAAGAGAGGTAAATACACATGTATTTACATGCATTTTACTGTGCATATCAATGTGCTGTAAGCATACTCAGTGGAGTGTAACAGTATCTTCACAGTCATTAGGAACCACTAATGTGTGGTTAAAAACTAATAATTTTGAAGACCTATTTACCTGATAGATTTAATGGTCCTGATGGAACTATTAGAAGCTAAATAACAAAGCTTTTAAAAATGTCCTAAATATTTCTAAAATACCTAATGGTTCCGAGGGAGCTACATTTACAGTCAGTCTGGCAAGCTGCAGATGCCATTTCAGAAGCCAACGCTCTTTGCAGATTGAAATTATATAGGAATGAATAATCTGTTTATGATGCTTACAGTCAGCATGGCATTCTGCAATTGTGGAATGAAATACTTGGACTAAAATGAAATTGTCTTTAAAAAAATTAAAAAAGACAAGTATAGCTCTTGTTATCACATTAGTTAGACATTGGTTTCTTTACATTCTCTCCACAAAGAGTTCTTATGCCCCAGTTAGCTGTAAGTACTTAGAATGGACTTTATGATCTTAAAGGTTTTTACCAACCTACTTGATGCTATGATTCTACTTCTCTGGTGAGCTGAAGTCCCACAGGGGTAGGTGGACCAAAAGTGTGGCTGTGGATTGTGTGAGGTGTCGTTCACTCAGCCACTGTTGAACTCTGACAATGAAATATTCTAGGATATTTTTCATCCCAGAAGGTAGGGAGTTCTATGTTGTTACAATCTTTCTAAGAAATTGCTAAGAATTTCTCTTTTCTGATTAATAGATTGCTTTAGCCATTAGTAGTAATGGCTTCTTGACCATAGCCATTGCTACCTTGAGTTCTGTGTCTCTTTGTCACATACCATTTTGTCAGACTGCACTAAAGAAGTGAAAGGCATACAAGCTGTGGATATAGATAAGCATTGTTCTACAGAGCAATAAGAACTGTTCTTCAGAAAGTTGGAATCTCTTGTGTCCTAGAGTAGACATCTAGCTGTCAATCTAAGGTGTCATCCAAACTAACTTCTTAATTCTCTTTCCAGACTCTTAGTAGTCTCCGTCTTGCTCAGCTGGCTCAGTAATAAAGGCATCTTTTCCTAATGCCCCTTTCCTGACATATTTCAGTCAGGCCAGTTCATCTGCAATAGCATTTTCAGGAACTTGCCTTTTTCTTCCAGCACACAGCCTGAACCTCTATGAGAGAGAATCCTTATTAAATACAAAGATCACTGTAATCTTAGGGCCTTGACCCATGTAATGAAGCCAGGTCCATTCAGGTAAGTGCCTGGGATTGCAAATTGTGCCTTTAAGAGCACTATTGGATTTTCTTCTTTACGTCAGCTGCATATCCTTTTTTCTTAACACACAAGTCATTGAATATAAACCTTCACTAAATTGGGTTTCTTGGAAACTGTGTATTACTTGACGTTTGGAGCTTTTCAAAAAGAAATGATCTGTGAGTACCATGTCAAAACTCTACTCTGCTGTGACACCAGCAGTACTCCTGGTGTGGCTGGACAGCTGGTGTGCTTTAGCAGATGCTTGTTTCACCAGATTTAGTCTATTGTTTTCCCAACCTCATTTTTCTGCTTGCTGTCAGTTTCCCTTTGTGCTTACAGGATCCAAGACAAGCATTGATGCGCAGCACAGTGGAGCCCTGGTTTCTGCATCGTGGTCCCTGTGCGTGCAGGATAATTCTTCAGTCAGTGCCTTGGGTGGCTGTGCACAGGACACAGAGCCACTACTTGGGCTAACTGGGACAGCATGCTTCACTTCAGTGTTTTGTGGCTCAAAAGACACTTGAACCCAGAAGAGAAAGCTAATTGTTATGGTCATTAAAATTGTTGCTCTAGATATTAAGTAGGAGAAATTTTTGGTCTTCAGCTCTAACCAAAGAAATATTTTTCCTTGATAAATATACCTAATGATTAACTAGGTCAGAAGCTTCTTTATGCAATGAAAGAGGTTTTTTTTTTTGTTGTGGCATAGATGCTTAAGGACGTGGGGTTTTTTCCCAAACTGCTGCTAATGAATACAAAATTTAAATGTTTGATGTGAATTGCTGTAAGACCCCACTGAGTCTAGTACAGAATATGCATGGTTTTTTTGGGCTGGAAAGAGTTCATTAGGAAAGCGAATACATAGTTCAGAAATATATTTCCTTTTAGTTCCCTGTTTTGTTTTTCCATGTTCAAATTCTCTAATTCCTTTAGTTCTCTTCAACTTTGCAAAGTTGACCAGGTTTTAAAAGGAGTGGGTGAATAATTCTGTCATGAAACAGCCAGCCTAATATCTAATATCTAACTGCTCTTCCATGATTAGTAAAGTAGTAGAGCTGGTATTTCCCCTATTGAGTTCTGAGTCCCAAGCAAAAAAAAAGGACAAATAATGTGTTTGCTCTTTGCTGTCTTCAGTTGTTCATTACGTTTGAAGAGTTATTTCTCCAAATAAAAGCACTGTCTGCACTTGGGTGGGTGTATTTCCATCTGTATCAGCAGTGCTTATTTGTTAAGAGTGGGACTGAGTTGCTAGGAGTGGGCATGAAGAATTTGACACTGGAACATACAATAAGATGTGTTTTCCTGCTTCCTTCACTCAGAGAGTCACTGTTGCTCGGAGATCCTAGACATATGAACACATCCAGAATCTCAAAGTACAGAGTTTGAGAGTAACTGAATACTTTGTGAGGTTGTAATCTGCAATACTCACAACATTATAAATTTCACAGCTGCCTCTGGTGTTATGGGCCAAATGAGAACTCTGCATCTGAAGGGAGTTGCAGTTGGGAGTTTGGTACTGGAGCCAAAAGCTGCCATCTGTGGTTGTGCTTTCCAGACTTGAATAAATTAACCAGCTTCTGAAAGCTGAATAAACCACATCTTTGGGGATTTTGAAATGAAAATTGCATTGAGGAACACACCTCTAGCTCAGAGAGCTGGCTTGGCTACATGTGCACATGTTGAAAAATACAAAGGTATGGAAATCCTTTAAGGCTTGATCCAGCAATGTTAAAATATCCCAAAAGGAGAGATGTCTGTGTAGATGTGTGCATGTCTGTAACTATCAATCATTCAGGTGTTCAGGTGCTTATGCCACTTTCAAAATTGTTGCCAAATTCAAAATCTTTCACCCTTAAACAGCAGCATGGTGTTCTGGCTCTACTTCAGTCCCTGTTATGCCATCTCCTGCCTAAACTTAGGTAAAATAGACTTTTAATGTATTGTATTATTGTCTATGAGTTAAGGTTAAAAAAGTGAGGGTTGTTTAGCCAAAGGAAAAGAAAAATGCATGAAGACACACTACTAGTCTTCAGATGTCTAAAAGGCTGGCGCAGAGATTAAGGTAATGATAAAAATGCAAATCCAGAGACAGAAGAGCAAAAAGGTAATGGGTTTAAATTTTAGCAAAAGAGATTTAGAGTTGGTATTAAGAAAAGCTTGCTAACTGAAAGCTTAAAATTAAGCACAGGAATAAATGACTTGGGGAAAGCAGAATTTTCATACCTGAAGGCTTTTAAATGGGGTTAGGTAGATGGCTGTATGGAATGACTTGCGTAGTATAGTCTGCTTTTTCTAGTTAATTTACAGTGTTATTGTTCTGTCTCCATTGCTTGTTTTCTTTATTTCTATGTTTGCTTCTCTCTGATCCTGTTTCTCTCCCTTTTTGAATGTCCTAGTGTTTGGAAAAAGTTCTTGGCCAAATATATTATCAAAAGACAATAGTCTGTCAAACATGTTGGCTTAAATGGACAGTAAAGCCCCCAGATACTTTCTTGGTAACTCATTTTCATTAAATATCGAGTCTTGAGTTGGAAATTCAAGTCTGAGTTTTTTGGGTTTTTTTTTTAATTAGGAAAAAAAAAAAGCTCTAACAGATTAAAGTAGTTGCAGAAACTCCTGTAGCCCAATTGCATTGCTATTAACCACCCTAGAACCTGCAATTTACAGCTAAAGCAATTGCTTTTGTTGAAGTCTGACTGTCTACAATCAGAAGGCCACCTCTGTAATTGCCCTGGAGTACCTTTTATCAATGAGAAGACCACCTTTTAGGTTTACATGCTTTACAGTTTGACTCTCAAGACCATAGGTTTTACTCAGATATGTTATTTAAAAAGGAACACACCCTCACCACATCACCACTCTGTTACCAAAGTTCTTGCTGTTGCCGGCTCTCGGAGCTCACTGTTCCTGGTGCGTAACTTAACCGTCATGCCTATTGCACACACCAAGTTGTGAACTCTCGGAGCATGGTGGTTTTCCTGCATCCCACCCTGCCAACCTCAACCCTAAAGCTACAGTGCATCCCCTTTAGATGTGACCTGTGAGAAAATGTGGGGCAATGTCTTGGGCTACAGTTGGTAAACAAAGAAAAAGCAAAGCATTGTGGCTGCTGTACTTGTCAGTGGAGAGACAGTCTTTGAAAAGAGCTGTATTTTGTTAACAGCACCAATACAGAGACAAGTATCTTAGGAGGGAGTGTGATTATTTGCAGTCTTCAAGGATTTGGATATAATTTAGTCTTGGGCATTGTTGTTTCCTGTTAGGTAGGTTTAATAGGATGGCCCTAGGACTTTAATTATAATAATACAAGGATAATGCTGAGGATATTCAGCACAATGCAAATTAATTATCTGTTAAAACAAAAACGCCAATAAACCAAACCCAAGCCAACCAAAAACCCCTTTACCAAAACAGCAACAAATATTTCATCTGTTTTAGCTTCTAAGACAAAGAAGTTGTTTATAACTCATTATCTGCTGTGGTTTTGCTGTAGAACTAGACAGAGACATCACATTGCAGAGTTCTAGGGTGTGTGCAGACATTTTGGTGGGGTTTTGATATTTAGTCATAAGGCAGGAGTTAGCTGTAGAGTTTAATTCCTAGTATAAATTTCTTTCTAACGTTTTTTCATGTTTACTGCTATGTATTGCATACTCATGGACTTAAAACCTAAAGTGAAATCTGTTTCGTATTTTGCTGTGGAACTGGAAGGTTTGTCCATATATTGGGTCATGTTAAACCTGATGTTTAATCTTCCTGTATCTGCCTGTTGTTTTTTGTAGATCTTTTGTTGCCAAACAAAGAATCTAGGAACATTTGAGTGTAGTAACTTTTATAATGTAGCTTGAATTTGGTAATTCACCTTTTGATTTGAAAATATGCAAAATATATGGCAATTGCTTCTGCATCATAAAGGTGTGGCTTTTAGCATTTATGGTTGCATATCCTGCCATCCCACCTCATGCAGTGGTTGAATATTAAAAATGGTTTATGTCTATAATAAATGCTTCTGTTCAATGGAATAGAAACTTTTTAAGACAACGTGTAAATCGGGGTTAACTGCTCCCTAAAATATAGAGCTGAAAACATTCCTTTTTTTCTCAGCTTTGGAAGAAATTAAATGCCTTTATTTCATTAGAATGCATCTATAAAGTGTATTTGTACCCTCTCTTTTTTGCTATATCTCTAATATTTTCCATTCAGCAAATTAGGTGATTCAACCTACAGATGTGAATATTAATGTGCAGGTTTTTTGCATGCTCTGAAAATGTTTTTGTAAGGTCAGGTCTAACCACCAAGCAGAACTGTAGCCCTGTCTTACAGAGGCGGGATATCTGTGGCCTGAAGAAAGATTGAGGGCAGAGATAAGTGGGGGATTAGAGACATGTACAGTTTTCTTTATGGTTCTAAGTGAAAAATTCTGAACCTGAGCTGATTTGCTCACTTGTCTAATCACTATGTAATTGGTCAGTGTCTACTGATGACACTTACTTCTAGATTGCTAGCAGTGCAAATCCTATCCCTCAGTTCAGATCAGCTTGGATTCTGATTTTTATTGTAAGGCCAGAGTCAGCCACCTTAGCTATATATAATGTATACCATATTTATGCTTAGCAGTTGATAAAATTGAGTGTTTGGAAAGAGGATTGAAAAAGATCAGAATCTGTCAGCTGGTTTTGCTGGAAAGAAAGCAAGAAAGAAGTGCAGTACACTTCTTGCAAATACCTTCTCAAATCATTGTTCTGCTTTTTCTTTATCTGAATGTGTGATTCAAGATCTGAACTGTTTGCAAATATACTTTTTTTAAAAAAAAACCCCACATTTGTATTTGAAATCAAATCAGATAAATCAACATTTATAATGGATATTTAAGCAATACTGTAACATAACTGGTTAAATAGTATTATTATATATATATTTAGAGATTCTTGTGTACCTGAGGAACTTTAAATATGTAGGTAACAGTACATAAATGCGACATCAATAGGCCCTTCAAAGTTCCTCCTTTCTGAAAGGGAAAATGTACACAATTTTAAAACCCCCACAGAAACCACTCCAAAACAACCCCCTAAAACCAACCAACATACCTTTTTTTTTTTTTTTTTTTTTTGTCAAGGCAGTTGACTCATGCTAAGTAAGTACCAGAGTGGAGTCATAGGTAAAATTAATGCTTGAGAATAGTTCATCGATCTTGGCAATTGCTTTCATTTCATGGGCTGAAGTGAATGGATGCACATACACCAATATGAATTGGATGTGGAATAGATGAAAATATCTCACTGTTCAATGTGTATTTGATATATGATTGCTTGATAAATAAAACTGCTAGCTGAACTAATGATATGTATTGATTTTTACCACTGAAAAAGCGTATGTACTAAACAGAAAGGGTTCAGCCCAGGCACATTCCAGCTTTTATTGTTCTGTTGGTAGTGCAGTGAGGAAAACCCCCTTTGACCGGTAGAAGTGATGTAAGGAGTTCCCACATGTCAGGATGAACTTCCAAAATAGATGAAGATAGGTAGAGCAGTTACAAGAGCTGCGAATTTCAGGAGGCAAGTGAGACACGCTGTCAAATTTGCTACACCATACCATATTGTTAGGGAAAAAAACCCAACAAAACAACCAAAACCCCACCCCAGAAGTGATATTTGTTTTCCTTTTTTGTTATTCTGTGTAAGACTGAAAGTTGAGTTAAGGCATTGACCAAATTTGTTATTTGACTTGAGACTTTTTTGTCATTTGACATGAGCAAGGAAGGAAATTTGGATGGGTTACGTGACTTGAGTACAGCAGATGAGCACATGGAATGAAAATTACTTGAGTGCAGCCTTCCCTCAAAGGGCTGTAGCCCACATGATTTATTCCTATTTAGTTCTCACATGGAAATAATATCATGTAGCATAGAAGGATAACAGCTACCTCAACATGGTTTCACTGAGGCATTTACTGCATTGTTAGGACTGTCACGTGTTTGTTATGAGACCATGTGTGGGAAGGAGCAATGTTATGTACCTCAGCTTGTGATCTGTGCCACCAGCACTGAAAGTAGGAAACAGTGCATCAGTCTATTGAAAGGAAAATGTTAATGCTTTGGTATTTTGACAGAGGAAAGGAAAATACCCATCTCTAAAACTTCCTTCAACTTCAAATAGTTTCAAAGGAAAAAGGGTGAGGAAGACAAACATTGGACAGAATCTTGGTGCCCTGCTTATGACTGTCTTCTGTATGTCTAATTTTATTTCTTTAGTCTTGTGGTAATATTGAAAGTCCTTTCCCTATTTCCACATGTCCAAAGTGTATGACACTAGCAACAAGATGAAAATGGTGGATGCAAGCAAGAAGGGGATGTGAGTTACAAGGGGTGACAGTTTGACCCTTTGTACCAGCTGTCATTGCAGACCATGTCTGTAGGGATGATGGTGAAAAGAGTTTTTTACAAAAGAATCTGGAGGGCATTAGGGGCGGCTTTAAAGATGATTTACTACCAACTCCTGCACTGAAGGAAAAATCCTTTGCTTCTAACATTGATGTGTGGAATTAGGAAGAGCTTGTGGGAAGTGACTGAATCTGAACAGTTTTATAATGTATTCAAATGATAATTTATGGTCACATTGGGCTGAGAGTTCGAGTTTGCATTAGAAAACCTTCAACATACGTTAGTTATATACAGCAGCTCCATCTTGTTTAAACATAACAGACAGACTCTGCTGAGTCACTCCCAACTGCTTTATGCAGAACATGCTTTGCTTGTGCCTATAGAGTGTTATTAAAGAGACTGCTGAGTACAGAGAGCTTTAACAAAGAGATCTCAAAGTAAACACTGACATTTGTTACTGCCTTTGTTCAGCACTGCTGAAAGTCCCTGGGAACTTGGGAAATTGAGCTGTCAAGATCTATGAAGATAAAATGAAACTTTGTCCTATGGGTTCAGTCCCTTAGGAAAGTTTTTCAGGTCATTTAACATTAGTATTGTGAGGAGGCCTTATTATTTTCCTAAAAATTATTCCTTCTTGTTGATAAATGTGGAGTGACAACTTGGCATCGCTATTAGCCTGTTTCTGTTTGGTTAAGGCAGTGCTTTAAAAACTGACAGCACATTTTGTAGTCAGCTTGCCTCGTCCATCAGTGGGACAGGATGACTGATCTGTGTCAGAAGTAACCACTGTATCAATTGACTTGTAAATTCTAGTTAAGCAGATTCACAGTGTGACTTGGCAAGAAGGCACAGGATGCTCTGGAAAGAACATTCATTTCTTGCTATTTTTGAGCATAAACATAGCTGCTGTTTAAAAAATATAAAGATCCAGAGGGGGAAATGAAATAAATAACAGTGAAGCCAACATTTGACCCTTTGAAATATTTGAACTGAGCCTTATTTGAGATTTTGATAGTTTAATTTGATAGAAGGAAAACCTTAGTGTTCATAGATGTCATCTTAACACTTTCTTTGGACTGCTGCTTTCACAAGGTTTTATAAAATGTGTATGTTGTATTGCCAAGCAATTTCAGAGCTATACCACTGAAACACAACAGGAACTCTTTCTCCTGCAAAAATTAGTTCTAAATAAAAAACCCCAAGCCACCTCCTAATTTTCATAGAGATTTTCAATTCCATGATTAAGGGCCTTGTTCTGTCCAATGTTTTGGTCCGTGTTACAGCTTTTGAACCCAGGAGAACAGGAAACAGCCGCTCCTGGTTTGCCAGTATTTCAGTAGTAATTTTTATGTTCTGTTGGGGACTCAGCTGAGCAGGTTTAATTCATTCCTCATTCCCACTCCCTGCTTCAACCAATGCAGGCACATCAGTGTGTAATGGAAGGTGAGGGCTGGTGTCTGATTTCACAGCTCAGCCTTCCCTCCAGTAAAACAGGGGAGATGTCGGCAGTGTCTTCACAGCCCATGGTGATTGAAGTGTGTAGCTATGCTGGTAAAAAATGTAACATAGAATTAGTATTAAACTCATGTTTACACCTTCAGGCAACTGTACTGTGAACACTGGATATAAGACAGTTTCAGTGCTTATCAGTACTTCTTGCTGAATATAAAGGGGTATTATGGCTTCTAGTATCAAATTCTGCAATCTGTATGCAGGATTCTTTTCTTTTAAGACAATAATCTCTTTTCCATTGCTTCCTATGATGAAATTACTGAGGAGTGAAAGAGTAAAGGCCAATGTGAAACATGCCAAAATCCAGCATTTCTCTTTGGAAAGCTGGACATGCAGCAAGAAAAGGCCAACCTCTAGCACAAAGATATGTTATTTACAGGCTGACTGTTGTTACTAAATTAGTGGAAACTTCATTGCATGTAAAGGAAATAATTTTTTTGGGGACATTATTTTTTTGGCTCTACACACATTTTAATCGATATATTTTCCTCATGGGTACAGTCAGTACTTCTGCCAAACTGTGAGCTCTAATATTGCTAGAGGGTTTTAACTAGATGTCATTTGATTTATAATGCACGGACTCTGACTTAAGAATTGGTAAGCCTCAGCTAACACAAGAGGTCCCAGGTAGAGTGACTTCCTATGTAAATTCAGCTTAGTAAGTAACCAGGGAGCCGGTTTTGTATTTGAAACACATCAAAACACCAGGAGTCAGTACTGGCTGCTTAAATGTACCTCCTGTTGGTGCAGTGACATTTGGACAAGCAGTACAAGATATAAAACACAGTTGATCTGGAACTGCAGCTGTGTTTGAATTTAACTATTTCCCATGGGTCCATGGAAGAGGAGATACCAGCAACAACTGGAAGCTGCAGTGCTGTCCTGTCCAACAGTGTGTTTCAACCCTAAATGTAAGAGCAGATTCTGCAGCTCGACCTGTGTGCTGTCATAATGTGTGCATGAACACTGATGTGAACATTGAGTTCATGCTTCTCTGCACAGATTGACTGGTGTAAATTGTGGATAGATGTTTCCTTCCGTGTTTCCATGGTCAGTGTGTTGGCAGTGATGCACTGGCATTATATGCAGTTTGGTTTATTAAAGCCAAGCCAATGTTGAAATTTACATCTCAGTATCATCTAATTTATAAATCCACCTATGATAAAATCAATGTTTATTTTTAAAAAACCCTAAAAAACTAGGCAGTCTTGTAATCTCAGGAATGTATGATGATGGGCACAAACGCTGTTTTTTGTCTTGTAGCAGTGGATCTTCCTAAATACAAAAGTTAACGGTACTCTTAAGTCAAGAGTAGTTTGTATCATAGGGAATACTGAGGAGTTGTCTCTGCTACAAGGACGTAAGTGTTGGGAGCCCCAGAAAAACCCTATGTAACTTACGTCATAGTGCACAAGGTGAAACCTCTTATGCAACTGGTAGCTGAAGTTTTTTCCATTGAGCAACAGGAATGAGGAATCTCCTGTAATACAATAGGCCAGTGAGCAGTATTGGGTTGGGGTGTCAGGTTGTAGTGCAAGTGTGACAAATCTACTGGAAAGCTGTGTAGTATCTTACAAGGACAAGAGTCTCTTATGGAAAGACTAGAGAACAAAAGCAAGAATATTATTATGTTACTGTGGGAGGCCTTGCTGTGTCTGTATTTTGACAACTGTGTTCAGTTTCATTCCTTCTGTTAAAAAAAAAACAACCCCCCACCCAAACAAAACCCAAAGCAACCCCCCCCCCCAAACCAACCAACCAAAACCAACCCAAAACAAAAACCAAAGAAAAACGAAAAAAAAACAAACAAAAAACAAACCCCAAAACAAAA
Organism: Psittacula echo; assembly: GCF_963264785.1. Lineage (NCBI taxonomy): Eukaryota > Metazoa > Chordata > Aves > Psittaciformes > Psittacidae > Psittacula > Psittacula echo. Next base: position 12,382,225 of record NC_137739.1, read on the forward strand.
CACCAAAACCCTATAAACAAAGAACCTAAACCAGAATAACTGGAGAAAGACAAAAAGGGCAGCTGACAATAGATGTGTGGGAAACAATACAACTGGTTGTAGCAACCCAGCAAATAAACACTGAGTTCAATGGGCTCAGTTAGGATTCCTGTATTGTAAGTGAGAGAGCAAAATCTGTGAAGAGCTGCCATTGCTTTGCCACCCAGTAGAAGGACCTTCAGTGGAAGTAAGCTTATAAAGCAGAAGTGTCTTTTAGTAGAGCTTTCTCCTTCTCCTATGCCTTCTCTACCTTTTCCACATCATTTTCTTGGTACCCAGTTTTATGCGTATGAGAGATGTTGCTCATTGTACCATTGAATCCTAATTAAACTGAGCCGTAGGTAGTCATTGGACTGGGCACTTAAGCCTTGCTACATGCCTTCTTGAGGCAGGTAGGTGCCATGTCTTCTACACACCTGCATGAGCTCCTTCTTTCATAGGATAGTCATACAGGGAAAAAAGCAGCCTCTGGCAAATCATTAATTAAATTGTAATAAAACTGTGTGGGCAGCAGATGGGTTACAGGCAGCTAACACAACGGTATGGAGGGGAGAACTGAGTCTTGACACAGTTTACTTCTGGCAAAGGAGAGAAAGGAGATCCAGTGACCAAATTATAACTCCGAGTCAGAAACTATGGCTATTACAGCAGGGTACCATGGCTGGGTCCATCGATAAGGTGAAACTGGTAAAACCTCTCCCCATGCAGTTTTCAGTAAAGATGTAGAAAATTGCCAGGGTCCAAGAGGAACTATTTTAAATGTTTCTTCATTTTACACGTTTCTTCTGTCTTGTAGGCTTTCCTCAGAAATTGTTAATCCTCCTAAAAGCTTATTTTTAGGGGAATTCTGTCAGTGTTTTGAAAGTATTACAGATCTTCTTTCTCTGGAATTTGATGTATGTTTCAGAAGCAAATCCTCACCTGTCACATGTGATGCTGAGCTGGCTAACAGCCATCTGCTTTGACTGCACATCTTCATGCCTTGAAACTAAACCAGCCACGAATCTCTTTGATGGCCAGCTGTATTCAGGGAGCAGCAAGAGAGATGAAAGTTTAATCATGAATAAATGAAAGCATTTTGGTTTCTTATAGCAATAAATTTTAGCTTGTGGAGAAGTTTGATTTCAGTGGCTTATTTAGGACATGACTTAGTGTTTCATCTTCAAAGGGGTGAAGGTGTCTTCTTAAATGTTCACAGGACCACCTGCACAGGGGCTGGTGGTGAGCTGCCTACGGCTGCTGCACAGGCAAGGGGTGGTCTCTTTGGCCCACGCTGTTTCCATGTTTTCCCCTCTTCCTGAGGACTGCTGCTGCTTCCCCTGCATCTTCATGGAAAGGCCTATGCCTTAATTTCTCTGGGTTTTGGGGGTTGTTTCGATGCATTTGTATTTCTTGAAGGAAAGTACACCTACCCTCTCTCCTTTGCTTAGAGGTTTTTGTGGATATGAGCTAATCTATAGTAAGACAGTGATCATTACAAAGATTTTACTGCAGCCCAAGGAATGTAGATTACTTTCAGAAAGCCTAAATATAGGATTTTTTCCCTTATTTAAATGGACACATTCAGTTTGTAAAGGGCAGCCTGAGCTCTGTAACTGAAACCTGTTATCTACTCTCATGTGCCCTAATTTGTGCTAAGAACACCCTCAGGAACATGAGAAGTGAAGGTCTAGAGACAAGATGCTGGCTCTGATATTACTTCAAGGTTTGTCTCTCTGGCCAAAAGGAAGTCAAGCCACCATTCTGCATGTATATGCCCTTTCATTTCCATATTAATACAGGTACGTGCTTTGCCTATACCTGTGGTTTAAGGAATTATTTTCAACAGTGGCAGTAAATGCTGGAGACTCCTAACAAATAGAAAATGTCACTGCCAGTTAGAAATATCTGCATACATGTCATGGTGTTGCTCTCTGCCAAGGGCTGATGCCTCAGAAAGGAACACATTTGAATAAAAGAGACCATCAAAGTGGTTCTGAACAGTTTCACTGTTAAAAATCTGGAATCATACCGAAGTTAAGCAGAATGACAATGCTTCTGAACCAGGCTTGTGCCCGTGTAGGCCATCCTGTTTTCATTTTCCCCCTTGATCTTAAGTCAATGCAAGGATTCTCCATTTTTCTGGAGCTTTAATTTAGGCTCATCATGTTTTTGTTGATCTGAATTTGTTGTTCTCTGGAAGTTGAAAATTTGTTGATGTTGGCACATTTCAATGACTACTTGAACTGGCAGTTAAATAACTTAGAAAAGGTGGATGCTTCTAAGCAGGTCATTAGCAAGAGAAAGCTTTTATATGAAAATTCAAACTTGGCATGTATTTGTGGTCGTGAAATAGTGAAGAAATTCAACTTGTTACTATAGGCCATAGCTGTCACTACAACTGATTTCTCTGCACTAGCAAGGGTTTCACTTCCCTACAGCTGTCCTTGAGGAGAAATCTTTAGGAGGCAGCTATAGGTACAACACAGCATGGTACCAAGGGATGTTCTCATTCAGTTTCTAGTGCTGCTGTGTGTTCTTTCTCTATGTTGTATATCTTAAAGCACTACAGAGATATTGAAAATTCTTGCAAAACTCATTTGACTTCTGTTATTCCAGATTCTATGATGTTTGTGGAATCAGGCTTAACCCAATAGCAGAAAGGAGGGAGTTAGCTGTGGGGAAGTGGTACAAGGATTTTTGCCTGAAATTCTATTCTTTGTGCATCCAATTCTCTGCATGTTACAGTACTTGCTCAGAGCATCAGGGGTTTTATTGCTTTTCTATTGTAACTACATTTTTACTGCTGGTTCTCTTAAACTGACTTGTAGTATAGCATGTGAGCTCTATCTGCATAATTGCATAGCTTGTACACCTTCATAAACTTACTGTGCAAAGTATTATTTCTTGCAAGCTGCATAGATTTATTTTTCTTAAATATACAAATCTTAAATTGCCCTCAGGACTCATGCCATTTATTCTTAAATTGAATCTTATTTTTTGTAATCCAGTTCCAACTGATAGAGCATTCCTCATATTATACTGACAGAAATAAGCATAGAGCTATAAGTGCTATCTTGCCAGGCAGTTATATGAGCTTGTAATAGCTGCATGCAACTGAATCTTAATTTTGCTTTTATTTATTGGACAGCTATCGTAGGATTTGGAATCAATTCCTCACTTTGGTTTGCATTTATATATATTTCTTCAATTAAAAAAAAAAAAAAAGGAATCTCCTGTTATTTCAGGCCTCATCGACCTTCCTGAAAAACAACGTGAATAATAGTAGTATAATGAAAACTGAAATACGTAACTGTAGTTTTGTCAATCCTACAGGAAATCTGTGCTAAACCAGTAAGTACTCAGAGCAGGAGGTAGCTTGTAATTGTAGCTGTGCATTGAAACCACATTCAGAGAACAGTTATTACAGTTATAATGTATTAGCAAATAACAGCTGGTACATACATTTAAAATTTGTTCTAAATAAAGCAAACTTGGGGTTAAAATGCTCTTAGGAGGAACTGCCCAAGTTGTGGGCAACACAAAGCATACTGCTCTGATAGGAGAGGAAAGAAGGCTACATCTCAGCTGTCACAACACAAGGTGTAATATTAATATTTAGAATATGTATCTTTATCAGTCCTGATCCAGAAGTCATGGATGGAGAATCTATGGCACACTATTGCTATTAGCAAGAAGGAAAAATGAAAATGTTTGTGAAAGCTAGATGATGCTGTGTAGTATTCACCTGGGAGCTGGGGAGTGCTCAGCTGTGTTTCCTAAGGCCACTGAATGCAGAGGTATGTGCAGCTGTCCTTTAGCCTGGATGAGCTTCTGGTTTTCCACCAACAGTGAAATATTTCCTTTCTGAGTCAAGACTCTGTTACAGTCACAGCATTCCATACGCATGAAATTTTATCATGTTGGCTCAACACACACATTTTTAGTACTTCTGCCTAGGCGTATACAGGCAGAAACACTGAATATATATGCGCCTGTATGTAACATATCAGGGACTGGAAAAAGTACGTTGTGGACTTGTTAAGAAAAACACAACATGTAGCTACCAGTTAATTTTACAGTAACTATAGGAGATGCCAGTTTAATTCTAAATGAGTAAAGTTCAAAGATTCATTCCTAGTGACACAACAATGATGATTAGTTGATTGTTTTCTGAAGTCTCAGTCCTAGAAACGTGCATATAGCAACCCATCTTGAGTATTTTGGAGTAGGAGAATAAAAGGTAGTTGAAATGCAGTGCTATTAGTGTGTTAATGTGCCATTTACAAATCATGATGCTGGTTAGATACTAAATAAGATTTGTGCATAGCTCCATTCTAATTCATGCCATAGAATCACATTAAGAAGTAATCACATTCAAAAAGTATTTTCTACTAGTACTCAGTTTCTGTGATAAGGCTGGTCGACCACTCTGGAGAAATAGCTCTGAAAACAAACACTGATTGAAAATCACGTAGTATAAGAAATCTTTCTGTGCTGGGGATGCGGTGGTAGAAAATAAATCAGGATACGTTCCTGTGTCTGATCTTTTGTCTTTAAGTTAAAGAAAATTTTGGAGAGTTAACAAATTTACTATTTCCCTGTGGTCTGCTTAGGTTGGTGCAAAGCAGGGGTCATTTGAGACATCATGTGAGGCTGACCCAGCTGGGTTTTTCTGAGCTTCCAGAAAAGCCAGAAACTTTTTTTTCTTATCTGAATTCAGCTGAAATGTTTTACTTTGAGGTCTACCAATCAGTATTGCCTGTACCCAAGGGCAGTACTGATTTTCCAAGATATGTGGGGATGTTTACTGGCTATTACAGTGCCAGGATGAACTCCTCGAAATGTGAGACCTTGGTGATGATTATCATTACTGTGTAGATCTGTTCCTGATTGTCTTTTAACACTCATAGATAAATGTGGCTGAGAGCCTTGTAGGTTACTGAAAGCTTCTGCCTCAGTAAACCTGATGTAATTCTACTCAGGAGATAAACAAGTGATGTCAGACATCCTCATCTTGGTGCTTTTCTTTGTGATTACATTTTGAAAGTATATATTTAACTCTTGACTTGTTTTGTCTTTTTCTTCAACTTGATTTCACAGCAAATCCTGCAGTAACTTACCCACTTCACTGATTGCTTGAGGATTGGGAGATGTTTAATGATTCAGTTGGGCAGATGTAGTTAGGAATATTCTAGGTTTCTTCTTGCATTGGTTACGTTTTTCACCTTCAGGAAGCATCTTCCCATCTTTCTTCCAGGGCTTCATTGTTCAGCATTTTGAAGCTTCTGCTTGGCATGTTGAAAAGAAAATTTCCCATTGGAATAAAGTTCCTCTCATTTTTTACACTACTCATTGCTGTGCATCTGATGTTACTGTTTGTATTAGTTTCCTTTAACGTCAACATATACTACTGTAAAAAAAGTCATTCTTTCCTTATGTTTCTAATCTTTTGTGCTCCTGAACAGCCATTCCAGACTTTCATTTATTCTTTCTACTGTGGAATCTCATACTATTACACCTGTTCAAGTGTAAAATGGATATTTGTATAATTTTACATGCTATAACATTAATATGCTTCTCAGTTCTAGTAAATCTTGTATTTGTTTCTTGACTCATTGAGTCAGTAAGTATATTGGCAGCTCCTGAATCGCAACCATTATCTTTGATGGCTTGTGATAGTAAGATTTCATGGAGCAGCTTACAATAAATATGATTCAGAATCATGGTTTTCAACAATGAAAAATCTTCTTTTATCTAATAAATAAGAATTTTCCAATATCCAATAAATTACATTGTTCTGAGCTTTTATAGTTTCAAATTTATTTCTAATTAACCTGTGGTTTGATTCACTGATTCCAATCTTTTGGAAACAAGAAATATTCCTTACTGTTTAAAGATAATTTTCAGTAGTATAATATCATAGGGGAATTGTTATACTCTGTATGCCAATATTAGAGTTGATTAAATGATGTTTTAATTATTTTAAGTGAAATTTGTTTTTCCAGGTATCTTTAATATGTATTCAGCTTTATATTTAAGATTATATATATAAAATTGAACCACATTCCATTGCTAGTTATGGATTGTGAAGTAGGGGAGGTATTGTCAGACATTTAACTTAGTCCCTGCTCTAAATAACACAGCTCACTCCTCTCTGTGTACAATCTGAATGTATTTCTGTGTAGAATAGCAAGTGAACCCCCTGCCACATTCACCTATGCAAGAACATGTAGAAAGGCCTCGGCCAACACTTAACTTTTGCCAGCTAGCAGCTAAAGGGGCAATTCTGCTGTGGTAGCACTCTGCATAGGAATGTCACTCTTGTGTGCCTAGCAAAAACCTTTGGGAGATGTCTTATTCTAGAGAAGAATTTCAATTATGTCTCTGTTAGGGAAGCCAAAATCTGTTCATGGTTTAAAGGGCTCTTGCTGTGAAACCATCTTCTTCTATAAACTGATTTCAATTTGCTGTCTGCTCAGCCTTGCGCAGCCTTATGTTTTCAGTCCTTTTCAAAAGCCTTCAAGACATTGCTTTATTTTCATTAGAGGAGTCTTAGAAGACTACTCAATATCTGAATATTTGCTTCATTCAGGAGCTTTTGCTGCTTGAGTATGGATTGTATGGGCTTGCCTTATGCTAGGGGGAACCCAAGGGAAGAAATAAAAAGGCTGTAACAAAAAACCTCTTATTAGATGTGGCAGCTTCGCATGCTCCTCAGCTTCCAACCTAATGGGTGCCACAAAGACTTAGGAGTGTCTGGGCTGCTTGCAAAAGAATTGTCTCTCTGAACTTCAGTTTGGTCCCAGATAACTATCCTTCTTCACTACCTGGCAGCTCAGAAGTACTCCATCGGGTACTTTGTATTTAGAGCGCACTGGCACTGCTGTGAATTGTACATGGGAAAGGAAAAACAGTTGTATTAACCTTGTGGGAAAGAGCTACCACAACAGGGAGAAACACATTCACCAGTCCTCCCAGTCCTGTGGGGTTTTTGTAGTTTTTCTGTCTGGTCCAGACTGGTAACAGAGTTCTAAGTGAACTTTCCAGGAAACAGTGCCTGAATGTACAGGGTATATGGAGTCATCAAATGCAGTCTTCTGCTACCATGAAAACCTAATATTAAGTATTCCCAAAAGAACAGTACCATTTTTGACCGAAAGTATTTCTTCACTTAGAAGTCTTCATTACCAGCAAGAGAGAAATTTTCAAGTTGCTTTTCTTTCCTGAATTCTTGGTTTACGGGGAAAGCCCCCACCATCTCCCTATTCCCTTTCTGTTCCTTGTCTTTCCATTCCACTTTTCTCCTTATGTTACTGTTTTTATTTTCCCTTTACTAAAGTTCTTGCTCTGAGGCCCACCCGTTGTGGATTTGAATACTTTCTGCACAGAGCTGAGAATCTCTTGATATTCCCAATCCTTAGGAGGTACAAGCTTCTTGCAGACTCAGGTCACTTACACACATGAGTTCCTCAGCTTTAGTTTTCTGTTCCAAAGCCTCATGCTTATGCTGAAAATGTCTGGTGACAAGGGACCTGTTTTGAATCTTTTAAGCCTCAGATAGTTCACTGAAAATCGGCTGTACTGTACCGTACGCTGCCTTGATTGATGTGAACCATCACATATTGATGCCTTTATAGACAGCAACTTAGTGTTTCAGGGGAGTCTGCATGTTACAAAAAGGGCAGCAGGTGTTACTTAGACTAAATTGACCTTGAAATTGATTTTTTTATTTTATGACTTACTGAGGGGAGATTAATATTTTTTTTTTCCTGCAGCCTGAAACAATTTACATGGTAATAGAAGGCATAGTCAGTCAAAGAAATTGCTGGAAGTAGTAGTGTTCCAAGAAAGAAAATATGGATCTTTCTTGCATTGATTCTTTCTATCCCCAGGGAGTATCTAAGACTTTTAACACTGGGGAACGAGTGCCAAAATTTATTTTTCCCATTTAAGGCAGAAGAATGGATAGCAGTGCCTGTGAGCTGACATTTACCTGCAACTTTCAGTTTGAGGGGTGGGGAAAAGGGTGTGCCCCATGGAAAATTCAGGGAGCGTTTCAAATGTATTTCATGATTTCTGTAAGGACAGACAGAAGAGGAAATTAGTAGAAACTTCTAGAAATCCTGATGTAAAGACAGCACAGCTGTTTTTTATACCAGAGCAGACCTTGATAACGGCCTGTAAACGGTTGTTGTAATTCCATCTTTTGAGAAGCAAGAGAAATCATCTCAAAATACAAATGTTCATGGAAGTAAGAAAACTAAAGGAAATTACATAGATGAGGCAACATGAAGTATAGTTCTATACTATACCTATTCCTATCATGTTCTGATAGGAGCATGAAGTATAGTTCTGTAGGAGGGAGGAAGTTTATTGTGCTGCCACAAGTGCTGCAGTGACACAGTTTCATTTTCTGTAGGTTCCAAGACAAGTGCATAGTTAATTGGTTTGTCAGTCGCGCTTTGCATGAGCTAAACATACGAGATTGTTATGACATATTACCTGAAAATGAGTGTGAATGCAACACCACAAAAGATTTGGTTTGGTTTAAGTGCAAAAATAACTTATAGGAAAAATGTCTTATGTGAAAATCATTACGATCGTCCTTGGGCTGGGAGTAGAGAATTAATCCTTTTTGTCTATCAGAAAGCTGCACCTGAATGGTATTATTGCAGCTGATGTGAATGGATGACTATTTCCATCTTTGTGACCCAAGAGCAGGAGATTGGTGTCTGACAGATGCCTGTCCAGGCCAAGCTGCTCATGCTACTGGGGCAGACATTCAGGCTCTTGCTCACAGGCTTAGATTCATTTGGAATTTTACTGATGGAGTTCCTGCCCCTCTGAAAATCACCTTTGCCTGAGAAGTTTGGCTGATATTGCTTTAGCTTTCTGGCTCAATATACCCTGGATTATGACAGGTGATAAGTGTATTGTTAACATGGAGCACATCACAAGCTTTCTAAGTAGGTGTCCCCCATGCAGTAGTGGTCCAAATCTGTTTATTAATCTCTTAATGGTTCAGAGCTGTGCAGTACTTGGAAACAAGCTGGGGCAGGGAGGGAGTGGAAATAAAGTGTATTTGCAAAATACCTGTTTAAAATGGCCTGTGTATTTGGAACTTGGGGCATTGCCTTCTGGAAAAGAGTTGTGCAGAATCAAATCTGCCATTTCTTTGTGTGACTGCCAGCCTGCCTCTCCTAGCAAGTTTACCAAGAGCAACACCCCTGCAAAATGGTTAGCTTGTGGGGTTTGAATCTGTACAGTGCCCTTTAAAAGCACTGTGAAACTACGATCTAAGGTCAGCTGTGCAACCTACTGCATGATAGCTCTGTAACAAGAAAGAGCATGTGAATTAGAAAACAGAGTGGAAGGTAATGGGCATTGAATATAAATAGCTGAACAGACATTCTACTGTATCTCTGTGTACATACCCTGTTTGAATAAGGTGCATAATAAAGCAGTAGTAAAATGGGTATAGAGTGGCACAACCATGAGTGGCAGGTAAGATGAAGGAAAAGAAGCGAGCAGGGGAGTGAAATGAGGAAATGTGAGGAAAACCTGAAAAGGTAGGAAATGCGCAGTTTATCAGTGATGCAGCAGGCAGTACGGATGTGGAAGTGCTATTAAATTATGCAGAGGCTAGAAAACAGAACAGATAATTTGGGTGGTAGTTTTGTTTGATGTCAATCTCAGAAAGCTTGTACCTTCTTACAGCAGCCAGAAGTGACCGCTTTCCTTTGTGGGAAACAGATGCAATTGAACTGTAGGAATTTGTCTGCGTGCTGATTTTGATGGTAGCTTGGCATCTATAGATGTCATGTAAAGTCTGGGTTTGGCACTGCCCATGAAGAAGTTGATATATACAATAGCTAAGTTGAACAGAGAGCAACTGATAATCCTATTTATAACATTCAGGACCTAGTACACTAAGTGGACACTACTTGTGTAAGAAGATTCTTTTGTGACTTGACTTGGAATACATGGAGGAAAAGTTAGAAAGGAGAGTATTTTTACTACTAGAGCTGTTAACTTTTGTAGCCCATAAATTCTTTGTATGCCTCAGTGGCAAATATAGCCTATTTCAAGCTGCTGTGTTTCTATAACAGCTGTCTCTTGAGACACTATACAAACATTAAGGTTCTTTTTAGGTGGGAAAGTGGTACAGACCTCCATGTATTAATGGATAAACTGGGATGCAGAAGAGTGAAATGCAGAAAGGTCATGCAGTGAAGTACCAGTGTATTACTAGTAACTCCCTGAAATATGTTCTGTCTACTGGATCATAGCACATCTCCTATAAATAAAGGATCTGTAAGCTTAGTATTTGGAGGCATACTTGAAAATAATAATTATAAAAAGTTCATAGCAGTTATTCCACTGTCCTTGTCAGACATGCCTCAATTTCAGTTTATCAGACTTTAATTCCCAGGCATTAGGAGGAACTGCAGCTTCACTTCAACATGCAAATCTGGTCTTATTGGCAGGAAAGACAAGGCAACAGGAGCCTGGCCCTGGGAGTCCTTTTCAACATAGAAATGTGAATGTAATGGCTGCATTCATTAGGGAAGACACACAAGTTGAACATGCCAACTACTTCCTAACACAGCCTTTCAAAAAAATGCTCTAATTACTGACTTGAGTCTTGCACTTGTATTCATTGTGTCTGTAGTTTGATACTGTGGCACTTCATCGCCTATTAAAAACCTCTCTAAGCCTTTATTTTTGTATTGTATTAACAGCAGTGTAGTCAGCTTATCTTATTCTCACACTATCTGTACTACAGTAATAGTCTTTCCCCTGTCCCTGCACTCTGATCTCCTCAGCTGTAACTGCAAGCCTTCAGAAGATGTGCCTGAGCTACAAGCTATTCTGTGTCCACATTTGTGGAATGCCAGTTGAGGGTGTAGGAGACACTTCACAAGGGGTAGAAAACTAGGAATTTTACATGGCCCACGCTGTAGTGGTTTGCAACATTACATGGCTGTAGCCAAGTGAGCAGATAAACCAGGGCTCTTCTAATGGAATAGTGTCATTTTTTGTAAGATACCAAGAGAATTTTAGGCAGCTGGGAAATTGTCCTCCAAACTTCCATGGCGAGGCCGTGCAGGCCTAGTTCAGGAAGCGCACTGGACTTCTTGACTGAACTTCTGAAAGGTGGTAGTGCTATCATCATCCTGTCCTTCCCACACTCACTCATCTAAAAGAAAAGGGAAAAGAACACTGGTCTTCTTGGGGATCATTATAGTAAGCCCCAAAAGGTGTTTAACTTAGTAAAGAGGGTACAGTGCAAAAGATGAATGGCAGTGGAAGTCTCTGTAATCAAATGTCTTACTAATGGCTTCTTTGATCCTAATTATACTTGTGCTCCATGTTGATCTTTATTCCTTTTATATAAAGTGCAAACTATTCTGTTTAATCTGTTGGGTTTTATTCCACCCCTCTGTCCTTTTTTTATTTTCCTCAGGACTATAAATCTGATGTTATGACTCTGGCTTCCAGTGCCAAGAACAATCCTCAAGGTCCAGTAAGTAGAAGCATTTTGCTGAATAGATTCTGTAGCTGAGCTTAGATTTGCTTTTAAATAGTTTTCACTTGTGGCACCTTGCTGCTTTTGAACTGACCGTGCTTGAATTTGCTTAAATGCTCTTTAATACTTGAACATACAGTACAGCAAAGATCTGTCTTACCAAACTGATTGCAGTCATTGCAGTGTAAGTTCATTAATAGCCCAGTGAATCTAGTGTGTGCTACTCACTGTATCGTGTCAACATAGACTAGGCTTCAGGTTGTCTCACTGCTATGCAGAGGAGGAGAATGCCCAAGTGAACTGTAGGGCAGGGTGCAACTGCTGCAAGCCTTGCTGCAGTTTCATGGTGTAATGATATCCCCAGCTGAGGGTAAACAAAAAAAGCCCGTGTGAGTTAGGACAAGTTCAGTGTTACAGTGTGCACAAGAGTGATGCCACCATTTGCTTGAAAACTGAGCAGGAAGAGGAACCAGTGAACTACTGAACACTGGTTTAAAGGATAGAAATAATCTAACCTGTCTCTGTAATGCACCTAGCCTTCTTGATTTTCTATGTAACATTATCACTTGGCAGGAAAGAACTGTACCATGAAATAAGTTTATACTAAGATGCTATAGGCCTGATTTACAAAGGTGCGGATGATATTCAACTCTATCACAAAGAATTAATCATTCATTGCAGTCAAGTCCCTTGAATCTATTTTTGTCTCTTAAACCCTAATATCCTACACAGGACCTTTTCAAGTGCCTTTTGTTGGATAATGCCAGTAATTGGCACTGAGTCACTCTGTGCACATTTGGGGTTTGTGGGGTTTTTTTCTCTGATTATCTAAATTGCGTTATCTCAGACTTGGGGTTGTAGGAATGTGGATTTATGCTGGAATACAGAAATAAGCAATATGTCAAGTGCTTGGCAAACATTTTTTTCCTGTTTGCAGGCATGATTAATGCTATTTTAAACATGAACCTTAAACATTAAAAGTTCTTTGAAAGAAGGAGGTTGTTGGACTTCTTCCACATAAACACTGTGTTTCACTTGGAAGTCACTGCTTGTTGAAACTGCTTAGTCCCATTACTGTAAATATGAAAATATCTTGAAAGATCAAAATACATACAAAAGATTATCTGACTGGGATGGTGATTTGACAGAATCCTTTTTCACTCCACGTACTAAGTTTTTGAAGAATACTTCCTATGTACTAAGAGTAAGTATTATTTTTTGTAATGCTTAATATGTACTTTTTGTAATCCTTAGTATGTACTAAGAATACTTGACTTTCAGTGATTCTTTCTGCACTGACACTGATACCTCCTCCGTGTTTAGACCAGCTGGCTACTGAGAAGTGGTGTATTCCTGTAGGTTTGTCAAAAGTTAACTTGTAAAATAATGTTGTCAGAGGTGAAGGTTTAGTTTTAGGAACTTGGTTTTGTGCTTCATGTATTTACATTGAAATTGGGCTTGTATCAGTTAAAAATGAATGTTTTGAAGAATTATATGTTTTTTTGGCTCAATGTATTTTCTAAACCAGAAAATGGTCTGTTACAAGTGCAGAACATGTTCTTACAAACATCTGTCATCTTATACTGAAAAGCTTTCTCTTCCCATAAAAAGAGGAGGGTGGGATGGGGGCTTCAGAGAATTTGTTGGCCAAACTTAATCTGGAAGATCTGATCTATTTACTTACTTATTTACTTTATGAACTCTGGTTGCAGTTGCCTGTAAGAAAGTGTCCTTGAACTTCAAAGTGCGACCTTAAAAACAAGTTTTCGGTTGTGCTGCTTGAGCCTCAGTAACTCAGGTGTTTAATTATTGCTTTTCTTGCTTATTTGAGGGTCAAGAGGAGGGGTTTTAAAGGCAAGTTTACCAGTGTATTTCAGTCTACTGAAGAGGGTTGTGATGGAAACAGAAAAGAGTTTTGTGGTTTTCATGATATTTCTGATGCCACACAACCATGGCATAAAAGTAATGAGTTAAGAGTTGAGATATTTCTCTTGAAATTACACTGTCTCTGTTGTTGCTTGGAAAATTGTTTGTTGTGATGGATGAGAGGAATACATGGATTTTTCAAATGTGTTGCCAGATCATTGCTTATAGAACAATCTGGTAATAAAAGGAGAGTTGACAGATGAGAATTCAAATGGATCCGAGAATGAATTATTGAATAATGCCCCAGTTTCAGAGCCTGAAAGGCTTATTTCCAGGTATTTTTTTTAATAATTGCTGGCTGCTATTCCTCCACTTAGTGACAGATCCGGTGTGAAAGTCTAATGCAGCTGAAACTCAAATTGAATTTACTTCTGTTACACGATTGAGACTTTATTGAAATGGCTGGAGTTACAGTGATATAAAACTACAGTGGTAACTTAGTGGTGAACCAGATCTGTCAACTTCGGTGTTTCTTGATAGGTATAGCTGCTTAATAGATTGTTTGTTAAATAATTCAAGATGTTTTCATTAGGCTGAGTGATTGTGCATTTTAAAACCTTTCTTTTGTTCTTAAACCTCATCAGGCAATCCGTTATACCTGTGGAGATAAGAAAGACTGACTGAAGAAATTATTATTGGGAAGCTTCAGGAAGCTTCTCAATTGCTAACTGCCAGAATCTTGAGGCCTGGATTTGGGTTAGGATTCTGCCAGTTTGGTCCATTTTTCTTATGACTTCCTCTAAGTGTTGTACTCTTTCTGCAGTTTCATACTCTTCTTGTAGGCTACCTTAAAATTGCATTAGTGCTTATTTGAGGTTTGACATTTTCCCTAGTCTCCATTTCTCAAACTCTTCCCTATATACACTGATATTTGATAACAAACATCGTGTACTGTTTTTAATCAAGAGATATTGAGAAAAGGTACTGAGAGTAAAATGGGAGTCTTCAGGGTAATTCAGCAAGGACAAGAATGATTTTTTTTTTTTTTTTTTTTTTCCCCTGGGAAATAAAATTGCTGCAAGATTTGTCTTTGGTCTAGAATAGACATATGTTAACTACTTGAAGGTAACTTATCTCGCTGCTTCAGGAGAGAGATCTGTTAGATGGTGTCGTGGTTTAAGCCCAGGCTGTAAATCAGAACCACAGTCCACTTCCCCCCCCACCTTTCTTCCCTCCACTTCTGGAGGGACGGGGAGGAGAATCAAAAGAATGCAACTCCCACGGGTTGAGATAAGAACAGTTTAATAACTAAGGTATAACACAAATCACTACTGCTACCACTAATAGTAATAGTGATAAAGGAAATAACAAGGAAGAGAATACAACCGCTCACCAATCGGTACCTCGCCCCCACCCTGCAGTGATCCAGCCCTTCCGGGAACTCTCAGTTCTACATCCTGGGCATGATGTGCTGTGGTATGGAATACCTCTTTGGCTAGTTTGGGTCAGGTGTCCTGTCCCTGCTTCCTCCCGGCTTCTCCTCCTCCCTGGCAGAGCATGAGACTCACAAAGTCCTTGGTCAGTCTAAACATCAGTGTTATCAACTTTGTTCCCAGGCCGCAAGTCAAAAACACAGTGCTGCAACAGCTACTAAGAAGGAGAAAAACTGACTGCTACTGCTGAACCCAGGACAAATGGAGATAATGGCTTGCAAAAAAAGGGTCTGTCTTTAAACTACAGATTTCTATTGAATGGAATGTATCTTAGGACAAGCATTCTAAAAAAAAAAAATAAATTAAAGAACAAATGAATAAATCTGTCAGCACCAAGGAAAAGAATAGCATTGAAACTAAAATCCCAACGCTTCCCTATGCATCATCACGAGCATTTGGATAGCATGTTGAGCAGGAGGGGAGAGTCTTCTGCGCATGGGAGGAGGGCAAGCATGCTGTGCAGGTGTTGTAAGTGATATTGTAGAACAGTTCTCACTTGTGAGAATAAAAATCTGGTGGAACATCTTTATAGGGTTTTTGTTTGTTTGTTTTAGTTCTCAACCTAAGCCATAAAACTGCTGTGAAATACAGGAGAATTCCTTGCAGCTGTCTCATGTGAATCTGAGTTTATGGGTTTCAATGTGTTGAATAAAATTCAGAATGAGATCAAAATTTTACCTGAGATGCCTAACAGGGGAAGATTTTGTCAGGTTTTACATCACAACATCTGACTACTTTGGAGGATTGAGGCACATGAGATCTGTTGCTTTGTTAATTCACAGCAGACAGGAAGTTAGAAGCAGTTGTAGAACCTTAACTTTTATTTGTTATGTCTTTATATGTTTACAGTGTTGTTGCTCATTATTATTGCATGTGGCTGTGGGGTTTATTTAATCACATCATATGAGCTTTCCTAGTGGCTAGAGGTTGCAGTCTACATTAACTGGAAATAGTCTCTTTCTAAATACTCTGGCATCATTTAGACGATAAGGCAGTGTTACTAGTGTAGGCTGTATAGAGAAAACCCTCAAATTGTAGATGTTATTTAATGATAAATGAAATGAGGATAAACCAGTTATTTTTACGTTCAAACTCCTGTAATATGTTGATACCCTTTTCCTCTTCCATCAGGTTATGACTCGCCTGTTGAATTAGGTGCATAGGTTGCTGAATGTTTGTTATCAGAGCTCTGCCTTGCCTAGAGTGGTAATGGTGTGGATGTCTACAAAGTTGGAGCTGTTTATTATTCTTAGAAAAGCAGATCACTAGGATAAGTTGACAGAGGTTGATATTTTGATTTCTTTGTTTAAAATAAAGTTCAGTATTGTCTTGCTTGGTTGGCAGTAGAGCAGCGATGCCTTGTCCTCTTAGCAGCCTTACTTCCTTTCACTGTCAGAAATTCTTCTGTTCTTTAGCCAAGGAAGTAAAAGTCAGTCTCAAAATAAGAATAACCAATTTCCAGTTGCTGAAAATTTCCAATTGCAAATGCCAACCAGCAGGTGAATCTAGAGAGCTGCTGAAATGCAGGTAAAGTGTGAGTGTCTATACTAGATCTTTATGTTACTTGTGAAGGATAAGCCAAACTGATGTTTGAAGGTGCCCAAACAAATTTGGCTGCACACCTCTTCTACTTGGAATATTAGGGAATGTACCCTGTGGGTTAAATGAACTGAAACAGGGTTCTCCTTTTAAAAGGAACAGCAGAATATGCAAAGGAGAAAACCAAATGCCTTTGCTTTTGTTAGTACTATTCATTTTTTGGCAATTCTAACAGACTTGTAGGAAGGAGCTTGTGAGCATACTTCTTGCAATCTAAGAATAAGCAAACAGATTAAGAAACAGCAGGAAAAAGCTGTGTCTGCATGAAAGTTGTACAAAAGCTGTATGGAAGTTGATGTTTTTCACTGTTAGCAGTTCTAAATTGTGGGGTGGAGTGTGCTCCCATAGATGGAATGCAAGAGACTGTAATAAATAGGGTATAAATATACATTTCATACAGCAGTTTTGTAGATCTCTGCTTTATATAACTGGAATGAAACTAAAGGGAACGTGATAATTTTGCCTAGCTTTTCCTTTGAATCTTTTCCTTGGTTTTCAGTTAGGAGCTGCAAAAATGTGCTACTGGAAAACAAAAGAATAAAATGATTGATTTGAACAAGCAAGATTTTAACTTTTGTACAGCTGCCCATCAACCAAATTCCATTTAGCACTGTTATGACATTAACATACTGTTCTTTTTGATGGTTTTATTGTTTTCTTGGAGGCAAAAAAATTAATGAATCTTTAATATTAAAAGTATTTATACTAGGGTTAATATTTTCTTTGGTTTTCATTTGCATTCTGTTAATTTTAACAATGTTTGTAAAGTACCAAACCCCAGAATTAAAAAATTCAAAGCCCACCAGCAAGCATGCTTCTGAAAGGCAGCAATAAAAACTTTTGAGAATTCTGATGGGTAAGCAATATAAATAAATCATTAAAAAACCCAACCAACAAACCAGCCGCAAACAGCCTACCCCCCAATGTCTTCTTTTAACTCCCCTTAATAGTTTTGCTATCACTTTTATATATGCATTGTTATGGGTATAGGAGCCAATGTGTGGATATTGATTTTCTGCCATTTTTGAGGAGACTTCCAGTAGGACAGTATGCATCGCACAGTGGTAAAACCAGGATTTTATGCGTTACAGTAAACTGAAACCTCATCAGGACACTTTGTGTTCAATGTTTTCTGTCACAGGGGAACGACAGTGGTGATGAACTCCGAGATGTAAAGTATGATGACAAGATGCCATCTAGTGACAATTTGTAGGAAATTGTAGTTCGCAATCTACAGAAATGTTTTCTCATCTTTTTGAGGATTCAAAGATTGTACTTCAGAGCTGAAATTCAGCCCTCATCATACTACTCAGGATGAGTTTTTCTGGAAAAATGATTTGCACTGAATTCATCTTCTGCTATATTAAATGTGGGGCAATGGTACTCTATTTTTTTGCTTCCTATACTTGACTCTGGTTCTGTTTTGAAAAGGCCACTGCTGCCTCTCAAATCATCTAGTCTGTCTGGTAAGCATAAAATGTGTTTCTTGGTGAATTCGATGGAATAGTATTTCAGCAGTTTTACTCTTTCCTGGAAGAGAATACATATAATAATGGTAGAAAAGAAGCTATTCTGAATGTAGACCATTTTAATATTTTTTCTTTAATAAAGTAGATTAATTTAAACTTGTATTTGCATATTTTCTCTTCCTTATTGGAAGAAAAATTATTAGGTTTTTTTTTTAATCCAGTTGCTCCTTATAAATATTAGGTATAGAAAATGTGGCTTATTGTTAGGACAGGTATTTTTTTTTTTTTTTGCTGGGAAAGCACCATTTTGACAGAGATTGAATAGGTACCTATTATTTAAGTTGTACACTATGTTGAAGAAGACATTTCTTTTGTTGGTAGTAGACATCTGTTTTCCCCGAAGGGAGCCAAATCTGGCTTGGAGGATGCTGTCTTACTGCATCCTGGAGAAATCATGGGGTTTCATTTTGTTCCAGAAATCTTCATAGTGGGTTACCTGATAGCATGCACCAAACGCTGTCCTCTAGGCTGTATTAGCATGAGTGCACGAGGACAATGTCCACATCTTTACCAATGTCAAATGTCAGCAAGTTTTTATAGGATATAATTTTGACATCTAAGAGTTCAAGTCAACTAAGTTCAGAACATGTCAGGCACCTCTCTGTGAAACTGTTCATAATTGCCATCTTATTTGCCCAATAGGAAACAGAATGTTCTTACACTACATTTCTCAAAATGAGTGACCTTTTACAATAAGTGAGAGTATTGAAGAAGGGATTTCATAAATGTACTCATATCACGGAGTACTTAAAGATATTCTTAACCTGAAGCATATGAACAGTCCATTTGAGAAAGATCAAAGCATTTCATAATGGCCATTTTAGCAGTAATCTGTCAGACCCAGAATAAGGATTTGTGGTGTACCTGTTTGAATAGACATATATAATATGGTTTTGCATGTAAATGAGTTTGACAAGTACAAATATGTGCAAAATTTAAACCAATTTAATTTGCAATTAGCATATTTGGATATTCTGGCAGTCTGAGCATATTTGGATATTCTGGCAGTCTGAATGTATTTAGGTTAAAAACCAAATGGCTGAAAATAGACTGTTAATTTTATTATTGGTAAGGGAAGATGCTTTTTGATTTCTTTTAAAACTATTGATCCTCTCTTACTTTGACTGTTCATGTAGTTCCACGGGAGCTATGAAGGTAGGGTGTATAGTGAGAGATAGGATTAGCTTCTGAGGAAATAGCTAAACATCCACTTAATGCAGAATAGTTTTAAAAAGAAGGCAGAAAGAAATAAGCTCCTCAAAGCAATCTTGTTAGTAGTATTGACATTCTTAAGAAAGGAAGGGTTATGAGAGTAGTTGAAGGAGTTGTGAATTCTGCATGTTGCTCATCAGGGTTTTCCAATTTACATCCTAAGAAAACTACCAGTAATTTCCTGCCTAAGTAAGACAAAGTCTTGTTAAGAGGATGACATACTTGGTGAGACTATTGTGCATGATGTTTTATTCTAGTATGGCCAGTAACAGGTTTTGTGAACCTATAAGAGCAAGCAGATGTGTGATAATCTTTAATATGTTCCTAAATGTCTTCAACTTATGATTAGATGTAATGGCGTGTTAAGGAGGTCTCTGGTTTTGCCTTTAATAACCTGTAATAAACATTTTTCCTAATATTTTCTCTGAGTACATTTTGAACCTGAACATCATCTTGGCTTAATTCTGTTTTTTTATCATTCAGTTGAATGGGGCTTCTGCCTGCTTGGGGAATATAGACGTTTTCTAAGTTGCTGCTGTTTTATTTCAAATTTATATGTAGCATTGGAAGAAACCTGCTGATTCTTATTTGTCTACATTTGTATACAAAAAGTCATGGTAGAATAATTCTGAATTATAGTATGTGGCTAAGTATGTGTTTTATGCCACATGATTTTTGATTATTTAAAAGCCCCTGAAACAGCTCACATGAATAAGTTTGCCAGTTTAATATTTATAGTGAGTTATAGCTGTTACTAATGCCAAATATTGTCAGAATAAACTGTGGGTATGATTAAACATTTCGATAATGGTGTGATCAAGGCGTAAAGCATCTGAAATATGATAAACGAATGTGGAAAAAGTCCAAGTAAAGAGAAAAGTAAAACTGTGAGGCCTGAAATGGATTGTGCCAGAGTGTGGGTGTTTGTTATTCAGTCTCCATTAATAAAACACTTCACAAGTGTAGCAACAAAATGTGAGTCACTGGAACAAATGCAAGGATCTAGAGCTTAAAAGAGACTGGAATCTGATCCATAAACACTAACAGCAGCAATTAATGTTCTTTTACAATATCTACAGGAAAGCTTAAAATACCAGTTTTGAAACAGTTTTTGCTAAATGGAATCATAGATCTAATATTGCTGGAAAATTCATTGCCTACTATTAGGCAATAGATCTAAAACCAAAATAAGTAGTTTAAAAAACAATTAATGAAACAAATATGATTAACAAAGGATTTTCAAAAAAGACGTTGTACACCAGAGAAATGAGACAGAAAACCAGAAGCAGAACTACCCTCTTAGAGGAGTAATGTGTCCTGATAGGAGAAGCTGTCATTGAATCCTGCCTGCAAAGTTTTAGTTCTGAACCAGTGAGAATGAAAGATTTGAGATAAAAAACGTCAGCGGAGAAGAGAAATAAGTGGTGGTGGGGAAATGACAGCCTATTGCCTCACAAATCCAGATCATCTGTTACCTCCATTGACATAAATATCCACGATGTTTAAAATCTAAAATTCGTAATTCCTGTTTGCTCGTTAAATGAATTATTTCCTGCAGAATGATGGGATGAATAATAAATATTGAGTTAAGCTTCTCTTAGCATCTTATACTGTGACTAATTTTCCCCCTCAGCTTATTGGGTAAGTGCAGGTGTAAAAGTTAATTAAGGTTAGCTAAAGTCAAATTATCTTTTTAAGCTTGCAAAACAAGTTTTTGCTCTTTTAGTCAAGTTATACTGTTTTCCTATATTTTTAAATACAGAAAGTAGAATCAGTATTTTTAAATTAAAAATAGTCTTTTTATTTAACAATAAAATTTTAATATTTACCCTAACTGGGGGGAAGAGTCACTGCCTTGACAAGGCATTCTTGAATGTTACTACAAAAAAAGCAAACATTTTCATTTTTTAAAATAAATATTTCCAGTTTTCTGGCTAATCAGGTTCTGTTAAATCAGACCTCATGCAAAATACACTGTTTGGGCCACTGGATTTTCAGGCAGGAGGTCAGGTGACCTTTTTGCCATCTGTATCCTTTGTTTTTATTCTACTGAACTTTTATATGTATGAAATAAAATTACGGGCAGAAAAGAACTCACCAGGTGACAGTATGGTGAGATTGTTTCTCTTAACAGCTCTTAAGTGCATCTGGTTTTGCCTTTTGTCCTGTAGAGCAGCTCACAAAGAGCATCCTGATCCACCTAGAAACGGTTTTCATCACTGACTGTTAGCAGAACTGCAACGGGACTGGGGGGATTGCAGCCTGGCAATATATTTTACCTTTGGGAGATTGCTCTGTGAATCTTCACCCAGGGACAAGTGACACAACCATTTGTAGTGGGGTAACATAGCACTTAAATCACACAATATCCGTAGGCATGGGAAATTTCTAATGGTGCCTCTCTAAGTTCTTTTCAAGGGAACTGCCTTGTATGCTCTCTGCAGAGCTATGAGACTTCATTTGTTACAGTCCAAGGTCAACGGCAAAAGCTCAGTCCAGCAGTATTGATAATACCTTACTGGAGAGGGTGAAAATGCACTCTATGTCTGCCTTAAGGCTCTCATAATCATTGGGAGTACATATTTAAATATATTATAAAGAGCAGAAACCACATTTTTGTTCACCTATCTGTGTGTGTGTGATTTCAATAACACCGACAGCAGATGCTAATTCATATGAAGTATTCATGTAAGATGTGTTTGTAGCCTTCAGGTGTTATGTCCCTAATGCTTTAAAAACATTGAGATTACACTGTGTGCTTACTATTAATGCTAATTTTAGGAGTCTCTATCTTTTCTCCTGAGTCCTAAATATGTCTTTGTGAATTCCTTTGGCCCTGAACTGACATATCTCTTTTTCTCAATTAAGAGCACATTTATTCAGTTGAAAGAACTAGGACAGAACCACTGTCACATACGTATCTCCAATATTCTGTGATTAAAAACTTAAGTAGAAGTCAGGCATTTTTGTATATCCTCTATGCTAAGATGTAGCCAGTAGCCTTTTAATGCCCTACACAAATAAGACAGCTTTTATATGCCATAGGAAGAATGTAACAAACAAAAGGAATTTACTGCAGTTATGCAACTGTACTTTGTGCTAATGTCCAGTGGGGTTTGTTTTTTGCTTGGGTTTTTTATGAAAATACTGCATTAAAACTTTATGGGCCTTTTCAAAGTTTTGATTAAAGCCATTCAAGGAACTGTCATGGATCACATTGAACTGATCAGTAACTGCAAAATGTAGCTGTGGTTGGTGATTTTTGTGGTTTCTGGTAATTATAATAGAGAAATATAGAGAACAGAGCTTCCATGTTTCTGTGTGTTTTGGAATCCTGCAAACCCACGATTGTGATCTCTATACATCTGTGAATAGGTAACCCTTCAGGTAGTGACAGACGGTTATAGAAAGCAACAGGATTCTTCATGACACAACAATGTCATGTTGAGACTCTCTAGTCTCAGATGAGTTTACCTCAGTATTCTGTTCACTCAAGCATCAATACACAAGCAAACTGCATTTCTTTTCACTAATGTTCCTATACATGAATAGTATTTTTGTATCAATTAAAAGGCTGTTATATCAACATTTTATTGCTTTAAAGACTTAGCAAGGGCCTAAGATACATCCAGCTTGCTTTAGATTCATGGTCTTTGCTGAGGTGTGCTTGTGACTTTTTTTTTTCCTATTCAGGGTGCTGCCTTTCTGAACATTTCTCTTTTCCTTGAAGGACTGTATTAGGAAGTTCTTTTTCAACAAAGTGAAACAGATGAATAAGTTACAGCTTAGTCCATTAAGCAATATAACACAGCTTTCCATGCTTGTATCTCCCCCCTGCTCCCCATTTCACCCTTTAAAAGTAAGTTGTAAGTCACATTTGATTTTTCATAGTGAAAGGCCCTTGAGCCCAAAGTAACAGCAGAATCTGAGGGATAGCCCTTATGCTGCTGCTTTCAGTATGCTGGTCTCAGGGTTCTAGATTTACCTGTGCAACATGTTAATGCATATGTATTTGCTCTTCTAGCAGGAACTCTAGACCTCCAAGCAATGGAGTGAAGTTCTGCTTGCTAATCAGAATACAGTATTGGTATTTTCTGCAATTTCTCCTATTATCTGTGCATTACAGCTTGTAAGATGCTTGTGAATGTAGTTAAATTCCTTTGTTTCCTTTTCAAATATGAGATGTAGACACAGAAGGTTCTGTCATAGACACAGGGTTATCAAAGTCTGCTTGGTCTGGGTGATACAGCTTCAGAAAACTTATCTTCACATACAACCCAAACTCAGTGTAACTGAAACAAAAGCAAGAAAATGTTTAACTGTGTTTGCATAGGCCTACGTTTTATATGCACTGTCAAACCACAGAAATTTGTTTTACCTTCCTCCCATTGTGAATAACATAACTGAAAGTGGATAGTATAAATGAAGTGTAATTACAGAGGCCCTGTTCTTGCATATTGCCCTTTCATCCAATTTGTTTTCTCTGATTTGTTTTCTAATACAGAATTCTGAGGACTTTATTTTAATAAATAATGCCACGTGAGCAGCTGTGTAGACTTAGCTGCCAGCTGAGGTTAAACCACGACACTGAATTATCTGAGGAACTGTACCACGTTACCTGAAGTTCAGGTTCTCTGTACAGAAACACAGTATTTTAACATCTTTCCCCACTTCAGCTGTAACAGAGCATCTCCATCAACAGAGCACCATGCAATCTTTGTGGGCAAAACCTTTTAAGCTTCCTTTATTTTTCCAGGATTGGACAGGGGAGCTAAGGTTTCTCCAAGAAAAATGTTTACTATTCCATGCTGTTTGAGAATTTTTTTTGTCTGTTCAGCCCCATGTTTGGCTATGTGTTCCTTGTAGAACATAATCTCTAGAATGAACAAATCTGAAATCCCTTGTAATTATAGTAAAATCTTGCAGTTTAACCTTGACTTTTTGTAGCATGACTTGGTTTTTTTACCCGTTTCTGATGAGCTGCATTAGCAGGTTGGCATAATTTCTTCAGGCAAATTTGCTGTACCACTGTTGATAAATGAAGCTGCTGTCTCTTTAGTTAACATGTTCTCTCTAGCGACTATTATGGTGTCAACAGCATTTTGAAAAATGGCTGCAGAACTAATAAGGACAGGGAGGGAGGCTTGTGCATGTTTCATTCATCTACTTTTATTTTGTCCATTTTTTTTTTTACTTCGTAGTCCTCTTAGTCTTGTCCAAGCCACTTACACAAGGGAAGTGCTAGAAGATTGATTTTTCTTTCAGTAGTATTTTTCTTGCCTTTTGTTTGGGAATACCAGTTCAAGGTAGGCTTACTTGGAATGGAGGGTGGAGATTTTTGTCTCTTGATGTGTATGAACTTGCACCTGATGATTTTGCAGAGCATTTATTCCTTTATGTTGGGTAACCTCTTGTTAGGTTCCATCAGTACAGCCAATCATTCTGACTTAAGATTAAGAAATCACATAAATGTAACAAGGAGGAATTTTAATTTAATTTTTTTCCCCCCTAAACATTGCTAGTGCAAGAACTTTCCTGAATGTGACAGTCCTCTTTCCTAATACAGAAGGACTTTGTGTGGGTCATAGCTATATTTTTAAAGAGCTTTTATAGGACACTTAACTGTTCTGTATTTATACAGAACTTTGAAGGTTTAGCATTGAGCCCAAGGGCCACCAACATTAGTGGTGCACATTGCACATGTAGTTAACCTGCTGCTGAGACCCTCTTTCCTCTCAAAAGACCTTCTGTTTCAAAAGCCCCTGGAGCTTGTGTTTTGTATGTACCCTATGATCCTAGAAAAGTACCTTGCCACTTTTAATGAAGTGTGGGTCCTGTTTATCTCACATTTGTGTTCCAATAAATCAAGAAAGATATAGAGACAAGAGTTTTCCCTCCTCAGGCCTTGAGTCACTGCTGCTTCAAACTGCTGGTTTGTATTGACTCATTCAGATTACTTTGTAACAAGACTGCATTGCTAATACCACGAAAGCACTTTGGATATACAGAGCACGAACAGTGAAACATACTGATGGCTGAACCAGTCTTATAGCAGAATACTAAAAAGCAATGAAAATTTAGAACTATAGTATGTAAGGAGTTTGGGGAATTCCTGTTTTGTGGTGGTTTTGATCTGAAGTACATAAAATCGTATCACTGAAATCAAAAGATTAAGGTTGATTCATTTTAAAAGAGGGTAAGTAGAATACTGTAGAATAGAATAGCAAGCATTTGGAATGTGCTACTGAAATGAAAACCTTGATGGAAACATCCACTAGCAGCTTCTGAGATTAGAGTCCTATGTGTATGAATGGGTCCACAGCATTAGAGTCATGCATCCTTCAGTGGTCAGCAGAGGACAGGCTGATCAATTTAGATCAATTTAGACTTCAGAATTGGTAATTGTATATACAGTAAGATGCTCAGGTTGATCTTACTTTTCTTGCTTCCATAAAGTACTGTTTTCACAGCAAGAACTACAGGTAATCTTTTCTAAAGGTGTTCTGTATTATAAACAGATCTGTGAAGTTGACAATTACAACTCAGAACACTGTATTCGTCCAGCACCATGTATTTTTTCATGCTTATGTATTACCTTAGACAACGCCTCTAACAGTAAAAGCAGTTGCTTTCAGAACTTAATGTACTTTGAAAATTGTATTTCACACTGAAATGTGTATGCCACTAGTTATGCGGACTGACATTTCCTCTTCAGTTGTTACTGTGATACTGGGATTGTTAAGGAGTTTAAGGAAGTTAGAATTTTCTTCATAAAGTATATTTTGTAGAATATTTGTAGTGTATTTGGACATGTGACGTTGTCCTGAAAGCTACTGGTGCCTGATTCATTTCAGGGCTTCTAGAACTATGGTACATAGACTACGGATGTTAAGTTCGCAGTGTCTGTCGCAGCTGCTTTGCAGATTGTGCTAGCTACTCTGTTCTGCTGTGCTGCTCAAAGGGGTTCCCCTTAGCCATGCTATAGTATGGAGCCTTGTCACCCAGCATGGTCGAAAGGCCTTTTGTATGTGAATGGTGGCCCATAAAAAGAAAAAATAATAATAAAAAAAGTTTGTTAGTATGTTGCTCAACCTCTGATGCAGTAAAGCCCTATTAGCACTTGAGATTATTTTACCCTAGGCTTAAAATAATACAAAATGCACAAACACTATGAGTTAGGCCTTGCCTTTTTGTTTGGTCTGTAACACCAAGCTTTCAAAGGACTTCTGAGCTGTGTGAATATATATTCCAATGTGTATATGCCCATTTGCATTGTTCTCAGTCTTTTCTAGAGAAAATGTTTTACAGTAATATTTTTAGAAAGTTAAGTGCAGTATCATAGACTCATAGAATATTTTGGGTTGGAAGGGACCTTCAAATGTCATCTAGTTCAACACCCTAGTATCATCAGCTATTATTCCCAGGAGGATTTTTTACTAGTTTTCTAAGTCCTGTATAGTTTAATGAAGCCACCATGTCTGGTGGTTACTTTGGCATTGTTGTGGGCTTATTTCTGGTGATGATACAAGGCTGTTTAGCCCACACAGAAGTAGAGGTTAGAAGAAAATCTCAGGCATCTTAATCAACATGTAGCTTTGAGAATGTCAGGGCTATATGAATATTTCTGACTTTCAGTCCGTCTGGGGAAACACTAAATTTATATGTTACAGTGTCTGAAATCTGTGTATCTGAATCCTCATTCTGGGTACACTTATGCCATTTGTTTATTTGGAAACAGAAGTAGGATGATGTAATTTTATATTTATCATTAAATGCAAAACATACCGGTTCCTAGACATTTTCTTTAGCATTAAAATCTGCAGGTAGCTATTCAGTTCATTAGCATTTCTCTGAGACAGGGGCCTCAAAACCTGAGTCAAGACACGTTTTTGTTAGATGGGGAACAAGTCAAGAACAAAGGCGTGGTATCTGCTGCGCATGATTCACAGCATAATTTCCTCTGTATTCTCTGTCCTGCAGATATTGGACACTGCCTTTCATAGAGAACAGTGTCTGTAAACAGCTGAGAACAAATGTTAATGTCCATAAGTTTAAGATGAGGCTTTTAAGCTGTACTTTGTGTACTCATAAAAACTGCCAACAACTGGGAATAGCACAGTAGAAATTTGAAAATCAGGAGTTGTACTATGGTGGCCGAAGTTCCAGTTCTACTTGGCTGCTCTGTGCCTAATCTGAAAGACATATGATCATAGACTTATTTTAGATGGTTTTGCATTAATAAGCAAATTGAATAAAAATAAAGGCACCTCTTTGGGTTGGTTTTTTTTTTTTTTAAATGCTAAAAAGTACTTTTATACCCCTAATTCCAATGTATTTTCTTGCATTTTTGCTGTTTCAAGACATCCTACTATTTGCCAATGTAACAAATGTAACCTTTGCAACAAAATATGCAAACTGTTTTGTACATGGAGGACCTTGTAAGGGTGGTAATTTTCATGATGCAAATTTTGGAGCCAAATGAACCCATTAACAGAATTAGCAATTCAAAAAGGCAAAAGTTCATGGTAAGGAAATAATAAAAGCTTTTCAAAAGGTACAATTTTGTATTGTTGCAGTCCAAGTAGGTGCATAGTTTATCTTCCTTGGTTTCTTTTTTTCCTTTTGAATAAATTGACACATGACAATAATGCAATTTATCTAAAGTAAATTAGCATTTTAGAAGAGGAAGTAGTTCTTAGGACATAGGTTTTTGCTTTTAGAAAGCTATGATTTCTAATCTATTGCAAATTAAAATATTCAGCTACAGAGTGGGGAAAAATGTTTGCTTGAATAAGAGCGTTTATAATTGCAGAGGGTTTTTTTAATATGAGGAGGGAACATGCAGGGGAAAGAGAATCCCAGCCTGCAGAAATTAAACAGTTTTCAGTGAGGACATTTATGCCTTTAAGTTACATCCATTGACAGCCTATTATTATGATGTAAGGCCATGGCAAGGTTCTTTAACCAGCACCTTTTAACTTTTGTCTTCAGTAATCACTGAAGTCTGATTCTGAAAATACATTCTTCTTTCACAAATGCTTCATTCTTTGGTGCTATCTCAACATACTGTAATGATTGTTAAATTTTTGGATTACATGAATTAATTATGGTATGCAGGATGTGATGTTACTTGTGATGTTACTACTGCTTATGTTTTTTCAGAGAGGTTTTGTTATCTCTGCTTTTCCTCTGTATGCTTTATCTGTTGATTTGGCATGACTGGTTTTGATTCTTGACTGAAATAACAAAATAATCAGAATGTTACCAGGATATATAGATACTCATTTTAAGGATTGTTTCACACTTTCTCATTCTCTTCTTCACTTGCTGAGTACCATAGGTGCTGAATTTTTACTATCTCCAACGGTGGGTATCCTATAGCGTTTCTGGGCCTCTCTTCCAGTGTTTGACCATCTTCCTGGTTAAGTCTGTTTTCCTTCTATTTAGTCAGAAGCTGCTGTATTCCAGGGTGTGCCTGTTTCCTCTTATCTTCTCACTGTACCCCTGTGAGAAGAGCCTGTTGCTCTTTTTCTTGTACTCTGCCATTAGGCAGCTGAAGGGGAGCCCTATCCTCTATTAGCCTTCCTTTCTCAGAGCTGAACGAACCCAGTTCTCTGTCACGCCTGCGTTCTCATTGCTGCCATCTCCGACCATCCTCATCGTCTCTGCTGGTCTTGCACTTCTGTGGTGATGTCTGAAGCTCCAAACTGGATGCAGGTGTGAATACAGGGGAAGGATCATGTCTTTCAACCTGCAGGCCATGGTCTTGCTAATAAAGCTTTATGATGCACTCTTAACAATTGTGAAAACATTAAAGTTGACTTTCGTTTGCAACTCTAAAGCAGCTGGGACTTTTATGCACAGGTACAGTTCTTGAGTCATATGATACTCTACTTCATGTTTCTTTATTGAGACAGTTTCTAGTCCTAGCAGCTGTTGAGGAACACTTGATGTGTGGATCCTAGAGCTTGGGAAATACAGATCAACTAAAGGCAATCTTTTAATTTTACATGTATTACTTTCAGTTAGTTGTAACTCGTATGGGAATGTTTGAGATGTGGCACTGGAGATCATTTCGAAGCTTTGGACTTATCATGTCATGTGAGATCTGAGGTTTGTGTCTGACTACCTGATGCTGATAAGCCACAGCAGAAGTACTTGGTATTGTGAGTGGGTGGTTTTCCCTGCACTGGCTGTTAGAGGCAAAACATGAAGTAACTTTAATGTTCAGGAAGGTCTTTCACCCCAACAGTTCAGTTTCTTCACACTGTGCGTTTTAAGCAGAGCTACCTGTTAAAACCTGCATTCTTCCTTCCCCAGTGTTGCCCGTATTTGTAGGTTAGGAAGTTCAAATAAGCTAAAGGAGGAAGGTAATAAAAAGTAACCAGTTCAGTGCTCTATGCCCCAAGGGCTTTTAAAGTATCTCATCAACACAAAAAAAGACATGATTATTTCTGGAAAGTGTGTGTGCACATGTGTGTACATATGTAAACTAGTTTCATAATATTACCTTGTGCATGGGGAATTGGATATGGGTTAGGATCTGAAAGCCAGTTTTGTGTTCTTTCAAACATTGTTCCAGTGGCATAGGAAACACTTCAGCAATGTGTTAATTATGGGCCTTCGGCCCTATTGTGTATTTTTTGTAGTAAAAGAGCAAAGCTCCTGAAAGCAAGGAATCCTTAGGCAGAGCCTGAAAAAGCTGATTTGATGTGACACAATGATTATATTCTGCATTTGATTATTTGTAATTAAGTTGTGTCAAAGGAGTACTTACTGGCTCAGGAAAATACATCAATACCACTAGCAATTTACAGAGGTGTTCAATTTTTAATAAAATCTAAATTTATATTATCAATCTCATTAAGTGCCAATCAATCTCATTAAGTGTCAGCAAATACAGGAATATTCCAAGCTGGTTCAATTCTGCTCCTATTATTATTTATTATCTTATATTAATATTTTACTATTTTATGCATTGATATATTATTATTTATTATTTATTTTTTTATGTTATTATTAAGCTACACTACATGTAGCTTATCCCTGTTGCTTCCATACCTAGCATTTAAGTAGAGCCACAGGTTCTACCACTCTTTGCTGATGTTAGTGCAGTGTATCAAACGAATAAAAGAAAAAACCCGACTAGCAGAATTCAGTTGATTATATTATTTGAAAACTCTTGCCAAGAAATGCTTGCAGCTGCTGAACAGGAAACATTAACATCATTTCTCTGTTATCTCCCTGTCAAGCAGCAGCTTGACAAAACCAAAAAAAAGTACCTGGAAATAAAATAGGGTGGTTTTGATACCTCCTCAGCAATCTTTAGTCTCCGTTTTTCTCACTTGCTTTTTATAGGAATTTTCTCTCAAATACTGATGTGATGGCCTGTAGCCCAGATGACCCCTGCTATTTACAGTGACACAGAAACTCTCAAGACACCATTTTCATTACAACCAGCAGAACACTTGGCTGTGCTTGTTAAGCCACAGTGAATAATTTTTACAATCCTGTCTTTTGTCTCTGATACCTTATTTAAAACTGAAGGAGGCTGCTTGCCTCCTAAGTCAGAGATGTAGTATGGCAGACCTTGCTTCATAGAGAGAGAAGGCTAGGTGCAGATACTTCATCACCCTGACACCCTGGCGTTAACTGGTCCCATGTAGAACAGAGCTGAAAGTGAGCAGAATTAAGCCACTATGTAGCAAGTGCAGAGCTGAAAAAATACCCAGCTTCCTGCAATTAAATGCGGAGTAATTAATTATAGTGGGGAAAAATCAATTCACTTTTGAGTTTCAGGAATGATTTCTAAGTGTGAAAAGGGATGTTAATCACTGCAGTAATAATATTAGGAAAACCTTGTTTGGTGCTGCTAGCTGCCTGAATAAACAGAAGTGCACAATGTTTATCTCTCAATCCATCAGTCAGTTATTTTCACTGACGCGTTCTCTCTCTTTTTCCACAGCATGATATTTTTGTGTTTCAAAACAAAGGCTTTCACTCCTTTCAATTTGAACATTTAAAGTGTGCCAAATGTAAATTCAACCCCTGATGTCAGTCAGCCTTCTCAGTATCTAATTTCTTTCAGAGTAGAATGTACTGCATTGTTTTCTGAAAAGCCTTTAAAAATCCACTTCAATTTCAGGAGAAATAAGATAGTGAAAATTTTTGTGATGGTCAGTTTTACCATATAGACATTGAACTGTTATGCTGTCCGTGTACTTGCCTTGCATTCTCCATATTTAGCTGCACTCTAGGTGTGTTAATTGTTCTCTTAAATTTCTCATAGCAAAGCCATAAGATTTTCTTTATATTGTTTCTTTCTCTTCAGAATGTGATGTATAAAACAAAAGGATTTAACAATAGCTGTCTCTCCAAAGTTCTAAGTTTTCAACTTTCTGAACTTCCAGCATTCTGAAGATCAACAAATATTAGTCTCAAAAGTTTTCTCTACTCAGCCTGTTCTTCAAAGTCCATTTATGGAATAAAAATCCACAAAAAAAAATCTAAGTCCTTGGATTTAACTTAAAGGTTCTACAGTTGGGGAATCCAAATACTTTGTCAGTGATCCTTTTTTTCAAATGCTGGTCAATGTATACTGTGAAGTCATTCTCCTTTTTAATGTCAACTTAGTATAGAGTGACCAATAAATTTCCTTTTTGTTCTTGGTATAAATTGAGAGTATTTCCACCAAAGACACCCTAAAGTCTTTCCATACATTAAGACACATTGGAAGAAAGATTTTGAGCTAAGGATGTCTCTGGAAAGACAAATGAATGTATAATTAATCTTCTTTAGCAAGAACCTAAAGCAGATGTAGAAAACCACAATCAAACCCAAACAAATCATATTAAAAAAACCCCACCCCCGAAAAACCAAAATAGGAAAATCTGAAGCCAGCAATAGCTGTCTGCTAAAACTGATAAATTAGTAGTGATCTAGGGTAGGATTAATACAGTTGTATGGCAAAATGTGTCTTCCAGCTCTCCAGAAAGAAGCTATGGGCAAATGGGCAATGTTTTCCCCAGCAAGTGCAGTAACTGCAAATGCTTCTAAACAGGGTATTGTCCATCTGTACACCTGCCATCTGCATATGTATCAGTCTTGGTTTCCTTTAAAAGTGCTTATTTTTGTCCCTCTCTATTTAAAGTTCTAAGCAGAGGGACTGTTACCAAGATGGATCTCTAGCAAAGTATATTAGATAATGTGCAATATAAGGAAACCATTAATTGGCATTTCTTCTTAAAAAGCCTGGCAGTCTCCAGACATTAATTTGGCAAATACCTAAAGACTGAATAATATTTTTCCAAGCACTTTAAAAGTTCAGGAAACACAACAGCAAGATGTGGACCATTAAAACAGTTAACTCAGTGTTTTAGTATCTGAACAGTAACAGAGCTAAGGTAGGACTTAAGTTCTAAAATTCTAGTCTTCAACAAATTTATGTCCCATTCCCCTTTACAGACTTGTGTAGATGCTAATCAATCATGTTATTTTGTAGGACCTCAGAAAGTTTAAAGGTTATTTAGTTGGTAGAAGTGCTCTGAGTGATTACTTCTGGTTTGCTTATTCTGCACTTACTTTTATAAAACAGTAATGTTTTATGCTCAGTAAGCTCTATTACTCCTCATTTGTTTGTAATGCTTCACATCACATGCAGGTGTCAGGTACCCAGGTTATTATTCATTTTTGAAAAATGCTTAGCACTGTTCCTTCCATTAGTTCCTGCAACAAATATACTCTGATTAATCATACTCAGCCATTGCTCCCTCCAGAGCAGAAGCTGTGAGTGGAATGTGCCACAGTGGCTGAACAATGACCATAATGCTAATGCTGTCCATGGTGTTTGTACAGTCTGAGCAGGAGTCTCCTGGTTAAGAGTGTGTGTGTGATATCACTGTCTCTTTGGTATTAGGGATATATTTCTCCTTAGGAAAGTTGGGTATATTTAATATTTTTTTTTATATGGGTGTCACTTATGATTTAAATGACCAACATTTTTTATGAAAGGACTTATGAGAGTTATCTATGATTTAGAGCATATTTATTAAATCAAATAATGTGATTTATATATTTTAGCTTATTAAGCACAACATGGTTTATTAGATCGTATATTAAATTTTCAGATCACGTAATTCACTGTGTAGTTTCCTCTTTAAGCATGTGAAATAAGCAGTGGTGGTTAGTGACAGCAATCACTTAACTGAGCTTCTGTTAATTTCCATCTCTTTGTCTCTTAAATAAATATCTGTTTACCTCTGTAGATCAAGACAAGTCAGAAGACATGGGTGGGCTGGAAACGTGTTGAGTGCTCTAAGAATTAGAAATTTTTAGACTGAGGCACAGCTGGAGAAAATCTCTGAGTAAAATGCTCCTGTGGGAATAGGGTAGGTAAGTAGCTGGACTGCTTAGGGATGAGCATAAATCACAAAGGGCGGTGTGAAAAGACTTACAGGCACAGGAGTGTGGGGAACAGATTTCTGTGAGGAATTCTCCTTACATGATGACTTTGAAGCAGTACAGCATGTAGCTCTCATGGAGACAAAGCATGAAAGGTAGATGAGTTAGAAACTGAGAGATTGTACCATAATTATTAGTGAAGAAGACCTTTTAAGTTGCTTGGCTTCGGTGTTTTGAATGTCTTTATTTGGCATTTGAGAAGGTTGTAGCTTTAGGGATCTTATACCCAGGTATAGGGACCAAAAGGCAGAAGAGTAGTTTGTTTTCTAATAAGAAGTGAGACCAGCCATATCTGGTTTTTCCAGAAGTTCCTGAGGAGATACAACAGAAAGACACCCTTGTTGCTGTCATGGGTAACAAAAGTTTGCGAGTGTCAGCACTAGTTTTTAACATGTGTTTCTTTGAGTTCTCACTAGTTCATTTGCTTGCTAAGAGGAAGAAACATTGAGAAATTGCCTTCACCTTGTGTGAAATGGTAAGAGACAAGAATGAGAACATGTGGGCACTGAAGATCGTTTTCTGGGCAGAAAAGGAAATGCCTTGAATTCAGGTGCA
Source organism: Psittacula echo (assembly GCF_963264785.1). NCBI lineage: Eukaryota > Metazoa > Chordata > Aves > Psittaciformes > Psittacidae > Psittacula > Psittacula echo. The sequence continues at coordinate 12,416,490 of NC_137739.1, forward strand.
ATAGAAGTGAGCACCAATGGCCACTGACCCACTCACAGAGGCTCTGTTCAGAATATGCGGGATCAACTAAAAGTTTCTCTCTTTGTTGCAAAGTTAGCTGTCGCTGTGGGGCTGTGAACTGACGTAGGCAATTTCTGTTCTTTACCTCTTATGCAGCAGTGAGGGGATCTTACCCTGAGATGCTTCTCTTAACCAGTTCTGTGAGTTGAATCTAAGTCATATTGTGTGGAACAGCTGTTAACTCTGAAGAGAACACTGGGGTGAAAATTAAATCTTCGCAATAGTTTGGAACAGTGCATGTATTAAGAGAATGAATCGGTACTTGTAATAGAAAAGGACACTCCAGCGCTGGGGTCGAGCATAGGGTCTGGGCAAGTTATGAATATTAGATAATGCCATTTACTTATTTATTTAGCAAGGCAGCTGTTGCTGGAGGGAGCAGTTTTGAGGCCTTTTTTAGCATTCTTGAGGAAAACACTTGCAGGTGCTGTTTATGCCTGTACAGTGTGGCCTCCTAATGTAAAGGCACCTGTTGTTAAATCTTCAATACTGAATTCATTAGACCTCATTAGGAGGTGGAAGGCTTTGAAGAAAATCAGGCTTAATTATCTCTGTGTTTTCAGATGCTGAGAAGGTAATGCTTTAAACCTCATTCCTTTATTAAAGCTATTATTGTGATGATACAAGGCTTGTTGGTCTCAGAAGTTTAAGGAGTGATTACAGGTTAAAATGGAGCAAGATCAGAACCTAAGCACAATATGTCACTTTACAATAGAATATTTTAAATTCTGTGTTCGTCTCTCATTTTATATTCAATTTCAGTTATACTACTTTCTCTAAAACCTCAAAGCAAAAGTCTTTATTCCTGGGGTGGTTTATGTCATTATTGTGACTGGGCACGCAGTTTAAAGCAGCAGCCTCGCAGGATGAGTGGGCCCTGTAGTGGGTGTCTGTGGTGAAGTTTTGGTAGCAGGGGGGCTGAGGAGAGGCCAGGTGCCCATGCCAGACACAAATATTTCAGGTTGGTTACTTACTCAAGAAAGGGCCGAGAGAAACCCTGCCGAGGTGGTGAGGGGGGAAGATGTGTGAGATCCTGTCCTGTGAGCACCCAGGTGAGAAAAGGAGGGGGCAGGAGGTACTGCAGGCACCAAACAGAGATTCCTCTGATGCACGTCCTCCATGAAGCAGGTGGCTATCAGCTGAAAATAACTGCAGCACTTGCAGTGCCTGTGATGGAGCAGGTCCTCCTGACAGGAATGGCTCCTCATCCAGAGGAGCCCATGCTAGAGGAGGGTTATGTGGAAGGACTGCAGCCTGTAGAAGGAGCCCACGCTGGAGAAGGGAAAAGTGTGAGGAGGAAGGAGTGGCAGAGAGGTGCTTTTATGGACGACCACAACTCCCTTTCTTACAGAACCTCTCTCTTTGCTGAAGGGTTGAGTTCTGTATCCCTCTTCAATATGTTATTATGCATTGTCTGCTCTAAAAGTAGTGGTTTGGCTTATTTTATTTTAGTTAGAATAATGCAGATGAAATTTTCACCTGCAACAAATAATCATTGGATAAACTGATGTGTAGAGAGCAACAGATTCTCATTTAGCCTCATGTACTTCAAAAGCCTGTATTTGTGCAGTCACCTCCATAGCTGTATCATCTGTGGGTAGATACTAATTGAGGTTTTTATGAAAACATCTGGCAGGAAGTGACATCTGTACCAGCAGCTGGCAGTCAGGAGGAAAAAACCCAAACAATAAAAGGGGCTGAGAAAAGAAGAGGGTGAGTGGAGTGACGAATTGTTAGTTATAATTATTTGCAATGTTTTCCTGAACTGGCACGATCCCATTAATAAAATGAATAGAATAACAACCATTTGTGATTATTTACTGGGCAGTGCATAAGCAAGAGAGCAGAAATTTTGGTCTTTAATTCTAAAGCAGTTCTGCCATTTTGAGGTGTATTTTTATGATGTGCTACAAAAGATATGAGTAAAAGCAAAGGGTAAGATTTTCAAATGTGGCTCCTGAGAGGGAACAGACTGGCAGTTAGATTCTCCTGACATACCTGGCCTATTTTCCCGTAACGATGCCTCAAATCCCTTTTAAAAAGCTTGTTTTAATGTCTGTAGGTGAAAATTAAATATGGTACTCTCCCAAAGCGCTGTACAATAGAAGTGCATTGGCTCAGGCAGTTAGCTGAAGCCTCTCTATAATCTTCTGGAACGGAACATGTTGAAATGAGTCACTTGCAACCAAATGATGGAGGTTGTGGTCTGTACTTACTAGTGGTTGTGGCCCTTCTTGTTTCATTTGATGGTGAAGAATCTTAATTAGGGGTTCCCTATAGAGGTTTGTTTTTTTTTCCCAAGTGAAAATTAGGAGCTATAGCTAATTTGTCTCCCCGCTTGTGGTACTGAATTCCTGAATGCATTTCTTTCTGGCTCTCAAGGTAGTCAAGCCACTGAAAACTTCAGGATTAACAGTCTCTTGTCATGAATAGAGACGCCTGTGCTACGGCTGTCCTTGTGAATAGCCATGAAGAACCGTAATTCCCATGGCAGCACAGATTTCAATGGTGTTGAACACAGAAGAAATGATCCCTATCAACACAATTGCTTCTCTCCGGGTTCTTTAGAAATAGATACTTTCAAAGGGATATATTAAAGGGATAATTCTAAAAAGCCCAATTCTTCCCCAAGTGCAGTTGTTATGAGAGCAGAGTGTTTAACTGTCATAGCACACAATGGAGCCTTCTGAAGCAAACACTGTTGAACATGATGGCAGTTCAGACCTGACCGTCAGACTATATTAGCATAACTGACACTTGCATAAGAACTTTCGATATATATAAACATGAAATAATGGCTCCCATGTCTAACAGGCATATTTATTAGTCCTGAAGTGCAGAGTAATGTATACTTACACAATTCTGTAGTTATTGTTTAGGGTTTTTAAAGTTGTGGGTTTTTTTGTCATAAAATAATATTCATGGTATTTTGATTTTTTCCTCTTTTTCTCTGTTTGTGGAGTCAACCTGTATTCAAATCTTTGCTGGATTCAGAACTAACTCTTTTAACTGTGGTTCATTACTTTGAAATACACAATGCAGAGAACATGCTCAAAATAATAATTTGAAGCTAAACTGATAAAGCAAACATCTGTAAATTGTCACAAATTATCCCTTGAGGTATGAACAGTGCCAGAAAGGCTTGATGAGACTGAGATGAATGAGGTATACTTAGAAAGATGAGGATGTGGAGCAGCAATGTACAGTAGGGGAGTTACCAAGGTGATCACAAGTATTGCTGCAACTGAGGCACAGGTGAAGGAAAACGGAATTTGCAACTAGCATTCTGAAAGGGAAGAAGCAGTTTAATACCTTATCTGCAAATGCATGAAGTACAGGAGGTAAGAACATGACTTTGTGCAATGGATACAGGTTTTAACACATATGTCAGGTTCAACACATACCTACCAAAAGAACTGTAAGTAACTTCCTTGCGTTTCTAGAATGCCATTGTGTGTTAAAGGTATGTGTTTCTTTGCATGCCACTTGTATCAGCATTTTAAATGTTAGTCTATTTAAAAAGACAGACTCTACCTGGTATATTTTTACCTTACAAATGAGACTTTGAGTTGGGGCAGCACTCATCTGGAGGGTCATATTTTTCATGCTTCACTGCCTTCTGCTGATGATTTAGAAGATTGTTTGCAGTGGCCCTGAGAAAAGGTGCCAGTTACTGTGCCCTGATCGCTCTTTGGGAATTCTTTTTTAGAATATCTATCTAGCACTCAGATTAACTACATACTTGTAACTACATACTTGTATCTACTTACTGATAAAAAGATTTGGCGTTCTAAATTCTGATTTCTAATAGGAAACGGAGAGGATTTCATACTGGCTTTCTTCCGTGAAACAAGAAAGTTTAAGAATAAGCATGATCTTTACTGGAATCCGTCTGTGTTACCTGGCAGTGCTATCTTTTATGACTTGAGTCTGTGCCTGGGTCATCATCTGCAGGTCCATATTTTCTTTCTCCCTTGATTGTTCCTTTTATATCTCATGGACCCTTGAAAAAGAAATATTACTTTTTATTCTATTGTTTCTGTTCTGTGTTTCTTCTCCAATATCAGTTTATCTGGTACAGATGCTTATCATGTTAAAGTCAAAAACTTCCTGCCATCTCCATGTGCTGGTATGTTCTTTGTTAGAACAATTATACCTCTAGTCCAGTCTAATCCAAGCAGCCTCCTTTTCATACAGTAGGAATCTTCGTGGCCTGGGAATTCCCAACATTTCATCTCTATGAAGCCAGAACTGTAATATTGAGAAACAGTAGTTTTCTCTGCACATTGTAACCTTTTCTTACTCCTTTTTTTTTTTTTTTCCCGTCTAACAGTGGAATAGTCTCCTGAAGAATTGTTGTGTTATCAGAATAATTCCCTTATTTTACTGAATCTCTTTTTCTCTTGTAAAACACTTGTCTACATTAGAATTTCACATCCTTCCACATTATGTTCTTTCCCTTAGTTTTGCTGCTTTTCCCCAGGCATCCAGGTCACACTGCAGTCATAGGGCCTCTGCTGGCTAAGGACATTTCCAAACTCAATGCTAAAAACATTCTGCATTCAACTGTAGGTATTTTTCATATGAAGTTACAGTCTATTTTGTTAAAAGAAAACAAATAACAAAAGGTTAAAAAAGTGCCTATGCTTCATAAACTTTTGGAAAAATACATTAAAAATCCTGCTGGAGGAAGTAAAACGAATAATGTTAGACAGAACCATTAAAGGCAAGGAGAAAATGAAAGAAGAACACCAGAGAAAAGCAGAAAGGGCAAAAGGAACAGATGCTGAATTACTCGTGGTTTATTCATAGTATCATAGAATAGTTAGGGTTGGAAAGGACCTTAAGATCATCTAGTTCCAACACCCCTGCCATGGGCAGGGACACCTCATACTAAACCATGCCACCCAAGGCCTCATCCAACCTGGCCTTGAACACCGCCAAGGATGGAGCATTCACAACCTCTCTGGGCAACCCATTCCAGTGCCTCACCACCCTAACAGTAAAGAATTTCTTCCTTAGATCCAATCTAAACTTCCCCTGTTTAAGTTTGAACCCGTTACCCCTTGTCCTGTCACTACAGTCCCTGATGAATAGTCCATCCCCAGCATCCTTGTAGGCCCCCTTCAGATACTGGAAGGCTGCTATGAGGTCTCCACACAGCCTTCTCTTCTCCAGGCTAACAGCCCCAACTTTCTCAGCCTATCTTCATATGGGAGGTGCTCCAGTCCCCTGATCGTCCTCGTGGCCCTCCTCTGGACTTGTTCCAACAGTTCCATGTCCTTTTTCTGTTGAGGACACCAGAACTGCACACAATACTCCAAGTGAGGTCTCACGAGAGCAGGGTAGAGGGGCAGGATCACCTCCTTCGACCTGCTGGTCACACTCCTTTTGATGCAGCCCATTACTGTTGTTGTTAATGGTTTGTTTCCTTACTGGTATTATGCTTAAATTAACTTCTTCCCCCCCCCCCCCCCCAATCTGGCCTTTCACTGTTTTGAAGTCCTTTAGCCAGTAAATCCTGGGGCACAGAGTCTGGTCCCTGTCTCACAACCAAATCAAAAAAAGAATGCTTCTGAATTATAAATACTTTTCCCAGAGCCCAATAAAAATACATGTTCTTGTTCCTAGTGTCATGTCTGTCATTCTTGCTGCGATCTAGTCACCAAAGAGGTCTTAAGGGACAGTCTGTCTCTGCCATGTGGAAGTGCATCTCCCATAGCACATCCAAATGAATAAGAAAAGAGAGAGGCTGCTGTCAGCTGCACTGAGGTTTCCAGAGAAATTTGCAGAAAAGGAGCTGGGGATGTTGCAATATTGAGAGAGAAGTATAAGGGTAAAGCTTGTCATGAGGTGAAAGGGTTAAGACAAAGATCATTAGAACTGCCACGTGCTCAAACCTGTCAAGGTTTTACAAGAGTAATATTCAAGCAGTGCCAGTGTTTCTAGGAGTGTATTGATACTAAAGCATAGAACTTGATAGGTTCATAAAGACATTTTTGTGACAGTTTTCCTGATAAAAGCATTTATCAAACTACACTCCACAAAACACAGGGCTACCAAGGGACTGTAGCCTCTTCCAAGCTCTTTGCAGACTTTGACGATGACATTGCAGACAAAAAAAATAGTTCTGACTTGCATATGCTTTTGGTCTTTGAATGTTGTCTGACTGAATGACCTTGTAATAGAAGGCAAGTGTTCAAAACAATCTGCAGATGCCTGATATTTGCAAGGTTGCAGATAAAGCAGTTACTAGGATTAAATGAATATGGGACTTTTCTATTTCCTTATGACTTGAAAGTGAAGGAAAAAGATGTATTTAGAAATTTTCAGAAAGACATTTTAACAAAAAAATAACAATTTGCAAAACTTGCAACCATAAACAATAGAGAACTTGCTACAGTAATACTCCGAACTCAGAACACTTTGAAGAAAAGTTTTGAAGTTGTGAAAGTATTCACTCTATTCTGTATATTTTCAAACTGGCACCTATTCTCCCCCAAGTTGATTTAATTATTCTATTTAAAAATTTTACTTCAATTTAGATACATATTTTAAAAAAGTGAACTATGGCAAAAGCACATAAAAATTATTTAACAAAGCATACTGATTGACTTTGACAAATTCAGTGCATTGAAGATTCTGACATTTTACTGAGATTCAGTATGCAAACACATTGTGATATCTTTTAACATTTTCATGAGCTAGGAAAAAAAGCCCAACAAGTTTTCTGCCCAATCTACAAAAGAACAGGTTTTGCAATCAATCATACATATATTAGCTTCACTGAATAGTACTATAGGACAGACTCTAACAGTTGCATCCATTTCTGAATGTCACTTCCAAGCCATGCTGGTCTATTTTTGGCTTTGTTGGTTCTCATGGAAGTGAGAAATTTGAAAGCAGACTACAGAGTTAGAAGACACTGAGATTTCCATATGCATTTCCATCATCCAACATTTAAGCTAAAGTCTCTGTCTAGTTAAATGCTTCCCAGTCCTTTCCAGTTCACTACAGCTAGAAATAAATTTAACTCTGTACATCATGAGTTCAGAGAGACATACATAAAAGTTCATCTAATTTCTTTTAATGGGAGATCTGTGACCATGGATCTAGAGTTGAAGAACTGGTCAATTTTGAAAAGAAATACATGTGGTTTAGTGAATCATCTGTATGTTTCTGTATGTTGACAGTGGCTGTAAGTGTAATTTGTATGTGGAGTATTCTACTTCAGATATTTTTTGATCAATAAATAGAATATGTGGCATAGTCATTACAATGTTGTTTATTGTTTTATTTCAGTTTGAATCTGTCAGAACCAGTATTCTGCATTTTGAATCTAAAATTTACAGGTGTTAGTTCTGGCCTGCTGGAAGTCTGTGTGGGAAATCAAACTTTTGATGATTTCCAACTGATCTTCGTCACATCAAGTTAAGATAGTTTTCCACACCAGAGCAAAGTGACACACCCAGCCTTGGGGATGGTCAAATTAAGACATCACAGGTTTATAGGATTCCTTGGGTTCAACTTAAATATAATGGTATTTGGCCTGTGTGAGCAAATTAATATAGTATTTATAACTCAGGTAGCTTTAAAATCACCTTAGATGATCCATTTGCTTTTCACAGTATCCTTCTTACTTCCTTTTTGTTATTTTTCCTGTCAATTGCATCAAAAACACTCTTTCAAAATGAAAGGTAAAAATGCAAGCTTAGCATTTCTCAAATGAAATTACTTTTTAATATTTGTATAACTTGGCACACAATCTCTAGCCACGAAACCTGTAACAGTTAATATTCTTGTGGACATTCTTCAGTACAGTGCTATTAACAAATAAATACTAGCTCTGATCATAAATGAAGAGTGTAGAGATGTCAGCTTAGTGTTGATGTTACTTTTGAATATGCTGATTCTGCTTCTGGAGGTAGTTTGGGATACCCTGGAGATCTGTGATCTTTACTGCAGATTAGAGATGTGCCCTGAATGAATCAATGTGAACCAAATACATAACTTTATGAATTCTCCTGGCCTTAGATCTACACTAGAACAAAAAGGAAAAGAAAAATTTGGTGTTGGGATTGATCAGGTCCTAAAGCAGCAGTGTTCTGCATTGTACCTCCATTAGGCTGTTTCTGTTGTCCTCTTTTGTAAGGTTCTTTCATTTACAAATTTCAAAGCAAGAAGATAAGCACTTCAGCCACTGCAGCACTGAGATTGAAAGGCAAGGACACAGGAGGAGTAAGATTATCATCTCATTAGTGTAGGAGGATAAAGATTATCAGACTGCAATGATCCATTATTTATAGGAATGCTATCCTTTCCTGTATGCTTTGCTGAGGCATTTAATTGTGCTAAACATTGATATTATTTTCTTTAATGCCGTTCTTAGTGTATGCTATGCAGGTTGGCATTTAGGAAATTCAGCCAGTGGAGAAAAACAATAGTATTAATTAGAAACGTCAGTCATCGGTGCTATGAAGTCCAAAATTGCCAAGTTTCCAGTGCAGTTTGGTAATTATAATAGACTGGAGAGACAAGCTGTTCTCTGCTCCCTCCAAAGAAATGCGGAGCTTGTTGTACTTCTTATGAAAGTGCTAATGCAAATTTTGAGGAATGGAACACTGTTCCTATGAATAAGATTTGTATTTTTTTTTTTTTTCCAAAAAAACTCTGTTGCCACAGCTAATTTATCAATAGCAGCATTTGGCTGCTTTTCAGTGCTGTTTATCACAGGATCTCTGTCCGCTTCATAAATTATCCTCACTTTGCAAATGAAAATTTTGGTATAATAAAGCAAAATTAATTTAGTGTGATTTATCTGAGTCATCAACAGAGCTGGACATTGGGGTTGGGTTCCACCTGAGTATTGCTTTCTCCCCAGGGAGCCAGAAGTCAAAGTTGCATGCTTCTGCATTTCTGAGGAATGGCTTTCGATCTGGTCCGCAGGCTCCTCTAAAGCATGTGCAATAAAATCTTTGCAAACCCTACTTGTGCTCAGGATCTTTATATCTGCTATACAAGGACTTCTTCTCCACTGGAAAAATTGTCTTCTACAAATTGAAAAAGTTGAAAACCACTCAGAAGGAAAGGTGGTACTCTGACACTGTTATCAACCTTGCTAAAAGTAGTCGTCTGTGTGCAAGATTGGGCTTTCAGCCTTAAATTTAAAAAAGGGCATTTTATTAATAGCAAGTCCATTAAAAATTTGTTGTCATTATTTTTGATGAAGAAATGTCTTCACAAAGTTATGCAAATAATAAGCTGTGTAAGGATTTCTCTTGTAAAAGGAAAACATCAGGCTTGATCTATATTTGCATTTGAGTAATGCATTAAAAATAAAATAAATCCATTTGAATAATTGAGGTAAATTAGTGGTTATGAACTGGGTTGTCCTGACCGAGGATGTAATTAACTTCAAACTAGGTAATTGTAAAATAATTAGAAAGTGTGTATGTACTCCATCTTGTAAACATTCTATTTAAGAATTGTTGGGAGTTGAAATAATGTTAGATTAGAATCAAAAATTGAATTCGGGGAACATTTGGAAAATAACCTAGGAAATGATCCTATTATTAGAGAGTATTCTCTTTTTTCACTTTCTGTGTCAGGGAAATAGAAAAGATAAAGCTTCTTGTTGTGTTTACAGAGCTTTGCTACAGTCCTTCTTCAGGACTTCACTCAAGTCCTAAAGTAATTTCTCATCTTAAGGATTTCATTCTAATACTGTTTCTATGAATAGCAAAAAATCCATTTGCATGAAACTGAATGGCTATGTGATATGGACTGGGACATCTACAAAATAGGGCATGTGATAGATAGTGCAACAGACGTGCGTCCTGCACGGAGAGATGCTTCTATCACCAACTACTGGGTTGCTGATGGTGATATAGGTGAAGAACTGCTAAAACCACAGGTTTTGTTACAGATTTTTATTTCCAGCGTAGATGTTAAGTTTCTGAGGCCCTGCTGTTACCAGGCTGTTCAGAAATAATCAGATAATATCAAAAGGGACATATATAACTTCAATTGCTGGAGGCTACTCCTATAGTTTTATTTTAATATTCCTTTAGTGTATATCTGTCTGTAAAATTGCACGTGATTAAAATTTCTGCTTTAAAATATTGAGCAAATGTTTTAATATAAAGTTTGCAAGTCCTCACACCAATAACACGGGAAGACTTTCTTACTGGCAGGCAAGCAAAACAAAAAAAATAGGAATGTGCTTAGAACTTCCAGATTTTCTTCAGAGCTTTAGAAGCTCAGCTAATGGTAAGCTTAAAGTGCTGGCATCTATCACAGGAATGGAATTGAGGGACTTAAACTTTGGGAAGAACTGCTATGACTGTCAGTTTTAACGTAAAACCAGATGAACAGAAATTTCTGCAATTCTAACTCCTCTAGTATATGCAAAACAGTTCATGAGCATTTACTTTTCCTCAGAGTATGCAAAAGACTGCAGTGCCACTTAGCTGAAATGTTTATTGCTGAAGTGTTTATTTTAATATTAGTGCTTAAAAGCCAATACAAATTTAATCTTTTCATAGCCTTAGCATTTTGATTATGATGATTCTGAATGAATGATGCTATGAGTAATCGTAATTCTGCTGATTGCACAGAATTGAGTATGAAATACTTTAATCAATGAATACATTACTGAAATATTTAAAGAGAAACAGCCAGGTTTTCAGGTCCTCGTTGGTTTTACAGTTCAGTGGCTTTACTTTTATTTAAAATCAAGGGAGAGGATTTTATGTATGCATGGAAATACTGTGAATATTCTTTAAAGTGAAATCTTTGGAGGGAGAGGAATGATTAAGCACTGCATGGATACCATTGTTCTCATGAAACTAAGGAACAGCTTCAGACAGGATGTAGAAAACAATGCTCATGGGACTCTTCTACAGTACCTTAGCATTCTGCTCACTTTATTTAAGCAAATGGACTGAGCTTAGCTGTGATACACAGCTAGCAAGGTGTTACTGATATGGTGTCTAGTGAGAAGCAATATACAGTGTGTTCAGGCAGGTGCAATATAAATACCGGAGGATGTACTGGGCAGTTTTAAACTCTGAGGTCCTCTTTACGCTTTCCATCTCCTCTGGATTAGTGTGATCCCCTTCAATTGTCTCAGAACTTTGCAAAATCAAAATTGCTGATAAAGGCCTAAAGATGATGAAAAGTATCTTTTAATCAGCTCAAGTTTTATAATAGTTGGACAGTTTTATGTGTAACAGTATCACAATCTGGATCTGAAGTTCCATTACTAAAAGGGACTTGTGGATGGTATAGGATGAGGACCAAAAAAATGACACAGTTTGCAGAAACTTATCTGACTGCCATTCAGAGGGACCTCAACACGCTTGTGAGGTGGGCTGATACCAACCTTATGAAATTTAACCATGCCAAGTGCAAGGTCCTACACCTGGGTCAGAGCAATCCCAGGCACGGCTACAGGTTGGGCAGAGAAGAGATTCAGAGCAGCCCTTCAGAGAAGGACTTGGGGGTGTTGGTCAATGAGAAAGTGAACATGAGCCGCCTTCAGTGTGCACTCGCAGCCCAGAAAGCCAACTGTATCCTGGGCTGCATCAAGAGGAGTGTGACCAGCAGGTCGAAGGAGGTGATCCTGCCCCTCTACTCTGCTCTCATGAGACCTCACTTGGAGTATTGTGTGCAGTTCTGGTGTCCTCAACAGAAAAAGGCCATGGAACTGTTGGAACAAGTCCAGAGGAGGGCCATGAGGATGATCAGGGGACTGGAGCACCTCCTGTATGAAGATAGGCTGAGAAAGTTGGGGCTGTTGAGCCTTGAGAAGAGAAGGCTGCGTGGAGACCTCATAGCAGCCTTCCAGTATCTGAAGGGGGCCTACAAGGATGCTGGGGGTGGACTATTCATCAGGGACTGTAGTGACAGGACAAGGGGTAACAGGTTCAAACTTAAACAGGGGAAGGTTAGACTGGATCTAAGGAAGAAATTCTTTACTGAGAGGGTGGTGAGGCACTGGAATGGGTTGCCCAGGGAGGTTGTGAATGCTCCATCCCTGGCAGTGTTCAAGGCCAGGTTGGATGAGGCCTTGGGTGGCATGGTTTAGTATGAGGTGTCCCTGCCCATGGCAGGGGTGTTGGAACTAGATGATCTTAAGGTCCTTTCCAACCCTAACTATTCTATGATTCTATGACTGCACAAGTTTCTTATTTATGTCAGAATAGTAGCAATGTAGCATTACATTTATAAGAGGTACAGTCATTGTAAAATACAATTCTGTTCAGGACACTATTTAGTCCACCCTCAACACCACTGCCCAAACCTCAGCCTTTCAATTTGAAACAGAACTAAGACTAGTTTTCACAGCACTTAAACTAGAAGTAAATGTTGTGTTGGTTTATGCAGGCAGATAGAGAAATACGGATTGAAAAAATCAAAATTATTATAAAAGTAATGGTGACAGCCAGCTCTCCTAGTATTCACGGTGGACTAGCAATACAATAGTAGGATCAAGTCTAAGTACTTTAAACTGAATACAATTGGTAATGCTCAAAATACAGCTGTCTTAATCCTAGTCAAGCCTATCCTTTAAGCCAAATAATAAGAAAAACAGAAAACACTGAGGGCAGAATAGATGTATAAACAAAAACATGGAAATTGAACTTGAATACCAAGCAATTTTTATTTGTTTTGCAGCATCACAAAACAGCAAATTCAGTGGTTTTGGAAGTATCATGGAGATTTCCAAGCCTGTACAACAGCTCCATATGCCCTGAGATTTATGATTAATTATATCTTCTGTGAGAATGGAATATGGGTATTTTTTTCTTTCCAACTGTTTTTTAGTAAACTCAGCTGATAAAAATGCATGTAGGTTCTTATGACAATAAAATTTCCTTTGGTAATAGTGAAATAAGTGGGCTTTACAGTAGGCTGTATAATCCTCTGTGGAAATACAGTGTAGGGAAGTAATCACACAGGAAGATGAGCTCTTGGCATTTGCTGAACAGTATGGCTAAAACTTTTTTCAAGCTAATCTCTGAAGCAGTCTGAACAAAATAATCAGATTGAGATGAAAAAATTTTAAGTGGATCATCAATATAACAGGAAAGGTTTTGAGAACACTTCAAAAGATGGGAGAGAAAGGTCTATCTTCTATTTCAGTTTTTAATCTTGGTTGATTCTATTGCGCTTGTCTGAAAAATGACCCACTGTTTTCTCAAGAATTCCCAAGTGAAACCAAAGTTGTGTGCTAATACACTACAATCAAATGAGATAGGCACATTTTTTTGTCTGATACAATCTGGAAATGACTTTGCTTATCTACAAATGTTAGTTTATTGCCCAGCTAAATACAAGAAACCAGGAGTGCTTCCCCTATTCCTTCCCAAGCCATCTGCAAGGCTTCAACTTCATCTCAGTAGTCTGTCTCCTGTCTCCTGACAAAACTTTGGAGAACAGCAGTGTTCTCTGACATGAATAAGTCTCAGGATTAAGGATTAGGCTTTGACAATAACTGTTACTCTATTTTAGGTAAGGCCTTCAGGTGCTAATTCCAGGCTGTAACACAGTGAGGCTGGAAATAAATTCAGTGATCTGCAACTTTCCTCTGAGAATGCTGTGCCTCCAGCTTTCTCACAGTGAAAGATATGATTTTGCTTGAGTACTATCTATAGAAGCTTAACTTTCTTAGTCTTGCTTGAGAGAGTTCCTTTTGAAGCAACCAGAGGTAGGATGATGGTGCTGTTTCATCCGCATACAAGCATGTGTTTATTTCAGCAAAATGTCTAGTGCTGTATCTGGAGAATTGGTTACAGTTTTAGTAGCTGGTATGGTAAAGAGAACACAAATGATGATGACATATTTCTAAATATTTTGGTTAGTGCTTTTTTTTTAAAAAAATGTTGATTTAAGTATGTTTTTTCTTTTCTCATACCACAAGGCATTTGAATTTAATTGCCTTACTTTGAGTTCTTACTGTATTTCTAAATTAATATTAACACAGCATCTGTCCTCATATTCAGTAGTTTATCAATCTGCAAGAAAAGTTTAATTTTGAAAAAATGTGTATGTGTCTTGTATTAGAGAGATGGTTACTATAACAGCAAATCCATTTAAAGAAAAATCTGACCATGCTGAAATGTACGCAGAAAAAACCAAAAAGAATTAGTCAAAAGCATGAGTAGAATTAACTAACTTAAGTCTGTTTAGTTCACGTATGCTCGAGATAAATTGAATATTGTCTTTTAATGCCATTATTAAGAAGATAGCTTCTTATCCAGAAAAGAAGGTGGAACAAAATCCCCAAGTAAAAGTTAAATTCAGACAACAGAGAAGATGTAGGTATTATAAGAGTGAGAGTAGTTAGCCTTTGAACCACTTAATTGTATGCAATATATTGTCTGTTATTTCACATTTAAATACAGATGCCTTCTGCCTAGTATATAGCAAAACTCTGAAGTTCTTTGTCATGCAGAAGGCTTAGTAGGTTTATAAAGTATATAGCTCTGACTTAAATTTTATTGATAGAAACTTGACCCATATGCCAGAACTATTCATGTTACAAGGAAGTAAAACAGTACACTTTTGAGGAACAGGGGCAACCTGGAGGGTACCAGATGTGATTACAGTGCTCTATAGATAGAAAAATCACAAGATGGGATGGTGAAAGCACCAAGGGTACCTTAGAGTGAGATAGTAGTGCAAAAATAGACTTGATGTAAGTGAACATACACATTTATATTCCTGGGAAACAGACTGAACAAAATAAACTTTTAGCTATGAACTACTTTCAGAAAGGTATAAATAAAAAAAAATAGCACAAACCGGGCTTATTGCATTACATTAAGTTCAAAGAGTGTTCTTAAAAACTATTTTTAAAGGCTTTATGGATTTTTTTTTTTAATCACTCCCATTCTCCCCCCCCCGAGTTTCTTTCTCTTGCTGCCATGTATCCCCTCCAGATGCTGCTGGAATGCAGCTCCCTGTTCAGTTGAGGTGCACGTGTATTGTCTCTCTGAGAGGACAAGGATTGAACAGTCCCTACGTGCCTCTCTTCCAGGAAGGTTTTACTCCAGGTTTGAGAGAGATGTGTGAAGAAACTTTTGGATGTTATATTTGTTCTGTAGTTCCTTTTTGGTAAACATGGTTACACTGGTGCTGACACAAGCAGAAGTTTTCTAGAAATGCCATAAGAAAAGACTGACTGAAAAGACCTCATCTATGGAATGAGGAATTAGAAGGAAATATGCTCTCGTAAATCCTGTGTCAAAAATCTGTGGTGTACGCTGAACACAGCTGTGATGTGTCAGATACTGTTCTACTGGGCACGTTAGAAGGGGCAAAAATAAATATGCATCAGTTCATCCACCATTGTTTTATAAGAATGCAGTACTAATCCTTAAACATATAAAGAAATGGACGAATAATATGAACGTGACACTTGCCCCTCAGGATAAAACTGCAGCGCGGCACTGGCAGCTCCACTATCTCGAGTGAGAACGCAAGGCCTGGGAGAGGCTCGCAGCACATCTCACGAGATTTGTGCTGCGCGAGAGGGGAGGGACTTTAGCGCGGGCGGTTTGAAAGGCGGGAAGCGGGGGAGCGCGAGCCTCGTGAGGTGCCAGGGCTAGGGGCGGTTCCTGGGCTCTGGAGGGACCGGGCGGTGCTGGCGGCTCGTGGGCCCTGTATGTGACTAGGTCACCCTCACCTTGGAACATCAGCTTGGGTGTCTCGCCGAAATCTGGGAAATAAGCTTTCAAACCAGAATGAGGTGATTAGAAAGCGGGCGTTATTTTATTATGGTACTGGGTGCATCAGGGACTGCTCTGCCTATTATGTGCACTGAGAAGAGACAGTTTACAGTTTATATACCTTTATGATACCTTTGTACATAGTTTTATACCTATATACAGTTTATATACCTTTATGATACATATTCATTATAATTCCACAAAATGCCCACCCAATTTGCATTACTCATTCTATATGGTAATTTGGGTAGATAAGGCTGTGATGCAGGCACTGTGAATTTGAGGAGTGGTCTCTGAGGGTTTAAGGAAATCCTTAAGGACAGTGGAATGGTTGTTTAATCTTAATTAGCTACATATTCTTGTTTGGGCTAATTTAATTTAGAGGAGAGATTCCTCTAGCTGTTTTTTTTTTTTTTTTTGCAGCTCTTTACCTGTTTCTCAGGCCTTACCAGCAGGAGGAAGGCCTACATTGGTTAGAGAGAAGACATCTGGTCCTCTTGTTGCATGCCTTCCATATCAAGAATCCTTGTATCCTTGTCCATGCCTAAGTGTCTATTTATAATGAAATACTAGTTTCATTCAGTATCAGATGGGGCCATGAGCAACCTCATCTAGCAGAAGATGTTCCTCCCCAGAATAGCTGGCCTTAGAAAGAGCCCAGCCCAAACAGTTCCATGATCACTGTTCTCATATTTGATGTTTTTTTGGAAAGAATTTGTACATTCTAGACCCTAGAATATGTGTGATATTCCACTTGAAATGATACAGTAGTCTCGTATGAGATGGTTTCAGCACTAGTTTGCAAAATTAAAACCCAAACTTAATAAACTGAAATAAAATGAAACTTAATGAATATAAGGTCTGTGACATGATCTCTCACATTTGTGAAGCTCCACTCGTATCATTGCATGAATAATCAGGGTTTATAAACTGGTGTGGAACAGATAATGAGATCGTTCTGCACCTCGAGACACAGCATGGTAATGTATGAGAATTACTGTTCTTCCTTTCTGCTAAAGGTCATGTGCAGTGGGAAGTGTCTGAAAGATGGAGAGGTGACTGGTAATGAAATCAAAGCCTGAAAAAGCATAGCAAGTAAAGAAAAAAAAAGATCCACTGTTTAAGAACAGGTTAGAAAATGTGATTGAATCAGAAGTTCTCTAGCCAGAAGGATTTTGTTTGTCTTCCCCTGAGGTCATTAAGTAGCTTGGTGCATTGTCCCTTGAACATCCTTGCTGCTTGTCATACCTTCAGGAGTAGGAGAAGCATACTAAAGCACAGTGGTTGCAAAAGAAGGGGAGCATAATAAAGTACATCCCTATGTTTAAAGAAGTCAGTATATTTCTCTGTGTGTGCATGCATGTGTAGATCTGAATACAGCTGTGGAGATGATTCTTGCCACGTAGCCAAAAAGCCATGCTCAACATTCATCACAGTTTGCAAAGACTGTCAGCATTCCTGACACCTGTTTCCTCACTTCATATTTCCCTACACAAGGCAAAGGAAATACAAGGCAAGTCAGGAGACATTAACTAACTTTTTCTTCTGGTGTGGATGCTTTGCCATGATTTTAGCTTGAGATGCGACAGTGTCTTGTCACATCTTTCACTTTCATCCTACTGGTTCCCCTTCAACGCTATATCCCATTAAGGTAATATTTACCATAGGTAGGAAAATGTAATTCAGCCCTCTGCAACTGTGATTAATGTAGAACAGATTGTAAGCATATTGTTTTCATGAGGAAGCAACTAAATGTTTCCATTTAACTCACTGACTACTGCACTTGTTCACTAGAAGATATGCAATGTTGTGCTCTGAAAATAGTGTTTATTACATTGACTTTCATACAACTCATTCCACAGTGGAAAGCAAAATGTAGCCTGCCACATGGAGAATGGAAATAAGTTCTCACTTTCTTAAAATGGTGTGATCTGAACTAAACGCACTGCTTTGTACCTTTGTTCATGTGTGGTCATGCTGAGTCATATCTTGGGTCACATGCTATTTTATTGATAGAATTATGATGTTGAGAGCCATTCTGGCTCAAAATTAGGTGATAAATAAAATTATTTGAGATTTTCTGTGGGACTTCTCCCTATTCTGCCTTATCATAATTTTAATTTGTCGGAAGCAAATATATGTCCTGATTGCAGAGTGTTAGGGTGGAGCTAAATGTGAACTAAATAAAATTTAAACTGTAGAGACTGAACAGTTGAAACTGAAAGATAACAGCTGTTGTACATGCTAACCACATTTTAATGTAAGAGTTCTTCTATACTGTAGTTTTCAAGGTGGTATTAAAAGAGCATGAAGTTCATGAGGCTAATGTTACTTTGCATTACTCCATTCAATTAAACCTGGTGCATCATATTGTGATACAATTATGCAATAACTATTTTTACTTCAAAAGACTTTTTATGAGAATGATTCATCAGTTGCCATCATGCAGGATAATGAGGACTCATTCTGAAATGATTCCCTAGTTGTAAACTCAATGCCTGTGAAAACCAGGTTTTGCCACTGGTTGGCAAATTGCTGTGTTACTGTAGTTTGCTGTTGGCAGATCTTGCTCTCTGTTAAATGTACCAAGTGTTTGATATCTAATTGTGCACTTAAAGGTTTTCAGAGAATCAGAATGCAAATAGCTGTTGAAGTGTGAACTGTTACTTCTGGCTCTCCAGATCATTTTTTTAACTTGGGCACTACAGCAAACTGCAGTGAGAGCTATTAATGTAAATTAATTATTCCTCCTGCTGGCTTCTTTACAGCTTACTCAGATGAGGGATTTTTAAATGCATCATGCCTTGCAAATTTGCATGCATTAAAAGCCTTATCATTGCTTGTGCACTGTTGGCCTCTGTGAGAGGTCCAAGAATTAAAAAATTGTTGCTCGACCATTTTAACTGGCAGCTGATCACTGCCCACATGGCTCTGAAATAAAGCAAAGCAGGTTATTCTGATGAGAGACTCTCCTGGTAACATGACATCCCTAATGCTGTCCAGGGCATGTGACTCATGCTGCCCTTTTATGTTGAATCTTTAAGCTACCATAAAGAAGGAAATTATAGGATGCAGCAGAATATGTAGTTTTCTGATTATTACTATATTTTTATTTTTATTTTTTAATTTCTGGTTCAAACAAGTAAGTAAAGCAGATAACCATGGTAACCCAGAAAAATGTGGGAATGTAGACCTGCTGGTGTGTATCTGTGGAGAGTTAAAGAAATGTGTAGACGGATTTTTGTTTATTTACTCTTTTATTCTACCTTTCCTTAGCATTTTGATACTAAAAAAGATAAGAATTTCTGGAAAATGGAAAGCAATGAGAAATCTAAATACATTTTGTTCATTTAAAATAATTGCGGTTTAACCCAATTATAAGCAATTTAAATTATGAATATTTTCACTTTTATGATTTTTAAGTAAAGAACTCTGAAATGAGCAAATTTTAAAAATAAAACCAAACCATTAATTGATGAAATGCAGACATGACAGGTTTTTTTAATTTTAGCAAAAACAATTTCAAGATTGACATGTGCTTATATAGTGCTTCGAAATAAAGCAGCTAGGAAATGTTATTTCTGAGGAAATCGCAACTATTGGGTATATTAAGCATACCGACAGACTTCAAGTAGAGTTGAATAGTTTTGCTTTCCCTGAAAATGGTACATGTAACAGAAACAATTAGTAAATTAATAACAAAAAATGTAAGGGCCATGGAGTATTATTTGGCTGCTGTACAGGTTTTTGGTTGTTCCAGACTGTGGTGTCCATATAAAGTCATCCACTCACACACTTGCACAACTGAGGGAGAAGGATTAAGTGAACTTTGATTGAATATTTTCTGGACTCTACTTTCGTGGCTCTTCTGCCCTCCATTTCTGTATTGTATCCTTAATTCAGCTGAAAATGTGACCACGCAAATATACGCAAAAGTTAATTCTGATGTTGATTATCACATCCACGGGAGTTTTGAGACAGATGCTGAATTTCTGGATGACTGCAGCATCTGTTATTATTACCCAGGTCCTGTGTGTATGAGAAAAGGGATTCTTGAAGGTGCCTAGATATTTATAAAATGTTATCATCTCCAGGGTTCATCATAATTGTCTTGCTGTTGATAATGATAGTTTCTTGCTATTTTTTATCTCACGACACTCAAAAGAAAAAAAAAAAAGTGAAAACTGTATTTCATACTTTACTGAAGATTACTTAACCTATTTATTTTTCTCATTTCCAGTAACGTTAGAGCAAACAAATGGGCAGCTTTCTAGTCTAAGATTTTAAGTCTTTTTTTGTAGGCAAAAAGTTTATGTGTATATGTTTCATGATTTCTTAAAGTCTTTCAGCATTTTAGGAATGTTCAAATACTACCACTGAGTTTTCCTACTTCTTTTAGGATGCTAAATGCAAGGAGTTAGATGTTTTGCTGTTATGTAATGCTTATTACAATAAACAGGATCTGCTTGGCTCTAAAAGATGAGCGAAGAGGTAGTTCAGCAGCTTTTTGTGGACTATTGTATTTCCCCAGTTTTGTAAAAATCATCAGTTATATATATGTTAGTGCAATATTTTTAAAACTTCTTGAATGGAACGTAGTGCTTCTTCTCTGGGGAATTTGTTCTCCATTTAACTGATATAAGTACAAAGATTTTTGTATTCTAAAAGTTGGGGGTGGGGGGTGGGGTGCGTTCCTGTTATGTTTTACTTTCCCTTAGAGAAAACACACCCTTTGTTCGTAGAAGCAACACTGCCATGAACATCACAAACCTTCTAAGTTCGTAAGAACAGACATAGTTTTCAACTATGATGTTGTCTGAGATCTGGATCTGGCTGTTGGTATAGACTAGGATTCTGTGATTTATACAGGCAAAGAGATCAGGCTAGATAATGGAGGTTTGGGTTATGTATTTCTGGGGCTCTTGTGTGCCCTACTGGTAGTAGAAACAGTCTGAGTGAAGATTTTAGATTGATTTTTATTTCTGTGTTTGAATTATTTATTGACATATTCCTCACTTTTCAGATGGCTTTCTTTGTCACAGATACAGAAATTTCTTAGCAATTCGGTTGCTCACCGTTTGTCTCATGTTCCATCTTTTGTCTGGATTTGCCCTTACATTTATGCTCATCTTCTAGCATACTGTTTTCCTTCAGTGCTGTGCCTCTTGTCTTCCACTTCTTATCCAACGACTCTTGAGTGAGGAAGAGAAACTGAGAAAGTCGCGGAGGAAGAAAAAAAGTAACCTGATGCTCTTGTCCAGTGATCAAGTGCTCTGCATGTCTTCACTTCCAGATTGATAGGCAGGTAAGGCTCTGTCTTGCCTATCTTCTCTAATTCAGTAAATCATTCCTGAAATACTGACGGAACACACCTGCAAAGCAGTCTGATTATTTTTCAGGATTCATCTG
Source organism: Psittacula echo (assembly GCF_963264785.1). NCBI lineage: Eukaryota > Metazoa > Chordata > Aves > Psittaciformes > Psittacidae > Psittacula > Psittacula echo. The sequence goes on from NC_137739.1 coordinate 12,437,693, forward strand.
CTTTGCAGAGAGAATTGGAATGCTGGCAATACAGAAACTGCAAATACTGTTGTTGCTGTTCCTCTGGTCTATCTTTTCCCTTTTCCTTTTAGAATGTTAGCAAGTGGTGATCAGGTCCACTCTGGTTTTTTGCATTTGTATGATAGGCAGGACAAAGTCATTTTAGGTTAAAATGGGAGACCTAGTGTCTTAAAGGTCTTAAAATTAAGGTCTTCAAAGGTCTTAAAATTAAAATAATTTGGTTACTTTAACTAAAAATTTAAGGAGTTTTTAGTCTACCATTAATTAAATTGAACTCTAATGTGAAATTCAGAGATTTTGTTTCTGTTGTTGAACTGACAGAGAAACTTGAGAGCAAAAATCGAAACCCATACTAGATTCTGGGAAAGATTCCATTTTTCCCAAAACATAACTGACAGCCATGTGTCTGAACAATTCCAGTCATCTGGGGTTTTAAATGTTTGAATCTTAGAAGATGGCTACAATTCTGAGCAGGATGGCTGAACTGTGTACAGGTGTACATGTGTTCACTGAATTCAGCTTTTTATTTCTGGATGCTAATTATTTTGAGATGGGTTCCTTGAATTACTAAATGAAATGTTAGCTTATATTTCACAGTATGATGTTTAATCATGTTCCTTGTTCCCTGCTCAGTACTTGGTTTTGTTCTACAACTGAATGAAGCATTAGGAGCAGGAAGCAGCATACCTAGTTTTAACTAAGGTGATAATGTTAATGAAAATTTTACTATTGGTTGAAGATGTTGGCGTTGTAATAGCAGCAGTAATTATTCCTGAGATTTCTGCCCCGTTGCTTCAAGTCTGCGTGGGTGGAATTTGTGTCTCTGGAAGAAGTTGGTCTAAGTAAATGTAGAGGTTATTAATGTCTCATGATTATTTCTCAAGGTGTGTGTGACAAAATTGAGTAGGGTAGACATGGAATATGTTATCGGTGAATTAGGATTTGGTTTGTATCACTTTGTTAAATAAAAAGTTGAGAGTTGGAGGTGTTTTTTGGATGGTGAAAGTAAACTTCATTTTTACAGTATTCATTGCAGTAACATACTTTGGCCAATTATATGTGAAGGCTTGGGGATTTTGTAGAAGCCGAGTTTATATTATTCATCTAATGAAGAAACTAAGCAGTTAATAAATATCAGAAGACTTTTCACTGCACTTTCTTGTTTACTTGATAGAGCATATTTTGTGTCTATAGCTACAGTATTCTGCCGAGTGAAGATAAATGGATTTCATAATCTCACATTGGGGAGAAAAGTGAGCCTGGAAAAGATTGGAGCTTCATGAGCTGGATAACTTAACATTATAGCTCTGAGAGGCTGAGATCTAAAAGACTATTAAGGACATTACCTTCTTGATTGGAGATTCAGAAATTGATGCACTGCCTTCAGTCCTGTTATGTTTTTCAAACTTTCATTAAGTTTATATCATCTTTCACCTGGCCCTTACATATTGCTGGTTTGAAAAGAAATCATTTGTCAGTGTGTCTGTTATAAGTAGATTCATCTTCAAAACAACATTAACATTTCCTAAAGATTGCTTTAAAATCTATCAGCAGAATATGAGCTAAAGTGCACTACATTATTTTGACGTATTATTCATTGAGATCATTTCCTGATGGGTTTGTGCTTAATGTGTTGAATTATCACAAAAGAGAATGCTCAATCCGTTATTGATTTTAAGCAATACCGCAACTGGTGATTACGACTGTAAAAAAATAACAAATGTGAAATTAAACTTTAGGTTTTCAAAGTAGGCTCATAAATTCCTTTTGTCTGAAAGAATGGGTGCTTGATCACTGTTGGTGAGTATTGCTACCATTATAAGAAGATTTCAGATGGGGATAGGGAAAATCTGTCTCACAGTATGATGCATTTAGCGAGATATATCCTGTTTACCAGTTTTCTTGTTAATGGCCGGGCATATCCAGAGAAATTGAAATTGTCAGGTATCCTTTAAGAAACACCCAGCAGCTTTAGTAGCTTTAAAAAAAATTAGTAGCTCATTATATCACTGGGTTACCATTTGTGGTGGGTTGACCTTGGCTGGCTGCCAGATACCCAGGGCTGAGGAAGGCACTAGAGTCAAAGTAGAAAACTTCAAGTCACAGACAGATAGGACAGGTGATCCACAGTGAACCCATGAAAAGTGCAGTAATGGATATTGCGCACAAAAGAAGAGTACATTGAGAGTAGAAATTTGGACATCACTTGCCAAAGAGTGTAATAAAAGTTGATGAAAGGCTCAAATCTTACATATCTGGATTTCTAACACTACTGTAATTTCAGAGAAAATGCAAGAGAGACCAGATTTGAGGGATAGCATTAGTGATGGTTACTGAAGGTTTTGGCTTGTTTTGCTTTGTCTCTGTGTTTACCTCAAAGGAAAACACTGCTGTTAGGGCTAGTCAAAACTCAGAATTTTTATTGCATGGGAAATGCCTGTATTTCAATGTCTGTTTTCATTCTCAGTTGAAAATATTTTTTTGATGCTGTTTTTGTCCATGTTTTAACTGATGTATTTCACTGTTCCTCAGGTAGTTGGTAACTTTCCATCACTGTGAGTTTCCATGCTTGTGACTCCCACTTGAGTTGCCTCATTGGTAAAACCCTTCTGGTGACTCACAGTTGAAAAGACAATCATGTTATTGTTAGAAGAGCTAGCACAATGGTAGACAAGGCTAAACATGGAAAGTGTTTTGAATGGATTGGAGACAAATCAAACGTATAGCTTCCAGTACTGCCAGGAGTAACTTCGCATTGAGTAGAAATGAGGAATTGCCAAAGCCCTTGTATGGATCTGGGAGCCCACTAGAAATGCTGCTGTCATCTGTGTATGTACTTACAGCTGTTGATTACCAAAAGAACTGGCATTATACTTACCCTGGAAAATTTTGCAGTGAATATGACCTTGACTGATGGGGTGAAATATCGTGAGCCTGCACAGAAGTGTGGGTTTTAGTCCTTGCTTACCCATTGTCATCATGAAGTGCAGCAGCAGCTGCCGCCGAATGGAGGAAAGTGTGGGAATTTCAGCCTGGAGGATTTAAAAAATAAAGTGAAAATGTGAATTAGTTTTTAAATTATGTTTAAAAATGGGGTGGGATAATCCAGGAAGTCTTTGTTAACCAGAGAATAATAAGCTTTACTTGCTTATTTCATAGACTTGTTTAGCTTGAAAGGGACCTTGGAAGGTTATCTAGTTCAGCATCTTACACTTTGGAGTTAGATTGTGTCACTTAGGGTTGTGTCCTATTGAGTTAGGATTGTCTCCAGTGAATAGACATTCCATAGACTTGCTGAGCAACACGTTCCTAATTATATGGCAGGTTTTTCCTGGTAATTAATTAGCACAAATTTTCTTCCAACGTGTCTATTGGCCTTTTGCTGTGCATGCTTGAGGAGAATCTAGTTTTTCCTTCTATGTAACAGGAACTAAGGCAAGAATAACCCCGTCAACTTTTTAACTTCAGGCTGATTAAACCCAATTCTCTCAGTGTCTCCTGCCTTGTGCTGTAGCTCTGCAAACACCTTGGTGGCTGTTCCTGGTGGTTAAACAGAGAGCAGAAACAAATTACTTGGAAGGGCTATTGAAGGGAGTGAAGACAAACAAATCTCAACTCGTTTAAATATCAGATGTCAGATCTGATAAATTGTGCAATAACAGTAGATTCCAACTCTTCGCAGTGACCCCACAGGCATCCTTTTTTCATGTAGGAGCTCTATGGAGTTGTCCTGTAGGAATTCAGGGATCCCAAAAGAGATTTAACTTTTAAGCAAACTGTAAGATAAATACTGTCTTTGTAGAGTACTGAATTTTACTTTAGAAAGTCATGTCAAAATTTCTGTTGAATAATGATCAAGGTGTTTGAAAAAATGAAAATTTAAAAGTATTTTTTATAAGCAAGTTCATGTCTATTAAAATATTAAAGTTTTTACTTGAAGTAGGAACTTTCAGTTGTTTTTGGAGAGCATTCAGCCCTTACTACATCAAACCTTAGGGGTTTGATATAGATAATGCTGAATGAAACTCTTTGGTGTGTGAGAAAAGATCGGAGTAGAGTAAAATTTTATTGTTCGATGATTGTAGGCCAATCGTTTTCCTCTAATGACATTCAGTGTGCAAGACTAACATTTTACCTTTCTATAAGACTTGAACAGCTAGTTCCCTTGGCTTTTCTGTTTATGTTGGCTGTTTAATCAGCTGAAAATCTTTCCTGTCATCCTGGTTGCTTGTGTTGCATATTCTTCATGCATCATGTTCCTCATGGTTTTCCTTCCTATACTTCAAGGATCATGGCTTGTCACACTCAGGTTTTTTTTTCCCTCTTGTGCCTACTGCAAAAGGAATAAAGTCCTTGTCCACACCCATAAGCTTTCTTGCTAGAGAATCTGATTGTAATGTGGAAGAGATGCCAGCAGTGTGATAAATCTGATAAAGTATTTTTGTCATTCATCCTCAATCTTACTTCCATATTTATACACATAGGAATCACTTGATCTTGACCTTTAGAGTATCTACTTAAATGGAAATATGTGAAACTGTAATATTAAAAATCATGGTTTTCAGAGTCATAACCCAAAAATCTAAAGTATAATCAGCTTGCCCTACAACTGCTTTTTTTTCTAAATATTCTGATGTGAAAAAGGCTTGTTTGGCATGTCCCTGTACAATATGCAGTAAAGCCTCTTCAGTTATGTGATCAATGATTTTAGATGATTTAGAATTAAATTTCAACAATTTAAGTAATCCTTCTGGCATTGCAGCTCAGGGCACATCAAATTTGAAATTCTATTAAGAAAAAGTGTCTGTATTTATAAGGGCAGAAGGTTAAAAAATGCAGTTAAAGCCAAAGCTTTTAAGCTGTTAGATTCAACAAGATGTGAAAAACTAGCTAAAAACAATTGGGAGGAATCCACTGTACTTACTGAGAGTTTTTGCAATTAAAAAAAGGATAAGGAATCTCTGCAAAAGTGAGGAATGGCAAAATAGCTTTTGTGAGAGTAGAAAGCACAAGAGGAAATATTCCAAGTGTTAATGTGCATGTTCTGTTGACATATGTGCAATAAATACCCTGTGCAAAGAGAATCCGATTACTGTACACAACAAATTAGTTGTTATACTTCTAGCATTGTAATATAGTTGTATGATTTGCATGTTTGAGCTCAGCTGCATTCATTTATATTTAAAATAGGTTTCAGGTCTGTCAGACACCTATACTGTAGTCAGTTTAGTTGAAAAAACTCAGTAAATCACATGGAGATGTCTGAGCTCCTGAAGGATGCTGGGATTTGGCCTTGAGTGTTTATAAGGAAAGAATGTAAGTAGCAGCTTCTTCTAGATTTACAGGGTAAAAGAAATTGATTTTAGTTGATTAGTCCCATTTGAAAGGAGTGCCTTACTGTATCAAATGTGCTATCTTTGTACATGAATGCATGTGTGTGTATATATATACACGCTATGAATATGTACATCCATGTCTGTCTGCATATATTAAGGTCTTAAAAAAATCCATGTATCCATCAAGTTTGTACTTTCTTGTTTCTAAATCTTTCTCACTAGTCTAGTTGATCCAGAAGGGTGAGAATGACAGAATGTTTCTGAAGACAGTAGCTCTGAGGCTGCGGACACTAATACAGTGTTAAAGCTAAATATATAGCTAAGGAGTTTACATATTGTCTCTTTCACACTTGAACAACAATGTGTAGAATGAGCCTGAGGGATAATAATTTACCAGTCTCATTTCCCAAGACTCTTATTCCTCATCTTGACATACTATTAAAATAATTTAATTATCAGTATTTTGTCTTATCATTAAGTTGCTGATGGTTTCCACTATTTATAGTTCTAAAACTTCATGTTCCCATATATAGACCTCCCCATCCCCCTTATATGCACGTTGTTTGGCAAATATTTGTATTGAATTACCTTTTCTTCTGTAAACCTCTCATGGGTGTTGTGTGCTATGATAGAATCCTTACTGAAGCTGGTATAAATCTGAACACAAGTGGTAAAAAAGGAGAAATTGACTGCTTGGTAAAGCAGGTGGTGGGGTATTTTTTTTATATATTTGGGGAGGAGGAATGGGAAGAATACTCACAAAAGCTCTCGTTTGTCTGTGTCCGCATATAAACTTTGGTTACAGAACAGGAGAAAACAAGTTCTGTTTTGTTATTGTCTGGCTCATATTTGGAACCAGTTACAAATAATTACAAGGAAATGCCTTCTTGAACTCACCTGTTTTGGGAGTATGCTAGTTTTCAGATGAGACACTTGTGGGAAAGCCAAGCTTCTGTGTTCTTGGCTGCAGACTGTTGAGCACAAAGTCTGTAGGGTTTAGCTGTGTTTGTATAAGCAGGCAGTTCCAGTGTGCTTTGTTGTGAATTTGCTTGATTCATTGGAAAGAACAGCATGACAGGAATTTCACTTCGATACTGATTTCAGCAGTCTGCCTGCTTATGCAGGGAGCATCTTCAGAGACTATGGAAGGTAAGGACCTACCAGAGGTGTCCTCTGTCCCAGCCTGCAAAAGATATGTTAAGTTCATGCTTAAAGCATCTGTGTTAGCTTCTAAGATTGTGCACTGTTTCATGGAATGTTAGAGGGAGGCCAAAATGGTATTTCGTGGAAGAAGATGGACCCTATTGTTATTTCATAACTAGGTACCCTTCGAAGACCCTTTTGCCTGTGCTTGAGCTGCAGACTTCCCATCTGAAGCTGTTTCTTAACTAAGGCTTTGATTTACTTCCGTTGTAATTCATGAAAGGTATTGGTAATCCTTCAGCTGTTCACTGGGACTTGAAGCTCAGTGAATTTCTGAAGGGGCTTGACAGGGAGCTATATCAATACCTGTCTGTGTTGAAAACAATAAATAAAGGCAATTAGTTACCTACTAGAAGTATAGTAGTACAATTTCATATACTGCTAGTATGCTTCTAGTATATTAGAAATATAGGTGTTTGATATACATGTACACAGCAATTTATAGTTGCTAAAACTCCAAGAAGCATACCTTAAAAAATAGTGGCATTTACTTGATATAATTTTCTCATTTGTTTCTTTATTCTGACAGCCTTCAATGCAGATAACAGGATTTAGCTATGCCTCTCCCATTTTTTTTCTCTTGGGAGTTCTTTGTTTTCATTGTATTTGCCATTTTAAAACCTGGTGTAAACATGTTAAGTCAAGGTGCCCTTGCAGATCCTGTATGGGGTGATGTACTGAGGGAAGGGAATAGTCTGTGCTTTCTACTGAGATTTACCAGGCAATGAGTCTGTTTGGCAGCACAACAGGACTAAATACTAGGGTTGGATTTTGGATTTCATCACTGGAAAATAACTAGTATTGGCCATATATTCTAGCTACCGCTGTTCTGTTGCTGACAGATCAGCACATATTTACCTGGACACTGATTTTGACATAGCATGGTGTGGAGCTGCTTCTTGTGCATTTGCATTCAGGATAATACCAACAATAATAAAAATGTGGTAACCTGCACTTCAGTGAAGTACTATATAGACTTGTTGGAATCTTGCATACATATTTAGGTAACTTGCTAATACTGTGCTGATTTTTACTACCAGGGTTATATATGGTAGATTGGCAGTCCAAGGACAGAAGCTGTAATGTGAAAAATTCCAGATGGATATATACATATGTGTATATATATATATATAAAAGAAAAACATTTTTATCCATAAAGTGATCAAAACCAGAACAGATTGGGTAGGGGAAGGAATCTATCTCAGTTACTGGAGATGCTCAGTACTTCACCAGAGTATTCCTGAGCAGCCTGCTCTGACTAGCCTAGCTCAAAGCAGGTAGGAATGGATGACTTCCAGAGGTCCCATCTAAGCTGTATGATTCTGTGGTTCTCTGAACTGTAAGTGAAAGCAAGTCTAAATGTGAAAGAAAGTGCAATAGTGTGGAAACTGGAAACCAGCTATTGCATTCTACACTGTCTTGGGAAACCAAGTCTCCTTAGTTTCTGTTTTAAGAGGCTAATTTGACAGTAGCATTCCTCAAGTCTGGTGCAAACACTTAAGTACTAAGATGCTTCTAAGTTACTTTTATTTCAACTTAAAGAGACAGTGAAAATAACTCATCTTACAATGCAGGATGTGTGTCCCCTGAGGTTTCCTTTACTCTGACAGGCTACCGATTTGTTGCGTAGGTAGTAGTTCTGATAGATACACTGTCCGTTAATATGCACTCTGAACATCTTAGAGGATCTTATCAGCTATTCACAAAGTTTCTGTGAGATGACTGCAAGAAATTTCATTTTTTTAAACATTCATTTGTCATTATTTTTATAGAGCAAACACCTTATATCAAATTCTGAGCTCCCCCTCCATCTGTAATGTCTTGGTATAAAATTTTTTTATAAAATGGCACAGTAGCAAATAGTTGACCATATTGTTTAAACTGCTGATTTTATTTCCATGAAGTAGAGCCCTGTTTTCTTAGATGATGTGTTGTGTTTCTTCATGTCCTGCTAGAATGAATTGACAAGTTTCTTGAGATTTTATTTTAAAGTTCACCTTTTCTTTTGTGTGGTTTCTGAAAGCATATGTATATAATTTTTGTTCTGTTATTTGCTCACAATGGGTCTGTAAGAATGCATACATACACAGGCAAAAATGAGTTTGTCGGGAATTTGTGAGAAGCAGTATCTTTAAAATGCTTTAAAAATGTTATCTGCCCTCTGTTGTTTCATTTTTCTCCTATACATATACATTTATACATGCAAACACAAAGAAGTTAACAGTGTTTTGGCTTTTCAATACACTCCCAGATGCCTGTGTGTTGTGGGTTTGTTTTTTTGGTTTTTTTTTTTTTTTTTTTTTTTTAACTTTTGCTATTTATCAGAGAAAACACTGCCACTCTTGTGGAAATAGAAACTTCTGCCACCACTAAAGAACTAAAAATGTCAAGGGGACCATAAAAGGAAAATAACACAGTTTGTTTTGGAAATTGTTCCATGACAACTTCTGTAATCATTTTGACAAAACTTCTGTAAATGGAAACCTTTGTACTTTTTCAATTGAATGAGTTCTGAAGGCACAATGCATCACTGGAAATAGAAATTAAACAGACTTTTTTTTTTTTTTTTTCTTTTTTTCTTTTTACTCTCAGCAAGAAGCTCTACACTCTGTGCCTCCAGAGTAAAGATGTTCCCTGAGACAAAGAGGGAATTTTTGTGTGTGATTTATTATAATGTGTACCGCTTCCTTGGCTTTTTATCCTTTGAGTTGCTCTGGAAGCAGAACAGATCAAACTCCTTTGCATACTAATAAATACCATTGCTTGTAATTATTCAGTGGTTACAGTAGTATTCCTTTCAGATGAATCATTGCTACGTTATTTACTTTTGTTCAAGTTAATTTGAACCTTTAGTTCAACTATAAAGCATACTGAGGTTGTGATGCTGATTACCTTGATATTTTTTCTGTCTGTAATGCAAGGATTGAAGCAGCTGTTTAGGACTTGAATCTCTGGAACCAAAAGCCACTCAGACTATTTTGATAAAAAAATTTATATATATAGTTTAATATTTATCCACTTGGATGTCCTCTTCAATGGCTTTAGTAAAAGTAAAAGATCAACCTGTTACTAGGTCAGTGTTAAAACGTGTCATGAGTTACTGGAACTAACTTGTTAAAGAGTTTTCGTCAGTTAGAAAGGTGAAATGAAATTTACCCTGCCCAAACCCATACATTTTTATGATCCCTTTTTATCCAGTTTGGGATTTTCTATAAGCCAAGCTGAAGAAGTAGGGTAATGGAAACCTTTGCTCTCATAGCAGACATGTGGATGTGAGCTAATAGCTCCACCTGGTACAGGGTGAGCGGCAGATACTAAATATTGTCTCTTCACTTAAACTGGCAATGCATGTATTCACAAACAATATCTGTCTGTCGCCTCCCCTCCAGCCTGAAGATGCTGGCTCTTAAGTTACTCCTGCAGCACAAAACACATCTTTTTATTTCCCCATTGTTTTCCTGCACTTGGTAATAAGAGTAGAGAATATATCAGAAGGATGATTTAAAATGTAGTTTTCATAGAAGTTCTTAATTAAACATGTATTTTCCCAAGGAGAGTTTTTTTAATGCCACTACTTTGACTAGAATATTTTGCAAGAAAAGACAGCTTTTATTAATTGAAACTTGCATTGTTTTGATTTTCTCTGGAGTTTTCCTCAAATATATAATCAAGCTGTAAATTCAATACTCTTTTCATTTTGGAGCATTAATTGCCTAATCAATTGCTATAGGGAAGCACTGCATGCACTTGTAGAATTTTTTATGTGGTTTGGGATCAGATATATGACACTTATTTGATGGAAGGCAGATTTTTTTTGATATTTATAATTTTGGTTTTCATAAGCATCCCATGTTTTGCTATATCTGTGATCCTTTTGATGGTGTTTGCCAATTCTCATTTGACTAAGCCAAAAATAGTATTGATTGTAAAACAGGTTTCAGTTCAGCTGGAATTACTATATTTGAACATATGATGCAAGTTATGGTCTCAAACAGCTACAGAAGTAAGGACAAAAGAAAGCCAAATAAATGTTTTAATTAAAACAAAACAAAACAAAACAAAAACTCAATGCAAAACCAAAACCCAAACAACTGTCATAGAGGTAAAATCAATTTATATTCTTTAAATTGAATCACAATCAAGGCAGTTTATTGGTTTATTAATGGCCTGTAATTAACTGGCAATCAGTGAACTATACATTCAGAAACAACCTGCCATACCATAGATAATAGTTGGCACTTGTGAAATATTAATATGTACCTACAAATTTCTAAACACTCTTTTAGAACTAATCCCTAGATTTTCTATTCCCTGTTACACACTCGCCCTCTTTTGCATGCCCCCTCTCACAGCCCTTGTCATGGGGTGCAGCACCCACCTCTCTCAGACTTAGGTGGGGGCTTTGATGCTGGTGGGGTTCGTTCTGGCAAATACCAAGCTGATGTCCTACTGATAACATGTCACCCTCTTGTCTCTCCACTTTGTTACAAATTTTTATGCTGCTTGGATATTTCTTTCAAGCTGACATGTTGCTTTTTTTTCCCCCATTTAGTAATTCCCTCCTGTTTGATCTGGCAAATGGTCACTGGCATTCGCATTGCCAATTCAGGGGCACATGCCTTCTCAGTTTTGGGTGTTGAGGCTCTTGTTTCTTTTCAACTCTTGTCCAGCCGTGTGCTGAGAGTGGGAGCCGCATATGATCCCCCACTGGAACCAAGATTATTCAAGAAACTAGAAAGGTAGCTCAGGTTCAGCTGTAGAAATGAGTAGAGGTTAATGCAAATAGGTTTTATTCCCTGCCCCTGAACTGCTGTGTTCATCTTCAGTTTTCACTTTACAAAAGAAGATGACTTGATGTGGCATCTGCAGAACTCTATTCTGTGTTAACTTCTACAGGCTGTGTTCATAGGCAACAGTTTCCTTGTTTTTCTTTTTATTGAAGATTAAACTTTTAATGGGGATAAATTCATTGAAGGCATTGGCAGGATGAGAACAGCATTTAGCTGAGAAGTCAGCTCTATTCCATCAACATCTGTTTCATCTGCTTTTAGTGCTCTACTTTCTGTATACTGTACTCATGAATAGACCCTGAAATACAAACAATTGCTGATCATGCTGCTGGCTCTGATAACATAACTCATAATGTTTCCCTAATTACTTACATTATAAAACTGTCAGGTCTGGAACATTTGGTCTCTCAAGGCAGTTCTCCAATTAATCTTTTCCTTTTTTATTAGAGATCTTGTTATATGATTGTCTTTTGGGGAGGAATGAGAGGGCTTTACAGTGTTCTGTTTTTTTGGTGTGTTTTTTTTGTTTGGGTTTTTTTTTTTTAAGCTTTCACTGATAATAGAGCAAGAAGACTGGAGTTAACAGGAACTTTATGTTAGCTATGCTTTATTTTCTCTTTATTGCAGCCTTTGAAAGAATATAGTCCATACTATTATTGACTAGCTTCTGAGGGAAAAATTGTAGTACCTTTGACAGCTCAGATTGAAAGGGGCCTTAGAAGATTGTCTGGCCCAGTTTTGTGGAAAAGGGAACCTGGATGGGATTATCTAGCACCTTGTCTAGTCACGTTTTGAAAACCTCCACTGATGGGGACTCTTTCACATTCATAGGGAGGTTGTTCCAGGGATTGATTTTCTTATTGAAAAAACCCTCTTCTATCAAGATGAAAACTTTCCCATGCAACTTGTACCTATTGCCCCATGTCTTCTCCATGTAGCTTCTTGTGAAGAAAGAGCCCCTGTCCTCTCTGTAGCTGCCTCTCTCTAGCTGCCCGTTTAGTACTGGAATACTGTGATGAATTTCCCCCTAAGCTTTCTAAGACTTAACTCCTTTGGTCTTTTTCTAAGTAAAAACTGTGGATTACCACCCTCCGAATGTGGTCTGTGAGCCAATTTCTTACCCATGTTGCAGACCACCCCTCCAATCTGTCCCTTGCTGGTTTGTCCAGGAGAAGGCTGTGGGAAATTGTGTTAAAACGCTTTGCTGAAGTCTGGGTAAACAATATCTACTGTGCTTACTGTGTTGACAGAAGATGTTACTTTGTTGTAGAAGTTGATCAGGTTAGTCTAGCATGATTTGCCTTTGGTAAATCTGTGTTGGCTTTTCTCAAAAACCTGCTTCATTTGGTTTTAATAGTTTCTAGGAGAACTTCTTCCAAGGAGGACTTTCGTAGGGACTGAAGTATGATTAGTGGTCCTCAAGTTTCCTGTGTCCTTTTTTGGGCCCTTCTTGTAGATGGATTTACCCTCCTCTAGTCATCAGAGACATACCTTGATTCCATGACTTTTCATAGATGATAGACAGTGGTCTTGCAGCAATGTTATCCACTTCCCTTCCAGATGGAATCCCAGGGGTAGATTCCATCTGAACCCATAGCATTTATGTGGCCTGAAATTTACTTGCTGTTAATATCTTATTTACTTGCTGTATTAATTGTTAAAGAAAAAACATCAGTCTCTAATATGGTGCCAGTAAAATTGTTAGAGGAATACAACAAAAGCTAGAAGTCAGTTTTATGAAATGCATTATTGTTCTGATTTTTGTAACGTGATCGCTGACAGATTCTTTAACCAGTGTGACCCTGCATTGGAAAAAGGAACATCTAATGTCTTAGATGCTTTATTAAAAAAATCCACCTTTGCTAGGCATCAATTTCATCATTATTCTCACAAATGTGAAGTGCACCAGTTTCTATATCTTGTCTTGGAAGAAACAAAATGGCTAAGCACATTCCCTGGATTAATACAGCAAATGGTTTATCATTATTCTGCTTGTTCTCTGACAAGAACTGGGTACTCCATCACACAGTTTTGCAGTATACATCTACCTGAAATCCTGTGCTGCTTTTCCTTTGTTTTAACCTTTCTATGTTTGCAGTCCTCAAGGTGTCAGCAGAATGAATGCAATAGGTGAGTACAGATAATGATAATATTTTGCTTTTGGAGTAGTTTCATACCAAATTTAAATACTGTAATTAGTAGCTGTAAACATTGTAATGACATGAAATTACCTTGCTTATACCAAGAGACACCATTTATGAAGTGATACCATGAATTTCTTCCCTAGGCAGCGCTTGAGACCTCTCTCTGTTACAGATTTCAATGTACTTGTGGCTAAGACAGTGACGGATCTGCACAGCTACGTGCTTGTCATCTTTGATGAGTACGTTCTCCCACGCTTGAAAATCTTTATAAAGACCTTTAGGTAAAGAACAGTTAGTTACTGGGTTTCATTTGCTAAAACTTGTTAAATATATACATAGATATAAACCCCTGTCCCTTTTGCAAAAGAACAGGACCATTGTGAAGCTGTCATCCACTGCTGGGAGACTTAAATCAAGTGAGGCCTCTTTATTTCCTTTGCTTTTGGAGTCTTTGCTTTCAGTGTCTGCCTAAAATTGTACTGAGTGTAACCCAGCCTTTTGTTCACCACTGCCCAGCCCTTGTCACACAGAGATTTTAGGCCCGTGAACAAGGGCGCTGGTGAGGACCTGATTCTCCATCAGAAAGGGGGTTGTACAAGCCAAGAAGGTTAGACAGCTCTCGTCTACTGGTAAAATCAGAGGGCAGTTCCTTTCTTGAAGTTTTGTGAATGAGACCTGCCATCCTGAAGATGTGTCCATTTCATCCTCTTTCAGTTTAACTTTGATCCTCAGGGTAAAATTATAATCCAGGAACCGGTGAAAAGATGGAAGGGTGCCCTCAGTGCCCTTTGCATCTCCCCTGTTTCCACCCACATGAACACACAGAGTCCCATGAACTTTGTTACATGAATGGTTTTTTCTGTTGTTTGTTTTGGTCTTTTAGGCATGTGCAAGAGGTCCAATGCTTCATGTACCTGAGGGAGTGTGTACCTCCCAGTGCATATCAAAGAGTCCTACTCCTAAAATGACCAGATGTAGTGTGAAAGAAAGGTCTCTTTCAGTCTCTGCTGCTAGTAGTGATTTACTTAAAATAAAATAGGAGGATCATGTTTAAATGTCTGCATAATTCAAAATAGAGATTTGAACCAAGGTCTGTTGCCTCCAAAAACTGTGTGCTAGCCTCAATTATTATAGTATGATCTCTCTCAATCTTTCTGTAAATAAATGCTTCATTTTTCTTCAAAGTAATGAAATGTTTACTAAAGAAAAAAGGGCTAAAAAATGATTGGGATTTATTCCAGGTGAGTGTCTGAGCTGCCGAAATATGAACCTTCTTTATCTAGTTCAGGGATTTTTAAACAATTTTATATAAAACAAAGATTCTGTTATAATCTAATTTTGCCAGGCTCTGGGTCTGCAGGCATAATGCCTGGGCCTCTAAGTTGTTAATAGTGGTTCAAGACTGATCAGTTTGATTTTCACTCTGAAAGTCTTGATATTCTTCAGAATGGCTTGCAGAAGAAAAATAAAAAAATCTTGCCCGTCTCACAGAATGACAATACCAAGGTTTTAGCCTTGTATAAATCTGTAATGTAAAAGATAGCAATGATAATGTTGTTGTATGTTGTGGATTAAAAAATTTGGCCACAATATACTGTCTTTTGTTCAGTGCAGCTCTAATGCTTTAATTTACCTTGTTTGTAGCTACTATTTTCTTTATAAATTACTGTAAACATGAAAAGGTAGGCTATTTTTTAAGCTTAATATAACCAGTGTTACCTTATTTCAAAGTCTAATACAATTATGAACACACCGTAACTTGTGGATGATTAAATTGCAAATTGTGGGTGTCCACCAGGCAACTAGATATATTAAATCGGTTCACCTTCATAACTCATCCTTATAGGCACTCTATATTTTCCAGGATCACCCAAAGATGTGCTTGTTCTGCCTGAGATACATCCTATAGTATTTATGGTTTATCAGATGTACAGAATATCTTCTTCAAGGAGACACTCGTATATCATTTGAACTTCAGTAGTTATTACGTTGTTTTAATGGAAAAATGTTATAAATGAATGAGTTTTATTCTCTCTGCAACATATATATTTTTGAACATGGCTTTCTCAATGCTGTTATTTTTTGTTCTATGGGAACATGAACCTCTTGTTTATTGCTCACTGATTTGATAAAGATACCTCATTTTCTCCTTGGATAGCTGTAAAGAAAAAAGGTCAAAAAGCAGAAGCTAAGTAAAGCAGAGTGTAGTTTCACAGAAATTTTCCAGAATAAATGTGGTGCTTGTTAAAAAGCTAAAATCAAAGTAATCAAGAGTAACATTGTACCTCTTATTTTAGCATTTTAGTTGAATGAGGACTGTAATCTATACAGAAGTTTTTTAAAATGGGGCTTGGATTTACAGCTGTAAACAAAGTGATACCTGGCTTAATCCACATGGAAAATACCTACAGTGAGTGTGAACTTAGACTCATTAAACAAAAAAATACTAGCTCTATTAGTCTTGTAAACAGATAACAAGATCCCCAAGAAACTGTTGTTTTGGTGTTAGATATAGCAGAGAGCTGCTTTCTTGTAGCTTCTGTGGTGAGCTCTTGTACTGCTATCATCTGAGTTACAATGCTGAGGATGCCAGGCTTCCCTTGCTGTTGAGAGGTGCTTCATTTGTATCAGTTTCCTTTTCTGTGTATCGTATTTGTGATTCCAGGCCAAGTCCTAAGAGCCCTATATAAGGCAATTATCCCCAGGTGTTCATGTTGTTGATGTTTTTACCTACAGAATTTTCTTCTGCATTATGCCTGTCTTCTGGGACATGGCATTCCTGACGCAGAATGTCACCTTGCCCATACCGCCCCAAGGCAGAAACATTGCAGGCACTGAGGAATGTTCTCTGTGTATATGGTGGGATCTTGTGATCCATGAAGATCGCTTTTGGTGCCTACAGCAGCAGTTCTAACAGTGTAAGTAGCTAAAGAAGCCCTGAGGAATTGAAAGTCTTTGGCTAGTGTAGTGACAGAGACAGATTTATTTCTGCATGTAATTTTAAAAAGGGTTGTCTAATCCAACATACGGGCAAAAAACCCAAATGCCCATTAAATCACCATTGTTAAGTTACAGTGTGTTATCCAAACTGGTAGTCCTCACAGGGAAGTGATGTTTGAATTAGGAATGCTGATAGCAAAGAGAACCAAACACACCCACAGAGTAACTTGTGACCTAGCAGAACCTGTGAATTGATAGATCCTGAGATTATTTGCAGATGAAACAGAGTCATTGTGGCATAGATTGGGACAGAAATAAGTCAGAGTAGACCTTGCCTTGTTTGTTTCCTGTCACAGGTTTAAGAGGTGGAGATATTTTTGATATCTTCTCTAGAGAACTTAATATTTGTTTTATCTTTTGTTTGTCTTTTATATAATTGCACTGGATAATATTGCAAAGTCATATAAAATTAAAATTAAGTTTGAAATAGGGTTTGTTAATTGCAGTATTTAACTTTTGTGGTTATTGTTTCCTAGGAGATTAATGAGGTGAATTATTGTAACATAATTAAACTACAGTATATCTAAGCTCTTACATACCCTTGTGGTTTACTGTTATTCAAGTATCACTTGAAGGTTAATTTCACTTAGCTGGTATATATTTGACTTTGGCAATACAGTTTATATCAAAATATGGTGTTAATTATATTTGAAAGTCATTAGGCAACAGCTCTGCCAAAATTATCACTGTAAGCTTTACTAGTGAAGATAAGGACATAATAAACAGTAAAACCAACAGACTCACATATATAAACAACCTGAATAGTCACATAAAAGCAAAAGTTACCATATGCTGCCACTCAGATGCTAATAGTGTCTGCTGAAGGTTAAGGCTTCTCTTCAGATTGCCAGTCTGACTCATGGCAACAAATCCTTAATGTCCAGAAAACAGCATTCTTGAGCATTTAATCTAAGTTGTTTTTTATTTTTAGATATTTATCAGCCAATATTGGAGCAAGGAAACTGCTCCATTACTTTCTTGGTTGTACTCACCGTGGCTTTGATCGTCATAAATGATGTCCAATTGTGCATTTCTAGAATAGTTTCCCCTCCTTTTCTGTATATTTTAATGGTAAATACTCCACAACTTTTTTGGCTTTTCTCTGTAATTAGTTAGAAGATGATCTTTTGTGTTAAGCACAATACTTTGTTGTTTTTCCCACTCACTTGTATTCTCTGTGGTCACCTTTCAGTACTGTGGAATTACTTTAGGTACCTGTCCTAAAGTACTGTGTTTTAGAGTGGAGTATGTGAGCTATGAATAAGACTGTAAACCTAAATGACCCACATCCTTCTGAAATTGTTTGTTCTTTCTTCTCTGTTTTTGTTGTCTTAGAAATTGTGTGCAATTACCAAATGTAATAATTCTGAACATAAGATTTCCAAGGTCACTACTCTAGAAAGTAATTTAAACATGTCAGTTATAATGTTCCCAGGAGCTCCCACATTCTGCTCCACACCAAACTGGCCTGTTTCTTTGAATTTGTTTGGTCAGTTCTCAAAAACATGCTTGCCACCTTTTCATATCAATCTGCTTTGTGGCACACTATCAAGTGCATTTCTCAGTACCAGATAAATTATCCATTACTTTGCTAATGTCTCCTGGTAGCTAACATATTCAAGTAAAATTCAAGTCAATTTGTCTATCATAACCTTCTTTTTCTAAGACATGCATTTCTCAGTCTGATTTAATGATCTTTTGCCTTCTACATAACTGAGTCCAGGATAAAAAGCTTGGGATTTCTAGGTAGGGTCTTGGAACCTTTTAAAGTGAAAAGAATTAACTGCTACTCCAGTTCTTTTATAGTCCCTTCCTTGCTTACTAAATTATCACAAATCCTGCCAAGGGCTTTCTTTTTCCCCTTTCTACTTTGCTACAGATTTCTTGGTTGTAATTCGCCAAGGCCTGGAGCTTTATCAGTGTTTAGTAGTTATAATTACCTAATTAAGGTATCAGCTCTGGTAGACCAGAAGCCTTTCCTCCACTGTGTTTCCAGTTTCCAGGAGTATATTCACTACGTCTGTCAGATTCTTTCTTCCTTTGTGTATTCATTACAACCTGTCTACGAAGATATGAGTAATCTGTCTATTTTTAAAACTGCTTTACTTGAAGATACTTGCCTCTTTCATTCCTGTCAGAGTACAAGTGGACGAACAAACTCTCCCCACCCTCACCCCCCCCGAAACATACACAGAAATTGTTATTACCTTGAAACAGTGGAAAGCTCAGTCTCTTTCTTTGCTTTTCCAGGAAGAATATGAGCTGCGTAATAATGGCAGCGGTATACTATGATGAAACTATACAGTTGGGGACTGAGTGAAACCTGTGGCACTGAGAAGGGAGAGAGATAATTTATGTTAGTTGGCAATAAATTAAGCCAAATTCCGAAAGATGAGTGTGTTTTGCCTGCGACAGTAAGTGGTGAATGGCTTCCCTGACTTTATTTTGACCCATAAGTTTCCTTGCTCTTGTTCTTCCTGTTTTCTCCCCTGGTACCGCAGAGGCTTGACTGAGGAGCTGGGTGGGTGCTTGGCTGCCAGCTGCACCACAGTTATTCATCTCAAAGTGTGATACCCAAAATGTTTTGGGTATACCCTGTGGACCACATATTGCTTAGCTTAGAATTCATATGGGAAGTTGCAGGGGTTTTTTATCAAATTCATACATAGCTAAGCAATTCAGTTTTTTGAAATGTGTTCCTTATCCAACATCAGGTATATGTCACTTTGTTAGAAAGGGAACTGGCTAATATGCATGTTTCCAGGTGGACCCATACTGGGAAATGTAGTTTTAGAGATTTTGTGTGTTGAATGCATGGTCAGCCATTTAAAATGTTGCCAAGAATATACTGTATTTGCATAGTGTCTCCTGTTCTTCTTGAATATTGCAGAATTTTTCAAATGACTGCACAAAAATGAGCTAAACTGTTATTGTAAAAACTGTTCTAACCTGAGCTGTTTCAGCTCAGGATGGGGTTTGTCCTTTTGAGTTTTTTTAGCGTGTACTAGAGGATTAAAACTGTTTCCTTCCTACAGAGGTTAAAAGGAACGGTTCCTCAGTGGGCATGATATTGTGTAATTAAGCATTAGGGGGTGTGTTTCCAAAAGGCAGTTCTTGCAGAGTTCCCTGAAAACATCTGACAGGCAGAGCAGGAGCAGGAGAGTGAGCTGCTGATCTGCTCCACTGTGACATTTTTTCCTGTATCTGTAAATCTTATATTGAGCTGCAATTTAGCTTGGAATCTATTTCTGTAAATATCATAATGTTTACTTTCAGAGAGGATGGTTAAAATCCTATATAGGATTTGTACTCTTCTTTTGCCTGTTTCTCCATCTGGGACCTTTATACAGATGCCTATATATTTCCTCTGTAGAAAAAATAAATATCATTGGGTCATATGTCATTTCATACGTAAGACTTTGGTCTGTGACACCGTGCCACCTCCTAAATTAAACTGATGGTGGTGAATTGTGACAAAATGAGCTTTACACAACTTAGCCTTGGTAATTGTCCAGGTATTCTATTAACAGTCTCTATCACATACGCTGGCTTTATGAAGTAGCGTAGTGGATCAGGGAGAGTTTCAGAGTGTTGTATTCAGTATATTTTTTGTTTTCTAGCACCTGATCTTTTAGTCAATGCAGGGGAAATGCACGTTTGGTTTTTTGGGTTTTTTTTTTTTTGGAAACCAGGACATAGACTTTATTAACACCACCAGCAGACAATGCAAAGAAAATAAAACTTAGTGGTGCAAAATACAGTGGAATTTGAAGCTAACAAGATTTTCAGGTAGAAACTAGGATATGATAAAATTAAAATGACAGGAGGGGAAGGGGCCTGACTTCACCAAAACAGCCTGCTCTGGACAGAAGTCAGCTAAGAAATTGGTAGCGAAGTGCTTTCCATCTTTCTAGTAGGAATGGGGGGAATAACCAAAGCACCTGGTAAAATGGAGGTCACCAAGATCTACTGGAAGTCTACTGGACTTGGTTGTAGGAGGCAACTCCTGGTAAAGGCAGTGAGAGTAAGGAGTAAGGTACTGTAATAACTTTGGCATTGCAGTATTCTTGGAGACTTCAGTGGCAATATTAATATGATAATATAATCACATACCTAAAATGGATATACGAGCTTTCAGTAAAGTCAGCAGTGTTTGCATAAGGGCAGAGATTTTATTGCCAAGCTGGAGCCCCCTTTGGAGCTGAAAGGTTCGGTGAAAGCAGTGCAAGAAGAGGCAGGGCAGGAGGGTGAGGCTTACAGCAACTATTGTAAGGCAGGTACATGGCAGGAGGATTCTTGATATTACATCTAACTTGTGTTGATTCATTTCTTGTAGGTGTTGAATGAATAACAATACTTGAGGCATGATTTATCTATTTGGCTAAGAAAGAAAAAAAGTTTCCACTTCTGATACCTTCACATTCACACTCCACTGTGTCTCAGGAAACTTGTAGTTTCATAAGGTGGACAACAGTTACAGTAGACAAGAAGCAGGAGCAAGGCTTTTAGCTCAGTCACACCTGCCTTATTCTCAGTATTTCCATAAGCTGTTATAAGTTTTGCACCATACAGATAGTTCTGGAATTGGGGCTTTCAATGTGAAAGACGTTGTAGGGCTGGAAGGCAAGAACAGTAGCTAACTGGATGGGTAAGTACAGAGCCACTTTTCAAACACTGCCTCTTCAATTCCCTTTCAGGTTTCTCAAAACGTAGCTGTTAAGCAGTGTAAGTGGATGCAGCATCTCTGTTTTTCAATGCCACAATACTGTTTTTCAATGCCACAATAGTTAATGATAGTATCTGTAAATGTTTCAGAGGAAAAATGCTTATATAGATAACATAAGAAACACTTAAAATACTGGCCTTTAAAAATATTCTAAAGCAACCATTACCTTTTGAAGAAATACATCTTGTCCCTTAGAACAAAAAATAATACACTGGTCTCATCAGACACAGATACTTTTCCTTTTTTCTCCACTTGTTAGATAATCAACATTCCTGTTTGCTGTTTATCTGCTCCTTAACTTTTAACAAGTAATTCTACTTATAATTGTGACTCTTCATGATTTTGTAAAAATTGGCACCTGCTGTGTGTAGGATAATAGCACAATTCAACATGCACTGTAGGAAGAACTGATTTTCAGCTCATTTTATCTGGAAATGACTGAATAATAAGTGAAGCTGCCCTCCTCTTAAAATTCAAAATTATTGTGTGTGTGGATAAATGGGAGTAGAGATTTTTTTACTTGGGTAACAAGAAGAAAACCCAAACCAGATGTGGTTTTCTTTGTTGTGAATGCAGAGAAAGTGCTACCAAAAATTAATTTGAGGGAAAAAAAATAGGGAGGGGGGATTGTTTTATTGATTTAATATGTGATGTCCGTTGGTTAGAATGAAGTTGGGGTAAGATCTTTGAGCAAATATAAGTGATTGCTTTTCACCTATGATGAAATTTGCCCTTTGGAGGAAAGAAATAAATTATATGGCAGTTATTCATCTAGTTAGCAAATGAATATTGCTTTGGTAATTTTGTATGCGCACAGTACATCATACTTCCTTCTTCCTAAAGCAAAGCCTAGATCCCAAGTTTCCTCATCTAACGTTTAACAGGGCTCTTGGAGGCCAGAAGCAGAAAAGGTAGCAGTTATTTCCCTAGTTCCTGAGGTTGAGATCTGTGGTGGGCTGATAAATACACTCTGTTAAACCCCTGTTCTGTGTTACCACTGTAAACTTGGGATTTAGCATAGGAGCATGGACAGGGTAAGGCTGTCCTCTTTATCCAATGGACAAAATTTTGTCATCCCTTGTGGAAGACCTGGTGGAGCCGTAGACTTGCAAACCGCAGTTCACTGATGAAAGCAGTTGGAGAACTTGGAGAGAACAGATAGGGGGAATCCTCTGCCCTCCTTTCCCTCTTTTTTTCAAAGAGCAAAGGAAGGCTGTTTTCTGCAATTTTTTTGTGTGGCAATTTGAGAACCCAGAACTGTGTCCAATAGCTGGAGCACAGCCTCAGCAAGCAACTTAGCCCGAGGAAAAGGGATTTCCTTACCCAGATTGCTTCAAGACTTTTTTACAGGCACTTGTGGGCGATTAGCTGGAATCTGTCCTTAAGCTAGAGGAATTGACAGTCTGCTGTAAATGTGTAACACTGGACCAAGCTTAGCATGCAGTACAGAAAAGAAGAAACTTGCTGTGCTGGAGTTTGCAGCCCCATTGCAAGGTCTTGCATTGCCAAGGAGTGCTCAGGAGGGAGACAACAAGGGAACAGAGATTTCCCAGTAAGTGTTAAAATGAACAAAATCACAGCAACTTTATTTCTTGCATATTTACTGTTTATCTGCTTGAGACCCAGGCAAATTAGCAGCAGCCATCTCATTTCTGCTTCTTGCAAATTATTCTCCTGTGACTTTTAATTGAAACTTCCCTTAGGCACAGAGGAACCATTGGTGATTTTTTTTTCCTGGACTGTCTCAGCCTTAATTATCTTTTAGGGTTTGAAATAAGCTGTATGTTTCTACCAGATCTTGTTTACTACAGAAGGAAGTGGCACTAGGATCAGCAGGGATATTTACTATAAAATCAAAATTTCAAATAAAATGTGTTTTAAATGCAGTCAAGTAAATGTTCCGTTCCCCCTCCTGAAAAACTCTATGGCCAGGTTTGTGTTTCATGTATTTTGAATTGAATAACTTGTGTTGAAGCTCCCATTCCTGCACTATTCAATTTTTACTGGAAGTATGATTACATTGGAATGAAACTTCATTAGAGCAATAAGATACTGGATGGCAGTAGACCAAGGTGAATTTCTGAGCAGTTTGCATAAATGTTTTTCCAACCATAACAGCAGCTTCAGAACTTGAGCAAAAGAGCTAACCTGTCAGATTGTAATTTCTGTTTGTTGTTGCCTGAAACACTTTGTTTGCCACAGAATCATCAGGTTTGTTTCATGTTTACCTCCAAATAAATTTGATATAAAAAGAACCCAAATGGGTGTAACATCCCTACTACTGGAGGGAGGGAAGGTTTTTAGCCACTAATAGCTATGCGTATAGGTCACAATATATCAGTGCATATTTTAGGCATTCTGATGCCAACGGAAAGTGTCGCCACTGTTAGCTAATGTGATAAGCTTCCCAGGGCACACCAGCAGGGGAGCAGGCATACAGTCTGGGTGAAATGTGTAGCACAAAGTGAATAAGATAGTCCTAGTTATCTCCTGTTGTTGACTAGAGTTGTGCTAGCAGGTCTTTTAAAAATAATCAGATTGCTGTAGGCCTTAGAATAGGGATAAATGTGTAATGCTCAGAAGAAGAAACATTTTTTAAAATCATCTTTCAACTGAGGAGAACCCCTTATATCATCCATAGCAATGAGTTCCTTTGCGTATGGTGCTTTTCTGCAGTTGGATGTATACAGCTGGAGAGCTAGGTCACAGTCAAAGTCTATTTTATTTATGTTTTCAGTACATGCATATATACGCACACTGAAATTGTTCCAATATGTATAACTGCATATATGTATTTCAGATGGGCACAATCCAGGCTTATCCTAACTCATCAGTATGTACAATGCAGTTGAAGATGCACTTTCTCATTTTGCTTCTCTGCATAGAACTGAAGAAGGAATAAGTTTTTCCGGTACTTTACTGAATTAATGATATTTTTGTAGCTGTTGTTATCAGATGATAATGTTACTGTTGGCTTCAGTCCAGTTGGTTTTTTTTTAAATATCATTGACTGTCTGTCTGGCTCTGACAAACAGGAAATAGGGTTAAAAGAATTAGTTTTTCTTTAACTTATTTCTGAGCAGAATGTATTTTCCTCAAATCCCCAAATAACCAAGGCTCAGAAAGGTCTTGCTTTTCAGATATTTTAGCCATTGGTGAACTGCATAGGCAAATCATACTTCTGTACTCAAAAATGGACTTGAATTTGAAGTATCTTTTCCTGCCTCTATATACTGGCTATTTCTCCAAAGAAATTGTCTTTTTGCAGATGAATATTCTGTGCATTCGATTTAGAGTCTGCATATAGGCTGTGTGCATGAGAGCTATTTAGTATTAAAAAAAAGATAAAGGAGAAATAATGGAAGAAGTACTTCTGAAACAAATGGTACAAAGTGGTGTGTTCTGTTTACCCTTTCTGGCAACATAAGCAGCCAAGGACATTCATTAAAAGAAAGGCTGTAATTAAGAGAA
The DNA here is from genome assembly GCF_963264785.1 of Psittacula echo. Classification (NCBI taxonomy): domain Eukaryota; kingdom Metazoa; phylum Chordata; class Aves; order Psittaciformes; family Psittacidae; genus Psittacula; species Psittacula echo. The sequence continues at coordinate 12,462,384 of NC_137739.1, forward strand.
ATACTATGCAACACATAGTTAAGATGTTTTACATCTTAGAAGCCAATAGAATAGTAATATTCACAAACGTATTTGACATTTATGTGGATAATATAAAATATTGACAGATACATGACAGAGTTACTTTCTAAAAGAAACTCTTGCTTAAAAATATGTAACACCTATCAGGAGGAAAAGACATCCTCTATGGGCAGCCTGCTCCATAAGAATTCAGTGGGAATCAGGCAGCTAAGTAACTTACAAAACATTCTGGAATGAGAACTCTCGTTGTATTCTATATGGAAAGTGCAATTGTCTTAAACAGGTTCTTATACTGTGATTAATGAACTGCTTAAATTCATGTAAGTGATCTCTGCCTTTGAATAAAGAATCACTGGATTTTAAAGAATTAGATATCAACTTTGGATATGACCAGCACTGTTCAATCTATCCCTTTGCTTTTTTACTGGTGTGCACATATCTCACTACACATTTTGATAAGGAAACCTGTGCATTAGGCTTCTGTGATTATCCACGAGACACAATGTACTGTGATCCTCATGATACTGTACTCATGCCATAGGCATGTTGGTCATAAATTTGTGTATACCCTGCAGAAAAGCTTGAAGAGTAGGGTTACATTTATTTTTTTTTTTCTCATTACATTGCTGGTTCTTTAAAGGAAAAGCATCACATGAGAATCACATTTCTGTCAGAAAATCTTGGACTTGCTATTTCTACAAATAGCCATGAGATTAATGAAAATGAAAGGAGCTGGTCAGTGCAGAAAGGCTTTTTCTTCCTATTTTTTCTTCATTTTGGTTAGACTGTGCACCTGGTGGTACTTTCTGTAGCATTTTTCTCTATTAAAGGAGAAACTCACAGAAAAGGCTTTTAAGAATATCCACATGTGAACAGGTTGAAAACCTTGTGTCTTTCTATACTGCTGTTTCAAGGGATTTTAGGACAGAATTTTCTAACTACCTGTTCTTTGATGAATGAAGATGAATGATTGATGATTTTTTGAAGAGTTTATGCTTAAAGGTTCTAATAGGAGCTATGGACCATCTTGAAAACCTGTGGTGTAATAATTTGAAGGAATCAGTGTCAGAATATTCACTTTGAATATTTTGAACTTGTGCTTGGTACCTAAGGTAGCATGCCTGAAGCAAGATGATCCTGTTACCATGGTTTCCGGCTGAGATGTGGGTTACTGTGATGTCAGCCTTTACTTCTTGCTGTGTGGGAAAGTATGATACGACCCGGGCAAGGTCATGTAGACTTAAATCCTCAAAGAGGCTAAGCTGGAGCAACAAAAATTAGTCACTGCAGTGAAGGTCTTTTATGCACCTGCTGCCTGAAGGAGAGACTCAAGTCCTATGTGTGCTTTCTTATAATATACTGGCCTTTCAATTCCTGTCTAGAGAAGTTAGTGCTCCTGTCTGAGAGACAGGGCCTGGCAGTTTATTGCAAATCACAGCCCCTTATTGTCCCACTTTTGCTAATATCTAGGTACAAGGAGGCACATTCCTCTTTCCAAAAGCTGTGGTGATTATATCCACTCCTGGAGATGGGCATTAAAACTGATGTCTCTCATTTAATTTGAAATGGGATGCTCACAGGGAGATCATATTTTATTGAGTAGCTCAGTAACATTTTTGAGGATGTGCATGAAAAGGCTCAGTATTTCTTTTCTTAGTGAGAACTGCATGTGTGGCTGTAAGAGGGCGATAGAGGAGGCCTCAGGAGCACCTTTGGTTTAAAGAAGAGACCCACCTGAACTGGGCCAGGCAGTGGGAGAGTGATTGCCACCCCTGTGGGGTTTCCTGTTCACAGAGAGGAATGCTGGAGCTGCAGTCCCTGCTCCAAAGGCTGTGTGCAGATTTTACACCCAAGAGTTGGTGGGTTGAATACGTAAGCAGTCTTTTCAGCAAGAGCTATTATCATGAAGATTGAAATGCTTTGACACTTGTTGTGGTTTAACCCCAGCCGGTACCATAGCCCCACACAGCCACTCACTGTTCCCCCCGTGAGATTAAGGTGAGAACTGGAAAAGTGAGAAAACCCGTGAGTCAAGACAAAGGCAGTTTAACGAAGCTGCGCACACAAGTAAAGCAAACCAAGGGATTAACTCACCACTTCCTGTGGGCTGGCAGGTGCTCAGCCATCCCCAGGACAGCAGGTCTCCAGCATGTCCCCCACTTCCTTCTTCTTCCCCCAGCTTCACATGTTGAGCGTGACGTCATACAGCATGGGATATCCCTCTGGTCAGTTGGGGTCAGCTGGTCCCGTCTGTGTCCCCTCCGAAATCCTTGTCCCTTGCAACCTCCTTGCTAGTGGGATGGGGTGAGAAGCAGAAAAGGCCTTGACTCTGTGTAAGCCCTGGTCAGCAATAACTGAAACATCCCGGTGTTATCAGTGTTTTCAGCACAAATCCAAAACACAGACCCTTACTGACTACTGGGAAGCAAATCAGCTCTCTCCCAGCCAAAACTAGCACAAGGCTTTGTTTTATAGCAGCTTGTGTCTTGATGAGGTTCTGAGTGGTTTAAAGTGCTGGCACACTAGAGTGGTGGGGTCTGGCTGAAGGGCACAAACTGGGAACAGGTATCACAGTTGCCAGGATTATGTCATGGCAAGCCAGAAAATCCCTCTGAAGATTTTCTGTGGGAAAGCAGTGATACACTAAGGAAACCTAGATTGTGGATTGAAACAGGGGGTTTTGAGATAGGCTTGAGATAGAGCACAACGTGGTCAGCACCAAAAAAATAACCAGCCGCACACCTGATGCACAACTGTTCTCCAGGCCCAGAGAATCTTGAAGCAAAAATTTAGATGGTAACAGCTTTTTTCATAATTTGGTTAAAATTATTATAAATACATAATTCTATAATTAGTTATTTTTTAAAAAAATTGTATTTATTTTTGGCTTTTTCATTTTTTTTTTCTTTAGGTAAGGCTTTTAAGTTTGCATCCTGAAATTTAAATATGTCAATTCAATCTAAGTCTTATTCCAGGTTCTTTAATCATATTGCGGTTTTTTGCCTTTCAAGTTTTGATTTTGGTTTTATGTCTGTAATCTAGAAATACACTTACATCAGAGGGCTTCTACAACGATATCGCAGGATTTTGATGCTATGGTAATAGATGCAGACTTAGTATCAGATCTCTTGATTGCACCCTGTGTAGTGCCAATTTATCTATTTCATCACAGTGAAGCAGCTCTTCCCTCCTGAGTGTATGGTTCTAAGTGTTATTCCAAAGTAATAACGTTATCTCTCCAGCTTATACCTGGAGGGGAATTATGTGAAGTGGCAGTGTAGTATAATTATTTCAGTGACAACTGTAGCCCTGCCAAAAAGTATTTTACACATGTGAACACATACAATAATCAGATATACACAACAGTGATTTTAATTATTATAAATCACTCTGAATGGCAATGATCTGAATGGTATTTTGAAATGCATTAGGTATTTCACTCCTGAATGAAATTGCATTGCTTGGAAGGCAACAAATTTTTAATATTCCTGGTTACTATTGCTTGTAAAAAACAAATGTCTCATTTTGTTTTCTTGCAGACATGTACTTTTCTTTCTCCCCAGTTCTCTCATGGCTCTTAGGCCATATGTATCCTTTGGACTTGTCCTGGGTATTATCTTTCAAAGTAGGGAAAGGAGATTCAAGAATCAAGGCAATTGCAGAGTTAGAAGTAGACTGCTCCTTCATGCTTTGGTTCTCAGTAATACAGTAGTCTAAGGTATCAGCTTGACATAGTATTGTTTGTATTCTTACTCAAGAAGAGGATATTTGTAGGAGTCTTGCCTTCATACTTCATAAAATGTCAATTTTAGTCTTTTTTTTTTTTTTTTTTTTCCTTCCCAGTAAAATTTGAAAAGTTAAAGGCAAACTTTAGGAATATCAATGAAGGATTGGTGCGTAACTTCAGGTGGATTAACTTACAGTAACAAACAGCAAACTGAGAAAAGTACACTGCTGACTGTGAAGACAGACCTGAAAACTGGTGTCTTCGTACTTAAGTAAAAGATTTTATAATAATTTCGATCATTAAGATGTACTGGCACAAAACTGATTGGAGTCCTGCTAGGAGGGATCCTAAGTGTGCCAGTAATTTATGCAAGTTGACCTCCATCTCCCTCTTGTGTAAGGAAGTCAAGGGGCACCATCTGTAGCTTGTCTTTGAAGCTCTTACGAGTTGTGAATACCTTAGTACTGAATACCAACCTTTAATTGATGTAAGAAAAATAGAAACTTGAAATACCCACACTTTTAAATTAAATATTCTGGGCTTGATGAGTTTTATGACAGTTAAGCATACAAGGAACATCTTGCTCATTTTCAGATAAACACTTAGGCATGTGATTAAACTACTGTAAATATCAGCCTGAAGTGTATTACAAACATGTTTCCTAGGTAAGATGTGTTTAAGCATGTACTGCTGTACTGGCAAGTAATTTTGAAAGGACCTTATTCTAAGCGAAGCTGATTTTATTATCCTGAGTTTTGATGTTTTAGATTGTGATTCAGTCACATCGCTAGAGGGATTTTTGGGTTTTTTAGATAACTTAAATGTAGCTTACATATCATCTCTGTTTTCACACGAGGGAATGCATTGTTCTTCCTTCAGTTCATTATCACACAGGGCTTTGCACAAGCACTGCATAACTCGGGGAATCACCAGAGAAGTGGGAAGGATATCATGATATAATGTTCCATTAGCTGGTAGGTCAACTCCTGAGGTCACTAGTGTCAGAAAGAACTCATGATCATTCCTTGTATATTCACTTGGATGAGGGCCATTCGTTGGGGCTCAGCTGGCTACCACACTTAACCAGATTTCAACATCAACATGTGAATTACAAGAAGCTCAAAAATGTTAGTAACTCTAAAGAATGAAGTTATTAACTAACCTCTGATTAAGGGAAAAAGGGAACTTTTTCAATAATTTGGCTTAACCAGTAAAAGCCTACCAAAGCAGCTACCAGAAACTGTCGGAGTTAGAACATAAGATCAGATGGGTTGCTCTTCTGGTAAAAGCCTATTATGAGAGGAGTGCTGTGGCCCCTTACTCGCATCCAGGATAGGGCATTTGCTCCTAGACCTGGTCCAGAAACCCACCTGTGTGGGTTTGCAGACTCCAGTTTGAGTAGTGCTTTGTTGTGTGTATTGCAGTGGATAAATTTGAGATGCATATGTACAATAATTGCAAACATTCTGGTTTGCTGGCATGAAATGATAACTAAAACTTGAAGGTCTTAGTTTTGTCTAATTGCATTTTAGATTGTCTTTTATCTTTGATATCAGTTTCACCATGTAGTACTGTACAGTGAGTAGGTACTGTAGACCTGCCAGAAACATCTGCATACTTTAAAAAATGATGAATGATATTTCAGTATGTTCCATTGGGGCTGGCTCTAGCTCTCTGACTGGCAGCTGTAAGTGCTTTAAATAATCCTACTGTGTGGTTTCAGTCATACTTCTCTCCTTTTACTGCTTTTTTTCTTTTGTTTTAATAATTGATTTTTTTTTCCTACTCTTCTTTTTCCTCTAAAAAAATGTGTTAGTATAGGAAATAACTTAGAATACCTTGCACATAAGAAAAGATTATCTGACTTACTGTGATGAACTAACATTTCATGTCAGTACTGGTAGGCTGACAAGCATATTTGTGGCATGTATCCCCAGTAGTATCAAAACCAAAACCATGAGCTGCCTGAGTCTGAATCTTTTGCTCTGAGGACTGTTAATCCTGTCACAAATTGGAAAGGGTCTTTCCTATAACTGAAAGTCATGCCCTCTGGCATAGGGGAATTGCAGCCCCTGTGACGGTGCTCCTTAGGGCTGAGATGTTATCTTGTAGTCCTCTGTTTCTTTGCAGAGTGGATTGCATTTAGACAGCTGCAGCCCCCCCTTCTTTCAAGACTTTCTATTTTGTAAATTTTCTCAACATGTTTACTGTGTTTTCCTTGTGCATTTACATTTGGCTGATAATTTGTACATCCATTCCTGTAGCCACCTTATGGACTTAGCACATGGCTTGTCAGTACTCAGAATCTTTTGGAACCTGTCAGGACTTGGAGGATGGTAATATTGGTATTCCCTTTCAGCAGGGGACTACTTGTTCATTTTTTCTATGCTATTTTTGCTTTAGTCTTACCTCCTACAGCTTGTCAGAAGTTTCTCTGAGTTTCTTTATTTGCCTGCTCTAGTGAGACCCACGGACTATTACCCACTTCTGGTGATCCATGTGGGTGCTAGTGATGTTGATAGCAGTAGCCTGGAGAACATAAAGAAGGACTACAGAGCCCTGGGAGAGGTGGTTAGAGGCTCTGGAGCTCAGATTGTCTTTTCATCAATTCTCCAGGATACAGGGGGAGACCTTCAAAAAGCTAGGAGGATTGGCCAAGTTAATAAATGGTTAAAAGGATGGTCCCCTAGTCAGGGGTTTGGGTGTTTTGAACACAGGACCCAAGTTAGTAGGCCAGGTCTACTGGGGGCTGGTAGAGCTGATCTGACAAAGAAGAGGAAGAGTGGTTTTGGTAGGAGGCTTGCCAGGCTGGTCAAGGTTTCTTTAAACTAGATGTGTTGGGGGAGGGGGGCGTCGTTCCATCCCAACACACCCAGTCAGTTGCCAGCACCTACAATAAATGCTCGGAGCGATGCAGAGATATCCCAGCTGCTCCAGCCAACGAGCTGGCTTCATTTGGAGCTCGGCTCAGATGCCTCTATACAAACACCCGTAGCATGGGAAACAAACAAGAGGAATTAGAGATGTGTGCACGACTACGGGAGTATGATATAGTAGGCATCACAGAAACATGGTGGGATGGCTCCTATGACTGGAGTGTTGGAATGGAAGGTTACAGGCTCTATAGAAAAGACAGGCCTGGCAGGTGGGGAGAGGGAATTGCTATTTATGTTAGGGGTAGGCTGGAGAGTATGGAACTCTGTCGGGGGACGGGTGAGCAGTCACCAGAGAGTTTGTGGGTCAAGGTTAAAGGGAGAGCAGCGACGGGGGACATTACTGTGGGGATCTGTTACAGACTGCCTGATCAAGAGGAATCTGTGGATGAAGTGCTCTATAGGCAGATAGGAACAGCCTCACGCTCACAGGCCCTTGTTCTCATGGGAGACTTCAACCACCCTGACATCTGTTGGAGTGAAGGTACGGCCCAGCACAAGCAATCCAGGAGGTTCCTCGATTGTGTGGAAGACAACTTCCCTCTGCAAGTAATAGAGGAGCCAACAAGGAGAGGTGCCATGCTTGACCTCGTGCTCACCAACAGGGAAGGGCTGGTTAGAAATGTGACGCTCCAGGGCAACCTTGGTTGCAGTGACCACGAGATGGTCGAATTCAAGATCCTCAGGACAGTGAGAAGAGCGTGCAGCAAGCTCACTGCCCTGGACTTCAAGAGAGCAGACTTTGGCCTCTTCAGGAACCTGCTTAGTAAGGTTCCATGGGACACAGCCCTAGAGGGCAGGGGGGCCCAAGATTCTTGGTTGTTATTCAAGGATCACCTGCTCCAAGCTCAGGAGTGTTGCATCCCAACTAGAAGGAAGTGCAGCAAGAGGGCCAGAAGACCTCCTTGGATGGATAAGGAGCTGCTCAGGAAAATTCAAAGGAAAAAGAGGCTTATAGAAGGTGGAAGCAGGGACAGGTGGCCTGGGAAGAATACAGGGATGTTGTCTAGGAAGCTAGGGACCAGGTGAGGAAGGCTAAAGCCCAGTTAGAATTGAACTTGGCTAGGGATGTTAAGGATAACAGGAAGGGATTCTATATGTACGTAGTGAGTAAAAGACAGACTAGGAGCAACGTAAGCCCCCTCCAGAAGATATCTGGAGAACTGGCTACCCAGGATTTGGAGAAGGCTGAGGTTCTTAATGACTTCTTTGCCCCAGTCTTCACTGTCAAAGTCTCTGACTGCACCACGCAAGTCTTGGAAGGCGAATGCAGGGACTGAGAGAATGAGGACCCTAGGCCCACTGTAGGAGAGGATCTGGTTCGAGGCCATCTTAAAAACCTAAACGTACACAAGTCCATGGGACCTGACGAAATCCATCCGCGGGTCCTGAAGGAGCTGGCAAATGAAGTTGCTAAGCCACTGGCCATCATATTTGAAAAATCATGGCAGTTAGGTGAAGTTCCCGACAACTGGAAAAAGGGAAATATAACCCCCATTTTCAAGAAGGGGAAAATGGATGACCCGAGGAATTACAGACCAGTCAGTCTCACCTCTGTGCCTGGCAAACTCTTGGAGCAGATTCTCCTGGAAGGCATGCTAAGGCACATGAAAAACAAGGAGGTGGTTGGTGACAGCCAGCATGGCTTCACTAAGGGGAAATCCTGCCTGACCAATTGGGTGGCCTTCTATGATGGGGCTACAGAACTGATGGACAGGGGTAGAGCAGTTGACGTCATCTGCCTGGACTTGTGCAAAGCGTTCAACACTGTCCCACATGACATCCTTGTCTCTAAACTGGAGAGACATCAATTTGATGGGTGGACCACTCGGTGGATAAAGAACTGGCTGGATGGCCGCACACAAAGAGTTGTCATCAATGGCTCAATGTCTGGCTGGAGACCAGTAACAAGCGGTGTCCCTCAGGGATCGGTGTTGGGGCTGGTCTTGTTCAACATCTTTGTTGGTGACATGGACAGTGGCATTCAGTGCGCCCTCAGCAAGTTTGCCAATGACACCAAGCTGTGTGGTTCAGTTGATAATGCTGGAGAGCAGGAATGCCATCCAGAGGGACCTCGACACGCTTGTGAGGTGAGCTGATGCCAACCTTATGAAATTTAACCATGCCAAGTGCAAGGTCCTACGCCTGGGTGGGAGCAATCCCAGGCACAGCTACAGGTTGGGCAGAGAAGAGATTCAGAGCAGCCCTGCAGAGAAGGACTTGGGGGTGTTGGTTGATGAGAAAATGAACATGAGCCGGCTTCAGTGTGTGCTCGCAGCCCAGAAAGCCAACCGTATCCTGGGTTTCATCAAGAGGAGTGTGACCAGCAGGTCGAAGGAGGTGATCCTGCCCCTCTACTCTGCTCTCGTGAGACCTCACTTGGAGTATTGTGTGCAGTTCTGGTGTCCTCAACAGAAAAAGGCCATGGAACTGTTGGAACAAGTCCAGAGGAGGGCCACGAGGATGATCAGGGGACTGGAGCACCTCCTGTATGAAGATAGGCTGAGAAAGTTGGGGCTGTTGAGCCTTGAGAAGAGAAGGCTGAGTGGAGACCTCATAGCAGCCTTCCAGTATCTGAAGGGGGCCTACGAGGATGCTGGGGAGGGACTATTCATCAGGGACTGTAGTGATAGGACAAGGGGTAACGGGTTCAAACTTAAACAGGGGAAGTTTAGATTGGATCTAAGGAAGAAATTCTTTACTGAGAGGGTGGTGAGGCACTGGAATGGGTTGCCCAGGGAGGTTGTGAATGCTCCATCCTTGGCAGTGTTCAAGGCCAGGTTGGATGAGGCCTTGGGTGACATGGTTTAGTGTGGGGTGTCCCTGCCCATGGCAGGGGGGTTGGAACTAGATGATCTCAAGGTCTTTTCCAGCCCTAACTATTCTATGATTCTATGCATTTCCTCTGTATCAGGTACAAGTACCTGTCACCAGGTTGATGGATATATCATGACTGTACTAGCATAGTATGTGTTAGGAACTTAGGGAATAGTGTTGTGTATTTTTTTTTTTTTTTTTTTTTCCAGTTCTTTCCTGAGGAAATATGCAGACCTGAGAACTCTGGACCCAGAATGCTTCATCTATATTTGAGTGTCTTGTGGAAAGGAATACTTGAAATTTTTTCTGTTTTGACTTCGTGGTGTCTCTGACTTCTGACCAAAGGGCATTCTAGTTTGTGACAAAACTGCAAATAGCACTTATTGTGATCATGTGCTTTGGTCATGTGCCCTCCAAAAAATTTGATACTCAAAGTGCCACTTCTTAATTTCTATTTCTGCTGCTTAGGAATTTGTATTTCAGACACTGCTGAAGCCAGTGTCTATGTATAGCTGTCATCACACACTCTCTGGAAATGGCAAAATTTCATACTGGAAGTACATTTTAAGAAAACAATAACAAAAAAATCACAAATCAGTGGGAGCACTATTTAGTTCAGTATAATAGATGAATAACACTGTGGATAATTTTAACGCATCTATATTTAGGGAAACAAGGCCTTATCGTATGTTGGTAACAACAAAACTTGATCAGTGTGAAGTACCAGATGGTGTTCTATAAATGCAGATCTTAGGGCAAGCATCCGAAGAACTCTTATGCAATGTGAATGCCAGAGAAATTGTAACAACTGCCATCAAATGGGTCACTTTATAATCAGTTTTGAGTCTGTAGCATAACTGATGAGAAAGAAAATGTCCTTTTATTAATCAGAGTAATAAGGAAAGCATGGTTTATCTTGGGGCTTTACCTGGAAATATTTCCCAAAATGAAGATCTAGATCCTCCTTGTTGACTCTTTGTAGCTCAACTCTTCATAGATACTTACTGATTTGTCACTCCACAAGGCTATAATGGTGTGTGCAGCCTTAAGATTTTACAGCTCAAAGCTTTGTTTTGTTCTTTTACTGTTTTGGCAAAATAAATGCTTGAGCATGAGGCAATTGAAAACTAGTCCTGCAAAACGAGCTGATGTAGACAAAACTGCAAGGCATGTATCTGTGTCAGTCCCATGGTTTTCTAGAAGTTTAGCAGTCAGTGTCATTTAAGGATTTAACTTACTGAAAGCTGTGCATAGTTTTCCTTTTTAAGCTTAATGCTGTCTACATGTCCTTCCTTTAATTCGCACAAGCAGTTATTTCAGGAAATTGGTCTAGCTAAACTGACACCTGCCTATTCACAGAGAACAAGAGTCTTTGTTCCCCCTGGAATCCTGCCAAGAGTTTCAAATTATTAACAGCACAGAAAAGTTGCTTTCACAAGTCTACTAGCTTCCTTTTCTCAAGGAAATGTGCAGCATGATGACTTGATTCTTGTCCTTTGTGAAGCACAGGTCAGTGTGGCACAGGAAGTAAAACTTGCCAAATGCAGGCACGTGCAGAATGCTCCTCTCAAAATGGAGAGAAACTGGGAATTCAGGGGAAGATTCTGAATCAAAGCCCATTTCTGGTCTTCTCTTCATGCAAATCTGTGGTCAGTTCCTTATTTAGTCCTTGTAGTAAATGTGCTGGCAAATGCTTCATTGCAGCCAATTACAAGAGTATTGTAGCAACTCTTACTTGTAACAGTCTATTTAGAGACCAATTTTTATATTTTTAAATCCTTTGCTTAGCACAGGAGAGGAAATCTAATCTTCTACTTAAAATTTCTTTGTTAAAATTTTATCATGTATTCATAATGTTTGGGAATATCTGAGCATTCTTGATGTGAAAATCTTTTTAAAGGTAAGTTGTTAGACAGATTCCTAGCAGCTGAATGAGAAGATACATAGATTTCAACAACAACTCAAGATGTGCAAAGTCCTACACACCTGTTCTTAGGTTTGCCAACTAGGATGTTAGAAAAAATATAATCACCTCTGAATGCAGATAAATAAAAAATTAGAGATGTCTGCTTTGTGTGCTCTATGTAGACCACCCCTTTGAACTTTCTCCCTAAATGCTTGGGTTATTGTCATAAAGCAGTTGAGATCCTGATCACACAACTTATCTAAGCTCTTTCCTTTCCCTCCCCTTTTGTTTTTTGAGAACAGTTGTTAAAGTGGAATAAATATAGTTCTGTAACACAGGTCATGTCCCATTATTTGACTTTCCAGTTGTAATGGTTTTGGCTGGGATGGAGCTAATTTTCTTCATAGCAGCTGTGTCCTGATTTGTTTTGAATTTGTTACCAAAGTGTTGATCACACAGGGATATTTTAGTCATTGTTGTGCAGTCCTTACACAAAGTCGAGGCCTTTTCTGCTCCTCACCCCACCCACCAACAAGGAGGCTGGGGGTGCACAAGAAGCTGGGAGTCGACATGGCCAGGACAACTGATCCCAACTGACCCAAGGATATTCCAGACCATATGACATTATGCTCAGCAGGCAGTAAGAGAGGAAGGGGAATGTTTGGAGTTGTGGTGTCTGTCTCCCCAAGTAACTGCTACATGCAGCAAAACCCTGCTTTCCTGGAAATGGCAAAACATACGCCTGCTGTTGGGAAGTAGTAGAATGAATTCCTTGAATTGCTTTGCTTGTGTGTGCCACTTTGCTTCCCTTATTAAACTGTGTTTTTCTCAAGCTACAAGATTTTTTCACTTTTGCCTATCTGATTCTCCCCCATCCCATGGCAGGGGACTGAGCAAGCAGTTGGATGGTGCTGAGCTCTCTGCTGGGCTTCATCTACAACCACAGTTTGTTTAAAAGCTGTAGCGAAAACTTCAGCTTGCTGCTTTATGTCAAGATAATGTAGCAGCTCAGTTCATGACAGCAGGTGGTTCAAATACATCACTGTAATGACTGTCCTGTCTAAACTGACTGTTGCTTTGTGCCACACATAAACATAGATTGCAGCAATTTATTGGCTTAGAATTGCAGGAAAAACTCCCTGTTTACTGATTTGACAGTGGTGCTGATATTCTTTTGTCTGTGATCTCATGTACTTTGGGTAAAGCCACAGTTCCCATCTGTTGTTATTTATGGCAAAACTTTATAGTAGCTTGAATAGACTTTCTCTCTTCCCATTTTTTTTGGGATTCTTTTTTGTGGTGTGCTCTTCCTTCTATTCTGTTCTTTTAAAAATATATTTTTTTTATTTTTTACTATTGTGGAATGAAAGATCTTTTTCATCATTCCCAAATGGCTGTACCTCATAAAAAGCTGAAAGCTTTCTTGATGACATGCAGTTAAAAAAGAAATAAATTAGTTCTCATGTTGTATTAAAATACCTTTGTGCATATAAGGATGGTGGATTATACCTCATCCATTACTGTGACAAAGATATTTCCATCTCCCTCCCTGTGTCTGTTTCATCTTGCTTGACCGAGACCCTTCTGGTCTTTCATGCGTGTTTGTGGAAATATTAATACATCCAAGAAAGCAAAATGCAATGAAAGTGTGAACAAAATGAAATAATTAGGTTACTGAAACAAGAAAATAATCCTGTATTAATCATCTTGTCTCTTCTTTTGTTTACATCTTGTAGAAAGAATAGCATGCCACGATTGTGGTATTGTATCATTTTATATTTGCATGAATTTTCTTCAAGCATGGGGAGGGGTTTTCCAAAGATCTTGCAGTCTTGGCTTAGAATTCTTATGCATGAAGGAAGACTCTACTTTAAGCATAAGATACTCTGTTTGAAATATTCATGTGATAACTTCGTGAGAGAAGTTCATCTCTCAGCATGGAAATGATGCCTTCTTAGAGTGAAAGTTGATACATGCGATCCGTGGTGTGTTAATAAAACATTCCATATGCCTAGATATCTGTTTCTATTAACCTGCCATAAGAATGTTGGTATCTACTACTGATAAAATGAAACTTAAGTTATTGATAACTTTAGTTGTATCCTTTTAATGAAAAAGAGAAAATTACACTAAAAAGCAGAATGGAGGGAAATGTTTGGTTCTAAAATGTAGCATACTGGTTCTTATAGCAGTATACCAATTAACATTTTGGTCTCTTTCAGGAAAATGTTTTTCCAAGTTGGCATTTTTGAAAGACAAAAGACTCTAAGCAGTGGAAACAAAAAAAAAAAGATAATAGCCAAAGACAAGACTTCAATAAAGTAAGGAAAAAAACCATCTAACCCCAAACCACAACAAAGCTGATGTGGCCAGGTGTTTGCACTGTATTGCAATGACTGACTCTGTAAGCTGCATTCTTCTCTAACAAATACATCCCCTGCTGTGTTCAGAGGTGGCTGATGGAAGCAGGGAGGCCACAGCCGTCTGCTGAGAGATGAGCACCAAAAAGCAAAGCAGTAGACAAATGGTGGATCTTTCTTTCAGGTTTTTCCAATAGCCATTACCCAGAGAAAGTGTATAGTTTATTATGTTAATTTTCGTAGTATGTTAATATTCATAGTATGCCCTGAGTATTAATTATAATGGTCAAGACAAGGAAATACATAATGTAAAAAGTTTACCAAATAGAAATTTCTTAGTTGCATAGGAGTTTTGAAGAAGTGATATGATTGCCTGCCTTTTCCTGCAAGGGATGGAAAAAAATTAAAAGGCAAAGAGATTATGATTGATGTGGAAAATAAGTACATAGTGGTTTATGTGTACTGCGCTCTTTCTGTTGCAACGAGGTCGCAGAAAGCATATGGTACCAGATACCAGTAAAAGAATCAAGAGTATGTAGTGTAAATAACAGTAATTTGAACTCAGTATCTGCAGAAGTTTTTCAGGAAGTCCACAACTTTTACTGGAGAGCATTTGTTAGAAAGTTTCAGCTTGTTCCTTCTTACACATTTTATTTGAGCATCTGTTTTATTCCCTTCATGCATTTGTAAATGGTACTTTTACCCATGTTAGGTCAGCAATGGGCTGTCTTCATTGTGAGAGTGTCCCTGTGATAAGTTGATTGCAAGTGTCTGTGTCTCAATGATTACTATTTTTAGAGGAAGAAACAAGCAAAGCAGACTTTTAAAAAGTACTTTAATTGGTTAAATTCCGCTTTCCTAATTTTCTTGAGACTAAACATAAATGAGTCCTGAATACCTCATCCTAAAGATCTGACATTAAGATTCTATCATCCATTCAATTCCAGGGATTCTTCAAAATTATCTGCGTAATTCCCATAGGAAACATGCTAGAGGACAAAAATGATGCATCAGGCTTAGATATTTTTCAAATAACCTCCATCAGGTGGAAGACTTGTTTAGCAGTGGCACCCAATACTGATGCCATACCAATGGCTTGCAAGTAGATGGTCAGAAAGTACTTCACAATTTTCTTTCTTCCATCAGGTGTATGTATAATCCTGTAGTCTTGGTGTGCATACAGCAGTCACTGTCCTCTTGGACATGGTCCATGTTGTACAGCCTGTTGTTGATGCTAGTGTATGCTGGTGGCCTTGGACAGATTTGGCAGATACTTGTCTGTCAGCTCTTGCAGATTCAACAGGATTACTGGTCTCTGGAGCTTAACTCCTCTTGGAACACTTTCACATGTACTTTTCTAGTGCTGTTTTCAGGCAACTATTTTTCCATCCACATCCATAGTTATCTACAGAATCCACTTGCACAGAAGATGCTTGTATGACACTGAGAAAAACACAGTCCCTATTCCAAAACTCCTACCGCTTCAACCTCCTGGCTGTGATTTCTGCACTGCAGAACCTTTTACCAAGATCTTTCAAAGTCTGTACGTGGCAACAGCTGACAGTGCCATGTCAGGTCCTACAGTTTTCATTTGCAGTTATTTATTTAGCTGGCAACATCTAGACTACTTCCATTCATTATACACTTAGGTCTTGCTTATATATGTTAAATTTAAGTGTCACTGATAATCAAGTCATGGACAATTTAATCTCATTAGTCCCTGATTTTGTCTTAAGCATAATGAAGGGACAGGCAGGGATCAGGGTTACAATTTGTCCTGCTGAAAGTATTATAATACCCTAGTATCTATAGCTGCTTCTACTTCCAATCAACTTGTGAGAAATAGATGTGATATACAGGCTTAGATTTATCCAGTTGTCACAAATCTCCATTCACATAAATTACAGCACCAATGCTCAATTTTCCAGGTCAGCTTTCCTTTCTCAGAGGTTTCAGTAGATTCTTAGGATATCTTACTACTGCAATTTAGATTACCTAATTCTTATATTTAAAGTGACTATAGTGTATATAACAACAAACAACCCCCCCAGTGACTTCCCCCTACCTACCCCACTGCCCCAGCCTATAGTGCTTACTGAGATTCCTGTTGGTTGCTTGGCCAGTATTCATTCCTGGTCCAAGTTCCATTTGTTTAGCTTTTTTTTCTTCTTTTTTTTTTTTTATCCTTCTTCCTTTCCATCCCCTGCTCCCCCCAACCACCTGTATGGTGCTGTTCCTTGACAGGCAGGTTTTATTGATGTCAACTTCAGTGACTGTCAAGGAAAAATCTCATAATTTCCAACTGCCCCTATTTTAAGAAATAAATCAAGGACATAAAGGTTTTTAAGACAGTGAATTAATGTCAATGTAGACTGATTATTCATTATATCAAGTACTACTTTTGACCTACACAGAGAAAATACTGTCTCTTCTGCTGCATGTCTGTAAATTCCTTGGTTTTAAGTTTTCTTTATACCGTAATGTGAAAATACCTTTGTCCTACAAACAGTTCTCCTCAACCAAAATGAGATGAGCTGTGATGAATAATGGGGATCTGTGTGAGGGAAGGAAGCATTACCAACCACTGATGCTAGAATTCCATAAATTTCCCTTTCATAGCAGGTATGCCTTCGGTTACAACGGTCATTAAAAGCAGTATTACCATGATCCTTAATGTCAGTTAGCTTTTTTTTCAAGTCAACAAAAAAATCATCTGGATTGTCCTCATTAAAGTTGTTGCAATTTCTGACCGAATAATCATATGTGTGTGCTACAGGAGTAAAACAGCATGTAAAAAGTAACAGCAGTTTTCAGTGATTTATAACTTCTCGTTTTCTATGATTTTTAATCATTAAAGAGTATGTAAAAACATATTTTATACACAATCTTTTATCTTACATTTATTTTTATATTTCTCCATAGCAATTTATTGCAATAGATATATCACCATTACTATAGACATTTATAGTGCCATTAAAATTCAATGCCACCATAAATTCATGCTCCTTAAAGTGTTGACATTTGTAACTGCTTCCACAAGGACATATTTTATACTGAAAGTGAAACTTGGAGTAGAAACTTTTGTTGAATTTAAGATGTAGGAAAGGAAATAAATGTCTTTTGTCTGCTTTCAATAAATTCAGTAACTTGGGTGAGACAAACTGTGTTATGTCCCACTTTCAGATTTCAAGTTCAAAGTAAAACACAATACACATAACAAAAGTATAAAGCAGTTACTTACTGGCTGACACACAAAATATAGGCAGTTTATAATAAACTATCTGAGTAAGAATTAATATCCTGATTCTTCCTAAGGCACTTGAAGGGTCTTTGCTGTCCCTACAGGCATCAGTCAGGAGAGGAGAGGCTGGTCTCCACTGCTCTCTGGGACAGCCAGTCAGTGCTTCCAAGCTGCTCTTTTCCACAAGGTCAGTTGTAGCTGATGGTGCTGACAGCTCAGTAAGATTACTCAACTGTTCCTGACCATCCTGACCTGACTGACGTGCCTTCCTGTTTTGTTTCTTAACCCCTCCCCCCCCCTTCATCCCCCTCGGGATTTTATACTTTTTTATGTTGCTATTTTTCCTCTTGAATCCTTGAGTCTGGCTCAACAGTCTCACCTCTCTCCAGTTTTCACCTTCCTTACCTATCTACAGACTCTATTACAGCTTTCTCTCAGCAGTCTCAGTGAAGTTTTGGCAGCTGTGCAGGATCAGAGCTGGGCTGTGCAGTCATGATGCACCATTTGCTAAACTGCCTGTGGTGGGACGGAGTTTACAGCAGAGATTAGAGATGGTTACAGCTGATGATTTTTGGTTTATATGTTGGTTTATATAGCTCCTGTTCTAAGTGCACAAAGGTTTTTTAGCCCATGTGTCCATTTGTTATTAGGACTCACCTAAACTACTCCCTGGAAGCAGAGGATTCGATCTAGTTTCTCTGTGAATTGTGCTCAAGTTGCACAGAAGCAGACATTTAGGAAGAGTCTTCCTATAGACTCTTTTAACAGGGATTACATACACATAACCAGATCTATTGTGTTGAGTTGTCCCTCCCTTCTAAATTGGGAACCTTATGTTCGTGTCCTTTGCACTGCTTCATCACAGGTGGTGAGCACAATCCAAATTATCATATTCGGTGCTTTGGGGATTTTTTATTCCCTTCCAATCAGAATCAGAACAGGATCCCAATATATAGAGGAGTCTATTAATATCCCTTCTGAAGTGAAAAAGCTACTGACATAGTCCCTGTCTTCATGAAGGTGCCTCTCACTGAGAATTCTTTGTAAAGACTCCAGCTGCATGGAATACTTCCCCAATCCTTTTGCCATCATTTCTGAGGGTGCTAAAGCCCACTTTAGCTCTGAAAGAAAACAGCATAAAATCACCACTGAAATAAAAGTGGTTTCCCTCCTCCCCATCGTTGCAGAATCAGGCAGGAATCTCTCTCTCTTGTGTTAGTTTCTTTATTCAGGGAAAAAAATAGACTGCTGAGTAAGTATCAGCATGGAGTTGAATGTAATGTGCAAGTGAATAGCAAGTTGATTTTTCTGTTGCTAATGTTTTTTTATAGAAATTCAAAAAGGAAAATATATTTTGACAGTTCAAAGTATCGTTGGTAATGGTCAAAATTACCATTAACCTTTACCTTGCCAAAGAAACTGCCTAAGATATGTCTGCTTGGAAATTCCAGCAAGGGAAAGGATGGTAGTTTTAGATGGCATCTGGAACTTTGTGCAGCATCAGCCACTACTGGCTGCTGTATTAGTTCACCCTGGAATTGATTTTGTTCTTACCTGAGGTGTTCTGCATTTGAAGATTCAGTAGAGTCTAGCATAAACACAGACCTAATGTGGCTCAAACAGAGAGCAGCTGAGCATGGCTATAGTTGAGGAGAATAATAATCCTATGGGATTACAGTTCTTGATCAGGAAGTTATCAAAGAACTGTTGTCTTTCATGAACAATAAAGATATCCGACATAAATTCTAGACGTTCTTATTTTCAGTCTATTACTAATTAAATGGCAGATATAACCAAATGCAAAATATATTTGCATATATAGGCAAAGATAACACTTTATTTCTACATTATATGTGAGGAGTGTGCAAGTGTCAGTAGCTTATATTTGCATATTTTCGAGAGCTCCACTAGTAACTTCTAAGAAAAACTGAATGAGTTACAGGATTTCCTGTGTAGTATTAAGTAATCAGCCCAAATTACCAATCACCTTTCATTATATTTACCATTAGTAGTATTTCTGTATACCTCTGGACAGATTTGATAGTCAATGGGTAGAAGGTTGGAGAGTTGCAAAAGTGAAGCAAAGGGAAGGACTGCAAAGTAAAATATCCACTCATACAGTCATAAGTAGATTTTGTCATCCTTATTTCATACTGTGGTTTATGAGATGAGCTGATCTAAAAATAGAGATCGCAGCATGATGATAAAGCCTACAAAATGACAAATGTACTGTGAAACAGTATTTCAGTATCAGGAATCTGGTATTGCATTTGTCATCATATAGTTCAAATGTGTTGTTTGTTTGGGTTTTTTAACATGCACCCAGCTATATAACTGGAAGCTTCATAAGCTAAAGAGAAAGGAAGATCAGTCAGGTGCTTCTGGCAAAGCCAAAAGTAAAGCTGGGTTTCAGGAAAGAGGATTTTCCATCACAGAATTAATGAGTAATATACCTGTGTCCCAGCATAGTTCACAGAGGTGCTGCTCTACTCCAAGCTCCCTTTAGAGTCCAGATGAAGAGACCCAGAGGGCTTGTGGTCGTTAATGATGCCACAGGACTTTGTATGGAAAGTGGCTTGTTAGTGCTATGGTTCTGACTAACGGATGTAATTACTTTCAGCCAACTTTAATTACCTTTCAGTTTCAATTGTAGTGAGAGATTCCAGGAGGAAAAGCTGATGAGGTTAACCAGGAGGAGGTTATAGGATCACAAATGATAAGTAACTACAGCAGGAGCAAAACTTTGTTAATGGAGGCTTTCCAGTTTACCAAAAAAAAAAAAAAAAAAAAGAGTTTCACGAGAGCTGCTGTCAGGAAGTTGAAACAGGAGAGCGCTTTGGGGTGATAAAAACAAGAAAAGAAAAAAAGTCAATTTTGTGGTTCTAAATGTGGTTAGTCATTTGGGAGAATCTTCCAGGAAAAGCTAATGGAAAACTCTATATTGGTAGCAATTTTAAAATCAGACTTGGATACCTTTTAAAGCCCAGTTTAGATGTTTTTAAAGGATAATTCTAAGTGATTTCAGGCAGGATTTGTTATACAGAAGATGAAGTGCGTAAAACAGTATTTTCATTATCTTCTCTTAGATTAATGATAGTGTTTTCATGTGCTCCTGCATCTGAACTCCTGGTTTGTTGTTGGGCCAGTGGACTTGACCTTTTAAAATCATGCAGTGTGAATGTAAGTGGTGAATGGAATGATCCATTTTTCATTGGCAGTAGATATTGTAGATTTGTCAATGACCTCTCTTGCTTTCTGCTGTAACCATGATGTGTATCTTGTTTAGAAATGCTGCTTATTTTATATAAGGTCACTTTAAATCAGTTTGAACATAATTGGCAATATTGGAATGAATAAACCTATCATTCTATTTCCATATTGCATATAGAATATCTAATCAGTATTTATGATGTGTAAGATTAATTCCACTCATAAGGACAGGCCTTTATAATTTATTAGTGCCATCACCTTGCTTGAGCTATAAACTGCTCACTTCATTCAAGACAAAATCCATATTTTAGGAATGTTCAGCATGCCTTGTATTTGTGAATTAATTACTCTTCTTAATGGGAGAAGTTTGAATTATAAAGATATTTTTCAGTGATTACTTTTGCATAAAGACTTTGACTATTTCTGTAAAAATAAGTCTAATTTGGTAGAAAACAGCCTGCTCATTTTTGGTGTAGAAGGCTTTGGAAAAGTTGGAGAAACTATATATTTGGCTTTAATAAAAATGAGATAAGCAAGTGTTGTTTGAAATGTGGGATTTGGGTTGCATTTGATTTGCCTTGACCATAAATCTGCTTGTGATAAGCATTGCCTACAACAATCCCTGGTGTTTATGATCTGCAGCAATATCGAACTAACCTTGCACTTTTCCTGGATGTAGCTTACTTATTTACCTTCCTCATGAGCATGGATACAAGGACTTCTGGAATTGGACATGAAAGCTAATATGGTCATTTAATTGCTGAACAATCCACATATGATGTTTTTTGGTTGCTTTTTTTTTTTATTGGCTACTTTTGTTCCTTTTAGATTCAGGATATAAGTTCAATTCCCAACCGAGAGTATAAAGGCTGGCAAAGACACTGGTGTTAGTGTTTTTGCAATTAAAAAAGAAAAGTAGAGTTGCTTTAATACGCCAAAACTTGACACTTTCCTTTTGCTTCTTGCAAAAGTGCACCAACCTGAAATTCCAGACTCCAGAGCTATTTAAATGGTACTGAAACTGCAGCACTCTGAAAGGAACTGCTGTTTTTCTTTGTGATGATTTTGGTCAAACTTTTCTTTCACTGCAAACCAACCAATACATTATCCCTTCAAGAGCTGTTGTCTCGCATATACTGAACTTAACATTGAACAGCTCTTCAGAAATTCAGAGGGAACTTTAAATGTTTTGATTGGTTTTCATTCCAAATTGAAATAATATTAAAAATTTAAAATTTTCACATAACTGTTTTTGAAAAAGGAAACAGATATTGTGAAGATTCACATGATCTGATTTGGTGTGTTTCAGGGTGAACTGCTTTCCTGTGAGCTTAATTGTCCTTCTTCAAGATTGAAACTTGCTTTCTTATTGTAGCATCTTGCCACTGCGACTGTCAGTTTGCAAGCCACCTTGCAGTGTGTTGTAGGCTTTGAGGGATGAAGTTTTGGCCTATGTTAAGCAACAATATGTAGAAGTGTTTTGTGTGCCTTCCTGAGCTTTCCTATGTTCTTTGCATTGCTTATTGTGAGCAGAGGAAACTTGGTTCAGTAATGAGGGGGACTCTGGCACTCATGGGTTCAGATCCACTGCTGGACATTTGAGTCCAGTGGGTCACATTCATTCTGTTATCACATTCAGCTAAAGGTCACATTCAGTCTGTGATCACAAGATACTCAGTACAAAATCCTTAGTGGTTTTAACATGTCTGTCTGCAACATTTATTCATAGTATTAATGTGATGTCTCACTCTGTTGCTTATACATACAGGCAGAAAGGATTTATTGTAGAAAGCTTTGCAAACAGATCCTTCTACCAATTACCTAGTCTTCTGAAAAGTTGTGTATCAAACAGCCTAATTGTTCTTTGCTTATTTGTGTAAAAAAGATTTTATTTGGAAAGTGCAGTAGCTGTTTGACCATCGTGCAGCTGATGTCTGCCTGTCAGTGTACTGTCTCATGTGAAAAACCAGTAACATTTTATCCATGATCCTTGAGTTTGCCTTAGGATGAAACTCCCCTCTTTGCGCAGGGTTGAGTGATTGAAAAACTGAGTAGACAAATGCAGATAAAGTGAAACCAAACACAACAATCAGGATTACTGTAATAGTGACCATCTTGCACTGTTTAGATGATTAGTATGCTGAGAATAATTCCTGTTGCATAATAGCTGATGATTCATCCATAGTGAATTACTTACCCCAGTTTACCAGGATTACTGACATAACCTCCAGATTTTATTACTTTGAGATTGTTCTTCAGTAAATACTGATCTAAACTAAACTTCTTTTAAACAGTGAAATAATGGTATATTTTTACCAGCTGCCAATTCTATTTAAATTTTATTTTACTCATTTAGGAAGTGTGGTGAGAGCCATGGCGTTTACACTGAGTCAAATGCAAAGACAAAATTCAGTTGGTTTTCTAGTGACAGCTGTGGTGTGACTGGGGATCAGGGTCATGCCTGTGTGCACGCTTGGTGCTTTTTAGTCCTCAGATCCCTGTGTGGTCCAGGAACTCCCCATCTTAGTCATCATTGGGTGAGAATGTAGAATGGTTTGTAGAGATTGTGCTGACTTGATTGACTGACAACCCCAGGGCTTTCCCAGTAAAGCAAATGAGTAGCTGCTGGTACCATTCTTTGCGGCAATTTTGGGCAGTCTCAGATTGCCCCAGAAGGCTCCTGCAGTGCATACCCCAGCTCAGTGCTGCATCTGTTGGTCAGTGTCCCAGGTGATGAAACTGGCAGTCCCAGAGCCTCTCCTTGGCAGTGCCTGCTGCAGCAGTGACCACAGTGTGCCTGCGTAAGGTACTGGTAGACAGTCAACAGGAAATGATGCTGCAGATGGCAGGAGCAGTGACATAGGACAGTATTTTGTACACGACTAGGATAGCTGTGGGGTTTGTAAGTTGTTTCAGATTGCATGTGTACTGGAGTGGTCACATGGACCATACAGCATATAAGAATTCTGCAGAACAAGGTTTTGTGAGATCTTGCTGGTCCACCTGGAGACACAAGTGCAGCATGCTTACACTGGAGATGCCTTTCATGATACAGGTCAGGCAGTGGTGGATCTTGTTCAGGAGATCTGATTCCCCAGACAAGCATTGCCTGTGCAGAGCTCCCAGCAGTCAGGTGGCTGTTTAAATTTTGGTTTGTTTTTAAACAGTCCGTGAGTGCCTGTGCCACAAAAACAGAATTCTGCAGTTGAGTTTAAAGCAGAACTTGCCCTCAGGGTATTTGGTCCCAGCTAAGAATCATTTTTGTTGAAACCAGAAGCATGTGGCAACTTCTGGCCAGTGGAGCCAGCTGCGAGCCAGCTGGGGTAAGAGGCAGGGACAAGGCCATGACTTAATGAGAGCTCCTGGGCCCTGGGTGTCAGTTCCTGGTGGGGTTACTCAGAGCCATTAAAGCTTATCGATGCCCTCAGGGTATGTAACATGCTTTTCCATCAGTCTAGCACAGTCAGTCATGACCTTCTGATAAATGAGATCATAGCACTAGTGCAACTAGAATATCTTGTTTATTCGATGTAGCCCTGATTACTTGGAGAAGACAGAATGCTGCAGCAAAAGTAGCTGCGGGTTTTGAATATAAATAGCAATCTATGAAGGCTTCTAAATAAATAATGCCATTAATCCAGAGTGTGCTAATTTTTTTTGTTTTATTTGCTGAAAAGAATCAGAAGCGATATTGTGTTATTTATATCTAGAATAATGTTACTATAGTAACTGCTGTACCTTATTGTTAGGTGTGTACAGGAGTTGTAAAGTTACTTGGGGGGAGACACAAAATTTGTCCAATATTTGGGTGTTTTCAATAAAAGTTTCATTTTTTAAAGTTTATTTTTTATTTTAAATAAATATTTTTTAATTAAAATATTAATATTAAAAAAAATTTGTTTAAAATAAAAATTAAACTTGAGTAGGGATGTGGAGATTCTATAGGTACATTGAGAATAAAAGACAGACTAGGGACAACGAGGGCCCTCTCCGGAAGCTATCAGGAGAACTGGCTACCCTGGATTTGGAGACGGCTGAGGTTCTTAATGACTTCTTTGCCCCAGTCTTCACTGTCAAAGGCTCTGACCACATCACCCAAGTCATGGAAGGCAGACGCAGGGATTGTGAGAATGAAGACATAAGGCCCACTGTAGGAGAGGATCTGGTTCGAAACCATTTTAAGAACTTGAACATGCACAGGTCCATGGGACCCGATGAAATCCATCTGCAGGTCCTGAAGGAGCTGGCGAATGAAGTTGCTAAGCCACTGGCCATCATATTTGAAAAATCATGGCAGTCAGGTGAAGTTTCTGATGACGGGAAAAAGAGAAATACAACCCCCATTTTCAAGAAGGGGAAAATGGATGACCCGAGGAATTACAGACCAGTCAGTCTCACCTCTGTGCCTGCCAAACTCTTGGAGCAGATTCTCCTGGAAGACAAGTTAAATCCTGGAAGACGAGTTAAATCTTAAACAGGGGAAGTTTAGATTGGGTATGAGAAAGAAATTCTTTACTGAGAGGGTGGTGAGGCACTGAAATGGGTTGCCCAAGGAAGTTGTGAATGCTCCATCCCTGGCAGTGTTCAAGGTTGAACTGATCCTTGGGTGACATGGTTTAGTGTGAGGTGATCTTAAGGTCCTTTCCAACCCTAACTATTCTATGATTCTGTGATTTTAAAAGAGATGTTTGTCTGCTTTGAGAGGCTGTGTGCAGCAAGAAATGAGAGCTTTAGAAAGTGGGGGAAGGGGAGATGAAATGAGAGGCAAGATTGTTCCATGTGCAGTGCCTTGTATTGCACTAAGTTGGCTCATTTTTATAATTGTTTTACCATGGCAGTTTAGAACTGTGGACTGTGGGGTAGCCATGGAAACAGAAACTCTACAAATTGAGGACCTAAACACAGTATTGTGAGAATCCCTCAGATGCAATTGACTTGATTATTCAACAGCTAAAATGCCACACAAATCTCATACAGGGTAGGGAAAAACTAGTGTTTCACCATGATTCCCAGTCCACAGAGTTTTCTGTATGCGCATGGAGAAGCTGCCTTGCAGCCACCTAGATGCAAAGTCTACCTGGACTGTAGGGTGGCTGGCAAGAAAGTCCTTGAGGTGCCGCAGAAGTCAGCCCTTTCACTGGAAAACAACTATTAGGGCTTGTGAAGATAACTGTTGCTTTACCTCCTCAGGACGCACGGGATTATTGGGAAGAAGAGAGGACAGGACATCTGCCTCCTACAAAAGCCAGTCATGTTGTTAGCTTAAAGAAGGTCCTGAACAGGTATGAGGGGAGTTGAGAAGAGTCTACTTAGCATTAATCCCTTATTTGTTATCTCAGCTAAGTTTTACAGGTTTGTTGATGTATTTTCCTGTGCTTTATGAGGTGGTTCACATGCTAAAACTGTGTGTGCTTGAATGTAAAGGTTTTGAAAACTTTGAGCACTATCTATATTTCTCTAATTGCTGTATATTCTGAAATTATATTTGGCAGTATAGTAACACCCAAATCCTTAGAAGACCCTGTTTCATGTGCAGTTTGGTTTTTTTAACACTCTGGTTAGTGCTGTGCTGCAAAATTATCCATCTTCCCCCTTACTTTAGCAGAAATCTAATTCAGGCAATTCGTTAACTACAAATCTGGGGAGTGAATGGACACAGGGCAACCAACGAACGAACGTCTCCCCCCAGAACCACCGAAAAGCCAACACAAACGAACTTCTGTAAGACAATAGTGAAAAGTAATTCTGAATTAAAAATCAAGAGGTTTAGGCGTTTAGAAAATTACAGTGATACACTGGATTTCTTGGAGCGTCTCAGGCTGATTAGGAATATGGAAAAGGAGGATTCAAACAATTTGGAAGCAGTACACCTCAGTGAGACTTTCTGTTGTCAGCAACTGTGCTCTTTTTTTTTTTTTTTTTGTCAGAAAAAAAGATTTGGTTAATTAATTTGTCCCTGATTACTTTTAAAGTGCAAAATGTGGTAGGTAATATGCAAGCCGGTTATTACCTTAGATTCATTTTTATGTCATTCTGAATTATTAAAGTAATTATAATTCACCATTCAAAGGACTGAAGGAAGTAATATATGTTTTAAATTTCATGAATCACTTAACATCACTGGAGATTTTCGTGAGTGAGGAGTGGTATTAATCTGCATAAGAGGAGCAGGTTTTTAGCGAGTCTGATAATAAAGCGTTGTGATAGAGTGAAAATGTGGAAGAGTGCTTTATGAAAAAAATTTAAATCTGTAAACACTTTAACACAGTACTTACTGTAAAAATAATCTGGTGCATAGCACTTACCCATGGTATTCATTGATATAGTTCAAATAATAATTATTACATTAAAAATCAAAATGGAACATACCCATCTTAGGACTTCTGAGTTACAATAAGCTACTTCAGTATTAGGGTCGGCATGGACAATAGTTTCACCAGGTCCAGATCCTGTTAACCACATCAGTGTTGTCTTTCATGTCACTGTACACTGTATATGTTGAAAACTAGAAATCAGAAAAGTAACAGTAGCAATCTGAATTTGATTCTGGACTAAAGAAATGTGATTCAGGGCTAAAATGGTATGGAATGAAATGTGGAACAAAACAAAAATTACTGAATTTCATTCTTTTCAATACATCTGTTTGGCACAAGACCGAGTGCTATTGCCCCAGTCATTCAAATCTACTTAAGCAAATATTTTACTTTTTTTTAAAAAAAGAAGTCCTATTATTTGCAGCTTTATGAAAGTATTTGAATGGCACAAAAAAGGAAGGGAATGTAAAAGAGAATTATACAGGCATTTTTGTCCCAAATGTATATGTTTTGTGAAATAATTTCAGCAACTTGTTTAGATAAAAACATACTTTGTAAAATAAGTTCAGCAGAATGCCAACAGAGTCAAAGCAGTAACACTGATTTAGCTATTGCCACATTGGTGTAGGGCTGTTAGTGTGGGAAGAGCAGCGTCTTCTGTTCTGAATCTGCAGCTATTTTTCATAGACAGTTGCTGCTTTATAATAGCAGTATCACACTAATGTAGAAAACAGTTCCTATGGAACTGTAATTAAATGTGCAGACACAAGGTAGTACAAAAGTTTCTCAAAATTGTCATTTTATTTCTACAGCTACTTTACTCTGAATGGTTGACTTTAACCAGATTTGTATAATGCACATTCTAATGTATACAGGCCTTTTGCTCTCCTTCATCTACACTGTTCAGCCCTGAAGGTAAAATTTCCTACAGCATATGATAATCCACTCCTAAAATAAATATCTGCGTGTGCAAGCAGTATAATTAATCTGACAGAGTTCTAGCTAAGACAAGTATACTGCTGAAAGATTTTGTTTGCAGAATGTCACTTGGAATTGCCGACAGGGTGCAGGTATATTTGTATTCTCAGCTGCAAGCATGGATAATTCTTTTCATTGTTTGAGGTGACTGTGCACTGCAGCTGCAAAGTACACTGCAGAAATAATGGTTGTGGTACAAAAGCTTCCTGTGTGCTGTCAATACAAATGGCTTGCAGATAGTTTTTCAATTGCCTCTCATTATGACATTGCGGTTCCTAAGCTGTTGAAATCGGCTTGCAATGGTCTACCTACCAGGGCAAATTTTGTCCTCCACCTAACCCTGACAGCAAGGCTAATAGCTGTTCAAGAGGCCAATGGATCTTAATAAAAAATGGAAATGGTTTTGCCCCTTCATTTTAATTAACATTACGTCTACATTTCTATGATAATGGATAATTAAGTGAGTTACCTTGACATTGGAATGTTCTTGGAAATAATTTACTATGCAATTTCGTTAGGTTAAAGGCATTTGTCTGTTTTATTTTGACTGGAAGTTTCATCATAAATATTTCTGAATATGATTTATACATAAACTAATTATCATTCAGAGAGAATTTTACAAACCACAGAATTCATTATGTGTGTTTTAAAAGTCTTTTCGTGGTCATACACATAACCCATCTCATCTATTTCTTCGAAGAAATACTGCTTTTCTTATTCTGGGGCCTTCGAACTGTTATTCTATAAATACATGAAGAGACAGAGAAGCATTCTCATGGAATATTATTATTTTGGGGATAGCAAAGCAAAACTTTTTCTTCCATAAGGATTTGTTTATTACACTTCAGAGAAAAATGTTAGTCAGTCAAAAGTGTTCTTAGATAGAATCTGAAAGAATTATTGGAGCAGATTTTGCCTATGGTTATTCACCAAAACAGCAGAGCATATGCCTTTCAAGCAAACTATTCCCTGGTATTCCCTGGTAGCATCCTTGCTGAAGCACAGTTATGTTGTAGAATATATTCCCCTTACCAAAAAAAAAAAAAAAAAAAAAAAAAAATTAAAAAACAAAAAACTAAACCAAACAAGCAAACAAATCTTTCTAAATCTAGTAAGGATGATGTCTTGTTCTTACATCTTCTTGCGTTATCTATTTATAAAGAAGTGAGGGTTGCATGCAGGCATGGTAGGTCCCTTTTGCTGTAATGTACCACCAGAAAAATACTTCAGTAGCAGTTCTATCACTCGGCTTCTTACAGGGCCATGACCTCAATTCAAGAAAATGCTTAACTGTATTTTGTTTGTCCTGTGGAGATGCTGTAAACTTCACTGCAGAACTTCTGTATTTTGAGAGGTGCCTGTAGCTTACATAAGTGATGCAAAATGTTGTACTGTTTTAAATTTAATAAACATAATCATATCAAAATATATATTTCAGATAGGGGGAAGAGGCCATTAAAATTAAAGACAATCATTTAATCAGTTTCTGATAGCACTGTCTACTATGAAAAGGAATTCACATAGAATTCACATGAGAAATAATAGGACACCACAGTTTCCTTCGAAGGAGTTGTCAGTGACATTAGTCCTTGAATATACTACAAAGAGCATTTTTAATGTCAGATTTGTAGGAGAATTTTTGAGAGATCTACTACTTTTGTGATGCAAATTACCAACTGCATCATGGAAACATATTACACATTTGTTCATTTAAAAGTATAATGAACTATCCTGTTCCAGCACTGCTGGTTTGCATACTGTGGACAAGGAGAGGAGGCAGGGTATGAGAAGGACGTGAATAATGTTATGAGAATAAGTATTTTAGAAGAGTTTTTAAATGTATGATGTGATACAGTGATCTGTGAAAGAACATTGCATGTGGTATTATTGCAGGAAAAACTAGCAGAAATAATCAGACTACTAAATGGTACAAGATTATCAGATGTCTCTTGGAAACTCTGTGGAGTATTGTTTAGTTACATTTTTCTGCTTATAATAAATCTTTCTGAAGCATAATCCTGCAGTTGATTCTCTCACTGAAACTGGAAATTCAGGACCTGGAGGTAGTTGGGCTACACTTTGCCACTGACAGTATCATGTGTTGGATCCATGGGAATAAAAGGGCAATTGAGGTTTTCATAAAGCAGATGAATTTGTGTGTTAATGCTTGAAGTGGACCAATCTGTAATAGTCAGTGACATATATTTCTGTGTGTCTTGGCTAAAATCTGGACATGTCTTTATATGTACATATAGTTTTTTGTTATTTTCAGTCAGCAGAAAACATTTTGAATTGCAAATGAAAAAGTAAGCATGAGTTTATAGAATAAATATCACGGGTAGAAGAAAAGTTTTCAGCTACAGCTCTTTCATTGTTTTGAGTCTGATGCAAAATTCCAAGCTTATTCAATAGACAGACAGTGAATCTGCTTCTTCTTTAGAAATAACATTTATAGATACAGTAAGAATAGATTAAAGAATAGAAAGTTTTTCTGGAACACAGGGACATTGCATTCTGAGGAGGTAGCATGCTAGAAAATATTCCTGTATTTTAGATTGCTATAGTAATTCTAGAATATAACAAAGAGAATTGGAGATGAATCAAAAGTTCTTGAAAAAGAGAGTTCTCCTCAATAACAAAAATGAGTGCTAACCGTGCTAGAAAGCTTTTTCTGATGCATGGCTCTAAAAGCCTGAAAAAAAGCGCCAGAAAGTCAACCATATTCTGGGCTGCATCAAAAGGAGCATGACCAGCAGGTCGAAGGAGGTGATCCTGCCCCTCTACTCTGCTCTCATGAGACCTCACTTGGAGTATTGTGTGCAGTTCTGATGTCCTCAACATAAAAAGGACATGGAACTGTTGGAACAGGTCCAGAGGAGGGCCACGAGGATGATAAGGGGGCTGGAGCACCTCCCGTATGAAGACAGGCTGAGAAAGTTGGGGCTGTTGAGCCTTGAGAAGAGAAGGCTGAGTGGAGACCTCATAGCAGCCTTCCAGTATCTGAAGGGGGCCTATAAGGATGCTGCGGAGGGACTATTCATTAGGGACTGTAGTGATAGGACAAGGGGTAATGAGTTAAATCTTAAACAGGGGAAGTTCAGATTGGGTATGAAGAAGAAATTCTTTACTGAGAGGGTGGTGAGGCACTGGAATGGGTTGCCCAGAGAGGTTGTGAATGCTCCATCCTTGGCGGTGTTCAAGGCCAGGTTGGATGAGGCCTTGGGTGGCATGGTTTAGTGTGGGGTGTCCCTGCCCATGGCAGGGGGGTTGGAACTAGATGATCTCAAGGTCCTTTCCAACCTTAACTATTCTATGATTCTATACCATGTTTCTACATGGCACCATAATCTTGATGCGCAAAGTCATACAGATTCTAGAAGATGGCTTAATACATTATCTGCAAGGTGTATTTCTCAAGTTTAGACAGATTTCACACCTTGGAGACTTCATATCGTACACAGAAAATTAAAAAAGGATAGCCCACTGAGAAAAATAAACTTTTGTCCTTAGTGAAAGCATGGATTAGTCTTTCAGTGCCTGCCACACACATGCAGTGTTGTAGCAGGGGTTGGGCAAAACAGCCTTGAGTGGCTTACGGGAACATGCGTTGGTTTTTAATACTACTCCCTGAGTTTAGCTCTGCCTTAGAAGTCATCAGCCATAAAGCAAAATGATGATTAGCAGTGCTATTAATCCAAGAGGTGCTTCCACTGAAACATTTGAGAGAACCCAGACAGGCAAATAGTTCGCTTATTTATCATCTCCCTTGCTCTGTCTGGTTTTATCCCCATCTTGCATTAGCTTATTGAAATAAAGAAGATTTTAGGATTCTTGAGGTTTTGTAACCCTGCATCCTATGCGAAGGGCTCCAGGTGGCCTGTCTCCCCAGCCAAGCACCTATTCTCCTCCGTAGCTGGGGAGTTCAGAGACCTCAGTGAGCCTCCACTTTACAAAATTTAGAATTTGTGGGACTCCTTCTTGGCTGGGCCTAGGGACTGTTGGTGATCCAATCCCTATATGACAAGCAGCTGAGGGCCCTAAGATGCTGAGAGGTCCCATGGTTTATCCACATGACTGATATATAGAGAGCTGTGAAGCTGTCATCCTCAGTCATTCTGCAAAATGAGTGTTCAATTCAAGTCTCTTTGTGCTACTGAGCCCTATTGTGAGAGGGGAAAGCAAAAGGAAAAATAGAGTAAGAATGATGTTCCACGCTGGGGTGACAGAATACCCCAAATTAAAATCTCAAATTGTTCACAGAACTAGAAATCTGATTTCTAGTCAGCCTGTAGTGTGCTGCCAGTCTTATTTACAAAGCCATCATTAAGTGAGTAATTTGTCCAGGGGGGTTGTTTTGTAATAATTGTAAACTTAAGATTTCCTTTAAACTCCTTCTACCCGCCCCCATAAGAGATCTTATTTCAGGCAGCAACCAGGAAAATAGTACATATTTTCACTTGATCTCCACAATTATTATACTTTTACTGCACATGGATGCACTAAAAAACTATTCTTATACCCTTTTGTTGTCTGTTTTCCCCTCGCAGTCCCTTATCAAGGAAATAACTCCAGGTTTAATTTTTTTTCTGCTTTTAAATATTAAATCATACATTGACTTTAATGGGAGCAGAGATGGATAATGCTAAGTAGTTAATAATTAATGCTAAATAATTCCTAGCCTAATCTAAAATAAGAACATTCAGTACATCAAGAACCACCTTACATTGGTAGGGCTATTTAGTAGAGGAAAACCAAAATGAGCACAATATTTAAGTTTCTCTCTAAAACCTACTCATATCATTTTTCTGCCTTCTCTAAAGATTTTCCTTCCATCACCGTTTCTGATTTGTCATTAGGCCACCTAACTGGAAGGGATATCAAGAACTCTCCATGGGGGAGTCAGGCTTGCCAAACCTAAATGAAATGGAAGATTTTCAGAAAGGCAAATCGTTGAACCAGTTTGTTAATATGCATGCTGAGAGAAAGAAATAGATTCAAGATAAAATTATAGCAGGATGTTTTTTCTACTGCAACAATTTGTTACATACTTTAGATACTATAAAACCTGTTTAAAAAAACTGTTAAATTTAAAATATTTATGCAGTGCTAACTGCATTCCTGTGTCAGAAAAGTACTTTATTTATTAACATAGACACTGATATAGAAAATACTACAGTGTAGCCCATGCATTATACACTACCATTGTAAGAAGAGAATTTTTCATGCAAAAATGCTTAAAGCGTGTCTCACAACAGCATAAACAAGAGTCAGTTTTATAACTTCATTTTTCATGCTTTCTGTTCTATATGCTGGAGCTAATACAGTGTACACAAAGATTGCCTATGGCTCAAATGCATTTAAATACATTTCTAGCTTTAATTCTTGCTGAATATTCTTACTTAATATCGAATATACAAAATAAACTATTATTGAGATCTTTTGAAAGTCAGCTTGGATTGTTTTGGGAGGGGCAAAGTGGGCAAAGTGTTGGTTGGTTTAACCTTTGTGAACATCTGGATGATGTTCATATATAAAATACAGAGAGGGTGGAAATTCATGACGTTTGCCTGCTTTTTGAAAGAAGCTCTGTCCATGCCTTTTCTGTCTCTCTGCGTAATAGAAGCCTCATTTTTTGAGCCTGCACCCTCGCTGCTGCTTCTCTGACAATGTCAGTGTTGGCAGTTGACAAGTTGTTCGCCTCCAAGCTTAACATTAGTGTGATAGACATGTCTGTCATGCTAACAAAAAGTTTATCAGAGTCCTGGAGTCCTTGTACAAAAGAAGGCTTTTTATTTCTTTCTTTCCGTCTTTCCTTTTTTAATTGAACACAAAGTATGAAGGCTCATCTAAGTAGGAAAGATTCATCAAAATCTCTAATTAAATACATGACAGCTGGTGAATTAGAGCATTCTGTCTTAGCGCTGCCATCCTACAATACTTCATAATCCTAAGAGTCCAAAGTATGAATTAATTATGCTTGTAAGTATCCTGATACCCAACTAAAGGGGAAAAATAATCAAAAGCAACCCTAAAAGGTGTCTGAGAAAGTAGGCAGTACTGCTAATAAGGAGCAACTAGGACCAAATTACTTCCAGAGTACTAGACTTCTCTTTGAAGGTGCTTTGATGCAGGATATGCTTGTATTATAAGACTGTTTGGTTACAGAAAGTGCTTGTTTTAAAAATAATATGTTAAAAAGCATTTTTAAAAGTGTTGTAGTTTAAGCTCAGCCGTGAGCCCCACTCACCTGCTTGCTCCCCCTCCCCTGGTGGGAAGGGGAAGAGAATGAGAAGATAAAAGTGAGAAAACCCATGAGTCAAGGCAGTTTAACAGGTGAAGCAGAAGCCGTGCACACAAGCAAAGCAAACCAAGGGATTCATTCCCTCTTCCCGTGGGCAGGCAGGTGTTCAGCCATCCCCAGGACAGCAGGGTTCCATCACGTGGAACTGTGACTTGGGAAGACAGATGACATAATTTCAAATATCCCTCTCTTCCTTCTTCTTCCCTCAGCTTTACATGCTAAGCATGATGTCATACGGCATGGGATATTCCTCTGCTCAGTTGGAGTCAGCTGTCCTGGCTGTGTCCCCTCCCAAATCCTTGTGTACCCACCTCAACCTTCTTGCTGGTAGAGTGAGGTGAGGAGCAGAAAAGGCCTTGAGACTGTGTAGGCCCTGCTCAGCAATAACTAAAACATCCCACTGTTATCAGTACTGATTCCAGTGCAGATCCAAAACACAGCCATTCACAAGATGCTGGAGAGAAAATCAACTCTCTCAGCAAAACCAGCACCAACAGCCAGGTGTTAAATATCAGTCCCTACTAGCTAGCAGAATAAAATGTTATAATCCTCAGCTTTGCAAAGATAGCAAAGTCATAGTTTTAGAGTAGTCCTGTTGTCTTCAAGAAATGGAAGCTTAGAGACAAATTTGTGCAGATGCTCATGTGTTGTAAGTTTGTTTATATTTGCTCATGAAGAGGTTTTGGTTGCTTGTTGTTACTTTAAAGGAATAGCAACAGAACTAAAGTAGGAATTTTTATACTGTGGAGTTGAGTGGATTTAGAATATTGTTAAACTGAAATATTCCAGGTTTGGGGCATTTAATTTTTGAACATCAATAACCAAAGTCTAGATGTTCCACTGAAAGTAAAGGATTTAAAAATCTTTGCTCCATCCATAATCTAGATCTGAGAAAGAAATTTCAAAGGAAAAATTTACGGGCAGCTTGAGTGGTTTGGATTAATATTGTTCTCAGTTTGATTTTTCTCCCCACCGTGTCAAGACTGAGGGCTTTTCTTTCCTAAGGCTTTCTAACTTGAAGTCTTCTAATTAAAATATATCTTACAAAGCATGAAGGATGTATCATTATATTTCTATTCCTGTGCATTTTGAACAAAATATGACTTGTATGACAGGTCTCAGAAGCATTTCAGCAGCTACCTTTTGTAGCTTTTTTCTGGTTTCCAATGTGCACCTCAGAATATTTCTTTTCTTTACAATTTACATTTCTGCCTGTTGATTCATTGAGTTATTGGTTATTCAAAGGCTATGCAATTACATTGAGGACTTGTGTGTTCTTGGCATTTTGGATATCCTCAAAATCGACAGAGTGAATTCTTTTTGTGAGGGTTTTTTTCTCATTTTGGTCAGCAGATGGTGAGATGTTAGTATAATGACCCAGACAGAGGAGATGATTAATTTCAGGCAAATTCCTGGAAGTTCACATACTCCTGAGTCAAGAATGCTTCTTTGGCGATATGTTATAGCTGTCTTTTGAAGTTGCCTTCTTTCAGTCCACTGAAATTGCTATTTATTAACACAGTGCTTAACTAACATTGTTTATGAACTAGCATCTGATTACTGTTGGCAATCAAGAAACCTGAATTAAAGTACACTTCCTGAAATACAAGTGTTGGATGCTTTTTACCTAGCTAAAATGAGAGGAGAAAGAATCCAAACATATCTCATGATTAAGAAGTCTTCAAAGAAATCAACAAATTAATTATATTCTATTTGTATCAAATACAGCATTACTGAGAAAGGCATCCATTCAATGGTATGCTTAAATGGAGAAAGAACCACTCAAAATCTTTTAAGTCAACTTATTTCTCTCTTAAAGAGTTTTGGGGTTTTTTCACCTAATCATTCTGTTAATCTGCCATTTTTTTAAAAGACGTTGTGGAAAAGACTGCTGATCTTGGATCACTCTCCACAAGAAAGACTTTCACGAAGTAAGACATTCTGATCATTCTGGTGGGCTGAATAATACCTTGCTATAATCCTGAGAAATGCTTGACAGGAGATTCTCCGTTGCATTCTCCCATTACCTTTAGTCAGAAAATTACTCAGATTTGTCCTTTTTTTTTGTAGGCTTTGATTTTTATTTATTTTTTCCTTTTAAAAATGGTGGAAATATTTGTGGGTTCTTTGGTTTGGGGGGGGGATTTTTTTTTTTCTTTTTACCCTGTAACGTGCTTTCTAAAAATGAATGTCATATTATAATGGAATTATTCAGGTTGGAAAGAACTCTGGGAAGTCCCTAATCATTTTAGCTCAGAAGGCAGTCAGTGTGGTCAGGTATGATTTATCTTTGTAAATCTATGACAGCTCTTCCTGGTTTTGGCTTTCCTCCTACCCTGCCTGCATGCTTCAACAGTGAGCTCATCTGTCTTCCTCCTTTGTAGCCTGTCTTTGCTTTTGCCTCCAGTGTACATCCTATTTTGCTGGAGATCAGTCATGACTTCCCTGCTCCGCCAAGTCAGTGTCCTGCTACATCTATGCTTTTTCCTGAATACCTGGAGAGACTGTTGTGTTTGGAGGGGTTTGTCCTGAAAGACCTGCTACCTGCTGTGAGCTCTTTTGCCCTTCAGAAATGCCTGGGATCCTCTTTAGCAAATCTCTGAATGAGCCAAATCTCGTTTGTCCACATGGCCTTTAATTTCTATTATTCCTATCTACACATGACTCCCCAGGCTCCTTATCTGGACTGTGCTTTACAACCACTATCAAACTGTCCACTGAAAATGTTGTCATGACACATCATGTCATACACTGGCCCAGTGCAGAATAGCTGGTGATGTAAGAGAATGGGCGTATTATTCACTTCCATAAGGCAGCAAGTCAGTTCAGCCAGACACATTTCAATCTTGAAGTATGTAGAATATTTCAGTTGATTTTGACATTGAGATGTATGTCTGAATAGATAATGTCATAACATTTCTGTTGAATACACCAAAGCGGAAAAAAAAGTATACATTAAAATTTGCCTAAACTTCATATAGGATGAAGTGGAATGAAATGAATATACATATGTCAGAAATTTTGATAAAGAACTTTAAATTTTCTGTTAGGTTTAGTTAACAGTTAAAGTGCCAGTAGATGGCACTCAGGAATCTATAATGGTGTTACATGTGGGGCTTTCTATGACCAATGCAGCTTGATGTGTTGCCGTGCTGTGTGCGGCACCTACCACACACCAGGGCTTTCCTGACTTCGAGTGCATAGAGATACTCATGTGTAATGGGAACAACTGATTGATACCAGAGATGAGAGACATGTGGCATGTCTGTAGCATGTTACATCCATATGTGACTGGGAAGGTAACGAAGACCTGATTTGAATGTTCTGAAATAACTTAATGTAAAAAGAGCAGCACTATTGATTATATAGTAAAATATTGTGCTGGTTTATTGTCTTTTGTACTGGGATCTAATAATGCTGTCCAGTGGCATAGATTGCATCATATAATCAGTTTTCAGTTTTGAATACAGCTACCAGCAGGAGACTTCAGAGTCTGTAATTAAAATGTAAAAAAAAAAAAAAAAAAAAAGCCTAGCCCAACCCTAAAACAAGAAAAAAAACCCACAAGAGTTCAGAGATAATAAAGGCTGAAAAACCTTTATTTTCCTCTGAATTACTCTGCTGAGGAAAGCTGAATATTATCTGTCTTTAAACATCCACTTCTTTGAGTTGTTTGAATCTTGGGTTAGATCACCATTTCCATCTTAGTGCAGAAAAATAATACAGATAATAAAATAGTACAGATAATAATTTGAATAATCTGTGTTGGTACCTATGGGATTTTTCCGTGTTGCAGTATAACACAGGGAAACTTTCTTCTGGTTCTGATGAGGTTTAAAGGAACCTAGGTTTTTTGCAAGCAATGATAAACATTTTGCGGTGGCCTCTTTACAGGTACCACTGGACTTTTCTCCCTCTAGGTGCATGTTTTGTACACTGTCTTGGGGGGCCTACAAGGATGTTGGGGAGGGACTATTCATCAGGGACTGTAGTGACAGGACAAGGGGTAATGGGTTCAAACTTAAACAGGGGAAGTTTAGATTGGATCTAAGGAAGAAATTCTTTACTGAGAGGGTGGTGAGGCACTGGAATGGGTTGCCCAGGGAGGCTGTGAATGCTCCATCCTTGGCGGTGTTCAAGGCCAGGTTGGATGAGGCCTTGGGTGACATGGTTTAGTATGGGGTGTCCCTGCCCATGGCAGGGGGGTTGGAACTGGATATCTCAAGGTCCTTTCCAACCCTAACTATTCTATGATTCTATGATTTATGTCCCTGGCTTCTACTACCTTGGAATTGTGTTTTATCATCTTTAGCAACTGATCTGAAATGAAAAGATAGAACTAAGAAGGGTCTAGCCCTGTAATCACAGGTTAAGGTCCTATATTTGTAAACTTGCAAAACTCCACCATTTGCTGGTTTTGGAAGGCTGTGTCAGAGGCTTGCTTGTTCAGTGGTTACAAACCTTATATTAGGAATCCTGAGCTTATTCTTGGACTGTTTATCTGGTTTTACGCAATGTTATTTAGTTTTAATAGCTTTCCCTCTTCTCTTGTCTGCACTTTTCTTTGGTATTTTTCACATATATCTTCTCAGTAGGCATAGTCCGCTTGTGTTTTGTTACTAAGCAAACTAAACTCATCATGATCTCATGAGGAAGATCGTCTTCCCCAATGATTCTACATTATACTGATGATATTATTTATTCCCCTTTTTTTTCCCTGTATTGCCACTTTGCAATAGCACCTTAGGAAAAACCCCTGCATAACAACATATATTTGCAATCCTTTTACATGGACACAATTGTTACTGTAGTCCTATGCTATGTAAATCTTGAGAAAAATTTGTCTGTGTGGGTAACTTTTTTCTATCCATTTACATCTGATTGAACTGTCATTCTCCATAGCCAGTCCAGAAGTAGCTCTTCCATTAATATAATTTTCCTTGGCTTACATGTCTGAAATAGGTCTGGTGAATTGTTCTTTCAGTGTCCATTTTCTTTAAGTGTGGAGGGATGCTAAGCACTGTGTAAGTCTGAAGTCAGCAGAAGTGAACCTTCTCTTTTGTGACTGATCACTGCTCTGGGCTCCATACAGCACTGTACCTTCAGGCCATGCTGCTGGTCAGGGTGGAACACGTTTTGAAGCAAATGGTTAAATCTTACTGGGTCTAAAGATAAAGAAAATCTCTGAAGTTATTCATATGCCCAAATGAACTACTGAGCCATGGTCTTAGTCCAGAAAGTCCATGCACATGTGAGACTTTCCAACAGTGGTAAAATCAGTTATTTGTAACAAGTCCAGACAAAGGATCACTGAGGACACCTGGGCAGCCTAAGCCTGAGGATCTGTACCAGGCTTTTGAAAATGTACTAGAGAGGCATGAACAAATTTTTACTTATTTTTTAAAATGCAGATGATGATTTGTTTGAAATATCCTGAACCATCAGCTTGGCAGGATCTTGATATGCTTTTGTTAGCTAATCAAAGACAGATTGCAGTTGGGAGCCATATCTAAATTTATTAAGAAAATTAATAGACCATTTAAATTTTACTAGAATTAGGCTAAGATACAATAAGCATTTGCACCGGAGATATTCATTAGCTATACCATTGACCCAACGCCTGCATGTGGAATGAGAAATTGACATCTAGATTTGGATGGAGACAATAGTGCTAATAATGTGAGTTTGAATCATTAGGAAAAAAAAGACTAATATTATACATGTGTCAGATTTTATTTTTCATATTAATCCATCTGTGTATATTATGGCCTGCAAAGTCAAGGTTTAGAGGGTTATGTTGGCCTAAGCCAGGATTTTTGCTTCCTTTTCTGTTCTGTAAGTCTGTATATGCTCTCACTATAGGAGTGAATTTTATTTATTCATTTATTTATATAGCAGTTTTGGAAAGTGATCAGGTTGGTGAGTGTTGAGAAGCTAATTGTGTTTTTCCCTAAATGCATCAGTCTTTCTGAGTTAGATTACCACAAAAATAGATACTTGCAGAATTTTAACACACTGTTCATGGGAAATAAGCCTGCATGATAAGCTGTGTCTGCCCTATGTTGATATTTAAAAATATATTAAAAATTACCAAACCCCCATTTTTAAAAGGTCCATATTGCTTACAGCTGAATGATACTTCCTTGAGGTTAGTTTTCCCTTTCAGAGAAACTATCTTAGCAGTCTTTACTAGGAATAAATGAGTGCAGTTGGGATCAGTTCTCCCAAAAGTACTGTTCAGCACTTTAAAGAAGATTATGTAACTGAAGTTCAATTATTTTTAAACTATTTTTTCTGTCTTGGAATTATGACCATGATCAACAGTGAATTCTGTATAGGACTGACTTGCAAGATACAAAAATTCTGAACTGGAGAGTAAGGAGGCCTGTATTTATAAACCTGATCATTTGTGTCATTCACAAGTCTGTGCAGTGCTGAATTTACCTACTGTATCTTAGAAATAACTTTAGGAATGGCATTGATAATTTGTTGTTCTGTGGTTGAGGGACAAGAATACGGATTAACAGTGTTTTCAGTACAGTCTGTGGTTTTCGTTACACATAGCCAACCAGCTTCAACTCCATTCACATATTAACTATCCTGTGATACAGGCAGCAACCAAAACTATTTGGCTTAACAAAAATGAGCCATTACTTTTGGGCATCAACTTTCTGCTACTTATTCTTTTCAGTAACTGTCTGATTCTCTGGTCAATTAGGATCAGGGAAGAATTTCATTAAGGTGCATGGATTCAAGATTCTTGATGCATCATGCAGTGATTGTGGCAGCTGTGTGTAACTATTGCTGCAGTTCTTATGTGAAGGGCCGGCTAGTCCTCAGGTGAGGTTAATGGAGGCTGTCATGGCCTGGGGCAGCAGCCTTTGCTTCCAGTCTTGCTATGTCTCCTGGGAATGTTCCTTCCCTTGCACTACTGCCCAGCTCTCCATGTCTCTGAAAGTGCAAGCCATGGAGCTGAACTATTTTGGGTTTGGGCCATCTGGCTTTCAATATCTGTCATTTCTTTGTGGAATCCAAATGAGTTTGGTCCCCTGGTAGGTGCTGGACACCAACAGAAAGCAATACAGTTGACAGTAGTGGCAGCAGTTCAGGACCGACATTTCAAAGCAAGCCACTGTTTATCTGCCAGCTCTAATACAATGTTTACAGTTACATTAGAGTGGCAAAGCAAAACTTAGGTGAGTGAATGACACTTCTCTCTCTGGTCCACAGCTTCCAAGGTTTCTTATCTTCCTTTCTTGCTGCTCTGCATACACAGTTCTTATGCTATATTCCCTTCACACTCTTGCCAATTCACATGTTCTGCGTTTGTGGCTGCCAGTTCTTAAAACCTTTGTGTCCAACTCGCTGGTCATCTGAGCCAGCTCTGTCTCATAGGCAGGCAGCTTTTCTAATCACTCATTCCCGTCAGGCTAAGCAAGCCCACAGCCTTGTCGGTTTTGCCATTCTTTTATTCCAGCAGACTTTAATCCCTTCAGTCCCAGTAGGTAAAAGCAGATAGTGAGTGAACTGAATCATTTTCATTCTATTTAAGAACGATAAGAGATATTTCCACAGGAGCTGGTGGCTGCTTTACAACTGGTAGGAGAGGCTATAAAAGAAAGAAATTAATGTTCTTCATTTTTATGTAAGTTTTAGCTTACTCACACTATATACTTCATAGCTTATTTTGTTTCCTATGATATTCAGGCCAATAAATAGTGATCACAGACACTGACCAACCTTTATGACTGGTACAAAGCAACAAATCTTTGAAAGCTTCAGTGTTTCATCCTGAGGAGGAGCAATCATTCTTCTAATGTTTCTCCTTCCTATTGAAGACTGAGGTAACTTTTCTGCTATTGCAGGCAGAGCTGACATCTCAGAAATTTATAATTGCAGTCATTA
The DNA here is from genome assembly GCF_963264785.1 of Psittacula echo. Lineage (NCBI taxonomy): Eukaryota > Metazoa > Chordata > Aves > Psittaciformes > Psittacidae > Psittacula > Psittacula echo. The sequence goes on from NC_137739.1 coordinate 12,504,097, forward strand.
CTCCAAATCTTGCAAGTTATGTTACTAGTAGAGAGGCAAAAGGTGGGCTAGCGGTGTATGTATAATTCTAAGTGTGCCTGCCCTTTTTCATTTCACTCGGGCTTGGCCTGTCGCAGGGGTATGTGTAAAACTCTGTAAGGCAGAGATCTCTAATCTTACTGAGCAATCATTCCGGTGCTGGAAGGATGTTAATGATGTTTTACCACCTAAGAGGGTGATGAAAGAAGAGCATTTGAACACCTGAGCATGTATAATTTAAATGTAATAAAATCACAATATGAGTTCTAAGTAGAAAAATTAGCATCACTAATTATTGCTTGCTGATTATTGCTGTAAGCTTTTTTTTTATTTAAATACATGCTACTAGTGGATTCAGGTGTCAGGATAAATACCTGACACCACGGGTACTCAAATCTCTGGCTGGCACCAACTTCAGATCTTTCTCTGTCTGTCAACTGTGTGCTGCACAATTTGATTCAGGGTTGCTCAGAGGGAAATGCTGGGCAGCAGGTGGGCATCTGAGAGTCCTCATTAGAAAGGGAACCAACCTGGGTTTATTTATTAGTCTGTCATGGAAGTGTACAATATGAAACAGACCAGACTATCATAATTAGCATGTTGTGCAGATAGGAGGAGAGATGAGAACAAGAGATGAGAACGCTCAACACTCACATTGCATGTGCTACTCCTACGGTCATGCCTTTCCTGTTGAAGACAAAAGTTGTAAATAAGAGAAGTAGAAAAAGCTCCTTTGCTGCTGCAGGAAGGCCTCAAGGTTACAAAGCGCATGTGTGACATAAATGCAGTAGAGCCTTTTAATTAGATTCTTTCACCAGAACTCCTGACCTTCTGTGTAGCGCATTAATGTATTTTACTAATTATAAATGCAATTAAAAAGTACTGAAATAAAATTAGGCTGATCTATCTAATTTACATTAAGCACTTTCAAATTATGCAGATTTTCAAAGTCTTTTTCTTTCTTTCCTTTTATTTTTTTTTTCCTTCCAATTTATGGTTCAGGAAAAAATTGTCTGCATTAAAACAGCTGGAAAACAACCTTGTAGCAAAACAAATTTCTTTTCTGTGATTATTCACAGTGTGTGAGTTAATTTTCTAGGCAGTAATACGCTTAGCTATCATTAGGATAGTGGCTCATATCATAGAACCCATATGTGCATTGGATGCAGTGGTGGTTAGTATATAGGGTGTGTGCTTCTCTATTTTTCCTTATGGAATTGGGTTCAGAGGCTAACTAGGAAAGAAATACTGATAAAATGGTCAAAACCAACAGAGATTTATAAAGAGTAAAGAAAGATCAAAAGGAGTGTGCAAATAATCCAGGCAAAACATCTGGTGTTCAGTCATTAAAACAGGCTGACTGTTATCTCTGCCATCTGCATTATTTTGGTAATACCTTCATAGTATTTTTGAGTTTGAGATATGAAAGTAGAAAAATAACAACATTTCATTATTATTTATGTCAGGCATCTAAATGACAGTAGGCACTGTGCAGAGAACATAACACAATCCTTACCCTGAAGAGCTTGTGATCTAATTTTAGATGGGCTGCAGAAACAGAGGGTAACACTAAGAATGAACATAGATAGGAAGCACCAGTCTTAGAGCAGGAAAATGTGTAGAGCTGCTCAGGCATTTTAGTTCATATTGTTAATCCTTAAACCCTTTCCATAATAAAGGATTACTTTCTCGTACGTGAATGTTTTAACAAAAATTCTCTAGTTTTTCACTTTAAAAAAAGAAGCAAAGTACCTCAGGTTGTTTGTTCTATTCTATCCCTTACCTAAAAAAGTAATGTAAGAAAGTAGTGGAGAAGAATTAAAACTGAAATATAAATAGACAAGAGGAAACGAACAAATTTGATGTTTGTTTCAAGCCAGATGCCATGCATTAAGACCATACTGGTTTTCTGCTTACATTTTTTTTTGTGTGTATGCTTTGCTTGTTATTGGTGGTTGTTTTTTAAATATCTGAAGGGTGGTATCACAGGAAGCACTGTGATGGGGCTTCCTTAGGGATGATTTGTTTCATCTATAAGCGACTAAAAATGTAAAGGACTAGGAAAGCATGTGAACTGGTTTGTTTGTAAAATATGAAATTTTAAGAATCCTTATTTCTTAAAATTTCTTAAAATTTTAAGAATTTTGAGATTTTAAGAATCTCCCCTTCCCTCCCCCTGATCATTTTACTGCTTGGCGAATGGCAGGTTTCCTCACTCTTGTCTATATAGCAAGCACTGTGCTGCTTAAACCAGTGATTCTAAACTTTACCTAGTCACAGAGTGCCGCCATCTTGTAAAAATCTCAGTTTCTCAACATATGTAGCCCATATACCTCAGTCTTCACTGTCAAAGGCTCTGACTGCACCACCCAAGTCTTGGAAGGCGAACGCAGGGACTGTGAGAATGAAGACATAAGGCCCACTGTAGGAGAGGATCTGGTTCGGAACCATCTTAAGAACCTGAATGTGCACAAGTCCGTGGGACCTGATGAAATCCATCTGCGGGTCCTGAAGGAGATGGCGAATGAAGTTGCTAAGCCACTGTCCATCATATTTGAAAATCATGGCAATCAGGTGATGTTCCCGACAATTGGAAAAAGGGAAATATAACCCCGATTTTCAAGAAGGGGAAAATGGATGACCCAGGGATTTACAGACCAGTCAGTCTCACCTCTGTGCCTGGCAAACTCTTGGAGCAGATTCTCCTGGAAGGCATGCTAAGGCACATGAAAAAGAAGGAGGTGGTTGGTGACAGCCAGCATGGCTTCACTAAGGGGAAATCCTGCCTGACCAATTGGGTGGCCTTCTATGATGGGGCTATAGAACTGATGGACAGGGGTAGAGCAGTTGACGTCATCTGCCTGGACTTCTGCAAAGCGTTCAACACTGTCCCACATGACATCCTTGTCTCTAAATTGGAGAGACATCAATTTGATAGGTGGACCACTTGGTGGATAAAGAACTGGCTGGATGGCCGCACGCAAAGAGTTGTCATCAATGGCTCAATGTCTGGCTGTAGACCAGTAACAAGTGGTGTCCCTCAGGGATCGGTGTTGGGACCGGTCTTGTTCAACATCTCTGTTGGTGACATGGACAGTGGCATTCAGTGCGCCCTCAGCAAGTTTGCCAATGACACCAAGCTGTGTGGTTCAGTTGATAATGCTGGAGAGCAGGAATGCCATCCAGAGGGACCTCGACACGCTTGTGAGGTGAGCTGATGCCAACCTTATGAAATTTAACCATGCCAAGTGCAAGGTCCTACACCTGGATGGGAGCAATCCCAGGCACAGCTACAGGTTGGGCAGAGAAGAGATTCAGAGCAGCCCTGCAGAGAAGGACTTGGGGGTGTTGGTTGATGAGAAAATGAACATGAGCCGGCTTCAGTGTGTGCTCGCAGCCCAGAAAGCCAACTGTATCCTGGGCTGCATCAAAAGGAGCATGACCAGCAGGTCGAAGGAGGTGATCCTGCCCCTCTACCCTGCTCTCATGAGACCTCACTTGGAGTATTGTGTGCAGTTCTGGTGTCCTCAACATAAAAAGGACATGGAACTGTTGGAACAAGTCCAGAGGAGGGCCACGAGGATGATCAGGGGACTGGAGCACCTCCTGTGTGAAGAGAGGCTGAGAAAGTTGGGGCTGTTGAGCCTGGAGAAGAGAAGGCTGCGTGGAGACCTCATAGCAGCTTTCCAGTATCTGAAGAGGGGCTATAGGAATGCTGGGGATGGACTCTTCATTAGGGACTGTAGTGACAGGACAAGAGGTAACGAGTTAAAACTTAAACAGGGGAAGTTTAGATTGGGTATGAGGAAGAAATTCTTTACTGTTAGGGTGGTGAGGCACTGGAACAGGTTGCCCAAGGAAGTTGTGAATGCTCCATCCCTGGCAGTGTTCAAGGCCAGGTTGAACTGATCCTTGGGTGACATGGTTTAGTGTGAGGTGTCCCTGCCTAAGGCAGGGGGCTTGGAACTTAGTGATCTTAAGGTCTTTTCCAGCCCTAACTAATCTATGATTCTATGATTCTATAACTTAAAATCTAATAGCTATTTTGAAGTCAAGTAAATAGCTTACAATAGAGAGTTGCACTATTTAACTTCAGACATTCTACTTGATGCTCATGTTCTCTGCACTGATAAGTGGAGAAAGGAATGTACCTATCTTGAAATCACCCTCTACAAGGAAATACGTGTCCTGTACATGTGAGATAATAATCATGTGGAAATCGAAACACAGGGAATTAAGAGCCCTTACCTCTCTCAGAAAGAGTGTTATTTTTGGGAAAGCAGCAGCTCCTATTCTGGAGCATGGCCAGTGCTCCTTAACAGAACATCCTTTCTCTGGTCTCTGTGAGGAGCCACTTACCAGGAGTCAGAAAATGTTGCTAAGTAGAACAGCAAGAATTCTCTTGAAAGAAAGTGTCAGCAGGTCCCAAATTCTACTTTGTTCAGATCAATTTTTAGGCTGGAAGTGCCTTTTACAGCTTAAAAACTTGGAAATAGTTGCTCCTCTCAGCAGCATTACATTCTCAGTTAATAGTATCATAACATACTATGCTTGGAAGAAGCAATTTGCAAGCCATCTTTACCTTACAGATCTGTTGGCATTATGAATCTAGTTATTACCTATAAAAATATTCACTGGTACCACTTTACTGTTTGAAACATTAGAATGGAACAGCATTTTGGTGTCTTTTGGCACAGGATTATATGTGTAAGCAGGAATTGCTGGAGATTTTTGCAAATTCCTGCTCAGTGTTTGGGATTGTGTGAGAGGACCTGAAATATTTGAGATGTTTTGCTTTGAGTTTTTTCCTCCCCCAAAACCAAATATCTGTATTCTTCTTCCAGAAATACAGGTCAGTGTGCAAGTAGGATGGGCAGGAGTCTTTTGTGCCAAGCTGTCTTCTGTGCTAACAAAAAGAATACATCAATCTGTTGGAAAGACTGTTGAATTAGAAAAAAAGAAAGATGAGATTTAAATAATCTAAATAAAGTCTGTTTAAAAGCATATTAATCTGTTTTCTATTTGAAATGTCATGTGCAAAAGCTTTCAAGGCACCCAGCAAAATGGTAAGTGAAGCTTTACAGGATCTGCAGTGATATCTGAGAGCCAAAGTGCTCTTGGTAATAACTCACACATGGCCTTGATAATAGAATCTTTTACTGAAAGAACAAATGTCTTGACTGAGATGCTGGATTTACCCTTCTCAGTGTTTCAAAAAAGAGGTATATGATCATTAAAGCCCTCTTGGTAGAAAGGCAGAGAGGAGTTTTGGTAGTTTGAGAGTCACAGCTCTGCAGTAACAGCTGTACCTGAGGCTGACTTGCACTATGTGAGATTCTGAACCCCTGGGATCTGGTATCAGCTGCTATAAATTGACACAACTCTATTTATTTAAATTAAGTCTCAGCAATTTACACAAACTGAAGATATGGCCCATTATTTCTTCATGCCTGCTCTAGCAATGAATCCAAATATGTGATTAAGAACATAAGAATGCTCATTACAGTTAATGCCATGTGCTTAAAGCCATGAGCTTAAAGTTAAGCAGGTATTTGAGTGCCTCATGGTATCAGCATCAGAAAGCAGAGCTGCCCAGTGCCAGCCAAGATGTTGTTATAGCAGTTGCTTTGAAAGGAATCTTGATTTGTGGTGAGCAACTTTCATGTTGGCCAGCATATTGACAGCTGGATTAACTGTTGTTTGCAGTATTTTTCTTCTGCCTCAAAATATTTCTTAACTTATGTAATGGATGTAGGAATAAGGAGAGAAGAACATTGAACAGTTTCCTTAATGGTAACCTTTCTGACTGAATCTGATTTTTCTTAATCCAAAACAGAAGTCTCAAGTTCTCTTCCGAGCCTGCCTTTGAGGCACAGTAAGCTCTTGGTTGCTCACATAATCCTATGGGTCTAATGTTTATGAATTTTTTAAAATAACACTAGCTACCATTTTGATTTTGTCAGTATGTCTATATATACACAAATACACAGTGCAGTGAGGCATTAAAAGCAGAGTGCAGCTTGCAGTGCTGTGTGCGCCTGGCAGTAGCAGCCAAGGCACTGCATCCTGAGGTTCATGTGGGTTGAAAGACCTTTCTTGAAGTAAGTGTGTGCCTGTGAGGATTGTGTTGGTGCCTTGACTGACCTGAATTCCATGTAGCTGTAGTGCTCCTGCTACCAGTAGCTGAACAGACTCATTTGCTATGTCTGTAAGAGCTGCAGCCGCACTTTTGACAACAACCAACATCTGTAGCATGACATGAACTGTAGAGTACTTATACCCATTATACCTGCAGCTTGCAAGCATAGCAAATAGCCAAGAACCTAATCTCTCTAAACAAGTAATTTTACAAGCAGTTAATGTAATACATTTGATTCACATTATTTTTTATCAGTTATACCTTACAACATTCTCTATAACCTACCTTTGCAAGCCTCAGCTAAGATAAAGGTAGCATAGGTAAGTGTAAAGAAAATGTTTCCAGCTCTTCTTTGCTAACCAGTCTGAGTGGCATCCACCTTCTTATCCCTGTGACTGAGCTTCACTTCACCAGACACAAACACTTAGCAGGTGTTTTCATCATGACATTAATAATAAGAATTGACATGTTCTAAATGAGGAATCCCTTGTTGTGCTGGTAGCACTGATGGATATGTGGGGAAATTGACAGCTTCTGAAAAATGTTTTTGCCATGACCAGCACTTCTCTGACAGATTTTTAATGGCTCTCACAGAACTCTCACTAACTTGAACACCTTTGCAGATGAAGTGGAAAGTGGTGAAATATGCTGCTTTAACACTTTTCAAAGTTAGCAAAGAAACAGGGAATTACTCTGAATTTTGCTTCTAAATCACAATCCTTTTTTTTTCCTGAAAGTATTTTTTCTTCTATCAAAACTAAAAGACTGTAATGAATTAGCTAGGGGGGCAAACGTTTGTTGTGATTCACCAGGACTGAACTATATAACCCCCATTAACCTGAGTGGGAACCACAAAGCTCATGCTGCTCATTTAGATGGAAATATCCCCCTGCTCACCAGGGATCAATTGCACTGTTACCTGGTTTCAGTGTCTCATTCAATATGGGAGTCACTGTCATGACCTTGTAAACCTTGGACTATGAGAAAGGGAGGACAAAGAAAATGGGGCTATGAGAAGAAAGATCAAATAAAAATGTAAGCTAAAAAAATGGAGAGTAGAAGTTATGAAGGTTGGTATGAAACTCATGTTAGAAGTTCATACAAAATGTATTTGCAATTAAATCAGAAGTCTCCTTTGCAGTTCAATGTGATACTGCAGAAAATCGATACAAAGATAACAGTATATAGCATTCAGGTGGTTCTGAGAATTCTTAAATTTGAACTAATTTTGCAGGAGCAATGTGTTAACTAATTTTTTTTTAATTGCCTAAGAAGGACAGAATAAGACAATGATTTTTATATATTCTGAGTTTTAGTTTCTCTTGCCCATGTTAAACATTGCAGACATAAACCTGAGCTGCTAAGGCTGGTGTTACCAGAAGAGCCTAAATGGAATAGATGCTCATCTCTTTTTGAAAGTCAATTAAGCTTATGTGCCTAAATCCTGTGTTTATGTTTGAATCCCAGTCGATAGTTTTATTGAAAAAGATCTCCAGTTGCTTTTTGAAGTGATAGGAGAATTGTGATTAAGTATAGTGAAAGCTCAGTTCTATGCTGACATCTCTTATCTCTCACTGATGAAAATAACAAGCCCCCAACAGTATTCTGTAGTTAAGAAAAGGGATCAGAGAGGAAACAGCAAGGCTAGCATTATAGGAAGAACATGTTTATTGTGGAGAGTTGTTGAAGTTTCTATTTATGATTTGAGGCTGCCCACTGCAGATAATAAAGGAGATGTAAAAGTTATAATTTAAATAAATGTTGTGCTGCCATAGACATGATTTCCAGTATTACAGTCTGCTTTATTAATACTGAAATAAGACCTCCTGTCCTCACTTCGAGGGCAGCAATCTTAAGGCTAACACAGGAGAAGCTGTACTGGTTTCCAAACATCTCTCACAGCCAGAAAATTCCAACAGAACTATAGATAGAAATTAGGAAAATTGTTTCCAGTAGCTTATTTTTCATGCCTGGGAATAACGGTATTTTTCAGCTCATCATAAGACTTGACAATTCAATGCCCAGAACAGTAACACTCCAAACGCAATTTTGTCTACTGCTTTTATAAAGAAGAGCTCTTCTGAAATTCCTACCATAACTAGTTCTAAAGCATAGTATGCAAGGACTACATAAATGAGAATAAAGTTGCCCTGATTGATAAATGATAGGTAACAGTGACATCCGGGAAAAAAATGGAACTCCATGCTATTAGCCAAATTGTTTCTTTCCAGCTCAACAGAGGTTCATGGTATAAAGGCAAAAGGAAATCCTTCCCAAAAGGATTTCTTTTTTTAGGTTTACCAGATGACAGGTGTTATGATACACGACTCTCCCTTGGGTTTATTTATTTTTCAGTTAGATGAGGGTGTAAGTTGTCAGCTTGGCCAAATGTGGACCACCACTGTTCTCTTTCTTAAACAAATGCTGAGACTAAGAATTCATGGAAAGGTTCTTACTCAGAAGATCACTTCCTAGTGTGCCTCACCAGGAAACTGTTTGCTTCCTACAGAAGTCTGTAAGGGCCATCACAACATTGTGTAGCAGCCACAAGCCTCTACACTGACATTTCCAGTTCTGTGTTCTAACAAGAAGACTTAATTGGCGCTGTGTCCTATACAGTGCCATCTCTTAGTCCTTTGTTGTGAGATTTAATCATATTTCAAGCAGTTTCTAGCACGATGGAGGCAGGCATACACAGTTTTCATTTATCTCAGTCTTTTCCTCCTCTCGCAGCAATCACAGATCAGTGAAAAGTATATGAAAGATCTTGACGTCAATCCAGTTTATCAAACTGCCACCTAGTCCTCTGTTAGGATGGCTTCTCCTGAATCAATTTCTCCTTACCACAATGTAAACAGGTCTTCTAGTTTGGCCTCATTGCAAACAAACAGCTTATTGATGCAAGACGGAAGGTGACCTTCTTGAACATCTGAATCCTCGGATTACACATCTCATTGACCGCAAGTCCTCAGTCTAGACTCCAAGAGAGTCCACAGTACAGAGGTCAAGAACCAGTATCTGCTGAAGGAGTTGGGTTTAGACAGCAAAGGTAAATATCATCCTTTTGAGCAGATTTAAAAGATAATGGCACCAGTGCTATAGAGCTTGGGTTGCTGATACAGTTACCACTACAGGGGCCAAATTATCACAAGTGAGTTGTCAGTATTTGTGTTTTTCCTTCTTAATGTAGTGAATCTTTTCTGTGCTCTCTAAAGGCTGGTTATTCTGTTTTAAAAATGCAGTAGAAGTACCAGTTGCTGGTGTGTAATCAGATCTGGATTCCTAAATTCCCACTTCAGCAGTGGTATCTTGGGATCTTATTTAGAAGCAGCGATTTTAGTTTTAATGCAGTTCTCCTGTGGATAGCCATTGGGATTTTATTTCACTGAGAAATGGAATACAACCATATGTGAAGAAAGATGTTTTCAGATACTTGTAGTTGTTTCCCTTCAGAATATTTTCTAGCACTGTTTATCATGTCTGTTTTGTGCTTTTCTTCCAGTTATAAATAACTGCTGAAGACTGATGTGTTTACTTTGTTTAACCATGGCCATGATGGGTCGAGGACACATTAAATCATCCTCAGGCTTTTATTTGCAGCCAATTCAGAAATAGCCAGAGTAGTGACATAAAATTACTTCATACTGCAGAGATTTTTATGTTGGCTTAAGTCTCTGAAGTCTCCAGGCTTTACAAGAAGACATCTTAATGGTAAAACAGTGACAGCAAGGATGAAAGCCTATGAGGAATTGCCTAGCAGACAACTCAAGGTTTGTTTGAGGTGCTAAGATATAAAAAAGAGAGATTATTTTCTTCTGAGATTTCCTTGATGAGTTTACAAATTCAGCTATTGTTTATTTAGATTTAAAATGTCTTCATATTTTATAACTAGTGATGAAGAATAGTGGCATTCTTGTTCTGATGAGAATAAAAGCAGTAAATGTTCCTTTCTGATGATTTCTACAAATATAGCCTTTGTGTGTACACATTTGTACTTCTGCTCTGGAAACACCAGTTGCAGTTGCTGCTATGAGTTTTAGTTTAATAATTTGATGCCTTTTTGTTTTGGAATCACCTGCAAACAAACTTCATTGTTGATAATTGTGTGTTGTCATCAAAAACAAGAGCAACTTTGAAAATCAAGCTTGTTTTTTTTATGGTGCACACACAACTAATATGTCTCCTTTACACTGTCAGTTGCACATCAGCCCAGTATTTGCAATGTGTCTCCTTCTATTAATGCATTAGTAAGATTGTATCATTATTTATTGTAGATAATTAGCAATGACTTAATAATGGGTGTCTGGGAATTGCATCACTATTTGTATTAGAAATGAATTGCAATCAAAGCTACATTCCAATGCTGGTTGGTGCCATCTCTGAAGGAACTTTGAGAAATCAACCTGTAACTCAATTCTCACTTCAGTTCTTACATATCTGAGAATCAAGATGAGGTTTCCCCTGTGGGTTAAAAAGTCTGAGCTCAATTACATAATGTTTGGGAATGAACCGTGGAATTCAGGACAATTTATGGAAATCACTTCATCTTTAGGTAATACTACAGTATTTGAGTCAAATATTTTGTAGGCCAGGAATCTTCCCCTGAGGAATGAGTGCATTTCTGGAGTTGGAGAGTCATTCATACAGAAGTCTGGAAAAAAGGAAAGGTGATGTGTTGAAATTCTTTTTGCTTGCATATAAATAATTCACTGAAATTATCTTTCTTACAATGGTTTCGATCTGTTTCAAGGGAAGTAATTAAAATTATACAGATCTTATTTACTAATGCTAGCGGGAATAGGAGTTTTGCAGCTGGAGCAATATAGGTTGGGGAACGACCTGTTAGAGAGTAGTGTAGGGGAGAGGGACCTGGGGGTCCTAGTGGATGGCAGGATGACCATGAGCCAACACTGTGCCCTTGTGGCCAAGAAGGCCAATGGCATCCTAGGGTGTATTAGAAGGGGGGTGGTCAGTAGGTCGAGAGAGGTCCTCCTTCCCCTCTACTCTGCCCTGGTGAGACCACATCTGGAATATTGTGTCCAGTTCTGGGCCCCTCAGTTCAAGATGGATAGGGACCTGCTGGAGAGAGTCCAGCGCAGGGCGACTAGGATGATTAAGGGAGTGGAGCATCTCCCTTATGAGGAAAGGCTGAGGGAGCTGGGTCTCTATAGTTTGGAGAAGAGGAGACTGCGGGGGGACCTTATTAGTGTATATAAATATATAAAGGGGGAGTGTCATGAGGATGGAGCCAGGCTCTTCTCAGTGGCAAACAATGATAGGACAAGGGGTAATGGGTATAAACTGGAACACAAGAGGTTCCACTTAAACTTGAGAAGAAACTTCTTCTCAGTGAGGGTGACAGAACACTGGAACAGGCTGCCCAGGGAGGTTGTGGAGTCTCCTTCTCTGGAGACATTCAAAATCCACCTGGACACATTCCTATGTAACCTTATTTAGGTGTTCCTGCTCTGGCAGGGGGGATTGGACTAGATGATCTTTTGAGGTCCCTTCCAATCTCTAACATACTGTGATACTGTGATACTGTGAAAGTTACCCAAAAGAAAATAAGGGCCATGGACTGATGGCAGGTAAACTGATAACAGATGTGGTTTTGAAAGGGATATAGAGGCGTCAGTGACTATATATGTCCACTATCCTACAAAGGTCAATAATTAATGTTTTAATTCTGCTGATCTCCAGTAGCTGGAGGGAACACAAAAAATGTTCAGAGCCAAGTTCCTATTGAATATAATTTCTTGGTTGCCTTCTTGGATGTGGGTATATCCAGTACTCAACAAAGCTGTAAAGCTGAATCTTAAATTTTTCAGCAAAGCTGCCTTTTGTAATACTCTGGCATTTCTGATGGAAGTGGCACGGAAGCTTGTATGTTTTGGAAAGCAGAAATATGGAATTAGGCAGAAAAATTAACACTGTGGTAAGTGTAGTCTTTGATAGAAAATTTGCCTGAATATTCTAGTGATAGAGCAGTACAGAAAGGCAAAGGTAGGTCAGAGCAGAGCATACACTTCACTCTTTGCATTTCAGATTGTAGTACCTTGCAGGAAGAGAAAATAAATACTTTGAGACATGAAATACTTCGACTTTTAAGAATTAAGTTTTGGATGAAAAAACTGTCAGTGCTAATATAGCAGCAAATGGCAGTAATTTATAAATTACAACATTTGGAAGTGATTTCATTTGTGTAGTTTGCTGCTTCTTAAAAAAAATATTAAATGTGTGTGAGTCCTAGATTAAAACTCACAAAAAGAGAAGAAGATATAAGTAATAACAATGATTCTCCTAGAGGGGTGTGGTAAATTATTATATTCATCTGTAGTCTTTTTTTATTTGCTGAGAATACAAGGTTTAGGCATGAAAATACTTGTTACTTCTCTAGGACAAATGAGCTTGTGTAATATTTCCTAGTGAAATTCTTTTATTTTAGTATTATGATCCTTAAGTTTGTAAAAACTACCTGCCAACCTGAGCTAATACTAATAGTTAGGCACAAAAGTAACTATTACCTATGTAACTTCTTATTTTTAAGTTCTATGGTTTGTTTGAGAAAAAGAAGGAAGATTTTGGTATTTATTGGCAGAGTCTGAGTTATATTTAATATTAAAAATCTGTTTGAAGTTTTTATAGCTGCTACTGAAGCAATTGCAGAGAAGCTTTATGGGAGGGTTCTGGATCATGTGAATTGCCTTGACTTGCCTGTTAAGGTTTGTTTTTGATTTTGAAGATGATTCAGAAAAATATGTAGTCTTTATTTGCAAGTTGGAATTTCCATTCAGTCTCTTTCACCGAAACTATTTGTAAATCTACTACAAGCTGTAAGGAAGGAAGGAAGGTGGAAGTTGCACCTGTTTTGACAATGGATAGATAGAGGGCATTTTACAAGTAGTCTGCAAAACATTTGCATAATATTTTGAAATGCAGTTTAGTGAGGTAAGATGCTTAGTATTTTAGTTGTGAATAAAACAGTATTGAGGAAAAGAAAACAGTGGGTGCTTTAACAGAGAAATGGCCAGTGCAGATGAAGAGCATTCTACTCCTAATTGAAACTCTGTTTGAGATATAAGAGCATGTTTTTTCTCTCCATAATTTCAACACTGGCTTTCTGCAGAAATTAAAGTACAAAATATTCACACAGGGTCCAAGTTAGTGAAGAAAAGGTTAAAAAGAGAGTGTGACTGTTGTTTTGGCTCAGGGACAAAAATTCCAGAAATGTGAATTATTACTTTGGAACAAAATAACGTAAAAAAGTTATAAAATCTGGGTAAAACAAAAAAATTCATCAGAAGATTTAAAATAGGTGGCCTCTTTAACTAGTATCAGATGCTTAAAGTTCTAGATCTTAGTAGAATTTATCTCCAGACATAGAAATACATATCTCAGATACAGTATGTATTCACAAACTTTTCAAAGAGGCTCCTATTACAACATCTGATCAGATCTTCCTAGAAGTTGATTAATTCTAATAGTCATCATTGTAATACATTTTATAGTTGAATAATCCAGAGAGACATAAGAAAAACTTTAAAAGAAAGCAGTACTGGCTGGTCTGGTGATTCTGAAGAAACAAGTTTTCTATGTTATATCTGACTGGTATCTTTGCTAAAGAAGTTCTCTCTCTTTTTTTTTTTTTTTCATAATTTGATTTTTTCATCTTTGAAGTACAAGCTAAAAAAATTTACGGACCGGTAGACCAAAAAAAGAAAAGAAATTGGAAAGATTCACTGTGATTAAATCTAAAGCGAAATGAGATAATAGAAATCATTAGCATCAGAAAAATACAGAGAAGTGCCACAAGAACATCTTGAATTCTCCATCCTTTTTATCTGGTTGTTTTTGAAATATTTGGGAGGCAGGAAAGCACCTGATATAGCATTAGGGTTGTCTCTGTCTTCCTACCAATTTCAGTACTTCGGGAAGAGCTTGGCACACAAGTCTAATCTTGTTAGTAGGTGTGACCAAAAATAACAATGTGGTGTATTTAACTTCAAAACCTCATCAGTAATGAAATTCTGCTTCTTCCACAATGTTTGTTATCTGGGGCCTTACTATAACTCTAGTTCAGCAGCACTCCAGCAAATACTTTGACTGTTTTCAAACCAGTTTAAAAAGAATCATTAGGAATAGTAGATGAAGTAGAACCTTTTGTGTTCAATACAGTGTCTTTCTTCTGTGATCTCATAAATTTCCTTTTGTTTCTCTTGTTCCAGACTTCAGCTCAAAAGTATGTGAGTGTAATAAGACTCACTTCTCAACCTGAGTGAATTTTAAATGTTTACATGTACTACTCCCTGGTAGAAACCCCTTCCATCATAGTTACAATGTTTACTTTTACCTTTTTGCTGTAAAGTTGAGCAAATGTGCATGTGTGTGTAGGGGAGATGTAGAAGGAGTTGCTGTTCATTGGGTACTATTCATAAATTCACAACAATATTTCATAAGGCTGAGGACACGATCCATGTGAGACATAGGATTCTCCAGAGCCTGCCTTCTCCACAAGGCCTTTGATACCCAATGAGGAACTAATTTTCTTTGAAATAGCTGTAATTCCCACTCTGTGCTTGTGTGCCCTTCAGGGAGAGAACAACTACAAAGCTAAAGGAATAAGAGCTTAGCTTTTACAGAATCTATGGTGTCAGGAGGATAGGAGAAGGCAGACGTGTTGTATTACTAATAATGAGACAGTATGAATCTAACACCAACACTCGTCAATTTTGCAAGCATAATATTGTAAAGCTTTACGGTTGCACCAGTTATAATTTAATATGAATTCTTTATATCCAGAGTTAGCCAGAACATAAAAATTCATCTTACTGAAAGCTACAAGTTTGGGGTAATAATTCTTCTGGAAAATAAATAGATGCACAATATTTTCAGAAAAATGAAAAAGAAAATTAAAGAATTCATCTGGTATAACAGTTTTTTTAGCCATAGTGGCATTTTAACTTCATGGAGATGTAGTCCAAGACTTTCTTCTGGCTTACAGAAGAACTCTGCTGTATGGGCTGCATTAACTGCAGTCCCCATTCCTTCAGATTATTTCTGAAGTCTCAAAGAGTATAATGCAACTGTTATAAAGTCATTAAGAACAGCACAACTCTTGACGAGCAAGTAACTCCAGATCCTGTATTTTGTAATCCTTTGCTGTGATTTATTGTCTTCTGATGTTTCCAGTGCTTTTCCCTATAATTTTTTTTCAGTTAAGTAAATTCAATAAAATATATCATCACATGATAATAACCTATACAGAAAATAATTCATAATGTAGTATTGATAAATGCTTACTGCAGTAATGGTAATATGTCATCAATCACCTGTGTTCATATTTGATGCCATCATATAAACTAATTCAGAATGAATGTCCTTTGCTTTAACCTTGGTTGTATTTGCAACTTACTCTAGAGGAAAGTAATAATCCTTCATTAACTGGTAGGTGTGAAACATTCTCTATCAAGAGGGTAGAGGAGGAGGCAAATTAAAATTGCTTTCAGAATGTGTCCTGAGTCAAAATTGGTCTTTCTCTGCAGTCTCATAAGCTGCATAAATGATTATTATGTATTTTTAAAGGGTGTGCAGGTAAATGAATCTTTGTAGTTTGCAGGTTTGCTCTTTTTCTCTTTGTTGCTTTTTCTTATATGTATTCAAATGTACACATAAAAAAATGCAAGGACACATCAAATCTTTTATCTTGCTACAGCTTTAATTCTTCAGAGCCTATATAAGACTGTGCTTTACATTATGCATTAAGGTACTTGTAATTAGCAACTTGTGGTAATGACCCATTCTCAGACAAAGTAGTGCTGTTCCTTGTTTTCCATTAACAGCACTGAGAGTTTATTTGCTGAGAATTGAGTTTAATTTCATTAGCAGGAATTGTGAGACATTTGCAACACAAGGTATATTAGCATAGTGCTTTGTAATGAGAGCCAAAAAGCATTTAAGGGAAGAGCTAATTATTGGAGATTTTCTTTCTTTTGATAAGGAAGGTCTAGCTAAATTTTTGTACTCTGCTCTGAAAATCCCGTAAGGTTTAACTACTAGCTAACAGAAAAATAAAATGGATTGAAAAAGTTCAGTAGATGTTTTCTGAAAGTCACCATTGAGTAAAACCCAGCAATTTACTACAGGAAGAATTATTTTTTTCTGAAAATGCTGCAGTACCAGCAGGTTTTTTCCATACGTTTCAGGTTGTTAAGCTGATAGAAGTGTACATCTACTGCAGAGGAAAGATACTTATTGTGTTCAGCAAGGACCCTCCCACCTTTTTCCTTCCTCACAAAACAGGGTGATATGTTCTGTAACAAAAAATGTCCTGCATATTGATGTGACTGGAAGTTCTTGTAAGGCCCATCACAAAATTCTGTGAAGACACTACTAATTCTATTAACTTACTGTGAATGTTTTTCTTTGATTTTAACTACCTAGCAGGTTTTTTGTTTGGTCTGTTGCATAATTTTCTGTCCAAGTGCATCTGGTGCCTTTCTGGGGAGTAGTGTGCTGGGGTTAACTAGTGTGCCTCAGTCTCCTCCTGCTCAGAAAGTGCTGTGAAGTTGCTGTTGCCTCTGACAAGTCAGTTCCTCTCTGTACATCTGTGAGTTCCTTGCCAGTAGCTGTAGGATTGTTAGAAATCCAGCTGAAAGTCTGGTGGAAACGTATTTTCAGTCAAATGCTGTAGTCAAAGACCAGGTCCCAGGTCAGTAAAAGATGCCTTAGTACTGGAGAATTTTGAAACAAGCTTGATAAAGTTTAAGTAAAATAATGCATTGATAAAATCAAATCAAATACATAGGATCCCTAAGGAAGATACTGGTTATTTGTTCACAGAGAAAAGTGTTTTATTCTTAGTGAAATATTCTCCTAATCAAGAACAGATACTCATTTTTCTGGAAATAATTTTCACTATTCTACCATTAATAGTTCTGCTTCCATTGTCATTTGCATAAGCTGCCAGTCAGGAGCCCTATGTTCCTTAAATAGGGTTGCTTGTCATTCTGGAAGTGTTCCAAGGTAAACTAGCCACTTCATTAAATACACAATGGCTTTCCTTCTTCATGTGCTCTCTGTTAGCTCCAAACCAAACATTCTGGTTCAGTTGTAGTCTCTGTTTCTTATTCCTTTATGTTTAACTTAATTCAATTTAGGCTTAGCAATGTTGTTGGCAAATAACCGCATATTGGTCAAATGGGAATGCAATTAAAATGACAGCTAGCTTTAAAAGAAAGCTATGTATATTTTTGCACATACTGTGAAACACCTACAAAATTTTGGAAGAGATGATAGCAGTTTAACTGCTGTCAGCTGCTACACGGTGCTGAAAATCCAAGCCACAATATTATCCACTTTACCCAGACTCCTGTTTTGTTTCTGCTCAAAACAAATTCATGTTCTGAGAGTTCATGTTCAGTTACTAAGTTTAGTACTGAAATTATGGTTGAATTCCATTATTAACATAATTCTATTAGTAATTAATTAGTTGTGCTTACTAAGTTTTATAAAAACAACTTGCCCCAGCTTTTTTTAAATTTGGAATTTTGGTGTTGTGGTAACATTACATTATGAATTCGATTTACATTACCACTAGAACTTTAATTCTTTCTATTTCTTTAACAGTAGTGACTGTGCTACAGCCTACTGCCAGATTTTTTATCTTTGCTTAATTCTCCCAGTTTGACTAGAGAGAAATTGCAATTACAGTTAGCCAGACATGGAAAATACAATTCTCCCCATCTTCTAATATTGGTATTTGCTAGAAGTTTTGAACAAATTTGATCAGAGTTCATTTGCATCTGCTTTGTGTTTGCTTTTCACAAATATTCTAGCAGATGAGTTTACTGGTATTCAGTGAGTATGCTGGCAGCAAGTATTCAACAAATATATCAGAATATTTGCAGAAAGAGAATTTAACTTTGATTACCCATATAAGGCTCATAATAACACTTATGGTGAGGCAAAATCATATAATTGTATATTTTTCTGAGACTGCTCACAAACAAACTTCAACTGAGCTGAAGAATTAATCACAACTTGTTGAGAGATTTTTTTCGGTAAGTAACTCAATTAGTAAGATTGCAGTGTTTCTCTACATCTTGCTGCTGCTTTGCTCTGCAATGTCCATTGAACAAAATCTGCACTAAGAATTATTTCATCACCTTCATGGTATAAAGTAAATGCATTAACCCAACAGCTGAAATGCCTACACTGTTTTGCCATGATTACTGTTTGTACTGCTGTATTTGCATGCATTGGATAGTCAGGTTATAGTCCATATAGGTGAGCATCTTGTCTTGCTCCTAAGCAAAATGTAAAGAAATCAGGGTGGTAAGCATATTAGGAGAACTTGGGATGTATAAGTCCTTGCCTTTTCTTCACAGTGAATTTTATATTGCCAGCTGCTTTGCTAGACTCCACTGCTGAATGGGAAGAGAACGGAAATGGAAATCACCCGAAGTATTTCCTAGGTGTGAGCACTTTGTGCAGCACACTGCTGCAGTTCTTTGAAGGTCCCATCTCACTGCTCTGCACTTGCTGGCTTACTGAGGGGATTTCACACCAAGGGCTCTTTAGCTGTAGTAGACATGTTCCCTTTGGGCACTGGGAAACTATGGAACATCCAGTGGAGTAGAAGATCAGCACATAACCCCCAGCAAGGGAGCATAAGTAATGTCACTCCTCTCCAGTCGTTACTGCAATTCCCTTTTTAGTTCTGTGTAGAATTATCTAGATGCTAACAAACTGCAATCCTTCTCAATTAGCAAGTGAGAAAAATATGTACACTCCAGTGGCATCTGGCTTACAAGAGTGGTTTGTCCTGCTAGAGTTATGTCAGCTGTACTTTCCCTCATCTGTGGTACTTTGGAAACCCAAGCACAGGAGTAACATATATTTGTTTCTCTGTCTTCTTGTGTTGTGACTGCTGAATGACTCTTGGTGTGTTCATCACTGTAGTTAATCCTTGCTACTATTTGTTATCCCCTGTTTATGTGGTTTTGTTGAAATCTGATATTTTCAGTGTCTTTGGTTTGTTTTTTTCCATAGTTTTAATCATTGACGCTGCCATCATTCACATTGAAATCAGTGTAAGTTTTCTTTTTTCCCCAAGTGTTTACAGACTATTCCAAATGTAGCCCAGCAGGATTCTTGTCTTAACTGAAATTAACTGTCATACACAGGATTTGTTTATCTCTTTACATCCTTCTATCACAGATGTTTGTCCTTTTGTTTGTTCCTTTTTCCAATTAGTTTTTGATTATAATTTGAAACACCGTCTGTCTAAACAATATTTCCCAAAATCAAAGAGTTAATTTCTTTCCACTTCACCTGCAATGATTCCCCAAAACTAAATGTTATTTACTCTGTTTGAAAGTGACCTGTATGTTCAGCTATTTCAGATGAGTTGTTACAAACATATATTTTGATGCTCTACAGTTTCTTACTCTTATGAATCTGCATGTGCTATACTGTTTTATCAATTACTTTTGAAGACTAATGACACAGTCTATGATAAGGATGGTGGAGCTCATTTTCCATACTCAAAAATTTATTTCTGGGGTCACCACCAAGTTCTATGTAGAAAACTAAAAAATCAACATGATACTAACGGAGGCAACCTTGACCAAAACAACATGACAGGCCACCAGCAACTCTTAAAGCATATAATGTCCTTATTTTCTAGCCAGTTGTGGAAAGCAAATGCGTGGAAAGCAAATTCATGGAAAGCAAATGCATGAAATAAATAAATTTTCCAAAAAGAATCTCTGACAAGCATGGAAGAAGACCACATTTGGACTGTTGAAGCTGTTACCAGCTTCAGCTTTCTGTCTGACCAATAGATATTACTACCACTTATGATAAATGCGTTGCTGAACTACAGTTTTCAGACTGTGTGCACTGGTTAACTTAAATACTCTGGACTGCTAACTCTGAAAAGTACAAGAAGGGAGATTGTCTGGAGACTATCAGGAAACTAGAGCAGAGGGTTGCAGACATGCTTCAAAGGACATGCAGACAATAGTGAACTGCAGAATACACAAGGGGGCAAATGGACAGATTCTGTTTTTTGAAAGACCATTGTCAAATGGGTTTGTATAATCCATCTGTCTGTTCTCAGGTTTGCTGCTGCACTTGCACTTTCATACTGAATTCTGGGCCTCTTCTTGCAAACTCAGGAGAGATTAACGAAGAGAAACAGAAAGCATGTAGGAGATAGCACAACAACCTCTGCAAAGTAATTATAATAGCTGTGTGACAACTCATTGATATGCAAGTGAAACTGTTGAAAATGGTGTGAAACTCCACAGATGAAAAGCAGGTAATTTGAAAGCAGTAAGAGGAAAGCTAATGCAAGGCTGATGGCAGAAAAAGCACTGTGTTAAATTCTCCCCTTCTCCAGTTATTCAAGGAAATGTGTAACTTTAATTCTTAGCTTAGATACTTTGCTGAGTTGCTATAGTTGATTTCTGTCTTCCTCTAAGCATAGTTATTCCAGTACAGAATTACTTGATGCTATGAGTTGGGTGTGGTTTCAGAGTGGTTCTAATGGTGACCCGTGTGATTTGAATAGTTTCTGCCTCCAGCTCACCCAATAGCTGGATCTCCTCTTACTCTTCAGTTACACTAGGATGATCTTCTACCTGATTATTCTTTAAACTAGTAATGTGAAATAAGCTGGATTTAAGAGAAGAAAAGAAATAACACACAGTGGAGACAGTCGAGTCCTTTGGGTGTGGGTCAAGGTGGGACTTGGAGCATTCTATTGATTTGCTTTAGGTAATGATACAAAAGTTAGGGATATGATTGAAACAGGTTTTTTGGTTTTGTTTTTGTGGGGATTTTTTTATGAGAAATTAGTATGTAATAGGTGGATTTGCTCAGGTAATCAGAGCCTATGCCCTATAAAGCCTATTTAAGCCACAATTACAATAAGGAAGTTTTCTAATAATCGGCCTTAAGATAATTTCTTTTTACATCACCTCATTCTTTCAAATTAACATTTTTATTTCTCTGAGCATTTGGAATTATGTCTGTTAGCATCATTTGGATAGATGCAATTATTTAGATAACAGTGAAAGTTTTCTGGTTTACTCACTCCTTTATTAAGAGCTGCCTTATAAGGTTTCCACAATAGCAAGTAGCGTGTTGAGTACAGGGAGATACTGCAGAGGAGACACAGCTACCTCATGTTCCCACAGCAGGGTAATAGCTATCAATGATCCCCTCCTTGAAAGTAAAAATTGAGTATGTGTCTTGACAAGCAAGAATACCAGAAGGATCAATAATACATGTTTTCTAATAGTCAAACTGTCCTACTATCCTTTACAGTGGGGAAATCAAGGAAAATGTTTTCATTATTTTAAATTTTCTTTGCACAGAAAAACAGCTGTGGAGAAAAATGTGAAACGTTTTTCTGACAATAAGTTTTCTGTAGCATACACAGCAGTAAAAGATAATTTAATTGTGTAATACTTTCTAGGAAATCTGTCTTTCAAGTCTTCTGCCAGGTACGGTGGGATGTGATATTGTTTTATTTTTTTTAAATAGAAAGCTGGAATTTGTATCATGCTGTAAACGCAAACGGAATTCAGATTGAATCACTTTCTTGTACAAGTTAACTCTCCCACATTTTTCTTTAGAAAATTCTCAGGCACCAGAACACAATAGAACGCCTCACTTCTTGT
This sequence comes from Psittacula echo, assembly GCF_963264785.1. Classification (NCBI taxonomy): domain Eukaryota; kingdom Metazoa; phylum Chordata; class Aves; order Psittaciformes; family Psittacidae; genus Psittacula; species Psittacula echo. Next base: position 12,525,943 of record NC_137739.1, read on the forward strand.
ACCATGACTTGCTGGGTGTAACTTTTCTCGTGTTTTTAATGTAAACTAGAACCTATTTTTTGTTTTAAATGCCTCTCAGGTGTTTTGTTGGACCTTTTTTATTTGTGACTCTGTATGGAGGTCTTTCACATAGCAGCAGCACTGAGGTTTCGTTTATGGTGATGCAGGAAGGTCTGGAGTCTTAGTGACACAGAGGAGAGAAGCTAAATTTCAGGGGTAAGATATATTGATCTTAATTAAAACACAGTGCAGAAAGCTACTAACTTTGCTGTATAGGTTTGACTCTGAGTCACACTCCAAATTGAACTTGGAACATACACTTTTTTGAGTTTGGACTTACATGAGTGGAAAATAGACTATTTGGTTTCTTCCCGCTTGCATCTCTACTATTTGCAAACAGAACACAGACTTCAAAAAATGTAGACTAAAGATAATAATTGATTGCTTTGTATAACCTTTTTAGCATTACTGGATCTCCTGCTAGTTTCTTGTTTGCTGTGTGGTTTTGTCCTATCTGTCAGGGTCCTTAACAGTTCTTCTGAAGATGTAATGCTATTGTACAAAAGTCTATTATAATAATTTGTCTCCTCGCTGTTGCTATAATTACTCTAAATTGTGTTCCACAACAGGCAGGAGGGACATTAGGTTTACAAAAAGAAATACTGTGTACCATTTTGTATTGCTCACACAAAACCCTTGCTTTTTTGCCTTTGCTGCTGATTAGCCTGCCTTGTATTTAACCTTCAGGTGTTTAGAGGTTGCCACAGAAAGAACTTCTTTCTCTGGCCCTCTCATAGTGTTGTTGTGAAAGTACTTTTCCATTCACTATACAATTTGTGTAAGAACAAAACCAGTGATATTGGACAGAATACTGGAATTCAGAGTTTGGATATACAGACTTACCAGCTAAGATATGTGAGATTCAGTTACAAATATGAAAATTTAAAAAGGCTGTGGGGCTATGTAATTTGCAATAAATATTTTTAAATTATTGCCTTTATATTAAGATGGAGAAAATTTAATGATGTTACTGTATCGCAGATTAGTTGGTATTGTTAGTTGTCAGATAATAACTTTAGATTGGGATTTTGATAGCCATCTGAGGAGGCTTCAGTTAGCTCTTCCACCCACTTTACCAGCATTTTATGCAACAAAAATATCTTTTCCCTGACACAGTTTTCTAGGAGAAATAATATAAGCAATAAAACTTTTGAAATATCACTCTACCAGCATACCTACCGTGGCAAAAGTTGCTGCATTCTACAAAATGCAGCTACTCCCAATGGTCATTTTAGAATAATAATATACTGAAAATGTAGTTTCAAATATATTTTAAAGATTCATTTAGAAATAGCAATTATAGGGAAGACCTTTGAGGATTAATCCAGATTTTTCTAAATCAGAATTCAAAAAGCATTGGAAATATTTGAATTGTTGACATTCAATAACTGACTTCTCTTTAGAATATGTCCAAGTGATCTGATTCATTTAATTAAAAGCCATGTTAATAACTACACTTGGAAATTTGATTGATTACAGAAAACAGTCCCAGTAGGTTCGGTTATGCTCAGGTTAATTGAAGAGCTAAGCTCAGGAAGGAAAGATTTACAGAAGGCTGTATGCAGGCACTTTTCTCCTCTCCTGGTGAGAAGGATCTGTCACTTTTATATGTCTTTTATAGCACAAGTTCAAAACTTGACAGCAATAACCTTCGAACTGTATCTGCATGAATCATATGTTATGACTGCAATGAAAGACAGTCTCGTGTGAGATTCTTTTGGTTACATTTCAAAGATTATTCAAACTTACGAGGTTTTCTAAGAATGAATTATAAAAGATTTTTTTTCCAGGATGTGGTTCAGTAAAGCCCACAGGCTCTAAGCATGCAACTGTAAGGCTGTGACTGGACCTGTGTACACAAATGAAATCTTTAAATACTGTTTACAACAGTTATATTCTTATGAACTTTACTAAAGAATGACTTCTAAGAGGTAATTAAAGAGAAGTATTTTTCATGAATTAGTGAAGTCTTCTGCTTCAAACTAGCAGTAAATTGATGCCTGAGGTTTCTTCTTTATGTCAGTAGAGTACCCCCAAAATGTTACAGAATACATATGGTAGAAGAATACAATTAAAAGTTAGATGATGGGTATCTTCTTCGTAAGCTTCCTAATGAAAATCCTTGTCTCTGTTAATTAAGAAGTATTTGAAGTTGTCCAAGAAGTCCTGCAAGACTTTAAGGTGGCTAAACAGGGTTTGTCACCTCTCATCAAACATATCATCGGCATGATGTATCTAAACCAACATTTCTTTAAACAGCATTACTGGGGGAAACAAAGTTCAAGGATCCTTCAAATCACTCTTTTTCTCTTCATGTGCAAGGAATTTAGAGTGATGCTTATTGTCATGAATAAGAAATATTCTTAGAATCTAAGCTGGCAGAATCTCCAAACCACACACTGTAAACATTTCACTTCTACAGTGACAGCTAAGTGAAGATGCCTTGCTCATTATCCATAAAGAATGTGGCACAGATGAGCTCAGAATGTAAATTTGTAAGGAAATGAAGAAAATATAATTAATTTTTCATGCAGAAATGTGTTATTTTTTTCATGCTGAAAGATTCATGGAAAATTAATTAGTGGAAATCTAGCAAATGTGTTGGTAACACTGTAAAAATACTTTTCAGCACCAAAGGAAATACGAGAGGCTGGAATCATTGAGGTTAAATGGAAAATGGGAGGAACAAATAGGTCCTTAATAATAGCTGTTTATTATAGGATTTTAAAATAAATGTCAGAAATTAGGAGAATTGTAAAAGAAAGATACATAGTTTACTGAGCTGTGTTATGAAATGGATTAACTGTGTGTTAAACTTCACTAAAGCTTCTGAAAATTTGTTAGCATTTTTAAAATTGTTTTTTAAAGAGAAAAAAAGTTGCATGCAGTGCATCTTTGTGAGCCTTGACACAGTTAAATATCTGTGTGCACTTACCAAAACTACAGTCATTTCAATGACAGATTTAATATTCTTGAAAGATGAGAGATTTACTGCAGTGCAGAGAGCAGCCCATTTGTTTACTAGTAGGTGAGTTGAGGCAGCTGTGATTTAAGTTTCCCAAAACAGTAAGAGGCTGGTTGGTATTTCTGTAGTCATATCCATTATTTACATTGTTAAGCTGTGAGGATATTTGCAGCAATGTCACACTAACCTCCGTGAATTCTTGATTGAGAAATAAAAAATTAACAATATGGACTGGCATACAGAGAGAAGTCATTTCAAAACAGTGTAAGAAGGCTGTCAGGAACACAAATACACACAAAAAAACCTCTCAGAGTAGCGTTTAATGCTGTAGGATTTCCACAGAGGATTAATTCCATGCAACTCCCTGCCCTTCATACCTACCTGCAGGACTAAGACTTAAGAGTAGCTTGCCATTTTCTTGGGTTTCTGGAGTTGCTGGGTTATCTGAACTTCCCTCAGCCATGGAAATGAGGTTCAGATTAATAGTTGAGCTGCAAGTTAACTGTACCAGGTAACATCCATTTGCCTTTTTTCCCTAGCAGCCACTCTTTCCCTGTGCTGGCCCCCAGCCTTTTAGCGAGATGCCCATTTACCTGAGCCTGACTTTGTGGGGTATGGGGGGCCTGAGCAAATTGGCAGAAATGGGCATCCACAGCTCTGCAGGGATAATGAAGGGCCTAGAATCAGGGATGTCAAATCACAGGTGATAGCCTCACTTTATTATATTGTGGAATAATGATGATAATTATTCAGAAGAACGAAAGCGAAAAACAGAACTCTTGTGTGGTTTTTTTCTTAGTAGCAGCCAAAGAATTGCTTGTGATGTGCCAAGGCTTGTACTAAACATTACCACCATTTTATAAACTACTTCCTTTAGTCCAGTGAGCACAGCCTTATGTGCTTTGACACGTTTTAATTTTTTGTTTACTTCGCAAACATCAGCTGATAACTTGGCCATCATCTAAACCAGTTAACTCCCTTATAATTAAATAAATATCAGAAGAAATAATTGAGCCAACAGTATGTATACATGCATGTTATGTATGTACGTATGCACATATGTATAGACATTGTATACTGCATATGCATATGTATATACTTTATACTTCATTTATATACATTGTACAGAACAAGTTATGTACAATGTAACTTTCCAAGGGCCAATCACACCCTGCTTTCCACATCAGCTCACACTTGGATATACTCCTGTGTGGTCCTGGATGCAGTTTGGCTGTAGTTTGGTGCGTTCTTTGTTGCTTCAGCAATGCTTTTGTTTTCTTTTTAATACGGTAGCTTACTGTGATGATCTCCTTTAAGGGAAGTGGGCAACTGAATTTATATTTGTTTTATACTGATGTGAGTTCTCTTTCCTTTCTACAGAATTTGTTGTGGGGTTTGCTTTGGTCTTTTTTTTTTTTTTTTTTTTTTGGTGGGTTTTTTTTTTGGGGGGGGGGGATTTTTTTTTTTTTTTTTTTTTTTTTATTCTGGGTTATCATCTTGAACTAATGGAGCCCTGTAATGTTCCGTTGCTTTGAATACATGGAAAGACCTGATTCAAGGTTCACAGGCAGGAGAGCTTTCATCTGCTTTTAAAGAGTCGTAGATTGAAGTCAGCATACAGGTTCAAGCAGAGCTGCCTTAAGCAAGTAAGCAAATGGTCTTCATTTGTCTGCTAGAATTTGGTTTATACAGTAATACAGGTACATTTTGAAAAGTGGAAATGGAAAGTGAGGAGGAAGGAGGTCACCTTTGGTACTGGTACCCCTGCAGAAACCTTGCTTTTTTTTTTTAACTTTGTCAAAATGAAAAAATGATTGTTGGAAGATGGTATTTCACGATCCTTGGTTTTCTCTGGGTAAAATAGAACTGGACGCCATTGAACACTGCCTTTCCAATCTGCAAGAGCTTTTCAACAAGGCCTGACCTTAGTGTTACAGCCACTTTAAAGTACTGAAGGTTCTGATCAATGGTGTTTAAGAGGTACATTGTGATTGAAAAGCTTTCACATGGACTTAAGGTTTTTAATCATTTGCTGTACATAAATCCTGGAGTAGAGAGCTTAAAGATTTACTTTTTTTCTGTACACAGGGAAGATTCCAAAAGACAAAGCTATTTCTGCAGGACCCTTGATGGACACCACTTGTTAGTGGATTTTATTACACTATTTAGATTTAAATTCTGAAATGTACAGGATATTATGTAACCTGCCTTTTAAACATACTTTTAAAGTCAGAGTATTATCTCATCAAGAGAATACATGTTGCTTATTAACATTTTTTGCTTCTAATGAAGGCTTTCAGTAGGGTCCATAAAGTCTTTTATATAATTCATTGAGCTATTTTCTTACTGCCCTAGGAAATTATAAGCATCTCTTGCTGTGATCTTTCATTCCAAGGGTTGACTCTTTTAATATCCATAAATTTTAAGAATTCTTATAACTGCTATGTCAGTGAGCTCTGGATAATGGTCAGAAGTGACAGAGGAGACTGTGAAGTTAGCTCATATACCACCACTGATAGTATAACTGAGCTAAGGGAGCCTTTATCGGTGAAATTTCAAATCCATTGACTGTCATAGTTCACAGAAAAGAAAGCATGCCAGTATTAAACATACAGCCAAGAGAGAGGTATAAACCTACTAAAGATGAGAAATTCAGAGTAAAGGATTTTAAATAGCTTTACATATACTGAAGGTACAGCTCTTATTTTGTATGCCTGTAAGTACTGAATAAACAACAGCTGTAGCTGAGAAACAGATGAGAATTTCTCTTAGGGAATGCTTATGCTAAGAGCTTTTTTACAGCCCTGTCACAGTTTAAATGGACTTTCAAGCTGTGCTGCTGTTAAGTCCCCTGTTTGGGGCCAGAATGATGGAAGAATTGCTATCCATTTCCTGGTGACTGTGACTGTCTTTTTCTCTGAAGTTAGATATTTAAAAATATTACTCAAAATTCTGAAATTTCTGACACATGGAAATGCAGTTCTCTGTAGCTAACTCTTAGGGCACAGAGGCCTTTTGTAGAATTCATTTTCTAGTAATATCTTTCAAATATAATAAAATTAGTTGAAAGAAAGTACTTTAAGTAGTTAAAATTTAACCAGCATTGACCAAGAACCTTAACCTTCCCTGTGAAGTGAAGTGCCTATGTATTGTTTTATCCTGGTGAAATACCTCAATGCTTTCATCATACTGATTTATCCCCAGCCCCCCCTTTTTTTTTTTTTTGTATGCACTTGCAAATGTGGTTTTGCTCCAAGATTATTAAGAAGAAAGTTTTTATTTCAGTTTAGTGTTCATGTCTTTGCTTTAGGCTGTGCACATTTTTACCATAAAAGTCCATAATGTCAGTTGTAAAGTTCAGTTTCTCTCCAGAGAGTGCCAGAATCAGGCATACCAGGTGAATTGTTCTCTCCACAAATGAACCCTAGTCCTCTTCCTCACAACAGCTTGAGAGAAGCCTCCGTTTTGTGGCATGTCCCAAAGATCACCATGAGCAGGCTCCAGTGGACTAGGTAGGAAATGTTGCCTTGCTAAGAATATCCTGAGAGCAACTGACAATTTAAACAAAAAAGGAAAGCTTAGATCAAGGACCTCAGCAGTCTGGGACCACCATGGTATGACATAAGGTGTAGAGAGGAGGAAAGAAATTTGTTTTAAAGAAGACCTGAACAACAGGGATTTAATGGGTCAAAATGCTTTATATTTTACCTTTGTACATCAACTCACACCAGTGTTCATTCCTCTCAGTCAGCAAACCCTACTGCCTTCTCTACTGACTGTCTTTGGAAGTATTTATGACTTACTCCTATGCAGAGTTTACCACAGTAATCTCATATCAGTTTAACAGAGACCTGGATAACCATAACCAGCTCTTGAGTCCTCCCAGCAAAAAGATGGAAAAATATTTGATTATTTCTGCCTTTGTGTAACAGAGCAACATGAACTGGAGACATACTCAAGCTGTGAATGTCAGGAATAAATAGGCAGCTTACAAATGGCATTGAAAGTAGTCTATACTGCTGAGAGGAAAAAGGATTTTGTTTCTTATTGTTCTGCTCTCTTTGGGTTGATTTAAAAAGAGTGGTGTGTTTTGATGAGGATGATACAGAGTAATGGCTTTTGAAAATACAGTAGCTCTTTTCTTTAACTGTTTGTGTTTTAGGCTGAATTGATTAGACTGAGCTTTTTTGTTGGGCTAGTATTGCCTCATCTCGTACAATGACAACCAGGAGTAGCTTTGGCTTGGTGCAGCATGAGAAGGTGACACTAATATGTAACATCTGTTCACTACAGCAGACGTACTGCGACCTTGGTGTATCATCATTAATTTCCCCAAAACAAACCATCCAGAACTATTGCTAGTAGAAACAATTTGAAAAACATCAGCATATAGTCAAACTTATTTAGTCTTTGACATTGATAGAAGGGTTGTGTCTGAAACCCGTCACGACTGCAGTGGCAGGGCCCTTGCTTTACCCATGTGCTGCAGGAGTGTTCAGCCCAGTGGGGATGCTGAGGCTTGCCCGTTGGTGGAAATGAGCATCCAGACTTGAGAAATCCTTGGCTGGATTCACAGGCTGCCTTTTTAATCAGAATACATGCAGGCCTTGACAAGGAACTTTGTCTTAGTTTTTGTGCCTTGCAGCCTCAAAGCACAACTATATGAATTAGGTAGAAGGCTACGCCTCCTCCTGGAATATGGGTGTTTACATATGTACTGGGCCAGTTCTTTAACTATTGGAAATGGGGCGGATTTCTGTCACTGGAGGGTCTGCCTCAAGTACTTTGTGCCGCTTCCATTGTCCTCCCTCAAGAGGACAATTTTGAGGACTTTCTGTCCTCCCTCAAAATGACAAATGTCTTGCAGACGATCCGCTTTAAACTATTAACTTGCTCTGATATGGCTGCTGTTGGCCCTGAGGGCGCTGTGCTCATGGCACAGTTGCCAGCAGGTGCCACTGGTGGGTTTGTGGAGTGCTGAGGCACCTCATGCTGCTCCCAGCATGCAGTAGCGGTGTCTCCTTCTTGTATCACCACTTGTCATTGCTGCATTGTCTGTGCACTGCCCATGTTTCCAAATGCGTTATTCTTGCAGGGTACATGGCAAAGCTCACAGAAACAGAAGGTGACAGGACGTTCCATCGAGTGCTTCTCTGGGATGCTTTGCCAGGTGTCCAAAGAGACCCTGGGGCTGAGAAGACATGGGCACACGGAGGGACTGGAATTCATTAAACCCCTGAAAGCTTCCAGAGTCGTGGACTTCTTTGGAACCACCAGCCACAGTTAGTTGTTAATGGAGTTGCTGGGTGAAGTTCATTGCAATGTTTGACCTGCTGTGTTGTGTAGGAACCTGGCAATGTGTGAAAGCCTCGCTGTCAGAGAAGGAGCAATGGTGCTGCAGTTGTAGGGGCTAATGATTCTGCTGACCTCATGTCCTCATCCAGCTGCTTTCTATTACTGTCACTTAACTGGGACATGGTAGGCTCAGGGGACTGGCTTTAGATAATGAGCGAGCTGTGCAATTATGGCAGCTACCGCAGGACAGGGGAGCTAAATCCAGCTCATTTTTTGCTTCATTGTCTATTTTTATATTATTCTGGCATAATGTGGACATTCAGAAAAAAATGAGCTTATTGTTCCGAGGTGAAATGAATAGTGCTGGTAGTACTGCTGGGCTGTGGGGAGGCAGGGGTGGTAAGGGAGCTGTGCAGTAGCCAGCTTTGCTACTATCGTCTTGCCTCAGTACTCTATAGCCTTAAAAAAGTATTGACACCTGAAAAAAAACCCACCCAAGGTTTTTTTGTAGATATTTATATTCTATTTATTTCCTTTCTTGCTAAGTTAAGAAAGTAAGCATGGAGCATTAATGTAATTTTTACCAGAATCCATTTACAGCTGTAGTGGCTCAACAGTTTACTTGAAAATGCTTTGTTTACTTTGATTTTCAAATGTAATTATTGCAGCTATGCTCAGGATTTTTCATAAACTTCTACTATCTAAGAAGTTCAACCCTTGCTTTGGTTATCTTAGGAAACTGCACATATTATCAGACATTATAATGCAGCAGTATATGTGGATTTGTTGTTGAAGGTATGGGTAAAGTAGACAGTTTACTTTTAAAGTTATGGTTAACAAAGGCCATGATTTTTACTACATACAAAAACTTGTTACTTTAATGGGCTACTTATGCACTGACACTTTCTCTCATTATCTCATTATAAGAGTAATGGGATTTATTTGCAGCATTAAAGAGGAATTGTTTGGCAAGTTCTTTCGAGTGCAGGTTTCTTTGTAAAAGCAAGTTCAAAGTTCAAAGAGAAAACCATGTTATTTTCAAACTGCTTTCTGACAGATACACAATATATAGCACATTTCATGAAGAACATTTTATATGTTAAAGCAAATGTTTGGGGGCTTGTTTTCTGCTTATTTACTTACTTGTCAGAGTTTACTCAGATTACCCCTCAGAAGTCTTAAATAAAACAGACATTATCACTGAGACTTTGTACATGAAGTCAATTATCCATGATAACTAGTCAATATATTTGCATACTGATTTAGCATATTTAGCATATTTAGTTGAAAGATCATAGCAGCCAATATTATCTGAGCATCACAAATACTACTGTGAAGTAAAGGGCAGATACATTTTTCACTACTTGCCTGTATACTTACTGAGTTTCCATAAATTTGGAGTAATCTAATGCTGCTGTCCATAGCAGTAAGTAAACGGAACAAAATTTAATTAAAGATACGTATCTATGAAGTATGGGTCTTGATTCCACCTGTTCTCCATTCAGCATATTCCACCCATGTAAGTCTTTAATATATTGGATTTTTTTAATGGAAAGTTATGTGTGCCAGCCATAGATAGAACATTATGTTTAGCATTTTGGAAGACCCAGAGAGCTGACCCTGCACTAAATTCAAGTAACTTCTCAAATGTACTTTCAGGAGCAAGTGCTGAAGAGGAGCTTTTGCCCACACAGCTTCTCTGGTGCTGAGGACTTTGGTAGTTTTAAGTCAAGTGAGTTCTCTGCCCAGTTTTGTATAAAACCTTCTAACTGCTTATTCAAGAAGAATAATTATGTGGGTAAGGAGAGAGCATGGAGTCCCACAAAAAATGGCCCTGGGCAGGAGAAGAATGAAATAGGTATTTGCTGCAGCAGAGATATTTTACAATAGTGTAAAATGTTTATGGGACTGTGGTCTGGAAGACAGCACTGTCATGGATTGACTAGCTTCTGTGCTTAGCAGTTCATTTCAGCAGCAATCCCAGCTGTGGGCAAAACCTGAGGGCACTAATGAGCCTTAATTACTCTGAGTAGCCTCACTTGAGGTTTATGCACTTTGTCTATGCACATATATTTCATTAGCAGGCTTAATCTACAGATGACTTTTTAAAAAACTTCAGCTTTTAAAAATGTAGTTGCTTATTTTCACTCTCAGATGGCAATAGTCCATCTGAGGCTATACGAAAATTCCTTTTCTAGATAGAGTCTCAATTTAGCCAGCTCGCTTACTATTGTGAAGCAAGGAGTTGGTATAAACAGACCTCCTAAAGCCTTCACCGCCAGTTTAAACAAAAGTAATCCAAGATTTTTTTTAAAAAAAATACAGTGTTTTAGTTAAAAGCTGTATAGGAGCCGTAATAAGTATAATATTAAGAACACAAATGAAAAACAACCTAAATGAGTTAACATTCTTGGATCAAGTCCCACCTTCCTAATACTCAGCCACTTTTTTGGCCATTAAGGATTAGGTTTATAACTGAATGTGCGGGGTTTCATGGTAGCCTAACGAATGTGGATATAAAAGTGAATTTTAATTTGCTTTCCCACATTGCTTTTAGAAAGCAAGGAGAATCACAGAATGATTTGGGTTGGAAAGGACCTTAAGGTCATCTAGTTCTACCCTACCCTGCCAGAGGCAGGGGTGTTTCACCCTAGACCACATCACCCAAGACTCTGTCCAACCAGGCCATGAATACTACCAGGGATGGAGCATTTACCACTTCTCTGGGCAGCCTGTTCCAGTGCCTCACCACCCTCACAGTAAAGAACTTCTTCTTTAAGCTGAACTTCCCCTGTTTCAGTTTAAACCCTTTATTCTTTGTCCTGTCACTACAGCCCCTGGTGAAGAGTCCCTCCCCAGCATCCTTGTAGACCCCCTTCAGATACTGGGAGGCTGCTATGAGATCTCCAAGCAGCTTCTCCAGGCTGAAAAGCCCCAACTTCCTCAGCCTGTCTTCATACAGGAGGTGCTCCAGCCCCCTTATCATCCTCGAGGCCCTCCTCTGGGCTTGCTTCAACAGCTCCATGTCCTTATGTAATATCTTTCTTATGGACTGGAAACTAATGAATCAACTGTCTTAGCAAGAAGGTGCATGAATGCACGCATGCATGTTTTTGTATGCTTATGAAGGAGATACTTAAATGTGTTAAAGAAACAATTTAGATTTACAGCTCTATCATGATAACATCACTGAATTTGGCTAAATACATTAGAATTATTAGAATTTCACATTTCATAGGTATTTTTCTTTAGGAAGTAAAGTATGACAATACAGGTTTGCTTTTTTTTAAAAAAGACCTTTTATCTATGTTAATAGAAATATTAATATAATAGAAATAGAAACATTTTGAAATTAATAATGGGGGAGGCTGATTGGTTGGGGTTTTTCCTGTTTATTTTCCTGTTCCACTGCTGCTGTTTATCACAGTGAACCAGTGATACTGCAGGTAATTGTTCACATAATGGAGTGCAGAGGTGGTGAAGAATACTCAGCATAAGGCCCGTTTCTTTGCACACCTCTCACAAAATAGCTCCAACTGCTCGAATTCTGTTCAGTGGCATGGACTGTGAATCACAATCAGAAATATGTTCTGAATCCTGAGGAGCTGGACTAGGGACTGTACCAGGCAAATGAAAAAGGGGAAGAACTAATGGGCAATCAATCTTACACCTGTCCCACTTATAGGCAAATCCAGAAATTAATAAAAGGTTACATCACAGTGTAATTTTTAAAACTGCCTAAGCTCAGTGAGACAAACCTTTAAAAGTAATATTTCACGTTTGTTCTGATAAATGCCAAGCCATTCACAAAACCATGTCAAATTTCTTCCCTTGATCTCCTTATCAGTCCAAATCTTATTTAGTTGTCTTGTAGGTGTGTTTACTGTGGTAGTTTCAGTACTGAAAACCTGAGGGGAGGTACTGGCTAACAGTGAGAGTGGGTGACACAGCAAATTTGGTTGTTGGTCACATATTTTATGTCTAAGAAATTAAACACTCTCTCTAAAAAGAAACACAACTTGACTGTCTCCTTTTCCTAACTCCGATGGCAGAGTTTGAATGAAACATGACCAGCTACATGTTCCACTCATTGCTACACAAAAGTTCAGTCATACTACATGACGTGAATGGTACTCATCTTTCTCTTCTAACAGCCCTGCAAAAACCTGGGGGGTGGCTTACAGACATCAAAAGCTTTACTGTAATAAAATTACTTCTTAGAATATCTGTCTATTGAAGAAACAGCTCTTGGGTCACTTTATTAACATTAGTGGTGGAAGAAAAAGAGATAAAACCAATTCCATCCTGTCATTGACAATTCCAGTCTTGCTATCTTTTTTCTTCTAGGTTTACACGTTTTTTTCATTCACAAAATCCTCTTTGCCTGAAGTATATTCTGAAATATTCTGACAGAATTTCAAAAGTCCAAAGTACAGGAGATGGTTTATTTCAGCTTATTGTAAATGCCTATTTGCACCTTTCGTATTTTTTTTTTTTTTTTTTTTTAATCATGTTTGGGAACTAGATGGTATTCTCAGGTAAGCTCAGGAAAGATGCTAAACTGAAGGGCCATTGGTTGCACCTCTTTCAATGAGTGTTCTTGTAACATAGCACATATGCATGCCTTATATGAATTTGAAGCAGGATGAGCTAAACATGAGGTGATGCTGAAGGAATTCCGTGCATTTAGTTTCTTGGACTAGGACTGAAGTAAACCTTTTCTCATGCCATAGAAACCTAGGAAGTTGCAAAGTTATAAAAGGTGAAAACTGTGGCTTTTTAAATGTACAACATTCATTTTGGTTTGAGAAACCGAGAAATAGATTAAGAAAATATCTTCTTTAAAAAAATGAGTAACAGGAAACGGGCTTCACATGTTGATGAGATGAGCCAAGTCAGTGAAATGGTTACTGACTTTCAGGCAAGTCATAAATGAGAATCCTGGCTCATAATGCGTCCCTTTCAATTTTTGTCCCTGCTCTTTTATCTTTGAGCTTTTACACAGGAAATTTCATATGTATTTAATACAAAAATGACATTAAATGATCTTTCCATTTCATGTTTCAGAACTTTCTTCATTCTAGAAGGTTTCCTTTATTTCTTTATGGTAACTTGTTAGCTTGAGATACATAACAAATAGCAACTATTTGGATACGGTTTTAGAATGGCATATACAGTCCTTTTAATTAATTCTGGAGGTTAGAAACTACATATGCATGCACTTCAAGATAAGGCCTTTCTAAGCGCTAAAACCAGTAAACATAGTTTAAAAGACTGTTTACTCATTTGCAGTGTTATCACCCTATCTACATTTTTGTCAGCGTTCATATGTTTCCTTATGTAGAATGGGAGGTTCTGAATTGAGTGCAGCTTTTGTGAGTAGCAAAAAAGCCATTTTAAGGATGTTTTCTGTCAGTCATGTATAGCTTCTAGTACAAGAAAAATAAATTGTAGCTTCCCTGAGAAAGTGACATAAACCCATGGGCTTTTTATGTCACTAAGGGATTATTGTGAGAAAGATAGGAAACCGTCACCCAAGCTGTGATCTCTCTTGATGAAATTGCTGCGTTCTTAGCTAGTATATAAAATGTCCAGGAGACAGTAAGGGACTGTAAAAGAATGTCATACTTCATACCAAACTTTGGTAAGAGCTATAAGCTGTTGCAGGTAACATGATCTACGAAGGAAGCTGCCAGCCTTGTAAAGCAAGATCAACTAATTGTGACAGGCACATTGTCTACACTCCAGTTCTTGGTCTCTACTTCCTTTCCTTGGCTTGTCCCCAGTCCTTCCTTTCTGTAATAATTAGCTTATTGTCGAGATATAATTATAGGTACTTCTTTACCCAGGATTGCCCAGGATAGAGAAGTTGGTTTTGTGTCTTGGGTGACTTGGCTATAGATCTCAATGGGTACTCTCTTAAGAAGCTTGATACCTGGCCATACCTTCTCAGAGGGTTTAATTGAGTAATCATGCTGTCACCTACAGACAAGTTTTGGAAAAGCCTACAGCAAAGAATGACTTCTCAAATGCTGTTCTTTGTCATACACTTTATACGACTCTCATGTGTTCATTCACTGACTTCTCAAACTTGGCAGAAAATCCAGCTGCTGGTCTAGAAGTTAAAAGTTTCAGGAACCGAGGAGGAGGATAGGGTTGAGAGGGAGTAGGAAATCAGTCATACAAGCATTAACATACATAAACTTAAATAAAAATCTCTGCTAAAACTTTTAGGCAATTGTCAGGTCTTTGCAGACTAACAGCAGTCAGCTCATTAATTTAATGAGTGTTATTTAACCTATAATATCAATGTGTTTTACTGTTTATTAATTAAACATCAGCTTGAGGAATATCATTATTTTAAATAGAAACACTCCGTATTTGCCTCCATTAATATAGTGATGAGTATACTGTTAGAGATCATAGTCCCTCTGGTGTGAGGATCACTTTACAGAGTTTTCAGAAATCATAGAATAATGGAATGGTTTGAGTTGGAAGGGACCTTAAAGATCATCTAGTTCCAACCACCCGTGCCCCAGGGACACCTTCCACTAGACCAGATTGCTCAAAGTTGCACCCAGCTTGGCCTCATGTCTCGGGGTATGTTCATATCCCCGTGTCCAGCCTGGACGACTCAGGGCATTTTGCTCAGCTATATAGCATGGGCTGGCAAAGTATTTTACTAACATAACTCTGGTGTGAGTGCCTGGTAACCTGCCAGGCAGGTGTCAGCAGTACTGCGTGGCTCAAAACAATGCTGCCCTCAGCAGTATGACTGTGTCAAGTTATTTGTCATTTCATTTGATAATTTTTCGTTAGTATGCTTGGCATAAGAATGTGCTGATGAAATTTGATAAAAATGTAAAGCTAATTGGAAATATAGAAGAGCCTGATCCAGGAAGAGATGAATACTCTAGCAGATTGAAATAAAAGAAGTAAATTAATGTCAGTAATACCAAGTAGAAGGTCATCCTTCTAGGAACTAACTGAAATTCAACTGCTGAACAGGGATTTATCAGACAATAACTTTGAGAAGAAAGATATGGGTGGAATGTGTCCAGTGGTCCAGTTGACCACTGGATGACTATAAAGCAGCAGGAAGATAAAGCATTTTAAAAGAGAAATACACTCTCTGGATATACATGTGGATTACTAAGGTAGAAGAATGTTTACTTATATTGCAAGGCATTAGTGAGTCCTTGGTTGGAGTAGTCATATTACTTAGCTGTTTTCACATTACTTACATAGATGAGAGATAGAGGCACCTCTGAGAGATGGTTTAGAGTGGGATTTATGAGAGCTTAAGGAGACTCCACTCCAAGTGATGGTGTTTTAAGTTAAACTAGGTTTTGGGTATATACCCTAAAATACATGGGTTTATTCATTTGCCTAAAAAAAAAATGATGTAATTAGATTGTAGTAAGTAGAGTGTAACTCTGCTGAGTATATTGGTAAGCCTTCTTGTGAGGGGACACTAACAGAATGACATGTTAGGTCTAATGGAATTATAGTGGAGAATGGATGAGATGACTTTATATAAGGTCTGTGTTGGAAAATAAAAATAACTGCTAACCCTAAAGAGTATTGGTGAGGAGGAATAACAAAGAAAAAAAAAAAAGAAGGAAAGAAAAAGATGATAGGTTGTTTGTAAATAAATGGAATTTAAATAAGGGTAAGTTCCGCTCGTGTGAGAGAAATTCTTGAACAGCCTTCACAAATCCTATTAGTGACAAAAGATACGCATTTCATATGGAGCTGAAACTTGTTGAATCAGGTTAAATTAAGCAACTGTTTGTGATTGCAGGTACCTTGTTGTGATATGACAGGAGTTCATTTCCAGTCCCAAATTCCTTTGAAATAATTTTTTGATGAATCCACAGATGTCTTCCATTGAACACCAGCTCTGCACACAAATTTTCTTTTTGTTATACAGGCTGAGCTCTATTCAATTAAACTCTGTGCTCTGCTTCCCCTGCCCTCCAACTGAGTCACTGTTGGTCACTCCCTCTCCTGCTCCTAAAAGCTGGGGAAAATTGGTGGTATCCTTTAAAAGTAACACCAATATAAAGAAAGATCTATTCTCATGTAGACAGAATTATAGCTAGGTGTCAGTCTTAAATATGTGAGGAGATTATAAGGGGGTTTTCAACCTAGTAAAGTTGTGACAGCATTATCACATCAGGTTCTAACAGAGTTTTGTTTTACAAATAGAGTTTAACAGCCCTCGTAACCTAATAACAATTATTAACTTAATAACACTTAATGTGTGTTATTTGTCCTATAATATTAAAGTATGTCTGTGTCTATTCAAAGTGTTGAGTTAAAGTTACTGTAATATAAATAACAATAATCTGTATTACCTGAACTGAATTGTGTGCAAATTTGTGGTAGTAGTTGACTTACTTACGGTTTGGTGCCTAAATCTAGAGAATTAATGATGAATTAATTCCTTGTTTGGCAGAAAGAAATAGTTCTTGTGGTTCCATGGCTCATTGGGAGACGAGTATGTTTGTGCTAAGCCCAGCCTTGATTGCTGTAAGTCAGAACTGGAACAGGGCCTGACCTTTTCCTGCAGGGGTTAATGCAGCTCCTTTCCTGCCAACACCTGCACCCAACACAGTACATCCCGACTGAGCAGAAGCTGGCAACCCTTTCTTTGTCACGCTTTACATGTAATGTGTTCTTCAAACTCCCTGTTGCTTCTAGCACTGTGAAACTATGCTGGCTTGTTTTCAAAGCATATCCTAATAATTTTCTTGATGTGTTAGAATAGTTTCTAGTTCCATTACTCATCATTTCTGTTCAGAAACAAATTAAAAATAAGTAAAAATAGAAAAACATTTTTTCCAGTTCTGTTTTGGTAAGTTCCCTGAATATTACTGTACTCTTAATTTGTACCTGGTTTTGCCTCTGATATGCATGAGAGGTGAACAGTCAGTATGAAAGTTCTCTTCAGTTCCATTCCCTCAAGCCATAACAACCAATTGATGTCAGTTACCTCAAAAGCAAATTAATCCCACTCCTGTTTTGTTGAATCAATACTAATGAATTTTTCCTGTAATTTTCAGGTTTTGACAACACTGGATGCCAGCAAAGCTGAGGTAGGAAATCCTGTCTTACATGGGTGGGAAATTAAATAGCTGTCTGCCATTTTGATAGTGGGGCTTGCTTTCTTGCAATTTTGGGGTGAAAATTTAAGGGGCTTCACTATGACACTTGTGCTGTTTCTAGTGTTTAATGAAACAATCTTTGGAATTCTTGTCTCGTTATAACAATGTGTAAGCTGATAAATTCCTCCTAGGAAAGTTTTATCATCATGTAGGTCTTTGAAACTGTGTCGTTCAGAGCTTTGGTAAGCATGTGTTGTGATTTCCCATCAACAGAAGGTGGCTGTCTGACCTTCCCTCTATGCCCTTCAATTTTTCTTCATTGCTTCAGAGCAAAAAATGTACTGTATCTGCTCAAAGGTCAGCTCTGCTGTTTGGCTTGTTTTCCTTCCAAGTCCTTGGCTTGCCTCACTCTTTGGTACCATATGACATGAGCTGTTTGAACAGACTGGACATGAGAGAGAAGTTTATTTTTATGACACAATGCTACTAGCTGAATTCTTGATCAATTCTGGAATGACATTAACTATACGGTGTGTTGTCTACATTAGGTGCTTGGCATTGCTAGTTTAGATTGATCATTTTGGATTTGCATTTATTTTGTTAGCTTTTCTAGTCATGTGTGAGTATTTTACCTGATCTTAATGGGTCTAACTTTATTCTTAGAGGTGAAAATATTCTGATTATTGGAGTATATTTTGAATAACTGATTGCTAAACCAAAAATGACAGTTCTTTGTGACCAGTAGCGTGTTATACAGCATTTGTCTCTTCTGAACATTGCTGTTAAGTCACTGCACTTTTAATCACTGACAGATATTTTTATTCAGTGCGCACAGTTACTAACTCATTTAAATGTAATGTCAATTGGAAGCTCAGAGCGTTTCTATATGAAACAGGTCTTGGACACACAGTAAGGAATTTGTGATGTACTCCAAAGCTAATGTTTAACTATGACAAAATGTCTAGGTGACTCTTACCACTATAGTCAGATAAATTTTTAATATGAATGTTTTGTAATTCAAATTGCATTATTAAAGAGGATAGATAATCTGTGTTAATTATTTTAAAGAACAAGGATGCAAGTTCACTTGCATACTGTAAAAGAATGACATAATTCATTTTTATTTAGATTAAGACTGTAATATTAGTGTTCAGTTTTGCTGATCTGATTCAGTTGCATACTTGGCTTGTCTCAGAGACTTCTGGGAGCAGGATTGGTGTTGTTTGTTTTTTTTACTGTTGCACTCTTTTAAATACCTTTCTCTTACATCAATCGTGTGCACTAATTAAGAGTCACTTTGATTTTCTAGATTTGTAATGGGATTTTTAGGGGCTTAGATTTGTGACTGTACCGGTACTACTATCAATTTTGCTCCCTTATAAAAGTCGTTTTTCTCATTTATTTGTAAAATTTCCCATATACTTTTTTCATTTGTGTGTGTAAAATTGTAGAAGTGGTACAGGTTTCTGAGGTGGTCAGTTGTGTAAGTTGTGTTGCTTTGTTAGTACTTTCACTCTTTGAAAACCTTCAGAGAGTTAACATATTTGCTGGCCTTTGTGCTTCAGCCTGTGGCCTTTGTGCTTCAGCCTGTGGGCTAGCTGTCTTAGCTGGCAGAAACCTCTAAAAGTTTATCACAAGATGCTGTTACTCTCATTCATGAAAGTACTCAGAGGAAATGGCAAAGTTTCCCCATACAGGGAAAATCCTATTTGGAAGGTAAAGGATGATTAAGTGCTTTCCTAAATCAGGTTTGTATATAGTCCTACTGAATACTCACAAGAGTAACAACTAGAAAGAAAAATAAGCATGCAGGACTGGATGCTGATTTTTCGAATTGAAGGCAGTTTTCTGCTTGAGGGAAATGGCTCCTTTGACATAATAGCAAACTTAAGGATTTCTTCCTGGGCCCTACATAGTGTATAGTACAGTTTTGGTGTATTTTGAGGCTAACACACCTTAAGTAGTTGTTTGTGTGCATGACACCCATAACGTTTCCTCAGGTTTGATAATAGTAGCCTCATGATTTGACTTTTTTATTTTTTCACTCTTTGATCTTCATGATCCAGTCTTGAAATTTAATTATTCTTTTTCTTTTCAGTTGACATAGCTGTGGTGTTCCCTTACCAAATTTTGTCCGTAAAACTAGAAAGAAAACCAGCATGTTTGTGTTACTGTGGAACGTTTCAGGAAGATACAAAGAATTTGGGCTTTTCTGGTTTTTTTTTTCCAAATGCTGGTTTCCACATACCAGATGTAGAGAAACAAATACATCTAGAGGAGGCTGTCAAGTAAGCCAAAGACCTTTCTTCAATCTTTTAACACAAAGAGGCAACAAACAGTGGTAGAGTCAAAGCTGTAGGCAGCAAAGCTTTGCATGAATAATTGCCACATCTGCCTACACTGTGTCTTTTAGTGTCATAGTCTTGTAAATATGAAAGTTAGAAGCAACTTAAAAAAAGTATAAGTTGTGCATAGGTAGTTAAATACAAAGATTTTTATCATGAATTGCTCTGGTCTCTTGCACAGTAAAGCACATAACAGATTGTGTTGACGTCATTACAAAATGGGCCTGAGAACAGTCTCAAATACAGCAATACACTGTGTAGATTGCTGTAGCATACAGAATATAATAAAATTTTCATGTAATTACCTGTAACAACACAGTTTAAGGAATGACTTTTTTTTCAGGTCTGCTACCTTTATTTGATACAGGTATGTGGCTGACAAGTCATTTATTGCTTTTTGGCATATATATTTGTCCCCCTTAAAAGATCCCTCTTTCATTAAACTATGTGACTTTTTCCAGAGTTGCCTTTTTTTCTAATTAGCTATTAGTGTAAATAATCTCCATGTTGGGGAAACGATAATTTCTTTTCTTCTTTCTGAAACAAAAGTTTCTCTACTTTAAAAACCTTTGTTTCTTCTCCTACATGCTCAACCTGGCATGTAGTAGGAGAGGGGTGCTCTTACCCTTGGGTTGGGGTGCTTTTACCCCCCATCCTACCCCTGGGTTAGGAGGGAGGATGGCTACACTAAATCATGTTGCTCTCCTGGTTTCTGTGTGGATTGTGGCTTCTCTAGCAAATGCTGGAGTGGGGGAGCAGGCCATAATGGGTGGACAGTCACATCTGTGTCCTGCCACCCCATCTTTTTGAGGGATTATGTTGAGAAGAAGTAAAGGTTTCTCTATTTAGCTAGAGAGCAAAAGTTCCTCTACCTAAATAGAGAACAGAGAGCTGCTTTTGATTCCTGTTTTCCTTCACAGCATTCAAATAAATGATACAGTGAAGTTCAGGGCCACTGCCTTGTGAGAAATTAGGGGGTCACACCTGATGGAAATACTGTGTGTAACCTCTCTGCCTGCTTTTATGTGAGGAATGTCAAGGCAGCCTTTTTAGTCTCATAAAGAAAAGGCTGCCAATACATCTCAATAAAACTGGAAATCAAAATCAGCTCAAAGACAAGGAGGTTATTAAATCAGAGTTTAAGGAAAACCTCAGAACAGGAAGCGGAATATGGCTCTAAAGATAACAGAACTGACTGATTTATACTGCAATCTCTAAGGTCCTTGATTATCAGGAAATGTCAATGTTAAGACCCCCACTTCCCTTACATGGAAGGAGTAGGTCAGGCCTGGTGAGTAGTGTGTTTCTGCAAAGGCCAATAAATGTATTACACTTCAGTCACCCTTTTGTGGCTCTGTGTGTGAGGTGGAGAGGGGAGAAAAATCCTCTGACAACGACAGACAGTTGTTTCATTTTTTCTTTTTTCATAAAATGTTTATGAAAAATCGCGTATGCTTGTGGTGCTGTAGAAACATGTTTACGTGAATGATGTGAGAGGTGAGTATGCAAGGTGTCTACAGCAGATATGGTCTGAAAGCCATTCAGAGCATTTGTGCTTGCTGATATTATTGTCTGTTTGCATTACATTAATGCCTAGAGGCCCCAGCTGGAATCCTAGTCTTTCAGGTTGTCTAGAGGCATGTGTTACATGGTATTCCAAAGGTCTTGCGCACTTAGGTAGATAATACATGAAATGGTTACAGCAAAATGAAGAAAATCATGTGGCAGGTTGGTAGCAGAACCGTGGGGTTTCACTGCCAGCAGGACCATACTGTCTGTTTTTCTCGTTTTAATGTCAAAGTAAACTAACTCATTTTTGAAAAAGAGTTTGTTAAACAGGGTGTGTAAACAACAGAACTTTCTAAGAAAATATGTACCTACCAATATTGTTCTACTATTATTGTTTTGCTAGTTTGCAGTATGCTCTGTTCCTGGTACACTTAATTCTTTTTGCTAGTATACCAGTAATTGTTAAATCCTGTTGGCTGTCTGATTTGTTTCTATGGGAAAACTATGATATCAATGGAAACTTTATTTGGGGAAACAAGAATGCTTGGTTGGATGCTCTTAGAATAAATTACAGGTGTATTGAAAGTCCATGGTAGATAAAAACACGCCATTCATTCTTCCTGGTCTCTTTGTCCTGCTTTATTCTCCAGAGCACATTTGACACACAAGGACCTAGTCTGCCATCACTCCAGGGTACATACGTTCTCAAGACACAAGACATTTTCCTTTTGATTTTCAGATTGTTTTTCAGAATGAATGAATGAACGGATGGATTATAGCCTTCTCTTTTCTGATGGATCAATATTTTGCATCAGCTGAGGCATTTGATCGAGCCTATGCATTGTTAATCCTATCCAGCTGTATATTCCCTCTTCCATAAAAGAGGAGTGAGGCATTGAGTGATCAGTTGTGATGACTGATAAAGAATTATCTATTAGTATTTCTTTAAGTGTTCATTAAGTTCTTCATTTAGAGCAAGAAAGTATTAGCATTTTAAAGAACAGTAGCAAGTTTTATGAAAGTATAGCGTGGTGCTTTCCATGTTGTCACAATGATGAGTATTTTAAGGGGTTTACCATCTTTATAGTTTGTAATAGGACTTCAGAAATTTCAAGAGTGTAATTGTTACATTCCTTTTTGCTTGGTCCATTGAAATCCCTTCAAATTTGACTGAGTCATAGACTGTCACAAATTGTGTACAAATAGGTATCCCTAGCCTAAAAAACCGGTAATTGCAATCAATTGATAATTGCTTTTTATATTACTACTAAGAATATTGATAATTTTAAGTGTAAATTGGAGAATGATGCATCAAAGTAATGACTTGTTGAGATTTTAGAACTGAACAGTTATAACTGTGCAGAAACTGCTATTTTGATGTTTACCCATAAATTATTTCCACTGAAAAGTATTTTATATGCGTATAACCTGAGTGTCTGAACTCCCACTGAAAGTTGTCTACAGGTAGTTCAGTGTCACATATAAATCCTAGTGAGCACCTACCTGTGTCTTCAGATACCTAATAAACTCTTGATTGTCAGTGATGGGAACTCCCAGCTGTAGCAATTATCTTGACAAGTTAATATGGACATTCCATTGTGGCAGAAAAGAAATTCATAACAGTGTGTGCCTGGTAGGTGACCTTTGAACGTGATTTGAGTGCATCCCCCTCTGAACTCTTAAAATACCTCCCTTCATTAGTATTTGCTAGATTCCTCTCCAACTTCCGTTACCGAAAGTAGAATCCTGACTACCTTTCATAGTTTCAAGGGTTTTTTTTCATTGGTTACGTACATATGCATCAAAACTGTGCAAAATGGATGGGAAAGAATTACAGACAGTTTTCATCCATTTTTTACTTGAGTATGAATTTATAGTATCATGCTTCTCCAATATGAAGTCCTCTACAGTAATTTTAAGCTGTGCAGTGTGAGAGACAGTCTTGCTGTAGCTGCTACTGTAAAACCTAATTTGCTGCATAAAATATTAGAGCTGTAGTGAAATATGAGCCTGAGAGCAACTCTTTTGATCTTGAGTAGTCAAAAGGTTGGCATGTATAATGGTATGAAAATAAATGATGTCAAAACTGTAGAATATAATTTACGGTTTGGGGTACTTTATTCATAGAAGCAGAAGCTTCTACCATTGAAATCAAATAGTCCAGCAAAAGATAATGAATGGAAAAAATAAACAAAAAATAAACATAAATGGAAAAAATAAACATTCATAAAGAAACCAAATATATTGAATCATGCAATACATCAGTTTAGACATAACCAGTTGACTAATTTATTGATTATTAAAAAGAACATTTATAAAAGATACAAATGGAACTGTAGCTTTTGTTTTGTATTTCATAGACTCATAAAGTGGTTTGGGTTGGAAGGAACCTCAAAGCTCCTCCAGTTCCAACTCCTTGCCAAGGGCAGAGACACCTTCCACTAGACCAGGTTGTTCCAAGACCCATCCAACCTGGCCTTGAACACTGCCAGGGATGAGGAAGCCACAGCTTCTCTGGGCAACCTGTGCCAGCGCCTCAGCACCCTCACAGGAAAGAATTTATTCCTAATATCTAATCTAAATCTACCCTCTTTTAGTTTAAAGCCATTCTCCTTTGTTCTATCCCTATATGCCCTTGCAAAAAGCCCCTCTTCAGCTTTCTTGTAGCCTCTTTAGGCACCGGAAGCTGCTCTAAGGTCTCCCCGGAGCCTTTTCTTCTCCCGGCTGACCAAGCTCAGATCTCTCAGCCTGTCTTCACAGTAGAGGTGCTTCAGCCTTCAGAGCCGATTTTACTCCAACTCCAAGTACAGCAACTACACCAACCCCAGCGACAAGTACAGCAGCTACTCAAACTCCAACCACAACAGACAGTGCAGCTACTCCAGCTCCAAGTACAATAGCTACCCAAACCCCGACAACAGATACTCAATCAGATCGAATGTGGTCCACGTCACGTCCTTCTTCTGTTGGAGGTCTCAATTTATTTTTCTGAATAAGTACTAGGTATCAGCTGTCATTCAGTTTGGCGAAGACTTGGTTACAGAAATTGGTTTTGCTTACTTCCAGTGACAAAATCTTTGGTCTTGTAAAGTCTTAAAAATGAGATTTTTTTTCATCTGTCCCAGTACAGTCTGAAGGGGTACCCAAGTGCTTCATGGTGCTTCTAGGAGAGTGATTGCAAACCAAGATCATAATACTTGTTGACTAAAATCTACATGATTGCTCTGCCATGTGGATTTTAATGAATTGTCTGGTAGCTGAGACTCCATTGCCTACACAGTTTTCAAACTAGGATTTGAGGTTTTTTTTCAATGTGTGTATAAAAAATGGTCTATGGGCTAGGTCAGTTACCTAAATTATAAACAATCTTCCCTAATAAAGTCTCTACTTCTGGAAACGGTCTTTTAATTGTTTAAGCCTCTATCTTTCTTTTGAGGACTGCTTTTTAATTTTTCCTAGGCATCTCTTTTGTCCTATTGTCACTGAAATGCTGCTCAGTCCCTTTGGTCAGGTGTGAGGTAAGTCTTGCTTTTTGTTCAGACTGGGATTTCATTGTACTTTTGGAAGTGTGCTATTAAAGGGGAAGTGTTCTTACCAGATCTACACAACTTCCAAGACTGTTTAGATTACTTATGCCAGTAAGTATGAAATTGAAATTTTCCTCCAAGGATCTAGAGATTGCACCATCCCACACTCAAAGCCAGAATCTGCTCGGGCAGGACTCCTGCAGAGACTTCTGAAGATAATTGGATTTATTAAAATAATGTAAACCGTGAAACATCATGTGTGCATTTTTATGAATATGTGGCTCCAGAATGCATTCCAGCTATGTGCATCAGTAATTTGATGGCAATAGAAATGAATATAAGGTAGTCTCACTAAAGGGTTAGTGTTGACTTGGAAGTACATTTTCTTTATTGTTTCTGTTTCTCAGTTTACTTCTATGTCTTCTTGCTAAATATTGTAAATTTTCACTGCCTATATGAGAATCTTAACATGTTTTGAAGATTTTAAAGGTGATGCATTAATCACAATTTTCTCAGTCCTTTTGTTGTGAATTTCAGGAGTATCATCATGTCAGAACTGTAGATGTGCCATATTGATCTTTGTGATTAAATCAGCCGAAGTAAACTTGATTTCTAAGGGAAAATGTAATATTCTCAAAGCCCAAATGTCTTCTAAATATTTATAGGCTGCAAAAGTTGATCAAGTACCTTTGTTCTCTGATTATTACAGTGAACAATGACACTTAGTTTGGATTCTCATCATATTAATGTGATGTAGTAATATATAAATGTATGTGTATGTGTGTTCAATCATGTGAATATGCAGAGGTAACTCTTTCTTTTTATCTTGGCAAGGCAAGAAGATAAATAGGTGAAAATATGTATGTGTTTGAGAGATAAAGTTGGTTTAATGATTCTCGGGAAAAAAATTCCTGTGGTACGTACAGTAGTGACTTGATTGAACAGGACAGAATCACGCAGTTCAATTAATGTGCAAATATGTGTTCACTGAACTTTCATCCCATTTATCACGTGGACGTGGAAATAGGGTCATTTTTTATCTCTGTATTATGCATATGACATCTTAGTTTGCTGCTTGCATGTTGCTGTGGGAAAAATAGCAATGTGGCACACCACAGGCAAGAAGAATTGGAGATAAATTCCTGAGCTGTCACAAACATCTTTAAGTAGATCTTTGAAGATAAGCCTCTTCCTTCTGCAAGGATTAATAATAAGAAGGCTTTTGCATGCTTTTTCCATTAAAATTATATGCCTGTTTTGCCCATATGCTCTAAAAAGTCATTGGCAGTAATTGCCATGATTCTGAAGTACATAGTTAGCAAAGAAAGTATAATCACAGGAAAAAAAAACAAAGGAAGTTTTAGCTGAAAATGTATTAGTATTCACCATTGGTTATTTAAAATAAGAAGTTGTCACCCATTTCAAAGTAAGTTTTTTTCTTCTGTCATCAGACTTAGTAAAATTTCTTTGGGCACTGTTCTCTTTCTTTTGATTTACTGTTCTAAATGAGTTTATCAAGGGTACAGTTGGTTATTCAGTTTATACACGGAAAATCTGCACTGGAAATTCCATTATTGTATAGTGAAGAAAGTTTTTTATTTTATTTCTATAATTGGAATAAAGTTGTCTTTTGAAATTGAAAAAAATAATTCATAACAGCAGGGGGAAAAGATGGAATTTCATAGGTACAATGTAATTTGACAAAAAAGTCCTTTCCTAGGTATCTATAAGAATAAAGAAACGTGGTTAAAATTTTCAGTGTTCTATTTAATTGATAGTCTGAAGTAAAGACCTTTTGGCTGACAGGGGCAACTGTATAAATTAAAGACTAGCTGAATTCCCCCTGGAATTGTCATCTTTGCAGGCAAAGCTTATAACCTTTAAACAAACCACAGGGCAAGTTCTCTGCCATGTAACTTGGCAGAGCTTCATAAGCTTTAATGGAGCTGTGCCTTAGTGGAGCTGTGGCAGTTTCTAAGAGCAGTGAATGTGATCTTAATTTAGGAAGAAGGTGTCAGAAGCTTAGGAATAGAAAGAAGAGTCTAAATTGTTAATTATCAGTCCCCAATCCTCACTGTTGGATAGGAAAACGTCCCATTGGCTTGAGGACTGCAATGCCAGGTCTAAAAAAGATATTTTTTTCAGCAGTTATTTAGTTCAACAACTTAATGCTTTAATTAATGTAATAGAATGAATCCCTGCAATGTAGCCCTCTACTTTCGGGCTTTTCTTCAGTCAGCTGGTTTTCTACTTTAAAGGTGCCAAGAAAGAGCTTTCAGTCCAAAGTACAGCACATATCGATGTCTCATGATTAACTTGGGTTGACACCTGTTAAACTACTAAATGTGATCAGTTTTCTCATTTACTTTCTGAGAGCTGAGGTTAACGTAATACTGATGCCTTCTAGGTGCATGCAGATATGCAAACACAGATACTATCGGTATATTCTTTTTCTTTTGTACTGGTAAAAGATTCATGTCTCCTAATACTTGAAGGCAGTACTTTATGATATGCAAAGAAATAAGCCTATCCCATCAGTGAAAGGGTAAGTCATATTTTACTAGTAGCATATTTTTGTCTAGGAGCACTGAAACTGACCGCATAAGACATTATTAAAAACTGTACGATACAAAAATGAAGAAAAGACACTGTTTCGTGTTAATTAAGCATTGTACTGCTGCTTAACATTGTGCACAAAAAGGGCAAAACATATTCTGGCAAAAGTTTCTGAACAACATGTAAGTAGTTTGGAGAAAAAAAACCCACCCCGTCCCCCTGAATTTCAAAAGTACATGTAGTTTTCCATCAGTACAAAACCATTGCTTGCTGAAGTTACAGAGTATTATGGTTTTATGTTTAGGGAAGATAATGGGTTTGTAAAAATAGGTGTTACACAACTTAATTCACAAGTGAAACAGTTACAAGCCAAACAACGTCTTGGTTTGGGACTTCTTCATTAGGAGGCTTTGGAAAGTTGCTGCTGACTATTCACGTTGTACATCCTACAGTACTTGCTGCAAAGGTGAATAGCCAGACTTAAGAGATGGTGTATTAAAATATTATTAATATTGTTTGCTTTCCCATTCATTTTTGACTAGTCACTGCCCATGTTTCCTATCCTCCTATAAAAACACAGGGTTTGAGGTGATTTAAAACTGGAGTTTGGGGAAATGCTTATATTGCTATAATAGAGAGGGTGGGGAGGAGGGTAAAAGGTAAAAAGTGTTGGGTTTTGGTGCCTGCTTTTCATAAGGCAAGATACTGGAGGGATGAACAGTAGTGCCTGTATTGGTTTACCTGTGGTGCAGTACCTGCGGTGTATCTGCTTCAGGGAGAGTGGGAGAGAGAAACTCCTGCCCAGTCTTACAGAGGTGAAGAAAATAGATTAACAGACTTGGGAGAGAGACTGTCATGTTGCGGAGGAAAATGGGGAAGCTGTGCAAACAACAGGTGAAACACAGCACTTTTTTCTCCTCAGTAATACAACTTTGAAGAAAAGTCAGCAAGGCATAGCCAGAAAATTTCTAATTTTCTTCTACCCTTTCAATCTTGAGTTTTCTCAGGTGGCATAATTAAAATATTTCTGTTGAAGGTGAAGCAGCTGTATGTGCTGGGATGCAGAGGAAGATCTGCATCTTTCACCTTACAACAAGGCAAATAGCAGAGGGCAGACCAGGGTATGTATTGACTTGTCAAGGCATGTAATTTTCCCCACCAGTTCCATATTTGCTGTTGAAGCAGGAGTCCAGTTTCTGGTCTGATAAAGAGTTTACAATTTGAAAGTGGTTTATTCACATTGTGATGAATTATTTGCAGAATGGCTGAAGTGCTTTCCTAACCAAGAGATACTGTCTGTTTGATTGGGAGTTTGTGATTATGAAACTAAGCTGAAGTCTTCAAAGTCATCCTTACAGTGTTTCTGTAACAGACTAACAGCAGTTGGTTTGGAATTACTCTTCCTTGCTCTATCTTATTTACTTATTTCTTAATACCTTTTATCCCCGAAGGACACAATGAATGTTGCAGTATATAGGATTTGAAGAACTTCAGAGTGGGTTCCAAATCATTGAGTAGCTAATGAGTTCAATCTTTTCAACTCCATTACTTTTTCTGCAGACTTTGTAGTCTTAGACTTCAAATGTAACAAGAGAATTTTTTTTTTTCCTGCTCTGGATTCAGTGAACATTTGTGCTGTAACTTCTCTAGAGAGGCAAAGTAGCTCCCAGTTGAACAGCTCTTCAAATAGAGCATGATTTTTGATAAAATGAAATTGAAACCATTATAGTATTTGAGCTCTAGATGATTTATTCTGGCAAATAACAGAAGGGCATCTGCAGATAAACATAAATGATTACATGTTGGTAAAGTCACCAATTGTCAAGAGACGAGAAGAATGTTCTAGGAGGCACTATCTGTGATGTTTAATGAATTGCAATGCATCACTACTAAACCTGCATTACAAAACAGCTTTCTAAATTGACACCAGGAATGTACTATATTTATTAGTTTAGTTTGTCTAGCGTTGACTTAACTCAAGAAGCCAACATAATACTATTTGTAAGTTGGTTTTGATGCCTGTTTTTCAGAAGAGAATCACAGTAGCAGATTAAGGCCTGGGCTAATGTTAACAGAAAGCCAAACCAAACAGCCAAACTCATTTTTATCCTATCCCTGTTTTTAATAAATACTTTATTTATTGCTATATGCACAATGTATTGAATTATGATTTTCTACTGCTCAGTATAGTGTTTTAGGAGGGATGCTACGGAAAAATCAAGAAGACTTAGAACAGTAGTAATGAGTGGTTTTGAATGTGGCTGTAACTGAGAGAAAGTTATGTTTATGGCCTTTTACTGAATAATTTAAACACCAAATTAAAGAAGTCAGAGAGTAGTCATATGTGTCTCTTCCGCTAATTATAAGTGCATTATGGTAGAGAGAATGTAAAAGTTTAGCAGCCATATGAGCCACTAATTGAGCTGCTTCTCCCACAGGTGATTTGGCACTTAGTTCCTTATCACCCGTAGCCAGTCTTATTGAGATACTTTACTGTAAATAGTAGGTGGCTTCACATTAGCTTCTAGATTTCAAAATTGCATCTAACATCTCTCTGACCTCTTAATCTCATACTGTACATATCGACTGGCAATTTTCCGGTGTGTTGGTTTTGTTTGGGGTTTCTTGGTTTTGGTTTATTTTTTTTTTTCTGACCATATAATCCTTCACAAGAAAACACAAAGCTGTCAAAACAAACACTGTTTGTAGAAAACAGTGATAGAAGGTTGATATGTTTTCCAAGAAAAAAAGTTGTAGAATTGCAGAAAGAGAATCCTGTGACCCCAGGCTGAAGTTGTCTGCAGTTCTGGGAAACTTTCTGTATTTGACATGGATAAAACGGTCCAAGTTTCCTTTTGTCTTTGCAAATGGTAAGTTTGTATTTTTTCCAGTTATCTCAGTCATGACTTTTTTTTTTTTTTAAGAAGAAAAAGGAGACATAGAGCAGGCATTTGAATTTAAGGGGTGGATTCATTTTCAAAGCAGGTGTGGTCGTTCTCATGTAGATCTGTATTTGAACTTTTTGAACATTTCTCAAGGTGGAAATTACCATGGATAACACAAGAAAACTGCCACATTACAAATATCTTAAGCAATTAATCAATCTCTCTGGCCACAACTAGAGAAACAGGGCTTTGAACAGTCAGCTGAATTTTACTCCCTGCATTTTCTGTTTTCATTTCCTTCAGTAAAGAGTCTTTGGATGCGCTTCAGTTCCTGCAGAGTGTGGTCTGTGCTGCATTTAAAAATTCAGAATTAAATTCACAATTAAAAAAAAAAAAAGTTCAACTCAAATTCAACTTTATAAGTGTCCACATCCAGGAAATCACAACATTTTAGTAACAGGTTTCACAATATTTCATCTGTATGGGCTCCATGTTCCAATTCTACGCCCCTAAATTAACACCCATATGCCAGAGTTTCATCTTACTCACATGCTCTTGAGTACGATTGATGATATGGAAAATTGAGATGTTTGGTTTATGTCACCAAACTCTTTGAAACTGAAAAATGATAAAAAAAAAAAAAAAATAAATCCCTTATTCCTTTTATAAAATGTTGTATAGTGAAGACATATGATTTTATTTTGGTTAAAAGTAATTGCAAGCAACCTTAATTAGTTCCTGATCCCATGAGTTTAGAGGAATGCTCTATTTAAAAGGAACCAATATGAAAAATAAATATTTCCATAATGAACGAGAATTTTTTTTCCTTTATGCTTTCCTAGTGTTTAAAAATAAAGAACTTTGAAAAAATAAATCAAATTTAAAATGCCCAGAACACAGAGGGCAATAGGAACCTTACTGCCATCATTCCCATAACTGATTTTAAACACTGGATTTTTATGGATAGGTAACCACTTACTTTCTACATGAATTGCTGTGATAAGAATTTATTACAGGACCTCAGGGAAATGTTGTTACATCTATTAAAAAAAAGTTACCATTAATTTTGTGGAATTAGAACATCAATTTAATTTGGCCTCCTTTAATTGATGTTAGGTGGCTTGGGAACTGATGTCCTCACTTTGTAAATGCACTTAATCACTTCTTGCTACAAAACCTTGAATGCAATTTTTCCAGTCAGAGCTGACAGTTGTAGGGTTAAAGCTCAAAGCTAATAAATTTGCATGGACTAGATCCTGTGCTACCTGGTGTCCTCCTTCAAAAATATTCATATTGCAAAGCAAGTCTGAATAATTTTAATTAGATAATCTCACTAAGTGTTCTTTTTCTAAATAGATTTTATTTGCCCGTGTTAGTTAGCTTGAGTAATTCAATTTGGTGATGTTTTTCTTCACGGGAAGACATATTCCTCTGCTTGTACAGCTGTCAGCTAGCTTACTGTAGAACATAGTTAAATGTATGGTCAGAGTGCCTGGAATTAAGTGGTGCTTTGGTTGCTGCTTTTGAAGGCAGAGAGGTTTCATCTTCATGTGAACAAAGAAACTGCCAGGTTAAAAAGTCATGCAGTTCACAAAAGCAAATATCAACACACTCAGGTTAATGATGGTGCTTTACATGAATGATATGGAAATAATTACTTTAAAAATTGGTCTCCTCATTCTCATTTGTGGTATTTCTTCACCATTTCACACTTCGTTTGGAAAATAAAAATAGCTTTCTGAGTGAGGTATTTTAATGACATATTCCTGATGAATAATCATTGCTGCAGTCATAGTTTTCCCTGGAGATCATGGCTCACATAAGAATGAGATATTACTTGGAAGAAGAAATAAGAGCGCCAGAAGTACTTTTACTGTAGAATACCACTTTTCATTGAAGTTATTTCGCCTCTCACTGTTAATCTTGTTTGCAGTCCTCTGGCACCTGGTATGAACAGTAGGATGAAAGAGCAAAAAAATCTTTTTGTTTTGGAAAAACTTCTCCACTAGTCAAAAAATTGAGATTTTATTTCAATTTTTTGTTTTCCACCAGTGGAGGGATAGTAAAACAAATAAATCCTGGTGGCTGCTTTTTAGTCTATTAGTAGGTTACCTGATCTTTTTTCTATACTGCTAGTGAAGAAAGCGCTGGTTACCCATAATGGAGCCCACATAGCAGCATGGAATGCCAGCAGTCCTCGTCTGCTTCAGCTCCATTGCTAATCACGAGTGTAAGGCTTTTCTAGTTGGCTTTCTGTGGGAATTAACCATTACGTAGAAGAAAAAGGTGACCTCTCAAGTAACTGGCTTTCTGTGTGCTCTTTTTAGTATACTTTCTAGACTCTGTAAATTGGGATTACAGTACATTGAGTACCTGGTCCCTGACACTGAAAGGTATTTCTTTGAGCACTGTTCTACCCCCTCATCAAAACGCCAAACTCAATTTTTCACTTAGTTCTCACAGTAAAAAAAATTCTGAATGAGGCAATCAGACAGAAACAAGTCTTTTTAATGGCTGCTTCTTTCTTTCTTAGGTGTGCAGGTAAATTTGTGAAGAGATAAACCACATGTAACAATTCAGAATTATAGGAACAGTTAACCAAGAAGACCTTGAAGCTGAGTCTTTTCAAAGACTTAAACACCAGAATTGACCACAAGTAAATTACCTGTTCAATGGACTTCCTCTTTTAAAATAGTCTTTAGAAACTTTTTGTATCTATGATCAAAATCAGTTTGGTTTTGGGGTTTTTTTAGTTCAGTGGTGTGAAGTCTACTCTGTAAATGCATAGCAGAGGGAGACTTTTTATTGTATATTTACTTTCAGAACTGTTTTCTAGTGAAATGATAAGCTTTTCATAAAAATGCTGCAAAATATGTATACTCCTAGCCTAAAAAAAGCAAAGCAAGTTGTTTCAAATCTATAAATTGAGAATAAACAGCCTTATTTCCTCAGTGTTCATAACTCCTCAGCTAAATACATTACTAGTTGCTTTTTAATTACAAATGTAAAATAGCAAATAGATCAAAGCAGTGTGAAAACTATTTTGGCTCACTGTGTAATTGGGGTGTGTTTTATCTTTACACCATTCAGATTTTGATTTAAATTTTTTACTATATTGACCACTTATCACTTTTCCCAACTTGCTTTTCACACATAACTTTGACTGGTAATCGCTTGTCCAGGACTGCAGATGAGTTCTTCTGATGAGTGAAGAAATGAAGCAGGTGATATTTTAAATATTTCCCTCTTAAAGAAAAGAATTAGAGAATGAGTTTCAATCCATATCCTGTCAATCCAGACCAGGCAGTGTGGTGTTGACAACTGATGCACTGAGGGCAGATATTTAGCTTGCTCTGAAATATTCCAACACTGCAAGTTTTAGAAACTGAGAGGTATAATATGGGATAATTCTTTTAGACTAAGAAACATGTTATGCTATGCATATGATTGAAAACAGCCTGTATTTATGGTTCCTTGTTTAATGGAGCTTCTAGTGGAAAGGAGGAGAGACTTTCCCTTGCATATGTTGCATCATCCCAAGCTAGTACCTACCTAGCTTGTCAGCATCCTCCCTTCACATGAAACACTATCTGCTTTTAAGCAGTTAACTACTAGGCTGGCTTATTTCCAAACAAAATTCGAACAATGAAGTTCATTTTGGTCTATTTTACACCATATCTATTTAAAAGAATATGTCATGGAGCGTAGATCGTCTGACACAATTGGATCTGGGAATGACCCAGTTCCTATGTATGACACTTAAAGTCCAAAATACTCATTCTTTAAGCCTTGGTACATCCATAAACATGTATTTTGTGTAATTAATTTACTTTCTACCTTTATGTTAGGAAGTTGTTGTAACAACTTCACTGGGCCAGTGAAGGGTACTGTTAATTTTAATACAGATGTATTCTTTCTTTCAAGAACAGGGAGCTTTCAATACTGTAAGGTGAAGATCATTGTTCTGTCATTCTCAGCTGAAGTAACTGTTTTTCAGTGTGTTATAGGGAACTTATCCTATTGTGTATTGCTTAGATCTCTCAAAAATCAGTTATAAGTACATTCCTGTATCGATCTGATTTAATACAGGAGTGTACAGGAATACTACTGGGATATCATTGCTATAAAATCTGTCCTGGGGCTTTTATTTAATTGGATTTGCAAAGTATGCATTTCTCTGGTCTGACATTTCTATTTTTGGTCTAAATATTTATCTTTCAAGTCAGTAGCTTTCACTGACCATTTCACTGATGAAATTGAGGACAGCTTGGGATCCTGACGTTAACATTTGCCGACAATAGAAAGGGCTTTTTCAAATACATAGCGGATAAAACTAACAAAAGAGGCAATATAGGGCCACTGCTGAATGAGGAATGTGCCCTGGAGACAGAGGATATAAAGAAGGCAGAGGTGCTGAATGCCTTCTTTGCCTCTGTCTTTACTCCTGCAGACTGTCCCCGGGGGCCTCAGATTCCTATAGCCCCAGAAGGAGTCAGGATAAAGGAGGAGTTTGCTTTGGTAGTGAGGATTGGGTTAGGGATCAGTTAAGCAATATGGACATCTATAAATCGATGGGTCCGGATGGAATACACTCACAGGTGCTGAGGGAGCTGACGGAGGTCATTGCTAGGCCTCTCTCCATCATCTTTAGTAAGACGTGGGAAACAGGAGAGGTGCCTGAGGACTGGAGGATGGCAAATGTCACACCAGTCTATATGAAGGGCAAGAAGGAGGACCCGGTAATTATAGACCAGTCAGCCTTACCTCCATCCCTGGAAAGGTGATGGAACAACTTATTCTTGACACCATCTCTAGACATATCAAGGATGAGGAGGTCATTAAGAGTAGCCAACATGGTTTTACCAAGGGGAAGTCATGTCTGACCAACCTTATAGCCTTCTATGAGGAAGTAACTAGGTGGATGGATGATGGTAGAGCGGTAGATGTGGTTTTTCTTGATTTCAGTAAGGCCTTTGATACTGTCTCCCACAGCATCCTCATAGATAAGCTAAGGAAGTGTGGGCTTGATGATCAGGTAGTAAAGTGGATCAAGAACTGGTTGAAAGGAAGAAGGCAGAGAGTTGTGGTCAATGGGGCAGAATCTAGCTGGAGGTCTGTGACTAGTGGAGTCCCTCAGGGGTCAGTGCTGGGACCAGTGCTGTTTAATATTTTCATCAACAACCTGGATGAGGGAACTGAGTGTACCCTCAGCAAGTTCGCTGATGACACTAAGCTGGGAGGAGTGGCTGGCACACCAGAAGGCTGTGTTGCCATTCAGCGAGACATGGACAGGCTGGAGAGTTGGGCCGGGAGTAACTTGATGAAATTCAACAAGGGCAAATGTAGGGTCTTGCATCTGGGGAGGAACAACCCCATGTACCAGTACAGGTTGGGGGTTGACCTGCTGGAAAGTAGTGAAGGAGAAAGGGACCTGGGGGTCCTGGTGGATAGGAGGATGACCATGAGCCAGCAATGTGCCCTTGTGGCCAAGAAGGCCAATGGCATCCTAGGGTGCATTAGAAAGGGTGTGGTTAGTAGGTCAAGAGAGGTTCCCCTCCCCCTCTACTCTGCCTTGGTGAGGCCACATCTGGAATATTGTGTCCAGTTCTGGGCCCCTCAGTTCAAGAAGGACAGGGAATTGCTTGAAAGAGTCCAGCGCAGAGCCACAAAGATGATTAAGGGAGTGAAGCATCTCCCTTATGAGGAGAGGCTGAAGGAGCTGGGTCTCTTTAGCTTGGAGGAGACTGAGGGGTGACCTCATCAATATTTACAAGTATGTAAAGGGTGAGTGTCAGGATGATGGAGCTAGGTTTTTCTCAGTGATGTCCAGTGATAGGACAAGGGGTAATGGGTGTAAACTGGAGTATAAGAGGTTCCATGTGAACATCAGGAAAAACTTCTTTACTGTGAGAGTGACAGAGCACTGGAACAAGTTGCCCAGGGGGGTTGTGGAGTCTCCTACGTTGGAGATATTCAAGGCCCGGCTGGACAAGTTCCTGTGTGATGTACTCTAGGTTACCCTGCTCTTGCAGGGGGTTTGGACTAGATGATCTTTTGAGGTCCCTTCCAACCCTTGGGATTCTGTGATTCTGTGACTTTTAGAAGGAAATTCATTAGTGAATATACAGTTTCCAGTAGTTCATTTTACTGTTTTTAGTCATGCAGTAAGGCCACCTCTCCTAGATGCACAGCCAACTGTTTGCTGCATTTTTTATTGAGCTACAGCACTTTTGGGGAAACTTCTCATGAGGGCCAGCTTTAGGCACAAGGGAAGCAGGTAAGTTGCCCAGGGTTGTAAACTAATGAAGGCAGCAAAATCCCAGTTTTAGACAAGGTAGAGCTTCACTGCATTTTCCATCAACAGCTGGGGCTCACTGCCTCAGTTTCTGTCATCCTGCAGTGATGGCAAAGTAACTCTACAGCCATGGCCTAATTGAGGGGTTTGGAGCACTGTGATGGGCCACTGCACACCCAGCCCTGTTTTCTGCCTTTCCTGAGATCTGGCCTTTAGAGGGCAAGGGGTTGCAGAGACTGTGCAGGGCTTGCTGGCAGATGCTGGTAACAGTCCGCACTTCCCTTGTTGTTTGTCTTTTACAATCTCAGTTGTACAAATGCATGCATTTAATGGGCAATTATGGAGAGAGATACAGGCAACAGGATCATAGTATTTTCCAGAGACAGCTTATTCTAACTTTTCTGGAAGTAAAAAAATTTGATGAAATCAGTCTGCCAAAGTCGTAAAATAGAATTTGTCTGTATTTCAGAAAAATTCTGAAATGCTTTTTGGTTGATTCCACAAAACCTGATGACTATATTAATGTTCTTAATGCTATGTGTTGTCAGAGTAGGCAAACATGGGTTACTGATGGTGGCAGGTGTAGTCTCTAGGCTGAGAATGGGTTTGCAGCTATCTCCTGCTCTTTCCTAGAAGGTGTAAGAATTCTTAATCATGCTATCACCTGATTAATGTTGCAACCTGTTTGTCAACCCATTTGTCCTATTACCGTGGGAACCCATTTCCCCAGTAAAGGGGAAAGAGAAAGAGCAAAAGCCACTGGAGTTTTCCTCCATACCAGTGAGTCATATTCTCAGGTATTAGGTGAGTGGCAGAGCTGTTAAGAGCTCCTGCTATTCCACCCAGTTCCCAACAGGCAGGCATCTCCTGCTTTCTGGGACTGGGTGTTGTTCCCCATCTGATCTTTGGGTCTGCTTTGAGTGAAAGTCCAGCCAGGCTCTGATCTGAGGTGGGGAATGCAATGTTGTTAATTGTTTTCCTTTAATTGACACCCTTACCTGTCTGCAATGTGCTATGAGGCTCATTAGACCAAAATTCAGGACTTGGACCAGGCCTTAACATAACTTGCAAAGCTAGCTAAGTTTTTAGCTTTGAAAAATCTGGAGCTCTAGAATTAAATTCCCAATTCTTACATCCTGGTGGCTATCCCTGTGGGGTCCCTGAAAAGTAAGTTTCTTGGAGCCATTTCCTTAGCTCTCTGAAGTAGAGGGGAAGACAGCTGGGTTCTCTGCTTTAATTAGACTAAGAGTGCTCATAAAAGATTGGAAAAGAGAGCAGAAATTATCCAGCCTCCAAGTGGAAATGCTGCATGAATAATGTTGGGAGGGAATCAGCAGCTCCAAGAAGTTAAATAAGCTAAACAGTTGTCAGTTGTTTTCTCCCATCTTTGCAAATTTCCCTGGTAACAGTTGGGTGAGTCGGTAGTTCAGAACATGGTTCTATTTATTTGGTTGAAAAGTGATAAGAGTCATAAATATTTCACAGGAATCTGTAGCAAGTTTCTTGTACTGTGACTCATAAGGATTTGGGTTATTATTATGAAAACATTTGTAAAGTTATTGTTTTTCTTTTTATAAAGAAATGTTCACTTGCAAATACATGCTGGGACTGTTTTGTTCATTGCTTATCTGTTTTTCTCCAGGGTTTAAAGTGTTTATCAGGGCACTGAACTAGTGCCTGGTGGTATGTGTAACAGCATCTAAAATGAGTGCCAATATTCAGACCATGTATAGACTGAAAATACTAGCATCAGGCAGCTATGGGAAGAAATAGCAATTGCTATTCCATTCACACAGACATTTACACAATGTAAATTAAAGCTAACAGGTTTTAATACTTACTTCATTCACCAGGTAATACAACTTCTGGGTGACGGGGAGGGGTAGACATATATAAATAAATAGAGGGAGAAATGAACAAAATAATAACCCCAGTGTTTGTTTCACCAGATGAATAAACAAATCTGCAGTCTTTTGAGAAAGTTCTAGAATTAAATTACTGTGTATGTTATGGTATACCAACATAACAGGTGCAAACTAAAGAACTTAACATGCTATGTTCTTTATACGTGATACCTACATGTTATTTATAAGTGTAACTCTTGGGGGGAGTATGTAAATAAATTCACTTTGCTGAGCTTTAGGGCTGAGGCGTATAGATATTTCAGACCTTGACCCTTAAGCCACTAAGTGTTTGTTCAGGCCTCAAAAGGAACAGTGTCTTCATTATGGATATTTACGTTACTGAGCAGTGACTGCATCTAGGAATTGCTATAGAAAGTAAAAAGACTCTACAGACAGAACAAGTTACCAGTTAATACAATTGCTTTCTCAGTGGAAGCAATTGAGGACTGGATTAATAAGTATTTTCCTGCTTCATAATGCTGCATAGAGAAGGAACTGGTTGCCTCTTTCCTCTGTGGCACTGAACTCAGTCTGATAACAGGCAATATTTAGACAGTTGTGTTTGATATGTTTTGTACTACACCTTGATAAATGTAGAAATGCCATGGCAAGAAACTGTCCAATGCCAAGCAGGCAGCCATGGGAGGAAGAGACTAATTAAAGTGTGCAACCAAAGTATTTTTTTTTTAACAGTTTCTAATCATACTGTCTGTTACTAATGAACAAGTTATGTGAACAAAATTTGAATAGTTCGTACCCAAGGATCAGTGTTTTATTCAGTGAACGTTTCAATAATCTACTTTGAATTAAATTTAAAATTCACAACATAATTTTTGCTTCAGTGTTGTCCATTTTAAAGTTATTATTAACTAATATAAAATGTCCAATGAAACCTTTTGTGAATAATTAAAATGGAGCCTGATTGATACTTCAGGTTATGCATTAACAATTTACTTATTTCACAAAGCTGTATTAGTAGTTGATTCTCTGTTAATTTTCTGATAACACAAGATTTCTTTTTAGGAACATCTCCATCATCTTGTGTGAGGTAGAAATAATTTAATATTTGTTTGCTCCTTTGGGTACATAGATCTGTCTATGCACACTTTCCTTTTTTGTTCTCTACATTCTTTCATGTTTGTTTCATGTGTAGAGAGAGACCACTATTTAAAATAGTTATGTTAGTGTCACTTAAATCACTCCTGAATACTTAATACTTGCCAGAAAATTTTGGAATAGTGTATATGGAGTGGTGTTAGTTTAGTTTAACAAGTTACAGGCAAAGGAATAGAACGTGAGTTCTGAACTATGGGTTTAGAGCTCAAGATTCATATGAAATACCTGTAACACAGGTTCTTCTGTTTAGCCTGCATATTGTTGTAAGTCATACCATGGATTGACTTCTGTTGCTATAGAAATATTAGAAATGCTATTTTAACATCGAAGACTTAATTGTCTTACTACTGTCATGGAAACAAACAGCTTTTTCTTTCGCCTGTGATGGTGCCTAATTGGATGGGTGAAGTTGAAAAATGTCACAGTAAAGCCAACAGAGAAACAATGAAGAATCATCACCAAACATCTTGCATGTATAATAGTGTTGAAACACCCCAAGCCAGGTTTATTTTTGATCTAATGTAAATAGAGCTTGAGACATTTGATAAGAAAGGAAAGCGAAAGCTAAGCTTTGTGTGATACAATACACAGCATACATTTAGTAGGCAATCCTGACTTCACAATCAGTGAACAAAACACAACAACAAGAGTTATATAAATCAAGTTATTTTAAAACTTGGAGAATCACCTTGATTTTGTACATGCAGTGTCTAGCCCCACCACACAATCTGTAGCTGCTTTATCTGGGAGCCTCTGCTCCCTATAAAGTAAAGAGGTCTTTGCAGAGCATTAATTAACCCAGGAACTGAATTCCTGAACAGTCTTGCTCTTTTTCTGAGTGTGAGCTCTGGTTCTAAGTGTTTTTTGTTAGCTAACATAAGAAAGTTTGGTTTCAGTTGTGCTCAGTACCAGTTGTGATGCTCAGTTGTGTGGCATGTTTTTATTGTGAATGATTTAGCATGCCACACAAGCAGCCTGGATTTTTCATTTTTCTTAATAGTTGCACTACTAAAACCTGTAAAATTTGCCTGGATATTTCAGAGGTTGGATAATTTGCTCATCAAAAGAAACAGACCAAGTTAGCTGTGCAAAACAAGTATTTTAATAATAGTCATTAATAATGGATACACTTAATCTAACTTCCATTTGGATTTGGCTTGTGTTCTAGAATATGACTGACAATTTTTTATATATACATATGTGAACTGGTGTCCTTTAATGATGATTACAGCCACTGGATAGGAAAGTGTTCTTAAACAATAAATGTCTCTGATTGTCTCTGCATTTGACTTAAACAATTTAGAAACTAGCAAGCAGACAGAGCTTCCTGATTTAGAATTCATCTGGTGCAGGGCCACTGACTGATGCTGTAAACACTCCTTTTTTTCCGACTCGTGGGCAAAACTGTGATACTACTGTTTACTGAGTATTTACATGAGGGTACCCCTTTGTTTCAGTGTAAAGAGAGCCTTAAGGCTTTGCTTACTTTTCTAAACCCAGAACCAACAGAGAAGTGTCCTGTGAGCAGGAGGGTGCTGCCTGTACAGTTCTGACCATCATCGCTGTGCTCAGTAAAAACAGCAAGACTCCAGACTGCACTTCATTGCTGCTTCATGTGCCAGGTGACTGCTTGCTAGGGCAAAGTAACAAGTGTGGTTTAGTGTGCTTCTTATATAGCAATGAATTATATACTTGTTCTCCTTCACAAAATTATGCACTTCTGAATTCATTGCACTAATTCAGCTCTCCAATGCATCCATAAATCTGTGATCTTTAGGAGGACACAGGTATGCAAGGCCCCATGCTATGTTCTATGGTTGGATTGATCATAGCTCTCAATTCTAACCTAGCAACACTGAGCTATACAGACCTACTTTTTCAACTTCTTGTTGCTTAATTATTCTGCAAGTTATTTTTATAGAAAACACCACATCAGAAAGAATCTATGGGATAACTTGTTCTAGTCGTACCTAATCTCTGATCTGTCTTTGATGTGCAGATTCTGTCAGATGCTCACATAAGGTCATTCCTGTTTGCCTCTTCTCAGTTGCTCAGTTGAGTCAGGAATCTGTGCAGAAGTCTTCTGTTTTGAACTCCTTTACACAGCAAAGGACAAGTCCACTCTGAAAATAGATGAACTGTCCTTTTTTAATAATAATGAAATATCTTAAGGAAATTCACATTTTTAAGTGTTTCAAGATCACCTGGAAATTACTTTCTTTCTATTCTGCTTTGAAGTTTAAAATACAGACTTAGCAAAAAGATAAGTATTAATATATTTTCAGGTGCAGCAAATGAATAGTTTTTTTCTTCTGCAATAAAAAGAAAATTTTTTCTATAACAGGATGAAAGGATAAGTAGATATTTTAAAGAAGAGGTCATTTGGACAAACTGACAAAATGAATAAAATTGACTGCCCACTTAGTCACTTGACATCTAGATTTGGGTATCATATTCTGACAGAGATCTGATACTTTAAGAATACAGCTTGTTCAGTTAGTCTTTAGTTCATCAGCCATCACAGCTGGAACTGGGTGGTTTTTATCAGTGAATCCTACATAGGAGAAAAACACATTTTGTGTTTCAAAATAATGGTTATAGAATTTGGAAATAACTTGAGTTCTGTAACAAATGGATTTCCTTGCCTATTGTAATAAGGTCAGTTATATAAGAATGTGGCAGAATAATACCTGATTCTATTTGTTTGGTTATTTAAATGGCAGTCTGCACCTGCAGAAACAATTGTGTAGATATTTTTTTTCAGACTTTTTTTTCTTTTTAAAAAAAGATTTTATATTGGAGAAATATTTGATACTTGAGCATTTTTTTTTCCCACCAATTGTGAGCATTTTCCATTCTCCTTCGGAAAACTCATCATGGGGCCAATGACATATTACAGATGGCCTTGAAAAATAAATAAACAGTGTATCCTTTTGTTGTTAACAGAATACCTGCATCTCTACCCATCTGTCCTCCTCCTGTGTTCCTTCTATGTTATTATCCTACAAAGTCAATTCTTCCAGAGAATCTATTTGATTTTTTTTTTCCTCATGTAAGAAGCTTACAGGACAAAAAGCAATAGAAATTCACCTCAGTATTGTTCTTGAGAAGCTGTTTTCTCTTACTAGCTTGAACGAGCTCCCTGTATGAAAAATGAAATACAAAGAAAACATAAACCTGTGTGCCTTTTGTCTCTCATTTAGCAAAGCAAAATTCTGAAGTATGCCTTGGAGTATTTAAAACAACTAGTGATACAGTAATTACAGACTCAAGAAAATGATGCTGCCTTGTCTGGTGCTCCAGGTGAATCTTTGCAGGAGTAAGAAAGATGAGTTTTCCCAACTTTGTGTTGCCGAAAGTGAGGAATTGTAGAGATACAGGACTTTGAGAGTCACTGCTGACACTGCACATATACTTAGTCATGAGCAGTATTGCTGGCCTGTCTGGTTGCCCTTGCCTTTTAGGAGAGGTTAAAATGGTAATGACAATTTAAAAGAGACACTAAAGAGAAACTAGCAAGTTTCCTGTAAAGGCCCAAACACTGGATAATAAGTCCCATTAATCACAAGTAATATTTCATACTTATGGCTGTTCCTTGGTTAGGTGTTTTTACCACATCATCTCAAGCTACTAATACTGTCACTTTGGTTAATGACGATCTCCAAGGTTAATGGCTTGACTCAGTGATGCCTTTTGATCCTCTTGAAATCGTCTGCTATTCTCCTTTCACTGTTTATGTGCAGC
Source organism: Psittacula echo (assembly GCF_963264785.1). NCBI lineage: Eukaryota > Metazoa > Chordata > Aves > Psittaciformes > Psittacidae > Psittacula > Psittacula echo. Next base: position 12,569,254 of record NC_137739.1, read on the forward strand.
ATTACAGAAGGTCATATATTTCTTGAAAGAGCAGACACTTGATGTAAATATCATTACAGCTGGAATAAAAAAGTGTGATTAACTACTATATCTCTAAGCTAGAAATAAGAACCAGGTAGTGTTGCTGCTAGTTAGACCTGAAAAATGCTGTAGCTTAATTGTATAAGTTTATGAGCATCAGAAATGTTCTAACAAAATGTTAGTGACTTTTACAGATTGAGGTAACTATCTGGAATGGATAGTGATAAATATTTAAAAGGTTTCCATTACTTGTTATTTTGAGGAGAAAGCTGTTATTGGCAATCTACACAAGAAACATTTTTATAATGAAACATAGTTGGAAAATGTAATGTTAAAAAGACCTCTGCTGGCTGTGATCCAAAATTCTACCAGTAATATGACCTCTGTAAGTTTGCCAGTATCTCAGTCTACAGTCACAGGGAATCAGAATAGAATGTAATAAAACTGCTGTGTGTGAAAGAATCCCCCAAAAAGGGAAAGAAAGCAGTCAATATTCACTCTAAGTACTGATACAGCAGAAATTATCTAGGCTCTGTTGATCCTCATTTTGTGTTGTCATTCGCATGGTATAAAACAAAGTAATTGATTTTGTTTCCTCTAATAAACAGAATCCTCTCAGTTTTATGGAATGCTACTTTTTGGTTTCTAAAGGGTTTTTTTGTCTGAAAAATTCATTAATATTTAGTGTGCAGTTGCATCCAGCTTTAGAATTAATGCCTTGTATTCACATCACTGAGCAACTATTCTGCGTCATGCATAGTGGAAAGTTGATTTGGGCAATTTTCCCTATGGATTTGTGCATATGTCACCTTTGGGTAAAAGATGAGCTAACAGAATTGAAATGAATGTAATTGGCAGAAGGTCAACCAGGGAGCCATATATGTCTAGAGCTTCCAAAAAAAGGCAGAGTTGTTTCATGTTGGCATATTACTTGATTAGTATGCAGGTAAGGTGATTGTGCCTCAACAGAATAATTGGATCATTCCAATATCTGCAAGCCCTGGTGTATCTACAAAGCCTGAACAGTGATTAGATCCTGCCTGTTCATCGCGGCAAGCCTTGAAATTCTTCCCACTGTGAAAAACTAATTTTCTGTGGGAATTTATTAAATAAGAAATCTGCATGCCACTTTACCTTGTAAGCATTACCAGCAGAATACAAAGATTTCTTTTGACTTTGATGTATGCACTTCACGGATGCTTTTATATCATTTTGTTATTTTTCTGCATTCAGCATAAATTCCAGTGTTTCTTTGTTACATAGATTTCTGGAGAAGAGTTGCATCTCCATTTGATGATAAAGCAGCAGTTCATTTACAGAGAAGGGAAGGGGGGAAGGGCATGTGGTGGAAAAAGAGACACTATTAAAACAATTTCAGCTGTTATGTGAAGAAAAAAGCCCGAACAAATGTTCACAAGTTGTTGCTTTTCAGTCTTCATACTTCTGTGCAGTAATTGGTTATTGCTGCATCAGTAAACAAATTTTATCATGTAGTCTGATTTTCTTGTTTTAAAAGCAGAGAATGCTAATCTGTGTTAATCAGGAACAACCAGATTTCTGTGCTGCATGGCAGACTTAAAATAAAGAAAAAAAGGAATTTAAGCTTCCTGGCAGGTTTGCAGTCTATTTTTCATCCATATACAGAAGTGGTCTGCAGGGCAAAGTAGCAAGGTCCTTTCTATACTTACAAAATGAACTTGTGCCGTATCTTGAATGCCTTGGAGACAGTGTCTCAGTGAAAATACCTTTTCAGTAAGAGGATGCAGGGTGCAATTCATCTTCTGATCCTACCTAATGGCAGCCATCTTGATTGTAGTGAAATAAAATAGTCTAAACATCTGCCCTTCTTAGAGCTGTGTTTTTGCATTTTTAAGTATTTAATGGCTGTAGTACAGCTACTCCTGGAAGCCAATCTAGAGTTATAAACACAGTATCACTTAAGCTACGGTGTAGCAAAGACACAGTAGAAGATAATTACCTAAAAAGAGTAAATCCTCTTGGGTTAAGGAAAAGAGTTGTATGCAGAGCTAAATGAATAATTCATGGAAAATAATTTTTTTTCAGCTTGCAGAATGGCTTGAGATTCTCTCAACTGTGTATTAATTATTCAAATGTTTCTGAGAAATGTTTTTCTTAAACTTTATTGTAAATACTGGAAATTTGAGCTGATTCTTGCAATGAATGATTTAGAAGACTCTGTGGACTTCCCAGACCTTAATTGGTTGGGTACACAAGCACCTACATGAATATATTTGGTGTAGATTTAAAACTTGTTTCCAATAAAATCTCTGTCTAATGAAACTTAAAAACTTGCTCTTCATGAACTATGTTGCTGTATTAAAACACAACTTTAATTTTTAATGAAAGTGAGCATCCAGCATAGCATAACATAGCTGAAAGTAATTCATTTGGAAACTCAAGTGAATCTGTAAATACTTTTTTGTGCATAATTTACACATCACCACTTGTGTGATGCTAATCATTACTTATTAGTGTGGAATTTCTGTTACTCAATAGGGGAATATTTTTTTGTTCCCTCTCTTATATGTGTTGTAATTATCCCTCCATTGCTATATGTGAGTATCCAAGTGGTTTAAGAATGGTACATTAAATACCCATATATTGGTGCAATGTGACACAGTCTTGCCATAAAAGACAAAAATCACAAACTGTTACATAAAGTCATACTGCTGGATTTTCCTCATTTGTGCAAAATGGAGGAAAAAAGGTGATAGAATCCGTGAGAAATTCAAAAGGCTGGTGTATTTTTAGTATTTCTGCTGGCTGCTCTGAGGTCCTTTGGAGGAAATGGTTGTCAGATCACTGTCTAAAGTAGTGCCACATCATGAACTCACAGACCTGGGTACCGATAATGGATGGACTTCCTTCTTGAAGTACGTTTCTTGACACATACTTGATGATTTAGGTAAGACAGAAATGTATTGTTAATATCCTTGCTGAGTCCCATATTTGCCATAGTTCTTCCCCTAATTTCAGATACAATTAATCAGCAGTTTCTTGTAAAAGCTGTCGTATGCTGAGTCTTCAAGTGCATAATGTCTGTTGTGTTGTGTTCCACAAAGGGCTTCATTTCAGTGATGGTTACCATAATATAGCTGGAGAGGGACAGGGGCTGTCTTCAGTGCTGTAGAAATGTAAGGTGATGTTGCTGCCTCCTTTCTCCTGCTCTGTTACTAGTTCTGTATCCAGTGCCCTATTTTTACATTCTAGTCTGTGACTCCTAGCTATAAATCTCTGATGTGGATTTTTTCCAAATGCTTTCTAAAAAACTAAATGCACTACAACCACAGAATATCTCTTATCTGTCACAGCAGTAACATCTTCAAAGAACTCTAGAAGCTAAGCATAACCTCCCCTGCCTAAATCTGAGCTGGCTACCCATAATCATACTGTGTTCTCTTGAATGCTCTTCAATCTTGTGCTTTATTTTTCTCTTTCAATTGACTTTAATTAAACTTAGGACATGTATATGGAGTTTACACAAAGATTAGGCATGGGTGAACAATATTATCAGTGAGCTTCTGTGTGAGGAGCAACAAAAAAGAAAAAAAAGACTCTTCAACCTAGAAAAAAAAGGTGACTGAGAGAGCTTGTGACAAAGATCTATAAAACATGAGCGAAACTGAGAGGATTAGTAGGAAAGGATAGCTCATTGTCTCTTCCACTGAAAGAATTAGGACGCACCAAATGAAACTAGCATGCAGCAGATTAAAAACAAAAGGAGCTGGTTATTAACAGAACCTCTAATTAACCCATGGAATTTCTTACTGACAGGTTTTATGGTTGATAAATTTTACATGGGTTCAAAACAAGACTGGACAAATTCATACAAGAGAAATCTGTCAAGGTCAGTTAAATGTCAATGCACTGAACCGTGAAGAAATCCTCAGGCTACAAGTAACAAGGAATTATCACTCAGTGTTAGTCCTGTTCTTGCACTCTTTCTTTGGCATCTTCTGCTAGCCATGTGATAGGGAGCGATGTGGACATCTAATGTGGCCTTTGTTTTACATTTCTCTGAGCCTCCTGTATTTCTAATTGAAAGCTTCCTGATCATCTAAATTGTCAAGAATTTTCATCTGCATGTAGATTGACACAGGTTTTAGACTCTAGTTCTCAAAGGAATAGATATTTCAAGGGGCTAAAGTGTCAGCTAAAATTCACAGTTAGGCATAGTGCTGAGCATGCTTTGCATAGTTTGCAGAAATTTAGGATTCAGACACCTTGTGCATTGATTGCAGATAGTTTGATGTTATACAAGAAAATGCAAATGACTCCATTTTGTCTCTGTCTTGAGTTTAGATTTTGCGATTGGTTGGGTTTTCTTGGTCTTAATTAAAGGTTTATTTTTCAGAGCTGTAGAGTTTTCTTTTTCCTGATGAATGATTTCCCCTCATCTTCCTCCCAAAGGGAGAGAATTATCTAGATCACGGTTGAAGGAAATATTAATTAAACTCACTGATAGAATAAAGTCTGCAAAGACAGTGTTTTGAGTTTCTTGTCAATGAATCTCCTTGTACAATGTCTCCTTTAAAATGTCCTTAAATTTCATCACCAAAGGTAGCATTACAAAGCAGTGTATGTTTACAGTGTCAGGGTGTGCCTGCCAGGATATCAGAATCTGAAAATAATCACTTCCTATTTGCTTGCTTGGACTTTCAAGTCAGTGCTGTAATTTAACTGTGTTCTTTTTCTGGTGACATACAACAAGGTGTTATGATTGGTTTTATTTTTTTGTTTAAAAAAAAAAAAAAAAATATTATCAGGAAAAATATAAAGGTAGGGGAGTTGGCATCAGCCTGCCAGAGCTGGCCTGGTGATAGGGTTAACATTCTCATGGAGTCAGGAGAGGGAGAGAGAGAATAAAAGAGGTTCTTCTGTGTAGATATCTCAAACGAAAATAGTAGAAATATTTAAATAAACAATAGAGTTTGAGCTCTGAAAGTAACTTTGATTAAAACTGGCCATCCTCTAGCTATGGAAAAGCTGCACATGTTTCAGGGTTTTTAAGTGTTTTTAAAAGCAGTTTATTTCAATGAAGAATTTGTCAAGTGAAGTACATGTCTGGGCAGTTCTTGTAACACACTTTAGAACTTCAGCTGTACTGATAGTTTGGCATTTCCAATTCTCTGTAGCTACTGAATACCGGAGCTGTTAAGTTGGGTTTAAGTCCTAATGCACTAAAATAGGAAATAAAAGTAATAATCATTAGAGATAATTAATAATGTGATAATAGAGTAGCAATACCATTTTGCTTAGCTAGAATTTTTCCGTTCTCAAGTTCTGTTCCAGAAGGATATGTATATAGTTGAGTTAGTCACAAATATTAATGAGAAATGAACTTTTAAGTCTCATGCCCAATAACTGACACTGAGAAATGAGAAGAATAACTGTAGCTGTGCCCTGCTGGGTTGATCTGGGGGCAGCTTAATGTAGGAGAACGTTTTTCTTGAGATCAGTGGACACTGTATAGTCTGAGACAGCTTCTGATTAATCACAGCTACCGATCACTGTGGTCAGATACTAAGCAGTGAGGAAACCAGTTTTGTTCACTCCATCAGAGAAATGTCTAGAACTAAATTTTTGTGTAACAAATGCATTAATGGAAATCAGAATTTGCTCACTGACAAACCACAAGTATGAAATGGAGCTATCTTCATCAGGCACGTTTTTCATTGCAGATTATTCAGTTAGCTCAGCTCTAGCAATTTACTAATATTAGTCAAAGAAACTTTAAACAGAACAAATCTTCATACTAATCACATTAGACTCTTTTTGGGTAGTTTATATCAAGTAATGTCAAAGTGATTCTTTAATCTCATCTTATAAAATGTAGATTGTAACATATGTCACAGTGTAAGGATAATTTCTGGACACAAAAATATATCCTGAAATAGACTGAGGGAACTCATAAGTTTTTGGTTGAAATTTGGCACAGTCTGGTAGGGAGACGTGGTTGGGATGGGTAAAGAACAAGAACTGTCCTGATAATCCACCTTGGTTACTGTGAGACAGGAGACAAAACACCTGCTATGAAAGGAAATCAAACACTCCGAGGTGGCTGAGCTGAGGGCTGAGAAATTAGGAGCTGCTCGATAGCTTTGGTCAGAGACTAGAACAAATGTACCAATGAGAAGATGAAAGAAGACAGTAGGAAAATAAAAGTGGATGTGTGCATGTTCCTATACACCTATGTATTTCAGGTATGTCACAATGAAAATGCTTAGAGCTCTGGCTGGCTGTCTTTAAAAACATGAGTGCTGTTTCCCAATAGAGAAGAGGGCTTTTAAAATATTTTTGAGTGATTTTTGCTCTTTTGATAGTGGAATAAAGTGCCTGATAACTTGTTCTTTTCAGCATTCAAGGTCTGCAGAACGATTTTGAAGATTTGGTCCAATCATTTTTTTAATTAAGCACTTTAAAAGTTCAGTGAGACTGAATAGCAAGATCGAAAGTGTAGAAGTTTTAAAATGAACTGACAATTATTCATGGGTCATCCCTTCTCAGATTTCATTTAATCAAAGACTCAATAAAAGCACCTATTGTAAGGTGCTTCATTTGTTATAATTTCTGTAACATTTTTATCTCATTTTTGAAATTGTAAGAGTCATTAAGAGACTAATTTTGGCAGGCACATTTTATTCTGTCTGTGGTAGCCGTGCATTAGGACTCGCTGAGTAAAGTAGTTAAATAGCTTTAAGTATATACCTCTGGCTGTGTAGCATTGAAAAGTACACGTGTGCAAAACTGAAGTGCTTTGATAAATTGGGTCTGCAATGTAATATTGTTAAGAAAATAACAATGCTATCATTAAATAAACTGAATACATTAGGATATTGTACTCTGATAGCATTTTGTTATGTATATTACCTTAAACGAGAATTTAACTGTTTACTGATCAAACATAGGGTCCACTTCTTACTGCTTTAAAGTGTAAGAAGAAAGTATACTTTACATTCCTTTCACAAAAACGAGCTGCATTTTTCTGTCTCCTTTCCATGTTGGATGAGAGACTGTAGCAGGAAACATTACCTGGCTGAATAAGGTAGAAACTACAGATTTATATTTCTGCATCCACTGTAAAATTGTGGCTTTTAGGACACCTTTGAGTTTCAAAGCTTTGTGAATGATGAAAAAATGTGGGTTATGAACATTGACTGAGCTATAAGTGCTTGAGCTTGCAATTCAGCAATTTATTGAGAAAATTCCTTGCATTAATAAGGCATGAACAGGATTCAAGCTGCTCTTTAGCATCATAATCCTCCACACTATTTCATGAAAACTAGTTTGTTATCTTTGTTTGTTATCTGTAACAAGTACATTCATTTCAGTTCTATAACATGATAAATCTGTTTTTCCAATTTATCAAGAATTACTGACTGATAGGCAAAGAATATTCATTTAGATAATTATGTATTGTCTGGCAGTTCTGTTGTCTTCCCCCTGTCAGATAATATTGTTTATTATACTGATACCACTTTGTGCGCCAAACTGTGGAATGGAGTCTTAAATAGAACAGAGTTCATACTGATTAAGTATCTGATGAAGAATGACAAGAAAGACGCCTCAGTTCTGTAGAGAGCTCAGTTAGTCGGTAGAAGAACTTAAAGCATCATGAAAGTGCCTTAGAAAGAGCTAAAAACAGAAACCACAGTCACAAATGTGATTAAATTGCATTTCTGCTAAAGAAGTGGCTCAAAATCCACTTGAGAATTCTGCATGGTTACTAAATGGTATACAGAATAGAGAGTCACTGGTTTAACTTTTGTGAGATATAAGTTGAAATCACAACTATTCAGCATTAAGTCTTCCCAAGTACTATGTAATCAAATTGAAACAGAGACAAACAATTGCTACAGCTATGACAAGTAAAACAATGCAGCAAATGCCACCAGTGTGTAACTAACTTTATTAGACTTATTATAAAAACAAACAGTAAAGTTTGAAATCCCCTTTGCCTATAGAAACCCAGCTCTAACTGACTTTCACTGGGACTTGGAATTTAAAAAAAGAAAATCCTTCGAAACAAGATTGCAGAGTTCTTATAGCAACAGCTTCAAAGTAATTTGGAACTATATGTCAGCCAAGGCTCAAGTTATACATACAAAGAAGAAAATACTTGCTATATCTGAATAGAATTGTCTGTAGCATACCTTAAGAGAATGCAAGGAGTAAGGTAAAGCAATTCATCTTTCTAGGGAAGAAACTGCCTTTTCATCTTTCTAGGGAAGAAACTGCCTTTTCCAATTGCTCAGCTCCCTCCTGTTTCTCTGAGAGTGATGGAAATCTGCCCTCTTTCTGTTAAAGCCTCGTGGAAGCTATTAAGTATTCAAGATGGGTTGTTTGGGTTCTCTTTAACCTGGTTAGTAGTTTGTAGATCAGAAGTTGAATCAAACTGAATTATTTTTGCTCTTTGGACTATGTTTGCCACCTTCTTAATATGCCAAGCTCAATGTATATTAAGGGTGTAAAAAGAACGTTTGGAGGTTTGGAGATAGGAGCTCAGTGCTTATGAACTGTTTTGTTCAGGGGTGACTCTGCCCTCCCTCCCACACCCCTGCTGCTCTCCCGCTGGTAGCTATGAATGTGCTGCATAAATAAGCACAACTATATCTTGCCACAGTGATTCCACATAGATGCTAAGAGTACAGAAGTTTCTGCATCAGCAGCCTGGGATCATAATAGACTGCAAGGTAAATTGAAAGCTGTTCACTTCCCTTTAAACTGCTGTGTTTGGGTCCTGATGTTCTTCACAAACAATTAAATTTAGAACCATCTCTGGGAAATTTCACTCTCTTCCAGAAATGAGTTAATAAGAATTTTCATTTTCTTGATGCAAGTCTTAGGCAGAGCTAGAACCCATGAGAACAAAATTGCACTTTGTCATGTGTAACTGAGTGTGGACTACCTCTCCAGCCTGCTGTGGTCTCTGGAACATGTCAGGAAGGCCATTTCCCCATTGTTTTCCTCTTGTTATCCAGTGTCTGAACTTCAGGTGGACCCCCCAGTTCTGGTAGGATTTACTCCATTTATAATGAGATCATGACTGTTACTTTCACTTCTGTAGTAGTATTGGGAAATAATGTAGGTGACTGCTAATATGCTTACTGCCTGTCCCTGCTGAGCCCTTTTCTTAATGCTTATGCTATACAGGGATTCAAAATATTGCATCTTTTTCACCTGGGGCATTATTCTGTACTTCAACGTAGTGTAGAGATTCTTCTCCAAAATCTGGGACAGTGGTTTCTGTAAGATAACAGACCACCAGGCTTTGAGGCCTCAGTGATTTGATTCAGCATATGACAAATATTTTTTTCTTCTGAACACTTCAGGAATGCTTTTTATCTGAAAGCCAATCTGCTGGTTGATTTTGTGTTACAGTGCTAATCAGACATTCGTTTTACTCCTACAGAAATAGCGTTTCGATCATTTGCTCTGATCCTTTTCTTAATGTTTAATAAATTCTTGACTGTTACACTTTAATTCATTAATTTCGCTTTTGAAAAGATCAACTTAGCTTTTTTAGATATGTACATGAACATGAAAGAATAGAGCCAAAATGCTTGATTCTTTTAAATCACAATCCCAGATGCTTCCAAACTAATTCGAGGATCGTTATCCAGCTGTAGTAATTTAAGCACCTTATTGCCAGGATGCTTTCTAAGAGTGCAATTAGAAACTCTTAGCTGTTAGTCTAAGCTGTGCTTTGCTTCTGTCTTCTTGGTTGAGAGCCTTTCACATGTTCTTTCAATTTTGAGAATCTCCCTGGTTGGACTAATAATGTTCAAATGGCCTTTAAAGAGAAAGGCAATAACCTTGCTCCTTTCTTGCACTTTTTTCAGTGGTTTAAAAAATTTTCTGGGTCTAAGAAAGGGCTTGAGAATAAATATACAATATGAACAATATGTTCAGGAAATTTTCTGATGATCTTAAGGTCCTTTCCAACTATAACTGTTCTATGATTCTATGATAAAAATTGCAGTGTTTTGGAAGTGCTGGACAGTGCCAGACAGATCTCTGGAGGTGGGTTCTAGTACCAACAGTTACAATGTAGAAATGTCTTGGTTTTACCTCAGAAGGCAAATTCTGTAGTATTCCCTAGGAGTAACTCTTTAAAATATTGGGCTTATCAGCTTCTCACCCCTCTTGTATTATAATTTTGTAATGCTTAATTGCATTAGTAAAATGTACAGAGTACACCAGCAGCTGATTCACGGAGAGAACTCTCTCTTGGCAACTAGCAGAAAAACTATATCAGAACAGACAACTGGCATCTATTTCAAGATTTAACTCTACAGGGCTAGGCAAACAGATCATTTTTACAGTCCTTGGTGCTACAGTTTTGAAAAATAAGTTTAAAATACTTGGGAATTAGTAGCAATACTGTATGAGGAAATTATCTTGTTTGAAGGAACCTGTGGTGGCTTGTCATTATGATAAGATCCTGTAGTAAGGTAAACACTGTAAGCTGCTTTAATGTCTACGTACATGTAATAGATACTTGAGCATCATGCATATATATATATTTTATTGACCTATTCTTCCAGCTTGTTAAACATAGCTGCAGATACTATCAGGAGAAAATGCAGTGAAAGTCATTTGAAGAGGGAGGTAATTGGTTGTATTAAATACACCATGTGGTGTTTATTTTGCTTTGTGAAAGAGAAGCTGTTTTATTGCAGATGTTCACCAAAAACCAGTCATCACTAGGTGGAGTGAAGAGAGAAAGTGATAGAGAAGTGTAATCTGATAGGCAAAAAAAACCTTTTCCAGTGTTACTGGATAATAATAGATGTCCTCCTGTGAAAAATGTTGAGGAACAGTGGAAAGTGCTTACCTGAACTGTCTTTATTTTCAGAAGCATTTTGATTTCTAGCCTGCATTGACAATGAATGGCTATTAATATTATTATTGTGTCCTCTAAATTGTTCAACTGCTTGTAGGGGAAATACAGACCAAGATAAGTGTTAAGCACCCAGCTCCCATTCATTTTAAAATCATGTTAAGGTTTCTTATTCCATGACCATTTTCCACCACGTTCCTCAATTTATCTTGCATATGTCCTTGTGGACTGTTGCAGTTGATGACATGAAATGAAATGTGTATCTCACATGTAATATTAAGGGTCTAAAGTGAACTAACTGACCAGTGTCCCTCCTTGGTGAAGTCACTCAACTTCATTGTGCATCACTTAATTCCAGAAGAGCTAGCTGAGATCATTATTTATTTTTTTTTTAATGGAAATTTTCACTTTCAGGTCAATGTTCAGGGAATTTTCTGAGGTTGTGGGTACAGTTTATGTCCAAAAAAAGAAGAAATTGTGGCCAAGATCCACTCAAGAATACTGTAGTAGTCACTATACTTTGATTCAATGTCCATTAAATCAATCAGTCAAAAAAATTACTGCTGACTTCTCTCATGGAACAGGGTATTGCATGAAGTCAGATTTAATTTACATGTGCAGGTGTATGTTTATCTGTAAGGATGATCTACACTTGTACCAAATGAATTTAATGCTGCGAGGAAATGGCAAGAGAAGCTATTGCTCCTGCTATAACCACGACAGTGAGTATTTCCTGTTTGAAATGTGATGCTTAATGCTGCCCTACATTTCTACTTTATCTCACTCTGCCCACTTTACATAGCTGCTCAGTAGAACTGTGTAAAAGTGGTCATACCTTCTAAATCCAGAGTGCTGTTACTAGCTAGGAAGAATGACCTCCAGAGATACTATCATGTGTAGTGTTGCTCAATGGATGATAAATGTAACTTTAATGCCAAATTCTCTATATGCAGAAACATAAAGATAATTTTGTATCCTGCTTGTTTTAACTAGTCTGCAGGCACCTATTTCTGGTAGAGCAATGAGAGAATAATATCTGTAATCTTTAATATTTGCAATGATTTAGAAATAATAGCTGTTGGTTAAGACAGAAGGGATATTTGGTTTCACTTATTTTACAATTTTTAAAAAACAAAACACCAAACCCCAAGTTGTTAGATACCTTAATTTCTATCAGGGATGTTTTTTTGCTCCTAATTCTCATATAAGCAGAGAAAGCAAAATGCCATCAGCAGCAGAGCGGTGCATAGGCTACACATCATTTATACAGCCAGACATTATGTCCCCGGGATGTTACAAAGAAGCAGCTGATTGAAGCATTAACGTGTCTTCAGTCCTTCTCACTGAAAGACACAAGGTCACTGCACAGGCTTAGTGGATGAGAAGTTGATACCCGATTTCTTTCCTTCCTTGCTTTGACTGTCCCTTAATCCACTGACTAGAGTACTTACTCTTTTTTTTTTTTGAAAGGGGAAGGGGGTGTGTGTGAAAACAGCCTAACGAAATGAATATTTATGTACATATTTCTCTAATTTAAATTCACTCATTGAATCCAGCTAGTACATTCAGCTTCCACCAGTGGGAGGTTCGAAATCTGTAGAAGTGCAAATACTGCTGGTGAGAAAGCTTTCTTCACTAAAATAAAAAGAAATGGAAGCAAACCTTGTAGTTAATGATGATGAATATCATCAAAATGATATTCATTCAAATGATATATGCATTCAGAGGAAACAAATGCTCTTAAATGCTCTGTATATATTATCCTCATGCTTTTCTTTCATAGCAAAAATGATAAGCAGAGGAAGAAGCATACTGATGCTGCCTAATGTACAGCTACATATGTATGCCTATTTATAACCTAGAAAGACTGTTAATTCTCTTTTGTGATTGTTACTTTTAAGGGTAAGAAATAGGTGGCAAGCCCAGCTTGCTTACATGGGAGAGAGTTCAGACATGGTAAAGGAGAAGAATGTATTTTTTTCTAGCTTTCCTGCCTGTAGTCTCTAATTAATTGTATTTAAACCACTAATCAAAGAGAGAATAATAAGATTTCACTTTATAATACATGAAGTGGTTTCCATTAAAACCACAGACTGAAGGTGGGCTTGGCAGTGAAACCCCTGCCACTGCCACAGTCCAGGAAGAAAAAAAGCCAGTGGTTAACCTGGGGACAACTTTGGACACTGAAGCTACCTTTCCTGAACCAGCATAGTCACAGTGCTGCTGAGAAAGGAAAGCAGCTCCCTTCTGGTGTGTAGGAGTCCTGAAGGCTTGCAAAGAGTGATTATCCATGGAAAACTAGAAGCTCCACTGATGCCTTGAACATTTCTTTCTCTCAATTTTTATTTCTTGTCTGCTTACTTAGTCTATCTAATGAACAACCTCAAATGCAACCTCATAATGAAAACATTACAGTATATTTCATGCTTAGTTGGAGCTGAATTTGTCTCTTTGTTTAACTAAGACACACATTTGTAGGGTTATTAGAAAACAATGCATCCACTGTATATTTTAAAGTAATTGCCTGACATTGATTTTTAAACTATGAAAATTATCAGAGAATAATGATATTATTGATAATGCATACTCATTAATACTGTTACTTTTAATATTAATTACAATTCATAGGAAGCATCATTTTCAGTTAAGCCTGTCTGCTAGCTGCTATATAAAACCAGTCCAACACTACAGACTTTTGCCTCATAAAGCTTATATTATAAGTTAAGTGATCAGATGTGGCTGTAGTCGTAACACATCCACAACCTAGGTTTTATTAACTAGAAAGGGCATTGCAGCAAAGGTGAATTTTAAGGGGAAAAAAAAAAAAATGAGTGAGGCTGATGGGCTTTAGTTTTTTATTATTGGAAGTGTGAAAGAAGCTGTAAAAGGGTCTCCTCTAAAATCAAGTACTGGGGCAGTGGATATTGATACATACACTGATCTGGTGTCACCTGCAATTTACTGAATATCATGAGAATCCTTCAGCTCTGAGATCTACAGGGACCTTTGTGGTGACTGGCATAAACAACTAATTAGAAGGTAGATATTGGCAACCATAGCAGGGGATATGTCTGGTAACACATCTGAAAAACAAGACTGGAGAATACTGTCATATTCTGTAACTATTTAGTATCTTCAGTAGTCTTGTAATCTTTAGTGTAGCATATAATATACAAATCATTTAGAAAAACAGAAATGTGTAGCAGCTGACAGTTACCGTCCTGACCTAGACAGGTAGTGGGGCTCATTAAACCATAATTTACATAAGCCATTGATGTGGTCCCAGAAATCTGCTACTAAAATGGTTATAAAGCAGTGTTAGAAATTATCAGATTTCAAGCCTGACAGCATGCATTGCCATAATAGATCTAGTAGTCTTTCTGTCCTCAGGTGATGGATTTTCAAAGGTACCTTCACGCACCTGTCACAAGGATTCATGAGGTCTCTACTGCCACAGACCTGTGTTCTATTCTGTTAGCTCCCACTGATACTAAAATTTGACTGCTTGTGCTAAGGCATAATTTGCATTCCAGATATTCCACATTCCAGACATCTCCCCATTCCTGGCCCTGGAGATAGCACACATCTTCAGGACAGTGGTCTGCAGTAGCCCTTGAAAACAGCAAGCACAGTGCTTAATTTCACCACTGTCTTAATCATACCTGTTGGAACGAGTGGTGCTGTGAGCCAAATGTCCTGTTGATCTGCAACACAGCAACAGTGGAAAGATGAGGGGAAAACCACAGCACAGTGGATTTGGGAAGAAAAATATTAATACTGTATCAGGATATTTTAAAATTCCAAGTAGGAAGTTTGTTCTTAGATTAAAATGGACTTTCTAACATCAGAACAAGTCATCCTGGTAATGGTTCTCTGTACAGAAATGCTTCTGAATGTGAATGGGGGAAGCTATTCTTAATGGCGGATTGTAATTTTTAAATGGTTTCCCAAAGCATCACAGTTTCCAAGAATTTTTGAGAGAAATAAAATACATATTGAAAATGTGCAAAATGAGAAACCGATTTTTCCATTTAATTGAATGTAATCATGCTTTGCATCACACAAGCAGAATAATAATTTGATCAGAAAAATAATAGGTAAAACAAATGTTCTAGTATTTAGAACAGTTTGCGTGGGGCTCTCTACTATTGTTTTAATAGTAAAACGTTGCATTTCATTGCAGTGTAAGAAAGGTAATACCATATCAAATGTATGTTAATCACTTAGTAAGAAATTAAAGACAGGCCTTAGGGTAGATTAAATAATAACAATAAAAAGAATATTCATTCTGTAGCTGTCTAAACTGATGCATCTTCACAGGTTTTGTAATGTGTCCAAAGTCCCTGGAGGCTTCCAGGCTTCAAGAAACTGAAATGAATCTGACGGAGGGGTGTTCCAGTGGGTCTGTAAAGGTTTCAGGAGTTTCCTGTTGTTCTTACATATTGTGATTCTTGCCAGCTGTTGTGTAGAATTATTTGTTTCCTGTTTTAGTTTACCTAGTCTGAGACGGCAATAATTCAGTAAATCAAAAGTTGCTCTTTAAGCATACTTTGTTTTCGATTTGAATATTTCCCATTTTTGCTAAGTATGAAGGTATGAACTTTTCATCAGCAAAAATCAACACGACCTTTCACAAAAATCAGGTGCAAACATTTCATCATTTGGATCTGCCATTTCAATAACAGACCAGATGAATTTTAACACATAATATAGCTTCAAATGTGAATAGTAACATGGATTGCTTTCTCTCACTTGGCTTGAAATTTATTCATATATTTTGAAGTGCTAATAAGAGTTCACCTAGATAATAATAAAGAAAATTTGACCAGGAAAAAAAACCTGGGAAATTTAGATAGATTCTTTTTTGATAATTCCATGAAGACTCCTCAGCCATATTTAATACATATGATTGCTGTCAATAATTTTTGATTTTATTTGGTGTTTGCAAGAAATGAAGAAATATTTCTCCTAATAGAATCTAAAGGATGTCATTGACTGTTTAAAATATTTTAGGATTGAAACTGATGTGATGGACAGGGTCATTACAGATACTGCTTAATATATATGTTGCTAACAGAAAATGTGAAGCAGACCGCTCTTACTGTGTAAATCTCTAGTAAACATTAACACAACAGTGGCAGGAATTCTTGGTTCCCAAAGGATTATGGCTTAATAGAAGAAACCATTTGTTATACACAAATCTGACTATAACAGTGTGATTTGAACATGTTCCAGTGTAGCTGCTAAGCTGAATAAAGGTGAGAGCATACTTGTATGTGTTGCTGGACTGGAGTTTAAAGAAGGAAGGAGTTCTAGTAAGTGGGTATTTTAGAGCAAAGAAGTTCACCTGTGTGGACCAACACACTTGTGCAGTTTTTAGGTAGAACACCTGCTCCTATAGTTATTTGAATAATGTTGAATACACTGAATAGTAAGAATTTTTATTTATAGAATTTTTTTGTTCTCCTTGTCATGACTTCGATTATCTGATCTTAGCTTTAAGCATTTCAAATGAACATGTGGGACGTTTAGGGTTCATGTCTCTGGCACACAACTATAGTTGAAGCTTGGAGGAATAAGTTAAACAGCTCCTTCCTTGCTCCTTTATTGTTGAAAAGGCTGGCTTTGGAAGCAGAAATGTTCACTTACACTTAAAGAACATGCACTTTGAATTTTGGAGAGTGAAGAGCAAATTAACAGAAAAACAGATTTTCCCTCTCCCTCCGGCTGTCACATCTGTGATGTATGTGTGCAGATATAGCATTGCACAAGTTTCAGTATAGATAAGGGGTAAAAGTTAATCTATAAAGAATAACCTTTGATAATGCATTTTAGTTACCAGATATGAACTCTCAATGAATAGAGTCTCAGCATCCCTTTATTCTCTCTATGTTATAGAGATTGTCTGCCTTTTAAAATTGAGTTTCCACCATTTTAGTTTACTCAAGATGTGGAAGACAGAAAATAGCATTTTGGTAGGTACTGCTGTGCTGTTCCAGATGGCTCAGAGCACCTTCCTTCAAAGAAGGAAATTCATGTTGGCATAGTTGCGTACAGGTCTTACACACCAACAGTGTGATTTTGTGTCAGCAAAATAGTTCTGATAACTGGAGGGAATGCTCATGTTTGGGGGTATCCTGAGGAAATCACCTCTGCAGTTAAATGCCTGTAAATTTTCTGTTGTGGTGGCTCAATCTTGCTGTTTTCACTTAAGGGAAAACCTGGCTGGTTTACTAAGCACATGCTTTGCATGAGTGCAGTGTGTTGGCATTTGGTTCAGTGCCTGTCATTACCTGGTCTTTGCATGGTTTGGTTTTCTCCTTTGTCAGAGGGTAACGTGCAGGCTAAGTTTTGTGTCACCCAAAGCCTGCTGGTTGAGTCATGCAGCGAAGCTATCAGTCCTGCTGTTACATCTGCGGCAATTCTACCCAGAGGAGATGTTGCAAGACAGTGAGTCCCCAGTGGCATGTAATAGAATGGAAGCAGATGGTGAGCTGAAGAAAATTTCAGGGGAGGATTACATTTTCCAGTTACTGTCTTTTTGATTTCACTGTTATTGTCTGATGAATTGTGTCAGATTTGATCCTTCAGATTGAAAAGCTGCTTCTCAGTGTGCTTCCAAATGTACAGGTAAAGTAAATGGCTGCTGCCAATGTACTCTTTCAGAAACTTAATTTTTTAAATGCATATTAGGAAGAGTGCCTTGTTTTGTCATGTCTGCTATGGGAGTTTTGCCTTCAGCTGAGGAAGGTTTTTTTCTGTCATAGTTTATGTTCATGACTGGGTTTTCAGTAGGCTCCTGTGTTTTGATCCATAATAGTATATTCCTATGTACTTGCAATTTATTCTCGGGCAAGGCAAGCAGAAAAGCTTTATCTTGCCCTGGCTTATTTACACAGCCCTCCTTTGGCTTATTTGTAGTCTTTGATTAGCACGAAGGTCTATATAACCCTGTTTGCAAAAGTGAGACTAAGAAGGGGGATGCAGACCCTGAGACCTCGGAAGTGGAGCTGATGTGGACACATGGCCAGAGTCCATTCCTCCTTTCCCCAGAAGCCCAGCCTCTGAGAATGTGAGGAAGGTAGCTGGTGACTCCTGGCCCCAAGAGGAGGGCTCCTGCTCCACCTGAAAGCTTGCAACTGCAAAGCAGATTCACCACCCCCAAAGCTGAGGAAAAGACAGATGTGCTTTCCAGCAAAGCGTCTGAGCTGCCTAACCCTGAGCCCTGTTTCTGTGCAATTTTCAGGAAACTTAATCAAAGTACAGGAAGCTACAGTTAAGTCATAGGGTACTGTAGGCAGCAGTGTCCTGTGCTGTCCAAAAAGCAGAGTCCAGTGTTGAAGCTGATCCATTTTTTGTACAAAATAGGGCACAAATTGGAGCATCTTTACTGTAAGAATACAGGGTACTCTGAAATCAGTGTGGGGTTTTGTTCTTTTGATCTTTGCTCCAATTACTTTCTAATGGAAGAATTATTGAGCTGGGGAGATAGTGGAGAACATTTAATTCCACAGACTAATGGTTTGGACAATGGCTGGGACAGGTAATGTTTTGCCTTTAAGTAACAGAGAGATTTTAATCCTGCTTTCCTAATTCTTCACTGCCCCATGCAGTACATTGGCACAACTGCCTCATCCCTCTTGCTTATTTGGGTTATTTCCTAAATAAAAACCTGCTTTGATTGACAAGCAAATATTTGCCAAATTATATAGTATTTGTGAAATAGACTGAAACAATGTTTTTAATTATAAAAACCCAAACCAAACAGAAAGCAGCCCAAAACTGTTTGTCTTCTTATAATAACAATGAAAAAGTTAACCCAGCCATGACTTTCAAGATAATCTGTTAGAGTAAGGGCTCTTCCTTTGTAAATTCTAAGTAAGTACATGACCTCATGCGGTAACTCGCTTTCAAGACCGTGCAGGTGCTTGATGACAACTTCATCACTGTATTTCCAAGACCCTATAGCTAAAATATTAGAAGCTGTGATACTCAAAATCTGACTAGCTGTGACTGAGATGAAGAATTTTCCTCCAGTCAGTCTGAAAATAAACATTGTGCAAAATAATCAGCCTTCAGCTGACCAGAGACTGGAAAGTCTGTGTTGTTCCAAACTCAAATTCAACTGGTGAATTATAAGCAAACGTTTTTGTATCGTCTGGGAACTCCCAGACCTTTCAGTCCGTGATTATTTTTTTATTATTATTAATTATTATTATTTTACATGTTTTAAAGTTCAAGAGGACTAAGAAAGGTCAGGGTGCTATTTATAAACAAAACATGTTCTCTTCACTACAGAAGTATAAAATTCTTTCTTCACTGCTTCATCTTCTTCATGTTATTTTGATCCACAGTCGAGGACTGAATCTGTTCATCTAACCATGATTCCATGCTACAGGTGCAGTAATAGCCAAAGAAGGTTATTGACCGTACAAACATTATCTACATCCATTTCATCAATAAATGTGTCATGAGCCAATTTGATGCAGTTACATAGAGGTGCCCTTTCTACAATACTAGTAGATCACTTTGATGTGCAACTTTAACAGTAATACTTTAAAATACCTATGGGGAAAAAAAAATCAAAACTTATTTTCAGCTAAAGGATATTCTTCAAATATTCATTAAAGAGAAGACTGATAGTTTAACTTAAAAAAAAAAAAAAAACAAAAAACAACACAATCGAGAAACCTAGCAGTAGAAAAATCTGTCATATGAATTAATGTGGAATCAGGACTTAAATCTTGGATACAATGAAGCTTCCCCTCTAGCTATGGCCAAGCACTATTTTGCCTACCTCCATATTAGGTATTGCTGGAATTAACAGTAGATTTTTGTTTCCTATTGCAAAATGATGGTTACTTCTTTGGAGACTATACATATGAAAATGTAAACAGAAACAGGATTTTTATGTATCATTCAGTTTTATATGCTTATATAATTTTCAGTCTTATTTTTTATCTCTCAGTTAAATGCTGCATGTTGATTTATTCTATTATGGAAAATGAGGTTATAAAAGAGTTTCAACTCTTTTGAATTGAATTGAGGTATGCGGAGTGGGTAAATCTAAATGAAGCTGATGTTTGTAGTAGATCATGATGACAGCTTTCTGACTGCTTCATTTTATTTAGGGTTGGCTTATTTACTCAGGCTTATAAACTCATCAACATTGTAAACACACATGTAAATGTAATGAACTTCTCTGGACTCTTATGGCTCAGCTTCCTTCAGTATATTTTAAGAATTGCAATTCCATGTATTTCTTTGGTCTTCTTCCTGTGCTGATGTTGCAGATAACTAGGGTATTTCAGCAATGTGCTGTTGTTGCTTCTGAAGTAGTAGTGATGTGATTTACCATGCTTTGAAAGAGTACGCGTTCAACACTTGTCATGTGGGAATGGCTTAGAAGGATTGGAGGTTTCCAGCAACTCAGTGTTTGACTCAGCTGCCATGTGATACCTTCTGGAGCCTGAAAAGACAATAGGTTCATCAGTTTTGAGGGAAAATAGGCTGTGGACTTCATATGTATATTCACAAGAGACTGGCCAAATTACTACCTAGCTGTATAGCCTTCACAAAGGCTGCTGCTCAAGCAGCTACATTGCTGAGCTCATCACATGGTTTTTAATCTAAAGAATAGCAGTACATTGGAGGGATATAAGTAGTTATATATTAACAGGAGGATACAGTAAGAGAGAAAGTTTGGTCCCACAAGCAGCCTGTTTGGGACAGCATGATGGGGAAGAAATAGAACATGGATTGGAAAGAAGGATCCAGGGCACAAGCATCTCATTGTTATTTCCTTTGCAGATCAAGTTTTGATTCTTAAAACATAACTTATGGACTGATTGTAGTTTATTAGCCTAGTCAGTAGTTAGAATGACAGTTGTATAGACATAATTATCATCTTCTTGGGTAAGGGTAGATATTTTGCAATTCTCAGCATCTCTCAATATGTAAGGAAATCATACCATAAATGTGCACATCATTGTGAGTACCAAATCTGCATTCATCCAGCACTAGGAAAAGAGGTACACATGCACCTGCCCACAGAGCCAATCCTATCTTATCCTACCTCAGTCAGGTAGATGAAACTGCACTTGTGCCATCCTACATTTCCATGCACATTAGTTGTAAAATGGAGGTTCCATGGGAAACAAGAAGAGAAATTAGGACTTCCTAAATACACTTCCAGAAGCACTGGAATTTAACAGCATTTAGGTGAAAATGGGTATTTAGTTTAAACTTTGATTTATGACTTTATTAATCAGAGTCCAAGCACCTGGTTCTCTTTCACCTGGTTTGCATTATTCCTATTGGATGGAATTGAGTTTATTCTTCATAAAGGTAATTTGCAGTTGCATGTGGCCCTTTTAGGAGTTCTTTGAAGCATTTCTATGTTCCAGCAATCTCCATCCCATGAAACCTCCTTAGGGTTTTAGTCAGTTTTACATGTCTTTTTGTTCCTCACTAATGAAACTTTAATAAGGCACCAAATCTCTAGAATATTTTTCTCTAAAGGACATTATGCTATGGCAGTACTGTCAGTGCTATGTGAGAAAGTCATATAAATACAAATTACAACAGCAACATTTTTTTCTGCACGAAGTTAGGAAATGTTACATTTCTATGCATGTTTTTGATTAAGCATAACTGCTAACTGAACTGAACCAGCTCTGGGGATTATCCTACATGAATTTCAGGGAAGGTGTAGTAGCCACTGAGCTACTGTCAGCTAGCTCTTACAAACTTAATGGCAGTAGGAAAAGTGGAACTCTCATCACATTTGGAAAAATACTGGAAAGTGAAATTAAATTGCTTATTTTTGAAACAGTCCAGAATGGCTGGAGCACAAGAATGTCATGATGACTCCCTCATGGGCATTCACACTTCTGAATGGCTGCAGTTTCTGTGGACTGTTAGGGCATAATATAACTCTTGAAATAGGGCCCAAAAGCAATGTTTCTAGGGTTTAGATCTTTTTTTTAAGTAATCATGTGAAAAATCCACATCAGGATTGCAGCTATGTAATTCAGTGCTTCTGTCATAACCAGTGATCTCAGCAGAGTGTTCATTCCCCTTTCCCACACTTGTGAATAAGCACAGAAGAGTTGGGCCTGATTTCTCAGAACTACCTTATGCAATTCAAGGTAATACATCTCTGCCTTTCACTTTGAAAAATAATGTTCTTTCAGAATCATTAGGTAATGATATTGCTCTAAGAGAACCACGTAATATTTTAGCAGCAGGACTCCTCTTAGTAGCGGTTTAATAAGTGGAAATATGGGATTTAATGACTTGGTTTATAATATTGCAGGTAAATGCTACTTCCACTCGCTCCATGAATATCATTTCTCATAGAAACTTTTAGATTACTTTAAATATTGTAGAGTTATGGAAACGTTTTTAACATGTTTGCATCCTTGTTTTTGAATCTCCTAGTGGAATAAATTTGTGAATTATGTACATTTGTTTTTCTTATCCCAGTATACATAAATTGTATAGATAAAATACATGAATTTGATTATGCTACAATATGCTGTACAGCATAAACTCAAAGACCAAAACAGATTAGACCTCAACATAAATAAATTCTTTTTTCAGGAAGCTGTAAAGGATATATGGCATTGATTTCTTTAGCATAAGTAAGAATCTGTAACCTAAGTTTCTTGAGCCAGTATTTCTCCAATTTAAAATTGCAAGAGATAGAGATTAAATTTTCCACATAGCAAATGAAATTTGGGAAGTAATGCTTTCATTGGTATTTTTCTGTCCTCTCTCTGCGTGTCTTAGCATTTTCCTTTTCCATTCACCAGGCTCACATAACTTCATATTTGTTTACCTTCATTAACTTCAATTATAAAGTCTATATGCCTCTGTAAAGGGCTTTAGTGTAAAATCAAAACAGATCTTCTACTAATAATTTTGAAGTAAATGAAAACCACCTTGACAGGGCCGTCTTAAGGTCCATTGGTGTAAAGAAGTGAAAATGTGGAAAAAGCAATAACCTAGCCTAAACCCTCAGGAAACTACAAGGCAGATGTAGAATTCAGCTGCAGTGGTGTCTTGTGGAAAATCTTTGAAATTTATGTTGTTTATGACTGCACTGAAAAATTAAAGAGGGTAGTGAAAATATATAATTTAGCTATAAAATAAAACAGCTGGCACTGTTCCTCTGTGGGACAGTGACCTTTCCTGTGTGTGAAACATGTTGATGTTTCTTGATGAAAACGTTTGTGACTTAAGTTGAGCAGTAAGATGCTGGATATGTTGGGTTGCTGATAGATAAGGCAGATGCCAAAGTAGTTAGAGATGAATCACATGAATTACTGGAAATCCAGCATGGTGTCCAGTATACCCACTGGTATCTTCAATTTGATCGTGATGAAGGAGGAAGGATTTCTTCAGTAGTCAGTGTTAGATAGCTATCTGAGGAAGTAAGCTGCCGCTAATAGCAATTCTTTTAACAGAAGAGGGCGTCAGAGAGATTGTATGTGTGTGATCATGATGGAAAGAGAAAGAAAGCCTCTATAGACTCATTACTATTTTGTGCTAAGATCCTAGGTCTGGCTTAAGTGAGGACTCTGAGGAAGAAGTGTTGTCCTGGTTTAGCAGTAGCAGTCATTTTTTCTACTTAGTAGCTGGTGCAGCGCTGTGTTTTTGACTTTCAGCCTGGGAATAATACTGATAAAACTGATGTTTTCAGTTGCTGGTCAGAATGTTTACCCTGACCAAGGACTTTGTGAGTCTCATGCTCTGCCAGGGAGAAGGGGAAGCTGGGAGGAAGCAGGGACAGGACACCTGACCCAAACTAGCCAGAGAGGTATTCCATACCACAGCACGTCATGCCCGGGGATGTAGAAATGAGAGTTCCCGGAAGGGCTGGATCACTGCTGGGTGGGGGAGTTGTTGGTCGGCAGGTGGTGAGGTGTTGTATTCTCTTCCCTTGTTATTTCCTTTATCATTATTATTATTAGTGGTAGCAGTAGTGATTTGTGTTATACCTTAGTTACTAAATTGTTCTTATCTCAACCCGTGGGAGTTGCATTCTTTTGATTCTTCTCCCCATCTCTCCAGGAGCGGGGGGAAGAAAGTTGGGGGGGGAAGTGGACTGCGTGGTTCTAATTTACGGCCTGGGCTTAAACCAGGACAAGTGTTAACAGTTATGTGGTACATTTCCACAATCATTACTGCTTAGACTCAGTCACAACAGGGAGCAGCATCAAGGTTGCTCGGACTTCTGTCCTGAGTCTGCAGTGCAAGAAATATGAACTGAAATTGTGCTCTGGCTGAGCCTCTAATGTTATGCATACCTAAGAGAGAAGTAGCCAGGTATAAGCAATTTGAAGAGTTCATGGCCATCCAAGACTGTGTATCAAGAGAAACTGGTTTTCATCATACTGTAATTATGAACTCTGAAGTCTTTAATGATACACAACCATACAGATACACATGCATACCTGTGTATGGTGTATACACCCATGCACACAAAGGAAAGAAAGAAGGAAGAAAGTTAAAAATAAAAAGAAAACAGCAGTCCTTGTGAGTTACCTGTTAGATGCAAGCAGGTGGATTCTTGATGATACTGGCAAGGATAGAGAAAGTAAAGCCAGCTCTGACTCCAGACTGTGAAGTCTTGCGTAGAGTCATGAGGAGTCTTTAATATAAGACATGAATGAAATAGTGCTTATTTTGGAAGGCTAAATGTGTATCTGTCACTAACAGTACTTATTTTTCTTTTCTTTTGGACAGGGCTAAGGTTAAGACAAAAATAGGTCTTGCTGCATCTTTTTTGATGATGGCATTGTGTATTTCATTCAGTTCCTTAGTATGGCTGAGAACTGTGGAAGTCAACTTGTTCCTTCCAGCTTGTTCTTAATGTTAGAGTTTTCTGTGATTTTACCAGATAGAGGGAAAAACCCAGAGAAGAGCCTTCAGAGTGTGGAACTTTAATTATTAGTATGAATCCAGATTTAGAGGACTTCCATCAAGGGTGTAGAAGTTCACTGTTTCAGTATGTATTCTTTTGCAAAGCTGTGAACCTTAGTTAATTTTAGAAAGCCTGTTGGACTAAAATAGATGTCCTTGCTTTAAAGTCAGATGACTCAGTTGAACCACAGGCCCCAGAGCTTTTCAGGCCTGTGCTGGTTTGGAGGCTCTGACTTTTAGAGAGGACTGTTAACTGTTGAAATGGAAAACGGTTTGTTTGGCTTCCCATTCCCCACTACTACCACCCCCACCGCCCCTTCATTGAAACATTTTTCAGCAGTAGGCTTTGAGGTTTTATTGAAAATCTATTTGCATATTACCCAGATGTTAATAGCTGGTGATATGGATCACATAGTCCAGGAATTCTGTTATGTATTTCTGAAGACTACCTGTCTTCTTTGTCCCATGCTTTGTGTAATAACTGTATACCTCATTTCTATTCCATCCCCAGAAAGAAACTGGTAAGATAGGGCCAGGCTTTTGTTTTACTCTCACTCATTGAAGAGAATTTTCTTGCAGGGGTGTGTGAGGAGGAAACAACAGGAGAACTGGGATTCAGAAAAATTTCTTCCAGTTAAAACATCCCCAAAGCCACTAGCACTGCATTTGGATCCTTTATTCCTCCAAGCTGCCAGAAATCTAGCTTTCAATGATCATGGCCTGATTGTCAGAGCCCATAATGACTATTTGTCCTGCTAGCTAGCATAAGAATTGGATGTTTTGCAAATCCTAAAATTATTCTTGGACTTTTTACTTGTTTTTTCTGGATATGTGCTTAAGGAGTGGCAGAAGACGAAGTAAAGATTTGTAAGCCAATCCTATCAGAAGCTGAGATGAAAATTCTCACTTTTTTCTCTTCTATTATTATTCTTATGAGGCAACCTCTGAAATATGGGAAAATAATAATGACATTGTAAGTTCCCACAAGTTTTTGAGGAGGAAGAATCATTGCAATTTGAAAGGCAAAATAAGGACTCTCTCTAAAAGAGAAAGAGCACACATGTGAGGCTGGATGGATTCATGTTCCACCACATGTACAAAGTCTATTCCAAGGCTTTACTCATACTTGTATCTGGCTCTAGTTCTCCAAGAAGATTTTTCATTTGAACCCTGCATTTGTAGCACTGGAACAGTCCCAAGGTCCCTAGTGAAAGAACACAGAATCACAGAATCCCAAGGGTTGGAAGGGACCTCAAAAGATCATCTAGTCCAACTCCCCTGCAAGAGCAGGGTAACCTAGAGTATATCACACAGGAACTTGTCCAGCCGGGCCTTGAATATCTCCGACGTAGGAGACTCCACAACCCCCCTGGGCAACCTGTTCCAGTGCTCTGTCACTCTCACAGTAAAGAAGTTTTTCCTGATGTTCACATGGAACCTCTTATGCTCCAGTTTACACCATTACCCCTTGTCCTATCACTGGATATCACTGAGAAAAACCTAGCTCCATCATCCTGACACTCACCCTTTACATATTTGTAAACATTGATGAGGTCACCCCTCAGTCTCCTCTTCTCCAAGCTAAAGAGACCCAGTTCCCTCAGCTTCTCCTCATAAGGGAGATGTTCCACTCCCCTAATCATCTTTGTGGCTCTGCACTGGACTCTTTCAAGCACCACCTTAGAATCGTATCTCTGAAAAATACTAAGACTGAAAAAAAGATTAATTACAAATATAACTTTAGAATTATAGAATCATAGAATAGTTAGGGTTGGAAAGGACCTTAAGATCATCTAGCTCCAACCCCCCTGCCATGGGCAGGCACCCCTCACACTAAACCATGTCACCCAAGGCTCTGTCCAACCCGGCCTTGAACACCGCCAGAGATGGAGCATTCACAACTTCCTTGGGAATCTAGAACAGAATGATTCCTGTAGAAAATCGTGCCACCAGCTTGGAAATCTTTGGAGGAAATCTCAACTTACCTATTCTATTCTGTAGAAATAATTCGGTATTTGTGGCTACATCACAAGGGCAATGTGGTTTCAGATAATTTTTAGGGACAGTGTATTTTGAGACACTGAATGATATCTAGGGTTAGAGTAAGTCTATCTAGATCAAATTAAGGGAAGTTTCTGATGACTTTAGTAGAATGCTTTAAGGGAAAAGGTAATGTCAAATAGTAAAGCTTCAGAACACAGAATTTAGTAGCAGTTTTGGGAAAAAATACTGGGGAGGGGTGTTTAGCCAGAGATATCTAACTGGGTTTCCTGGCAGATGCATGATATGTAATTCTTTATTCACAATACAGTTAGAAACTTTTAGCGTCTGGGTTGCATAGATGCAATAAAATGAATGGTGTGCATGGAATATATGTATTATTGTGTATTTCAGTTTAACATGATGTGCTTTTAGCATGTGGTGCAGTACAAACAAAATGATAGACCCCCCCAAATACAGCTATTTCAAGATAAATATTTCCAGTGATGCAGAATTTTTCAAAGACAGTTTTCATAACATATAATCATGCTTTTTGCTGCAAGACTGTTAAGTTTCCAAGTACAGAGAGCTAAATCCAAAGTCTTGTCTGTTTCTTTAGAGTTCTATTAAAGGTAAAACTTCAGTTGCTAACCTAGATTTCGTATATTAAAATCAGGACGTCACTGAAGCAGCTGGTGCAGACACTAGAAAACAAACCCTAAACTTTACAGAGAGGTAACTCTCATTTTCTGTTTCCAATAAATTCCTATGGACTTGGCTGGTTCTAAATTGGTTTTGTGTCATAAATTGTTTTCTAGATTCTGCACTGCATTCATTTTGAAAAATACTTTAGCCTATAAGAACTGCAAAAGCATACAAACAGCAACATCCTAGTTGACTGAGGTAGCGTAAACCACAGGGAAGTGAGTAATTTCACTTTCGCTAACATACAAGCACCTGTAATTTCTCTTTCAGTTGTTGATGTTTGGGTGCACCTGTCTGTTGCTGTGTTTCACCATAGTAGCTTTAACTGAAATTGTATTTTGAATTTGCTGATAGCACTCATTGTAATTACTGTGTAATACTTAATTGGAATTCATGTAATTATTATTTTAAACTACTTTACATATTCTGATTTGAAATTTTAATGTAGAAAACACATAGTCAGATCTTCTATCTGATTCCCTTTGGATAACTGAGGATGGAGCATACATTTTAATGTTTCAAGTTATTTGTATGCAACAAAATTTTACCAATCTAGACTCGTGAATGTATACTAGTACTTATATGTGCAAAATTACTGTCAGTCCAGTATAATATATTTTAAATTCTAACTGTTTACACAATAAAATGGTTTAGATTTGAGGTTCTTTAATCAGATAATACATGTATGAAATACTTTGTATTACAAAGTGGAACTACAACATACATTTCTATGCCTTTTTTACACCTACACTATTAATATCTAGTTGTGCATATATGCAATTTTTTATTATTTCTTCTTTACTTCAAAATAGTAAGTATCTTTACATAAGATTTCAGAGCAGCCCTGCGGAGAAGGACTTGGGGGTGTTGGTCGATGAGAAAATGAACATGAGCTGGCTTCAGTGTGCACTCGCAGCCCAGAAAGCCAACCGTATCCTGGGCTGCATCAAAAGGAGCGTGACCAGCAGGTCAAAGGAGGTGATCCTGCCCCTCTACTCTGCTCTCGTGAGACCTCACTTGGAGTATTGTGTGCAGTTCTGGTGTCCTCAACAGAAAAAGGCCATGGAACTGTTGGAACAGGTCCAGAGGAGGGCCATGAGGATGATCAGGGGACTGGAGCACCTCCTGTATGAAGATAGGCTGAGAAAGTTGGGGCTGTTGAACCTGGAGAAGAGAAGGCTGAGTGGAGACCTCTTAGCAGCCTTCCAGTATCTGAAGGGGGGCTATAGGAATGATGGGGATGGACTCTTCATTAGGGACTGGAGTGATAGGACAAGGGGTAATGGATTAAAACTTAAACAAGGGAAGTTTAGATTGGATATAAGGAGGAAGTTCTTTAGTGTAAGGGTGGTGAGGCACTGGAATGGGTTGCCCAAGGAAGTTGTGGATGCTCCATCCCTGGTGGTGTTCAAGGCCAGGTTGGACAGAGCCTTGGGCTACATAGTTTAGTGTGAGGTGTTCCTGCCCATGGCAGGGGGGTTGGAACTAGATGATCTTAAGGTCCTTTCCAACCCTAACTATTCTATGATTCTATGAAAATTTAGAAGTCTCCTTACTGAGTTTAAAAAACAATGGCACAGATAGGGTTCTAGGAAGTGATTAAATGGGTACGGTTTTGTCCTGGGTTCAGCTGTAGCAGTTATTTTTCTCCTTCTTAGTAGCTGGTGCAGTGCTGTGTTTCAGCTTTAGTCTGGGGACTGTGCTGATAACACCGATGTTTAAGTTGTTGCTAAGTAATGCTTACCCCAATCAAGGACTTTTCAGTCTCATGCTTTGCTAGCAAGGAGGGGCACAAGAAGCCGGGAGGGAGGAGAGACAGGACACCTGACCCAAACTAGCCAAAAGGATATTCCATAGCACAGCATGCCTGTATATAAACTGGGTGTCATGGTTTAAGTAAGTAAGTAGGCAAGTCAGCCGGAAGGCCCAGATTGCTGCTCAGGTTGTGCTGGCTATCTGTCAGCAAGTGCTGAGCAGTGGTATTGTGCATCACTTGTGTTTATTGGTTTGTTGTTTTGGTTTTTTTTTTCCATTCACTTTTTAGTTTCATATTCTCTCCCCTTGTTATTTCCCTTATCATTAGTAGTAGTAGTAGTTTTGTATTATACTTTAGTTATTGGATTGTATCTCAACCCATGGGGTTTACATTCTTTCAGTTTTCCTCCCCATCCTGCCAGGAGTATGGAGAGAAAAAAGGAGGGAAGGAGTGAGTGGCCGCATGATTCTAAGTCACCAGCTGGGATTAAACCACAACAGGTTTCAAGAGGTGTGGGTCAACTTTCTACCTAGCTGTGGTCTTGTCGTGGTTTAAGCCCAGGCCATAAATCAGAACCACGAAGTCCACTTCCCCCCCCCACCTTTCTTCCCTCCGCTCCTGGAGGGACGGGGAGGAGAATCAAAAGAATGCAGCTCCCACGGGTTGAGATAAGAACAGTTTAATAACTAAGGTATAACACAAATCACTACTGCTACCACTAATAGTAATAATGATAAAGGAAATAACAAGCAAGAGAATACAACCGCTCACCAACCGGTACCTCACCCCCACCCTGCCATCCTCCAGCCCTTCCGGGCCACTCTCTGTTCTACCTCCTGGGCATGACGTGCTGTGGTATGGAATACCTCTTTGGCTAGTTTGGGTCAGGCGTCCTGTCCCTGCTTCCTCCTGGCTTCTCCTCCTCCCTGGCAGAGCATGAGACTCACAAAGTCCTTGGTCAGGGTAAACATTCTGACCCACAACTGAAAACATCAGCTTTATCAGTATTATTCCCAGGTCGAAAGTCAAAACACAGCACTGCACCAGTAGAAAAAATGACTGCTACTGCTAAACCAGGACAGTATCCACCCCTTATTCCATACCATTCATGTCATGCTCAGATCCCACATTTTCAATATACCATCACTTGTAACAGTCTTTCAGAGCAGGAGAGGCCCATTGCAAAGTCCACCCCTCGATCATGAGTCCATCTCTATGTTGCATCTCTGCCCTGACGGCCTGAAGTGTCATGGGGCCATCAGGCTCAAAATAATTCACCCTCCCCTGCAGCAGTCTCTGCAACTTGTCGGGGACTCCACACAGCTGCCTTCCATCTCCGATGCTTCCAAAGCACTGGAGGGGCCCAGTGGATTAG
Source organism: Psittacula echo (assembly GCF_963264785.1). Taxonomy (NCBI): domain Eukaryota; kingdom Metazoa; phylum Chordata; class Aves; order Psittaciformes; family Psittacidae; genus Psittacula; species Psittacula echo. The sequence continues at coordinate 12,599,884 of NC_137739.1, forward strand.
ATACTCGCCCATACTGTCCCACACACCGTGACACTCATGACTGTCCAGCCTTGGGGAAAACCTCTCGGTCCCCCTGTATTGTCTAAACCCAGATAAGACCCAAACCTGACTCTGCTTAACTCTCGGGATCAGACAAAATGGTCGTGGGTAGAACACACTCTGTGTGTATGCCAACATGCTGATCCCCATCACAATCAGCAGGCAGGTCCCAAGGGTACCCAAAGGCCATTCAAAACCTTCAGAACTCTCAAATGCTGCTGCTGTACTTGTCACTGGGGCTAGTGTAGCTGTTGTGCTTGAAGGCTTTCTCACCACCAGTTTCTCTTTTTCCGAGTCCAGATCTTCCTCCTCTGCCTTGCTGGGAAATGCTGCGTGGTCTCCTGCATCCTCCTGGGGCTCAGGCTCGCGGAGCTCGGTGGGCTGCTGCTGGGGAATGCTCTCTGCCGCCGCGGGGCTGGGCTCGGCCTCGGGGCTCGGCTCCTCCGCCGCCTCCTCCCGCTGCTCGGCAGCCGCCTCCTTCCCCTCCTCGGCAGCCGCCTCCTTGCCGGCCTCCGGCCCCGCTCCCGCCGCCGCTTGATTCCCGGGGCCGCTCTCCCGGGCTGCTTCGGCCGCCGCCGGCTCCCGGGGCCGCTCCCACTCAGCTCCCCGTAGCCTCACAAAGACGGAGGCGAGGACGAGGGCCAGGACAGTGAAGAGCAGCGGGACGGCCAGGTACAAGTCCACGGCCACGTCCATCCCGCCCTGCTGCCGGAGCCCCCCCGTATTACAAGTCATTACCATAAAGTACAATGAAACAAGAACCTTAGCCCAAGGCCCACACTTGATAAACACTAACACAGCAAATACCGGCTCCAAGCAATCTACGACATACAGAAACTGTGGTATCAAAAAGAACAACTTTGAGAGCCCATAAATCAGCATTGTGCCTCAGTCAGATCTGTTATTATCTCAACCCTTCCCGCCCCACGTTGGGCGCCAAAAAGAACTGTCGTGGTTTAAGCCCAGGCCATAAATCAGAACCACGAAGTCCACTTCCCCCCCCCACCTTTCTTCCCTCCGCTCCTGGAGGGACGGGGAGGAGAATCAAAAGAATGCAGCTCCCACGGGTTGAGATAAGAACAGTTTAATAACTAAGGTATAACACAAATCACTACTGCTACCACTAATAGTAATAATGATAAAGGAAATAACAAGCAAGAGAATACAACCGCTCACCAACCGGTACCTCACCCCCACCCTGCCATCCTCCAGCCCTTCCGGGCCACTCTCTGTTCTACCTCCTGGGCATGACGTGCTGTGGTATGGAATACCTCTTTGGCTAGTTTGGGTCAGGCGTCCTGTCCCTGCTTCCTCCTGGCTTCTCCTCCTCCCTGGCAGAGCATGAGACTCACAAAGTCCTTGGTCAGGGTAAACATTCTGACCCACAACTGAAAACATCAGCTTTATCAGTATTATTCCCAGGTCGAAAGTCAAAACACAGCACTGCACCAGTAGAAAAAAATGACTGCTACTGCTAAACCAGGACAGGTCTCTAGATGATCCTGTAACAGCTGATATGGTATTATTATTCTTCTGTAAAAGAATACAGGGAGCCTGGGGAGGTGTTTCTCTTTGAGTGGTTACAGGCCTGGTGTCCTGATACAATGTCTTCAGTGAGAGTAAGTATTATTCTGAGGCAGCGCCTAAAGTATTATGTGGATCTTATCTAGTAGCACCAAGCCTGTCCAATGTATAAAATAATGAGGCAGACACTATTGGAACACAGTAGTTTGGACAGCCTCACTTTGTTTAGTCCATCTCCAAATGTTCTAGAGAGGAGTGATATAATTATCTGTATTTGTTACTGGAAGGCTAAGTATGTCTCATAAAGAAAATCTCAAAAAGATTTTAATTAAGTTAAACTAAAATAAGGCTGAAGTATAGAAAGGGCCCTAAAGAAACTTTAATATGAAAATGAGCTCATAGCATCTTCTAAAATAAAAATTAATACAGGCAAGCTAATATTCCTTCAGTAAAGAAAATGAAAATAGGATTATACACTTAGTTTTAGAGGTCTTGAACACTTAGCTCTTATCGAGTCCTGTTTTCTTTCTGTCTCTCTCTGAAGCAGACCATGAATGAGCCAAGTTTTGGTGTAGATCTGTCTTCAATGTCTCTCAGAAAACAGTGTCCTTATTGCTGAGAAGCTCACTGGTCTCCTGCTCTTGATAAAAAGAAAATAATCCTTATAGAAGGCTACTTTGAATCTAGTACAATGGGAGGTAGTTTCTTTACTGCAGTGTATGAATACAGTTTATTGACCTTAATTTAGGAAAAAAATATGCTTTATTCTACCCTTCTGACACCTCAGGGTGGCAAGAAACCTGTTAACATCATCCACGAACTGTGTGTATCTCTGTTAGCAGTAGTGTAAAGAAGAAGAAATCATACTTAGAAAATACTAAGATGCTATTTGCAGCAGGACAAGTTTGTAGTTCTTTTGTTTATAATTTGGAAGACTTGGTGAGTACCTATAGGTTGTCAGATGCCAAATAATACATGAGCTCTAGCAGCACCGTTTCAGGGGCTTCAAGCCTGAGGCTGGATTTATGTCGTGTTTCTTCTCAACACCTATAAGGATGCCTTACAGCTTGTGCTTCACATACAATTTAAGGGCCATTGTTAACATTTTCAAGTCAAAGCATATGCACAGTGTGAATCTTGCTATGTGTGTACGTACCTCTTGTGCTCTTTGCTGTGGCTTGCACCCTGTCCAGTGTGACATCCTATGTTTCTTTGCTCTTTTTCTTCATCTTTGTTTCTGCTGCTACTTCCTATAGATTTGCTTATAAGAACTAAGTTTTTCTCTCTTTTTTTTTTCCTTTTTCCTAACCTTGATGAATGGCCTATATGTCAATGCCAAAGCACACCTTTCTCTTAACTGAAAATGATTGATAGAGAAGAATAACAATGGAATAGTGTATGTGTGCTGACAACCTCAGCTTTCACTAGGGCTTCCCTCAAGGGATTGGCAGAACTGTTATTCTGTGCAGGAAATTAGATACCTATGAATCTAGTAAGAAACCAAGTGGGACTTTGAAACTCCTACTATATAGTCTGAATACCTTTTAAAAAGCAAGCCCAGAGTACCTTGTTGATTACTATCATGGAAGACACCGGAGGACAAATATTCCTTTTTCTTTTGCACAGATGGCATAATTTTGGCAAATTAACTTCAGCATTAGCAAATACAAGTTCATATATTTGTATTTGTTTTGGAAGTTAGGAAGATGAAAGACCATGAATATACTTTGTTCAAAACCATTCCTTATTCCTGCATCTGCAGATACTTTATTGCATGTGCTACATAATGCTACAGCATTTTAAGAATCTTATTACTGTTCTTGCTCTGCTGTCATTTAAACATGTTGTTTTCCCTTAGCGTGTTCCCTGTCCATTTTTATTATTAAAATGGATGAAACAGTGACCTTTTTGGAAGAATGTCTAGTTAAATTAGTTACACTTCTAAATATAATGAGTTTTTAAGGCCACAGTTTTGAGTAGTATGTTAAAGTGGCTTCACCAGATCACGGGACTTGTGCCAGATGACACCTATGGAAGATTTGAATGCAAATCTTAAAACATTTGTTTATTAAAAGTTGTATGTCTAAATTTAAAGGGGAAAAATAATGAAGAAGTTACTCAAGTAGAGCAGATGTCTAGGTGATATTGACTTTCACAGGTTCCTAATTTCTGAAGACTTACAATGATTTTGCTCCTAGATCTGTAGATAGAAATGTGCTGGATAAAGTTAATGGCTTTGAAAGTATTAGACCAAAGCCCAGTAACAACTTTGAAAATGCTGACTTCAGAAGTCAACACTGAAATGTAAGCCTGTCTTCCTACTAAATAGCTTTTCAACTTCTTTCTATCATAGTAGTCCTTAATTAAAATTGTTCAAAGAGTTGGGTCATAAAACTGCATTGTTTTTTTGTGCTAAAAAGAATTTCTGCACTCAGCAAGACTTCATCAGTTCTCATAACTTAGCAGTTGAGTCAGTAATCTTCTTTTCAGTATGGTGAATCACACATTGAGAATGCCATAAGCAATTATTTAATCTTTGTAACTTTGGGTTAGTTCAGGACCACAGTGTCCTAATTAAAAAGAGTTTCAGTGTATCATTGATTTCTTGATATGATGGCAAAGTCCAACTTAATTCTGCATTACTTTGAAACCAGTAATGCTGATTGCCAAGCTACATAAGCACTGAAGGGTACGGAAGGAGACAAATGTGTCTATGCATGCAGTTTGTAGGGACAGAAAGGGAAGAAAAGAACCAAGGAAGATCAGAAAATTGAGAGAATAATTCAACTCACAGGAGAAAGCAAGGTGTATGATACTGGCTTAAAATTTTTGTTCAATCAGCCAGTCTAACTAAATTGTGAAGGAAGGTTTGTTGTTGCTTTCTTAAGATAAAGCTTTGCAAAAAGTACTGCATTGCTAGCATCAGGTATTGGATTCAGTGATCTATTTGCTTGTCAAAACATCAACATCACAAATTCATTGCATTGCCTTACGAATGACCTCCTCTTAGCCCTGCTTTCTGTAGTTTAGAGTTTCATTCATTTGTCATGTTACAATCCTGTTTCTGGTTTAAATTTCCACTTCTGTTGAAGACATAAGTCCAAGAAGTAGTGTAAAAAAGCCCATAGCCTCATTCATAACTGTCATGACCTTTAATTCAAAAGCCATATCTCCAGAATTGCTGCAGTTAATAGTCTTTTCAATAAGTCTGTGCAGTCTTTGACTAAGAATTCATACCATAATGTTGATTGGGAAATTGAAAAGGCTCATATGGAAAGAGAATTGGAAAACACAATATTTTCCTCCTTTTCTAAGAGAAAAAAAAAAATCTGAACATTTTAGTCTTTTATTATTATTAATCCAGCTGTCCTGCTAGCATGCTTCTTACTCCAGTGCTTCTCTGTAGTTCTGTTCTTGATAGTATTTTTACAGTACATGAAAGCAGTTACATTATGGAGTCTGGTGTCATGAGAGGATGTTGTCAACTTGTAGAAATCTCAGTCAATAAGATGATGTAAGAAAATGAAATGAGACTGTCAAGCTAATCAGGTGAAATAGTTTGTATTTGAAATATTTGTATTTCTGTAAAAGATATTCTCCACATGAAGCTTCTGCTCACTTGAACACTCTTGCTCGTTCATCACTAAAACCAGTTTACCTACACAAAAAAAAACCCAGTTGACAGTCTCTGTCCTGCTACCAATAATAAAATATCAGATGGCATGGCCTACATTTATGTATACTGAACAGCTGTGAGCAGTTGTTAAGGAGAGGCTATAAAAATCTCACTCTGCTTGTCTTTGCGTTTGTGGACTCTTTGTAATCGGGATACTAGTTCAAGCAGAACAGAACATTACTACTTCTTTGGAGTTAAATCTGCACCTGCCTGACTAGAAATCAAATTTGGTATCTTCTGTAGACTAGAATAAACTCCAGATATTTCATCCTGGAGTATTTCAGAAGGTTGAGTGTATGAAGGACTTAAAAAGAAAAAGTGTAAAACTAAATTAAGAGCTCATGTCCCCATGTCTTCTCAAAATCTTTCTCTTGGTATTTATAATTCTATTTACACCCAAACCAGCTCCACTGTTGAAGGAATGACATCTGTCAAACTAAGTGCCGTCAATGTGGTGTGCCAGTAAATCCTTTATATCTTTGCATCTTTTCCCACGTATCAGGAATTGCTTTGACATGTTGAAACAAATGCCACCAAATCCGCTTTCACACATTTTGGTTGTACTCAGATTCTTAGTGTACTTCTGCTTCTTGCCTTTTCTATAATAATACATTAAATTCATCACCACATCCACAATGTTAGGAGATTAACCAATTTCTATAAACTAATTTGAATGGAGTCGTTTGTGCTGAATTCAGGATCTGTCACTTGTGCATGTATTAACTACCTCCCCAATTACTTTAATTCCCTTGTGTAGTTGCGCTTCTCACAGAGAATCAGTAAAAACATCAATGGCTTTAGAATCACCTGCTGTAGAAAGCAAGCTGCCTTTTCATAGGCTTGCTATGTTCTGGGACTTGCTTCCTACAGAAAAAAGTGTAGTGTGGTGTAGCTGGTGTAGAGCTGTTTCCCCTGTTTCCAGAGAATCAGTTTGAGGATTTTCACAGCTCGTTTTTTGCTCCAGGCTCACCTTGTCCAATTGCTTAATTCCACAAGACTATGGAGACTCTTATCTGCTTTTAGCCTCACAGATTCAGACAGAGTTCCTTCCAGCTTCACACCAGGCTGGGTAACGTATCAACCCTTCTAGCTGGCTCCTGCCAAAAATGCCTAAAGTCACTGTTACCCACAGATTCCGCCCTTTCATGGTTTCTTACAAAGCTCTAACAGAAAAAAAAAGAATCTCATTATTTTGTTGCTGAGTCCATAGTGTTCTAAATTGTACTGACTCTTTGGTCAGAGTTCAATGCAACAAACTGTGCAGGGAATGTTTTTTGACTCAGATGAAGTTTTGGGAAACATACTCTGTTTGCAATTTTGAAAAGTAGCAAATGCTACAGAATGTTTTTAATTCAGCTGACCCAAACCCATGAAGAATAGACAAGACAGCCTCTTGCATGTAAAAACACTTTGCCTTTTCTTGATGAAACTGAAAATACATTTAGAGGGGTTTCTTGGTTATTATTTCCTCCTGTATTTGATAACCCATTGATAATCTTGACCAATTCTTCCTTTTCAAGAAACTGGTAGAGAGTCACAAAATGCTGCTAGTGTTGTTAAATAGTATTGCTTTATATAAAACATTCATATGAATAACAGGCAAAATATCATTACAATTTTATTTTAATCTACATTCAAATGTTTAAGAAATACCTCTTTCCTTTGGATTGTTCATGTTGTTTGAATCACTGTGATGGCTCTATAAAAATATTTTAGCATTTAAATGTACAGTAAGTTGAACTGGTTTCAAAAATCAGTATATAAATGTACAAGATACTTGAAACATGTTTCTTGCAACAAAGTTCAGAAGTGCTAGAATTGCTTTATAAGTAAGCATAAAAATCTAGGCTATTTTTCTCTTCAGAAGCAAGCAGCAAAGTTAGTTCCTCCCAAAATACACATTTTGAACCCAAGAAGTATGTGTTTATATATGAATATATGTAAAATTCACAGCCTGAAATGTCTTTGCAGGTGTTGGGGGCTAACCTTGGCTGACAGCTAAAGCCTCCACCAGCCGCTCGCTCACTCCCCCGCTGTGAAATGGGGGAGAGAATTGGAAGGGCAAAATTGAGAAAAACTTGTAGCCTGAGATAAAGAAAGTTTAGTAGATGAAGAAAAGCTACCCCAGCAATATATGTCTCAATTCATGCAGTGAACCTGGGCTGATGCAGAAATAACTTATTTCTGTTGGAAAAAATATCCTTGCTAAAAAACCCCCCCAAAAAACAAAACAAAAAAACCCCAAACAACAAAATAAAACCCCAAACATTTTATCAATCAGTTCATTATCATATTACTCCTATTTCCTTCACTTTCTCTTTATATGTGCTTTTATGTATTCTTAAGCATAACTTTTTGCTCTCGGATAAATCTCCTTAAATCTAAAAAATAAACTTCAAAACCTGCCATAATAATAGTAACACTTTGAATTGAAAAACTGCAAAACTTGATCAGTTTACAAATTGTCTGTTGCTTATCTCAGTACTCACATGTTGGGTGGTTGATACGTTCACCAGTGACTGATATTTTTAAAGTAGCAACCTTCCTCATACCAATATATCTAAATGACTTGTGCTTGCTACTTTGCTCGTCAATCAAAGGGAGAAAACTCCTGTAGTATGCATCATTAGTTCTAACTAATAGCCTTGTAGTTTAGATAAGCATTTGGGGATATTGAACCCCAAAATACTTCTCTTAAATACAACTGCAGTTTGAAAGGAGATGTCTTGGAAATGGCTCACAAGTTACATTGTTCAGATAAAGATGTATTTTACCAGCCCTGGAATTTTTTTTTTAATTAATTATGTAAACAAATAATGTGGACATTGTTTTCACATTCAGCTACAGACTTAAGATGCTATAGGTTTTTAATGCTTGACTTGACACATTTTAGTTACATTTTTTTAGTGGATGCACAACGCTAGTTTAAGCATCCTTAAGCCAGTTGTCTGAATGTCAACAGCAAAGTGTATGCATCACTAGCCAGTTTTCAAAATCTTGGACTTGTCTACCAGTTCATCACCATTTTAATCAAGTAAATAAGGCAATTTCTAGTTTGGTAAAAGAAATGGTAAATACTGTACTTCACTGTTCTTGTCAGAGGCAACCTCAGTACATGTGAAGTCAGAGAAGTGATTAATGACTCATTAGAAATTAACCAGTTTCCCCAAAGAATTTGCAAGGATTCCACTGTGAAATTCCTGCTGTACTCCATGGGAGCTACATGACTTAATCCCCATGACCTGCACTTTGTAAGTCACCTTTTGGGGAAATAAGCAACTTAAACGGCTGGAGACATACTCTGTTACAAGGTATTGCACGGCATTACACCATTCCAGATAAAAATAATTCTTGAAACAAAAACGTTCTTGAGACACTTAAACCAGAAACTCAAAAAAAAAAAATTAAAAAAAGCTACATTGGTTGTGACTGGCTTGGCAGGGAATTCATGTTCCAAATAAACCTGTTTTCAACTGGGATAGTTGTACTTTTCTTCCTAGTTGCTGTGTTTTGGCTTTAGTCCGGGAAAAACGCTTATAAGACACTAGTGTTTTAGTTGTTGCTAAGTAATTCTGGCTGTGATCAAGGACTTTTCAGTCTCTCATGCTCTGCTGGTGAGGAAGGGCACAAGAGGCCAGGAGGGAGCCAGGACACCTGACCCAAGCTAGCCAAATGGGTATTCCATACCACAGCACATCATGCTTGGGATATTAACTGGAGAGAGTTGGCTGGAAGGGGCTGCTTGCTGCTCAGTGATGGGCTGGGTATCAGTCATTGAGTGCCAAGCAATAATACTGTTCATCACTTGGGTTTTCTGAGCTTTCATTTCTTCTCTTCTTGTTTCTTACTATTGTTGGTATTCTTTCTATTCTCAGTATACTTTAGTTATTGGATTGTTCTTATCTCAACCTGTGGGGTTTACATTCTTTTGATTCTCGTCGCCATCCTGCCCAGGAAGGAAAAGCGGGGGGTGAGTGAATGGCTGTGTGATACAGAGTTACGGGCTGCATTTAAACCACGACACTCGTGTTTCGGCAACCAATGTGGGGCACGAAGGGTTGAGATAACTAAAGATCTGACCAGAGCATGTTATTGAAAATACTGAACATCTTATGGTATTATCCTGTCCTGGGTTTAGCAGTAGCAGTTATTTTTCTTCTTCTTAGTAGCTGGTGCAGTGCTGTGGTTTTGACTTTAGCCTGAGAACAACGCTGACAACACACCAATGTTTTTAATTCTTTCTAAGTAATGTTTACTCTGATCAAGGACTTTTCAGTCTTATGCTCTGCCAGTGAGGAGGAGCATAGGAAGCTGAGAGGAAGCAAAGACAGGACGCCTGACCCAAACTAGCCAAAGGGGTATTCCATACCACAGCATGTCATGCCTAGTATATAAACTAGAGGGAGTTACCCAGGAGGCCCAGATCACTGCTTGGGTAGGACTGGGTATCGGTTGGCAGGTGGTGAGCAGTTTTACTGTGCATCACTTGTGTTTATTGTTTTCTTTTCATTTTCCCCTTTTAGTTTTATATTCTCTCCCCTTGTTATTTCCCTTATCATTATTATTATTGGTGGTAGCAGCAGTGATTTGTGTTATAACTTAGTTACTGGACTGTTCTTATCTCAACCCAGAAGAATTCACATTCTTTTGATTCTCTTCACCATCCCTCTGGGAGTGGGGAGGAAAAAAGAGGGGAGTGAGAGAGTGGCTGTGTGGTTTTGAGTTACTGGCTGGGCTTAAACCATGACATATCCATGGCAAGACTGAAAAACGACATGGTGAGTTGGGTTTCATGGTGGTATTCACACATGTACCCAGCCTACTCATTCTTTTTAGCAAATGAGAATGTTTTAGAAATATGTCATGAAAGTTTCCAGCAAACATAAAAAATAATAATAATAAAAAAATCTTGATGGAGGACAGGTATGGTAGTAAAGGAATAGCATGCCTTTGACCCCTAAGTATATACACAGCATATATACTTTTAAATTTCTACCATACTTATGTATAAAAGTGTATTTCTTGCTTTGAACCATACTTGCTTATAGTGGTATTTACTCAGATAGCATATCCATTGACTGTGATTACGGCTACATGAGTGACCAGACTATTTTACTCTCCAAAAGTAGATAAATACAACATGATGTTGAAATTATTTATTTCATATAAGTAACCAAAGCAAGATCATTAACCTCATTCCAGCACTGTGACTGACCATACTCTCTTCTCCATACACTGCTCTTTTAATCGCACCATTCATCATTCACCATGTTTCATACCATGTTCAAAAACTTTGTCCTTGTCACAAGTATATATGTCCTTATCACAAGGTATATACGCAGTTTCTAAATTCTGCCCTTTAAAACATGTAAAGTTGTAAGGAAAAGGGAAGCTAGAGTAGAATGAACATTTTGCAACTTTCAATCATTACTTATATGGAATTGTGTTTAGATTTACTTCTTCAGATGCTTACATGGTCCATGATTCTTTGGGATATATGCTTTTAATTTTTTAATGTGTTTACTTATTGCATGGGTACAAACCAGCATTTACCTAGTCTTAAATTTGGTGTTCATTTAGGTGTTGTAAGAGTGAACTGTAGATGCGCTGTTACAATTGACTCTATGCAAGTATTGTTGCTCTCTCAGAGGAGGAAAGGTTCTGTATTAAAAAAGTCTGCTGCCACCTTCAGCAATGAGAGCCTTCTCATTGACTTTAATGGGCATTAATCAGGCCTGGTGCCAGTGACTGTTTATGTGCATATTTATGTTAAAGCAGTAAATGCTGGAAGCATTCATTAAGCTTAACAGTAAAAGTGGCTGACCTCTCAGTATCTAAACTAGTCACATACAAATAGTAAATTAAATCAAGCATTAATCCATACTGTAAAATAGCCTGCTTAATCCTTTCAGAAACAGCACACCCACAACCTTCCCCCAAAACCTTGTCAAGCAAATGGGTTTTGAAGCGTATCTGGAAGGTCATCAAGTCCTGGGCTATTTCAGGAGCATGTTCCAGATGGTCTCTAACATGCTGAATAATGTATGTTTATATGGAAGCGGGGAGAGAGGGGCTCTAAGGAACTATTATCATATCTACCCTGAGTAGACCCCTGCATTTTACATTCATATATGACAAAGTAGGTGTTATAATTAAAGTTCTCACATTCTTTGTTTCAAGTGGCCAAAATAACTTGTTCTGAGAATCTTTACTGACAGTATCAATTTCCAGTTTCACTCAACAACACTACAAAACCTTGAGCTTTTCTTCGGACTGTGTTCCTCTTGATTATGAGAGCACTAGTATTTTAATGTAATGTGGTGTTCTTATCTTGACATTCCATAAGCAGTAATCTTTCACAATTCTTAGAATGCTATAAAGTGAAAATCCATGCATTATCATGCATAATTATATTGTATAATACAAGTACGTATGTTTAAAACTGTTATGCATGACTATGCATGAAGGTATTGGTTGATGAGAAGCTCAGTATGACTGGGCAGTGTGTACTTGCAGCCCAGAAAGCCAACCGTGTCCTGGACTGCATGACAAAGAGCGTGATCAGGAGGCTGATGAAGGGGACTCCTTCCCTCTACTCTACTCCTGGGAGATCCCACCTGGTATACTGTGTCCAGCTCTGAGGCCCCTAACATAAGAAGGACTTGAACCTGTTGGAACAAGTCCAGAGGAGGCCACAAAGACAGCATGGGGACTGAAGCACTTGTGCTATGGAGACAGGCTGAGAGCTAGGGGTGTTCAGTCTGGAGAAGAGAAGGCTCCAGAAAGAACTTAGAGCAGCTTTGAGTTCCTAAAGGAGCCTACAAGAGCTGGAGAAGGGCTTTTTATGTGGGCATGCAGGGATACGACAAGGGAAAATGGCTTTAAATTGAAAGAGAGGAGATTTAGGTTAGATATAAGGAAGAGATTTTTTTCCTGTGAGGGTGGTGAGACTCTGGCACAGGTTGCCCAGAGAAACTGTGGTTGCCTCATCCCTGGCATTGTCCAAGGCCAAGTTGGAAGGGGTTCGGAGCAACCTGATGTAGTGCAGGGTGTCCCTGCCCATTTCAGGTGGCTTGGAACTGGATGATCTTTGAGGTTCCTTCCAACCCAAATTGTTCTATGATTGTATGAATTTATTTTAAATGCACAGGATAGAAAGACAGTAAATGGTCTTTGAGCATAATATGTGAAACTCCAGCTGCCTCTATGCCTCAAACTACATCACCACCTTGAATGAGTTTTCTCTGAGGCTGCCTGTCTTCCCACATTATGTGCAATAAGGAAAAATGCTGACCAGATATTAAGCTAAGCACAGAACCACACAACATGAGGCAGTTGTTTACTTAGGTCAGAAGTGAAAATGGGATTTATTAACCAGTGGTTGTTTTCACCATTAGAGGTCTTAGTCCTAATATTACATTTTGACCAAGCCTGTGATGAAAGATGAAGGACATGGAGTAAATACACTTTTAGTGCCTTCATTTCTGCTTGCAGGAAGATACAGATGACACTGTATTGATATCAATTATGGAATAAAAAAGAAATCAAACTAAATGCAATAATGTTTAGCAATAGTAATGATGCTAATTATGTCACAAAATGGAAAGCTTCTTTTCCTATTGCTGTCTTTTAAGTTCCCTTATGGCTGGAGCTCTAAATCCATGACACTGGTGAATTGCTGTTACTGTGTAAAGAGACCAAGAATATGGGAGAAATTGCACGTAGATAAATCAGTACATCATTTTTGTCCTAAGGTAATAATACTGCAAATTACTTTCATTCTGATGGTTTTCAGAAAAACTATTTGTTGAAGTGAATTGTTGGCCTTGGACAAATTCTTGGAGGAGAGAGTGACGTACATGTCTCAAAAGAAATCATTGTTGTAGGCACCGCTAGTGACAGTGCTCAGTGTCGACAAACAAGTTGACATAAAGCCTACCATTCAATTACTGACATAAAGAAATCTCTAAAACAGGACTGAAGGCATGGCCTGTGGCACCTGAAGTTTGAATAGTAGAGCAATGGTAAAAAATAGACAATATCAGTGATGCAGTAAAAGAAAAATGTGATTTCTGATGGTCATTGTGAGCCTCTTCAGTGGACCAATACAGAATTTAAATTTCCTGTACAACCAATGTTCAATAATTGGTTCTTTCATAATATTTTGTCCATAACTAAAAAGTATGTTTCCAGCTTGTCATGGTTTAAGCCTAGGCCGTAAATCAGAACCACGCAGTCTACTTCCCCCACCAGCCTTTCTTCCCCCCACTCCTGGAGGGACGGGGAGGAGAATCGAAAGAATGCAACTCCCACAGGTTGAGATAAGAACAGTTTAGTAACTAAGGTATAACACAAACCACTACTGCTACCACCAATAATAATAATGATAAAGGAAATAACAAGGAAGAGAATACAACACCTCACCAACTGGTACCTCACCCCCACCCCGCAGCGTTCCAGCCCTTCTGGGCACTCTCAGTTCTACATCCTGAGCATGACGTGCTATGGTATGGAATACCTCTCTGGCTAGTTTGGGTCAGGTGTCCTGCCCCTGCTTCCTCCCAGCTTTTCCTCCTCCCTGGCAGAGCATGAGGCTCACAAAGTCCTTGGTCAGGGTAAACATTCTGACCAGCAACTGAAAACATCGGCTTTATGAGTATTTTTCCCAGGCCGAAAGTCAAAACCACAGCACTGCACCAGCTACTAAGAAGAAGAAAAACTTACTGCTGCTGCTGAACCCAGTACACAGCTTGAGACTGTGGCTACTAACTCAAGATACTTAAGGTTTCTGAACTCTTCATTTGAGTGTCTTCTGCAGGTCTGTCCGCTGTTCCTGAGCTTTAAAGTGCATTGGTATTGTTCAGCCAATCAACTTATGAAAAATAATACATGAGCCCTTTTAAAACAGTAAATTGTTTCCTGAGAAGTTTGGATCTCTAAAGTTGATAAGCTGTTGATAAAATCTTATCTAGAAGACCATAGAAAACTGAAATAAAAATTGTTATCAAACAGGTGCTAGCACTACAGCATATGGTAATGCTCAGGCTTGACTTTGGCTAGACAGCGTTTTGAGATGCTCTTTAAAGTGACTGATGAAAATTAAGTGTGAGAACTCTGCAAGAACATGTCCTTCAAAGAGAAATCTAATGGAAGAATAAGTTAATGTTGAGTTTCCCACTGATGGAAACCTACAGATATTCTTAGGGGAATGTATATGGGTGAATGAGACCTACAGATGTTAATTACATTATGGTGACAATTAAGGGGCATTTGAATGTAAAAGTAGATAAAGTAATATGGGCAGATAAGTCTTTAATGATCATACAGAGTCCAAAGTCTCAAAAGAAGTAGAATAGTGCAAGAAATTCTAGAGTCTTGGAGGAGAAATTTAGGTCATAGGCTCAATCTTTTCTGTGTGACAAAATCTGGTGATTTCCTTTCTCTGGGGATTGTTCCACCTGACAGATTTAAGCTTCTGTTTTATTTATTAATTCATCTGTTCCAAATACTCAGTTCTAAATGCACAATGTAAGTTATGTAATATGCAATAAGCAATTTGCAATCAGACTATTCATGAAAGTAACAGGTGTATATTTTCTTTATGATTCTGCAAGATTGGTGTGATTTTCAGTTAGTCAAGACGATCTCAGCTTTTTAAATAGCTGAGCTTCCTAAGGCCTCAGCTTCTCCATGAGAAGTAACATTCTGTTGGGCCAGTCTGCTTTCTTGCAGTGTCAAAGGAAGGTGGAACTCTGTGTTTCCTAATACATGAAGTTGTGCTCTGCCAGTGTTATTTCATCCTCCCCTATTGCAGTGATCCTGATATAGGTACCTGTTATTTTCTAATTGTTTGGCATATTTATGTATTTTTCTGTACAGATAAGCTTATCGGTGACTTATAAGGAACTAAAAGAAATAGGACAGTTTCACATGTCAAAATATACCAAAGTTTAACAGGCACTTTAAAAGAAAAAGTTTAGGAAGTTGTTATAAAAAATACTAAGGTGAACAATGGGAATTGAAGTCTACCTAAGGTAATAGATGATCTGGCTTTGCTTGAACCTCGTTGGAGTTTTGCTGTTAAATTTGGCAACATCAAAATTCAATATATGTTTTTCAGCTGAAAATCTTTAAAAGCCGCACTGCATTTGATTTATTTCAAATTTCCTAACATAGCTCAACTTGGGGTGGGGAATGTGGTTCCTGTACATGTAAAATGTTGTAAACAGTTGAACAAGGGATCTTTTTTTAAAATAAAAACAAACTCAAAGATTCATTTTAAGTCAGCATCTACTTGCAAGACTGCTCCCTGACACTGCACAAGAGAATTGTGATGGATTAACTGAGTGCATAAGAGATATTGTTTTAGTGCATTAGCCCTGATTTCCTGTTCAAAGTGATTGATTGAGCCTCAGTCAAGACAGTGTCCACAGCAAATATTAAGCAAACTTACCCAGGTGCAATCAATCACTCTTATCGAAGGATCACCACATTTGGAAGCAAAAAAAATGCTAAAGCACTAACTCCTTTGCACTGTGTTCATCCAGGTTTAATTATTTTTCTGAAAAGCACGGAAAACAGATTTCTTCTTTAAAACTATTGTTCACTTCTGTGTATTTCTTCAGACTGGTTAGCCGTAATGTGTTGAGGTGTAATTTACTTATATTACAACGTTTGCTCTTTTTAAAAATTGTATGTTTCAAAAAAGACATGGTGAAGGCATCATAAGATTATTTGAATGTTTAGAGAATAAACTGACAATAAGAAAGGTCATTTGTATACAAAACTGACCTTGGTGGTTTCAGCCATCATTTAGTTTTCTGCTGAGGACTGAATTTCTAAATAATCTAATAATTCAACAACTATTTAAGCATCTATAAATGTTACTTAGGCGTAGTCAAAAGGTTCTATATATACACCAGGCAAATGTGATTTTATCATTTCAAGCATATAGAAGATTCTGTTTCTCTTTATAAGTAGTGATGTGACTGAGCTTTGTGGGTGCTCAGCGTTGTAGCAGGCTGTTGTTAAGCAGGACGTTGTTAGTGACTTCTTCTTTGGGTGGGTCTCTGTCTGCAAACCCTAACAACAAACTGAGGCAGCAACAGGGTTTTGGAGCTCTGTCTTGGATGATGGGGTTCAGACTCAGCACACATGGCATCCTATTTAATCACCAGCTGAAAAAACTTTTTTAACATAGATAGGAATGAAAGGACCTGCGAACTGGTCTAAATCAGAGAATGAAGACTAATGATCCTACACTTTAAGAAAGAAGTGAAGTAACACATTTTCATGACTAAAGGCTGGGTTTTTCTTTAAAGCTAAGAAATAACTTATAAAAAATAGTGGAAGAATGTGAAATCAGGATTTAGAAAGTTAGTAGTCAACTACAGGAGAAACTCTGGAATTAGAGTTGCTCTGTGAGTCAAGATTTCCCCACCATGCAGCAGTGTAAGCTTATGAACTTTCTCCACTGGCTTGGGAGCTATAAAATGGTGATATCCTACACGTTTCCCTGAAGGAATTCTCCCCATGAATAACTGCATCGTCTTCATGGCCACTACATGGCAGCTACATAGCCCACTAGAAAGCAGTCCACAGTTTTACATCAGTACCGCCATATCTTTTTTAAGATCACTGTTGATAGCTCAAGACACCACTACCAACTGTGTTTCAGCTTTCACTGTTTTGTTCTTAAAATAAGATATAATAATAATCCCTTGAAACCAACCTCTGCTTTCCTGGTAAAGGGATTCTTCCAGTCCTGTTCATATTCTAACTGGAAATAAGCATTTGCCCCACTGCTATGACTCAAGATTTAATCCATGCACTTTGACACAGTTTTCAGTTGCTTTCCACCCGAGTGACTCACTGGAGTATCTTTCTACAGTCTAACATTCCACCAACCTCTGATAATCCTGCTTAGATGGATTTTTATAGCATAAGCATAGTAAAACAACTTCACACAAGAGCACAAATGCTTGTCCTGTTTATATCCAAGACAGCATCTGCAACAAGTTTTAATTGTTTCAGAGCATGCAGTGGGAATGTCTTCAAATGAATTTAAATTGTAAGCTTGGTCAACTAAGATGCTTTTAATTGTTCATTGGCAGCCATTCAACCCAATTTTTACACCCTGATTGTAGTGCATAGCTGCGTTGGTGTGTGCATGTTAATAATAATTAGATATATCCATCCAAAAAAACCATTATCTAAAGGTATGTGACACCATGTGTCAGAGTTTTAAAAAATCTACAGTCACAGAAAATACGTTTATATTCTATGTTGTAAGATCCACCTATTAAACAAATAGTTTCTCTTTCCTGGGTTTTCATTTTCTTCCTTCACTTATAAAATGAAAGAGGAATGATGGAAGGGGAACAGCCACAGTGAATGAACTTCAGTGCTCCCCTCCTACCTCCCTCTTCTACCTCCTCCGCACAGGCATGCTACAGCTTTTTCCACACCAGTGGACAGTTGTTCAAAAAAGGATGTATGGTGTCTCCTTCCCCATTTCTCTCTCAGAGAAGCTCTTTTCCTTTTTGTTAGTGGTAGAAGAGTTGATACCGGAGGAAACAGGAGCAGTAGAAAGTATCTGTACACATAGAATAATTCACTGGTCATCTCTGGACACTTTTGCTTTCTATCATGTAAGTCCCAGAGAGACAAACTTGAAGAGTTTACAGCAAAAATGCATTTTTTGACAGATTGTCCAACTTTAATTCATCATAATGATATAGACGTTTATCTCTAGGCCACTTTTTTTTGCAACAGCTTTTTTTACAGTAAATCCAATGAAGGTCTCTTGGTGTATAAAGTATGAGTGAAAGCCTTTTTTGCTTTTTCTTATGCCTTGTTGTTTGAAAAATTCAAGCTAGCAGTGAAAGTTGCTTTTTTCACTACTGATTCAGTTACAGCAACATGTAGTACATGATTTATGTGATCAAGAGATTTCTTATTAACCTCATTGAGGTCTTTGAAGTTTCTCATTGATTTTTCCCCTCTGTTATATGCTATCCATGTGCATGGGGCTTATGTGGCAGTATTTGGGGGGGGGGGGGGGGGGGCTGTAGGAATGGCTACTGTGAGAAGAGATCAGGAGCTGCACCCTGACAAGCACAGCCAGTTTCACATGGCTTTAAAATGGACCCACGGTGCACAAGGCTGAGCCCATCAGTGATACTGGTGGCACCTGTGTGATAATATATCTAAGAAAGGGTAAAAAGTGCTACATAAACTGTTCACGTGTAGTGATCTGTCTGTTTCTGTTTATATAACCTGTAAACTGAGATTGTGCACATTATACTGTATATGCAGATTATCAGCAGTTGTATCTTCTGTGCTATAGCTCCTTAAAAATGGACAAACACTGAGTTACACCCGCAATAGAAAAGAACAGACTTCAGAGTAATCATCATAAAATTCCTGAGATTATATATACCTGTGATGGCTGCACTTGGGGTTCTGCCAAATGTTACAGCTTGCTTAAGGGTTTGGGGTTTTTTTACACTGTGTATAGTTGTCTTGGATCAAGTCATTCCATAGCAAGTCAGTTAAGTAGTACAAGTTTCCTGAATACTCCAAGAAGGTTTCTTAAAGCATTTTTAATTAAAATATTTTATAAATATAAAGAAATATGCTCTACTAATTTTCTTTACTTAATAGACTAAACCAAGGTAAACAGTTGAAGACTGTGTAGTCTTTCAAGGAAATGTCCTCATCAGCTAGAGATTAAATTAGGTCATCTTGATAACCTGGTTTGGTGAACCAAATTCCTTTATTTGATTGTACCTCCCCTGGAGCTTTGGGTTAAAAATAGTGAAATAGTAAAATAAAATCTCCAAAAGGGATTTTGCATCTCAGCGGATGTTTTTCCTTTGTACAAAATGATGTTTCATTTTATAATTGAAATAAAGTATGTCTTTGAACTTTCAATAGCTGAAACTATTAAGTAAGAGTATTACGTTTTAAGTTCAGTCCATGCATTTTTAATTCTGTTTATGTCTTGAGAGCTTGCCACTAGTGGAATAAAACCAATCAAGGATCTAAAACAAGAATTAAAATTTAGGTCCTAATTCACTATTGCCCCATGGCTCCTTTGTGTTTGCTTGAATAAGTACAAAGGACAAATAAAGTAAATGCAAGGCCACTCTGGGGGATCCTTTTATTATATAGGTCAGATCAAATTCTTCCAGGCCCACCTGAGAGTCCTTTAAGGTAAGAAAGCTGTGCTCCACAGTGGCTAAAGATAGAAGGAAGCGTATTAGCTCAATGCCAGGGTGCAATAGGAGAAAGAATGGCCAAAATAAGTGGTTTCACAGAGACTGTGTTCATGATATTAAAGAGAAAATTGCTGGTGAAGGTCAGCTGTGTTCAAGTTAGCCTGCTTTAAAGCTAATAGTGGTGACTTACCGTGCTTTCCAAAGATAGTGAATTAAAAAAAAAAAAAACAAAAGCATTGTAGATGGGAGGAGATGAGGTATCGGGGTACTGGGGGAAAATCTTGGGCACAGGTGTGTTAAGAAGTCTTGTGAGCAGAAACATGAGCAGGGTTGACTGCAGCCAGCAGCTAAAGCCCCACGTGGCCACTTGCTCTCTTACCGCCAGTGTGGAATGGGGGACAGAACCAGAGGGCAAAAGTGAGAAAAAATCATGATTTGAGATAAAGAGAGTTTAATAAGTGAAGTAGCACAAACAAGCAAATCAAAATAAGGAATTCATTCACTACTTCCCCTCAGCAGGCAGATTTTTTGCCACTTCCCTACTCATAAAGCTTACCTGGAACAACGAATGCCGTAACTCTGAACATCCTCTCTTCCTTTCTCATTCTTCCAGCTTTTACTGCTGAGCATAATATCAAATGGTCTGGAATATCCCTTGAATCAGCTGGGGCCAGCTGAAGGGGCAAACCTCTGCCCAGGCAGTGACAAGTGAGGAAAAAGTGTGAGAACCGGCCCTATGAGCACCCACGTGAGAGCAGGAAGGGGGCAGGAGGTGCTGCAGGTGCCAGGACAGATTCCCTGGCAGCCCTGGGGAGGCCATGCTGGAGAAGAGGAGAACTGTGAGGAGGAAGGAGCGGTAGAGAGGAGCTGCCATGGGCTGACCATAACCCCCCATTGCCCATCGCTCTGCCATCTGGGGAAGAGGAAGTAGAGGATATGGGCCTGAAGGACTGATGTTGAGCCGTAGGAGTTAGGGTGGAAAGGGTGAGGTGGGAGAAAGTGTTTTACCTTTTGACTTGTTTCTCGCCATCCAAGTTGTTCTTTAATTGGCAATAAGTTAAATGATTTTTTCTAAAGTGAAGTCTATTTTGCCCATGACAGTAATTGGTTTTAATCTTGACCTCTGAACTTTTCCATCTTATCTTCTTCCCTTGAAGGGGAGGGAGAGAGTGGCTGGGTCGGAATCAGACAGCCAGACAAGGTCTGCCCATGACATCCAGGAACTGAAGATATGTTCTTCTTGTGCCACTACATGGATACACATGTGCATTTTTTTCTCAGTATTCTTTCACTTCTGACCTTGCTATGCAATTTTATTTTTGCTTCTTTTAAGTCAGAAGAATATAATATAATCTTAAGGTACAATCAGAGCTCAGCTTTGTTTAGAAGAACAATTTTCAGCTAAAACTTTGTAAGCTTTTTAATATGCAGATATTTACTTTGTTATTAGTAGGCTCATAATTCTGTCAAAGACTGAAAAACTGATGTGCTTTAATATTCACCTTTTTAAAGGATGTAGCTTTTCTGAGTACAGGAGGAGGATTGAGGGATGAATGTTAAAACTCACAAATTTAGTAAGGTCTACTGTATTTTTCAACCCTAAGGACTGTTCTGCAGCCTTGGAATTAAAATAAGGCTGCATCTTTGAGAATCTCTATGTATTGTGTTGGTCATCTTGCATTTATGAAGGGGGCATTTTTCCCATTACCAGATTGGTCTGGCCAATTTGAAGAGGTTTTTTTTCCTAGAAAGGATTAATATTTTTCTTTTCTTGTCAGGGAGTCCTGCTAAGTAGTCTTGATTCTAAAGTTAATTTGTGCCATTAAAGGATAGGAGGACAGTATATGTGATCACTATATGGAAGAGATGGCAAGTGCTTTAGAGCAAGGCTGTATCTTAGGATCAGTCCTCTGAGGAGAATCTAAACTGTAATGCTATTAAATACCAAGTGATGCACTATATTTCAGTGAATGTCTATCTTAGAAATACAGTGGGTATTTTTCTCATGTATTTTTGCTTTCACTTGTCTGTAAGTTATTTATTTATCATTGATTGGGGAAAGCATAGGAGATGGTGAATTACTTTAAACTTTTCCATAAAGACTTTGATATGCTGGTTTTATTTCTTCCGTCTTCCCAGGCATCCTTTAGCACTCTGGAGACTTTTTTATTGTTGTTTGTTTGTTTGTTTGTTTGTTCATTCCTTCGTGCTGGTCCTCTATGAGCAGAGGGATGGAAACATTTCTTTAGCTGTTTGTACACACGTGTCACGCTCTTCTTGGGACTTACTTATTCCAGTCTCTCTCCCTTCCTTCGTTCTTGATGTTCTGACATTCAAATGAGTCACCAAATGCATTATTTTTTTGGTTGTTAGATTGATTTCATATGTGAAATTAATTTCAAATGCCTTTTTCTGAATATACTTGTTTACCTTCAAATTGCTTGGCATATTGAACAGAATTTTATTAGATGTGTTTATAAAATGACTTATCTCCAGGCCTGCAATTCAGCTGGAAGTGTGAAATGACTGGGGAATTTGTAGCTTGCAAGCTCGAATTGCTGGAACATACTGAGTCATCAAATATATTCTCCTTTGTAGATGCAAAGCAAGTGCACCTTTGGTATTTAATTGCAACATGCAGCAGAGCTGGGTAGTGTGCGTTGTTAATGTCAGCTGAGTCTACAGCATGGTATCTAACCAGCCTTGGTTCATCTACCAGACTAGATCTGGGTTCAAATCCCTGAGGTATATCTGTGTTTGAAACCAGGATGGTAAGGTGTGAAATTCCATGCACAAAATGCAAAATATTTGCTGCATTTTTCAATTTTAGGTTTTGTTCCTAGATTTGATATTTTTCTAAAAGCAGGCTCCCTCAGGCTTGTTATAAAACCTAGATTTCTTTATATAGGGCTATATTAGTATATCTGATTTGCTGTTTGTAATTATGAGAGACTATTCTAACTGTTGGTTTAGGCTTCTTTGCAGTATTACTTTGAAAACAAGTTGTGATTGTGTGCTTAAAAATAGAATTATCAGTATTTTCACAAGCATTTCTAGTATGTTTTGATAATAGAAATCAAATAGTTTAGTACTATGAAAAGTGGCATGTATTATGACAATGGCCACGACCACATATCTGATAGGAGCAGATGAATACTGTAGTGATTTTCTTCACTGTCAGAGTGGGAAGGTAGTTCTAGTGCTATATTTTCATTTCACTCTGTCAGCTAGCAATGATATACCATTTCTAGATGAAAATAGGCAGCAAAACATTTATTCCACTTTTAATCAGCCAAGTCATACATAATTTTAGAACTGTACAACCAGAGAAGGTAATATTCCAAACCCAATAATAATCCTAAAATGGTGTGAGTACAATTAGAAGATTCTTTAGTTCATTCCTGTAAAAGCAAATTAGAGTTACATAGATGTTATTTTTTTTCATTTATTTATTGTATAGTATAGTTACATATAAAGATTCTAAGACTATGTTCTCTGCTTTACTACTGCCATATGGGAGTGTTACTAGCAAGTCAGTATAGACCATTCAGTCTATTTACTGTTATCTTTTATGGAATTTGTGCTGGTGCTGACTTTGAGAAATGCATCATTAAAGCACCTTATCCTTAGAGCATGCTGTTAAAGCAACATTTCTGATGATGTACTACTGTGATACATCATCAGCACCAGGCTCCTGGCTGTTTCATTCCCCAGGGCATAATATTTCAAAAGAAAAATTAAAAAGGAAGAATACTGCAAAAATGTGGTGTTAACTTTGAAAAGTTGACATACTGAATATGTTGTAGGATCTCCTGTGTTGACTTGGGTCCTCGATCTCTCCTCCTTGTAGTGACAATATACTGTCAGAAAAATCATATAATTATGATGAAAGAATTATGTCATCAATTGCCTTTCCTGCTTTAGGATAAAATCTTACTGGTGTTTGTAAATATTTGCTTGATCTTGCACATGCTTTCTTAAATTGTGAATATGATTCCAACATAAAGCCTGTGTAAAACACAGCTCAAATTTGGCAAAGCCGAGGTACAGGTTTTCTAGCCCTGGCCTGTCTTTAATCAGAGCTTGAAACCAGTCAGAGGAAAGGGGCCATAAAATCAATCCAGAGTACTTGGAAATGAGATAGTAGTCCATTAATCTCATCAACATAAGCATCAAATTTTCTGCTGCACTTCATGCCTATACATTTGTAATAAATTTGTCAGTGGAAATGGGACAGAAGCCATAAGATTAGTGTAGGGGCAACTTCCTCACGCTTCCACTGCAGGCTGGTTTTAAATTCTTTTTTTTAATTTTTTTTTTCCTCCCTCAGTGAAAAAAATGTAGTTCATTTGTGGAGCGATGCCAGCCAAAACTTGTTACTGGTTCCAGATTAAACAAGAATTAATGGCAAGCTTATAATATATGACTCATAAATCAGTGTTGGAAGTTGAAGTGTCAAGTATTAGAGAAAGCAATACTGAGATGTGCATAGCACCATTCAAGCTGTGGCCTGCTACTGCTCAGACTGCTTGGGAACTACCACGAATATATGCTATGTTTTCAATATGCTTGTGCCCTTGCTTCCCTCTAATCCCTATATATATAGAAACCACTAGATAATACTCAAAAATTTTTCCTTAAAAAAGAAGCAAGTTTTCCTTTGAGAAGTTCCCTTTGTTAGCGTACAGGTAAGCAGACTGCTCCTTCCCTCGCCCAATCTCTCAGTATTAGACTCCTGCCCTCCAAACAACCCAGTTTGCCTGGGCTGGCTACCTAGACAAACCAAAGCATCTACAGAAAATACGAATTTTGTTAGTTGTCATTTCTAGGAACTGACAAAAGAGAGTTCAGGCTTTTAGAGAAACGTAACTTCATTTTTCTCTTTCCCCTGGAGGCTTCCCACCGCTTCAGGAACTTTTCTATACGTAACATAATTGAAAAGGCAGTTGCCTTCTCAGAAATGGAGTCTGCATGGCTGGGCTTGCTCCTCTATCCTGAGGTGAGTGAGGGTACTTCTTTGCTCCTCATTTTTCTATCCTGTCATTCATTTCAGTTACACTTTCCCACAGTAGAAACGTCATCATGGGATCATGGCATGAAGGTGGAGGCCAAGAAGAATAGCTTCAATTGTTGTAAAGATCTGTTAGACAATCTTGCAGCCTTGATTCACTGAAATAAATAATAAAATTTCTGTGACAGTCTTGCAAGAGAAGTATTATAAGTGGTGCAAGCCTCATTTTACTGAGTTAAGCAGCAGCAGAAGATAATGAGAACTGAGTACCAGAAGGATATTTGCTAGTGTGGCTCTTTCATTTTTGATGAACAACCTCTTATTTTCCTCAAATGTATTCATTACTTAAAAATCTGATCTGAATAATTCTGTTTAATCATGCTTGCCATCTATACTGCACACTAGAAAATCACTGTCTTCAGTATTTAGAAACCTCACAATTGTAGTTAGTTTTGCTTATATTCAAAGGTAAAAGGCCAGCTGAAACTTCTTTAAATTGTTTTTTGTTTTGTTCTAAGTTTTGTTATTAATATATAATTACTATATATTACATTATATTAATATGAACTAGCTTTATTTGAAAGGTAGAATGAGAAGTCCAAATTTCAGAGCCTATCAAAGGCATTCTCTTGTTGTTTGAAAATGTTAAAAAAGGAATTCTGTGTAGTTTGTAATGGCAAGTTCTTCTTTGATACTGATAATTTCTGATCATTTTTTCATCAATAAAGTGAAAGATACACTGTCTTCCAATTGAAGAACTAAATGTAGGTACTAAAATGATTGGCAGTTCATATTCACTTAGGACAGCTGATGGTATAGATAATGCTTCAGTGTTTTCTCATGGAATTCCACTATTTTGATAATTTGATTTTCAGTCTCGACTAAATGTTACAGCATTTTTTCTACAGCAACATCTGTTTGCCACAGATACCATATCTAAGTGGGGAAACAACTTGTAAGTTTTACTGAAGATTTTTCCTTCTAAAGAAATTTGAAAGTGTTACATACTGAAGTCGAGAATGTGTCATATCACACACAAGACAAACATAAAGATGTGCAGCTAAACTGTCATGGAACTGATTAGGGAAGGAATACAGTGATATAATTTCTCCAGAACACAAAACAGTTACTGGATATATCCTTTCTTAAAACCTCTGGAAGTGTCTAATAGGACAGAGGTTAACTGAAAAAAAAATTACTTTTGTTACTAAGGATGAAGTAATTGTAGTGTCATCAAATTAGGCTGTGATCACAATGTCCTCATCTTTCTCTGTATAAACCACTTTTTTTGATAGTATGCTATTAAAACTGTGCAGGTGCTTTGGTTTTACTGAGAATGCAGTAAATGGGAAAGCTGTAATTTTAAGTATCATTTGATTCTTCTGTCAAAAAGAGATGATGATCCTAAATTTAAATGTAGGCTGTACCCAGTTTCTACAGCCTGCTGAGCCTGCACGCACCAATTTGAGAATTTTCTGCAAAAGGCTCATGGATTGTCATATAAAAGAAAATGTGTATTTCCGTAGCTAGTGATTTCAGAATGGGAAGCAATTTTGATTTTGTCCACTTTACATGATTCTCACCTGATGGATTATTAAAAGCAGCACGAAGCTCTAGGTGGAAGCAGTAGTGTCTGTTTATTCCTGTAGTTTTTTCAAAATTGTATGCAACTCTGCTGTAAAACAGAAGACGTTGTAGTGAATTCTGTCTGATGGAGAAGTGTGCAATATCAGACCTGTAACTGTAACCTCTCCTCATTGTCATGGTTAATTTTTCTCCAAACACTTGCCATAGGTTCACATAATTTTTGCCTTAAATAAAAACACAGCAGTTGCCTGTATATGTGATATTCTCACCCAGAACAATAAAATTATGTGTGCCTGTAGTCACTGGGTAAATTATGAGCCTATCTCTGGATCAGAAGCACTTGCATTGCAGGCAAATATTCCATGATGGTACATAATTTCAGGCTTAATTAGTTCTTCAAATCTTTCCCTTTTTGGCAGAGGAGTGAGTGGGTAAGCAGTGTGTGCTGAAGCTGTCTTAGTTTGCAGTGAAAACCCAACTGAGGTGACTCTTTTGTCATTGATTATTGGGGAGGTTTTCTCCAGCTGGATGCCTTCTGCCTGGTCACCATAAATTAGTTTTGTGTCACTGCCTCTAAGAACCAAAACACTGACAGCCTTTAAATGAAGGTTTATATGACCTGAGACAAGATATAGCCTTATTTTTCTGCCCTGTTACTTTCAAAGAATAGTCTTTCTCTTATTAACATGCTGTAGTGAAGTAACTGTAAATTCCTTTAAAATTTATAGTGGTTTTGTTCATTACATCTCATGAATGAAACCTTACTGGAGTTGTAAACTATATATGAGCGGATGTTTGCATATGCATTTTAATAATGTGATAAGGTGATCTTTTCATTTTATTTTTGAACGGGTTACAGTGTGCTGGTTTTTCAGAACTCTTCTGGCTTGATTTTTCTACAGCTGTATAAATAAGATAGGAATTCTCTGACAGTATGATGAAGTTATAAAAATACAGACTGGCTATGAGGGCACAGTCATGGCTGTAAGCAACTGGGTCTACCCTGGCAGGTACAACAGGCAGAATCTGACTGGAGGCAAATTTCATGAAGCAAAAAAGGTGATGAATAACATTCAGGAGTGAACATTTCTGTTATCATTGGGCATTTTTCATACGATCTTCAGGTAAAGATCAACATTTGAAACAAGTTTAATAGTTGTTTTTAATAATTGTTGTGCCTAGCGCTGCCAGTTTCCAAAGGAGTATCCCACAGCTTTCTAAGTAAAAGCTTTCAAGAAAGTAAATACGCAAATTCAGTTTTACAGATAATTGCACTTTTGATTTAGAACAGCAGATCCCTCTTTTGCATTACTGTCTTAAGTCTCTGAGAGATTTTTATTGTTGCTCGTGTGACACATTGAAGGTGATTTTCTATCTGCTGCTATAGAAAGGCTAAAAAAAGAACTCAAACTGGTTCCAGTTGGCTATAATGGCCCCACTGCAAGACAGAGCTGAGCCTGTCAGCCAAGCTGGTGGTGCCTTGAAAAGAACCAAGCTTAGCTTGCTGAAGTCCTTGTAGCCATTAGAGAACAGATTGCATGTGTTCCTTGGATAAATCTTCTTCCTCAAAGCTTTGTAAGGCAGATTGTGTGCTCCTTCAGCTCCAGGATTGTTATATAGGCTTACTAACCCACTTTAGAGATGGTTTTGTGGTACTTCTGAGCCATGTTTGGTAGAGTTTATGGAAACAAAATTCACCTTATAGTAGTGGTAATCATGAGGTTAATGAGGTTTAAATAATTTTACACTGTAGAAATTATAAATATCTAATAAGATAAAAACAAATGTGTTAACACGTTATTCGAATTGAAGTTTCTCATTTGTTTATTGTAGTAAAGTCCAGTCTTCTACTAATGTGATCCTTTTGTTAAAAATCTTGGAATAGTTTGATCGAAAATGGAATACAAAGAGGAGCTGGGAGTGGGTTACTAGAGTACTATGTCTTGATGTATGGCCTTTCACATCCTGTTTCAAAAACTTTTCATCACCTCATTATTTTCTGACGCTTTACAGAAGGTGAGGAATGCTCAATGAAAATACATAAATCATGAGGCCTCTTCAAAACTTCTGTCCCCTTTGCTACTCTGGAATGGTAAAATGGTGGAGAGATTTCACTGTTGGCACTCAAGTCATAAGAGGTTGTCAAGTGGAAAGAAAGATGTAAAATACAGTAGAATACAAGGAATCCAAGCTACTGTGATGAAACAGAGAAATGAAGAAACATGCAGATAAAAGGGCAGCAGGAAGAAATGGAGGATGAGGACAGGAATTTTATATTTAAGGTACTAGAAATGAAAAGTTAACAAAAAAATAAGAGGAAGTGATTTTGTCAGTGTTGTGGAAGAATTATGTCTTGCTGGAGGATTTGCATAGATTTTTCATCCTAATGGATAAAGGTTAATTGTTATGAAATTCATTTTACTTTGTTAGTATGCAGTCAATGTATCTTTCAAACACAGACTTAGTATCCTGACTGATTACAGAGTTAGGACAGAATATTCTTCAAAACACAACTAACTTTACAGAGTGAGCCATGGTCAGTTCAACTATTCATGGTTCTAAGTCAGTGGAAAGGTGAAAGAGGCACTGTATGCTATGGGTTTGTGTCAGTTATACTTGTGCGACACAGATAAACAGCAGATATGCACAAAGGTATATTGTTTATCCCTAGTGAGTGACAGCAAACATTCAACATGATGGGTTTTCTATAAAGAATGACTTTGCTGCCTTCATTTTAGCTAGTTTGCATAACTTACTGCTTCCTAACAGGTTTCACTGCTGTATTGGATTTACATGGCCAGGTTGTAGTAGCTGAGGGGCTTTAGGGTGGCATATGTGGAAAGAGGTAATCAGAAAAGCTTTTGAGGTCTGATTTGCTCTTTCCCATTCACTTTACTTAACATTTATAGCAAACTAAGGTTTAAAAAAAGTTTGTATAAAACATGGATATGCTGCCTTGGATTTTTTAGGTTTTACATGCAACCACTTTGGGGCACAGGGAGATACCTGCGTAAGGCATAGACCACTAAGTGATCATGCCTTATACTACTCATCTTCACAACTGTGACAAGAGGCTTGAGAATACGGCTGTGAAATTCTCTGATATTGATTTCCTGCATATGTAGGAAGCAGTAATAACAGTTCATAGGTGAAGGAAGTCTTTCAGTTTTTCTATGTGTTAACATGGGAATTTAAACATAGCTGCTTATGTGACAGTATTAACTGGGCTGCTCATGAGCAATTCAGGGAAAATCTCACAAAAAAATGTGGACTTTCCGCATCCCAAATCAATTTCTATGCCTTTTTCATTGTTTTCTACCTAATTAAATCGATGGTTCTATTGCTGAGCTTAAAATGAAGCTGACACAAACTCCTTAAACGCTGCAGAAAGCAATGGTCCTTGCAAAAGGTCTTTGTTTTGTTGCCACACAGTTCAGCTGTGATACATCTGTTTTATTAATGGAACTAAATGTTTACACCATCATGTTCCCATATTTACCCGATGCCACTAAATGGAGGTTTCCCCTTACTATTACAAAAGTACAGTATTGTACAGAGAAGGAAAGAGAAATTGTGTTCCACATATCTCTCACCAGTTACAAAGAAAGTATTATCTACCCATCGAGTTTTGGTTTTTATTTGAATTGTGCTGAAGCACTTTAACAGTGTTTGGTGTAAGAATACAATATAAGCCCTTAATGTTATATGCTTCAGAATCTTTTACCTAGGAATCCTTACATATGGATAATAGTTGACCGCTTTTCAGGTCTGGGAAACATGAAAGTGGTGACATGCTTCTTTTTCAAGAAAGCCTTCTTTTTAAAGATAAGTTCATTCTTTTTTTGCCACACATACACATAAAAAGCATTATCTTACTCTGCAATGAGTCTGCAATCAAAAAAAAAAGGGCATGGATTAATTGGAGAACCATCTGTAATATTTTACAGGGATTAATGTTAATGGAGAAACAAATTATCTATCAAATGAGGTTAATAACAAAAATCAGTAGTGGCCCCTTATATTTGTTCAGAAACCTTACAGTCTGCTAAAGATGAATTGAGCAACTTTTTCTATAAAATCTATAGCATTTTCAAGTGGTTTAGGGTCCTAACTCTCATTCTGACAAGGATCAAGCCCCTTGGAAGCCTAACTCCTACTGCCATGTTGTCGTGGTTTAAGCCCAGGCCGTAAATCAGAACCACGAAGTCCACTTCCCCCCCACCTTTCTTCCCTCCGCTTCTGGAGGGACGGGGAGGAGAATCAAAAGAATGCAACTCCCATGGGTTGAGATAAGAACAGTTTAATAACTAAGGTATAACACAAGTCACTACTGCTACCACTAATAGTAATAATGATAAAGGAAATAACAAGCAAGAGAATACAACCGCTCACCAACAGGTACCTCACCCCCACCCTGCCATGATCCAGCCCTTCCGGGAACTCTCAGTTCTACATCCTGGGCATGACGTGCTGTGGTATGGAATACCTCTCTGGCTAGTTTGGGCCAGGTGTCCTGTCCCTGCTTCCTCCCAGCTTCTCCTCCTCCCTGGCAGAGCATGAGACTCTCAAAGTCCTTGGTCAGTCTAAACATTCTGACCAGCAACTGAAAACATCAGCTTTATCAGTATTATTCCCAAGGTCGAAAGTCAAAACACAGCACTGCGCCAGTAGAAAAAATGACTGCTACTGCTAAACCAGGACACATGTCAGCTTTAAAAAACTTGTTTCCTCAAGGAATAAATTGTAACCTAAAGGAGTTTTCTGAAGTAGCGGGTGCCTAGTTGAACTATCATGGAAATTAATGTTATGCATAGTCCTGGTTAGCCTATTGCAACCTGTCTTGTTCTCAGTGTAAAGTTACTATAGGTTCATTAACACTTTAACTCATAATTAAGTTTATATAGTAGACTGGAAAAGAGGGTATTGGTTTTTTATTGACTCTATTATATAAAAACATAACTGCTTAATCCCTTACAATATTTAAACAGCTCTGCAATTAACATGTGGCCTTTATTTGCATAAAGGCAATTCACAAAGGTGATTTGTAAAACTATTAAGCATCTTTTTTTATCTGTGTCTTGATGTGGTATTTTTTGAATTCATTGGCTGGCTGTAAATACGTGTTAGAAAATCTCTGACGTATCAAAGTACTGAAATGTGTGATGTTGCTGCAGTGTGACTATCATCACTGGAAGTAGGTTATTTCAATACATTTCTTACCTAAAAATGCACTGTTTTATTGACAGGTACAGCTGAAATAGCCACAGCTTTATAATATGTCTGATATCGTATGTTTGTGTTGACTGTTTTTGTAAGTGCAAGTGTTTGAAGGAGTGCTATTTGTTTGTTAATTCAAACGTCTGGCGCAGTGACAATTCTCAGATTACTTCCCAACTTGTGTGCATCTGGACAGCCTGCAGGCTACCTGTGGGCTGAATTTTCGCTTACTCTAAAAAGAGCAGTAGAAGAGTAAGCCAGCTGTAATTCTTAGTTTCTAAAAATAAGAATGTAGTGTAGAGAATGGTGGTAAATGGAGAGCACTGGACGCAGTTTTCCAGTGGTGTTCTGTGCAGGTGCAAGCTGGTCAGGAAGTACAATTCCTACATCTGTTTCAATTAAGGTCTCAAGGTGATGATGTAGCCAACCTTGTAAGCAAAAAATACATGCCTACTTTCAATCACTTTCTCAGGAAAATTCTTCTGACAGATTGAGCATGGGCAAAGTATTTAAACTGCATAAAATCATATGAAAATCTGACTTGTTTAAAATTCTAGTCTCATAGAAATAGTCGTAGGAAAAAAACCTTACTGACTATCCATGTACTCTTAATTTTTAATACAGACTTCATCTGAGCATTACTGGCTATCAGCATCTCTTCATCTCAGCACTGGAGAGGGGTTGTCCTTCACAACATCATAGGCTCAAAGTCATTAGAACCAAAATGCTGCAGATAAGTGGCTCAAGTGTTATGCTGGGAATCACTTCAAGAGCGCTGTTTACTGCCTGCCAAGAGAAAGGTGGGGATCAATCTCCATGTCTTCTCTCTCATTCGTATTAAAAAATGGTTAAGGTTCCACACATTATCACATTTCATTAAATATCCCATTAATCTCTCCCATAATACACGAAACATGAAAAACCTAAAATAAATAGTGGCATGTCTCCCTGCCCCCCTCTGTGCTTTCTTTCAAGTAAGTGTGCCTCTGAAGTACTCCCATCTAACAACAGAAGGTGGAAATTACTCAGTTAAGGAGAGGCTTGCTTTTTTTTTAACAGTTGCGTAGCCAAAGGTCCCTGGTGAGAAGGTTTTCCTAATCATTTTCCAACAAAGAACAGAAAAACCTCAAAGGCAGTATTTCCAGAGGAGTACATTATTAGAAAAAATAGATATTTGAGGAGCTTTATTTTATTAAATATGTGCAAGAACTCCTATGTGTCTACTTTCACATAAAGCTTAGTGAAAGGTTAGAAAATTAGCTCGTACGTGCTGTTTATGTTGGGAGGATGAAGGAGTCTTTACATTTCACAACTTCTTGTTTCTGACAAGTTCCAGGGTTCAGTGAATTATTTATGTGGCCACTTATCCTATAAAGATGGAACTGAGGGTACAGACTGAGTTCACAAATGCTACCAGAAAGCCTTCAGGTGATAAGATGAAAATGGATCGTGGTTGCTGCAGATCTCAAACCTGGACTTGAATTTGTGGCCTGCGAATGAAGGG
This sequence comes from Psittacula echo, assembly GCF_963264785.1. Taxonomy (NCBI): domain Eukaryota; kingdom Metazoa; phylum Chordata; class Aves; order Psittaciformes; family Psittacidae; genus Psittacula; species Psittacula echo. Next base: position 12,632,664 of record NC_137739.1, read on the forward strand.
TTGTGTGTCTTACATTTTTCATCTCTTGCTTCTGATTTTTTTGCAGTTTATGAACAATTCATGAACTTCTATTTATCTTCAGCAATTGCCTTATGAATCAAGGATTTAACTGGAATAAGATAATCCAGGAAACAGTAAATTTCAATTCATTTTTATGAATCTAATATATATTCCGCATACAAGAGCAGAGATGTGAATACATTAGTGATAAAAATACTAGAAAGAAATTACCTTTTTCTATAACTCTAGTTTAATTCCTAAAGACGTGTAGGCAGAGATTGTGGCAGATCTGGCTTTTTGCAGCTCTTGGATTTTCTGGGACTCTTTACCAGTAAAAGTGAGTCAATACACTTCTGCAGGTTTTGTCCTTTGTTATTTCCTATTTATAATGGGCTACTTTTCAGCTTGAATTTCTGTTTAATGCAATATGGATCCAGAGCTAAATATTTCGGAAAGTTTCATTATTTCCAGGGGATTTCTTTCTCTTTCTCTTGGCAAAACAATAGCTTCTCTGTATTTGTTGTTGATAAAACTGTTCTAAATGTGATGTTAGGCAAGTGGTTGTCAGCTATATTAGTCCGCCCTCCAGGATTTGACAACTTCGATTTGTGGAGTAATGCTAAAACCATAGTTAGACTGAGGGATAGATGATAATGTTAAAACCCAGTAACTCAGGAACTACAAAGGCTAGCTAGAAATTCCTGGGTTTGAGCATTGAGAATCAAGTAGTTTTCATGAAAGTTTTTGCAAATTCTGCCTCTGAACAGGAGTATTTCAGTTAATACTTTAAATAAGAATTTTAAGTTTTGTATATATGTAAATGAAAGTTTCAGTCAATAAGTTCCCCAGCTGTAGGATGAAAAGTTAGAGGTTGTGAGGAAAATGTTAGCACATTCTGAAGATGTCACAGGTGCCAATTTGTTCAGACAGCTTTAGGAAGAGAAAACTGCATATTCTGTAAGTATGGAGAAATGCTTCCAAACCTGTACAAATGATTCTATATTTAAAAGTTTATTAATTATGGCACAATCAGAAGAAGTTACACTTGAAGAAACCATTAAAAAATGTCAGTGCTTCAATCATGCTGGATCCTGCTATGGCAATGCAGGAATTACAGACAACATATCACAGCACCAAGTATAGAATCATAGAATCATAGAATAGTTAGGGTTGGAAAGGACCTTAAGATCATCTAGTTCCAACCCCCCTGCTATGGCCAGGGACACCTCACACTAAACCATGCCACCCAAGGATATGTCCAACCTGGCCTTGAACACCACCAGGGATGGAGCATTCACAACTTCCTTGGGCAACCCATTCCAGTGCCTCACCACCCTAACAGTAAAGAATTTCTTCCTTATATCCAATCTAAACTTACCCTGTTTAAGTTTTAACCCATTACACCTTGTCCTGTCACTACAGTCCCTAATGAAGAGTCCATCCCCAGCATCCCTATAGCCTCCCCTTCAGATACTGGAAGGCTGCTATGAGGTCTCCATGCAGCCTTCTCTTCTCCAGGCTCAACAGCCCCAACTTTCTCAGCCTGTCTTCATATGGGAGGTGCTCCAGTCCCCTGATCATCCTCGTGGCCCTCCTCTGGACCTGTTCCAACAGTTACACCCTGTATACCCTGAATGTCTTCTACAATTGCATAACTACACTGTCCAGTTCAGATACTTTCCCCATGAATTATTAATTACCCAAGTGTTGAGAAGATGAGGATAGCCTCTAGTCTGTCAAGGTGTCCACATTTATGTCAAGAACTACAAAGCCTTTCTCTAGCATCTGCAGTATTTACTTTGCTTAAAAAAAGAAGAGTATGCTCCTTGGACCAATAGCTCCATGGCATGGTCCATGCAGGCCAGCACAGAATTCCTCAGTACCCTGGCTGTGTGTTTACAGCTAAATAATCTAGTAGCTCTTTTACAAAGACAGACAAGGTCATTGTTTTCATTTTAAAGGGAAGAAAACCGTTTGAGAGCTGATGAGAAAGGGGAAGTGACTTGTGGTTCTTCAAGTAGCAGGACATGCCTCCTCCCTTGCCAGTGTCCTGCACTTGAAGAAAAAATGCTTATGTTATTGATTTTGATAATTCTTTTCACCACATCTATCACCTAAATATAAATGGCTGAATATAAAGAAGAAAGGAAAGCACAGAACCTGATAACCAATCCATTCACACAGGGTAACAAAAAGACAACATGCAAACCTGTAATTTTCCTACAGGAAAGGTCAGTTAAACCAGCTTGACCTTTTTTCCACATGTAAAGCAATAAGCTATCAGCCCTATCTGAACAGTCTTCAATCCCAAGGTGCTCTCAAAATAACCTGGAGATAAAGCACATAGGTAAAAAATGAGTGATGAGCTGGGCATGGAGTTGTTTCTTCTAGATGTTTCTTCAAGAGAAATTTTATATATGCTTTAAGTCAAAGTCAGGGTATTTCAGAATAACAATTCCCTGGAGAAATGAAACAGATTAACATTTTATCACTGACAAGTAAGTTGGAAACTCCCTAATTTATAGATATTTAGATATACGACAAGCAGTTACTGCTATTAGGGCATTAAAAATAGAAGCATTATCTTTCTACTTAAAGAATCTACTAAATAACTATACATTCTTAATTAAGTAGATATTAAATCTATGTGCAAGTATAGTTACTGATATTCTTTGAGGGACTGAAATCTGAAACATATGTGTAAAAGTAACTGAAAAGTTTGTGTCAAATATCCCAGAATTATTTTCCTAAGTAGAACTATAGGAACAAAAAGGTAATAATAGCAACAAAACAACACAGGCTTAATGCCACCTTCTGACATCAAGACAAAAGCATTAAATTGTTCAGATTCCAGTATTTGATGCACACAAATAATTCTTGCTCTATAAAGCACAAGCAAATGACACATTCAATCTAACCGAAACTCCAGAGCTATCATCACTGTCCTTATTCAATTCCATTCAACACATCATCCAGAAAACAGCAAGTGCTCAAGATGCTGTGAATTGTCAAGAATGAAAGAGCGCTCTTAAGAACTCTGAGGTTAAACATCACCACCAGAACGGTTTGTGCACAGAATGGGACATCTTTTTTTTCATGCTTTGTGTGTGAAAGCTGTTTTTTCTCCATTTCCTTAAGTTTGTGTCTTGTGTCAGGATTTCTGTTTTGCCATAAATTTTGAGAATCAAGATGCTGTCTTTCTTCAGATCCTTCCAGGCTCCACTTCCTGATACCATCTGAAGGGTTAACTATCAACAGACTGTTACCAAAGTATATACTAACCATAATTACTTTGAAGATGATTCATGAAGTGTTTATGGCAGTGAAATTTGTAATACACCAGCAACCAGCACTAATGGATTTACTTTACTTGAAGTTTGCATATTTCATTGGGAATGGCTTCTGTGTTCATGTCATAGTTTAAGCCCAGGCCGTAAATTAGAACCATGCAGTCTACTTCCCCCCCCACCCTTTCTTCCCCCGGTTCCTGGAGGGATGGGGAGAAGAATCAAAAGAATGCAACTCCCATGGGTTGAGATAAGAACAGTCCAGTAACTAAGGTATAACACAAACCACTGCTGCTACCACCAATAATAATAATGATAAGGGAAATAACAAGGGAAGAGAATAAAAATGCTCACCACCCGCCGACCGATAACTCGCCCCCACCCAGCAATGATCCAGCCCTTTCGGGTAACTCCCAGTTACATCCCAGGCATGACGTGCTGTGGTATGGAATACCTCTTTGGCTAGTTTGGGTCAGTTGTCCTGTCCCTGCTTCCTCCCGGCTTCCCCTCCTCCCTGGCAGAGCATGAGATTCACGAAGTCCTTGGTCAGAGTAAAATTCTGACCAGCAACTGAAAACATTGGTTTTATCAGTACTGTCCCCAGGCCGAAAATAAAAACCAGCGCTGCACCAGCTACTAAGAAGGACAAAAAGTGACTGCTACTGCTGAACCCAGGACAGTTCACTTACCACTGATAATGAAATGAACAGCCCTTCAAATGAAGGAATACATTTGCAGCGGTTGTGGATATGTTGTAGGCATTCTTTGCTGCAAAGATATTATGAATTTTTAAAGCATTAAATACGTATGTACTATTTATGTCATTCTTACAAATACATGGAATCTTTCTGTTTTGAAGACTTCAAAACTTTTCTTTTTCCACTTTCTCTTGATTTTGTTTTTGTTCCAGCATCTGCAGCATTTACTTAGTCTGCCGTTGTCCTGGGTTCAGCAGTAGCAGTCATTTTTCTCCTTCTCAGTAGCTGGTGCAGTGCTGTGTTTTTGACTTTCGGCCTGGGAGCAGTGCTGATAACACCGATGTTTTTAATTCTTGCTCAGTAGTGTTTACTCTGACCAAGGACTTTCTGAGTCTCATGCTCTGCCAGGGAGGAGAGGAAGCTGGGAGAAAGCAGAGACAGGACACCTGACCCAGACTAACCAAAGAGGTATTCCATACCACAGCACGTCATGCCCAGGATGTAGAACTGGAGGCAGTTACCCCAGCCCTGGGAGGGCTAGATCACTGCTCGGATCAGGCTGGGTGTCAGTTGGCAGGTGGTGAGCATTTGCATTCTCTTCCCTTGTTATTTCTCTTATCATTATTATTATTGGTGGCAGCAGTAGTGATTTGTGTTATACTGTAGTTACTGGACTGTTCTTATCTCAGCCCGTGGGAGTTACATTCTTTCGATTCTCCTCCCCATTCCTCTGGGAGTAGGGGGAGGAAGGGGGGGGGGAGTGAGAGAGAGGCTGCATGGCTGGGTTTAAACCACGACAGCTGTTCATAACAATTGTTTTGTCCAATCTTTCTTCCAGTTACTCTCCTACATAGATTTGTTTTCTTTAGATCTATTTTTCGTAGCTCTGTTTTCTTGTGTGGTTTTTTTTTTGTTTGTTTGTGGTGTTTTGTTTTTTTTTTTCCTAAGAAGCAAGGAAAAGTTTTTTTCTTCTACTGCAGTAATCATCACTTACTTTTTTGCCACTTTAATTGCAGGATTGAACAACAAATTAGTTCTAAAGGCAAGTCACTGGGCACTGCACCTGACAATGTTTCATTGTACATGTGTGCCTGTTTCGTTTCAGATGTTGCCCATGAGCTGTTCTCAGTCTGAAAGACAGTTTAGGTAGAGTTGGGTGACTGTTAACACGAGCTCTGTTGTGAGTAACACTTCCCTTAACTAGCAGGCAGTCCGCTATAAGCTGCCTAACCCTGTGTTTCACAAGTTACACAGGAGAAAAAGGCAATCATGTTTCAAAAGTTATACAGAGAAAAAAAGACAATCTTCTTGCCTCCTGGTGCTGATTAGAGGATGGGAAGCAAATTGCAGACTTTCTGCTGCCAGTGATCCTCCCACATATGTCTATGTACAACATTTAGTCCTGTAGCATTAGCAGTTGCCTTACTAGCCCAGATTTCATTAAGAGCGTTCATAAGGAGAAGAATATATGGTCTGGGTAGCTGAAAGCAAGGGTGCTAATTGTCTGTTTTGCAAAAATGTGTGGGAGAAGAGCCAATCAGAGTTATGAGTGCGTGTCCACAATGAGTTCGAAGACCTCAACAGGCTGACAGCAGACAAAACAGATGGCCTAGATGGAAGCTGGAGAAACCTTAATCGCTACAGCCTCTGAAGATCAAGATGGTACATGAAAGAAGAGGAAGGAAGATGAAAATATTTCATTAAAGCTGAGGAACCTTCTGACCATTGAATAGTTCCTTTATGTAACCCCCTCTCAAGTATTATTTTTTAGTCCAGCAACTTAAAGTAGTTTATTGGGTTGAGTAAATTTTGCACATCTATGCTGATGCTTGCCTTTGTGGTGTGTTTCTCACTTCCTGCTCCCTTTGGTGTTCAGGATATGCCTGCTCCATCTTGCACACCACAAGCTCTCAGTTTTGCAATACGAGTCTTGTGCTCCAAGATATTTCATCTATTCCAGAACCCATCAGCCAGGAAAACAGTAACAGCTTTCTTTTTTTTGCTGACCAGCTGCTTTATTGCAGAAGGTGCAAACTCTATTGTTTTTCATGAGGATCTAGGTGTTTCCTGATTGGAATAATTGCACAACAGTTTTATTTCCAATTCAATCTGGGGGAAAAAAATTAAATAAATAATGAAATAAACTCTGAAAACGTTTTATTTGGAAGGGAAAATGTTTCCAAAAAACTTGAAATAGGTTTTTATTCAGAAAAAGAATTTTTTTAGAATATTTTAAGAATTAATCTCTGAATGGAATGTGATCAAAACATTGTTTCAACTGAGCCTTTCATTACCTGCCCTTTATTTTGTTCTCTTGCTGTTGATAATTTCCTTTAAATTGGAAAATGTCTCCTTCTGAAGCCAACTTGTTCAAGTACATGACTAGACAATTCTATTAAATTTGTCTGTTTTCTTTGTAAACATTTCCTATAGAAATTACAGTGCATTGTGTCTTCATGCGGTTATGACTTCAGGGTAGAATCACCATTGTTTTTTATTGAATGCTTCAAATGTAGTGAATATTACAAATATGGATGAATAGCAAGATACCTTTCTGAAGACAGTTACTGTCTAAGAGATAGGCAGGTACATTTGGATACATCGTGTTTAGGAAAGGAAATATTTTAATGCCTGGAGAACTGGAACAAGAAACAATATTTGGATGCTGTTCTCTGTGCTGCCACTGACCCATGTAAGAATATGCGATCTCTGCTGGCTGCTGTTTCTCTGCCCCTAATTTATCAGTCATGTCTTGTAACCAACAGTAATTTTTTCTTATAGTCACTGACTAAACCAAAACTTTAACCTCAGCTGGGAGCCTATATATAAGAATGATGGCAAACTTTTGGGTATGGATTTCTTTTAAGCAAGATACAACTTGCAGTTCAAAGCTTTTTCATGTGAAGGGAACAAAGGGAAACTGGTTATGAAAAATAACCCAAAGGAACCTTTTTGACAGTATGTATACAAGAGGAGAATCTGTAGGTATTGAGATCCAAAAGACAAGCTCTGCTCTACTCATTTCATACATACTCGTGTCTGTAATCAAGGATAGATGAAACTAGCAACCTGGACATGATTTCTTTTAAGTTCTGTGAGTAGTCCTTAATACTCCACTGAGCATTCACTACTCAACAGGAATGCTCAAATGCTTGAAGCTAACATTTTGTTGATTTCAGTTTGTGAGATTTCTGTGTTCTTTAATGCAGGATTTTGGTACAGCTCATATATTTGTGTGAGCTTCACCTGTTTATTATTTTAGCATCTTAAAACAGCTTTTAATTCTTCATTCTTGAGACTGCCAGCTGGCTGGAGAAATACTGCCAGTGCTGTACAGACAGCTTAGTGAACATTGAAAGACTACAGGTCAGAGTCAAAAGAAATTGAGATGCCTAAAAATCAGAGAAGACACTAGACAGCCCTTTCTTGCTGTGTTCCATAACCCTGGCATTGGATGGTCCTATACAAGGGTCTTTCAGCATATGGGGAGCAGAATCTACTGTTACTCTGAATCCATCAGTGCTAAGTGCCGTGAGCTGGGATTTGCCCTGGAGAACTTAATGGCAAAAATTTCACTGGGGACAAAGTTAGCCTCTATTGCATGAGCTTGTATACTCAAAGGGTAGAAATCTTTTACATGGAAGTTTATCTTTCAGGTTTTTGTATTACTTCAGTCTTTATGAAAGTGCTGGTGAAGTAGGAGATATTTGGCCATATGACAAACCTGCCAAAGAAGTCAGTATTATTTAATTGGAATGTTGAAAATTATTTTCTTATGAGGGGCCTAAATATACAAATTAAGGAAGAGCTAAAGAAATTTTGCCGGCATTGTGTTTTAATTTGTACTCACTAAGCTTCTACTGGTATCACTTTCTCATAGATAGATCATTAAATATAGGTTTAGATATCTTCTACTGCAAGGAATAACCAAAGTTACTCACTGTAAAATCCGTCTGTAGTAGTTTAAAGACCGTTACCATAACATTTTGACCTCCAGTTGACATCTGTGGGACACATGAGCCTCCCGCAGCAGCCTTTGTGTTGATTTAGAGTAGTGAACTGGAAAGCTGAAATAAGAAGTGAAGGAAATCCACAATGTGGTTTTAAAGATCTTTCCTGGGATCTTTATATGGACTTAATGGGGTTCAGCCTTCGGAGTGTGATGTCCATTTTGAGAGACTCTTGTAATGACTTGATAATAGAAATTTTGATCTTGAAAATGAATCTTGGACTAACTTCATACCTCTCAGTAGTCTGACAGATGTAATCAAGGTGTAGCTAAGGGTTTCCAGCCTGTAGTTTAACACTGCGTATGTTTGATGAGGAGTAATAAATTCTGAGCTTGTTGTTTGAAACGACCCAGCTCCATAAACTTGTGTGACTTGTTAAACGTACAGTCCTGAGCAGTTGCACTGCGTTATGGCACGCTGGATCTTAAAACAGCAAAAGAAATAGGCCAAGCCCCAAAACCACAAGTAGAGGCACTGGGATACAGGGATGTGCTTTTGAGGTATGTGACATATGTGCAAACTATGCTTGAATTTCAGAGTATTTTGGCTGTATTTATTTTCTGCACAGATGAAAGAAATTATAGGGAGGTTATTCCTGTAAAGTTCTTTCAAGGATTTGTTTGTTTGTTTGTGATTTAAAGCTTGCCTCCTTGTTACCACCTGCATTATTACTGGGTTTCATTTTCTGTCTGTATACTTCAAACAACTCCCTACTCCTAAACCACAGGGGGTAGCATACCTGTCTTGTCTTCAGACTACCCGTATGTGATTGATATAAGTTTACATGCTGAATTAAATCTCTGTGGCATTAATTTATTGTAACTGACGGTTGAGCAGTGCAAAAATGTGTGATCGGTACAAAATTAATACCTCATGCATTGAAAAGGACGAGGCAGTGTTCTGGCAGGTCTTGATGTTTGGTTTTTTCCCCAAAACTTTCTCATAAATAGCTGCTGTCAGCCTGATTTAACGGTAATTGATGCGTTCAGGGATGCTGCGATGCTCTTCTCATTAGCGGAGCGTTAGAATTCTTGTAAGATTTGGTTTCCTTTGGCAAGAGAAAGGGGAGGGAGAAGGCGGGGGTGCCCGAGTACCGCCGAGGACATCGTTTTAATCAGCTATTTCCTGAGTGCCACTTTGTGTGTGTGTGTCTGTGTGAGCGGTGACAGCCAGCGCCCGGTCCTGCCCGGGTCTCTCTCTCACCGCTCCGCCGAGAACAAAAAGTTGGGATCGCGCCGCCAGTGACTCGAGGAGGTTCCGCCCCGGCGCAGCGCCCGACCGCGGCCACCCTGAGCCACGGTGCCCCGATACCGCTCTGTGGGGCGGCTCGGGGTGTGGGGGGTGCCTCGGGGGTTGCCCGGGCGCCGCCGCGCGGCCGCCAATCGCGGGCGTGCGCGTCCCTTCCGCCTGCCAAGCGCCGAGCCCCGCTCCCCGCCCGCTGCATCCCGCCGTCCTCCGCCGCCGCCGCGCCCGAGCGGGGGGTGCTGCCGCCACCGCCTCCTGGGGCGCAACGGCCTCCCCCCCCCGCCGACCTCCCCCCGCCCCAGCCCGCCTCGCCGGGCTTGAAGGTCACCTCCGCCCGCCCGCCGCTCCGGAGCCACTTTCCGCGCCGGCTGAAGAGCGGCGGCGCCTCCATCCCCGGGAAGGCGTCTGTGTCCGGCCGGTGCCGGGCTCCCGCCGGCCACAGCTGAGCCGAGCGGAAAGCCGCTCCCCCTCCCTCACCTCTTGCGAAGGCGGGGACGGCCCCCGGGGTCTCGCCGCTGCTCGCGGGCGGGCCGGGCGCCCCGCTGCCGGTTCGCGGCGAGCCCAGGGGCAGCCGGGCGGCGGGGGCGCGGCATGCGGCGGTGAGGGCGGCGGTGCTTCCCGCGGGGAAGGGGCTGCGGTGGCGGGGAGCCGTGTCCCGCTGGGACTCGCCTGACGGGGCCGCCCGCTCCGGACGGGAGAAGAGCCGCGACCCTTCGCCTCCGCTCGCCTCTTTATGGTGAGTTTCGGCTGGGGCCTGGCGGGAGGTTCGGGCCGCTTGGTACGGGGCACCCGGCAGGTGCACAGCGGCAGGGGCTGCGCCTGGCCCCGCTCCGCCCTGCCCTGCCCGGCCGGCAGCCGCGCCCGAAGAGCCCGGTCGCCACGGCCGGAAAGTTTCATGGCGGAGGGTTGCGCGTCCGCGGGGCATCCGCCGACCGGGGAGGGGCTCTCAGGGACCGGGCGCTGCGGTGAGAGCCGGGGGCGAGGACGCGCGGCGCCGGCTGAGGGGCTGGAGCGGCCATTCCCGTGCGGCTGAGCGGGCTGAGAGTCCTCCCGCGGAGCGGCGCGGAGAAGGGTGCTGCCGGGGGAAAACGCTGGCACGGAGGTGGCCCGCGAAAGAGAAGAAGAAAAATGGCCAGTTGGGTTTCAGCTGAGTTACTGGTTAAAAGAGTACAGGTGTCTAGCTGCTGGGGAGCTACTTGTCTGTAAGTCGTCAACATTTGCTTGTTTTAAAGGCGATTCATCGTGTCATTTTCTCCTATCATTTTCTGTCAGGGAAAAAGATGTCAGTGTTGGCTATATACGTGTTCACTATAGGTGAAGCCACACTGAAACCTATAGGCAGTTCCACCTAGTGTCGCTCCTCGGCTGAGGCACGGTTTGGCAGTGGAGAGGGGCACACGTTTTGCCTTTCCAAAATCTGTGATGTGGCTGTTGGATGTTATGCTGCCAACTCAACGTGGCAGCAGATGGTGAAACAAATGTGGTCTGAAGTTTGACTCTGGAGTGATTCACAGCAGCGAAGTGTGAAAGATCTTGTCCAAATCTGCAGCTTTTGTTTATCTGCTCTCTGAATTTCAAATGTGGCAGAGTATGTTGGGTTCTGAAGGGGTTCAGTGATGACTGTTTTTTCACTTTCAATAAAAATCAGCTTATTCAAGATAATTTAGATCATAAAATACAGCAGACACTGATGATAGTGTCCCAAGAATGTCATGTCCCTTGCTTCGCTTCTCACTTCAAACTTGATGATACTTCAGAGAGGAAGGATACTGTATGTTTTATTTGTCATTGAGCAGCGTGAAAACAATTGTATGTGTGGGCTGTAAAAGTAGAAGCAAGATTTTTTCACTTTGTGGTAAAGGCTGATGGTTGTGAATGTCCTACAATGTAAACTGGCATGAGTTAGTTCTCATAATCAAATAATGATTTTTTAAAGACAAAATAGTTTCAGCTGCTTGAGAAAATATATAGTGGGAAGAGTGTCAGGAATGCATGTGTGTGTGAATTTTCAATGCGTATCTCAGTAGATCATTTAGTTTTTAGAAAAGTATTTGCTATCCCATGCTCCAGTTATCAGGATTATAGTAGCAATTTAGAAGGGCTCAAACTATGACTTCTTAAATTTATTTTTATTTTCTTTTACTTGAGTGATTTTGTGTTACAGAGTTTTCGGGGAACTGTTTTTATGTAGCATTTCTGATTATAGTCCAGATCTAGTACCTATCTTATGCAGGCTTTGAAGGCTTGGCTACCCAAGTTTCATTTACAATTTATTTTTCTCGTGAATACACTAGACAAAGGATTTGGCATTTCCTGAGATGAAGTCTGTGTTTATAGTGTCAAGACTATATTTCTTTTTTTCTATTAGTATGTAACTGACTATCAGTAATATAGCTGACAAATGCAATGAATAAAATGCACAGTACTTTGATGATTTTTATGGTTCTTGTAATTGAAGTGCTTGGTGTCCTTGACGTGATGAGGATGCTTTTCTGGCTTTCATGAAAGGGTACCTTAAATGACAGAAATACTGGCAGGAGTGAAGTGTCGAGGAGGAGAGTGGGATTGTTAATTCCTGGATGCGTAATGTGATATATTTCCAGTACAGAATATGAGTGCACATGTACAATTACAAAGTCCAGTTTCCATCACTGTGAATTATTATACTGTTGCCTACACACTCTGCACATATGTAATCCCTTACTAACCTGCAGGGCTGTTTTGCTGCAAAGGAGGGAGGATGTGATGCCCTCAGGCTATGGCTGCTGGTCCTGGCGGATTTTGAAGCTTCTCCTCTCTTCCCAAGATGCGTACTCCATAAAGTCCCTTTGAAGTTAAACATGGAAGAGCAGGGCCGAAGGGCACTCAGCCACTCCTGTAGTCAGTCTTTCTGCCCAGGGCAGGATCAGCTCATATCTGTGTCATCTGTGATGGATGGTTGGGTACTTTTTTTGTTCCCCTTCTCTTCTTTACTTTTCTTTCTCCTTTTGCTTTTTTTCCCTTCATCACTTTTAATTTATTTTATTTTATTTTTTTATTTTAGTATGTGTCCTTCATCCTTTTTTAAATAATCTTGTCTCATTCCCTACAGTCTCTCCGTCTGGTAGACCAAGTCAGTCTTTCTCCAGTATTTTGTATTGCTTTCTGGGGGACCTACAGCTTCCCTGCCAGCCTGATGTATACCCTGGCTTTACCAGGTTTTGCCTAGTTTTTACGAGGGATTTGATAGAAATATTATCCTTGGTCTCACTTTGTGCAAACAGGCAAGCTTTGTTGAAGAGCTGTACAGTATTCACTTGCGCTGAGTGAAGTTGAGCTAGTTGGAAACACGGGACCGACGAGAGCAGTGGCTGAGTTAAATAATTCAACATTTTAATTTATCATGCTGTAGTTTTGCAGTGGCAGTATCTGATTTGTAAATGTAATCATAAGCATTATGTACTGTAAAGATAGAACTCCTAGTAATGGCCACAAGAAGAAATGTTATTTTTGGTGTGGAAGGCATGGCTACGTTAAGCATACAGTTGTCTGAAAGGTGTATTAGTCTGAAAAAGATGAATCTTCTGTAATTAAGATTGATATGTAATGCTACAGCTTGAGAGAAATATAGTAGCTGGAAAACATGGGTTTTTTTAACTGTGTCTATTTTGTGCATCTGTTGGAACTCTTTTCTGGGAGAGGCTGGGGATGCTGTTGGCTCATGCACCTTCGTAAAAGTAGCATGTGAATAAAGCTGAGGAGTTAGGGAACGAGTGAATGGTCAGGGCTTAAAGGAGTAGCACACAGAATATGAGATGGTCTGACTGTTTATGGTCTTGCTTGTGAATATGTCTCGATTGCCATCTGCAGCAGCCCTTCTTGATGTGGTTGTGCAGAAATTGAGCTGTAATATTTCCTGAGAGCAGAAAGCTTCTGTCTCTGAGGTCCTTTACCAAGTCATTAATGAGAAGTCATATTTTTTATTCTCACTCTTTGTTTTTAATTCTTTGCTTAGTTGCACATTTTATGAGTAGTTCAATCCTTTTAATTAAATAATTGATTTTTTTAATGCCCATAATAATTTTGCAGTGGAAATCCTCTCAAAACGTTACATTGTGTATTTTTCAATATATTATCAGTACATACTGGGTTCTATCACCTATTCTGAATGTATGCTTTTCTGATTGAACAGGAAACTGCTTATGAAGTTCTCTATCAGTATTTATTACACTTTCATAACTGTATTGTTTTGCAAAAATTTAATATGTCAGAAATACAACTTAACTGCAAATCAGATAATTTTATATGTGTCCTTTAAGTTGATGCACTGAAAACTGAATGAAAACTGAAAAGAGGTTTTACCTGACACAGGAGAACACTTTTGGGGTGCTGGTTTGACCACTGGTGTGTTACAGCAGTACTAAAGCATGTGTGACTTTCTGAAGAGCATAAAGAAGTGGTTGTGTTTGATTGATAGTACGGATTGCAGTTAGATACTGAGCAGTAACAAATGCCAAAACTATGCTTCTCATACTTTGAAATACTGTTTTTTGCCAAGTAGGTGTAGTTTAATGTCTGTTACTCTCCCGCTCCAGATTTTGTACTTTGCAAAGAACCTGTCCAGAAATAAGAATATTTACAAGTGGAGTTTTTAATGAATATTTAGAAATTCAAGGTAGTTTCTATTGGCTCTTGTCAAGGGGAAAGAAACTGTTGGGTTTTGCAAGTATGTATCTTTCAGCAATTTACAAGTTGCTTGAAGTGTCTTAACATGAGACACATACCCAAATCTAAAGCTCTGTGGTGGTTTTCTCTAAGCCAGTTAAAAAACCCAGAACATTTTGGAGTTTGAATGCAGCTCTAAAATCCAGTGTTTCCAAACAGCAAGATGTTATTGCAGCTAATGCCTTGAAAGGAACAAGGTAAATAGGCAATTCAGGTGCCTTAGTACCCACCTATGACAGGTGCTTTAGTACCTATGCAATTTGGTGCCCTAAAATGAAGATAGCTGCCTGGAGTGGGAAGCCTAGCACAGACTGGGAGTGTCTGTCAGCAGGAGATTGACTGCAGTCACTCAGGGAGGCTTTGTAAAACTGACCGAGCAAACCCATATCCATTAAAATAATTACCTTCTGCTTCAGCCAGGAAGGCATAAGGGAATGTGGTTACAACAGGTTGAGTTGAAAGTCTTGCATTGTGTTAAAGGGCAAACATGCAAAACTAACACACTTCGAAGATGAATGGCACAACAATGAGTGCAGGGCCAGATGCAGCCTTTTGTCACCAGCATTACAAACACTGTAAATATAGATACATTTTCTTAGTTGGCAAAACACTTGGTTTCAACCCTCCAGTGTACACCCCTCACCAAGAAAATTAAGGTTACAAAAGAAGAAGTTATTCCAAAAAAAGGAATTACAAGAATACAGTCTAGAATATGTTTCAGGCAATTGCTTTTTTTTAAAGCTTCTCATCTTTAAACAAACAGTAGTGAGAGCTGGAGTAAGTAAATCTCAGCTTTCTTCTGTGTTTTGTAGTTCATTGATCTTGAGTCTGTCACAGTGCTAGTTGTGACTCAGACTTTTCCTTTTGGGCATTTATTAATCACTTTTCCATTGGATTTTTTTAGAATCTAATAAAGCATGAATACATGATAACATACTTATCTTGCTGCAGACACTCACAGGATCTTGCTCTTCTGATTGCTGTTCCAAAGGTTTTCTAGGGCTTTTATTGTCTCTGAGTTCAGGCTCTGTATTAGATGTGAGCAAATATTTTATGATCAGAATAATAAGAAGCTAGCCTGAAAATAAGAAGATTGAGGCTCCCTTTTTACAAGGAGTCACATGGAAAAGACAAGGGGTGATGGGCACAGAGTTACTCCTGGGGACATTCCGACTGGGCACAAGAGGAAAATTTTTCATGCTGAGAACAACCAGCTGTTGGAATAATCTCCCCAGGGAAGTGGTGGATTTCCCAAATGTTGGACACTTGTAAGATTCACCTCGACAGGACACTGGGCCATCTAGTCTAGGTCATGTTTTGCCAAGAAAGGTTGGACCAGATGATCCTTGAGGTCCCTCCTAACCTGGTGTTCTGTGATTCTAGGGTATATATTTTTTCTTAATAAATTTGTGAAACTTAAACTTCATGCAGAAAATCTTAACTGTTTTAAAGGTGTGAGTATGTGAAAATGTGGGCAGGAAATTTAAGAGAAGCTTTAAATGGGGAAATGCTACTATTTCAAATTAAACATTCTAACAGCTAAAGTGGTTATAGAGAAGGTGGAAGAACACCTGTGTACAGGTGGAAGAAAATACAGTCATACTGGACAGTTGTGTTAAAAACAACAGGAAAAAGGTTTTGCTGTGTCAACACCATCAATCAACACCAGGAGAGAAAATATTAGTAGGTTTATATGAAAGAGGGTAGATTTAGATTATACATTAGGAAGAAGTTCTATCCTGTGAGAGTGGTGAGGCACTGGCACAGGTTGCCCAGAGAAGCTGTGGCTGCCTCATCCCTGGCAGTGTTCAAGGCCAGGTTGGCCTGGGCTTGGATGCACCTGGTCTAGTGGAGGGTGTCCCTGCTCCTTGCAGGGGGTTGGAATTGGATGATCTTTAATGTCCCCTCAACCCAAACCAGTCTATGATTCTATGTACTACCCTGGTGGGAAAGGTCAATATAGTTGCAATTGGTTTCCTTGAAACTAGGTTGCTCTGTAATCTGACGTTTTGGTCTTTTATGGCTTTTTTATCTTCACATATCTGTAGTTCACACATGAGAAAATGCATGCAGAAAAAAAAATCACATGTGTAATGCTGTTGTCTTACAAAAACTGACCATCTCCTATGGAGTTTCTGATTTTGGTAGCCAAATGACTGTTAGGTCTTTGAGAACCTCAAACAGATATAGAGCCCTGCATCTAAACCCAAAATGTTGTGTGATTTTCTTGTTGTCTTGAAAAAACCGTATCTTTTGTATGTTTGTCCGTTATACAAAGGTAGTTGTCTTCCACAAAAATAGTTTGGCCGATGAATAGGAGTTACTTTTCCTATGGATAGCCAGCTCCTGAGTTTCTGCTTGTAACTTTTTAATTTGTATTTTGTTAAATAGGTCTTAGATGTCTGCTTTCTTTCTTTTTTCTTTTTTTTTTTCCCCACAATGTGTTGTAGAAGATTGACATTTGATAGTTCAGGAAGAGAGGAATTATACAACGTTGAATGGCACTGATCCAGGAAAAAGACTTGATAGTCATTGTCGGAGCCAATATTGAGATCTTTGTCTGCCCTGGCAAAAAAATCCACTTTTCTCACAGTTAGGATTTTTTGCTAAATTGAAGATTGTGCAATATTATGCAAATACTTTGTTGAGCAAATTAATTGAATAGTAAATGAAGGTCCTGTAAACAGTCCCTATATGAAAATACAGAATATAGTATTAATCCCTTGGTTCAGGATATTATCTTCTGTCTTCAAATTTATGTAATTCTGGAACACTTTCCCTGGGATGCAGCATAGTCTACTCAGTCCTTGTCTACAGAGCTTACAGTCTTGCTTCTTTGGTGGGAAAAGATGCTGAAGCATCAGTTTCATGCTGCTGGGTGGTTGTGTCTGATCACTGTCACAGGAAATAATTTGATGAAATATTATCTACTATTACAGTGAAACTCTACTGTTTTCCAACCCCAAAACAAAAGAAAATCAAACCCTTACTCCGCAGAAGTCTACTGTTCATGTGAGTTGCTACTTAAATGTCCTTTCCTCCAACATCAAAGATGACCTATGTAAAATGTTGTCTACCTCATGGTGATATCCATTTTAAGCCTGTGACAATATAAATGCTAAGGAAGTCCCAGAGTGCAGTTTGAATTGAGGCACACAGGGTGACCCAGCAGGAAGATTAATGGATCTAGATAGCCTCCTGATCATTCCAGGATATTAGACCTCCGTTTTCCACTCCTTAATTTAGGACACTCTCCAAATGGCTCCTTCACTTCATGATGACCTCTTCTCTGTTGCCATCGTGATTGTATGTTAGTCTGCAGCTGACTCCACAGGAGACCAACTGGGTTTCCCCTGGTCATTACAGGTATTGAAGTCTTGCCGAATACCAAAATTGTCTATGTTGCGTCTTTTGCACACTTGTTTCATTGTGAAAGTCCTCAACTTAAAAGCAGATTCCTTCATTGTTACTATTTTCTAATCCCTGATACCTACCATGAGTTTTTGATTTGTTTCTGTTTTGTTGTTTCTGTTTTGCAGTGTTGTTTTTGTTTTGATTCAGAACCCAGTCTCTGGCTGTAACTGATTA
Organism: Psittacula echo; assembly: GCF_963264785.1. NCBI lineage: Eukaryota > Metazoa > Chordata > Aves > Psittaciformes > Psittacidae > Psittacula > Psittacula echo. The sequence continues at coordinate 12,650,196 of NC_137739.1, forward strand.
TAGAATCATAGAATGGTTTGGGTTGTAAGGGATGTTATGCTCATCCAGTTCCAACCCCCTGCCATGGTCAGGGACACCTCACACTAGACCAGGTTCCTCCAAGCCCTGTCCAACCTGGCCTTGAACTTTGCCAGGGATGGGGCAGCCACAGCTTCTCCGGGCAATCTGTGCCAGTGCCTCACCACTCTCACAGTAAAGAATTTCTTCCCTATATCCAATCTGAATCTCCCCTGTTTAAGTTATTGAGGATCTTATGCCATTGTGGGAAAAATAACCAAACAGCCCAGTTCTCAGGTGGAGCGGATGAGAGGCTTCCCAGGTAGCCTAATGCACAGAGCACTCTGGGGTACGATACACAAGAGTAGAATCTTCTTTCATTGTATAAGCAGTATTCTAGAATTGTATGTTCTTTGATACTTTGATTCCTGCCACTGTAAAATGCCTTCAAATTGGTTGGCTTTGGTGCTGGTATGATCTTTTGTCTTCGTTCTGGGAACTGTCATATCCAATAAGCAACCTGATTAATCAGTGCGTGTTGGGACATACTGGTTCAAATGGGCAGAATGATACAGGCAGGTACCTGGGCCCCTTTAATCACTTAGAGCGTAGTTTTGTTTTCAGCAATTGCCATTTCACTGCAGCAAAATACATAATCAACTCTTGGTGGTAACACTTCTTGTTTTCCTTTTATTTCTTTTTTCTTTTTAATGTGGTTAGCATGAGATTTTCCCTTTTCCAGTGTCTCAGTCCTTATGGTTGTATTCTTGCCTTTGAATCAGTTCAGACTGCTGTTTTGCTGTAGCCAGAGAGTCACCTTTCTTAAGATATGTATGTTTGTTTGAATGTGAGTGCATTTTAAAAAGGAATTGAATGTTGCTGAAAGTCTCAGTATGTGCAAACTTCTCTATGGAGGAACCTAAATATTTTATTATATTTTAAATATGAGGGTGCTTTTTTGCTATAGAATATCCAATTGTTTATCACAATAAATTTCTGGTACTGGCATCTAAGGAGTTCTGCAGGACTGTAGGATATCTCTTGGAGCTGAAAGGGATGGTGAGGTCATGGTGCCATCTCTGAGTACCAGGTAAAACCCTGTTGTTACAGAAAAGAAATCATTTTAAGCAGTTTTTAAACAGAAACAATTAGTGATCAAACTTAGGAAGATACTGTTTCCTTACAAATTTTATACAAAGCATGTAACAGCAGTAATAGATGATAAAGGACAAGATAATAAAATCATACATTAAAATAAAACCAAGTATTTAAATAATTAGACATAGGTGAGGCATAAACGTCTCTTGTTATAATGAGAGTTGTCCATTGTTTTTGTTACAAGAAGTGGTAGTATTGTTCCAGTTTCTTTAAAAATCAGATAATCTTTGCTTTTGCACTGCTAAGTGTTATATTCTTATGCTAATAGCTCTCTTATTAAGTTCAGTTATGCTGATGCTGTGGATGTGTGTCAGTTTTGTTGACTACCATCAAAAGCAAGGAAGCCTTTCATGCTCAGCTGAAGGGGTTTCCCCATCTTCTAAAATCCAGCATGAGTGTTGCACTGTCCAGATATTATGTTCTCCATTTATATCTAGTAGAGTTATTTACATTTTGAAAAGAAAATATTACAAAAAAAAAAAAAAAGGAAGTGCAGTTATCTCCTAATTTTCCTATGTGTTCTTCTCTGTTGGTTCTGGAACTACTGAGGTAAAACTAGCAATTAAAAGTTTTATTTTTGCTAGTATTGCAGCTGTCTAGTTCTTCTAAACTTGCTATTTATCAAAGAGATAGGAAAGTTTACATGAGGCATTGTAATAACAAGGAGGTGTGAAAGCGCTGTTGTTCTGAGCACACAAGGATTCAGAATGCTTTGAACATCATTTGCTCACAGCCTTTTTCACAGTTTATTTTTCCCAGTTTGCCCATGACAGCAATTGGAGGGGGAGGCCTGTACATGCAAATAACCATCTTATTGTCCCCAGCCAGCAACTCAGCCCCACAGAGCTGCTCCCTCCCTCCTGGTTGGATGGGGGAGACAATCAGAAGATAAAAGTGAGAAAAGTCTTGGGTTGAGACAAAGGCAGCTTAAATAGGTAAAGCAAAAGCCACACACACAAGGGCAGGAAGGTGTTCAGCCATTGCCAGTCATGCGTCATGGTGATGTGGGAAGGCAGACACCATCACTCTGAACCTCCCTCCTTCCTTCTTCTTCCCTCAGCTTCACATGCTGAGCATGACACCATAGGGCATGGGATATCCCTTGGGTCAGTTGGGGTCAGCTGTCCTGTCTGCATCACCTTCTACCTGCTGTTGCACCCCAACTTCCTCACTGATAGGGTGAGGAGCAGAAGAGGCCTTGACTTTGTGTAAGCGCTGCTCAGTGATGACTAAAACATCCCAGTGTTATCAACACTGTTCCAGCACAAATCCAAAAGACAGCCCATTACCAACTACTGGGAAGAAAATTAACATGCCCAGCCAAAACCAGCACAGTTATTCACCATGCCAATTGCTTGACTTAGAGGAACTTGCTGGTTTTAGACTTCATCAGTACTTTTACAGTGGGGAGTAAAGGACAAAGGATCACTAAACTGGCAGTTTAACAGATGGCAAAATCCTTCTTTTAGAGGGGACACCAGTGCATTGCTGATGAGTGTTGCTACAGTATGCTGGTAACATCATCTGTTACGATACTTGCGCACATGCACATAAACGTGCACACACAGAGTACCAATGTTGTACATATGGTACGAAATGTTCCGTGTCTCCTCCTCAGAGTGTCTCAAATCTCTGGCTTGTGTTTCTGATGCCAGAGGTTGAAGTTTTTAGTGTGCTGCACGGAAGACAGTGGGCTGTACTGATAGGAAGTGTGCGTGGTTGTATTTCAGGCTTACTCTAGATAATGTGGCTTTTGGAGAAAAGTTATAGAGGACTCTTGTTTCCTTGGCTGCTCTTCAGCCATTTTTTCTGTAATTAGCAGTCGTACCAGTAATTCAGATAAAAATCAAGCCTCTCATCAGTTAACAGTAATGCAGGTACCAGTGCCTTCTTTCCCATCAGCACTATTATCTGGGCTTGAATAGCAAATTCATTTTACAGTGGTGACCACAGAATTCAAATTCTGATGATTTTGTCAGTCTGTGTCCTGAACCATGGTGCAGTTGATCTCTGACTGACATTGCGTGCCTGACGTTGTGGTGTGCTGGGGTTTTGTTTGAGGTTTTTTATTGCTGTGTTTGGTGGGCTTTGTGTTGTTGAATAAAATAGTAATAGGGCATGAATAATATCAGTGTTGCTTTATAAACATCTTAAAACAGATACAATTCTTAGTAAATATATCTAAAAGTCAATATAATGCTTTTCTGTGTTAAAGCTTTGCAACCAAGAAAAATAAAGGAAAATAAGGAAGTTTCTTGTGGCGTTAAAAGTAACAGACATATTTTTCCTTTCTATATTTGCACTGTTAGAAAGTAGTAGACTAAAATGTGAATCCAAATTTCTAAGGTAAGTATATTCTACTGAATAGTATATTTTACAATAATAAAAATGTTTTACCTGCTAAAGTGTTAAATATTTTGGCACTGATTGTACAAGAAACAGAAAGATTGGACACTTAATTTCTAACGTGGAAAAATTTATTTATTAACTTGTTCTCAAGTGAGAATACCTTTCAGTTTCTTAGGAGTTGTTTATATTCCAATACAAATTGGAATGAAAAAATTATTGTTGTCATCCTTGGAATAGTTTTGTTACGAATTTTCATGGTATATGATCATACTGTTCACAGGATATAATACATGCAGGTAAGGTAAAAATTGAGAGCAAGTGAACCCAGGTGATGAACTCTTTCTTTCAACTGATTTCTGACTTTCATTTTCCAGAATCAGACTATTTAGCACCTGCAGTTCTTTGTGCTTTGCTGTGAAAGAGTTAACTTTGCCTATATAGGAATGCTCTTTTAGTTGAATAAGTGGATGCGCCTTTATCAGCTGAGGTAAATTTTAGTCAATGATTTGGTTTCTTTATTTCTGTAAATATGTTTAAATGAAGCACTGCACCTCTAATATTAGCAGATCTTAGTATTGTTGTCTTTTAAGCACATCTTCAGTCCATGTCTGTTTCACATTGCCGTAAGAAATGACTTGCTGCATTACATTGTGCTAACACCTCATACAGCCTTTGCTGTTCATTTTGCTATTTAAAATGCATATAGTTTGTTCTCAAGTTTCATCTTCTTGAAAGGTCTCCAAAGTAAGTCTGAAGAGTTACAGACCTTCTCTCATTTAAATCAATAGGAAAGAATACTGATCATAACAAGGAAGAACACTGTTGGTGTCTTTTAATCTTCTGTCATGGGCTCCTCTTGTTACTTCTGTGTTAGGTTTGCCAGTACACATGAGAGCAGTTTATGGTGGAGCTTGAACCATTGAGGATCACTGTGCTTAGAGTCCTCTGACTTGCTAAGGGAAAAACTGGTCTGATTTTTCTTTTTATTTTCATTAATGTCTCGGGCCTGAAACTTGTGCAGTGACTATGGTGGTAGTATCTGAGAATGGGGGAAACCGGTGATACCGTAGTCAGAGATTGGCTTTGGGGATCTCCAAAGGGTGTACTTTTTCTCTCACTCCACTGCAAGGCTGGCTGTGGATTTTAAGAATCTGGAATGACATTTTAAAGAGTAGGAAGATTTTAATGTAATAACGTATTCCTTTTTTTTCATTTTAAGAATTTGTTCTGCTGATGTTTAATATATAAGAAGTGTAAATAATTTAATAAAAACTGTCTCAAATGAGGAATTGAAAGGGAATTCTAAATGCGTGTTATAATGCAGTACTCTTGCAGCTTGACACTTCTGTGTGGGTGGTCTTTCCTGTCACAGTGCTGAAAAGAGTAAGAAATGCCCCATGTTAGAACTGTGGAAGTGTGCACACTTGGGAAAGATGGGACTGTGGAAGTGTGCACACTTATGAAAGATGGGCAGACTGGCGACAAGAGAAGCATTACTGGTGTCATGAGATGATTTGCGTGTTTTTTATGATAGCTAAACATGTGAACTGGATGGTGTTTACTACGGAGTATGTGAGTAGTTGGATTCCCCTGAAATTGCTTATGAATTACTTGCTCTTGTGCTGATGCTGTGTGTGGTGCATAAGCGCTTACAGCTCTGTGATTGTGCCTCTGTGTGTTTGTGGCAGTCAGCTGTGTTCCCTGGTGAGCTCTTGAGAAACTATCAGTGAACACTTAATTTTACACTGCACTGTACTGTTTGTTTGCCTAAGAGGTGGGTGTATACTGTCTTCTTCCTTTGAGTGGAGGGCTATGGGAACCATTGCTTTATGGCTGAGATATAAAATGTGAGCCAGGCAAACTGGTACTGCTTCTTTTTCCTCTTGTCAGAACCACATATTGATCTAATTTTCTAATGGGCTGTAAGGTTTTTAGTTAAACTTTTGTAAGGAAGACAACGCTGTATTTTTTCATGTTTAAAAACTACTGCCACTTCTTCTAGTATGCTTGGCCTAAGAAATACAGGTGCTGGTTAGTGTGTAGAGTAAAATACACAAGTGCATACAGTAAAAATAGACACAGATAATGAAATAGAAAGGTGAATTTGGTGTTTACATTTATCCTTTCACATCTAGGAAATTTATATAGCTAATGAACTGAGTAAAAGAATTTGCCTTGCAACTGACAGTTGATTTGGAAATGCAAAAATTTAAGGAAGGTATTTTGCTTTCCACTAATCGCAGCCTGGCAGTTGTTCATATTTAAGGATTTGTATAATTGTTTTTAATACTAAATTTATGTCTCAGTATGTATGTGCAATGCATCTGAGTTGCTGACACTATGATCTACAATTTTTAAATCCTTCTATTTTGCGTTTAAATTATCAACCATAACTTTGTATTACAGCACACGAGGGAGCAAATGTTAAGCTGTGATTCCAGCAGCAAACATAAAATGAATATATCACATGCTTTTCAAATAATAAGTTTAGAAGTGTATGAAGATTTACAGACTATTCCATATTCACAGTGATGCCAAGTTGGTGCTTGATTTGGAGTAATCTCCACGAACTCGCCAACAAAGTTTACGTTGACAAGCAGGTATTGTGGTGCTGGGAGACATGGGGGATAGCTCCTCCTAGCGTGTCCCTCTCGAGCATCAACCAGGCTGTGATTATATTGTCCTTAAACATACTTATTCATTAGATTACATACATATTCACTGAGTTACTTATACATTACATCATAAAACATTGTACCACGCCTTCATCACTTCGTTTTAGGATCATTGTCACGTCAGTAACCACCAGGCTGGTTCTGGCTGATTCTTGCACAATGCTTATCTTATCCATTTCCTTATCTCTGTAGTTGCTACCAAAGCCTAATGTCCTTGAAGTTACTAATTTACAACCCCATTCTTCAAGCTGCTTTGCAAACTACATGCATTAACTACAGTTTGTGACTTCCACATGCTGTAATTTTGAAAGGTGTTCAGTCTTCTGAACTATAACCTGGTCATCAAAATACCTGTGTAGACTGTGTGGAATGATATGAGATAATGCATCTTCTCTAGTGTATTTAGATACCACTTTCAATATGCGGTTTGCTAGATGATTGGTGTGTTATCTTTACATGTATCCTTTTGCTATGGTGCTAATACAAATAAAATCTTTTCTTTTAATTTGCTAACCATTACTGTGAAACAATAAGTACTATTATGAGCCTTGCCTGAATGGCAGGTGTTGTTAAATCTTTGGATAGTAAATTGGAAATACTAGTCTTTTGTTGGCAAGAAAATTAGGGAAATATTTATTTGCATGTAAATTGTCTGCCCTATCACTGAGCATTTTTATACAAATTAGGCAAAAATAATTTCCTGTGATACTTTTGAAATCAAATATGGAAGTGAATAATGTTTGTGAAGACTGTTTAGCTACAGAATGTCGTGCACACTTTAACATTTGGATGTATAGAATACTACTTTAATTTGTCATATTCATGTATGGGCAATGTTAATTTGTTATATAGCCCAATTAGAAAAGAAGAAAATGTTGAGGGCATTAAATCCTAATCTTTAGAGAAATGCGTTTATAGAATGCCAGCAGATGTCAGTATGTTCTTGTCAGATAGCTTTTGTTTTTAAACAATAACCTTCTTTCAATTAAATCATATGGGAGGAAGTAGCAAGGGTTATAACACTCTCTTAATGCAAGTCTGTTTCATTCAAATATGTTACTGAAGAAGGTATTTTTTTCCCTGTTTTCTAGACCTGGGCTAGCACAGTGTCTGTGCATATACTAGCTTTCACTGGATATAACTGCTTATCAGACTGCTTAAAGAACATTTTAAAATACTTTGCTGAATGGGAATATATTGCTGATAGTTTGGCTCCTTCCTTTCTAATTGAACCTTTTTTTTTTCTCTGTAGAACATTTTGTGTATAGATTCCCTTCATATATTCTGAGGCATTTGGAAAACCCTGGCACACTTTTTTCTGTTTGCATAGCTAGTGAGTGTGTTTGAACTCTGATGTGTTTAATCAAATCTGTCTCTGTAACTGGAAGATTATTTTGTCACCGTTTGTATGTGGTAATCAAAACCAGATGAGATGTTTCTTGTCTTCCTTTTATTTAAAAAATCAATAACATTATGATATTGTGGAGAAGGCTTTCCCTTCTCTGAAAGTGCAAAATGATGCCATGTAGTGAGAAAGGATATAGAATTCATAATCTGGACTACTCACCATGTTAAGCTGATGTCAGTTTTTAGAAGGATGACTTAAACATCATAGAAAGTTGCTAGGTTGCACTTTTAGGGTGGTGGTCAGGTGGTGCTTTAATAAGGTATGGGTGAACAGATGGAACCTGTAGTCCTCATGAAGTTTGCAGCCTACTGACAGGTAATCCAGTGTGAGTCTGTGCCTGAGATTGTTACACGGGTAGCATAAAGGTGGTATTAAAGCTAAGCTCTATTGAAGTTTTTGGTTTTGTTTTTCTCTTTGTGTTTGTCAGTATTATCTCTTTAAGGAGGGATATTCTGCATCTTAAAGAAGATACCTCTATTTTTCCTAAAACGTAACTTAAATACTTCAGTCTTGGTTTGGACCTCTGTCCATCTTATCCAGCACTACCACCACCAGAACAGTAAACCCCATGATTTTCAGTGTCAGTTGCCTGAAGCACATGGTGCCTCAATGCATTAGGTGTTGGAAGAAGTGGTAAGAATCCTTTCAGAAAATGAAAGGCCATTTGCTTAAGCTTCTGTTAGGGAGCTAATATATTTACATTGCATTTTGGCCTAGAGTGTTCTTTTTTTGTAAATTCACAGTCATAAAATACTGCAGCTGTCACTTGAGGCTTTTTAGTTACATTTCCAAGCATAAATTTATTTTAAGTTTTCTCTTTCTTCAGCCCTCTTTTAACACAAAAGGAGTTTGGTTTACATGCAAGACCTATGTATTGTGACTGATTCCTTGCTTCTTCTCATCTCAGACTGTTTTCAGGATTTTCAGATCATGCCGCTGAGAATCAAGGCAAGCAGATAAGAAATATATTTACCTCTGGAGTAAAAAAACCCAAACCCATAAAGTATTACTGAGGTTGTAGTTCCGGAAATATGACAATTTCATTTTTGAATGGTGGTTGGAATGCATTTGCCCATAATACTTCTTCTAGAGATGCTGCTAAACACCCCAAATCCTGTTAAATATCATGCTTGAAATAGTTCTAAGCAACTTTTTGCATGATATGCTGATGAATTTTAATTCAGGGTTTGGCTTGCTTGCCTGGAGCTGAATGGAAAAAGTTAGAAAATTATAGTTCCCTTTTCATTTTAGTGTAGGGATAAAAGAAATTTAAAAAAAAAAGAAAAATGTAGATGTTTGAGAGTCTGCTTGTGTAATGTTTGAAAATTTATCCTCTCTCTTTGTAGTGAAAATAAAAGGCAAAAATTATTTTTCTACCACTGAAAGAAGAAAAATAAGCAGTTTCATTTATTGTTTTGACATATTTTCTTCCATGGCAATGTAAGCACTTTCTGATAGTTGAGTCTGACTAATTTTCTCCTGAGTATGCCTTTTGAAAAGCTGCAATGTAAATATGTAATTAATTGCCTTGTGTAGCTGGCAGTGCTATTGCACCTTGGAATCCTGAAACTCAGGTTCTTAGCAACAGTGGGTGGAATCTCCATCATGCTGTACCATACTTAACAACAGTTCTAAAAAACTGCATTTCACTGAAATTCATGGTCAACCCAAAAGACTTACTACAGCTTCTGTTTTATTGCATACAGAAGTTTAATTTATGAAGATTCAGGCTTTACAATGGTTAAATGAAGGGAGCTGGTTTTCTTGAGATGATACAGACATATGGATTAAAATACCAAATGTGAGCATTTACATCTGGCTTTCAAAGCTTGCTCATTCAATCTGTATGTTGACATATGTAAGTTGAGAGCAGATGAACGACTTGGTTGTTTTGTCCATGTACTTCATACATAAATGTCTGAAAATGTGATCTTGCTGTCAAGATAGTGCAGAAGTAATACAGTAAATATTGACATTGATTTTGATTCCTCAAAACTAAATATTTTAAATAAATCTAAACTCGAAAATGACCTTTAGAACATTTGAAGCTTGTTGGAAGTGTATACAAGTCTAGATGGGTTGATCAACTATGGGACAAAAATAAATACAACTTCAAATTTTCTGCAGTATGTGATAGCTCTAATGGCATCAACTTTGTTAATTTTGACTTTGATATCTTCATAAAAGCCTATAAAACTACCCAGAAAGAGATTTGTTGTGATATTTTCCAAACCTTGAAAAAACCCAAGGGTTCTGGCTGACAAGTGCCCTCCAATACATTTAACCTGTTGGGATTTTTTTTAATTGCAATTTGTTTGAGTTTTTTTTCCAACTCATTCCCAAAACATTTCTAGAAATAGATGTTTAAGTAGACAGTTTATTGAAACAAACTCAGAGATAGGGTTTACTCATGTACTCACATCTCTGTAAGCAGCAATGTAATACATCCAGCTTGGGAGTTTTCCTGTAAGAACAGTATGAAAACCTTCCCCCAAAGCAGGATGTCTCTTTGACTGTTCATTAGGAGGCTTCCCAGGCAGAATGTCAGAAAGACAATGCAGTGGAAGTGCAGTGCAGTGAGTGGCAGATGCTTTGATGAAAATGGACAGGTAACTTACGGATAAATCATAGAATAGTTAGGGTTGGAAAGGACCTTAAGATCGTCTAGTTCCAACCCCCCTGCCATGGGCAGGGACACCTCACACTAAACCATGTCACCCAAGGATATGTCCAACCTGGCCTTGAACACCGCCAAGGATGGAGCATTCACAACTTCCCTGGCCAACCCATTCCAGTGCCTCACCACCCTAACAGTAAAGAATTTCTTCCTTAGATCCAATCTAAACTTCCCCTGTTTAAGTTTTAACCCATTACGCCTTGTCCTGTCACTACAGTCCCTGATGAATAATCCCTCCCCAGCATCCTTGTAGGCCCCCTTCAGATACTGGAAGGCTGCTATGAGGTCTCCATGCAGCCTTCTCTTCTCCAGGCTGAACAGCCCCAACTTTCTCAGCCTATCTTCATACAGGAGGTGCTTCAGTCCCCTGATCATCCTCGTGGCCCTCCTCTGGACCTGTTCCAACAGTTCCATGTCCTTTTTATGTTGAGGACACCAGAACTGCACACAATACTCCAAGGGAGGTCTCACGAGAGCAGAGTAGAGGGGCAGGATCACCTCCTTCAACCCGCTGGTCACGCTCCTTTTGATGCAGCCCAGGATACGGTTGGCTTTCTGGGCTGTGAGCACACACTGAAGCCGGCTCATGTTCATTTTCTCATCGACCAACACCCCCAAGTCCTTCTCTGCAGGGCTGCTCTGAATCTCTTCTCTGCCCAACCTGTAGCTGTGCCTGGGATTGCTCCGACCCAGGTGTAGGACCTTGCACTTGGCATGGTTAAACTTCATCAGGTTGGCATCAGCCCACCTCACAAGTGTGTGAAGGTCCCTCTGGATGGCATCCCTTCCCTCCAGCATATCAACCGAACCACACAGCTTGGTGTCATCAGCAAACTTGCTGAGGGTGCACTCAATGCCACTGTCCATGTCACCGACAAAGATGTTGAACAAGACCGGTCCCAACACCGATCCCTGAGGGACACCACTCGTTACTGGTCTCCAGTCCTCTGATATGTCCTCTAATATGGTAATTTGTGAACAGACTGAAAGAAACCACATGGAGAATGCATCTGAATGTACATTTCTTTTCCTGAAAGAAATGAAAAATGTGATCCTCCTCACAAAATGTACATTTTGTAAAATGAGTAAAATGAGGTGTTGTAAAGCTGATGTGTCATACGAAGATGGAATTGATAGCTCTGCAGGAAACATTCACATATGGCATACTTCTAGATCCCTGGCAGAAGCAGTCCTACTGCACTGTCTTCAGAAATGGATGCTGAAAGTGTGACAAGTTATGGGTTGTAAAATCAATGATATAATTTTCCATATAAGGTGATTTGGGAGATAGCCTTGTAATGAAAGTCTAGAGAGTTCCTTAATCTGTTCTCTCTAAACTACATTATTTCATATATGTAGGAATATTATGGAGTCATGAGAATAGCACAGGGATTATAAGATATTCTTGTAGTAAAACTTGTGATTGCAGTTCAGTTTCAATAACAACATTCAGCAAAAAATGTGAAGATATTTTTAATTTGACAGTGACTTACCCTTCTTGATTCCTGACAATTTCCTTTACTAAGGCTTTCCAGGATATGAGGTGTGTTGTGCCCTCTGTGCTCTTCCCTTTTACTCCTTTACTGTCTGGTGCTGTGACAGCTGTCTCCCAGTTGCACTGGAAATGGGGAAGCCACCAACTGGACTTTATATGGATCTCTCATGATCTCACCCTAAAGCACATGGAATGGCTACAAGGTGTAAGAGTCTGACAGAGTTAACTGTTAGTTCAAACAAGACATCAAAACCATGAGTCTCTTGACATAAAAATAGAGAATAACAGGTGAAGTAAGTATCATTAGTAATATAAATGCCTTATATTACTAATATAAGTATAGATCTGTAGCTAGTCCTTTTATTTCCTCCCAACATAAGGAACATGCACCAACGCTGCTATTTCTCTGGTAGTAGCTGTTGCACAGAGACCGGTCAGCAATAGGATTGTGATTATTTAGAGAAGTACAGCTGTCTAAACCACAATTTTTCTTTTCAGCCTGTTCCTTTAAAACATTGCCGATGATTTTTAGCACCAACCAAACCAGCTTTATAGCACTAGAGTGACTTGCTGGTGGCTTAAAGGTGTCACCATGTGTGGTGGTATGACTGTGGCTAGTGACCAGGTGCCCACAAGGGTTGAGATAAAGACTGGGAGATAATTCACCCATGTCCTCATGGGCAAAATAGAGTCAACTTATTGAATTTATTGTCAGTTAGAGTTGGATGATGAGAAAGAAAATAAAACACTGCTTCTTTCTCCCCACCTCCCATTTCTTCCAAGAATTAACTTTACTCCTTCTGTCCTAATGCCTGCACCTCCTTCGCGAATTGTGCAGAAAGATGGGGAGCGGGAGCTGTGCTCAGCCCATAGCAGCTCCTCTCTGCCACTCCCTCGTTCTAACGTTCTCCCTGTGCTTTGGCACGGATTACTGGGGAATCTCTGTCCCCTCCTGGTCTCGGTCCGGTTCTCACACGTTCTCCTCACAGCTGTGAGCATTTTGTCCTTTCATCAGCGGGTTCTTCCGGAGCTCTCACAGCCTGGCTAAGAGGCTCAGTTGTGGCCTGGGCCGTGGTGCTGGAAACCGGCTGGAACTGGGAGGGGGCAGCCTGCCCTCCTCTCACACAGACCCACCAAAGCGCCTGGCTCTGACACTGGCTCCACTGTGTCTCAGCAAGACCTGTGTTTTTGTTAGGTGACCTGCTGTGACTGTGGTTATCTACTAATAATGGCAGAAAGAAAGTATTGAGCTTTAGGGCACTGGTAGTGATGGAGGAATCAGCCTCAGGTGGGGGCTGGGGGACTTGGGTTCTTCTGTCTCTGGAGGTGCTGGAGCAAGTCCAGAGGAGGGCCACGAGGATGATCAGAGGACTGAAGCACCTCCGGTACGAAGGCTGGCTGAGAAAGTTAAGGCAGCCTGGAGAAGAGAAGGCTGCGTGGAGACCTCATAGCAGCCTTCCAGTGTCTGAAGGGGGCCTATGAGGATGCTGGGGAGGGACTCTTCATTAGGGACTGTAGTGATAGGACAAAGGGTAATGGGTTAAAAGTTAAACAGGGGAAGTTTAGATTGGATCTAAGGAAGAAATTCTTTACTGTGAGGGTGCTGAGGCACTGGAACAGGTTTGGAACTGGCACTGACAAAAGGAGTTGTGAAGGTTCCATCCCTGGCAGTGTTTAAGGCCAGGTTGTACAGAGCCTTGGGTAATGTGGTCTAGGGTGGGGAATCCCTACCCATGGCAGTGGAGTTGAAACTGGATGATCTTAAGGTCCTTTCCAACCTTAACTATTCTATGATTCTGTGTGTCTTTGGGATAGTAGATTTGAGATAGTCCTCTGGTCAGGAATTACTGTTCATGGTTCATAAAAGATATGAAGCAGATGGATCTTTAATTCAGGTACCTGTAAGCTGTGTTTGAAGTGACAAATGATTTGGAAGAAACATTGCTGTTAGAGTTCCCAGAGTTGTGGCCAGGACTGTTTGCTGTCTCCTAGAATGCAAATTCACATTTTTCCTTTGCCTCCTGCTCCCATTTTTAACCATTTAAAGATTACATATTCCTTCTTACATTGTTGAGTTACATTTGGACATGCAGATGGAATGGAGGCTGCAACAGGAGATGTCGAAATGTTTAATTTTGTTTTTAAGCTAAGGGCAGACTTCTATTGAGGACGCCCTGCTAGCGAGCAACAGAGTGTAGAAAAAAAGAATATCTTTTTTCCCATCTGGTGATCATTTCTGTGCTGTGTTATGCTGAAAGACCCCTGCTCAGCCATGCTTTGTGTTCTTCCGTAGAATGAACAGGTCTGAGGTGTGTCCAGTCTAGCTGCAAATGAGGCACTGTTTTTAATGTGGGATTTAATTTTAAATAGCTGAACACCTGCAGGGTTGTCTGTCAGCATCTACAGCTTAAAAGAAAAACGGCAGCACAAGTTGCATATAGTTTTCTCCTAAAAGTGGGAGATAGAGGTATTTCTCACATAGCTGTTGGCAAATCATTATTTTTCAGGGTTTAGGTAGTGTTGTTAAGTGTTTTATAAGCTTTCTGCATTCGACTCTTCACTGTCTTCAGTAAATTTCTCTTGTTGACTTTTGATGTTGAGTCCTCATTTGAAAAAAAAGGTAGGGGATGGGGAAGAAGTCTTTATTTCCCAGCTAAGAAAAATATTGTAAGGCTAATGTATACAGGACGGCAACTGTCTATGGAGAAATTCCCTGTAAGAGAAAAAAAAACAGGTTTAAGCTTGGGCCTATGGAGCCCTGATGGAATGGGTGCTGCAAGGACACTGATCTTGTCTAGCAAGTTAGAAACAAATCTTCTGGAGCTGGGGCTCTAAAACACTGTTGTTTATTTAAGTCAGAAAAGTGCAGGCAACAAACCTATTGCACTCCACTGAAGTAATCCTTTGTAGACTTCATACAGGGTACCCTATTTGAAGGCCTGGATATCTCTGGTTCAGCAGATTGGAGGTTGGTTGGATCAATAACAGAATATGTGCAGTTGCCCAAATGTAAAGATGCTACATCCTGCGATGGACCTATTTTGCCCAAATTGTTAGGCATGTTCTATTTATATAAATAGATATATATATAATATGTAAATATATAAAAAATACAGATTATTTTTTTGCCTGCTGTTTGTATTATAATGATTTACTCTTTAGTAGCAGTGAAAGCAGGGTGAGAGAGGAAAGACGTGAATATTTTAGTAACATAATTCTGATCTGTTGGATAGAAGTTATGGAGATTATATGTCTCTTTTATTTAGAATATGTCTCATCAGGGTTGTGACTGTTACAGAAATTACAAGAAATGCATTATTCTGTGGCATATATAAGGAGACTATTAAAACGGATACTAACTTGCTTGATTAAAACAAGTAAATTGTGCCGTTATATGGACGTCAGTACTGCAGTTTTGGGGCTGCATTCCTTTCCTGTGGTGAAAAGCAGAAAAACGATCTTATTCTGTTGTTTCATCTGTAGATGAATTTACCTGTTTTTACAAATTATTAGGTAAGGCAGGACAAAGTAGTGGTTTTACATTTAGCTCTAGCAGGATACAAAGTTGTTACTATTTTTTCTGACAGCCATTTCTGTGAAGGTTCAGTTTTGCATAAGCTTTCCTGGGATGCGGTTTAGCCAGCAAGCAGCCACTGCAGTGACATTCATATGGGTGATGTGGGGTCTGACTTATGGTGAGAGAGGAA
This sequence comes from Psittacula echo, assembly GCF_963264785.1. NCBI lineage: Eukaryota > Metazoa > Chordata > Aves > Psittaciformes > Psittacidae > Psittacula > Psittacula echo. Next base: position 12,665,662 of record NC_137739.1, read on the forward strand.
TTGAGATCCATTATGTAAAGCTTTGAAAATCAGCAAACTAACCTACAACTAAAATGCATTATTAGTGAAAAGCAGTGTTTTGCTTTGCTGAGCAGATAGGTTGCTAAACTGGGAACAAGCCAGAGTGGGGTTAGGGTCTGGCAGGAAGTGATTGTCTGGTTTGCATGGTGCTCTGGATGTCAGATTTGCATTTAGTGAGCTGTAGACGGTAGTACGAGCACCCTATGGAGTAAGTTGGATATTCAAAATACCTGCTTCTTACCGTTGAGAGTAACCTCTAGGATCTGAAACAAGATTTGATGTATTTCTTCATGGTATTGGAGCAAACAAGAGACAAAAGTATCTTTAGGGGACAGTTAAAAGACTGTTAAAGTAATATGAAAATTTGCAATAAATTCTTTGGGATCTCGATTTTTGGCTTCTTAAAGAGTTAGGTTTGTGTTATGCTGTGTGAGTTATAGTCTTACAGACTGAATATAATCCTAAATTTGAATCATCAATTTTCTTCCCTATGGTATTGCTATTCATTTAGTACTGCTCTCATGGTGACTTTCAGTTGGAAGTAAAGGTATTAGCAGCAATTTGTTTCACCTGTTCTTAGTTGAAGTTTCCTTGGAAAGTTTCATTAATACACTATCATGGTTTAAAAATAGAAACTCAAGAGAATTATTCCAACTCAATTAAGTAATATAATCCATCAAAAGGCTTTTCATTTTATCTTATAATTATTCCAAAGCACTTCAAACCATCGACTTCTCCAGTGTGAGTTCTACACCATTTTTTATCCAAAATCAGAAATTTTACATCTGTGTGTAGATTATGTGCAGTGCTCCTGTTATCCTTGTTTTTTCTCTGCTGTGGAATGACACCCCTACCCCTCTGACATTTAGTAAACTCTTAACTGAGTTTTGTTGCTCGCTCTGTGTGTAGCATTGAAGAGCAGAGTGAAGTAGCTGGAAATATCTGCAGTGCTCTGTGAATTGCAGAGCATGACATTGGTGATTTCTCACTCCCAGTAGCTAGTGATGGGATGCTTTTCAAGCCCCAATTCTGTTCAAATTCTATTCAGGAAAAATAATTTCTCTCTCCTTTTCTTCCCCAAAAGAAAAATACATATTCTTGACAGCATGTTGTCAGCTGGGCAGCTGTCTCTGTGGAAACAGTACCAGAAGTTGTTCTTCAATGTTTAGCTATTGAATATTTATAGTAATTCCACCTAAACATTTGTTATGTTTTAAATGCAAAATAAATAAATAAGCGTTTATTTACTGCTGTGTTAGTTTAGTGACATGTTGTCAGCTTCTTTGGAAACTGGATTCCAAAGAGTTCTCAGTCAGCTGGCTAACAGAACGGAAACTCAGCTTTGAAAATAGAATTTGTCTGCTGCCTTACTGGTTTACAAATGTCTGCTGTTTATTTTGGTCACCAAATTATTAGTTTTCCCTGGGCATGATTTTTGCTTGCTGATGATTTTGTGTTTGGGTTTGTTGGGCTTTTTTGGTTTTGTTTTTTTTTTTTTTTTGCGGAGGTTGGGGGAAGAGGTGTGTGTTTACATACAGTGTAGCTCAAAATGAACTGGAGAATGGTGTAGGTTGGGACCTCTTGAGGTCGTCTGGTTCAACTCTACTGCCCAAGCAGGACCATCTAGAGCTAGTTGCTCTGGACCCTGTCCAGATGGTTTTTTGATATCTCCAAGTTCAGAGACTTCACAATCTGGGCAACCTGTGCCACTGCTCAGTCACCCTCACAGTGAGAAAGTGTTTCCTGATGCTCAGAGGGAACCTGCTGTATTTCAGTTTGTGTGCATCTGCTCAGATCCTGATGCTCCTTTCCTGGAGCATCACATTACCAATCACCCCCTCCCTGTTGATGAGCACGAGGTCAAGCATGGCACCTCTCCTTGTCGGCTCTTCTACTGCTTGCAAAAGGAAGTTGTCTTCCACACAATCAAGGAACCTCCTGGATTGCTTGTGCCAGGCCATGCTGTCCCTCCAGAAGACACCAGGATGCTTGAAGTCCCCCATGAGGACAAGGGCCTGCGAGCTTGAGGCTGTTCCTATCTGTCTATAATAGAGTGCTTCATCCACAGAGTCCTCCTGATCAGGCGGTCAGTAAAAGATCCCCACAGTAACGTCCCCCATTGCTGTTCTCCCCAGGTGTGGGACTTCACACTTCTGTCAGTCCATTTCTCCAGGCTGTTGAGGTCCCTCTGGATGGCAGCACAACCCTCTAGTCTCTCAGCAACTCCTCCCAGTTTTGTGTAATCAGCACTGCATCAGCTACTAGGAAGGAGAAAAATAACTGTTACAGCTGAACCCAGGACACCCCATTATGACATCATTAACGAAGATGTCATGCCAGTGGGACTGAGTGCACCCTCAGCAGTCTGCTGATGACACCAAGCTGTGTGGTGCAGTTGACATGCTGGAGGAAAGGGATGCCATCCAAAGGGACCCCTGACAGAGGTGAGCCAGCACAAACCTCATGAAGTTCTGCAAAGGTAAATGGAGGGTCCTGCACCGGGGTCAGGGCAATCCTAAGCACAAACACCGGCTGGGAGGAGAATGGATTGAAAGCAGCTCTGAGAAGAAGGAATTGGTTGAAGCTCAACATGACCGGGCAGTGTGCACTTGCAGCCCATAAACCAGCTGTGCCCTGGGCTGCATCAAAAGGAGTGTGTCCAGCAGGTCGAGGGAGGAGATTCTGCCCCTCCAGTCTGCTCTCATGAGACCCCACATGCAATACTCTGTTCAGCTCTGGGGCCCACAGCATGAGAAGGATATGGACCTGCTTGAGCAAGTCTGGAGGAGGCCACAAAGATGCTCCAAGGGCTGGAGCCCCTCTCCTGTGAAGACAGGCTGAAAGAGTTGGGCTTGCTCAGCCTGGAGAAGGGAAGGCTATAGGGAGACATTAGAACAGTCTTCCAATAACTGAAGGGGGCCTACAGGAAATCTGGAGGGGGGGTATTTTACAAGAGCATGTAGTGATAGAACAAAGGGGAATGTTTTTTTTTTTTAAAAAGAGGGGAGTTGTAGATTAGATATTAGAAAGAAGTTTTTCACTGTTACAGTGGTGAGACACTTGCACAGGTTGCACAGAGGGGCTGTGGGTGCTCCATCCCTGTCAGTGTTCAAGGTCAAGTTGGCAAGGGCTTGGAGCAATCTGGTCTAGTGGAAGGTGCTCCTGCCTGTGGCAGAGGGGTTGGAACTGGATGATCTGTAAGGTCCCTTTCAACCCAACCAGTCTGTGATTTTGTGTTTTGATGAAGATGTTAAATAGGACTGGACCCAGTGTTGACTTGTGAAATTCAGGTACAGCTTCACGTGTAGCTCGGTGGCACTCCAGAGCTTAGAGGTATTCTACAAGTTCACCTTGCCTTTTCTTCTCATCTCTATTACTTCCTTCATCCTCATCCTAACTGCAAGTACGAGTCTGTAGTTGAAAGGGCGTACAATAGTATTCTGTTATTTATTTCTGGCATCTTTGTAAAATGGCAAGGCAGACAGGTGCAAAAACCCATTACTAGCAAAGCCGTACAGATTCTACCTGAAACAGCAGTCTTTTTATATTGCATTATTGCCAGATGGCTAAGTATACTGTAGAACAGAAGTAATAGATGTTGGGGAAATCCACCTTCATGTGGAACAGATAGTAACATTGGCAGCCAGTCAGAAAACTCTCAGAAAGGTTGCAGCTGAAGGACACCACTGTTGGAAACACGGACGAAGATATATTCCTGAACTCAAGAAGGAAACACAGAGAATGCATTATTGTATGGAATGATTAGATGACTGGCTAATGAGCCTTGAGGGGCAGGGAAATTGGCTACAAAAGCAATTAAATAAGCTCCTGACTTTCCAATGTACTCTGTAATAAACACTAAACTCTTACTATGTTTAGTTGGCAAAGCAAAACAAGTGGTATTTAAGCAAAGAGGCAGACTGTTAAAGGAAAAATACCTGTGTTAAACAGATTGTTCTGCCAAGTGTGTTAGTAAATGCCTTTTTTTTTTTTTTTTTTGTCAGAAGGTGTAATAACACTGTAATACTGACATTAGAAGTCACTGTCCACAGTTTCATTACTATTTCTGGATATTCAAACCAATATCATACTGCATTAAACCCCATATGCTGCTTCAGCCTTGCTGTTGTTAGATACTGTTAGGTATTGACAACATTCTTTTTTTTTAACCTCTCCTCTAGGGATAAAACTTCTGTGTAGGAGTCCAGATTTGAGTGTAGGAATGGTCATTTTTGCATAAAATCTGATGAACCAATGTACGATACGTGTTTCTGTAACATAACATCTCTTAAATGCACTTAGGCAGGGGTGGGCAGTTTGGGTAAGGAGTATGGTCAGCCTACCTATGAAGCTTCAAGAGAGGGAGGGGAATTTGGCTACAAAAGGAGTTAAATGAACACTTGTGCTTTGCCAGAATGAGTTTTTAATATATCTTTACTGATGGAAAGGTTTTGCCTTGCTTAGTTACAGGTAACTAGATAACGTGAAAGGTCTCTGGGCAAGATGAAGCAAAAGGTTTTCCTTCGGGCCGAGATGCTTAAATTATATTTATGCCAGTTCTCATAATATAGAGCTTCACTATACAAAGATCTTGACCTTGTGTGGTGAGGGGGGTGAGTTTCATAGGCTTCTACACTGACAGAGGGGAATTTCCCTACAGGTGGGAACAGAGATTAGTATTTTCCTCAGGTTTCTCTTTTGAGTGTACTTTCAAATTACTTGAAGTGTTTCTTTTGTGGTCCCATGCAGTGGAAGCAACAACTTTGGTATTTAGTTGTCAGGCAATTCTGGGGCAGCCTGTCAGGGTCAGGTGGTGGTTTGAAAGGCAATCCAACTTCAACCCAAGTTGAAGTGCTCATAATACTTGAAGAGCAAAACTAGGTTTTCTGGTAATATTGCTAGGAGTGATTTTTCAGCATTGTTTTCAGTAAATCTCCAGCAGCCTTTTCTGAAAGTGTCACCAATTTAATTTTTTCCTGGTAAATGTGTGCAGCTAAAGGAGCCTTGTGTAAGACAGTGGTGATTTGCAAGTATCTATTGCAGTTGTAACTATGTATGACAGAGGGCTGAGCTAGGTGTTTGAAACAAGTGGTTTCTCTTCTCTGTGACCAGCTGGAAGCAAAGGAATTGAGTAGCGTATTTTTTTCTTCAAGAAGAATTACAAGCACTTAAAAGGGTTGAGTATGTTAAATTTGCTATCAGAAATTTCTTATCAGAAATATTCTTGTTCTATAAAGGGAGTGTAAAATTAATCCTGTATTCATTTCTCATTTACCTCATTAAAATCAAAGGTCCCTCTATACTTAGAGTTTATGATATGTACTGCTGAACCCCTAAAATGTATAAGTTTTGGTTTCTTAACAGGATAAGAATTCTAGATTTCTGGTCTGAAAGAGCTGTATTATGAAGTAAAATATCTGGCTTTAGAGACAGAGGTGGAATTGGTACATCTGAAATGAATGAATAATATATAAGGACTGATACTAGCTTTGTCTCGTGAGTTGGCCTTACTATTTAGCCTCAAGCAGAAGCAAGAAACACAAAAAAGAAAGGTTGTTAAGATAGAAAGTTAAATATTTAATATCAATGTCTGTGCTGTACATTCTCCTTTTGTTGTATTAATGGAAATATGTTTTGGAACTGAAGGGAAATGTTATTTATATTACAGTAGTGGCAGAAAGGGCATATTTGATTGAGGCATCAAAGTGCTAGACTTTGTAAAAAGCATGAGAGAAAATTCCTGGGTAGGTCTTGAAATTTTCACTGTTGCCATCTCTTTTCTTTTGGGTATACTGGATCTCATTTTGATTTTCGTTTGGGATTTGTTTGCAATAACCCTTTTTTATTTCTTAATGAGGTAGATAACCAGGTAGTAATAAGAGGTGGTTGTTCTCCCAGTGGCAGTTTTATCTTTCAAGCTTCCTGAAATTTACCCCCTCAGTTACAACACATCAGATGTAACACAGATATTGTGTGCTGCCTTCTGTCATAAAATGTTTTGTCAGCCTCTTGGGTACAAAAATAGCATGTAGATTTCTGTTTTCTGTGCAAAACAGGAGTTAGATGTTACACAAAGGAAGGGGCTTGGAACAGAATGGATCTTTGGGTGAAAACATCAGAAATTGTTAGAAAAATCTAAACTTAAGTATTTTCTTTTCTTGTCCTGGAGGATGGATGTAGTTAGAGCATAATGGTGTGTGTGAGATTTTTAGTATCTGATGTTTCAGTGATGAGCGAAGATAAAACCGTAAAACTATTTACAGTTGCGCATATTGCAGTGCTGTTGCATGTGTGTCCTGGACTGGTGATCTTTCAGGCTACATGGAAGGGTAGGTAGGTGTTATTTCAAGGTGATCAGCTGAAAACAAGAATTAAGTTTGGATTCAGAAGTTTTGTCTTTAAGGAAGACAAAAACATCATTACAAAGCTTAGTATTTTTCTCTTTGGAAGATTTTAATGTTTCTAAATAAGTTTTGATGTTTGCATCTATCTACTTTCTCACAAAGATGGAGTAAGGGCTTGGCTAGCTTGCGTGGACCCAGTATATTAATCTGCGTCACAGGAACTCTGCTTTACTGGACACTCTGTCTCAGATACATGCAATGCTTCATTTCTACAGATGTATGAGAAATTTTGTGCTAGTTTTTTCTTGTACAATCTTTCATGTGAAAAAGCTATTTTAAAGGTATTCTGGAAGTAAGCTTAACCTCCTCCCTCTGCGTCTTGTTTCACTGGGTTTTAAAGTATTGTTGGTGATTGAAAAAAGCAGGGATGTCCTAACCACAGCTACGTCTGGCTTTAGATTCAAGACAGAAAGCTACATCTAATTCTGCTGGTGTTTCAAATGAGAAGCAGTTATATGTATGTACATGTGTGTATTTATATGTGTTCACACTCTTTTTCTTCGTCATTCAGAACTTGGAAAGAAAAAAAAAGGTGTGTGGAAACTGAATGCTACCACCTGTAGTTGAATAATCACTTCAAAAATGATTGAAGGTACAAGAAATATGGAGGGGGACTTTTTACAAAGGCATGTACTGACAGGTCAAGGGGAAATGGCTTTAAGCTAACAGAGGGGAGATTAGATTGAATCTTAGGAAAAATTCTTCGTTTTGCAAGTGGTGAGACACTGGCACAGGTTGCCCAGAGAAGCTGTGGCTGCTCCATCCCTGGCAGTGTTCAAGGTCAGGTTGGCCGGGGCTTGGAGCAGCCTGGTCTAGTGGAAGGTGTCCCTGCCCATTTCAGGGGAGATGGAACTAGATGATTTTTAAGGGCCCTTCTAACTCTAACTGATCTATGATTCTGTGATCTGTGTAAGGAAAAAAAGTGTAGCCCCAAAGTTTGGAAAGGTGAATAGTGTGAGAACTAAAACTGGTGCAATACTTACTTCCTGGGGCTGAACAGTCAACACCAGTATTTCTGGTGCTGCTAGTAGGCTTGGCAAGCTCAAAAATGTAGTGTGACTTCACTGAGCTTCTTGGAACACTGTTGCTAGTAAGAAGAGCTGTTTTTAGGTTGCTTTTTCTTGAGATAGAACTGATCAACAGCCTTAAGCAGGCATTGTAGGCAAGAATGGTAAAAGAAAGAAATAAGGAGCTTGAGGAAGACTAAATGAATTTAACTTTCTTCTAATTGTTTGCTGAATACATGGTTAAGATTTTTAAGAAAGCCAGTTAATCAACCACCCGGAGCATTAGGATTGTGTTTTAGATTATATAGCAGGTATAACACATTTTAATAATATCTTCAAATATAAAATCCCTTCAGAAGTGTAAGAAATACGCTGTGACTTTAGTTATCTTCCCTGTTAACTTGACCTGGTGTATATAAACTATAATATAAAATATTAAAAACTGTGGAAGTATTGCTCATTTTAAGCCTAAAAAGAAAAGGATGTAAGGAAGTCTGGCTGAGGATAGAACCTCCTTCATAACTTCTCCAGCTACATTTACAAAGCGATAGTAAGAGCATGGGCTGATCCTCAGATGTCTGCACCACAGAAACAGAACCTGAGCGTTGCATTTATGTAGCCCAAGTAATGTTTTATATATGGGAATAGAGAGCGTCAGTGTTAAAGTAGGATATCTCAAGAGTTTTGTTTGCTCTTGATTATGGGCTTGCCAAGTGGAACATAGGGCCAAACCTGCTCTTTCCTGTACACTAGTGGAAGAGAAAACAGCAAGACTAACCTTCGAGTGCTCTGACTCTAAGCTAGTGTAAAATGGCCTGTAGTCTCACATACTAGGGAAGCTACATTGGCTAACACCATCTGAAGGGGCAGGTTGGTGGTCTGTAGCCAAAGATGTTCTTGAGGTAGTTTTCTAATATCAGTACTGCTTCTGCTCCAGTGCACATGTTCAAGAACAGCAACAAGGCATGATAAAAGCGTGCTTTTAAATGTGGGAATTTTTACTTTTTACAATACTTCTTGGAAGTGACAGCTTATTTGACAGTTCTGGTGTCCTCAACATAAAAAGGACATGGAACTGTTGGAACAAGTCCAGAGGAGGGCCACGAGGATGATCAGGGGACTGGAGCACCTCCCATATGAAGATAGGCTGAGAAAGTTGGGGCTGTTCAGCCTGGAGAAGAGAAGGCTGCATGAAGACCTCATAGCAGCCTTCCAGTATCTGAAGGGGCCTACAAGGGTGCTGGGGATGGACTCTTCATCAGGGACTGTAGTGACAGGACAAGGGGTAACGGGTTCAAACTTAAACAGGGGAAGTTTAGATTGGATATAAGGAAGAAATTCTTTACTGTGAGGGTGGTGAGGCACTGGAATGGGTTGCCCAGGGAAGTTGTGAATGTTCCATCCTTGGTGTTCAAGGCCAGGTTGGACATATCCTTGGGTGACATGGTTTAGTGTGAGGTGTCCCTGCCCATGGCAGGGGAGTTGGAACTAGATGATCTTAAGGTCCTTTCCAACCCTAGCTATTCTATGATTCTATTTATGCAGTGACTTCCAGTGTGGTTAAGAATTCCAAGACCCCACTTTAGGGTTGGATGGGGTGCTAACGTGCTTCACTGAATCAGGACCTCAGGTGGGTTCTGCCAAGCTAAAGCATTGAACATCAGCAACAGCTGAGTGAGTATGAGTGTAAATTTGTATGCATTTTATCTGTTTTTCTCTGCCAGAGTTCAGGAAAGTAGGGCAGTGTAATGCGACGAGTCAGGCACTCTGAGCACAAGTGCATTTGTGTTTTGTTGGTTGTTTACATCAAGAAAAGCTAGAAATAAAAGTAATACCAGATGATAAGCATGCTCCTTTAGAGTTTACTAATCTTTGTGCAGTATTTTCAAAATAAAAGAAAATGTGCATCAAGGATCTTATTACGGTTTGGATACCGATTAAGTACAGATAGGATATTTTATCAGTTTGTAGTTGATAATTTTGTAAAAAGCTGATGTATAATTTGATGTTATAAGGCTCCCAGAGTTTTTGATTGCTCCAGAAAACAAACACCTTCCTTTCCCACCAACCCAGTTACAGTGGATTGTGTTAGAAAATAAATGAGATTGTAAAGTAAAGGTGGTATAGGATATGTTCTGATGCTATTTGTTTTAAATACATATTGGTTTAAATACATAGGTTATTTACAAGTTTAGTGTTGTAGATTAACATGTGTGATGAGTTACTTTATGTAGAAAAGATGACATTCCAGACCAATAGCCTAACAAATAGTAGAGAACTCACAAATAAAGTAACAGATTTCAATCTTTAAATGCTAATAATGTACTTTCAAAGACCCAGAAGAAGCCTATGTAATTAGAACATTGGAAAATATGAACTTAAGTGTCTCCTACACAATTTTTCTCTTATGCTTGCATGAAATTAGAGTAACTGTGGAGAAGTGTATCTTGTAAGATATCCATCAGGAGATGGATCTGAAGGACAGGTGTTTTTTTTTTTTCTTATTCAGGTGTTTACTGGATAGAGGTCACATTAATATAATTACAGAGAATTTGTGATAAAACCTAATATTTTCTTTAGAATAAAATATTTGTGTCCCACAGCTACAAAAGTGGAGAGCAAGAGGTTTCAAATATTGTAAACAAAATCAAATTACAGATAGATATATGTAATAGTAGGGGTACAGGTCCTCTGGATTATTAGTCAGGTTAAGTCAGAAGCAAGTCTCCTTGTAGAGTGCTCTTTTCTTTTATGATTTTTTTATCTCTTGTTTGCTTTGAAGTACTTCCTGTAGCTAACATACCAAAACAAAAATGTATCAGCACCATACGATAATAGACTTATTGTCTACATAATGTGTGTTTCATAGGTGCAGTTGACTTAAGGATCACTTCTCACCACTTGGAGGGCATTTAACTGTAATTTTAGAGTTGAAGAGATACACAATAATTTGATGGTAAAAAAAGATTGTTATGTAGTGGATATAACATTATAAAGATTTCCCCTTGTGTTTACTGATGAAGGACAATTTAGTTCTCGGGGAGTTGATTCTCCAGATTTCTGGTATAAATGATTATGTGATGTACATAATCCCCTCAGTGTTTATTGCCTTAGCAGCAGATTCTCTGTGATGGAGCTCCACAAAACAGAAGTTTAGTTGTCAGGTTCAGTCTGAACAATAGATGTTCAGGTGAGGGAACAGTTGCTTTTTAAGCATATTGTTCTGTACACTTTGTTTGGTTTTATTTTTTCTTCAAACCTTTGCTTGGAGTCTTGCTAGCTGAGGATCCAGATCCCTTCTCTTTTTAACCTAGCTTAGGGTTAATAAATATGCTTTCTGTGCTACAGCCTGTAGCATCGTATGCTGTCATGTGCTTAGATAAAAATACAGTGCAAATAACCTCTTTGTTTCCTTTTGAAGTAGGTCTTAATTTTAATTATAAAATTGTCATAGGTAGAACTTCTCTTAATTCTCTTTTTTCTTTTTTTTTTTTTTTCCCCCTCAGATTTAGACCTGAGTTCTTCCACTGATCCCAATTTTTCATGCAGACCTATGGCTAATACTCTTGGAAAAACCTCAATAAAAGGTTTAGGTCCCTGAACTGTGATACAGACAGACTCAAGCCATCTTAGCCTCAGGCTCCCAGATTTTACTTTAAAAAATAAGGATTATCTCAACTCTCCTGTGGTGCCTAAAATTGTCTCTCTTGGCATACTGAGAAGTTGCCATATTTTTGAGATGTGTATGAATTTTATCATAGAATCACAGCATAGTTTGGGTTGAAAGGGACTTTTAAAGGTCATCTAGTCCAATCTCAACCCCAGTGATTATACATCTGTGCCCATCTGGGAACAAAAATCTAGGCATTTTTTAAAGTAAATCTTAAGGCAGTGAAATTTGGGCAGAATTTTCTGTGCACACAACGTAACTAAATTATTGGTTTTCTCAGGTTTTTTTCATTTTTTTCTCATTGGTTTTTTCACCTCCAGGAGTGTTTTGGCATTTTCTTTTTTTCTATATCTGACTGACAGAAATTGATGTGATTTTGCAGTCCTTGTTCTTAGTGCAGCCAAATGGTTTGAATATTTGTCCAGGGAGTGGATGGAAGGTGTACCCACCTTTTGTTGGGGGAAGAATGTTAAACTCTCATCATAATTTTCCACAGAGGCATGCTAAATCTCACAGGTTCCTGGTAGTCAAGGTGGTGCACTCCTCTCTTCCTGTTGAAGCCATGTCAGCTTAGCTTGAAATGCTGCTGTTTGGGTTTTTGATGGGGTGCATGTGTTTTATTTTGTATGGTGAGCCAGTAAGTGCTGAAAGAAGTGTAACTTTGTGGAGTTGCTATCATGTCTTGTAGAACAGAGAAGGGTGTTGGTCCCTTTTCTTAGGATATATCTGTGCAGTATCTGATGATTTTAGTCAAAAGAAGAGATGGCAACTAGAACACGGTACTCTGGCTATTGAGGTAGTAGCATATTCTGCTGTACTTTTGTTTTTCACAGTGACTTTTTGTCGTGGTTTAATCCCAGCCGGCAACCCAGAACCATGCAGCCGCTTGCTCACTTCCCCTGCCTTCTTCCCCCCACTCCCGGAGGGATGGGGAGGAGAATCGAAAGAATGTAACTCCCACGGGTTGAGATAAGAACAGTCCAGTAACTAAGGTGTAACACAAATCACTACTGCTACCACCAATAATAATAATGATAAGAGAAATAACAAGGGAAGAGAATACAACTGCTCACCACCTGCTGACTGATACCCAACCCGACCTGAGCAGTGATCTAGCCCTTCCAGGTAACTGCCCCCAGTTTATATACTGGGCATGACGTGCTGTGGTATGGAATACCTCTTTGGCTAGTTTGGGTCAGGTGTCCTGTCTCTGCTTCCTCATGGCTTCCCCTCCTCCCTGGCAGAGCATGAGATTCAGAAAGTCGTTGGTCAGAGTAAATACTACCCAGCAGTAACTAAAAACATCGGTGTTATCAGTGCTGTTCCCAGGCTGAAAGCCAAAACCACAGCACTGCACCAGCTACTGAGAAGGAGAAAAATGACTGCTACTGCTTAACCCAGGACACTCTTGATCACAGCTTTCTTCTTTTCTAGCCAAGTAGAACACTGTAACAAGAAAAGTGGCACATATTTTCATAGAAAAGCTGTGTAGCTAGGAGCTATCTCCTGAGAGGCTATAGGTGGAATTATTTATTTTTGTGTCTGGAGCAGAGAAGGAAATTCAACCTGGATTTCTGAGTTACTGGATGCGTGCCCTAACCACTATAGTGATGTACAATTTGGGGGAAGGTGGGGGGAAGAAGAGCACTTGGGTTTTCACATCCTCAAAGAATCGGTAGCCACTGTCCTTGGAGGTGAGGGGGGGAGGGAAACATACATCAGAGAATGTGAAGCTGTAGTAGTATCTCTGTAGATGTTCAGAAATCAGAAAGGGATTTCAGTAGACATACATGACAAATTTTAATAGAAATATGTATGTATTTTTTTATATAATCTAAATGTAGAAAGAACTACATCATTGTAAACCCTTGTTGCTAAAAGATTGGAAATGGAAGGAGTTGCATTACCTTTTATGTTTCTTAATCTGGCATGTATTAGTAGATACGAAAGTTGTGAATGACTGAATGCTACAACTGCATGTACTTTATTTCTTTTCTGCAATTTGTCATTAGTGAATGTGTTAATAGGAGGACTGACTGAATTCAGCCTTCAAAATTATTGTATGTAAGTTGGGGGGGGTTGGAGAGAGAGGGGATGAGACGGAAGTCTGTGTACTTTGTAATAGATGTTCATGGTTTTCAATGTTTTGTAATTCCCTTTTGACTCAGTCATCTATAGCAGTTGTATGAAATACTTCTAATGATGCCGTGCTGCTGAAGAATTTTTTTTTACTTTGCGGTATGTCATTATTGGCTCTGAGTGAAAAACCCTACATTGTTTGGTTAGACATTTAAGAAAAGGAGAGTGAATTAAAATCAAAAAAGAGAAGGAAATTTAAACCTTTGCCACAGATGTTTTCTTTAGAAAGGAAATGTAAATTGTCATTTTGCAAAGTGAACTAAGTGGAACATCTGTGAGGTCTTGTTTTCATTCTTCAAGAGTTGATTCCCTTCTGTTTCTACTAGTCTTGGAGATGCATGTTCATCTTGATCCTGCTTCCATTGCCTTTTAATTTCAGCAGTGCTAGACAAAGCCTTTTATGAGAAGAAAAATAAAAAAACCCTTAGTTTAGATCATCGTTGCTGCATCTTGACTTGCTTTAAAAAACTACTGGGAAGTACAGGTTGGGCAGCAGTTGCTAGTGGAAAAATTGGTGTGATTTAAATGTTAATGTGAGGTTGCAATGCACAGACAACCTGGTGTTTGGTTTTTTGTTGGATTTTTTTTAGTAAGTGGGAAGAAATTAAAAAATGTAAAAGAAAAGATGATTTCTTAATTTCTGTATTATTGGTAGTGTGCAATAAATAAAACTTGATTACCTGTGGTTACTTAGGTTTATATTAAAGAGTCTCAAAAATGCAGCCCAGAAAGAGAGGAAAGAGCTTTATAGTGATTAAATCTGGCCTTTATTCTTCTGATTCTGAAGTAACCTGAGCTTTTCAGGATAATTTGTTTAGCTCTTGAATAATTACAATGGATTCATCAGGTTTCTCTACCCTCTTTGATGGCATCTATGGTGAATTACACAGCTGCCAGTGGTGAGGAGTTACGACTGTCAGTGGTGAGGAATTTTGTGCCTTATGTGTTCATCTGGACTAGGTCTCATGCTCAGTTTAATGGTTGAAGGACATGATTCTATGCAACCTGTTTTTAAAAGCTTGCCATTTCTTTTTCTTAGTGCTTATGTCAAGAAAACCAGATTTTTAGATTTTAAGAGTTGAAAATAACTGCATGGAAAAACTCAGACACAAGTGTCATAGTGGCATCGTTGTAGAGTAGGATGTAACTGAATTTATAGCCAAAATACTTCACATCAATGAATAAATGCAGTGAAATGGATCTGTAACTGCATACACAGGTCACATAAATGACTGATTAATTTGTGACTGCCAACTTTAAAACAAATCAGAAATACAGTCTTGAAGAAACCCCAGACAGATTCTGCTATGACAGTGTTGGATCATTTTGAAATATGAAGATATAACATTTTCTTTTTTGTTTTTTATTCCTTTTTTCCTGTCTTTTACCATTGAACTTCAAAACCAGATAATTGTATTTTGTAACCATGCTGCACTGTGTAGATGATATGGTGTGTTCATATGCTCTTTAGTTGGGTAAGAAACTGATACCAAGTTAGCTCCAGCTTAGGTCATTGTCGTTTCTGACTCAGTGCTGATACCACACCTTGTCAATGCAAAGCCAGTGGTACAGGAGAAAGGATGGCAGTTGAATGCTGGCAAAATGAAAACCGGAGGGCGCTGTTTGTGGTAGTTGCTTGGCAGCACTTTCTCCGAAGCCCAGAAGTAACGAGGACAGAGGGCGCTGCTTTTCTTCCATGCTGTGTGTCTACCTGAGAGAGGAAAAGCTCCAGGAGTCCCTAAATTCTCTCTTTAACTAGAGACAAAATAGTTGTGTTTTTCACACCACCATTAAAAAGCAAGCGTTACCAGTTCCCTTGTCTTGTAGGTAGAATGTAGTGCAGTTGTTTTTGAAGGATCTAGAAATAGATCTGCATGGCAGACCTGAATCTCATGTATAAGCCGCAGGAGGGATGTGCTGCATCAGTAATATGTTTGGCTGTATTGCCTCTAATTTCCATCCAGAGATCCCATCCAAGGCAGGAATCATAACTGTTAATATTCAACTGCTGTCTAGTTACATTAGCCACTTGCAAAAATTGTTTCATGGTTCCATCTTGCTGATTTTTGTCACAGTGGATGAAGAATGATGTCACTTATTTATGCCTTGTCTTTGAGCAGTTGAGGTCTGTGCAGTGACCGTAAAGATACTGAATTTAAACCTTGTTAATCATGATGTTTGTTGTCCATATGGTTCTGCTTTGTGCAGTCAGGTTTATTTTATTCAATGTCACTTCCTACATTTTCTTCTTAGTTCTAATGTAGAAAAACTGTAACATTGTGTTGTAGAGCAAAACATGCAACCTTAGGTGGATATTCAGCTTTTGTTATTTAATCTCTTCTCCTTAATTTGTATATGAAGGTTTTTCTGTTCCTGTTATTTCTGTAACTTGTTATTTCTAGAACTTGCAATATTAATTCAGAAAACATTTTTATTTGAAAACATTTTACTTAATGATATGCTTTGTATTTTATTTTGTTAAAAGCACTTAAAACTTTTTTAAAAATAAAAAAGCCTTCTCTGTCTCCAACTAGAACAACAAAGCTTTTTTTTCAGCATCTAAAATGTTGCTTTTATTATTACTTGACCTGTGCTGACCATGCATCCAGTACCTGACAAGATGGAGTGTAT
Source organism: Psittacula echo (assembly GCF_963264785.1). NCBI lineage: Eukaryota > Metazoa > Chordata > Aves > Psittaciformes > Psittacidae > Psittacula > Psittacula echo. The sequence goes on from NC_137739.1 coordinate 12,681,534, forward strand.
TTGTATATGGCACATACTTGTATTTTTATTTTATATAGTTAACTAATTCCTTGCTAAGTTTCTTTGTATCAGTTTCATAATTTAATACTGGAGGTACGGGGAGGAATCGTTTTCTTCTAAAATAAATACATACTTTGGGTGACTACAAGGTGATCATGAATTTCTGTTGTGAGTATCACATGAATATCACAATTTCTGTTGTGATAATGATGGTCCAGATTCAAAGCCAGAAAGACTTAAATTTTCCTTCCCTTCACAGTATTAATGTGACTCTTGTGGAACAGTCAGTAGGTCATGAAGGAAGAGATAGGCGTATCCCATGCAGGATGTATAATTTTAGGCTGTAATGTTATACAGCTGAGAGTCGAATTAGTTTTTTCTTCTGATACTTGGTCTTCTAACACATTTAACAGCCAGCTGAGAAATCTTAGAAACTGTTTTTACATCTTGATCAGTAATACAATACAGGCTTGTGCAGTTAATTTGACTTAATATTGTTAGCACTCTCCTTTAGTACTAAATTAATACTTTAGACATGTTTAAATTCAATGTTTTCCCTTCAATATGATATACATGTTAAAAATATAAGTTATTAGTTTGAATTCTGGCAAGAGAAGGCAGTAGTTTCTGACTGAAAGATGGTAGTTTGGTCACTATTTTGAGTCTGGGCAGAAAGGTACACATGCTGATGCTCACTGCTGGCAGTTTCTGTTAAAAGCAGAGGTTGTTGAACAGTCTCTCTCTAATGCATATCCCCCTCCAATTTTAGGAAAATGGTATATTGTCAGGGCACAGCAGGGAGCTTTGCATCACCACAGCTAGCACCATACCTAGTCTGTGAATAAACTAACTTCATAATCTTCTGCTATTGATCCATCAGCTTTCATGCAAGCAGTAAATTCATCCTTAAAAAATAATTAGCTCTGGTGTCTTGGCAGAATTCCAAGTAGGCAATTACATTCTGCCTGCTTAAAAATACCCCCTGTAGTTACAATTGGATAACTTATAGTGACAGATGACTGTGTGTTTTGTGGTATGTTTTCGGTGTGGCTTTTTACCAGTGTGAAGTCTGCTGTAATGCTGCAAATACCTTGCACTGCAAGAACCTATTGACCAGGATGGCTTTTAGCATGAGAAAGAGAAGTGTCTATGGTAAATATTTCCCCAATATTTTGAAGACAAAAGAGGAAAAATTTAAATGTTCTTTGCACGCGTCAGAATTCTGAAGGCAGTATCTGTAATGGGTCGTTAGGACTATTTGCATTAATACATAAGAGAAAAACAGAACTGAACTTTACCTGTGTGTAGAACTTGCTATTAAATATAGATCCAGGACTGACATTTTAAGTGGATTGAGATAACAGAGAGAAAATAGTGGTTTCGTTTGTTGATTGTAGTATTGTATCAATATAATATATCAATATAATATATACTAGTATATATGATAGTAATATATCAAATTTGTTCAATTTGATGTTGGATTACTTCAGAAACATTGTATAAAAGAAGAAACAAAAAAGATAGGTAATAAAATGTATATTAGCTTACACTTCTCTTTTCAAGAGTTGTAAATAATTGAAAACTTGTATTCTGTTCTTTTTGGTTTTCTTTTTTTGATAGAGAAAATGCAACTTGTAGTATCTAATTAATTTCTATCTGTTATTAAATAGTTAGAAGAGACTAGGAGTCAATTTGGATTTATAGATATTTGATGAAACACTAGATTATTAAAAAAATAAATATATATAAATCCTTAAAAAGGAGATGAAACTTCCACCTCCTTTCACAGTTGAAGACCAAATCTCCATTTTGATAAAATCATCTGACTGAACATAATTTTCTGATTATTTAAATTTTGTGATCTTTATGTTAGTGAAAGAAGTGGAAGGGAATTTTCACATTTCATGGGCTTGCTCTTTGTAACTGATATGGATGCTCAAAAGGGTAGACATGGCCTGAACATCAAGTCCTTACAGTTACGTACTGTCAGTGGAGCATTTTAGGAGAACAAGATAGGAACAAATAAAATAGTTAGCAGCCAGTGTGAGGGCTCTTCTCCCTTTGTCTCCCAGTAATGGAAGAATAAGCCTATTTTTAGGAATTCCCTTTGTTTAAGTGCAAGTGTGGCATCTCTGACAGGAGTGGCAGAGTTAGCAAACCTTGCAAATTAAAATGTGAAGCACTAATAATTCTAGTCTTTCTAGCTCAGCAGTTTGAGAATTAAAAGTCAGTCCTTTCCTTATTGTGGAATAGACTTAAAAATTAATACTTTTAAACAAAACAAAAACCAACCAAACAAGCAAAAAGTTTCTTCTTCATTCTTCTAAAAGCAGAGGTTTTAGGAGATTACAGTAGAATTTTTAGGCAGTTCTTGTTTCATATCTGTGTCTCTTCTGTCTGAAATAAAAGGGATCAACATTACAGTTATTTTACAGAAAGTTGGGCCATTTCACACTTTGAGGAGCATAAAATAAACAATCTTACTGCTCTTGTTAATCACGACAGTTGAGAGTATTCTGCTGAACAAGGGGGACATTTTTTTTGTTGAAAACTTCAATCTACCCTTGGACAAGGTTGTGGTTATATTTACTCTTAGACAGAAGCTTCAGAACAATATTGAGAATAACATGAGAATTGAGAATTAAGAGTAGCTCAGGTGGTGAAGTATGTTTAGAAATATAGTTATTGCTGTTGTCTTTACTTATCTTTTTCAGTTCTCTTTGTTTTGTACTGTTTTTAAGCAGTAAAACTGGCTGGAAATTGTAGAGGCATTTCTATAACATAGCATCTATTTTCAAATTGAGTATTACTTAGGAAATTATCAGAATAGATACTTTTTTATTTCTGATGTGGATCCTCGATATAAATTCCTATGTATATTAAGAAAGCAAATATGGAGAATATACACTCATTCAAGAGCTTTGTCCCAAATAATTTTACTTTTTTGCATTATAGCATTATGCATGCTGTTATAATTATTTATATTATAAATTTATATCCATTTAGCATAACTGGGGTAGCATAATGGTACGATTTAATACCATATAATAGTAATTCATTTGTTTTGGATTTTAAATAACAATTTCTGTGGTTTTCCTCTTCTGAACATATGTCTAATCATTCCAAGTTAAGCAGCAAGAAAAGCCTGAATCCAGTTTATTTTGATACAGTTTTATTTTTGCAAGGTGTGATTTATTAGGCTTTTTCTGTCCATAGTAATGGCTTTGATTGCATTTCACTTTCATTTCAGAATAGTGAAAGTTATGGTTACCCCTTGCTATGGGTATTTTTGTGTTGTCTTGATCTTACATTGGACTAAAATAGCTTAACCTGTATGTATGTAGCCATTTTCTCTCTTGGCAGTTTTGCTCTGTCAGTTTTTCCATTTCTTTGAACATCTTTCGGTAAATTCACCCTCTACAGAGAGCTCTCCTACTACATTATAGATTTTGGATCAAATTTGAAAGACAGCAATTAGAAACACATTAATGGCATCTTTAAAATTACTGAAAAGCCATCGAAAAGCAACAGAGGCAAAATTCTTTTGTGTGCCATTTGTTTCCAAAGTCACATTTCAGTATTGGTCTACACAAGTAAGGTAATAAATAAGTTTCTGTAATCTCTGGGTTTTGCAGTAATTTATGGAAAGGATTAATACTGGCTTGATTTGCAGACTTTATCTTGAAATACAGGTCCTCATAAAGAAGAATAAAAGACTGGAAACAGCCTACATTAAAAAAAGTAGGAAATTCTTACTAAAGATACTGGGACATTGAATCTGATGCTAACCAACAATGCTAATTTCAAGATAGTTTCTCTCTTTACTTTGTGAAAGTTAAGATGTCTATAGTCTTCAAGAAGCATAGTGTTTGTTCTTTGTAGGCTGAGAAATATTTTTTCTGCCACACTGGATCTAAGATGATACTTTCCTCAATGTAAGTAGTACTTATTGCATATTAAACTCACAGTGTATTTCTCCCTATAAAGTTTTATTTGCTGCAGTATTAATGTGCTGTAAACTCTTTTTAACTGTCAGTCATTCTGTGTAGTGTCCAGACTTCTTAAAAAAGCTGCAGAACTCAGAGTATCTTAAGAATCCCTTTCTTTCTTTCTTACCAAGATCAAATTGTCCTCATGCCTCTTTATGGCAATATCATGTGCTTTGAGAAATTAAGTTCTCTTATTTCACTTTATTTCAAACTGGATCATGCCACAAAGCATTTTTCTTTTTCTGCTTGGTACAATTAAATGAATTATTTCTTCACTGTGAGTTTCCAGTTATGCTTTGCTGAGGCAGATTGTGTGATACCAGCTCTGGAAGCCATGCAGTCTATGGCATCTGTAGGTCTGCCACTTAGTGATACCTGTTATTACTTCAGCAGTATGCGTTTGACGTGATAGTTGTCTTGGAGGCAGCTGGAGAGGGGCACCACAGGAAAATACTGATGGATAGACATTGAAAATTCTTCATTCCTGGTTTGCAAGGACCATAGTGCTTTACATATGCTAGTGATGGATGCAAGCTTATCTTTTCTCTAATACAGAAGAGGGGTTTTGACAGCACAACAACAATCACTCATCTACAGATTCTTACTGTGGTCTCTACTACTTTATTGCAGTTTCTTATTTCCTGGTTACCTCAAAGACATTGCTTTTTGCAGTGAAAGATGCGAGTGGGCTGTGGTTTTCTTGTCATTTATTGTTCTGGACATAGACTTGGAGCATTCTGATGACCATGTTCCCATTCTGATATAGCAAGACACATACATACTGTGGGGTCTGTTTTGATTACATCATTCAGAAGAAGCATAGTTATTACTGGTTAAGTACTTGTCAAGACTGAGTTTAGATTGGTGAAATATTGACTAGCTACTCTTGTTATAACGTCTGCTGTGGGAGCTCACTTAGACTTTAGGGATCGATTCAGAGTGGAAGAGGCATTCCAGCACCATGAGTTTTCCAGAGAACCTTTGCTTCTACTGAACCTCCAATTTGAAAGTAAATTTCTAAGGTCCTGATACATTAATACATTAATTGTATGTTATTATATACATTAATGCAATACATTAATTACGCAAGTCCCATTGAAAACTTGGATAGCTGTTGTGACATGCACATCTTAGTGTACTAGATATGACTTGCACCTAACAGTGAATGTGAACTAGAAGTCCCAGCTCCTAAGACAACACTCACCCATATAGATGGATCAAATTAATGTTAGATTTTGAGACAACATTGTTTAAAATGTAAGTCCTTACCAGCCACGTTTGGTTTTCTTTTTGCTTATGCCAATATAAGTTTACAGTAACTCCACTGAAACAAGTGAAGTTCCTACTTGTGCAAAAATAAATAATGTGGGAAACATCTGGAGTCTGAGACTTTTTATGTAAATGCCTCTGGAGAAATCACAGGAGTCGCTTACATAATGGAAACATCCTATAATTTTTACTGTGCCTTTTTCCCTTGTTGCCACATATTTCTGTTGCCAGGGTAACCGATCATGAATTGTTCATAGTAAGTGACCTTGTCATTGCTTTTGTATATGCCATGAGTTATTGTGCAGAGGATATTTATAGAATTATAGAGGTGATTGTGACTGCCTGAAGACAAGCAGGTTTTGTTTCATTTAATTTTTTTTTTCTTTTTCTGTAGAATAGGAGGCTAAAAACTCTGAGAGGAAAATGCTAACATTTGTCTGCAGAATGTATCTTGCTGTTATTCAGACAGGGACAAATACAGCTAATAAGTCACAAGGCAGCTGGATGAAAAGTGGTCAGCTGAGCCTTATGTTTGCAGTGTTTTCATCTGATATTCTTCTGGACTTAGTTTAGATAGATTCAGATTTCCTGTTCTGTGATAGATATTTTTAGAGGTGCCAGAATTTTTTAAGGTAATGTCAAAAAGTTAAGTGATGGCACACTTTAAAAAAAACCCCAAACAACAAGCCCACATCCTACCCCCAAAACCAAAAACAAGCAGCAAAACCAGACTTGTTTTTTCAACCATTCTGAGTTGCAGAGGCTACTGCTTATTCCCTTTGTCCTGACATTCTGTACAGAAGTCAGTTAAAAATAACCAGTGTTGTAAGTAGAGTGATATTAAAGTGATAAATGACTAATGCTAGTTCATGTAAGAAAGCAATGTAAAGGGTGTCTGAGAGGCAAGGCTTCCTGACCATTTGGGGCATTCCAAAAGGGGAAAAAAAAAAAAAAAAAAATCACTCTGGTAATTGTCTTCAAAATTGTGATTTGTAATTGTTGGGTTTTATCTAGTAAAAGGTGTGGTAAGAGCTTCAGGATTTGAGGTGTAATTGTGACATAAGGATGAAGTTCATGTTTGCTATATAGTTACAGTTGTGATGCAGCTGGGTGTTAGAGCTGTGTCTGTCTGCACACATAGTTGTCATAATTTCCATGCATGGTCCGGGAATACCCCAGCTGGTCTCCTTACAGAGGAGGCAGTGGCTGGCTGGAGACAGGTGATTGCGGCATGCCTAACAGAAATTCTTGGGGAGGCAGAGGGGTCCACAACAGAGAGGGACAGATGCACTGCTGCACAGATGCAGAAATGATTCTGAAGGTCAGTTATGGTGACTGGGAGCTGTTTTGTACTTAGTTTAAGATAACTAATAGCGATGGGTTGTTCAAATGCTGTAATATTCCTGTTGGATCACAAGCCAGCTGGATTGTAAAAATCCAACAAAAAAATAACTCAGGCTGTCTCACCTGATCATCTGAAGATGCCACTGCAATGACCCTTGTGATGGAGATACCTTTTCCCAACTGAGTAGCCACTGACCATTTGGTTTCACATAATTATTTCCCTACATGAACACTATACAAAAGATCCCAATATGTTAATTATTATTGTGTGCTTCTTTTAAGCAAACAGTGAGTGTCTTTGTAGCAAAAGAAGGTGGCTTATTTCCATTTAGCAGCCAGTTGGGACTTCATGATCAACTAATGGTGTCTTGAAACATCTGTCATGCCTCTGGAATTACCTGTTGAAAAGAAAATGGATACTACATTTTATGAATTGCATATTGAGTTAACTTCAGTTGAGTAGTGGCACAGCACTGAGCTCGTCAGGAGAAGAGCTTTGACTCAATATTTTATATAACGCAAGAAAGCAATAAGCAAAAATAGAGAGGAGGTTGCCCCGTGAATTTTGTATGCTAAACATCAAGTGTTCAATTGGACTAAATGGCATCGCAGTGCAACACCCGAGCCTTTTAGACTGTCAGTTTGAAATGGCTGGGAATGGTAATCTCATGGGAGGGATAAGTAGTCTAATACGCCCTCCCATTCATTATCCACTTACAATGTTCTTTTCCCCTCTCTGTGTCATAGGTATGTCGTTAAGACTAAGCCTAGCAGCCTGACACTGGATAAGTATATATAATGAGCTAAGGCTTTGTTTTGTGTGTAGTTCCACTTAATTTGCCATCTCATCTTAATTTTCTGCAAATACTACTATGCTTATGTTTAGTGCAACATATTATTCTGTTTTAATTCTTCCACAATTCATAGATTCCTGAAGATCTGAACCATGATGTACATATAGCTGCAGCTACCATATGTTAAAAGTATTGGATCTTTGGAGAGAATGATCTAGGGTTTTATCATTATTTTGCCTAAATGGGGATAAGGGCAGGTGGCAGACACCAGGTACTTTGGCCTTTAGACTTCTTGCTTTATAAAGGTACTTACAAGTAGTATCAATTCTGTAGAGTTTCTTTTTATCCACCTGGGCATCATCTTATCTTTAATTTGTGCTCATGCTAACTTAGAAACAGCACTTATTTTGCTTCACGTTTCTTCTTGTCTGAAGCATATAAGTAATTCATAAGACTTTTTGGTTTGTTATGGGCAGGATTGCAGCTCACTTTTGGAATTACTTTTGCTTTTCTTGTTTGCTTACATGTCGTTTAATGTGAGCAAGTTAGCATTCTGTTGCCATCCAGTGGAATAAGTTGTCTTGTTTATATTTGAGTGCTTTAAATAAGGCTTAAATATATAGCATTAACACTCTTCTGTAAGTAGTTGTCCTGGGTTTGAGAAAGCCATTTATTACTTATTTACTTGAGGGATTTCCTCAAACTGCAGTGGTTGGAAACACTATGTTAAATGAGACAATGTACAGAAGAGATCTGCATTTATGGGTGGGGTTCTGGATGCAGTGAAAAAACCCACAGGGCATCAGTTGTGCCCGCTGTGTATGAGAGAAGTTACTTTTAATACATGAACATCTTGGTCTGGGTAGACTGTATTTTTGTGGTCACAGAACATGCCTAGATCTCAGGGGGGAGAACACACTGAGCCATCTGGACGTTTGTCTGTACGGTTATTAAGGCTTAGTCCAGAGCTGCAATATAGGGAAATACTTAAAAGTTAGACAGTTGGTTCACTTGGTGATGGCAGCTCCCGGTGATTCTGACTGCAGGAAAGATCATTGCTCAGGGAATCAAATAGCTCATCAGTCTGCTCACAAGTGGGTGCTTTAAGGAGGTGGAATGATAGTAAATAGCAATTGCAACTTACTGTGGGACTCCAAACCATAAATACAGTGACAAAAAATGTCATCACTCATTGTGTGTGTCACTTTACAATCCAGGACTATAGAATACATTAAATTTCCTTAGTAACTGCTAGAAGTTAGCAAAGCTACAGTTAAGTGAGATAGGTCAGATCTGCAGATCAGTGTTGTTTATTGATGTGGTTGGGTCAGAACCTTTTCCCCTCTTCTCATTTTTCATAGGCTGTTCAATAGCTCTTCCATTTTCTGTTCAGGTAAGGGGCTCTGCAGGATCTGCTCTGTAACTGGGATTTGTAAGTGGAACTGCAGTGCTGATTGTGTGTATGTGTGTATATGTGTATATATATATATTTATTTTTTTTTCCAAATCCATGAATTCCTGTCATGAAAGTAAATGCTTTTAGTCAAACACATTAGTGGAAAAGGGAGCATCAGGAAGTGAGCAAAAAAGCAGAAGGGAATATTTGAAAATAGTTTCTGTGTTTTCTTATGTTTCTTTTTACTCTTAAATAGGTCAGATGGGATTACTCACAGCAGTTGGGTTGACTAATAATGGCAGTCTTAAATTACATGTAACATTGCCATCATATATAATGATGACATTTTTGAGAATGCTCCGTTCTGTTTCTAAATACAGACTGCATTTGTGCAAGTTTATTTCTGTGCACATCTGCAGATCGGAGGCTAAGATACTTGTGATACTTTCTAACTTAGGTGATTTTGAGTGACTGATGCTACTTACAAAGAGAAACCTACATGAATATGTCATGTCCTTGATGCAGAAGCTTAAAGTTGATCCAGAAGCATAAAGTCAGAAGGGGTCTTAAGATTTTTCAGTTGGATTCAGGCTTTCAGGCCAGCATGCAACAGCTTCTTAAAGACACTTAAAATATCTTTTGTAGTAAAGGCTTAAGAGTTGAGTTATTAACCCCACAGGTTTTGAAAAATCATGTAAGGGCTATTCAGATGAGAATTACATACAGTTTCTTTAAAATACATTATAGGATTATTTTTTTAAGTGCTTGATTCAGTTCAGTTGCATGCAGAACTTTGAGTCACTTTCTTCAAAGACCAGGCTACTTCATCCTGTGTGTTTATACTTGAATGTGTGTTCCATGGTGAACAGCAGTTCAAATAAAAGGTAGATCAATAAAAACTACTGTCTTTACAGGAAATACCTATTTGGCATTTGGGAAGAGACAAAGTACTACTTTTGAAAAGTCCTCTGAAGCTCCAGAAAATCAAGTTTGAACCAACATCTGTATAGTGGGGGGTGGAAGGAAAGCTCTTCTTTTTCGTTTTTCTTTTTAGCTGGAAAGGATTTTTCTCAATTGTTTAAAGGTCTTTTAGATAAGCTATGGTAACTTGAAAGGAATAAGTGACCTGTTATTTCTACACAAACAAGTTAGACACTGGTCTAACTTGTTTGCCACACTTATTACTTTACTGTGCTGTTTCTTATAATGCTTAGAGGAATGTAGATTCTATCTGGGAATTTACATTTGTGTGCTCAAATCTATTATGTTATAATGTAGATATAATCTGCAGTGTCACTGCAATTGTTGGTTATCAAGCTGTGATATGTCACTGTCTCCATAAAACATAAACCTATATGGGTTTTTTGTCAGTTGCTCAGTTATTCAATATGCTCTCTCTCAATATATTTTATGTAAGTAAAATTTTGTAACAAAAACATTGAGAGATTAAATTCATATAATAATTCACAATTGTGACTTTTATTGTCTTTGAGATTTATATAAAAAAAAAAAATCTTTCAAAGAATGTTAATGTTACCTTCATAGGTACTGTGCATTAATTCTTAGGCTCTTTCTTCCATTTCAGTCCCAGTTTGTTATTTTTATGCATTTGTCTTCAGGTCAGAAATTGCCTGCTAGTCTTTGTATCTTGCTTGATGCTGCAATTCCCTGTCCAGTGTTTGGGCTGCATCTGAAGTTCAGCATCTCAAATTTGAATTTGGTTTTCTGATATCCCACCTGCAACCCTTTTGGTTTGGAGACGTGTTTCCCATTTAGTATGTGATGTGAGAATTGTAGTAGCACTCTGGATTCTCTGTTCAGCTGTCTCTTCTTTAACTCATAAGTACTTCTTTTTTGTGCAAGTCTCCAGCACAACATAGTGAGCCTAGACTTGAAGAGGGCATGTGCACAAAATACATGTTTTATGTGTTTGCTGAGAATGAACCCAACTTTTTTGCATGATCAGAAAAATTATCATTTTTCAGAGAAAAATATAAAAATAGTAGTTAAACACTGTATCTTATGAATGAATCTGATAAAAAATATATTACTACTTTCCTGCATATTCAGTCTCAGGTATTCCATCTAAAAGATTTAAATGTTGAGGTGTAACACAGGGAGTTAAGAATGCAAAAGATAAACTGAAAATAAGGTTGGTACAAACTCAACTTCTTAGTTAGAATGTAACAGTTTGACTGCATCATTCAGAGACAGATATCCTCGGCATCCAGCACAATGGTGTCCATTCCCTGTCCTATTGCACATTCAGAAGGTGCAGGTGTGGGTAAGGATTGAAGATTAAAGCATACTGAGATACTTTAGTATCTTGTTGCATACTAGCTTGGAGGTAGAGTATAAAAGACGCTTTAATGCTTTAATGCTACATTAATTCCTTATGGACTATTTGCTACTTATTATTACATATAATTACTCCAGGTGGAGGTGTGTGCCAAGGTGTCCAGATATAGAATCATAGAGTCATAGAATAGTTATGTCTTAACTTACATGCCTCTGTACTTCTCTGCTGCCACTATTTGGCATAAATGAATTATAAGAATACCTCATTGGCACAGTATATTCACAGTCATGTGTGTCTCCTTTATGCTGGAGAATGGGTTGGTCACCTGTGCACTCGTCTACCTACCCTTGCTTGTCTGCCTATTTCCTAGTTCTTGGTCTTGAAAGAGGAACAGGAGACACTGCTAAATCTGTACTACTTCTGTAAAAGATTATCAGGCAGGCTGCCTGGGACACTGGTTTATCTCAGCCATGCTTGAATTGTCTTTGGTTGTTGCTGTATGGTTACCTGGTTGATAGTTGGCCTTATCTGAATGCTGATGATTTGTAAATAAAATATGGTGGCATGCTAATAGCTGAAATGTTTGTAGCTAATCAGAGCATTGCTAACTGCAATCAAACTCTGTTTTCTAAACTTGCTAAATCTGAATTTATTGCAGCAATTAAAAGAAAGTTGTGACCTTTCTCACACTAACAGTGGAGTATCTCTGTTCTCTTCCAGTCATTTGTTGCTATTATAAACTCTAAACTCAGTATTAATAATCTTCTGTACTGACACATACTCTGGCTCACGTTCATTCAAACTCTAGTTCAGACTTGCAAATAAAAAGCAAGACTTAGGAGTCTCTCTGGAAATTTCTAAAAGAATATACAATATGGTTCAATCTGTCAGGACACTGAATGATGCTGCTGTTCCTCACTGATAAAGGTGTATGAGTGGTGTGTGGAAATGAAATTTCACTCTTAAAAATGATGATTTAACTGTAAGACCTTCAGCAACTTACAGTGGTGTTTCTGAATGAGTCACTGGTAGTGGCAGTTGTGAAGCCTGGCGTAGCACCACGTACAAACTCTGTTCTGCAATGATAGTGCACTTCCATTTGCTTCAGTAGTGATATTGAAGCAAATAAAAGCACATACAGTCATTTTCTTGACTCTGCTGTGTTGCATGGTACATTACATCCTACTTTTTTTAGTTACAGAATCAAATGACTCATGTCTGAGTTGAAACTGAAATTGCTCATTTCTATAGGCTAAATGACAAACAGATGCAGATTAGGAGGGTACACCTACAATTTGTGCTCTGCAGGTACCAGAATTTCTCTTCAAGGTGGTCAAAATGATGTATATCTATATAAATGCTAAGCAGTTTTTCTGAACTTGTGTTTAACTTTGAAAGCAGCTTTGAAAGTCGCTGAATCTATTTCAGAATAGCAGAAGGTTCTGTTTAAGAGCTTGACTAGGTTTTTTTTCAGCAGAATGTATGCTTAATCAGAGATGTTACCTTGATCTAGAAGCATCTTTTACTCAACTCCCACCAAAATAAGGAACAGGTACCCTATGGGTTTCAGACAGCATAGTAAATAATCAGAATAATTAGTATCTGAAGTCAGTGGTGATTTTTTTTTTTTTTTGTTTGCATGTTTTGTTATACTGTACTACCAGCTAGGAACTTTAAGAAATAGTTCAAGTATGTAGGCTACAAACAATCTAGTTGGATTGTCTCATTTGTCTTGGAAAAAATTATTCTTAACTGCTCTAATGTTAAGGTTTCAGTCAGCAGATAAACATTTGTGTTGTCTTTGGCTTGTCTGTAAAAGCCTTGAATTTTCTTACAGATATATAACTTTGGTTACACTTGAATTCTTCTGACTCATTTTATGAAGAAATTGCTGGTTTGATTTCAAGATACAAAATATGTGGTTCATTTATTTAACAAAAATAGGTGTACCTCTTGAGGATGCTTTTGAGGAATGGAAAATTTTTAATTATAGGTGCCTATTTTTAGTGGTCTTTTCCAACTTAAAGGATTCTATGATTCTATGATTTTGTGCTTTAAAAATACTCCCATTTAAGTGAGCGAATTTGCTAGTCTGGTGGTATGTAGGAAAAAGTGACTGAAGCATAATCATTAAACTTACAGAATTTTCTTGAGAATGTGTTCCAAAGAATCCTTGTGATTACTCCATACCGAGGTAAAGAAATCATGGCAGTCCTTGGGTAATGATTAGACTTTTTGCCTCATCTTGTTTTCTTTGGTTTGGTTTATGTCATTTTGTTGTGGTGTTGTGTGGGGTTTTTGTTCTGTTTTCATTTTACTACTTTGCTTTCTCCCAGCAAGACCCTATTTTTAGTTGTTTCTTTTAATTTTTGGAGGTTCAGTCACTTACAGGAGATCCAAAGCAGCTTTTTAGATAGCTCTGTTTATTACTTTTTTTGGATCAGGTAGACCCTGATCTTCCAAGTAGACCCTGATCTTCCAAGTACATGTGTGGTGTATTTTTACGTGCAGGTATAGTCTCAGTTCAGTTAAAATGTGTCTGTAGAATGAGGGTCTGCAGTTTTCTATGAACACTGTTTCTGATATGCTCTTTTTGAGGATTAAGATCATCATTATGGACCTTGATGACAATAGCTAAACTTTCGTGTGACATGTATGTGTGAGTAGGGAAGCTTCAGGTCTTGAGATAAGATCAGGACTCCCTCTAAGCTGCTTCTTTTAACCAGCCACTTCAGTATCAGTAATAAACTCCTTCATTTTTCTTGGCTCAATTTGATGATAAGAAGTTATGGTTTTTCTTTCTTCCTCCCCTCCCCTTGAGGAAATAGCTAAGCCAAATTTTCTAATAACTGAAATAGTTGGCTTTTAAAAATTAGTTTGAAATACCTACAGGAACATTATTTGGCTGACTACAAGGCAGCTCCGAAAATGTTTAGTACTTTTGAAAGTCAGATTAAAGGTTTGTTTCATTTAAATTGTATAGGTGGATAAGATTAAATAAAGTGCCCTACTTGCACATAGCAATCTATGTTAAATGGTTTTTTGATTGTCTTCATGCATATCTAAAATACACCTCCAATTTCTTACCAGGATCTCAGCTTATTCAGCTTTTACCTTAATGGTTCATTAGCCTCCCAGGCTTTTTTTTAGAGTTGGAGTCAATTTTCCATCTTTGCTGTTTTACATGAAATCACTTGTATTTCCTAAACGTAGTAAGGGGAGAGAACAAGCGAGAATCATAGAAAAAGGGGTTATTCAGTGTGGATACATCATTTCTGCTTCACAGCATACTTCTAGTATTAAAAATTTTTTTGCCTCTGGCTGCAACTCTGCTGAATTTATTAAGTATTCCCAATTCTTAGAGAATGATTTAAATGTATGCTGCTGATATAACTTCTTTTTGGTGCTCATTATATTGAGATCAGTAGGACTTTATATGTGTATAGTTGTAAGGGTTTAAACCTTCGCCTTGCTGGAGCATGTTGCATTGTTCCACTCTAAATCTCTTTGAAAACCTAATAGTTACCGATTCAAATGCTTCCACTGAATGAAATATCTGTAGAACATACGGTATTAGAACATGTGTTGTTTTGGCTCTCTCTGCAGATGCAGATGATTTGAATTTCTTTTCACTGTCTGTGTAACTGGACAAAGACTTCTGGGGTAACCCTCCACCCTAAGTAAATTCAAGAGACAAGTTGCAGCCCGCTGAGCTGAGCTGTTCTCCTGGGTTCCAAATGGATCAAGTTCTGCCTTTTCTTCAGTGATCACATAATCTGTTCTCAATTAATGGTCAAGTTCTTCTGTGAGGTATTTGCTGTTTTTCCGTCACAGAAATCTCTGTTTCACTGATGTATACTGTTTCTTAGCACAAAAATGCAGCAGAGCTTTAGTGGGTTCACCCTTGCCAGCACCTAAGTACCCACACAACAGCTTGTTCTCTTTGCAGCAGGATGAAGGAAGAGAGTAGGAAGAGCAGAAACAAGGAAAACTGGGAGGTAAAAAGAGAGTTTAGTAAAAGAATGACTGAAGAAAAAACAAAATCTAAGAAGCGATGTGGGACATTCCACCAGCAGATCTATGCCCAGCCAGGGAATACCCCTTTGCTCAGTCCAGGTCTGCTGTCTGGGCTGGGTCCCCTCCCAGTCTCTTGCTGGAGGAGCAGTGTGAAAAACGGAGAAGGCTGTGATTGTGTGTTCAGTGATAGCACTGTGTTATCCACAGATCCAAAACAGAGCAGCATATGGGTGGCCATGAAGGAAGTGAACTCCATCCCAGCCAGGCACAGTGCAACAGCTCCAGAAATGATTTTAAAGGGATTCAGTGCTTTTTCTGGGTGTGTAATTTGCTCTTCGAGTGTATGGTTTCACCAGTATGATGTTAATGAGTTTGTTAACGTTGTCAAATTTTGAAAAAAGGCTCTTGCTGGATGCAGGAAACATAGTATCCACTGATGTTAGTGAGCACAGCAAAGCAATACACAGCAAGATGACTTTTTTCAAAAATGGCTATTTCAGTTGGTGAGTTTCCCAGTAACACACAATGATACATTCCTTAAAACTAATTTAAATGTACTAGGATACAGCTGACCTCTTTTAATAACCACTTCCATAAAATCTGTTATTAACCCTGCTTTGGAGTGTTTTAATATCTCTTGTACAATTACACCGCAGTGCAATTTAATGAAGAGCATGGTTTGTTTCTCCCGATACATAATCTTTGTAACGCTTTCTGGGCAACTATATTTGCAGACTTACAAGTCACTCCAGGCTATAGGTCTCATGCTGTTCTGCAGTACCCACTGAACTGTACTCTTGAGAGATATAGGACATTATGTATGTCCTGTTGATAGCAGGATCTGGGCCCTTAAGTATAATTTTCGGTGTGGAAAACAAGACCAAAAGCTAGTTTCGCAATAGTACAGATTACAGGAGATGAAGGTGGTAAATTGTTTTGAAGGGTCATGACCTGTTCTGTGTGTTTCATGATATGCAGTGTTTTCCTGGCAAAACCTTCCATGGCAGCACAAAATAGTTTACTTGTAGCTTTTCATACCATGAAATGCTGGCAGCTGAGATTTGGATTAATTTTTTTCTTGAAGCTTGAGGTTTTGCCAGAAGGATATTTCTGCTGTGCTGAAGTCTGTGTAAGTAATTGTAGCCCACAGTATTTCATTGTTTGTCTCAGACATGTAAAAAGCTCTGTTCAATTTGCAATCATCCTGGTGTTAATTTCTGTATATATTTTCTAAAGGTGTTTCCCTTACAATTACTGTTCTTATTCATCAGTGATAACATAAGAATGCAACAGATTTCATTCCACATTAGAATAACACATAATGGAAGCCAGATATTTGTCTTCCAAAAATGCAATGGTGAGCATACCTCCCTCAAAGTTTAAGACAATTGTAATGGTATCAATTATGCACAGCAGTCATCATTTTGAGAAGCCAAGAGTTTCCTTAGTGCACAAGCCTTTGGTGTGGGCAAAGGAGTTGGGATGATTTCTGATGTTTTATAGGTGCTCGATACCTTGTTTTCTTTTTCCTGTTCATATGCTGTTAAGAGAGCACTCACAAAACCAAATTTAAGTGATGGGAAACCAGTTCTTTTATTTTTGAGAGTTTAATCTGTATATGTTTGAATTCCTGTTGCTTTCAGAGGTCAATTTTCAAAGCTGTGTCATAAAGATGAAGAGGATGACAATTGTTAGGGTAAACACAAGACTGTTGCTGTTGGAATGAAACAATCATCTTTATGAAAAGTTCATCTACAATAGAAAATTGAGATGAATGAGCACAAAATCCTTTGTGTTAATGAATTAACTTTCTAGTCTGTACATATTAGTCAGCTTTTCCTAACAGTTAAATAGTTTTTAATCTGGAAAGACAGATATGATAGCTCTGGGAGGCATTTAGAGAGGAAATCTGAAGTATGTGAAAGATTTAAGTTTCATAATTTGGTTTGATTTTTTTTTTCGTAGTTAACAAGAAATAGATGTACTCTGCCTGTTCTGTTTCCTTCACAAATATAAGGAAGTATCCAAATTTTGAAAAGGCAAAATATAGGAAGGACTGAAACAGTAGCAGTGACTTGCAGAGGTTTTCACAGTGATGTTTTTTTGTGAAGTGGTAGTGAAATGGTAAATATTTAAGTTATAAAATGGTTCAGAGCCTGTATTTGAACTACTGAACAGTTTTCAAAGAATGTAACACAATGGAGTAATGGGTACACTGTGACTTCAGTCTTTTGTGTTGATAAATGGCCAGTCCCCATTCTATAACATTTTTGGATGTATTTGCAAAGTAGCTTTAGCAGTCCATACTCAAGAGTGATATCTTTTTCTTTTTTTTTTTTTTTTAATAAAAACCAAACTGAAAACAAAAAAATTTGATAAAATAATAAACTAAAAGACCTATCCCCCCCAAAAACCTAAAATCCCACCTCTCAAGAGAAAATGAAAGCAAACAAAAAAAACCTTTCTCATTTGCTACAGTTGCATATATATTCTAATTTTCTTTTGACATCACAGTCACCTTCACTTTGTGTTTAATTCACCTTTAATGTTTCTCATTGTCTGGAAAGTGTGCTAGGAACATGTAACTTTTAAAAATGTTCCCTTTTGAAAACACTTTCAAGCAGCTTAAAAGATGAGAGCCCAGCAATGGATATTGTTGAGAGGTAAGATGCGTAAGACATTGAGCAGTAATATTAGTACACTGGAAACCTTGCCTGGTAAGAGGGGGATGTTTTATTTCTCAGTGTTTTGTTCTGGGAGTAGTATGGTTGGTGCAGCTTGAAAGTGGTCAGAGAAGGTGACTCTCTGATTGTTTATGTGTACTCTGTATCCTAGTAGGCAGCATGGGGTAAGTGCATGGGCTTTTGTGAATGTTTTCTTTCGAGAATGCACCCAGCAGGAGACTGAAGGTGACATCGCCTGATAGCAGAGAAGTGACCTCTGCTCTGTAATGAGCAGAAAGGAAACATAGGGTGAGAATGAGCCGAAAACAGTCTGTTTTCATTGTTACTTGGAGTCAGAACACAGAACACGTAGAAAATATTTTTGCTTTAAGTAAGATAATTCTGTAGCAAATTTGATGCTTTCCAAGTAAGTGATATAAGGGTTAAGCATTAAGGATATAATGCTGCATGGAAAATTCCATTGGAATCCTTTTGGATGAAGGTAGTTGACAAGAAATTGAGAGAGACTCAATATGTTAGGTGTGAGAGTAACTGTTGATACTGTTGTATTGTTACAAAGAAACTACCCTGGCTGGGGTTATCAATTATCTAGAATTGTAGGAGGATGTTTTCAATTGTTTTTATTTAGATTTCCAGTATACATCCTCAATTCCTGCCTGAATTGTTACACAGAATTACACAGAAGTGATGTTCCTCAATGGGATGAATTAGATGGGTATGTGTGTGTAGCTTGGAGGTCAGCAGATCTGATCCTCTCAGGGTATGGACAACAAAGTCACTAATGGTCTCCACTAAGTTAGGACACAGTTAAAGACCTGGATGGTCACCTTATAGCTGAATCAATTTTCCTCCATTTCTTCTGGGGTTTGGATTTTGGAAATACTTGTGCAATAGACTAAGGGGGTCGATTTCTTGCAGAACTTGCAAAGTCGTAGAGGTTTGTGAAGGAAGATGGAGGGACCATGAAATGATCCAGGAGGACACAAAACACTTGCAGTGCAGCCAAGAAGTTTTTTATAAATTGCAGAACTAATCAGGATAGTATGAATCTTCAACCAGGAAAAGAGACACTCTTGTCGTGGTTTAAGCCTAGTCAGCCATGCAGCTGCTTGCTCACTCCCCCTCCTTCCTTCCCCCCCACTCCCTGAGGGATGGGGAGGAAAATCGAAAGAATGTAACTCCCACGGGTGGAGATAAGAGCAGTCCAGTAACTAAGGTATAACACAAACCACTACTGCTGCCACCAATAATAATAATGATAAGGGAAATAACAAGGGAAGCGAATACAACCGCTCACCACCCACTGACCGATACCCAACCCGACCGAGCAGTGATCTAGCCCTTCCAGGTAACTGCCCCCAGTTTATATACTGGGCATGACGTGCTGTGGTATGGAATACTTCTTTGGCTAGTTTGGATCAGGTGTCCTGTCTCTGCTTCCTCGTGGCTTCCCCTCCTCCCTGGCAGAGCATGAGACTCAGAAAGTCCTTGGTCAGAGTAAACACTACTGAGCAAGAATTAAAAACATCAGTGTTATCAGCACTGCTCCCAGGCCGAAAGTCAAAACCACAGCACTGCACCAGCTACTGAGAAGGAGAAAAATGACTGCTACTGCTGAACCCAGGACAACTGTAAACAGGAGCATCTGTGTGTAGGTGGGATGATCTGCATGCCCCAACAGTGCTCAAGCCTAAGGACAAGTAATGGTTAAAATTGTAAAGAAAACTGAGGCCAATGTGGATCTTCAGCACATTGTCCAGATTTCAATATTTCTGAAAGCAGTTTAAGAACAGAGTGAGTGCTTTTGGAAAGCCTGCAGATTGTTTGCAGTAGCTACTGCGTGTCTTCCTTGCTGATGCAGTGTAATGCCGGGGTGGCTTTGCGGCTTTTGGACTGCTGGAGGGAAGGGCAATATAAACCTGTGGCTGCCTGCACCTATTCTAACAGTAGATTTGCTACTCTTACTTACCCTGACCCTATCCCAAGGCTTCCTTCAGGTTTGTGGAAGGGTTCCTTCCCAGTGGTATGTGGCAGACTTTCTGAAATAATGGCATCACACCCAGTATGATTTTAAAAATGGATTACAGATTTTTGACTTGGCTTCTCTTCTCCTGCTGCCTTGTTCAGTGCAGTCTGTGTCCTGTCATTTAAAAGGCCTCATGAGTAGTTTGAAAGGTAATAAACCTTCAAGTTTATTTTAGTTTCACAAAGTGATTTCTTGAAAGGACTTATTTGCATAAGGTTGCATTTGGTTGTTTTAAGATAAAACCACAGTGAAACAGGAAATATAACTATCCTAGAAAAACAGAGTAAGGGGCTTTTGAGTTGGGAGCATAGCTATTTGCAGGAATTCCTTGCTGGGATGCAACATCAAAATTACTTGAGCTTGTGAGAGTTAGTAGACTTTCTCATCTCAAAGGTGGATTTGCAGTGTAAATGTACGAAGTACAGATGAATGGCAGTAGATCTAAACAAGGACACCCAGCCTGTGCCTGCCATACTGTGTTCTTTCGTGCAGGTATCCAAAAATATGAAAGTACTTATGAGAGCACGAGCGAAAAACCTAATAAAGCCTGCGAACCATGCAAAATCTTGAGGGGTGGGGGAAGCTGGCTCTCTTTCTCAGTAGATCTAAACTGCTGTAGAAAATTGAACCATAATTTTAAATAGTGAAGAAACCTTTCCTGCGTGGAATGGTTCGTTCAGTGTGCCTTGCAGTACCTTATATTTGAGTTACCTCTGGGTCCTCCTGGAGTTAATGAGTAATAATAATTAACGAGAGTAAGACTTTACCTCTGTTTTTCTTAGAGGGTAGATAAATCCCAGGCATTCAGTGATACCACAGACCAAAATTAGCATTTTGATGATGAGGAAATGTGGGAGCTGTAGGCTTTGGGATCTTGACAGCATTGTAGCTAAAGTTATGTGTAAATTGCCCAGTAAACTGGGGGGTGTTGAGCATAAATTGATAGAATTATTAAGGCAATGGAACTTAAATAGTACAGAACTGGTTTGTGATAGTGAGCAGCTAAGTGTAAGTTGTACTATTTCTGGAACATAGGTACTTGCACAGGTTTTGAAGGCAGATTACTTAGTCTGCTCTGAAAGAGCTCCAAGAGCCTACAAATATGCAAGTTTTTTTATTATATGATCAGCAATAAGGAAGATATATATAATCATAAATTTGGAGGGTATACTGTTTGCACTGTGTGGTATTCATAGTAAGGAATAGATTAAACTTTGGGAAAAATACACAAACATCCTGTTTTACAGTCACTTGTGTCATCACACTTCTTATCCTGATTTTTGTTATTTAATAGACTTCAGGCTCTAACTTGGTTTGAAAACACAGCCTGTACTAACACAGGGAGTCTGAAAGTCAGTGGAAGTTGAATGTGCAGGGCAACCAAGCTGTCATGTTCACTTGATATTAAGTCCATCTTCTTTTATGCCTGTTGATATTTATTGTTTGTGCTGAATGTTATGGATATTTATGTGTATTTCAAAGGGAGTGTATATATTTATAGGCATATTAATGCTCTTCTATGTAGGCTAAGAAGGACAGAGATTGGAAAAGTGAACAGACTTTCTGCATTACAACATGGTGCTAATTAAAGCCATTTCTCTGCCTAGGGAAAGATTTTTGCTGGTAGTAATGCTATAGTAATATTTTGTCAGTTTTTAGCATGTCACAGTAAGTCTTATAGGAATGCCTGACTGGAAGATGACAGCTGAAGAAGGGAGGGGGGGGAAGTCAAATAACTTGGTTCATCTAAATAACTGTCTGAAATAGCATTAAATTTGTAATAATATATGATATCAGGAATACAAATATCTGACTGAAAATTATCTTTTGCTTGGATGAGGGGAAAAAGTCCACCCATTCTGCTTTCAGGTGGCATAAAACCGCTTATCTAGGCAGGACAGTGCAGTCGAATTGCTATTTTGGTCCCTTCAGAAACAGAGTGAAATAGAGTACCAAGGAGATTATGCTGTTAATCACTAAAACCCCTTGCACAGCACTAAATAAGCCATGTTAATGTAACTTCAAGGATACCTGATGTCTGGAAAGCTGTCTAGAAATCTTCTGCATTCCCTTATAAATCACTGTGATAGAAAGTAATAAATAAATAATAGTCAAGTGACCTTTGGTTTTGGAAACACAGGCTTCATCCTGCAATTTGAAAACCCTTTTGCTGTATTTAATAATACTTGTCTCAAGTCTGCTATGCTCCTATTGTAACTTGGTAGACATTTCACATTTGTGTTACTAATTTTAGCAGTTTCTACTCATCTCACTCTGGCTTTCAGGGGCCAGCAGGATCATTCTGCTGGTGTGTTAGGGTTCTGCTTGCTTGTATTTACAAGGGAAGGCCATCAGCCCTTAAGCTGCTAGTTTTGCCAGATTGTGAAGTGCTTCCCATCTGATAGAAGAGTCGTGGGAGCTTACCTGTGGCTCAATATGTGGGTATAAAGAACCACAGTTACACAGGCAACTATTCTATCAAGTGAGACAATAAATAAGGCATTGAAGCCTACTGAACTTTGCCATATGACCATTTTAAAGACTTGTATTTAAAGACTTGTATATAAAGGTTTGTGATTGTTGCTGGCTGTGTTAAGTTCTCTTAATTCATCTGTGATGTACGACAAATGTCGTAGTCATGCAATATGTGATGGAGGACATGTGGGATGAACTGTATTCCACCCTCACAATTTCCAAGTTTGTGACCAAAAACCAGGAAGGAGTTGTATTTTGCAATTTATGAGATAGTCAGAGTTCATTAAATGTTAATTCATTGGATTTAAAAGAAATTACTTCTTTTTAAGGTAATAGAAGTTTATCTGCCTTTTGAAAAGGAGTGGGGAGGAAAAGACATAACATACCAGTCACATTCTTACCTGTAATGAATATTTGTCATAAACTAAAACTTCAGTCTACTTTATGATGCTATTATGATTACAGAATTATTTGAGTCGCCTTGTTGTAAAGCTTTTCTGCATGATTTAGTTTATCAAATTGTGTAGATCTTGCTTTCACTTTTTAAAACTTGCTTTGCCATCAGAGAAAATTCTTGTTAGTGAACAGTTGGTGCCACTCAATACCACAGTATTTCTGCCCAGGTAACCTTTGGGCCGCTGTTCAAATTAACATTTAAATGCTGCCTGAGGTTTAGTGTACAAATGATCCCTTGCACTTCTGTATTAGCATGGCATTTTCATATCTTTTATCTTTGTTCATGGTTAACTAAATTCTCATTTGAGATCTGTAAGCATTCAGCTGAAATCGATAATGTCTTTGGGTGAGATTTTATTTTACTTGAGTGTTCAGTTGAAAAGATAATCAATGCTTCTGTATTTTTACTGGACAAGGAATATAACTATTTACGTCATTGAGTATTTTTCATTTTATCTTCCTTTGCTTATAGAATAATGAATTCATCATGTATATCAGACAAGTATGTTATTTCATACTGCACAATCAATATTAATTTAAAAATGTTTCTTTTCCTGCAACTGCAGAGAGATCAATTCCTATATGGCAGCCTGGTTTTGACTGTTCATATGTCTTTGTTACTGTATTTGAGAACTCAGATGCTATCACACAGCCTAAATAAGAACCCTTCTCATTTGAAGTGATTTCCTTAAACTATATGAGACTTTGAAAAAAATTAAGAACTTGTTCCATATAGCATTTATGCATTGAAGTGCATGAGAAGTCATTTCAGAAGTCAGACTATCATCAACTAACGAAGTAAAAGCAGCTGATTCTGCAGGTCAGCAGCATGGGTCAATTCATCAGTGAAAACTTGTTGGGAATTCCTTTTATTAATAATGCATCTTTTAAGTCGATTGGTTTTGCACAGCAAGAGCTGTTTAATCAATTTTGCATGCAAAAACAGAGCTGGTAATTGGAAGATCTTGAACTGCCATTCTTCTGAGTGTTCATTGTGTGATTTCAGCACCATCAGGAACATGAGAATTAACTTCCATCAGTTGGATAAGATTATTTCATTTATTTCTTCTTAGAGATGCAGTATTTTTCTTCTTTTTTTGATAATGATTACTATTAAGAAGAAAGGCTAAGAAAAAAGCTGTGCCTGTTTTGAGGGTTTGCTGCTGCCACTGAGAGAATCTCTTTAGTAATCATGACTTTGGATTAAGGTGGTATTTACAGTTCTAACCGTGGCATGCTCCTCAGGATATGAGGTTTTTATACAGCTTGTAAAAACTTAAAATTTTATGAAAAGTGTAGTATCTGGGGAATTACCTCTGCATAGTGTGCATGTTAAACCAGAAACCACGCAACACACTGTGTTTTGCACCTGGAACTCTACGACTCTTGTTTATCTTTGCTACTTCCTGTCTTTTGCTCTTTGCCGAAATATGCAGGACTGGAAGGAACTTGCTGGAGTAGGAGCATGCATGCACTTTATCAGCCACCTACCTGAGATAATGTCTTTGAGAGGGATTTTCCATGTCATCAGTTTTGAAGTTAGCTAGTTGTGTTTATACAATGGGTAGCTTTTTCTGAGCTCCAGAGTGGTCACTGAATACATTATGGAACCTCTGGAAATAACAGGGAGAATGAAAGGCCGTACCATAGCGTCTGCTCATCAGACACAGCATTGTGTCTGTGGGAGGAGCATTTCTGTTTGTGTGGTGGTCACAGACTGCTTTATTTTCTTGAATTTTATTATGCTTATCCTTTGCATTAGAAATACCAAGACTTTGGGTTTATCTTAGTTTATCTTTGCTGTATCCTTTCAACTCACAACTGTTTTTTTTGCCTCTGAGATCTCCCGACTGTTGCTCTGCCAGAACTTAAAAGAAACATAATTAGATTTCAAATTGCCACATTTTCACATTTTGTTTATGGCTTTATACAGATGATTCTGTATATTGGGAGGTGAGAACTGTTACTGTTTGCAAGTCACTGT
Source organism: Psittacula echo (assembly GCF_963264785.1). NCBI lineage: Eukaryota > Metazoa > Chordata > Aves > Psittaciformes > Psittacidae > Psittacula > Psittacula echo. The sequence continues at coordinate 12,706,267 of NC_137739.1, forward strand.
TAGCAAATTCAATAATAGATTAGAATGTATCTGTATGTAGATTGAAATTTTTTTGATGTGTTTACTGACTGGCCTATTGTACTGCCTCTAATGCTTTGAGGACAACTTATTATTATTCCGTATGAAAGTATTTTAAAAATGTGGTTTCTGCAAGGATGTTCATTACCTTGATTAGGCTGAATAGCCCCTGATGTTGAATCTGTACAGAGAGCTTACTAATTTGACTCAAGGAAATTTCATTAAATTGAACGTCTATCTGAAAATGGTATCTCTGAATTAAGTGTAATCTATCTTTTACTGTAATGTTAAAACATTTCTATGGTTACGTTTTGCTTTGAGCCGCGATCTGGAAAAGCTAATTGCTGACTGTGAAATTTTATACATGTAATGGTTAATTTAATATTTTCATCTATTTTTTCATGAATTAAACTGTCAAAGGGTAACACTTTATATGAATGCAACATACATTAAGGGAAGATATTTTATAATCACTTGGTAGAATAACCGTGGCAAAGTTACCATACTTACATGCATGTCTTGGGAGACTGCAATGGCTGGAAAGCCTTAAGCTGCCCAACCAGCTGTTTAGGAGGGACAGGTTAAGGACATGTCCCTCTGCCTCCGTCCCCTAGTAAGGACATCTCATGGAAGTCATAAATGCATTGATTTCCACAAATGGATTTGGAGCACTCAGTTAATGTATCTTTTATGTTTTCTTTGCAAATATTGGGGCCGGGGAAAAAAAAATAAATTATAAATCCTTCTCCTCTCACTATGAAAATGCAAATAGCTCCAGGATTGTATGTCCTAGTGTTCTGAGCAACACTATTCTAACAAGGCAAAACAGACCCCTGAAACACCACAATTAATAAAACCAATGTAGACAACACAATTTGAGACCATCAGCACTCAGTAATCTGAATGGGCTAGTTGGCAGCTTGAAAATCCAGTTGCTTTGCAGTGTCATGAGATAGGTATATCTTTGCAAGTGATGTGCTAGGGACATTGGCAAGGTTCACGGATGTGATTTCTCTTCCTGCCTGTCCCTTTCCCCTGCCTCCTTTAGTGACTAGTTTACCTCCTTCATTCCTCTCCTTCTGTTATCTTTCCTTGAGCCATTCCCTTCCTTGTAGATACTGTATTTTTTAACCTTAGTCTCAAGTTGTATTTAATTTTCAAAACTGCTGCTTTTGTTTCAGAGTTTGTGTGGTGAAATTTTTTTCATGTGTACTAGTGAGTTTAAAAATGCCGATTAACTATGAGCAAATCTGGCCCAGTCCATGTGCTATATGAAAACTTAATTCTCTAAATCCTATATATGCAGAAAAATAAACCAGTTCACTCAGTAATGATGCTAGATGTGAAATGGAAATCCTTGTGGAATTCTGGGATATCATTCTATAATGAGCACATAATAAAAGCAGTATAGGATTGATACTAGATTTTCACTTTAGATCTCTTAAAGAGTAGCCTTAGTTAGGGGCATTGCCCAAGATGCATCAAACTAGCAGTAAGATCACGATCAAAACATACTGTTAATAATAAACTGTAAACTTCCCCCAACCCTGAAACCTTCCCCTCTGCTCCCAAAACCCAACCAAAGTACTCAACCCTGAAAAAAACCCCTAAACCACGATGAAAACAAACATTCCAAGCTTCTGATTAACAACTGGAAATGATAGATTAATCTTATAATGAAGCTCTGTCTTTAACTTAGCCTGTTGTCAGCAGTACACATTAATTTGTTTCCATGGTTCTGCAGAGAAGTTGCATGTCTTGCTAAACAGCCTGCTCTCATGCAGAAACTCAGGTCTGGTTTCTGCTGAGTAAGTCTGTGCAGTCGTTGAAGATGCTCAGGAAGATTAAAATGAAATATTTGTTAATAAAACAAGTGGATTCTATGTAAGTAGGACTGGTTAGATAAGTACTATGTAAGTAGAATATCTTGATGATAAAATCTAGTTTTATAAATTAACTTAGCTTCATTAAAATTATTTTCAGTGATGAATGGTAAATTCATCTTTCATATATCATGTGTATATCCTTTCCCCAAAACATTCCTTTTTGTTTTCCACTGAAATAGTTACTACCTTCTTCCAGTCCTGCTGTTCTGTCATGGAAGCAATTTGTTATGTTGATAAAGAAAATTAGATGTGTCCGGTTTTTAAAAATATTCTTCTGAATAGGAGAAAAGGACCATCTTTCCAGTAATTTGTAACTAACCAGTAATTCAAATTTTATGAACAGGGAAAATTTATCTAGAGAATGTTGTTATTTAATTGTGCAATAGCAGTTTCAGTGTTCTATAGCATCAAATAATTCTCATTGTAAACTATCTATGAAGTCTCTGATAATGTGCACCTAAATAGAAAGGTAACTGGCATTTGTTGTGGAAGAGAAACTAAAAAGAAGGGTTTGGGTTTTTTTTCCTGTTTCTAATTATTTTCCCATATCTGAGCTATGAAAACTCTGTACCCCTCAATGCTTTCAGTATATGAAGACCAAAGAAGGGGATAGAGTCTCATGTCAAATGGAAGGTGAGGTATTGCATATCTAATATGCCTGTAAATGTGTGCATTTATGTGGGTGCAGCTTACTACAACACTTGTAACAGTACTTGTTGTTTTCAAGGTTAAATATGTCTCTCTTCATCAGTGTAGGCATTCCTTACGTATTTAACCTGCAGACATTTCTGGCAGGAAAAAGAGGAGATCAGGAATGGGATTACTCTTTTCTTATTCATGAAATACACAGCCTGGGAGACAGAATAGGGAATGCTGAATTTAGTCTGTTGTTTTGGAGAGTTTGTGATTTTTCTCTAGTAGAGACCTACTAGAGAAAAATCACAAACTCTCCAAAACAACAGTAGGTCTCTACTAGAGAAACCATTGAACTCACTTTCCTTCCTTTTTCATTAGTTGGTGCTGTCTGTTAACACTGTCCTATAAAACTGTATTTTTGTTGATCTCTTTTTCCCCACTCTTCATACAAGCCAAGATTTTTATTTTGAGGGAAATGATAATATTTTTTTAATTGTTACTCAGTTTTGGTAAGTGGCAACAATAAAAAAAAAAAAGTTTTTTCTCTGCCTTGTGTAAATCAGACTTTGAAACTAAGTTGTCCCTTGATTTGAGTGCTTAAAGTGGTGATCAAACAAGAATATTGTGTGATTTCAAAAACTAGGAAAGGCTTCCATCCACAGAAATCCAAGTGGTGATAAGGTCCTGCTTCCTGCTTGCATAGCTAGGTATCTAAATGCATGCTGACCTTGCTGTGAACCTTGAGAGATGAGAAGAACTGGTTTTGAAAGTGCTCAAGACTTTTCTTTCAATAATTTTAGCATTGTGAGTCTCTATTAAAGAATCCAACCATGTAGTACTTTTTAATTATTAATTTAATTACACGTGCATAATTGCAAATTAACAAACAGATTCTGTTCAAGATAATGGAAGGCTTCCCTTTTTCAGTAGCATATTCATTTTATATTAGCATTTGTACTTTTACCCACTGTTAAAGTGTTTTCTCTGTAGTTTAGCACAATAAGAACATAGACTTGCAAATGTCATCTCAAGGGGCAGTTCAAACAGTCTAAAAACATCTATAAACATCTTCTAAACCTGCCAATATGGATCATTCTATAGTCTCTTAAAGCTTGTCAAAATATTCCCTATGAACAATCTTATTAGAGTGTAAAATTTGTCTTATCAGTGTCCTGAACTATCAAACAATAGCTCCAAAAGGACTGAATATATCAAGAAAACTTATGTTGAAAGGAATGTTATTTATTTTGATGAGCCACAAAACTGGTGATACATGAAAAACCCCAATCAAATAAAAACTGTATAGGAAGAAATTTTTTCCTCTATCGTAACAGCAGAATATATTCTTCCATGTAAAAAAGGGGAGAAGAGAAAGAGAAAATTACTATAAATACAAAATAAATCATAGTGCATTTGTGCTGCCAATCTTTCAACTGGTATTAAAGTCCTGCAATGAGTATGGTTTGGGTATTGTGAAAACAAACTGGATTTATTTTATTGAACTTTCTAAAGAAATGTGGAAAACCAGATAGTATTTTAGGTTTTTAGAATAATCATTCTTAATCATTTGCTTAACAAAACAATTTATTAAGCAATGAAGGACAACGAACCATGAAGTTTTAATTTGCCTTTTTTAATTGAGTTGTTAATTAGCACCCCTCCACAGTTGGTAACTCCCCACTTGCTTTTTGTTGCTTCTGTATCCAAGACACTTTAAGGAACCTAATCTATCTTGATTATTCTGAAAAGACATTTCCATGAATCAAATCTATAGGCGATTATGTTCTAGCTGTGCTGGGGCTTCTGTGAGTGCATATTAATTATGTCAGTGGTTAATGATCAGGCAAGAAATATGTGAATGCCAGCAAAGATTGTTTAGCAGACATAAAAGAAATATCCTGTGTTCACTGAGATTTTAACTCCTGCCACTGCAATCAGGCTAGAAACTTATGGTTACATTATCCTATAAGAGCACTGTTTGGCATTTTTCATATATAAGTGCTGCTGACATCTTGTTATCCATAATAATAAATATCAAAACATTTCATCTAGCTGCAAACATTGCTCATAAATTTTATTTTACTACTATCTTAAATTGAGTGAAATTTACTCATAACAAAGAATTTAAGCTAAGAGCTCTCAATTCCTGCTCTTGTGAGCTTCATGGAGCTAAAAGACCAGTCTAGTGGATCATGCAAACTGATTGAATGGAAATGCCAAAGCAAGGGTTAAATATACTTGAATTGTCTGTAAAATGTGTAAAGCCTGGAAATGGTTGCAGTATTTATCTTCACTGCTGGGATGCAGGACTAAGCCCTCAAAGAGAGCTTATCCACTAAGAAACAAATTTGGATTTCCACTTACTGTGTATATTCTGAGTTTCTTTGCTTAGCATAGGCTCTGCCTTTTCTGTCTTGCATCATAGGTCTGCCTGTGGTTGATGTAGCAGGATGGATGATTATGCTCTCCTAATATACTTATTTAAAATGGTACATGATAATTTAATAGAAAAGTATTCAGCAGCAATTTGCAGCATCTGAAATTCACTTAAATGCATTTTGGTCTATTCAGAATAACCCTGTTTAAACAACAACAAAAAAAGCAACAAAAGCAGATCTATGGATTGTAGCATTATCATGAATTGGTGAAATTTATGTAGTTGCGGGTATATAGTGTAGGGAAGCAACAGCTGGTGAATGCTGACTAAATTAAACATCTGAGCTAGGCTTTTTATGCACAAATATTTTTCTCCACCCAAAGCCAGTTCTTAATGGGACAGAGAGATAGGATAAGAGAAGTTGTAGGAAGGAATTATGTGCAGTTACTCAGCCTCTGAACACCTTTCACCCCTATCCAAACACACTGCAAGGCAGCAGCAGATGACAAATTTACATCATCAGGTTATGGTGCCTAAGGAACATATGCCAAACATGAATTGATAAGACAGGCTGGTGAATTATGGCAGCCAGATTGATTTATATGCCACATACCAATTTTTAATTAGAGGAATGTCTTCCTATCACTTAGGTGTCAGTCACTTTAGATGGACCTAGTGCAGGAGGATGTAGAGTTTGAACTTTAAAATTACATAGCTTGTAATTCTGTAGGGATTCTTGGTTCCCATACATACATATGTACATACATGTGGTGAAGATGCTTGGATGCTGTGTAAATACATTGGCTTCTGTCGCGGCATGGACTCAGAGATCAATGTGATCAGACAAAGGCCATTTATTATAGAAAACTAACTCTTTATATACTATCTCTTAAAGTTGTTCACACTAACTTGGCACATTGTGATTGGATACATATCTTTAAGGCCCTTAACAACTAACATATAATTGGTTAAGCACGGGTGTGAGAACCTGACCTTCAAAGTTTTCCAACAGTCCTCAATTTAGCAACTCAGTAAATTCTAGCTCCTTCTTATCTTGCTGGGATTCTTACTCCCAGTGCCTCACTCACATCCTCTTCCACCTTTAGTTGTCACTTGGTTCATGTCAAACTCCATGTAGGCACTTGCTGATCTGGGTATGTGGCCGTTCTTTGACAGAAAATCATCCACAGGCTTCTTAAAAGCTTCAGTAGCTAACCATGGCTTTGGTGTGACTTGATTTGATTATAAGCATGCTAGAATAGCCTGAATTCCTTCTCTGTGTAAATGGTGATGCTGCTCAGTGTTGTATTTTTAGATTGCTAACGTGGAGAAGGATACCTGTTGAGGACAGGCTGACTTACATGTCATATTATTGAAATCCTGGAAAAAAATTTGCTTTCTTTGTTTTAATAAAAGCAGAAACTTAAACATGACATGTTCCCATTTGCAAGGTAGAATATTCTTACAAATCACAGAAACGTATTGCTGCTATTAGTGAGTGATGATAGTATTAACTGATTCCTGAGATGCTTTGTTTTCAGGAGATTGCTTTTCTGCACAGTGAGCTGCATCTCATTTTGGCATGTGCTAACTCTTTGAATTTCTTTGATAAATTTGAATGCTCCTAAAGTCCTTTCTCTCTCTTGCCTCTTCCCCCCACCCTGGCATCTCTGCACAGCTTTAATAAGCAGTATATTACCCTAAAGTGCTGTTATGCCATAGAAACAACTCACATGATAGTCCTTGTGACAGTTGGAAGCCTTACATGCTGTCGACACTGTAAAAGAGTCTCTGAAGATGCAAGACAGTGGTTGTGATCAAAACTGTGTGCGGCTTTTTCCCAGTAGGTTTCTGTGTGTTTCTTTCACTCTGGGCTGGCAGCTGGGTGGGAGCTGGGAGAAGGGACAGGCGGTTGGGGTGGCAGGACAGAACAGACATAAAGTTAGGTACTTGGTACACAAGGGCACCACAGGACAAAACCTGCTCCATGGTGTTGATAGAAGCATTCAGGTTGCACTGTGTCAGTTGCTTGCCTCAGGGACTTGATCAACACATCTGAAGTACACCTGGAAGGATAACTGAAATCTACAGTGGAAATGCAGGCATGTTCCCTTAGCCATGCTTCATGTTTTCTTACAGTATAGATATCCGTAGTGACATCTTTTGTCAATTTTATGGGATAGTTCTAGGGAAGTGTCCTAGCCTTCCTTGTACAAGACTTCCAAGTCCTTAAAGTTTACATTACTTAAACCACAAGTGGGTATAGTGATATGAGCGTTCTCTGCATTGTGCTGGAGGCAGTCTAGTAAAGGAGTTCTGGAATCAATACTAATGAATTGTACATTACAGGAGCTACTAGGAAATTCCCTTAGTATTTGTAAATCTGTTATGAAAAGTGATTTTATAAATGCAAAATTTGATTAAAATTAACATTGTTTCTTTAGCCATGAAGAAAGCACTCATGATATTGATGCAATGTAAGTCAGATCTCCTTCCTAGCTTCTTAAGGATGTTTTCTTGCTGTTGCTACTTCCCTTTTGAAGAAGGGAATTTGGTTAGGCTTTTTGTTCTAGAAGTGTAATGAACTGTCTTATGTTAGTGCTTGTATCTGGCATGAACATAGAGGTAGGTTATATAGTTTTTCCTCAAGAATCTTTTAATAGGAAGTAACCCAGTAAGAGTATTAAAAGCATAATGAAACCCTCATTCAGTTTCCTGTCAGTTTTCAGAGCTGTAAGTGGCTTCTAATTTGCACAAGATTGGAACAGCATTGAAGAATTACAGTAACTAAGCAAAACACTCTAGTTTTGCAATTTTCTGATAGCATCCCTTGTAATTTCTTATAATGCATTTGTAGCTAAGTACAATGACAAATGTCAGGGCTCATTGTACTAGTTTCATGCACATCAGCACAAGACTGAGAGGTATAATGTCAGCTTCTGTCTTGCGAAAAGCTCATGTAACTGATGGACGTTTTCCCATTGCTAGTTGCATTGTAGAAAGAATCATTGTTTTTAGGTGGGAGAAGAGTGGAGAAAATAATTGCTTTCCAGATGTGTTTTACTACTTTTTTTTTTTTTTTTTTTTTTTAGAAATTTCAACAATAGGTAAGCCGGAGAGGCCTATTAAAAATTCAGTTTGACATGAGCAAATGAATTCTGGATATCCAGGAACTACAGAGAGCTAGTGGTTATTAGTTAAAGCAAGAACATGTATTTTTAAGCTAGTATTGCATAGCTTGTTTCCTTGAATTATTTTGATGAGTCGTCGTGTGCAGCAGTAGACTACCATAATACCCTCATAATAATGTGGTAACAAATGCTGATCTGCATTTGAGATAAATGCAAATGAGTGATTTGGTGAAAATACAAGTCAAATAGAGTTTAGCAAATGCTTGAAAAAGTGGTTACATACTTTTATGCAGTTTATCTGAAGTGAATAGAAAGAAGCCTTGCTGTTGATCTCTCTTACTCTCCTGCAACACACTTATGTTTATGTAAAACTAAAGGGAAGGTTAATGTGACTGTGAGGAGAGATTTATGAATATGGATAATTGCTTGAAGCTGACTTTGCTCTTGCAGTTCTGTTACTTGGGTGGAAGCAACTATATTGATTTTAGCAGCTGGGGGGAGATAGAAAAAAACCTGTGCGCTTTCTTTTTTGTAAACTTCTATCAACTTTAGAGTTACATGTTTAGAGACTGGTCAAAGAGAGAAGCCTTAATTAAAACAATCTTTAGTAGATTCTGATTTGGTTAGTTAACACTGTTCTGAATGGCAGTTGACTGAAAAAAAAAAAGCTTCTACAAATATTTACTTGTCAGAGTATCAACAATATTCCTAGACCCTGAATTTGTCCTGCTGCTGTTGCTCTTTATTCTCCAGTGGGCCTGTTCCAATGCTGAATGTTCCTAGAACCTGTCTCCATTGTCTTGTACCATTTTTAATATTCTGCTTCAGAAGTTACGATGTCATTCATTTTCCTCATGCATGTTGTCTCCGAGTTTTGTACTAGTCATCTCCTCTTAAGAGCTATATGAAGATTAGGAGGCTCAGATTTATAACTAAGAAGATTAATAGATTAATTTGTTTGTTGTTTGTTGTTGTTGCACAGTTTGTTGTTGTGTACATAGCTTGCATGTGATATATATATTTCTGGTGAGAAAATAATTTCACCTGATAAATAGAAAAGCAAGCAGTATGGCCATTTTCTCAGCTAAAAAAAAATACAGAAAATGCTGGTTTTGTACATACAATAAATTAGATATTATTCACCATTGTGAGGGAAAAAAAAAAAGAAGAATTTGTTCAGAGGAAAAGAGAGAAAAGAAAGGAAATTTTATGTGATCTTTAGAAACACGTCAGATCTCACTGTCCAGCGTTCTTGCAGCTTGAGGGAAAAGCCTTATCTTCTTAGTGATTCTTCTCCAAAGTATCGATTAAAACTGTAAGTCCGTTGCAGTTCTGTCTGGTCAGAATTTTTTCCTGAGGTGTTAGCTGTACTTGAGAGAATTGGCATAGTATGGTGGTTGGAATGTCTGGTTTCTGTTAGACCTCTTCATACAGCTGAGAGAATTTTGAAATTCTTGACCGAAGGGTTTAATTCTTCTGGCTTTGCAAGGCAGTCATTTACCAACAAAATTACAAGCATGAGGGATTTTTATTTTTTTTTCCTTGTGACAAGAACTGTAAGGTTTTTTCCAGGTGCTTTTTTTTTTTTTTTTTTTTTTCTTCTGTGAAAGCTCTATTTTAGAATATTCGGCTTGGGAGTAAAATGCTTCTGTAACAATGGCTTAATTTTTCTATACAGGAGAATGAATCTAACTAACTTCTGAAGTAGACAGGCTGCATGTAATTGCATGTAATTTCATATTTGTATTCTTTCTAGAACCACTTATATTTAAAAAAATTGCAGTGTATTGGCTGCATCGTGCAAATACAGGATTAGAAAAAATATTGTGAAAAATATTGTCTAAAAATATTGTGATGCATCTGAATTAGTAAGTTTAGAAGTCACATTGTGAATTTTGCAAGGCATGCTGAAACATGTTGTGATTTGAGAAGTGTTCATTTTAACCACAGTTATTCTCTTTTAACCTCTGAAACTCATTGATATAGATCTTCATCAATCAGTTTCATTTTGCAGAATTGTGCCTATTTTTTTCAATACAAGGACAAAGCAAAAGGTACGTGTTTAGGTAATTATTAGGGCCATTTAAAAATAATCCTGGAAAAAACCTTGTATTTTTTAATTTTCTAGCTAATATTAAAAAATTGAAGCTTTCATCAAGTTGCAAAAGGGGAAACAGAAATGAAAACAAAGCCATTTATAATGTTGTCATATATAGATTTCACTTGCTAGTAAAATTATTAGCTGCTTCAGCTGATTCTTGGTGAAACAATGCTTATCTTAATCAGGTTTGATGTCAGTAGGGCATGTATGGTTTTTGAATGACATTTGCAGTAAGTAGATTTTAAATCTAAAAATTAAATACAAAGGAATTGCTGGGGTTTTTTTTGTTTCAACCACCCTCAGTATGGAAGTGAAATTAATACATCTAGTATTTTGGTAAGCCAAAAGTATGAGGAGGAATGTTGTTGCAGGGTAGGAAGCCACTAGACTTCAGTTTGGCTTTCAATTCAATTGTGTGTTGATGATAAAAGTGCCTCAGGCTGTAAAAATATGACTGGACACACCTGCAGTACTTGGTCTTTAAAGATCCAGTGTAGATGTTGGTGGTACTGCAGTGGAATGGAGCTTTTGGCTGAGTGCAGAGGCTGCTGCTGGTCAGCTGGTCCCCAAAGGTGGCACTTGTCACAGCCCAGGTGCTCTCTGGGTTTTCAGAAATAGTTTGGTGAAGAGTCCCAACACTCTCCCTCTTTGTGCTTGGTGCCAGAAGTTTTCCTCTTGCCACAGTGCAGTGGACACAGCGGCAGTTTAAGTTAACCTCCCACTACCTGCTCAGTTGGTTTTGTCAGATGAGAAGTTGATAAGCCACAGTTTTGTGTCTGTTGTGTTTCCAAGGGTGCTAGATCTGTTACTGATGGCTGTGGTCTGGATTGAGGTGATTTTTCATTTCCTGCTGATCTGATTTGCACTTGAATAAGCACCATGGCTGATGTAAATGTGAAGACCATGTGGACAGCAGGAAAGGCAGCAAATGATGCCAGGGCGAGGGACAGGCGAGATGAACTAAACAGAGGGGAGGTGGTTGATAGATGGTTCCCACCTCAATCAGACAGTAAAGTAGTTGTGCAAGTTGAGGATCAGAGAAGACATGCTGAGTGATGACAAACCGTCTCCTTGGCTCACTTTCTTAGGTCAAAACTGCAGTGCTGTTTAAGAAAAGCTCCAATCCTTTGTTCACATAGCATATGGGGGGTTTATTTATTAGCACTGAACTATGCTTTAGCTAACCTTGCTGAAAACAAATGATCCAGAAATGAAATGGCTTTTTACTTGTTCAGTACTGTGGCCTTATGTTTGTTACACATTCCTTAGGACTCCTTTTTCTGATGTATGAAAAAAGAAAGTGCAAGTTGCTGTTAACTGAAACTTTAATACATGTTTCATGGTGTTGCAGAGTTGAAATACTTTTTTATTCTTTTAAAGTGATTTGGTGTAGTGTTACAGTTTGATAATGTAATCAGCTTTTTGTAATTTTTTTTCCTGCTCAGTGATTCACATGCCATGAAATTTTTTCATTAAACCACTCCAAGGGTCACCAAGTAGAGAATAAAAAGGACCCCAGATACCTCTTCAGCATAATCACTTCAGTCCAAATTGGCTGCTGGCCATGATTTTACTATGTAGATTGTTTAAAAGGACCATTGGATTTTTATCATCTATTGTTTTAGAAAATTGATAAAACAGGAAAACAAATATTTAGTTGATGCATAGGCATAATTCTTTAAGGTGATGCTACTGTAGTTTCAGGTCTCATCACTGTTGTGAATTCGAGGGAGCGTGCAGTAATAGTAAGCTTGCATAAATAAAGCATTTTAGACTTCTATAGCATGCATATTATAAATTCTGCATGCTCACTAGTTTTGGTAGTATCAATATGGCATAGTGCAGCCCACAGGGGTGGGTGTAAGTCCCAGTCGGAGAGGAAGGGAGGCAGGTCGAGCATCTGTCTGGTTGCTGCTGTGGAATATGCTGCAAAACCTTGGCAGTGCTGGTGCGGGACATATTTGGTCTGATTAATTAGAATTTTTAAAGAGCTGTAGTATGAGGGTATGTTTGCAGTTTGTCTGGTCTTCTGTTTTATTTCTGACTACAGCTGCTGTTTGCAACCACAAAGATACTGGATAACATGCAGAGTTTTATACTTCTTTCTTACGTAGGATCCTGCAATTTAAACATGGGCTTAAATTTGTGTTTGGGGTTTCAGGAGCTGAGTGGAAAGTTATTTGGTTAAACGAATGAGAAGCTTTAATCTAGTTGACTGGATATCAGCCCACTAATGAACTACTGTTGTAAAATAAGTACAGCCATTACTTTGGTGTCTAAATTATCCTTACTTTCAAGTCTTATTTAAATTCTCAATAACCTATTAGATAGAGGAGAGAAGATTCCGCCCGGAAGCCTTCAACCTCCATCAAAACCGATAGAATACACTAACAAAATCATGTGCCATACTAAAAGCAAGAATTATAGTGTAGTATAATATTGTCTAAGATAATGGAATAAATTAATTAATTGAGGTTCTGATAATTAATTTGTAGGAAAAATAATCTGAAAGCTGATTTTTTTTTTTTTTTTTTGTTGTAGTTTTCTTCATCAAAATATATCTAGAGAAATAATAAGCAGCCATTGAAATTCCCAGAGGAGTGTTTGCTTCAAGGTGAATTGGGAATGCTGCTGTAATTTAGGGGACAGCTTTTGGCATAAGGTGAAAGTCAGATCAGCTCAAGTCGAGTTAAAAATTTAGAGGCCTCTCTGGAGTGTTTGTATTTGTAAGTATTGTCCAGATAACTTGGTGGAAGAAATTGCTCCCTGTGGCAGGTTGTGAATCTAATTGCCTTAAAAACATGGCTACAGGAGCTTGACTAAAAATCACTGTGAAATGTGTACCATTTATGGCTTTTTTCTTTTAAATTGTGGCTACTGGACAAACAGCATAATCTGTGTAAACACCCATAACTAACAAAATCATATTCTGACTATAGGACATAAATCCCAGGAAACTTATGCTTCAGAAGGGGCACTGTTCATAGATTTTCTAGATAGTTTTCTAGCCATTTTGAATCCTACAGTTTAGAGAAAACAAAGCCTTAGAAAAAGGGGAGAATTCTGTTTTAAGAATTAAGATTTTTAGAATTCTGTTTTTAAAGAAATGAATGAGAAGACAATGTTGTGAAATAGTTTAATTTTCATAATGCATTCACTGTTCTGTCTGGCATCATGTTTAGACCTCCACTGCCTTTTCAGGTCTTAATTCTGACCTCTGATATTTACTGACATCAAGACCATCCAGCAAAGTAACCTCTTAGTGATCTGTTTTATAGTTCCTCAGCTGCTGAATACCCACAGCATTTGAAGCACATGAAAGTGAGATTCAGAATTGGAGATTTAATGTGCAGGAGTACAAGGTATTTCCTTGGAGGAATAAGATTATAATAGAGGAAAAAGAGGCAGCTTCCACAGCTATTGAGCTCTGAGTCTGTCTGAAAGTAAATATCTACTTCCTGTGCTGTAGGGGCAAAGGGGAAATTGTAGTTTACAGTCTGCATGAGATGGGCTGCTTTTGGATGTCTGGCTTCAACCTGTTGCTTTGCCTTTGTTACACTGAAATCAGTCAATGTTCAAATTTCACTGGAGTTCTAGCATAGAGTGTGTTTGTGTTGCAGACATGATTACTTTGTAGTTCTACGTGATGTAACCAGATGTATGGGTTTCCTTTGGGAGTTGTTGTGAGTTGGTGACACTGTCTTAGAAAATGTATTTCTTAGTAGCACAAAGGAGCATACCAGTTTGAAAGGTTAAAACCTGTGAAGTCTGTGTACATCATGTCTGACCAAAAGCTCAGACAGGATGAGGGAAGGAGAGCTAACAAGCATAGCACTGAAGGTAAACGTTTAAATTTAATGGCAGCTGTAGTTTTTAAGTAAATGGAATTTTCTTTATCTTAAACCTACAGACTTGCCTTGGTTCTTTCATATTAAAGTTATCCAGAGTCATTTTAACTCCTAATTATCCTTCAGCAAAGAATGAAAATGTAAAGACATGTTAAGTCATGTAATGATAGTAAGATCTGTGTTCTTCAGAAGAAAGTAAGTTTCTGAAGTGTCTCTACCTTGTGTTTATTTCCTCCTGGTTTTCTCTGCCTATGTGCCTTAATGTATTAGTCAAGCTTAAAAGGCTTTATTTGAAAGTTCCAGAAGATGCTTAAATAGAACTGCTATCTACTAGGTAGCCTGGGCACAGCAAGCCTTGCTGTTGCAGTGCTGGTGGAGTATGCTCTTGGGAAATTTATTCATTGCACAGTCACTGTGTTGCAGTATAAGGATGCTAGATATTTGTGGATGCTGAAGGTCACAGCATGTTTTGTAAAAAAGCTGAGATTTGGATTTTGTGAACTAAGAATGTTGGACTGCAGTTCACACCTTCCATTGTGAAATGCTCTTTTCAGTGATCCAGTCGTGAAGTTTACAATAGCTCTGGTTTGCTTTACTATGAAGAACAATTCAGTAGCCTGCTATCCTTGAGACAGGGTGATCTGCAGGGTCTGCAGGTTAAACATCTGTGTTTCTCTCATGAGAAATCTAATGAGACTGCTTTCTCCAGGGTTCAGCAAGTGGCAACTTATCACATAGGTCAAAAACCTGTGTAAGGCTTAAAATAATTTTTGTGCTTGCTGTTAGACTTTATATGTGTTAATGAAGCTGCTGTTCATAGCGGTTGTGTTTATCAAGTTATTTGGTCGGTAAAGAGAATACTAAAGAGGAGGAAAAGTAGGATATTATTAATTCCGTCCTGAAAATGAAAACTGGCATTTTGAAGCTACTGGAATCTTTTTCACATCAGATGCCTTCATCAAGTCTGTGTAGTAACCTTACAAACGATACCGAACCTATCTGCAGTGTGGAAGGCGCATAAGAGCAGCAATCGTGCCCTCTGCTGGATCTGGTTGTTCACTGGTTGTCCTCCGCGGGTGGTTTTGGAGGAAAAAAAAATGCTTTAAGGGGGATAGAAGTATCATGACATAGTACAAGATATTAATTAAACCTGCTTCATTTTAATTTGGAAAGATACTATAGTCATTTATAGTTTATCTTAAAAAAAGAGATATGTTAAAAGGCTTTTATATTTATTTTCTTGCGCCTTACCTTTGCGTGTTATTTGGAAGGGGAAGATAATTACATTATTTTTTTGATTTTGTAAAGCACGTGCAAAGGGTGTAAATTGCTTAAAAGTTTACAATTCTATTAGGAAAAGTAGGAGCAAATGACAATCAGACAATGTCCAAGCTGATTTTAGTTCTGTGGAAATCTAATTTTGTTAGGTGAGCACTGTGGCAGTTTATCTTTTATAGCATATTATATTTTTTATATATATATATATTTCCTGGGTTTCATGACAGGGGCTTTTCATAATCATTGAAAAAGCAGATTAATGTGCCTATTCTGGAGATCTGATACAATACAAAATGAAAATACCTAACGTTACTTACGAGTGATGAAGAAATACTGGGTCTGGGATTTAGAACAAATCAGGCCAAGCAGAAATCCACTGGGGTTTAAATTGCAGCCTACTTACTTGAGTCTTCTTATCTTTTTAAAGTACAAAAGTTAGTTTCCTAAGGCTTGACTATAGTTCCTTAACATGTGCATGATATTTGTTATTTTCTACTTTTAAGAATTCTTTTACTGCTTTAAAGTGAATCTGTATTTACAGATTATCTAATATGGTTGAAGATACATAGATATATTCTTATTCCTCCTCTCTGGTATCCTCAGTAATGTCAATGAGTTATTTTTCACTTTTCAATTACTTTCCAGTAATTCAAAATAACATTCAAAATTGCTAGCATATATTGTAATCATGCAGTAGATATTTTAAGACAGAATATAGCACTAAGATTAAACTTTGCTAATTTGAAGCAAAATATAAGTATGTAAATCATAAGTTATCTTTATATGCATGTCTTCATAATATCATGATGTCATTAATTAGGACATGTACTTAGAGTGGTAGGATATAAAGCAAACTAAAAGCACAACTAAAACAGCTCTATATTTCAAAGTATGCTTTCATTAAAGGAGTGTTTGGCTTTCTGTAAGGCACCATTCAAGTTTAAATATTTACTCCTTTGTGAAGTAAATTACTACTTTTTAATTTTTCTAAATCTTGCTTTGTTTTGTTTTGTTTTGTTTTGTTTTTTTCTAAGTTGGTGTGAGATGTGCTAAACACATGAAAAATCTAAGTCATGTACTATGTGGTCTTGCTAGTTGGTCTATCAGGGCTCTTCACCACATTCGCAGCTATCCTGCAGTTAGCATTCACTGCTTTTGCATTATTTAGGTAGTCTGTGTCGAAGTGGGTATTCCTGTCCTTTTCAGGGAAGGGGGTGAAATAAAAGGGTTGAGACCTCTGTCTAAGCATACTTATTTGCACAAAGTTCCTTAACCATTTGGTGCAGGAGACAGCTTACAAGGATATACACCTGTGAAAAAGCTTGGTAACTACCGCTCACTGACTTCAGTATAGAAAACCTCAATAATTTTGGGTGAGTTTTGCAATGGGGATGTCCTGTTACACAGTTTTAGACCATTGTTGTGCCATGCTCATGTGCAAGGTAACAGTCATTGAGGTTTTTTTATTTTTAAATTGTTTTTACTCATGTAGTTTGCCCATAGCAGTGCTTGTAAACAGTCTGTTTCATGTGGCTATGGCCTGACAGTCGGCATAACTATATACATGCTTTAGATGAAGAAAGCCCTGGTAGTAATGAGTCCATGTAGCATCAAAGACTCTGGTAGATCGAATTCAGTTGTACTCGAGGCAGGTTGTTGTGGATTGCATGTGACAAAAGCACACTTAATCCTCAGAGCAATTGTACATTTGCTGGTGCCTTGTTGTAAAAGGTCTCAATTTTAACAAAGCTTTTTCTGTTACTTTTCCTGAAGCAGAGAATTGTCTTGAAGCCAGAAATTGTTGAGATGTGCTTGTTGTGTTCTTATATTTTTAAATGGTCTAAATAACCATCTTTATCAGAAGCTTTACCAGAAGCTTCCAATGTACCAGTGAAACAAAGCTACTTTAAGAAAACCCTCACAGGCTCAGTTCAAGTAGTGGCATTTATGTGGTTTTTAGGGTGGGATTGGTATGGCGAAAGGAGGTACAAATGTAAACCGTATCTACTGGACGGCAGTGACAGAGGCGACGGTGCCATGTCGGCCTCGGCAAACCGGCAAAACCAGCCAAACACCCTCCTCGCAGCTGCCTCCCCGCTGCGGTGTGGGCTCTGCTCGGGGTTCTGTCTCATCCTTCTCCTGCCACCTTGGTATCCCCCCACCGGTTCTCGCTCTCCCTGTTCCCTCCTCCCTGTCCGGTTGCTTTTGCCTTCTTTTATATCTGTTCTCTCCGAACTGCCTCAGCCTGGCTGCGGGGCTCAGCCCTGCCCCGCTCGGGGCGGTTGGAGCCGGCTGGAACCGGCAGGGGGCATCCCGCCCTACCCCTCACACAGCTCCGCCGCCGCTCCTGGCTCTGGCGCTCGGTACAGTGATGGACAGTAACGCTGGGGAGGTTTTGTCACTCATTTCTTCTCTAAAACCTCTAAAATTCTTTATTCGTTGGCTTCTCTGTAGTTACTGTATTGGCATACAAATATAGGAAGAACAAAAAAAGAAATGTAAATGAGCTGTGGTCAGTCTTGACCAACAGGAGGTGAAGGGGTTGTTGAGTAAAGCAGGTAGCAGTTTAAGAAGCACTGGTTTGTACATGTGGGTTATACCTTAAGGGTTCAGTTCTGAGCACTTGTAGTTTTCAGTGATACAAAGAGTGCTTCTGAATTCTCAGTACTTGTGAAAACTCTGTGTGTGTATCCCCACTTTTCTTTTTCGAGAATGCGGACCAACTTAACTCCATTGGTAATCACATTTTAATTCTTCCATGTAGTCTGTGCTGCTCTGTTTTATTGCTGAAGTTATTTGTATGAGAAATCCATACCTATTCTCCTTTTGCTCCTGGTTTAATGTGGGGGAGTTCTCCCTCCCCCTCCAGCTCTTAGTACTGTGGAGAGCTGAAAATCCTTTTATTCCTCACTAGCAATAAAAGTCCAACACATCAAATTATCTCCCCATTTATTACTATGCCACCTCATCAAAAGGCTACTGCAGGAAGACCTGTGAGAAATAATATATCCTGCAGATATAACTGAGCCAAGAAATAACCAAGGGTCTCTTAAAATATAAAATGTTACTCTCAGCTGGGTCATTTCTATTCTCTGTTTTGTCCTATTGCTCACCTTCCCCCCCTCCAATTGTCCTTCATTTTCTCCCCCTGAGCTTTTCTGTCACTCTTTTTCCTCTGTTCCCCATTCATCCCTCCCTTAGTCCAGAATAGGCCTACAAGTGCTTCTGCAGTTTGATCAGACCTGAAAAATGCACCTTTCCCATCTTGCTTTCTTGATTATCTTTTGCAAAGAAAGGTCTTTTATTAAATTAAGTAGGGAAGCTGCTGCCTTAACTTGAGCAGTGCTGTAAATCACAAGCTCTGTGTACAGCTGTCCAGTAAAGATGTGCTTTTTTCCAGTAGTCGATAGCTTGTGGAGACAGACTGGGCAGGAACTGTTTGAAATGCATGTTTGGCAGTATATGTTTCTTGAACCTGATTTTTCTGAGAACTGAACCATGCATGCTTAGCTGGACTGTGCTACATTTGTACATGCAGCTACAGGCTGTGGAAGTGAGAGGAAACAGATGTAGTTTTAAAACCTGTAGAAACTTGATGTCATGTGAGTTCCTTAAGGCATGATGAAGAAATGTAGCTGTGTCACAGAGATGTGAGAATAATGAAATGCTGCCTGGAAGATTCAGGCTCATTGAATTTTGTGCATTACTGGAGCATTTTGTCTCACAGAAATAGGTTACTTTTGTTCAGCTTGTTCCAGTTCTGTTGGCTCTATGAAAGGAAGCCACAGTTGAAATCAGATCCTTTAATTCTCTTTGGAGCATTAGGTATTAGAAGTTACTGAGCTTGCCTGGAATTTAGTTTTAGGAAGACTGGTTTCTGTAGTTTGTGATTGTCCTTTGATTCATTGGCCTCAGCCTTTGATGTAAATACCTATCCTAATATACTCGAAGATGTAAACCAGCACTGAAGTATGAAATGGAATTAGTGAGGCAAACACTTCAGTGTTCCTTTGTGTTTCTTACTGAACAACCCAGTCAGTGAACTTTGTCTATGTTAGTGGTTGTGTGTGCTTCAATTTCAGTATCAAAGTCATCTTAGAAAAATCACTGTTATTAAGAAATGTTTGCTGTAATGTATGCATAATATGGGGAGTTTTATGTGTTTGAAGAATGGGTTTGAGTACTTTTGCACCAGAATTTTCTTTTTCTTTACAGATTGTACATTCCTTCCCCCCCCCCCCCCCCCCCCGATTATTAATACTTGGAACTGGTGAGGCAGAAAACAAATTTAATGAGATGTATAGAATACTGAGCCACTGATACAGTTTTAACTGTCTGTAAACAGGGATGTCGTAACTATTTGAGAAGTTAGACATTTAAATGTAGATTTACATTAATGTCTAGTTCTCAGTATGGAACTGCTTATCCTTAAATCCACCGTTAACATGAATTGCAGTGAATAACATAATGCCCTTAACAGTAGTCAGAATTCCAGCCTGCTGTTGCTACTACTTTTAAGACTCCTGGATATGTATCTCTGTTATCCTCAGCTAAATGTCTGCACTCTTCCTCCACTTTGTGTCATAATCTCTCATAATGCTTATTTTATAATAAGGCAAGGTTAGCGGGAATAAGTCATACATTTGTACTCATTTGAGATGTATTTTTAAAAGTATAAAGGGTTTTGTTTCCAACTTTGTACAAGTTTATCGTAATGTATTGTATGTTGTTAAAATCTGTAGCAAATGCCGTATACATGCCTTAAAGTGTTTCTAATGAAGCCAGAAAATGTAAGCAGTGGACAAATTGTCTGATATGTTTATGTTCTTTGCCTCGTTCTGCTTTTGCAAAAGTAGGTAATTAAAATGTGTGTGTATATATTACATTAGAGTAAAAATTGGATTTGCATATGGTGTTTTGTCATATTTCATCTTTTAAACTATATTCCTGCTTATCACTTGGTTTTATGATTTTAATTTCAGGTTATCTCTGTTTATGCTGCTGTGTGCCTGACGTACAAAAGAATTCATGCTGCCCTGGCACTGTGGCAACACACTTGATAAAAATTGAAGAGATAACAAGTAGCATTTCTAAATAATCTCTGTTTCTATGTAGATACATTTAAATATTTACTGGAACAGGTAGATTGTCTACCTTCTGGCTAAATGCTGGAGATGCAACATACTGCTTATGGCAGTTATTGCAAGCTCTTCAGCAGATCAGTATGTTAGAAATAAAACCAGTAATTACACATATTTTTTCATGCTCATGGAGCCTTTCACCTGACATTAAATTTAGATACACGGTATGATGTAACATTGTAACATATAGTACTCTGGCCCCTTGCTAATGTGGCTTCTGTTGATTAATTTTCTTGTAGTGAATGCTGTGTAATCTGTAGAAATCAAAGAAAAATAATTGTTGTTTGTGATACTTTCCTTGTATTCTCTTGCTTTAGGGAAGACACATGAGAAGACAGCTCTTAAGTAAGTGCACGTACTTGAAGTGTAGATTCTATAGACCTGGTATTTCTTTATTGCGTTGATTTGTACAGACTTCCTGATATGTGCAGGACATGGGGCAATGACTAGTATAATAGATTTAATTGATGTTGAACAAAAATTTGCCACTAAAAAGTAGAAGAATCAGGCCATTTGGAGCTTAATAATGCCTGCCATTTGGGCACAGATATATCTGCAGTGACCTTTTGCAGTATGGTTCAGGAGACAAGAAGCTTCAAGTTATTTTTGTTTCCCTAAAAGAAATGTTTGAAACACCAGAGAAACATTTAAATGATAAAGTTGAGCTTGTTTCAGATTTTTCTTTTGAAAACCACTGTTCTCAAAATATGTTTCCAGATTTCTGTAAAACATGATTAATTCAAATACAGTTTCAGTCTTCTAGAGAACGAATAACTTCCACATGTATTGTTGGTAGTGCACAACATAGTAGATGACAGAAACAGTATAACGAAGTGTATCTTTCCGTAACATTTTGGAAATTATCTGGTAAAAGGTGTAAACTAAAACTGAAGCCTAGGGTTTTTTTTCTTAATCCATACATGAATAAATTAGTTATGTCTGTTAGGAAACATCACTCAACATGTTAAGTGAACTGTTCATTCTTTTGTTGAATGGCATATCATGAGTTTGTTTTATTTTCCAACAATTGTGCTATAGTTATTTATTTTAACTAACTTCTGTTATAGTGTTTCGTTTAGCAGTATCAGGTCAAGGAATGACAGCAGCTCTTTATATGCACTCTGTGTTTCAGTGTACTTAGACTATGAAGCAGAGATTGAAATCACTGCATTTGGGACTGTCATGGCTTGGGGTACATACTGTTATCAAGACTTTCAGATTAAACCCTTTGGGTGTTGTTATGCTAAGTAAGAGGATGCCTGCTCCAAGATCCAGGCACTCTTGACCAACTCTTGAAATGTATTATAAGATACGTTTAATAATTTTGCCAAGTTGCCCAAATTTTGGAATAAACCAACTGCCAAGATTATAATTTTCAGATCAAATTACCTCAGCAGGAGCATAAAGACAATAAAGTGCTATAGATCTCACTAGTCCTAAGCCCAATAATTTTCATTTTGCTGTTCCCAAATTTCAAGTTCTGTATTAAGTGTAGCTAGGCTGAAAAAATAATGGATGTCTGTTTTGCAGTTCATCAGTGCTAGTATAAGAATTAGGAAATTCATTTAACTTAGCCATGTGTTAGCTCAGGATCATGGTCATGAGCAATTCCATGGCCTCTTTTCGTGTATGCTGTTAAGATGATTTTATGGTGGAGAGAGATAACAAGGGCGTTTTCAAAGTGATAGTCTTGTCATACACTGAAAGCTGTGACCTATTTTGTAACATGTTAATTAACAAATGAGTACAAAACAATGCCTGCTTAATGGAAAGGACAGTTTAAACTTTAATAGAAAGGAATCGCTTGCAAAGTAACGAGTAAGAAACATACTACACATTTCACATACTGTACCTTATTTCATATCCAGCTGGCCTATCAATTATAACCTGTACTCTACAGATGGTGCAATATATCAAAATTAAATCAGTCAGTTAGTTTGTTACCAATTAAGTGATAATACTCCCAGTGAAGAATATTACCCTGAGTCTCAGTTAAGTGCCTGTCTTCTAATATCCCTTTATGGTCTATTTTTGTCATTTTAAAGAGATGCCCTGTTGTGTAGGCCAGAACTTACTCTGTCTTATTCTTCAAAGTGCTACCTGCCTTGCACTCCATGTTTTTGCTTGGAAGTTAGATAGAGGATTTGATATTTCAGGGGGCTGGGAACAGAAGTATTGTGCACCATAATGTTAGGACAAGTAAGGATAAATAAGTTGGCATGACAATGTATGTGACCTTATGCTGTATATTTAGGTGCATACTTGGCATTACGAAATCCAAATGCTTGATAAGATAGATCAATTTCATCAAGAAATTAGTGTTACAATGTCCAGGCACTCCCTCCATGGATTAGAAGTTTAATGAACTTTTCTTCTGAATGCTTACTAGCATTACAGGGCTTGCTTTTTTTCAATGACTCACTAGGCAGGTTTTGTGAGCTTGTATTTTACTTGCTCCATCTATCCTCTTTTACTTGGTGTTACAAGCCATTTCAGGGTTGCCACTAATTGATTGATATCCAATTCCACTGCACTTCTTTCCACTTTCAGCTCTTAGTCTTTGCCCAGTTAAAGGCTGGTTAATTTTCTGATACTTTTCTTTTCTTGCGTCTAAATGTCAAGCTGCTCACGGATTTGGTCACTTGATCTAATGGACTTGCTGTCTTCCCCTGTTAGTCTTTAAGGTGACCCTTCATTGAGAGGAAACCCTTTGACAGAATTTGTTTTGAGAAGTGACTTCAGAGATTCCAGGCAATCATATGAGCTTCTGAATAGCTTTATTTAGAAGTTTAAAACGCATGCACTTCAGTGCTGCTTAAAGTACACCTGTGGATTTGTTGCCATGCTATAGGAAATCTCCATTATAGCATATTAACAGAATCACGGTTATTTCAGCAGTGTCTCAGTTATGCAAAGATGTATAAAAAAGTTACCAGTTTCAAAGTGTCTGTCATGAGCTATTTCTTAGCAGCCTGCTTTATAGTCTATATGACAATGAGGTGAAAAAATTGCCTTGATAGTTGTTTGCAAAAACATCTCTTCAGTACTTTCAGTGACACCAGGAATTAGTTTGGTAACTTGCTTAAATTTACTAAAAATTATTTACATGTAATTAACTTTCTTGCATTATCTCTGTCCAAAATAAAGGGACATGTCAAAAATACGTATTTTTGTGGATGTGTCATGTGAAATACTGTTTAGAAAAGAAAGTTTGTGTGTGTCAAGGGAAAATCATCATGTAGTTCTAGTCACAGTATTAAAAAGTGATAAAGCAGTCTATGTTAAGTGCTGAAAGTTATAACAAATTCTGCTGAACAGATTGCTGGGCCATCTGTATAGGTCATGTTTTGTCTAGAAAGGTTGGACCAGGTGATCCTTGAGGTCCCTTCCAACCCCATGTTCTATGATAATGCATGTGTATTCATATGGGTCATAATTCTGGGTTTATTGGACAATGCTTTCTGTGTTTTCCCACAACTTCATTTCTTAAGGGGCATTGGGGGGGGGGGAGGGGCGGAGGGTTTGCTTTTTTATTTGATGGCTTAACACTTCTGAAGCATACTGTGGTTATAAAAATAGATGCATTGATTTTATTGCATCAGAATGAAATAATAGGCTCATTTCGAGTTTTCTCATTAAATAATTTAAAACTAAAGCTAAATAATTGTAGGTTTTGTATTAATGTTTTTACTTAGGCACCTGTTTAACTTGCTTAGATTTTGTTTCATTGGGGTTTTGGTGGGTTTGGCTTGTTTTACATTACTCAGAATGTGAATAGTGTTTGGGCTTTTGGCCACAAACATAATGGACATATATTATCTTATTATCTTTTCCATAATTTGTATTTTAGAAGATGTTTTGTGTGTCTTTCAAGCATACAGTAAGTGAAGTTGCTCCTGACCTAGGGTTGCAAAAGAGAGCTCATAATCTTGCTCACTATATGGACTAGATTTTTTTTATATTACAACTTCATGGAATAAACCTATTAAAAAATACATGTTGAATCTTTAGTTAAAACATGAAGCAGTTTCAGAATGCAAATCACATGGAACATTTTAGGTAGTATTTTCACTTCTAGAGGATTGCATTTCTATGAGTACTTAGAAATCAATATTTTAATCAAAATTCTGAAAGTTGAAAGGGAGTTAAATTTCACCTTTTTTAAAAAGTGTAGCAGCTTTGCCACATTTAAACATATTGTAATACATACTTATTTACACTATGCTAGCTTCTTTTTATTGTATATACATGCTTTTTATTGAGTCCTTACATAGATATGTGTGATTCTGTGGACTTCTGATGGAAGAGAAGTGCATTACTAGAAAGCTAATTGTGATACCATAGTCCTATCATGTACAATCCAGGAGGTAATTCATGATGAGGTTTGTGTGAAGAATATAATAGTAATTACGTGCCAAGGTACAAATCATGTATCTTGCAAGCCCGTGTCTTCCAACATTTCTTAGGGAGCAAAATGTATGTTTGTAAGCAGTGTGGAAAAGGTGCTGATATAGTATGCATAAATAAGTTACCAGTGCCTCAGTTTTCATTATTTCAATAGGACCTTACTCAAGTTTCTATGTAAAAGACTTTATGATAGGAAAAAAGCTTGGTACACTTTGTTCATTTAAAAGAAGCAAGCAAACTTGCTAATAGCTACTTGCTGTTTAATAACTAAAAATTAGCAGAGTTAGTACTTGAAATAATTAAAATTTATGCAAATGTTTAAATAAACCTAAATAGAGAAAGAAAAATAACAGCTGGAAAATTATTGTCTATGTAGCTTTATATTTAAAACGTTTTCTATTTTGTATCATCGTTAATGTCACAAGGGAACTTAGCCACTCCCTTGGCCATTGGATGAAACATAAGGAGTTTTGCCTTAATACAACAGCCCCACATCTGGCAGTGTATAATTCTGTCTTTGTGGCTTACTTGTAAACAATGCATGACATACACCTTGAGAATTCCATATACCCCTCCTGATGCATTTGTTTGGGTCTATTAGATATGACCTTGAATTTACAGGAGACTTGGCAATATGTAAGTTACATTTTGGAAAATAATTATTTGTGAGTTGTTGATATTTTAGTGCAAAAAGGCTTAAATGAACATAAATATTACTACAGATAATTGTTTAATGAAGAACTGAATCTTCAGCTTAAGATTCAGTTTAAATGCTTAACATGCAAATATGCAAGTTCTCAACAATAAACATGGGAATGTAAATTGTTAAGTTTGTGTTAAATATTGCAATTATAACTAAATGTCAGTAATAAGAATTTTTAATAATAACTAAAAAGGATCTGTAAAATTGCTGTAAGTGAAACAGTTATTAAACATTTTATAATATTCTGTAAAAACTAAAATCCTAGAAGACTAGAACAAGAGAACTGGCTTGAGTGAAAAACTTATGTATTATAATTTTAATAACTGGCAATGTTGCATTGATTTATTTGAAAAGAATGGGCAAAAATTCAAGAAGAAAAAAAAGAAGATTTACTCCTGTGGGTCCTTAGAAGAGGGTAAGTTGAATGGGAGTATTCAATTTATTTTCCCTGTTAAACAAGTTCTTCTTTTAACATTTGTTTTTCATACAGAAGGCTAGTGCAGTGAATCACTCCGAGCTTACATGTAGATACCTTTACTGTGGACATACTGTTTGAAAATATGTCTAACCCCATTAACTGGAGTTGGTAGTGGGCCATCATCCATCTTCCGATAAACCCCATAAAGCAAGAGCATAGACTGTGATAATAGGGCTTATAATCATGTCAAGTCAAATAGCTGTTTGTATCTGACTAATGACTGGGGTGGAGATAGAAGTTGTATTTCTTTTTCCAAAGGAACCTCTGATAAGATTAGAAATGTCCTTCGCAGGTGCTGCTTTGTCCTTTAGCCACTCACCCTCCCTAGCCGGTTCTGGTAATTAAGATGGGACCATTAAACATGTTCTTATCCATAAGGCTAAGGTAGGGAAACTGCCTGAGAACAACATCAGTAAGAAGGATCTTTCAATGCTTCTTTCCAGCAAATCTCTAAAACAGTTGAAACATGGCTGAAACGGAAATCCAGGGACAGTGCCTCTGTAATATTCTCTATTCCAAATAATTTCTATTAGTAATGCAGAAGGAAAAGCTTAGTAATTTTCAGTAGTTCTGGGACATATAAAGTGATTGGTTTGAGGCAAACATTATACTCCTGATAAATCTCCTGTTGTGTGCAGAAATGCCCCCAGTGTCAGCAGGTTGGTATATGCTGCCTAAGCAGAAGAGAAAATTGATGATGAGACTGTTGTGTTTATTGAAAAGATTCAGTTTTTCAAACTGTGACTTTACTGAGCAGTAATCATCCTGATTCTTGTCTAATTAACATATTTAACAATTAAGAATGTCAATTTTCTTTAATTTTCACACTTGCTTTTGAGACAGGAGGGTATAGATGTTACTGTTAGTAGCATTACTCCTCATGTTCTCTCTTAGTGGAAATCCTGAGGTTACCGTGTACCATTGAAAGCTTATCTGTGTGTGCACTCCCAATTTCCTGACATCAATGTTTAAACAATGATTCTTTTGTAAGACTTAAGGGAGGCTTAATTACTCTGATTGTCCCTTTTGGACACTCTTGAAGTGTCCAAATGCCTGGAGCATTATGTCCAGTTTGGGCTTTCCAGAAGAAGGGAGGTATTGATTAGAGGCTGGAGCATGTAATGTTCTAGCAGATAATTGGTGAGCACTGCCATCAGCCACTGTCTGAAGGGATTAGGGAGGAGGCAGTAGGAGCCAGGGTCTTCTGGAGATGCACAGCAAAAGAACAAGCAGCACTGGTTGCGAGTGGCACCAAGGGAAATGTTCATTGGAAACAGGGGAGAGAGAAGGTGGAATTACCTTCAGAATGAGAGCAGTTTGCTACCAGAACAGGTTTCTCAGTGGAATCATGGGCCTTCTGTATTTAAAGATTCTGAAAGCATGGGTAGACAAGACTGTGAGAATCCATATCTCAGACTGAAGGTAACTCCAATTTGAGCAAGAGGTAAGGCTAATTGACCTCCAGAGACCTGTCCTTTTGGCCTCAATTATTCTGCAGTTCTGTTTGTTCTGGTAAGGCTTACAAACACACACGCAGATCTCTGTATGTATTTTAGTAGAGAGGCTGAACTGTTGAGCTCGTATGCCCTACCTGAAATTTGCAGGAAAAGCAATAAGTCATAGTGATACAAGTACTGTGTGAGTCAGTTTTATAATTAAAGTATTTACCCTAGTTACTTCCTTCACATTCAGTAGAAAGCTCTAAACTGACAGTGTTTCAGTGGCAGCTGGATTTTTTACTCTGCAGTGCATTTTTAACAATTGCACGAAATAAAGTATTTGAGTAGATGAGACAATTTTGATGAGTAGAATTAATAACCTGAAAGAAGCTTTCATAAGTAGTGTCATAATAAGAATGTAGTCCTGAAGTGATTAATCTTGGGAGCAAAAGGTTGAGGGACATTTTCTTGAGAAACAAGCATAAAAAAATGTACTTCCTGTTAATCTTCTAGCAAAAAAAAAAAAAAAAAAATAACATGGACAGCAGCTGCTCCAGCTTCCGCATTCTGTTTTCCATGTTGTTCCAGATCTTCAGACCCTTTGGGGAGTAACACTCCAGGGGAAAAAGATAATGTATCTTTCAGCAAACCCATGCCCATCTATTTGCTATTTTGAGATTGTAAGAAAGATACATTTGCAATGATAATTTCCATGATTTAGAAATTTATGCAGTGGCTTCAGTTATAGTTCATTCTAGGTATGCTCTCCAAAACCATTAAATTGTCTTTCAGCTGTCGGATGGAGGCATGAGATGTGTCTCTTTGGATTGATTGGTGAGCAATGGAATTAATCTGCAATTCTATTACCAAAACAATGCTTAGGATTTTTTACGCTGACTAATTTTGAAGAGAGGCAGAAGACAGACGTAGTGGCTTGAAGTTATCAGTCTGTTAATACAGGTGATGACCTTGTGCGTGTGAAAGCATAGGGTTGAGAAGCAGTGATGGTAACAGGCTGGATTCTTCTACCAGTAGAACCAGTTCTTCATAAGGTCTCTGTTCTCTCTTGCTTTACTCTCAAAGTGAGGAGAGAAGAATTCAGCAGCCAACGGTATTTTCATTCCCAAAACTGTCAGTCGCCTGCTGAAAACATCAAAAACTTCTTAAATTCAGAATGGAAAAACATTCTCTCCTTTCCTTGTTTGCAAGGGAGAGTGAGCATTATAGTAATAATATAATAAGTAGTAGAGTGTGTGCCTGAGTTTTATGTAATGAATATAAAACAAAACTAGGTTTGGTGATGCAAAGATGGGATTTAAACAACTGCTTGAAGTGAAAATAGATGATACTGGGAAATCACTAGGAAACAGCATATAAGACTAGTAATGTCAGCGTTATTATTTTCACTTTTCTGACATGTCAGCATGCTGTTCACAGCATTTTCCAGAATAATAGAATTTATTCAAGCAATTCATCCTTAATGTGTGTAGTATAAATAGTTTATGTTGTGCTTATATATCATATTAACAATATTTGATTTGTGCTTTCTTTACAAATTGGAAACATTGATTTTTCTCTAGCTCACATTTTGCATTTAGGCTAGTGCTTTCAGTTCCTATTTTAGGTTCTGCACTTTGAAAGAGGTCGATTTCTCATAAAATTATGCTCTTTAATAAGAAGGTCTACAAGTGCCATGCAACAGTACTTGCCTCTCTTTTGGAACCAATTAATGCCTTTGAGTTTAAGAAGTTTAAACTTGCTATATAAAGAACACTGTTAGTGGTGTTTCCCTTATTCAGAGTACAAACCTACTCATCTTGACCTCAGGTGATACTCATCTTGAGTTGCGACTGTTTTAATTTTTTCTTGCTTCTACTTTGTCCTGACAATTGTGACAAAGTGGCCTAAGTCTCAGTCTTTGGAGATCACCATGAAAAGTTTACATGCATCTGCTGATTGCAAAGGAGCTTCTGTGCATAAAGAACCTTTAATTTGATTCTATGAAGTTCCCTAATTTAACTTCTCATTTTTCATTTATCCACTAGCAGAATTTATTTGAATGTATCCTTTAGTTCGTGCTTAAACATTTTTGAGATGCCTTGAGAACGGATTGATCTGTTTATTGATCTGTCAGTCCTACCCACATATCCTTTCTCCTTATTTTCATGACCCAGACATAGCCTCTAGATTGATGTTCTGTTGTTCCTAGGCTGTGATCGAGTTTTAAAGATTTATGAAGTTATTCAAAACTCTAAGACTTACATCACCATATAAAATATTTCCCAAACTTGGTAAGCATAGTGAGAATCTATAGGTATATAAGTGCTTCATTTTATTTCATCTCATTTTCTTGTAGATGGAGGTAGTTAAAAAAACCCAAATCATATTTATTTCGGTGTCCTTCTGAATTTTTTGCATTGACTTAACAGAAGAACACGTTGTTCTTTGGGTGTAAGGATGTAGAAATCCTTGGCTGGAGGTTGTTCCGACATTCGTGTAACTGTTGGGTTCAAACAAATTCTGAGCAAAAAAAGACTTCAGGAAAACTTCATGGCCTTGTAATGATCGTATCCAGCAGTTTCACAAAGCAAGAATTGAAGGCTACTGGTACCTACCTGCAGAGGTACATGAATACATAGACAGAGGTATGATTTGCATCAAGTAGGTGTCTTCCTATAAATTCAGCTTCATTGTGATATTACAGAGATTGAGTACCTGTAGTTCAGCATGCTACAAGAGTGATAAATCTGAGTTGGATCTACCTTTTTAGTCACTCGGGATTAAACCTTTTGGTGAAGAGATCCATTAATGTGTTTTAAATCTATTGATTCATAGTAGAAAGGTGTAATTTAAACTCGGAAGTCACTGAGTGAACTTTCCATTAACTTAGGGAGACTGTGGTCACAGTTCATTTGATCTTTATTAAGTAGAAAATGTGATGTAGACCACACTGGCATTCTATTAGAGGAAATCATGCATTTAACCATATAGCAAAATACTGCAGCCTATTACATGAACATATACCTATTCTACACATGGCTAATCTTCTGAGCATAAAGTATTAACAGTGAACATACTATCTTGTTTTAAGGACTATTTACTTCAAAGCCAGTGATACGCGATAAAGTTTCGGGGGAAAAAAGAATTAATTTACCATTTATATAAAAGTTTTTTAACTGGAAATCATTGTCACATAGAGGCGTTCTTTAGCTGACATCAGCAAAGACTAATTACAACCCTGTTTTATTAACTGGTATAATCTGAAATTGTGTTTAGTAAAGAGAATGTTCATCATCAAAATTATTTTCTTAAAACTTTTTTAAGAGTAACTTTGAATCTGTTGGAAGATGTAAAAATGTTCTCATTTATAACAGCTTTTTTCTACTTTAGGGTGTACATGAGGCTATCTAAAAATCTTTAAATTTCATATCTTTTCATAAAAAGTGGTAGAGTGACCTTGCTCGTTGCATTAGATATTTGTAGTATAATTTTCAAGTTTGGTAGGCTGGCAGTTGGCTTAATGTTACTAGGCCTTTTGAATTAGTTAGATTTGTTACTATAAATCATTCATATTCATGGATGTTAAAAAAAAAAAAAAGCTTTTA
The DNA here is from genome assembly GCF_963264785.1 of Psittacula echo. Lineage (NCBI taxonomy): Eukaryota > Metazoa > Chordata > Aves > Psittaciformes > Psittacidae > Psittacula > Psittacula echo. The sequence continues at coordinate 12,737,315 of NC_137739.1, forward strand.
TACAGTTTAGTTGCAGTAGATACTTTCTTACTGTCAGTGTCAGTGTCAGTAAGTAACACTATCAGGAAGTGAAAGTTGATGCAAAAGTTGAGAGCTAACCTTTATGCTGAAGTGGTGTGGGTGTCATTTGAGGTTAGCTATGATTATATTCTTGCTATATTTTTCCATTGTGGCTCAGATATCCCCATGCCTGCTCTCTGGGCTCTGGGCATTTTTAATGGCAGAAACTATTATTTTGTTTTCTTTTTCCAGATCTTCTAGTCTTTAAGGTAAAATGCTATTGGGAGGAAGGCAGATCTTTACAATATAATTCATAATGACACAAACTCTTTTCACCAGTAGTTTTGACTTATTCTGTTGCCAGAAATAAATCATGAGCTGAGAAGTTATAACCTCTATCATTATGAGCTTGTTGTGTGTATTGGCACTACACAATTGGAAGGGGCATATGAAGATTAATGAGTTATATGCCAACATGCCCTTTCCTGTGCAAAACATTCTGTGAGTATCAAGGTTACTTGTACAAGAATTTTGCAGAGAATGCCAAAACTGAGTCAAAGTAAATTAAACTTCCCCATCTGGCTTTACTTTCTTGCAAATGGACACAGCTATATATTCCAATAAAAATTACTCTGTTTATTATAGCTCTTATTTACAGTGCAGTTTTTCTGAAGCTCCGCAATGTAGGCCATTAGTAAAGATTTTTCCAGAAAGATTTCTAGATCTTGATGATGTCTGCACTGAGGAAATGACAGAACTCTACATTCCCAGTAACCAGCATATTCTTAAAATGTGACATTAGTCTGACGCTTCTGCATCTAATTTCAGTGGCTGCACATACTTCTGCTGCCACCTGACCGATGTTATGTCTCATCAGAAAGTGATTACAGGTAGTTCTAATCCCATAGTCTGAGATGTCAAGGCAAGGTGTTTTTCTCATGAAGTGAGGTATAAATACCCCACATCAAGGCTGCTGGAATTTTCATTTTTGTATGGTGATTGGTACTGAGTGAGGGTTTGATATTTACAAGTGTTACTGGACAGTCCCGAGTATAATACTACAGTCCCGAATAATACTACACTGTATTTATTAAATACTTTCACATTGAATTCAGCTTGTACAGTTCAGCTTTAGAAGTATAAGAAAAAGTAGTCAATAGTAGATGTACCCTAGCAAAATATTAATTCATAGCCATTTAATTTCAAGAGACAGATGGTATAAATCTGTTTAGATTATATTCTGGTTTTTTACAGAAAGTGAAGAGATGCAATATTCTCCACAATCTTACTGTATGAACACTTACCTAGGTGTCAAGGATTATAGATTTCAATCTGATGTCTAACAGCATCCCTGGTTTCCTCAGGCAGATCGTTTGATCGCTGTGTCACAGTTTTCCACCTGTAAAAGAGGAATTGGCATGATGCTTCGCCTCTACAATCAAGGCAGGGCTATCTTAAGTTACTAATGTGTTGTGCTGACACAGGGACTTCTATCTTGGTTAGAGTACCTTGGTCTTGATAAAATGCAGGTGTTAATAATCTTGACAAAAGTTACATGAGACATACCACTAATAGTAAGTGGATCATTACTGATCAGATTATACCAAGAATTGTTGTTATAGATAGTATGAATTAAATTGACAATTAATAAACACAGGTTGGTACTGGGAAAGAATAATGCAGAGAAATGCTTTGTTACGGGGGAAAAAAAAGAGTAGCAAGTCTTGTATGTAAAGCTAAGCGTACTAGAAATGAGAGAAACTACAAGGAATTCATTACTGTGAAACTCTGTATGCAGATTGCTGGGTTATTTTCATACCAAGCTAAGGGAAGGTAGATGTTCTTGTATGTTCTCTTCTGTATCCTATTCGCCCGAATGGATGGAAAAGATGAACTCCTGATTCACCACAGTCTTTCAGTTGTATTTTCTTCACAAATTTTCTCATATTTTGAGCTGTAGAGTGACTTGTTTTTTGTGCTTCTTTATTGCCTCCAAAATGCAGAACAGGTTTGTTTAGAAAAATGAGACATGGTTCTCTTGTGCTTCTTGCCTCTGCTTTGGGTAGTTGCGTACTGAGCTTAGATGGCTAAGCAATTATGAGCATTCTCCCCCTCCCGCCCCTTTTCTTTTTATCTTAAAAAAAAATCCCAAACTTAAATACGACGTTTTCTTTGAGTTTTATGGGTGACTTAGATGCTAGCACTTAGGGTCAGGAAAACTATAAAAAGAATTAACTATCCAAACTCCTTCCTTATGATAAATAAATCTTAAGATACAAATTGTGTTTAGGAATGCTCAATAAAAGATTATTTGCTTATTTGCTATGCTTAATAAATGACTGAACAGTAGCCCACAGCTAAATTTAGTTTTCTGATCTAGAAAGTAGAACATTGTTCCAAAAAAAGGGGAGTCACTGTTGCCCAAAGACGTGAGTAGTGACTATGTATACACAGTGCAAAGACTCTAGCCGGGTTGTTTCAAGCTGAGAAGGAAAGTTGCTTATCCCATCTCCTTAGAGGCAGGTCAAAGTGTAGGCCTTGTGTTTATTTGGAGCTTTGAAATAGATAAGCAAAACATGTACACGCAGTATTCCAGAGGCTATCATTGCTTACAGTAAAGTGTGAAAACCTCTCTCTGGCAGGAGTTGCACATTACGGTACAAGCCAGATAGAGCACTCAGACTTTGGATACTGAATAGTAGCCAGTGAGTTCCGATTGTTTGCAAAAATGTGCTAAGGGTTCTGACTTACTACAGCTTGCTATAGAAAAGTAAGTCTTTGTTATGTTTGGTTGGGGGAGGGTTTTTTTTTGTTGGGTGGTTTGGATTTTTGTGGCTTTTTCTTTTTTTTCTCCAAAATGCTAAAATGTTATTCATGTATCTGTGAAGTATAGCAAAACTTGACAGTTCTGTTGAATCATTCAGTTGTGATAACATAGCAAAACTTTTGATTTCTGATGGAAATAGTGTCTGCATTCTTACTTTTCATACCTTTAAACTTTTCAGACACTGGTCTTGTAAATGCATCTCATTCTCAGAGGAAATGGAAATGCTAAAGTTTGCTAGTAAAATTGGTCTTCCACACAGTTGTTTGTCTGATCTATGCATTCATTAATAAAGTCCCTGCTGTTGTTGGCTCCAGCACTACTTAATTACTATTTGAAATATGGATGTGGTAAATGATCCAACTTCAGGAAACAGGAGAACAGCTGTTACCTTCCTGTATGTTTCAAGTCACTGGCTTTTCTCCTTATTTGTGTGTGCCATCCCCTTTTTCATCTTACGACAGTAATTCCATAAACTCTGGACTCACATTCATCTGTAAACCCTGATCCCTGTTTTGTTTTCCCACTGTGTCATCTTGTTCTCCTCTGTACTCACCATTTTATCACCTCATCTTACTACCATCCATTATTGTCTCTCCCTCTGTTCTCTGTCAGAGATATTCAGAATCCTGATATCCTTTTTCTTTCCAGTTTGTAAGTCATTTTGCGTGCCTGAAAGCCAAATAAGTTGTTTGCTGCTACGCTGGAGAAACTACTGCTTTTGCTATCTTGTCCTGTATTTTTCTAGCTCCATATGTCTATGTGGTTTCTCAAAACAACATTATAGAATTAATTCTAAGTTTTTCAGAAACATTTTCATTTCCCCTTTTAGTCCTGCTGCTATTTTATCAGGTCAGCTACTGAACTAGACTGATTATTGCTTCTCTCTCTACCTTTTTCTTCAATTTTTCCTGTCTAGGATAGACACTGACAGCTAGTTTTTAAATAAATAACACCTCAACTTGCTGCAGGGTTTCCTGTCAGCTGCAGGCAACAGCATTTCTCTGCAGCCAAATTCTGTAGAGAGGGAAGGGAGACATTTTAGTCCTGCACCCAGAAACTGTTAGTTACAATATCCTGAGTATCTTTCCCATAAATATCATGGCATGTTAAGCTGTGATGTTCTATCACTTTATTTCTTTTATACTCCAATTTTTATTTTTTTAACATACTTGTCTTTGGAGCTTACTTGGTTTGTTATGCACTGCTGTAGTTGATCCTCCCCTGAGCAAGGGGGATGGACTGTGATCCTTCTAACCTCAACCATTCTGTGATTGTGAAGTACAAAAGAAACAATAATGGAGAACAAAAGAATGACTATGGAAAACACTCTGTGCTTACTGGAAGAAGTATCATGCAGAACTAACAAATATAATTGTAAAAGCAATTTAACCTACTTACCTCAGCACAGAAGATGTAAATCTCAGTCAGAGAGACCGAAACACCCAGCAAGACACATCATTTGGCTTTATTTTAGAATAAGAACAAGTAGCGCCCTAACGCATTTGTTCTGTTAGGTGTATGATGTACCATTTTGAATATACTTTGGCAATACAGTTTTAATTATTTAAAGGGAAAGACTGAAATGAAAGAATATGTTCACAAGTGTAAGCACAACTTAAATCCTTGACACAATTCTGATGTATGAAGGCATTTATTAGTATTTCCAAAGAGGTTTTATGATTTCCGAATTGAATATCCAGAGGGGACTTTATATTTATAGTATGTAAAGCTACAGAGATCTGTATGAATAGACTACAGTTTATGCTGTTACAAATACAGAATGAAGAAAATTTTACAGTCTCCATTTTAAAGACAGAAAACACGAGATTTTAAAAAGAAAAGTTATTTCTGGAATTATTGTAACAAAAGAGATCATGAGGTAAGGAAAATACTGAAAACATGGTTAATCTAGGACTGTCTCATTCTAAGGAGTGTGATTTTCTTTCTCACACTACTGCTATAGAATCAAACATACACTTTTAAAAGAAAGCAAGTGTTAAAGCTATTTACTTTTTGAAATCAGATCTTGGGTTACGAAGAAAGACTTTAATTTCTTTATAGAAGTAGATAGCCAGGTTGGACAGAGCCTTGAGCAACATGGAATCATAGAATCATAGAATCATAGAATAGTTAGGGTTGGAAAGGACCTTAAGATCATCTAGTTCCAACCCCCCCCGCCATGGGCAGGGATAACTCACAGTAAACGATGTCACCCAAGGCTCTGTCCAACCTGGCCTTGAACACCAAGGATGGAGCATTCACAACTTCCCTGAGCAACCCATTCCAGTGCCTCACCACCCTCACAGTAAAGAACTTCTTCCTTATATCCAATCTAAACTTCCCCTGTTTAAATTTGAACCCGTTACCCCTTGTCCTATCACTACAGTCCCTGATGAAGAGTTCCTCTCCAGCATCCTTGTAGGCCCCCTTCAGATACTAGAAGGCTGCTATGAGGTCTCCACGCAGCCTTGTCTTCTCCAGGCTCAACAGCCCCAACTTTCTCAGCCTATCTTCATACAGGAGGTGCTCCAGTCCCCTGATCATCCTCGTGGCCCTCCTCTGGACTTGTTCCAACAGTTCCATGTCCTTTTTATGTTGAGGACACCAGAACTGCACACAGTACTCCAAGTGAGGTCTCACGAGAGCAGAGTAGAGGGGCAGGATCACCTCCATAGACCTGCCGGTCACGCTCCTTTTGATGCAGCCCAGGATACGGTTGGCTTTCTGGGCTGTGAGCACACACTGAAGCCGGCTCATGTTCATTTTCTAATTGACCAGCACCCCCAAGTCCTTCTCTGCAGGGCTGCTCTGAATCTCTTCTTTGCCCAACCTGTAGCTGTGCCTGGGATTGCTCCCACCCAGATGTAGGACCTTGCACTTGGCATGGTTAAACTTCATCAGGTTGGCATCAGCCCACCTCACAAGTGTGTCAAGGTCTCTCTGGATGGCATCCTTTTCCTCCAGCGTATCAACCGAACCACACAGCTTGGTGTCATCAGCAAACTTGCTGAAGGCGCACTCAATGCCACTGTCCATGTCACCGACAAAGATGTTGAACAAGACCGGTCCCAACACTGATCCCTGAGGGACACCACTTGTTACTGGTCCCCAGCTGGACATTGAGCCATTGACCACAACTCTTTGTGAGTGGCCATCCAGCCAGTTCTTTATCCACCGAGTGGTCCACCCATCAAATTGATGTCTCTCCAATTTAGAGACAAGGATGTCATGTGGGACAGTGTCAAAAGTTTTGCACAAGTCCAGGTAGATGACGTCAACTGCTCTACGCCATCCATCAGTTCCTTAGCCCCATCATAGAAGGCCACCAAATTGGTCAGGCAGGATTTGCCCTTAATGAAGCCATACTGGCTGTCACCAAGCACCTCCTTGTTTTTCATGTGCCTTAGCATGCCTTCCAGGAGAATCTGCTCCAAGATTTTGCCAGGAATGGAGGTGAGACAGAATGAACATGGTCTAGTGTGAGGCATCCCTGCCCATGGCAGGGAGGTTGGAACTAGACGATCTTAAGGTCTAAGCCAAACCATTCTGAGATTTTATGGAAGACTTTTTATTTCATTTATGTTCAATTCTCATTATCTTGGGCCACAGAATAAGGCTTTGGGGAAAAGGAGTTGGAAGAAGAAAAGATTATAGAGAGAGACTTTTTCATTTCCCAAAGAAGTATTTTCTTCTATGGTTTAGAACTAAGAAAACTCTTACTCTGAGGACTGAATGATTTATCAGTCTTAATGCATATGGAACTGAAAAAGCTCAGGGAAAATTTATCTGTTGGGTTCAGATTTATAAGGGAATGGCATTGATTACTGGGGTTTTTTTGGTAGGTATTTGGGGTCAGCTATTAAAGTAGTGGTATAAATTTTAAAAATGTCAAATTATACAATGTGTTATTAACACCTATTGCTTATTGTTTTGCCTAATAAGAAATGCACCTTTCTAATTGCTTTCCTGGTAACTTTTTTTTAATGCCTTCTTGCTGCTCCTTCCGTTTCTTCCTTCTTTTCGTCACTTATAAAAGCAGTACATTCAAAGTCATGCATGTCTGGGCTATAAATGCTCGTTAACTTTACTTTGAATATTTTCCACATAGTGGTACCCTTTTCCGTAATCTCTCCTGGGTTGGTTGGTTGGTTGTTTGGGTTTTTTTAAGAGACTGTCTTTATTTTCCCTAAGAGAGCTTTGGATTCACTGAAAAAGTACAGTCAATGCCTCATATGCTACTGTCATTATCAGTAGGGTAACAAATTACAGTGGATATAGTTAATTACAGTAGAGGCAATGGTACACTATAGAAAGAAAAATAGTATTTGTATATAACAAAAAGTGAGGCAAGTCTGTTTTTATCAAGTAGCTCAATGTGTGGTGAGTACTCCTTGATTTTATATGCTGACAGAACACACAGTGCTAGTAAAGACTTAGCTCGAAGAATCTCTGGAAGTCAGTTCTTGATAAGGCACTTTAAGCTTATGCTTCTGTTTAGGATGTGAAAAGGTGTATTTTGAGACATGATTTCTTGTGGTCTCTGTTATTAAATTTCTGCTGGTCTTTCTGATCAGGGAAGAGATATATCAGTATTTCAGTGGAGGTGAGTTTTATGGATGAAAGGAATTCTAGCACCCAGAATTACAGAGACTAGTGAAAATTATATCCAGTGTCCCACAGCTGACTAATGGATAAAAGGAGGGGAGGGGAAAGAATATTCTAATATAAATTATTGTATTAAAGAGAAATTTAGTTATCTGGATGCTTGTTACTAGAACAGGAAGATTTTCTTTGCCTTCAATAATTATGCAGAATCACTCGACTGCACTTATTTTGAAATATCTTGTATGTGCTACATGGTGTCTTTTATTACCTAACATACAGGTAACCAAACCACTTGTGGTAGAATGTAATTGTAATAGAATTTGATTGTAAGAAAAGTTTGGAATTTCTAAATGGATATAATAAACAGGTTACTTGAGTTGTGATGACAGCTGGCTGCTTTGTATTAAGCACAGTGACTCAGGTTTCAAGAGATTCAATTCTTTAATCAAGTGCTTTAAAATTTCTTTAATAAAAAAGACTTCAAAGAGGAGAGATAAAAACTAAAAGTAAATAAAATGGAAAGAATATAATTAAGTTTTGACCCCTTATATTGCTGGCCTTCAAAGCTAATGCTGGAGAAGCACAATATTATTAGCAATAAAAAGAATTTGCTTTGCCCTTTTAAAATTGCCATAAACCGATTGACTGAGATGGAATGATGTTAATGTTTAAGAAGTAGGACACCAGATTCTATTATCTCAGAAACTCTGTCACCTGGTACACTCTGTAGTCCTGTTATCTAATTATTGTCCTTAAATTGCATTAGTGTGCCAGCAATTTGTCTACTGTTGGAAAAGTAATTGACATTTGGGTTACTGCTTCATATCTGGGAGACTCACTAGCTGGTTCCGAAGAGTCCTCTTCTGTCAAAGCAGATTAACTTAATTTCACCCAAAAGAAAAGAAAAAATCTGTGTTCTAGAGTATGTCACTTATGTAGTGCTTTTATAATCTGGTATTAAAATTCAGGATATGTATCAAAGCTAATTGTCAACTGAAAAGAAAAAAAAAAATATCAATGATACTTCTGACTTCAAATTAACTTTAGCACAGTCTGGTCTTTCACTGAGTGTGCGAGCAGTCAGGTACTGATAGAAAGAACCAGTGTAAATGCTGTGGGGATGTGGATAGAGAGAATGTTTGTTTCTTGGTTTCTTGCTGTATTTGGTGTTTAAATCTACAGATGTGGATGTGGCTGCCCCATCCTTGGCAGTGTTCAAGACCAGGTTGGACGGGGTTTGGAGTAACTTGACCTGGTGTGAAGTGTCCCTGCCTGTGTCAGAGGGGCATGAGCCTTATGGTCCCTTCCAACCTAAACTGTTCTGTGATTCTGATGTTTGATCATTAGATCTGTGAGCTGTGGTCACACATGCAAGTGACCTCTTCCATGCTTAGAATCTGAGGCATCACAAAGATGCTGAAATGCTCTACTCATGTCTGCCTCTTGTTAGTGGGGCCAAGCAGCAGATGATAAAGATTTCTTAGTAAGAGTGATGCTGTTCTGCCTTGGATTTCTAGCTGGGTAGGTAATGTTAGCTTCTGTCTCGCTTCCCATATCCATTTCTAAGGCAAGTGGTGCACTTCATTTTCTTTAGCCGTAAGTTGTTTTTTTCTTTAATGATATTTGTGTATTATCATTAGAATAAAAAATAATTAGATATCAAATGACGTTTTTTTCTAACTAAAATACGTAGTCTTTCTTCTGATGTTCTGTAGTAATTTTAGTTTCCATTTTGTTAGTGATTGGGGGAGGAGTGTTTCCAAAATCTCTTTGTACAATATCTTCGATATTAAAATTTGAAGAATAGTTATTATTCCATGTAGCCTAGGTAAGAGAAGAACAGCCTGTATTTTGGCAATTATGTTGCGCTGAGTATGTTTCCATGTCTCTGCAAAGGGTTTGGTTCATGACTGCATACAATTAAATGCTTGGAACTTTCCAGACTAATGTAATTTGGGATCTAAAGCTGATTAGAGATGCATGATTACAAAATGCACATAATACTCTATGTGACAACTGGAATTACATTTGAAAGGTATTTTAAATTACCACAAGGAATGTAGTTGCCTAGTGGTGGTGATAATTTTTCTAATATGATTTCTTTAGAGACTTTTCAGTTCATGTTTAAAAACAAAAACTTAAGTATCTTCAAATTCTTATTTTTTTTTCCTCCCACAGGCTATTGCATAAAGTTTTATTCTTAAACTTCTGAGGTTGATAATGTCAGTATAATCCAAATGAAACACTTAAGAATGTTGGTTAAAACTCAAAACATCATCTGAATTTCTTTTGATTATAACTTTTGAAAAAGGTTGAGAGTGTTCATGACAAATCTTTAGAGATCTCTGCCAATGTGTCTTTAAAATGCTTCATCTTCCAGTGACAAGAGTCAGGATTGTCACTTTGTTACTTTTCTTGATGGCTTACCTAATATAGTCACCTTTTTTGAACCAGTATTATAAATTTGTAAGGCCTCTTGTGGACCATGTAAATGGGTGGGCTATTTTGTGGAACCCACACTTTATCATGTGTAAAAAGAAAATAAATTAAAGGGAGTCTCTAGAAAGCTGTGAGCTTGATGAAATTATCCAAGTATCAAAAGGTTTGTTTATCACAGTTGTGATAGTGTAATTATCCTTTAAAACAATCTCTTTGGAAAACAAGCATTTTGCCCCAAAAATACTTGAAAAGGAAGTAAGTTTTCAAACAAATACTGGAGTTGGTTCTGCAGCTGGAGTGATATCACAGTATCACAATATGCTAGAGATTGGAAGGGACCTCAAAAGATCATCCAGTCCAATCCCCCTGCCGGAGCAGGAACACCTAGATGAAGTTACACAGGAATGTGTCCAGGTGGGTTTTGAATGTCTGCAGAGAAGGAGACTCCACAACCCCCCTGGGCAGCCTGTTCCAGTGGTCCGTCACCCTCACTGAGAAGAAGTTTCTTCTCAAGTTTAAGTGGAACCTCTTGTGTTCCAGTTTGTACCCATTACTCCTTGTCCTATCATTGTTTGCCACTGAGAAGAGCCTGGCTCCATCCTCGTGACACTCCCCCTTTATATATTTATATACACTAATAAGGTCCCCCCTCAGTTTCCTCTTCTCCAAACTATAGAGACCCAGCTTCCTCAGCCTTTCCTCATAAGGGAGATGCTCCACTCCCTTAATCATCTTAGTTGCCCTGCGCTGGACTCTCTCCAGCAGGTCCCTGTCCTTCTTGAACTGAGGGGCCCAGAACTGGACACAATATTCCAGATGTGGTCTCACCAGGGCAGAGTAGAGGAGAAGGGGGACCTCTCTCGACCTACTGACCACCCCCCTTCTAATACACCCCAGGATGCCATTGGCCTTCTTGGCCACAAGGGCACAGTGTTGGCTCATGGTCATCCTGCCGTCCACTAGGACCCCCAGGTCCCTCTCCCCTACACTGCTCTCTAACAGGTCGTTCCCCAACCTATATTGGAACCTGGGGTTGTTCCTGCCCAGATGCAGAACTCTACAGTTTCCCTTGTTATATTGCATCAAGTTATTCGCTGCCCAACTCTTCAGCCTGTCCCGGTCTTGCTGGATGGCAGCACAGCCTTCTGGCGTGTCAACTACTCCTCCCAGCTTAGTGTCATCAGCAAACTTGCTGATAGTACACTCAATTCCCTCATCTAAATCATTGATGAATATATTAAATAATACTGGTCTCAATACTGACCCTTGAGGCACTCCACTAGATACAGGCCTCCAACTAGACTCCGCCCCATTGACCACAACTCTCTGGCTTCTCTCCTGCAGCCAGTTCACAGTCCACCTCACTACCTGATCATCTAGACCACACTTCCTCAGTTTAGCTATGAGGATGCTGTGGGAGACTGTGTCAAATGGTTTGCTGAAGTCAAGGTAGACCACATCCACCGCTCTGCCATCATCCATCCACCGTGTTATTTCCTCATAAAAGGCTGTGAGGTTGATCAAGCATGACTTCCCCTTGGTAAAGCCATGTTGACTGCCCCTCATAACCCTCTTATCCTTGATATGCCTTAAGATGGCACCAAGGATAAGGTGTTCCATCACTTTTCCAGGGATGGAGGTGAGGCTGACCGGTCTGTAGTTACCCGGGTCCTCCTTCTTGCCCTTTTTGAAGACTGGAGTGACATTTGCTTTCCTCCAGTCCTCAGGCACCTCTCCCGTTTCCCAAGACTTGGTAAAGATGATGGAGAGTGGTCTAGCAATGACTTCCGCCAGTTCCCTCAGCACCCGTGGGTGTATCCCATCTGGACCCATGGATTTATGGATGTGATGAAAGGCTGTGCAGTGGGAATGGCAACCTCTACCATCCAGAAATTCTGGGAGGTGTTTCAAAAGAATGATTAGGACCTGTGTGCTGTACTTTGGATGTGCTACTGTGACAAAACAACTAAAGCTCTAATCTGAGAGCATCTGTAAAGCTCCAGTCAACCTGTTCCATGTCTAGACTTATTTTCCTACATCAAAGATTACTCTGAGGTTATTATGTTTCAGAAAAGTAACACTGCATTAATAATTATAGTAATTATGTATTTTTTAAATTCTAAAATGTTATAATTTGTGAGAGAGAGACAATGTGCTGGAATTGCTCAAGGGCATTGTGAGATATATCTCTATTTTTTGTACTGTAAAGATTGTTCCCCAAGATGGACAGGTGACCAGTAGGCTTACACTAGTGTAACACTGTGAGTCTCCTGCGTCAAATGCTAAGCATCATTTTGCTTTAAAATTCTAATAGTACAAATAATGAGGCAACTTTACTGTTAAATCAGAAAAAGAAAAATAACCTTTTTGCCCTGAAGAATGGTGTGCTGAAAAGGTCAGAGCTGTATGTGGAGGCAGAGATGCCTGGTGGTAATAATGGTAATCCAGAATTCTTGAAATGCAGTAAAAGTGCAAGTTTTCAGTAGTACAAAGGACATTGCAGAAGAAACAGTAATTTCTTAAATTTAGGATTCTTGCTTACAGTGCTGTTAAGAAAGTGAGGTAAGACCAGGCTTTTAAAGAGCTCAGAACCAGAATTTCATATTTGCAGCCTACACAGCAGCTGCTAGATTTTCAAAATAGCTCAACTCTTAACAGTTCCTGTTCTGCAAGGCATGGAGCTCTGTTCAAAGTCTGGCTCTCATTTGGGTGCCAAAGTGAGATCTGAACTCTCATGCAGATCTGAGTGTACACTGCTTTCTTGGGGGAAAAAGAATAAAACCCTCATGAAGTAGAGACGAAGATTAGATGATAGCAGTGTATTTATTTGTTAGCAATTAATTTCTTGGCATGATTATGGTGGTACTCTGATAACCACAAGTCTTATTCTCTGACTAGTTAGAGAACTACGTATGCTAAAAATAAAAGATGACCTGTATAATTATTTGTAATGGATTAATCTCTGTCATTAACATCATTTCTCTTTACATTCTCTGGTGCAGTGCTCTCTCTTTGAGGCACATAGAACAAAAATCATACGGGCTTTTCCTCTGAAGTTCAATTCAGACAGAACAACTGTCTACAGGACATATGTGTATGTTGAATGCAGGTATGATGCCAACAGTAGATGCAAACAGTTCTGATTTAGATATAAATGCTCCTTGAAAGTCAGTTGCCTCCCTAGCCTTTTAAATAGGAAAAAAAAAAAGAACTTCAGTAGATGAAAAGAGGGAAATTTGCTCTAACACTGCCTACAGTGAGACTGGAAGAAAGGAAACTGCTAGAAAGCATTGTTTCTTCACAAGATTTACAGAATTATAAAGTATTACACGAGTGTTCTGTCTGGAGTGGAGCAGGTTCCAGTAATGTGTGTGCATTCGTAACTGTGTACCAACATGGGTAACACCAGAAAAGGTGTCATTGGCTTTACAAACATCTCTCTAATGGGGTTCTTGTATATGGGTGGACATTCTAAAATTTAAACTTAAATTTGGTTCTTTCTATATGTAGACCCTGCACCATTTTCCTGAACTTTTGTAAGGCATTATTTCCTCAGAGATAATGGTTTCCAGTGGTTTGTGTGGTACAGAATTAGAATGAGGACTTACTATGAATGTTACTTTTAACAGTTTCCAGTCTCTCTCTCTTTAAGTCTGTACTTTGTCTAGCAACCACAGTTTATCAATACATATTTTATCATTGAATGAATGCTAGCATATCTTGCTATATATATGCAATCAGTGTATATATGCAGATGTACTTGCACATTCATATATGCATGATATAAATGTCTCTGTGTGTATAATCTAGTTGCTGTATGTCTTTCCCATCTTTTCTATCTTGGTGCCGGTGTTCAAAGTTTTCCTCAAATCTTGAAGTTCCTGAAGTCTCATTCATATCTGAGGATATTTTCAGAAGTACCTACGCATCACTTACTGAATCTATGAAAAGCTTCCTGAAGTGAGAAGAAAGCTGTGTATTCAGGCAACATTAAATTTACCAGGAGTGCTAATATGCTGTCCAAGCAACAGTCTTCGAGATTGAGAAAACGTTCACTACCCCCAAGAAAACAGATCTTTTTTTAACTTTTTATAGCATCTCTGTTCAAACAAATATACTGAGAAAGCAAATTCTGCAGCAGATGCACAGGGTAACAAGTTAGGTTTAATGCGAGCTTTTCAGTTGAATTGTGTTTTGCCATTTTTAGCTTCATTAACATGTGTATATAATTCATATTATGTCATCATATGTATGTTGTGTTCCATATATTGGGCTCTTTATAAAGTGAAGAAGTAATGCAATTGAGCATATTGACTTTCATCCTATTTCAAAACTACCTTTGGGTGAGTTTGAATTTTGTTTGGTTTTCTCCTTATGAATTTGTATGCATTTAAGATGTCTAAGCTGTAGTTTTCCTGCATTTATCTAGAAGCTTAGGCTTGTAAATGAAAACATTACATTATCATTACCCAGTTGCAGAAATATATTTGCTTTTAGGCTTTATATACTTCTGCTACAATAACAGTAGCTCTGTTTATTAACAGCTGTCTTATATGGTGTCACCATAAGTCACAGGGTAGACTGGCAATTCTGTAGTAGCCACTGTGATACACCCTCTGAACTGTTCTTCTCTACTTCTCTGAAACCTTCTTCAAACGTTAATAGACTGATGAAGGTAGTGAACAAAGATGACAACCTTTAAAATTCTCTGTGCCTGCATGAATGACTTGGAGCTTTGCTGAACTGAGCCCAACACTGACCTTAAGGTTTTGCTGAGTTGAAGTTAAAGACCAAATCTACAGAGGAATTCAGAAAATATATAACTTCCTTTCTTCATATTCCCCAGTTATTTTGTAAAGGCAGTAGTGGCATCTTTTGCCTTTTACACAGTTACTCATGCAAAATGGGTGTTTTCTTAGAATAAGTGTCAGAAAGCAAAAATCATTATCTTTGAATTGAACTGTTGCGTGAAAGTCACCTTCAAAGTGTATTTATTTAGGAAAGTGTTTTGACTGTAGGCATTTGTAAGTGGACATATAGCTGTAGCAAGGAGCTTCTAACATGTACTTCTGTTGTTGACCAGCACACTATGAAACTATAAGCAGCTGATTCAACTGAATGAGCAAACAGAAATGTCAAAAGAAATGAAACGTCTACCAGAATTCAAATATGCAAAGAGTTTGTCAGTTACAGATCTCAGGATAAGTAGTGTAGCTTAATTTGAAGACTAAAATCATAAATACATACTTTTCATATAAGATGTGTGCAAATGTTTCAAAATATGCCTGATGGCTAAATAGTGAGCGCCACAGTGGTGTTTTCTGAGTGCTGAGGCATACTACTGTTTGGAAGGTGTAATGGTTGAAGTAGGGTGATAATTCTTCTATCTCCTGAGACATCAGGATGCACATGCTCATCACAGTCTATCTAAAACCAACCCCTTTATATCTCTGAATAAAGTTTGTAAAAGAATAAGATGAAAAATAAAAACCTTAAAAAAACTATCATTTGCTACTATGCTTTGTACTTTTCTGGCATGTGTTAAAGGTTCTTTTGCAAATGTTTTACTGTTGTCTTTACTCATGCAGTTTTTGGACAGATTTACCTTCTAGCAACATTGGCTTTATGTGATTGATCCATCCAAGAATTCAATTGCCTGTAGTTCAAACATGAGTTAAAATGTAAAGTTTGAATTTTTTCTAGGAATATTCTTGCCTTGCACTTATCACGCTGAAAGATCACAGCTCAAAGGTCACTTAACACTGTGAAGTGGACTGGGAGTTTCACTAACAGATGCTTTCTTCAAAGGATGGGCTAACCCAGTACTGTAGTATGCTCATTTTGTGTCTCAGCAGAAACAGAAGCAAGAAAAGAGAAAATTGAGGCCTAGGGGTTTTTGAAGGCAGGCTGAAAAAAAAATAGCTGAAACCTCAGCATATTGATGTATAGGTGTGTAGGCTGCCAGTCCTGATACATTTGGGGGAAAACACGCCTCACTTTCAGAAACTTCTCTGTTGCAATAATAATAAATTAATCCTGGTTGTAAGAGTTAAGGGACTTCCGTCAGAACTATGGCCTTGCTTATAATATTAACAAACTTTTATCAGGCACAAAAAAAGAAAAAAAAAAAAAGAGAAAATTCTTGCCTTGATTTAGAAATGACAGGTCTATATGGAGATGTCAGCGGGAAATGCACAGCCTTTTCAATTAGCCTCTGTACACTGAGGGTGGAAATAATAAAGACTTTTCATTCCTTTGTGCTTTCTTTCCCCCAGCCCAGACCTTACATGTGAGGGGTTTCTTTTTCTTTTCTTATTTTTTTTTTAATGTACCTTTACTGACAATTCCCCTGCCTCATGGCCTCAGACCTTTGCTCTCTTTGAGAATCTCTGTTACTTGGCCAGCAGTGCTTGAGCTGATCAATTGAGTGAATTTTGGACAGGTGTGATTAGAGACTAATCCACATTTTGTTGATTTCTCACAGTAACTGTTTGATTTAGGACATTGGATGTTCTTTTTGATTTGCCATTTGAACATAAACTAGCAGAGAGCCTCCAGGAGTGCTGAAGTGGAATATAATCCTCATTTTGCTGGCACGTCTCACGGGGAGCCAATCTGCGTTTGTGTTTCAGTTGGCTTCTGCAACTTGGAAATCTTGGGCACTTCACAGACTTGGATGAGCTGAGCTTCTCAACTCTGCTGTCATGTAAAGGAGGGTTGGATGTTCCTATTTTATACATGGAAAGTATGTAAGTGTGTAGATATTAAGTGATGTGCCTAAGGTTTCTTGACAATGTAATGATTGACCTGAGATTAAGTTGGTGTACCTAATTTTTTTCCCCCCCTTGATTTGATAGACAGTTGTGAATTCTCGTGCAAAACAGTGCTCAAAATCTTCCAGGCTCAGGATTTCAGAAGAGATTTTAAGGCAATAAGTTCTCTTCCTACCCTGAAATGCTTACAATCTGAGAATAGAAAGGGCACAGAAGCACAGGGAGATTGTTACCTGCCTGGAGTCACATACAGCTACTGCCAAAAAAAAAAAAAAAAGTAGTATTAACCATTTTTCAAAATAATTTCCTCAATATATTTTCTCTGGGTATTTCCATACTCTGTTTGTCTGATAGAGCAAAGACTTTTATTTTTCTGCCCTGTATTTCAGCAGCTCTGTAAAACTAACTTGTTTAATGGAATGGCTTACTCAGAAGTTAATTTAAAATACAGCTTAATGGGATGAAAAATGTATTTAAAGATTTCTAGATATTAAAATTAAATTTGGAACTGTTCATTTAGCCTGTCTGCTGGACTAGGGATGCACACACATGCCTTTCATGAATAGAGATAAAATACTGAGGATGTACTCTTGTATTCCTATGGCTTCTCTAAGATCTTTTCACAATATCTCAGTGATAGAAACAGTGTTGGGTTTATGTTTTAGTGTTCTGTTTTATTGTTTTTATTTAAGTCTATTGCACAGTCCCCATTAACTAGCCAACAAGAACACATCACTGGATCAAAAACTGTTACACATTAAGACCAGCTTATTGTTTATGGCATGCTGGTGGTACTTGCTTCATAATTTTTTAAAAGGAGGAGGAGCTCTTAGGTTTTTATGTTTATTACTGTTTTTTTGAGACCACATCTAATGTATTTCCTAATGCATATATACAATAGCCATGCGTGCCATTTTCGTAGTAGTTTAATGCCAGATACTTTAAATAATTTTTTTCATGAAGGAAAATCCTTTTCAGGTCTGTAAAGACTGATATGAAGAAAAATTAGTTTTTAGAAATACTGGAAGCTGAGAAGAAGGATAATGGCAGAAATAGCAGTATGTCTTTAGGGATGCAGGGTGTTAGGAGATTGACAAGTTCTGAACTCCAAAGGTCTATAGCAGTAAACAGTCTATACCAGTAAAGGCAGTAAGACACCTACTGAGCACAGTACAGTACAGTACAGTACAGTAGGTGTCTGTGCTCAGTACCTAGTGGATATCTGAGCAGAAATGGGAGGTTGCTGAAATCGAAAGTTGGTTGAAAGTGTTGGGATAAAATTTTGTATCCAAAGCCTCATTAAGTAGCTTTCTCTGAAATTGTGACTCGTGTAGCATGAAGGAAACATTGTAGACTAGATAAATGGATGAGAAAGTGGTAGAAAAACTTCAAATACAAACTTTACTACAACAAAATTTATCTATTTTCATTACACTTACAGCACTGATGTCTTTTCATATTCAAAGAGAGAATATAGGCCTTGATTACCTCTTGACTTTGATGCAGCTATGGTTGTAGTCTCTTCACTGTGTTATATTTTATCCAGTGCTTTATCACTTTGCTAATTCCCAAATAAAACCAAAGAAAAAATCTAAATACTGGTCAAATATAATATATGGGAATCATCTGTAGGGAAGAGGTGGATAAAAAGAACAGTGAAGGGCTGAACATGGCGATTATGTCTATTTCTGATCACTAGGGGAAGACCTGCTTTTCTTAAGTCTGTATCTGTGGGATTTCAAAGCTTAAAACAAGGCAGAGCTGCAGTATGTTCTGAAGAATGTGCTAAAACTCAAAGCCTACATACTGAGAAGGCAACTCCCCCCAGAGAAATGTACAGGAAAGATATTGTTGTTCTTTTCATACTAGACTGAGGTTGGAAATAATAGTTCATTATATCAATGCCATTTTGTTGCTTTCAGCACAGTGTGCCATATCCGAGGCTAATGAAGCCATTTGGGTTTGTGTTTTAGTTTGTTTTTAATAATTTACTGAGGACCAAAGTGGTCATTTCACATGGACAGTAGAATAATGTGAAAGAGCAAGGAGAAAGTTGCACACAAATTTTTGGTTCAGTTCTTCAGGAACTGGAATTGCTGTGTACATTTTTTCCAGTGCTGCCCAGGGAAAACCTTGTGACAGACTATAAGGTCAGCTGGTGGATTTAAAAGGCTTATTTATGGAATTAGAGTTGAGAAATGAAAAATGATTTAGTGAAGAATTGGTGCCCACTCTGGATTATAAAAGAAATACCTTCTTTCTGTTGAATAATGGTTCCAAATGCAAGTGAAATATTTGAGACTGTTTTTCTCAGATGATGGCTCTCTTGGGATGAAAGACCCTTTATGCTTGGTATTATGTGTGTGGTACATCAAGTGGGAGAAGGAGAGAAAGAAAGAATGCATGTGTCTGTGTGTGCATTTTGTGTGGCTGTGTTCCAAGTAGCCACTTTGAAAGCATTTATATATGAATGAAGTCTAGGTGGTTCTTGATAGACCCTGGGATCTGTGTTACTGTTTTGATCAGGGAGCAAGTAGTGCCTTAAAGCATAGTTTAAACAATGACAATAGGGCACTTCTTTTTGTAAATAAAAAGAAAAATTGCAGTTTACGCATTAAGTGGGGAGAAGACAGCGTAAAAAGAGAACAGTGCAATATCATGTACTTTTTCTAATGCTTAGTACCAATTTTTTTTTTTCTGCAGTACTAAAAAAGTGTGACTTACATTTGCATGCTGTCTGTATAATCTCAAAAACATGGTATATTTGAAAATTGCTGTATTAACAAGATCTAGATGAGCAGAAATGCAGGTTTTTAACATGTGATTTTAGTTCTTTATACTCTTGTGTCAGTTCCATTCATACCCAGATCCCACCTGAGCATGAGTATCAATTACATATTCAAAGACTGTAATTTGCAAAGTTTGTAATGGATATATAAACCACCTTTTTTCCTTGTTTAGTTCTGTGTGTTATGAAATTCTGAGCAAAATATACTGTAGAGTATGGTTTGGTTGGGTTTTGTTGTTTGTTTTCCCCTCAACTACTTAATTTATATACATAGAGTTTAACTGATAAGTATGTAAATGTAGAATGCTTAATTATATCAATTTTAATAGGCTATAGCATTTACCTTTGCAACAACCATTTTCCTTTGGTCCAACTTCAGCAGATGACTAAGTGTATGTTCTTATTTAATTCCATCCTTGCTTTTTCAACAGTTGAGGAAAATTAGTCAAACCTGTTATCAGGCCTTTGGTGCAGGTAGTATGCTTGGCTAATTGGCACCTGTTCATTGTATTAGCCCTCTCTCAGCAGGACTGAAACATGTGAAGAGTGCAAAGCTATCTATTCATGTGCCTCAGAACCCCCTTACCAGCTGATTTGCTATCCTTAATATAAAGTAGGAAGGATAAGGGAGCTGGTGGAATGCTGTGTCCCTGTTAGAATCTCTGCAAGATGTGAATTTGCTCTGTGGCCTTGTGATGTATGACTTTTCGTTCTCACCCTACCTCTCCAGTTTGAGTCAAGGCTAAAAAGTGAGCTTAACTATAAGGTGTCTTATCTACAAGTGACGTTACCTATGATATGTCCTTGTTCTGTGGGTCAAAGGTGAACATTTATTAATGTTTTGATCATATTTTTTTTCCCTAGTAGAAATTAGTTCTTAATTTAATGCTGCATTCTATACTGAGATATTCTTTAAACTGCAGAATGGGAATGGTAGCTTCCACCTTGTGCTGCTGAGATGCATTGGCTGTTGTTTTTCTGTAGCTCTGCTTCTCTGACTACATTCTCTTATCATCTTCTCTACCTTATCACTGCCTTGCTGAAGTGTTACTATACTAGACCCATATATTTTTAATATATTATGCGGAAAACTTTTCAAGCTTCTTCAGAGCTTTAAAAACCTGTGCCTTTGAAGTCCTTCTGCCACAGTAGTTTTCATGAAGCTAAACAGAACAAGGAACAGGATTCCTTTAAACATCAACATTTCTTGACAGAATGGGAAGATTAATGGATTAAATTCCTTGGAGGCCATGGAAGTTTTCCCATAAACTGTAATGATTTTGGATAGAAACCACAGAAAGAGAAGAAATAAGAGAAACAATATAGAAAGCTGGGTATATGAATAGTTGCTATGAAAAATAAGGGGTTGTGACAGGATGCATGATCTCTTAGCAAACAGCACAGTGCAGTCTAACTTTTCTGAGTGACCATAATGTTACAAACAGACCCTATAAAATTTGAGCTGATGGAAGCTATTTGAAATAGTGTTGTATTATACCAGTGAAGTAGTTTGCAAAACTTAAGGGTTTTAATTCTGAGAAGTATCAGTATATTAATTGGCACTTCCCAGCAATATAGAAAGAATGCCTTATATGAGAAAATCATACTGGATTTTTTCAGGTAATGCTTTTGTGATTGGGATTTAACAAATGCCATTGAATACTTGTGCATTATTGCTGTATTGATACAGTTACAGTATACACCAAACAGTGATTTTCCTCAATTGCAACTAACTTGCATAATTAGGAAAATAAAACTGATTTATTTTTTTTTTTAAGATGGCTTGACTGTTAATTATATCTTGGCTCTCTACATCAGAAAATGAGCACTATTTACCTGTGTATTGGAAAACTGATAATCAGTACCATTGAATTAACAGTTACTAATTGCTTTTAGTGTCTCTGAAACATAATAGCTGTTTCCTGCAGAGTTTTTCAAACAGTGCAGTTAACTGTGTTTTGATAAAGTGGAGTAAGAACTGCTGACATGGTACATAACATCTGTCACAGAACCAGGAATTCACATCAGTCTCCTGGAAGTCTTATGCATATGTATTTTGTGTCTCTAATATAATTTCTTACTAACTTTCCAGAGATGATAAAGCCTAAATAAATATAACAAAATGGAGAAGCATATACAATAGCTTTTCTAGTATTATAATCTCTTTTGGCAATTGGTTGAGTTAATGATGTGCTGTTATCATAGGATTATTCTGTCTTTTTGGATAATGGACAAAGGATAAACATACAAGTGTATTAGCCAGAACCATTGAAGCAGGTATTTAGTCTGTGGTTAGTGGTTTGGCATCCAGGTGCTGTAAGATGAAGTGCAATGTTTGCAATTATAATCTTTAAAGCCTTATTTTCATTAGAGAGCAATTGTGTGGGTTTCTGTATGTTTTGAGTGTTACGAGAAGCTCTGAACATTGAGACGCTTCCTGAGCAGCCAAAAATACAGAATTGAAACACTGCTAGGAATGCCATTTTGAAACTTTTGGTCAAAGTTTTAAACTGTGAATCTAACACCTGCATAGTTACCCCAGGGTGCCTCTGATAGTCTGAGGCTACAGAAAATTTGATTTTGAGACAGAACAGAATTTGTAAATCATGTGTATGAAATGAGGCTTAACCATCATGCAGTGTTTCTGATGACCCTGATACTTGGAAAACATGGTTGTGATTAATAAACGACTCCAGACTGCTTTTATTGTAACAGTAGACTGTGCTATAAACAGGAATGGGAAAAGATGATTACATTTAATAGGGTAGCAGCTGTAAGGGTGCCATTATATTAAGTGACTTAATGAATACTGATCTTGAAGCAATAAATCAAAATGAAAACAATCTACTCTAATCAAGTAAGCAGAATATTTCAGATACTTACATTATATTAAATGAACACTTCAATCAAGGTATGTACCTGCACGTGTTCCTGTTTGATCTAGTTACTGTTTGTGTAACATTACTTTCAGGTTATATATTTAATTTTAGGTTATAAATTTAACCCTAACTATTCTATGATTCTATGATTCTGTGTAAGTGAATGGGTGCCTAAGCATCCCCGCTTATTTTTGATCACAGCAGCAGCAGACTGTAACTACTCCACCATAGCACATTATTTGCCAGTGAGACAAATGTGAACATCTCAGGTGATACAGATGCTCCTTACACAGTGAAAGAAATAAGAAAACTAAGTAGTCAATCATATTCAACTTTAATTTCAGTCCTCAACCATACTGCATATTCTTGCTTGACACATTCCTTTTTCTTTTCTTTTACAAAAGAAGTTCGGATTCCTGACAAAAGTTTCTAGAAAATTTGTTTTATGTAGCTTCAGAATTTTCTATGAGACCTGACAAAGTTGTCACTGTCTGCTAAAAGGTGAATAACCCCCACATACTGTCATACATTGCACTTCAATTCCATCACACTATCCTCCAGATGACCAAAAAAAAAAAAAATAAATCAACTAATTATCACAGCCAATTTCACTGCCAATCTTACCTGCTCATGTTAAAGGAAAAGAAAGAAGTGGTATGGATACTGCTGAAGTAATAGCTTTGTAGATGACTGATATTCAAAAACAAAGCGATACAGATTTGTATACGTAAACTGTGTTTCACAAAGCTGTATAACAAACATTTAGAACTTCTTTTATTTGTGCTGTTATTATATCAGCTACTCAAGGCACACAACAGATGCTAGGAGTCTTCCTACTTCTTACTTTAGAGGAAAAGCAAAACTTCCACGTCATGTTCAAGGCCAGGTTGGACAGAGCCTTGGGTGACATGGTTTAGTGTGAGGTGACCCTGCCCATGGCAGGGGGGCTGGAACTAGGTCTTAAGGTCCTTTCCAACCCTAATTATTCTATGATTCTATGATAATGCAGACTTACACTTTTATTTTTTTCCCCCCCTGCATTTTCTGGGATTTGTTTGGGTGTTTTGTGTGTGCTTAGGGGCTTTTGTTGGCAGTTGTGTGGTTTTTTTTGTTGGTCTGGTTGTGTTTTTTGTTTACTTGCTTTACGTAATGAAGTTGCTTGCAGAATAATTAACAGTCCATGTTATATCCTGTCCTGGTACTGAAGGATTTTCTAAAGAATAATCAACAGGAAGATGATTGTGAAAGCTATAGCAGCAATTTTTTCGCATTGAGGTGGCTTTGTCTAAGTGTCTGCATTTACAAATTCATTTAGGGGTGTTTGTGTATATGGACACGTATATATACATACATGTCTATATGTGTGCGTATGCACACATGTGCACACACAGGTAGCGTGAGTTGCTACCTGCTAGTGCAGAAATTGAAAAGAAAAAATTGATAGTACCATCATTTTCTGGGAAACTGGTATCTGCTCCTACATTATATATGTTAAATATATAGTTTGGAAATAAAAAGGAAATTACATTTTGTATGCTGAGATTCTAATTCTGGTGACTCTTTTGGGATTATGAAAGCGTTTCACAATCCGAAAGCAGTTTGATTAGGTTAAGTCTTGACTATGCATAAAGTAAGGTTCTGGAGAGTTTTTACAATGCAAGGTCATAAGTACTTACCTCTGTCTTTGCAAAATGCTGGTCCTAGCTTCTGTAGTTAGTATTTATGCACCTTGACTTTTCCCTGTTTATTTCAGTTTGCACAACTACTTCAACTTCATCAAGATTTATGGTACAGTTAAATTGACTTACTGACCAAACCAGTGAACGTGCAAGCCAGAGGGCAGTGATGAGTGTAGGGAATTTTCTGAGCCAGGCTTGCATTTGAGAGTTGCCTGAGAATCCATCACTGAAGGAGGAATCAGGAGATATTTATCATATATATTTTCTCATTTTATACTTTGGAGGTGGCGGTGGTTTGGTTTTTGTGTTTTTTCATTTGTGGTAGGTTGGTTTTGGTTGTTGTCTGGTTTGGTTGTTTTTTTTTTTTGTGTTGAGGGGAGTTTGTTGTTTCTGTGTAAGAAGTGGAAAGTAATACTTGTGAGGCTCTTGTAGCTGATTTAGTTATTCAGAGGTCCTTGGTGTCGGACTCGTCCTTTTATTTTGGAAATGGACTAATGTTTTTGCCTCACAAATCATTCAACTCTGCTTCTGGTGTCTCTAGCTTTGTCTGGGATCAGAAACATGCAGTTGACCCACTTCCTGATAGTTCCACACGAGCAAACTTGATGCTTAAAGGCAAAATTAGAAAGAAATAAAGAGCTATCATAATTTCATAGGCTGCTTGTCAAAGCTGTGAGTAACAGGTGGAGGTCTGCATTGTCTGCTGGTAGATTAAGGAGGATGGAAATGTATTCATTTTTGATGATAGCTGAGAAATGGACTGTCTTCGGATTAACAGAATAACAGAAGAGCTGTTGCTCAGGAGTGTTGTGTCCCAACTAGAAGGAAGTGCAGCAAGAGGGCCAGGAGACCTCCATGGATGGATAAGGAGTTGCTGAGGAAACTTAGAGAGGAAAAAAAGAGGGTTATAAAAGGTGGAAGCAAGGACAGGCAGCCTAGGAAGAATACAGGGATGTTGTCCAGGAAGCTAGGGACCAGGTTAGGAATGCTCAGGCCAGGTTAGAATGAAACTTGGCTAGAGATATGAAAACTAACAGAAAGGGATTCTATAGGTACATTGCGAATAAAAGACAGACTAGGGACAACGAGGGCCTTCTCTGGAAGCTAACAGAACTGGCTACCCTGGATTTGGAGAAGGCTGAGGTTCTTAATGACTTCTTTGCCTCAGTCTTCACTGGCAAATGCTCTAACCACACCTCCCAAGCCTTGGAAGGCAGATGCAGGGACTGTGAGAATGAAGACCTTATGCCCACTGTAGGAGAGGATATGGTTTGAGACCATCTGAAGAACCTGAATGTTCACAAGTCCATGGGACCTGATGAAATCCATTTGCAGATCCTGAAGGAGCTGGCGAATGAAGTTGCTAAGCCACTGTCCATCGTATTTGAAAAATCATGGCAGTCAGGTGAAGTTCCTGATGACTGGAAGAAGGGTAATAAAACCCCCATTTTCAAGAAGGGGAAAATGGATGACCCGAGGAATTACAGACCTCAGTCAGTCTCACCTCTGTGCCTGGCAAACTCTTGGAGCAGATTCTCCTGGAAGACATGCTAAGGCACATGAAAAACAAGGAGGTGCTTGGTGACAGTCAGCATGGCTTCACTAAGGGCAAATCCTGCCTGACCAATTTGGTGGCCTTCTATGATGGGGCTACAAAACTGATGGACAGGGGCAGAGCAGTTGATGTCATCTACCTGGACTTGTGCAAAGCGTTCGACACTGTCCCACATGACATCCTTGTCTCTAAATTGGAGAGACATCACTTTGATGGATGGACCACTCGGTGGATAAAGAACTGGCTGGATGGCCGCACACAAAGAGTTGTGGTCAATGGCTCAATGTCCAGCTGGGGACCAGTAATGAGTGGTGTCCCTCAGGGATCAGTGTTGGGACCGGTCTTGTTCAACATCTTTGTCGGTGACATGGACAGTGGGATTGAGTGCGCCCTCAGCAAGTTTGCTGATGACACCAAGCTGTGTGGTTCGGTTGATACGCCGGAGGGAAGGGATGCCATCCAGAGGGACCTTGACACGCTTGTGAGGTGGGCTGATGCCAACCTGATGAAGTTTAACCATGCCAAGTGCAAGGTCCTACACTTGGGTGGGAGCAATCCCAGGCACAGCTACAGGTTGGGCAAAGAAGAGATTCAGAGCAGCCCTGCAGAGAAGGACTTGGGGGTATTGGTCAATGAGAAACTTAACGTGAGCTGGCTTCAGTGTGCGCTCGCAGCCCAGAAAGCCAACCGTATCCTGGGCTGCATCAAAAGGAGCGTGACCGGCAGGTCTATGGAGGTGATCCTGCCCCTCTACTCTGCTCTCGTGAGACCTCACTTGGAGTACTGTGTGCAGTTCTAGTGTCCTCAACATAAAAAGGACATGGAACTGTTGGAACAAGTCCAGAGGAGGGCCACGAGGATGATCAGGGGACTGGAGCACCTCCTGTATGAAGATAGGCTGAGAAAGTTGGGGCTGTTGAGCCTGGAGAAGACAAGGCTGCGTGGAGACCTCATAGCAGCCTTCCAGTATCTGAAGGGGGCCTACAAGGATGCTGGGGAGGGACTCTGTTAGAGACTGTAGTGATAGGACAAGGGGTAATGGGTTCAAACTTAAACAGGGGAAGTTTGGATTGTATATAAGGAAGAAGTTCTTTACTGTGAGGGTGGTGAGGCATTGGAATGGGTTGCCCAGGGAAGTCATGAATGCTCCATCCTTGGCGATGTTCAAGGCCAGGTTGGACAGAGCCTTGGGTGACATGGTTTACTGTGAGGTGTCCCTGCCCATGGCAGGGGGTTGGAACTAGATGATCTTAAGGTCCTTTCCAACCCTAAGTACTCTATGACTCTAAGAGGCTATTGTATCTGCAAGGTATAATTGTACCCTGCAGCTATACATTCTGGCTTTTCAGAATGTGCAAGATGTAGGAAGCCTTCAGGCAGAAATCCAGCTGTTTCTGGATTAGGCAAGCACAGATCCTCTACTTGAGCATATACATATATACCATTGTTTTAGCTGGGTTGGGTTTTACTGAAATGCTTTTTTATTGGTCCAACAGTAGAAAAAAATTGTATCACATAAAGTTAGTATAACTGTGGTATAATTGGCTGTGGCTGTCACAAAATGCAAGATGCTTTTATGAAATGCCCTACTGTAGGGGTGAGGAGAGATGTCAAGGGGTTTGATGTTCATTAGATTTAGTTAGTATTTTGAAGAAACTGGTGGAACAGTACTGAACTAATTTTCCTGTGTATCTAGTCCTATGTCTATTAAGAAATAGACAAGTACAATGAGACTTCAGGCTTTCTGCTCTATCTTGACATATTTTTGTTCTTATTTTGTTCCTGCTCTTCCATTGTCAGTGC
Source organism: Psittacula echo (assembly GCF_963264785.1). Taxonomy (NCBI): domain Eukaryota; kingdom Metazoa; phylum Chordata; class Aves; order Psittaciformes; family Psittacidae; genus Psittacula; species Psittacula echo. Next base: position 12,764,663 of record NC_137739.1, read on the forward strand.
CCCATGGCCCCAAAGCTGTTGGAGATCAGGGTGCATCTGAATGATACTCTTAGTCATGTGGTTTAGTTGTAGGTAATGCTGCGAGGAACAGGGACTTGGGCTCAATGATCTTATGGGTCCCTTCCAACTTGAGATATCCTGAGGTTCTAGTTAAATCATTTACATCAAGCGGGAGGGGGACTGGGTGTGAGTTAGATTGTACTTCCTGGTATGTGCTAAAACCTGATAGATACTAACTTTGTTTTGTGAGCAGAGCTATCTTCAGATGTTCAGACTGCAGTTCTGGACCCGGAATTGGAGGCCAGTCAAAAAGTATTCTCTGAAATTGCTCCAAACTTCTAACTGTCAATTGTAATGAATAAAGCATGAAAGTGTCAGTCATAAGTTCCAGTTACTGTAGACTCTAAGAGTACCTTTCATGTCACCTCCAAATGCTGCATGCTTACATTTAAAAAAGAACAAATTCTGGTTTACTGCTTTTTAAATTATGTTGCTGCAAAGCCCAGACAGGCCATAAGCAGTTAGCAGTGCAAGAAGAATTGTTCCTATTGAGACTATCAGTCTTTTGTGCACTGACATTGATGTTACTTGGTTGTAAAAGCTTGGTTGACAGTGAGCTTTTATAGTCAATCTCTTGAAGTACAAAAGGCCATGTTTCAGAATCTGTCATTAAAAGCACCTCTGTTTTGTAAGAGCAGCACATCTTTAATTCTCTCATAATGGAATTCCCCATAACAGATGAGACAGGCCAAAAGCTCAAAATATTATTATGAGGGAAAATAGCTTGAACTGCTTTATATTTAGTAATCTTTTTATTATTTCCAAATTAGAAGTTAATCTTAGAAAACAATAGTTCACTCACTCTAAGTTCACTTTTATGATTTTTATGCCCAGAAGTCATGTTCCTTTCCAACGTCATTTTCCAAAGGTGTTTCAGCAAAGCAATGTTATTTTGAATAAGGGAGCCAAAACCTAATCACTTTGAAGCTATTACTGTGTCCTGTGTCACAAATGTTTGCTCTTTGCTGCTTGCCACAGTATAATGACTGGTATGATTAATTGTGCAAATAATCCTGAGAAGGGGGAAGCCCTTCAGGTCCGTGGCCTATTGCTTGTTTTCCGTGTTATCCGGATAGAGGTGATAAAGGCCTAAGCAGGTATGGTGATGGCATTCTACCAGTCCATAAACTTTAACTAAGCTTATGAACACCTATCAATTTCAAATGTGTTTTCTCATGGTAAATGACAGTTAACTAAATAATGCCAACATTTTTATTTACGTTCTGTTGGTGTCTGTGCTGTGTTGTGTACCCACAAAGTCCTCTCAGGGCAGTACTGCTGTATCTGAGATAAATGGACATGAATGATTGCTTTCAATAAGATGGAATAAGGAGTGCCAAGTGAATGGTAAGGGGGCTGGAGCACCTCCCATATGAAGACAGGCTGAGAAAGTTGGGGCTGTTCAGCCTAGAGATGAGAGGCTGTGTGGAGACCTCATCAGAACTATCTGAAGGGGACTTACAAAGGTGCCAGAGAGGGACTCTTCATCAGGGACTGTAGTGATAGGACAAGGGGTGATAGGTTTAAACTGAAACAAGGGAAGTTCAGGTTGGATATAAGGAAGAAGTTCTTTACTGTGAGGGTGGTGAGGCACTGGAACAGGTTGGCCAACAAAGTGGTAAATGTTCTATCTCTGATGGTGTTCAAGGCCAGGCTGGACAGAGCCCTGGATATGGTCTAGTGTGTGAGGTGTCCCTGCCCATGGCAGGGGGGTTGGAACTAGATGATTTTAAGGTCCTCTCCAACCCTGTTTTATGATTCTATGATTCTGTTTGTATTAGTGATTTGCCCAATGTATACACTTGATTTTAAATTGTTTCTTTTAACTTTATGGGTAGAGTTCCTTGTAAGCCCTTTTTTCTGATTCTCTTGGAAGGATGGGTGAGGTGAAGTATGGAAAGCTTGTCAAATACATTGCATTACTGCAATTACTTGGCTGAAGGTATTATTGAATGGGATTGCAAAAATGTATTTCTGTATTTAATGCTTTTTTATTTCCTAATGGCTGAGCTGAAAATGATGATATCTGCTAAATTTTAGTATTTGAAATAAAAGAAATCCTTCCGTGTCTCTGGTAACTCCGTAGTGAGTGTAGAAGGAGATCTTGAAAAAGTAGTATGTGGTCCCTAAGTAGGAAATGCTTTCATTCAGGTGGAGCTATATGAAAAAAGTTCCTTTTCCTCCTGACTCCTTAAGTCAAAGAAAATTCTGAGAATCAGGACAAGAGAATGGATATGCCTCTCATAACAGAACTCAGCTACTGAATGGAGTTTTGTTTTATTTGTTCTTTTCATCCATTCACTCATTGATAAAAAATTCTGCATTAGAGCAAATTGAAAACTAAGAGAGAACTGGTATTAAACTTCAATCCCTTGTAACACAAAGCTTCTCAAGTCTCTTATTCAAGATGCTTCCCCTGAATAATAAGGGCATCTCTGAATTAATTGTGTTTGAGTTTACATTTCCTCTGTCTCAGCTTGTCTTGTACATTGGAGGCGAGAGGAGTCTTTGTGCCTGTAAGAGTATTAGTATGCTCTAACAAATTAAACACTATCTGGTTTTATGTCATTATAAAATCATTGCTTTTTATTGATTTGGGTAAGCCCCAGACATTATTTTCCGCTGAAGGAAAGAGTAATGAAAATATGTAATTTGTCAGTAAACATGTTTTATGTCCCCCACCCCCCCCTTTATTTTTTTTCTCTTATTCTAGTATTTTTGGCATGTATGAAGTTGTCACTGATTAATCTGGCAACAAAACTGTAATGGTTTCTTTTTAACTGTCTGAGAAGGTAGGAAATAAACAGAAAAGCAGCTTGAGGCAATTAAGTCAGTTAGTCTAGAAGAAAGGCCAGCAAGCATTCCCCTCCAGGAACACACACTTCCCAGGATGTTGCAGTTTGAAAACATACCCTGGGAGGCTTTCATGTCAGTTATTATTCACCTGTGCATCTAAGCAGCTCATAGAAATACTATTTATGGAAGGGAATCTGACATCAGCAATACATCGATACACATTACCTTGATAGAAATAACATTCTAGACAGAAAACATTAAATAATTTATAGGTATTTTAAATTAAACTGTTTACCTGGAAATTCAGCAGGTTTGCAGATCAGTGTTTCTTACAAGACACTGAAGAAACAGTATCAAGCAACCCACATTATTCTAATAGTAATTTTATTGTTAACTTAGCATGGATGAATAAGGGGGATTGAAAATGCTGCAGCTGCCATATGCCTTTCCTCTCATCTTCTCACCTTTTCTCTTGACATTATCAATTTTATGATATTTAGAAATATATTTTCTCCACATATATACCTGTTAAAATGGTAAAAGCTGAAACTAGAATGATAATGTGAAGACTTGACTAGTTACAACTTTCTTAGGCTGAATTTTTCAGTTACATCTTGCTTAGGCTGAATTTAAATTGCTCATCCAATACTGAAAGACTTCCTGTCTCTTTTCCCAGGATGTTGCTCCTTCAGTTCCTCCACAGAACTGTTGATATGTGTGTGAAATATCCAGGGATGTATTAAAAGCGTGATAAGAGCCTTTGAAAGTGCCAGACACTCACTGTGAAATCCTAGAGGTTGATTTTATTCATGTGTTTTTAAATATATGTCATGCTTTTCCAAAAGTTACTTCATCATCTTTGTTCTTTTGTTTGAGTTCCAGCTTCCTGTGTTTTTCCTGTATTAGGAAAATCGGTGATCGTTGACACTACTGTAAGCTGCTACAAATTGCTGTAATTTGAAACTACTTTCAAATTACTTAGGTATGGGTTACTGAGTTCCATATAGATGAGAATTTGTATGCAGTATTATGGATATCTGAGTTTGAGGGAAAGGTGGGTAATTATTTGTTTTTGCTTTTTGTCTTAAACATTTATTTTATAAATGATCTTGCTCAGGTTGGCTGGAGAAAAAATATTTCAGGAACCGTTAAAAATACTCAATTTGTGCAATGTGTAGGATGTTACCAAACCTGCCAGTGACAAGGCTGTTGTATGCACTTACAGGAGATTGGTAGCTTGATAACAGAAAGAAAGATTCCCAAGAAGATTGAAGTTCAGAAACTTTTACTGTAGTAATTTCATACCTTGATTGTTTTGTATATGGATGATGGACCACATTGAGCTGCCCAGTAAGACAGCTGTGGGCTCTCTGTGTTTGCTGTTAGCATGGGACTCTGGCTGGCAGATGCTCTAAAAATAATACCCATACTGTGAATTGTCATTATCACCTATAATACCTGCCTTTTTGTTCAGTCCAACTATACTGGTTGATTTCTTGACTCTTCCAAGGTGTTACGTAAATTCAGTGTGGGGTTTTTATCTGTGGACACCTTTCTCCTATTATTTTTGAAGGCATTATTTCATTTGCTCAGTTGTAAGGGTTGGAAGCTTGGAAGGGACACAGCTGGGGCAGCTGACCCCAGCTCTCCAGAGGGATATTCCAGACCATATGGTATCATCCCAGCATATAAATTAGGGGGAAAGCTGGCCAGAGGCTGCTGTTGGGGAACAGGCTGAACATCGGTTGGTTGGTGGTGAGCAATTGGGGTTCATTTGCATCACTTATTTATTTCTTGGAGTTTATTTTTCTTACTCTGTTATTTTTTAAATTATAATTTTAATTATTATTTCAGTTATTACACTGTTCTCATCTTAACCTGTGAGTTTTCTTTCTTTTACCCTTCCAATTCTCTCTCCCATTCTGCCAGGGAGTGAGTGAGTGAGTGGCTGTGTGGTTCTTAGTTACTGGCTGGAGTTAAACCATGACAGGCCAGGACATACTGAGATGAATCATGGTGCTTGGTTTTATCTGGACAGGCACTTACTGGTCTGAGGTGTCATTCAGCTTTTGAGAAGGTGGTGGGTTCAGGTCCTGAGGCTACAGTGGTCTTCATGTTATAGCCAACAACTGCGGAATTGGTTATCATCATCATATTCCTTTTACTGACAGATTATTGCCTGTAGCTCATTTACACAATCAAAATGTATAGTGGAAGTATTGAGATGTAAGATGTGGCCAATTTTCAACTTAGTTCATAATCGGTATAGTTCAGGAGTTCCAGAGCTTACTATGCTTTTGTGGCAGTAGAAACAGCTCTTGTGTCTGTGCACAGACATGAAAAGGTCTTTAGATGTTTAGATGTCTTTCATCTCCCAGTCTCCCAATCTCATTTTGAGAATTCAAGATCTAACCTAGTTCCATTTTCTGCCTTTTTCACAAAAGCTTTATTTCTATTCTGAGGTACCCATCCTGTCTTTGGAAATTATCTGATGTTTTATAAAAAAAAAAAAAATAAAGAAGTCTCCAAGTACAGTCACACACAATTTGAAGCTATTGGTACTTGTGAACAGTAGCAGGAGACAATGGCTTTGTTTTTCTCTTGAGATGTGTTTGAACATTGCAAAGGAGTCATAATTTTGATGTTTAATATCTTGACACTGATTCTGCAGTGGGTATTCATTTTCTGAACATCTGTGGTTAGTCATTTCATACACTTATATATAGCGTTTATTCAAGTAAATTTTCTCTCTATAATCTAGCATTATGCTTCTTGGTTTCGAATGCTGGCTGATGCAGTGGGTTAGTATTCCCGAGGTGTGATACCCTGATGGCCTGCACAGTTCAACTGTTTACTTACGTAGGGCCTTTTGGTTTTGGTTTGGTTAGGGTTTTTTTTTAATAGACGTGGAGTTACACTTGTATGCCAATTTTTTCACTTTGTTTCACTGTGCAATGGAATACCTATTAGGAGTTGAAAGCTTGCATCTCTTTCAGAGACTTATCAAGTTATAACATGCTGTTCAGTTTTGTCTGCCAAAATGTTTTCTAGCAGTAAAAATCTGCTGTTAGCTGGCTATAGACTTGTTGGAAGATGTTTAGATTTTTGGCATTTGTGACATTACAATTAGTGAAATGATTTAGAAATTAAGATGTATAGTTGATTTGATCAGTTGGTCAGTGTGTAAATTTCCCAGATAGATTAAATCCCTTAGATTTTATGCTCCCATTTTATGGAAAATGTTTTTCAATTTCCATATACTAAGGAAAAAAAATAAATCCATAGGTCAGATTCTTTACACTGACACATAGTACACTGCACTAAGAGCAAGGAAGCTATTCTGTACTGACACCTGTCTGACTAAGAGCACAGCAAAAATCATTGTCTGGGTTACAGGTCACAGGCTGTGAGCAAGATGTATTTCATAATGTTCATAAACTTGCAGCTATTGACAATTTATAAATATCATACTGCAGGAGATAAAGGTGTTATTTCTGAGAGAAAAAACCCTCAAGATTGCTTTACAAATGATACCTATCCATGGCAGAAACGAAGGCAGTCAGCTAGTTTGTAAGCTTTAAAATTTGGGTTCAGGAAGCTTGTTTGGTCTGTCCTTTGTCCTTAATTACAAATACAATTTTACTTATGTAGTGTCTTTGAGACAAGGGCTTCTCAAGCTGATACGAAGATTAAGTTAGGTATTGTAGGTTAGTTTTTAGTAACTTCCCTATCACAAGCAATTCAAATTTATATTCTTTCTCTATAGGCTGGTTTATATTTCCATAGTAGAAAGCATAAACTGTAGAAAGTATGTCTATTTTATGCTAGTACCAATGCTGGATTTTAATGTTAGGGTGTCATGACTGATGGTATCTTTGTTTTCTGTCCTGTTCTTTCTCCTCAAATGAAAGGAGCTTGTTTGTATTTTAATTTTTGGTCTGGTTAGTGTATAGTGAGTAGGACTTTCAAAGTATTGCTTGGTATTTTTATTTTGTGAAGTTGAAAATCCCTTTGGACTGTCGTTCAAATTTCAAGGGGATTATGCAACAAAGAGGTGTTGGGTATAGGATGTTGCCTTTTTTTCTTTATGCAATAGCTTTTTTTAACAAGTGTGTGCTTTTATTTCTCTTGTTCTCAGTGAGGGATCAGCTGTATGAGAGATACAGAGCTGGTAATTTTTATATCGAAGGTATTCACTAGAAGGTAATAAAAATGAGTCACTCATGTTTTGTATCCCCATATCCATTTCAAAGTCCTGCTTTTACTTTAGATGACTCACAGGCTCCTGGGGCAGGTATAAAGCATGCTGTGGTGTATGGCAGCTCACCTCCTTGCAATTACTGGAGCTGTCTTGGGCCTCACAGCCACCAGAGCAGACTTGGTGACCCATATTTCAACCATTCACTTAATTTCATGGAAGGCTTCTGTGTCTCCTTTCAACTTTAAGACTGCAGTCCTCAGTCCTCTAGGGGTATCACAGGTCAACACAGGATCACAAATTGGCATGTAAATGTTTCAGAGCAAAACTGCAACTTCTGTGAGGATCGTCACTCGAGTAAAGCAATGAATTTGGGTGAATAAAACCCTCAAACAAAACAAAAAAACCGAAACTTGCATCAGGTTTGGAACACTGAGAGTGCTCACAGGGAATTCTGTTTTAGTCCACTGGCAAACGGTATTAATATCCTGAATAATTCTTAGATAAAGATAAGCAACATTTAGCTTTTCACGTCTCACAACAAAGGCTGGGACTTTATAATGTAGAAATATCACACTATATTATGCTGAAATTAGGCATTAGACACAGTGATGAATCGGTAAAATGACTGTCTTCAGAACTCACTGAAAGTCATGTAGGACTTGGGTCAGAATTGTGAAATTACTTGCAGAAAGCTTCCTGTTTCTGATTAGATTTGCAACATAATGTAATGTAATCTGCAAATTCTTTATATGTTCTTGATGCCAAAGCTATATCAAATTTGCTTACTTAATCCTGTGATATTTTGCTACTTTAGGTTATCTTATATTTTTTACATTCTTAGATCCATTTCATATATTCTTCTATTCATGAAGAGTACTGAATGAATTCAGAGTAATAACACTAAGCACAATTAACTGAAATTTTTGGTGAGGTAGAAAGCCACTTCCTTAGGATAGAATTTGCATCATTCTGTGTACCATAAAGTGATCAAGAGAGGGGCTTGGAGTGGCTCAGTGCCTCCACCCTTGGAGCTGTTCCCAGCTCACCTTGGTGCAGCCCTGAGTGACCTGCTTTACCTGCATCAGTGTCAACAGGGCCTTGGACCAGAGACACCTGGCTCTCTCCTGACCAGCAGCATGGTGTGAGTCTACCATTCTGGAAGAGAAACGTTGATAGAAACCAGTATGAATGTGTTACTGTATGTATATGTATATTTGTGTTATATAGGTCATTGAAATAGTATAATCTTACCTTGTAAATACTTGTAGTTATTTGTTTTTCCTTTTTGTTCTTTACTTTTTTGCAAACAACTTCTTTTATTTTAAAAAGGTATGTGGACATAGATGTTGGGATTTTTTTAATATTTTTTTCCCCCAAGATTAAAATAAACACATCAGTTGTTAGAGTAGAAATCCATGTAAATAATTTGTGCTTACATGTGTAATAATGATGGTGATAATTTTTCTGCCTCCCGTTTTTTAGTTAAAAGGGTTCTTCTAGTTGATTTTTACCATCCAAATCATCTATTCTTAATATACTTCCTTTATTCTCACTCAACACTGTTTACAGATTTTCATTTCTGTTGCTGTTACTGATAAGGAACTTCTTCAGACTGGGTAGAGTTTACATCAGCAAAATCTGTGAAATTCATCATATACACAACTAAAGTTAGAATGGAAAATACGTACTTTTATGTTGTTTACAGGAACTGTAAACTTACTGAGAGCTGTAACATTACTTTAAAATTATTTCTTGTATGAGATGAAATGACTTATAAAAGCCTATTCTAGTTGAAACTGTGCTTTCAGTAATATATTAATATGTCAGGAAAAAGTAGAATAAATAAAACCTGAACTTGATGAAGAGAAAGGAAGGAACAGGCTAATTTAGCACTGAAATTATTCTGGAGTCGATCTTTAAATAAAATCTGTTTTGCAGGAGAGGAGCTTGTTTCTAGGTTTGGATCTCAAATGTTTCAGCCTATTTTAAAATCCATTTCTCTTCAGTGACAGTGCTGTTTCATTTCAGTTCCTCACACTGGAATTCAGATGAAACTGTGTTTCCTAGAATTTTTTCCCAATGATGATCAGAGGTCTAAAGGTTTGTTGTGTGCTCTTAGATGGCTTATACATAACCAGAGTGATTCAGAACTTTTATTTAAAATAGTGTCTTACCCTGCCTTGCATTGTGTGTTACAAAAACTGAGCTGAGTGTCTATTTAAGTTTCTCCTCTAGCAACAAAGTTTCTCCACTAGCAGTTGCTTTGGCATTCTGTTAATGCGAGCCAACTTCTCCAGCACAAATTACCTTAGAAATCAGGTTCTGAATAATGTGGTATGCTGAACCAAATCAATTCCTTGTGTAGCTTCCATTAACAGTGGAATTATACTCAGATGAACTTGATTCAGTGCAATTTGAGTTAGATGTTATTATCTGCCATGTTTTAGTAATGTGTTAAAATGTCGTGTTTGAGGCAAAAGATTTGTTTTAGAATAAATAATTTTACAAGATGGTAACTCAGTAGTTTGATTTTCAGTGTTCTGGGTGGGTTTTCACCTGATTCACTGGAGCATGAGCCAGTTAAACCGGCCACCTCAGCTTTTCATAGGGCTTCCGCTGTAGAAGAACGGAGCTGCAAGTGGCAGACTGGATAATTTTGGAACAGGGGGGAGGTATTTGTTCATTTGTTTGGCAAGCACACAGGCATATGTTACCTGTATGTTAGAATGTAGGTTTTTGTTTTGTCCTTTCAGTGTTGGGGGCCTGTTCTGCAGAAATAAAACATGTATCTTGGCTCAGATGAACATTGAAAGTTGAGGACTGCTTGGATTACAAAAAGTTGACAAAATACAGTTATTGTGACTTTACAAGTGTGAGACTGCAAGTAGTACATAAATCAGTGCACTTTATAGGTGCCTAGTGCTGCAAAATGATTAGGCCATGCAGATAAACGTTTGTCCCTGTCCTCCATCCATTCTCATTTAAAATTGGAAACCTACTGATTTTGGTGCTGATTCAGTTTCTTCTGTGAGACAGAGCATCAACTCAGCAGTATACCTGATTAGACAGTAGTGCACTTGGGTGATGGTTATAAAAATTACCCAGTGTTGCAGAGGTTAATATATCTTCATTGTTTACTGCTGTTTGGTCTCTCCTGCTGAGTTAGCCAGTGGTTACCTGATACCTTTACTCTGGCATGTGATGCTTGAACTGGTGCTGAAACCAACTGGTAGCTCATTCCTAAAGCCTCCCGTGAGAAATGAATCAGGGAACTGTGAAAGAACAGCCCTTTTGCCCCTTCCCCAGCAGAAGCCCCAGGGTTGGTGCATGTGTAAGTACTAGTAGCAGCAGAAAGGCAGAAAGTGGAAGTGCCCCTTGTGACAATAGTGAGAACTTACCTGGCATCAGGGTGATTTGCCTGATAGCGTGTAGTTCCCAAGTACAGTCCTCTGAGGTAGTACATGGATCTATTACTTTTACTGAAAAAGAGGAAATAATTTACACTGTGAATAGTGCTGTGAAAGTCAACAGGAGAAGGAAAATGCCATTCAGCACAAAAGCTGACAAAATCTGATTGTTAAGGATGAGTCAGTCGTATCTCTCCAAAGAGTGAGGAGGGAAATACCTTGTATAATACATAGACGTGTTACAGAAGACAGATGCCAAATGAATACTTCATAAAACTTGTATGGTTTACTGCATTTTGTCATTAGACTGCCTTTTCTGTCTGCCCTTCATTGTGACAGCTGCAGTGTGTCGTAGACCTTAAATCAACAAAAAGCAGTAGACTGACTGTCTTACTCTGGTTGGCAAATTGCTTCTTTTAAAGTCTGTGTTCTTTAGAGGTGGCTTCCTCAGCAGACCATCTGGCTTGACTATGCTGAGACTCTCATTTTTATTTGCAAATTTGCTGACATTTTGCAAAAACACACCATGATTAGGAAATGAACTTAATTCTGATGCTGAAGTTCTTTCTGTATGTATGCCTGAAAGGAGAAGAGGTTGGCAAAAGTAGTAGTAGAATGAAAGAAAGATTGAAATTCTGATTATCAATTAGAGAAATAATTGGTATGGTGAGCAGTGATTTGTATGCTGGAAGCAGCCCTTGGAAGCAGAGGGAGGGTGATGTAGAACAATTGGCCAAAATTACTTGTGACTTTATTTGGAAGGTTGATGTATATGATTGATATAAACATGTTTAAAAGGTATAAAACAGTTTTTAGTACAGTCTGTGATTGGGCCTGCAGCTTGTTCTACTGATGTTGGAAGCCAGTGGAGAGTTACAAATGGCTCCTGGAAGGTTCTTGAGGAGCATATTATTTAGAAAGCCATTTTTAAGTTGAGAAATATTAAAACAAATTGTATGAGAAGTGGTTATTGACTTGTTCTCAAACTGACACTGAAGCAGAAGGTTCTCCATCTGACTGATGAAGTCTGGACTTTTGCCATACCAACAGTCATATTCCATGAGACCACAAAATGTCAATACTTGTTCTTGGCCACTAAGTCTTTGAGATCCCCAAATCTCTCCCAGTGTAATTAGGAGGAGCTCATTCTCCTGGCACCCACTGAGTGCTGGAGACTAAGGAATGAGCTAAAAGGTTTGTCAGGAACACTTCTGAATAAGCTGTTTCGGAGCTGAATAGACTCATCATTCAAACCAACCAAGAATCATCAAAATACAAGTTGAAACCAAGGTTCTCAAATAATTGCATTTCTGGAACTGGAGGGATTTTCAAAACCTGGAAATTTACAATAACCTAGGACAACTATAATTATTACATCACGATGTATCTTATTCTGTATGCAGAAGGAATGATGCAATCTGCCAGTTTACATCATATTTCAATAGTTCAAAAACATAGTTGGTCAAGTTGGTGGAGGTTGGTTTAGAAGCTTGAATACAATATGTAGGTCATTAACTTTTTTAGTTTACCTAGAAATGGTCAGGATAAAATTGAGTTTTACCTTGTCCCTGCCAATCAGGTTGAAATAATTAATCTGAATGCCTTGAAACACAAGGATTTTCTCACTTGGTTACTAATTTGTTGTAAGGAGTCCGTTAATATTTAGATTTCTTCAGTATCCGATGGAATCTGTTAATAACCTTGCACAGTGTTAAGGAAAATCATTGGTGCAGTAAGGTGCTTAGAAATGGAGTTAAGGCAAATGTTCCACTCGTCCTTTGTTAAAATAATTGACATCTTGATTGGTTATGCAACAAGCCTTCATTTATTTGCCTTTCCTACATTGCTCTTCTACTTTTCTGTTTATTTGGAAACCCCTGCAATGGGTGGTGGCAGACAGGCAAAATTTCTCCAAATTCAAATCATTTTTTTACATGTTAGCAACAGAAGATAAATAGCTTACTTGGCTACCTGCCTTTCCACAAACTATACCTGTCTGTGCTTTCTTCCTGCCACAGCCTGCCCCAGTCTGACCTGCAGAGTTTTACATTTTGGTCTCTAATGGTAAGCTGTAGGTTGTTTGGTTGTTTTCACCTCTATTTGGAAACATAAGAACTCAGCCTTACCAACATGCCTCTACCTGAAGAAAGGTGGAAATTGGTATTTGCATTATCCATTGGACCCAGCCACTAATTCTGTAGATCCATGGTGGGAAGCATAGCAAGTATATGGGCTTTTGTGTTCTATTTGAAATGCTTCTTCGAGAGGTTGAGGAGGAAGTGCTGAGGCAGAAGGACATCAACCCTGGGCCTTTGGGGGGAGGTCTAGTATTTTAGGGCATGCAGTCTTCCGCTCTGTTCTGCATAGTAGATAACAGTAGTTGGTACTTCATTTCCTGGACTTCATGGCTTCCTTCCTACATCTGGATACTGTAACATTAAGTCCTTAGGGTGAAGATGTTATATTCAAATTTGAAAGCTGAGTTGTGTGTCCAGCCTACATACACTGAAGCTGCTGGGTGCTTGGCTTATCCAGACTGTATCCATGTTGCAGTCCATCCAATACCTCTCAGGCTACCTGGGCAAAATCTGACCAGGGTATCATGAGCAAAGCTTTGTATTCACCACACAAATCTTGTGTGGTAGGATTTGAGTGGGAGCCCTATAGAGGTGTTTTGCTGTTATAGCTCTGTGTTGTTCAACATATTCCTATGCAAGTAAGATGAGAAAAGAAAAAAAAATCTTTCCATTACTATCTTGCATTACTGCATGTTTAAGTTACCATTATGAATTTTACCCTAGTCTATTTACTAATTCATGTTCTGGTGAATTGGCATAGGAGTCACAAACCACATAATTTTTCTCAGCTTTAAGCAACATCAGGAAATGTAAAACTGAAGGTTCAAATAACATTTTTAATCTCAGAAAAATAGAAGTGGTGGATTTCATATGTTTTTCAATCAGTAGCAAGCATATTAAATCTCAGGGCAGCCTAAAAATTCTTAGCACAGTTACAGTACATGTCTATTTTTGAAAACAACTTTTTAAAATGTTATTAATATTTAAACTGACACTCCAGGGATGCATTAATATTTCTGAAATTATTCAAATTGTAGTTTAGATATTTATTACACACATTTTGCATATTCTCTTTTGCTATTTTTGTTATGCTTCTGTTTATGAACTTTTTACATTTGGTTAATACCTTGGAAGGCGCATGAGGATGTGAAAGTGAGGTAGGAGAAGACAGTTCCATAAACTCCTGTGGCGTTCTTCCCTTCTGTTATAAATGCAACCATGATATAATAATGAAAAGAGCTCAACTGATCTTCCTATTCAGAACTTCTTTGTCAGCTTGAGCCAATGTTTCTATGCAGGTCTGTAAGAATGTTACATCACACTTTCTTTAATTTTTTTAAGTTGGTAGCCTTTATCTCCTGTGCTGAAGTTTTGGCTATCCAACAAAAAAAAGAGAATCTTGAGTTATTTCAGTCACTTGAATGCTGTAAGAAAATGCTGTAAGAAAATGCAGTCATATTGAGCGCATGTGAGAAGACCTGGGAGTAAAGGTAGACAGAGGTTTTAGTATCTGTTGTCACCATACATGCTTCAGCCTCTGGATAGAAAATGGGTTTTGTTTTGAAATTCAGTTTTTATCTTCCTTGTTATCCAGAAAAATGTATTGATAGTTCTTGGGATGGGGAAAAGGAGGAGAAGCCATACTGTGTACAGGAACTTATTGTGTTGTAAAGGATGCAAAAGGCAATTGCAGCTCTCGTAACAATAGCTTTGCAAATAAGATAGAGGAAAAATCCTCAATATTGCAGCTGTGCTGCAGTGGCATATCTAATGGTGTGCTTTGTATGAGGTACATAGCAATCATCCTGATTTTATTGTTCAGTAATACAAATATTAGTATTGCAGATATGTTTAGAATTAAGCACATTACTTAATTCTTAGTTTGGGGACTAATGCTCCAGACTTGTTTATTTCCCTGTGACTTATTTTCATACTTGGTTTATTATGTTTATACTTTCTTATTGGTATTTTAAACAATCTTGTTTTTCCGGATTGCAAACCTGTATTGTGCTTTTTTAATCAATTTTCAGAATTTCAGAAATAAAACTTAGTGAGAAAAAGACATGAAGTAAGGCAAACCAGCCTTTAAATATTGAAGAGGAGTCCCAAACTGCTGTTTTACTGTTTTCCCATTATCTCTGCCTGGATTAAGAACAAAACTTTTATAATATAGAGCTGTTCTGAAGTTTTATTAACCAGCTTCTTAGTGTGAAATCATTTGTTCAGGAAAGAGTATAAATCAAGTGAAAGAAAATTGATTTTTATACTCCCTTTCACTTGTTGCACTCTTAGCTTCATTAGTGTTTCTAGGTATTATAAAATGTTTAAAATTTGATATATTGAGGTACTGGAATGGATTTCAGTCATTAGAGAATTATACTGTTATCACTCTAGTATTGGCATATTGGGAAGGAAGTGTGTGCTTTACTCTTATTATAGCCATAAATAGAATTTTTGTGTCTGGCAGTATGAAAGAATTGATACATGGTAATGAGAAATCCAAAGACTTTGAAACCATGCTGTAATGTAAAGGTAAAATATGTATAAATAGCAGTGGTACAAATGTATTGGATGTCACAAAAAGCATTTGGAATCATGCAAGAATTCATTAACTCTTCAGTTTGGGGGCATTTTGCTTCTGTGTTCAGGCTATCAAAGTTACCAGCTATTGCAGAAAATTCCCAAGAAATGTGGTATTAGAAGTATTTCTCCCTTGCAATGCATTGACTATTATACAAAGGACTAATATAATATGCATGCTAACATGGCAAAGTATTTTGCCATGAAATAGGGTGACCTAGAGAAGACAAAAAGATATTGAGAAATCAAATCCCAAGACATATTTTACAATTCACTTGTAAGTTTTATGTGTTTTAAAATTAAATAAACACATCCTACAAAGTATGTAGGAGCAGCATTTACTCTTTTTCTGTAGATGCTGTCTGCTTGGTTTTGTTGTTGCCATCTTACATTCATTTTAGCAATGAAGATGTTCAATACATTTATTGTAGCCTTTTGATTTTGTACTTACTTCTAGTAGTTTGAAGCCATTAAATTGGATCTTCTGGTTTAAATGTGTCTGAAAGCATGATAAATATTGCAGGCAGTTCCTTAAATTTTTTGTCTTCATCTATGTTTGCAGAGAAGTACAACTTTTTAATCATTTGAAGTGTTTTATTTTCAGTTTATTTAGCAGCCTTATGTCAGATAACCCAATTCTATCAACCATATTCTCACTGAATTGTGTTTTATTGCACAAGTGGTGTATTTTTATTTCATTGGAAGCACTCGCTAAGTTCAGTAGAGTCTGGAAACAGATGTGTATTCTTCTGCAAGCTTCAGTTGTTATTTGAAAGAGAAGTCTGCCTCAGTGAGGATGATGGTTACATACTTCCTGAAGGCCTGAATCAAGGTGCTTGTCGTTCAGTAATAACCGAAGAATAGAAAAAACTCTGAAATCTCCTGTTTTTCAAAGAAGAGGTAGTGAAGTTGCATTTAGATTATTAGTTCTTTCCCACAGGGATGAATTGGAGATACCTTTAAGCTCAAAGAGATCAGTGTTCTTTATTTTTGGAGCAGAGATCCTGTCTAATTTGCCATCTCTCAGCTGCAACCAGTATTCACATTCTAGTTAAAAATTCTGTTTCCGTAGCTTCAGGCTGTTTGTGGTGCACTTCTGCCACTCCTGTCATATATTTATATCTTGCAACTAAATGCTATCTCTTACAATGCTATGTCTCCAAGCAATTATAAACAAGACTTAGAAAAGTCTCCCGCCTAGGTAGATTTTAAAAATTCCTGTGTTGTTTGAAAACCAGAGCATTTTGTAATAAGCTGCCACTGATGTCCTGGATTGAAACTTCCCAGGTTTCAGTTTGGTTGCTGCCAGTCTTCTCTCCCTCCTGTAACTCCGGACACACTGGGAGCACTGGGTATTCCCCAGTGCTCAGCAGATGTCCATGCAGATGGTTTTCAATAAGGGCAAAACAACTCCTGATAATTTTTCTTTCATGCTTCTTATACAGAGGAAAACTGGTAAAATAAAACGCAGATTTAAGAGAATAGAATTCAAAGCTCCCACTCTTACTTACAAATATGTAACATACACTGACTTTAACAGAAGGTGCTGTTTTATCTGTCAGTGTTTAGTAATGGTTTTCTTTCTAAATAAGGCTGAATTACTTGTGCAGTTTGCATGTCAAAATTATTTTTAATATGTTTTCATTTTTTAAAATGTAATGGGAAAAACATTTTTATGTTGGTGTCTGGGTTTGTAAACAGTCTTATAAGTTTTACTTTATGGGAAAAGCCACTCAGGGATAACAGTACAGTACAATTTATTACTGTCTGTTCTGTAGAAGAAGAAAAAACAGAACACTTTGAAATATAATGCTGATAGTTTTCTGTTGGACAATGCAGTAAACACACACTTTCCTGAAGCCAGGTGACTAACGGGGAAGAAAAAAAGAAATAATAGTTCCATTTAAAACTTGCATTGGCTTTCTTGGTTTTGAGGTTTTGCCTAATGCATGGTATTTATGGTCTTAGAGCATTGCTAATCTGTTCAGGTAAATGAAGGTAAGGATGCTTTCGTATAGTGAAAATCTTCCCTGCATGTGTTCCTAGTTGTATTTGAGACAGCTAATTCTGTGCAAATTGTTGCTCCTGTGTCAGTATGATAAGAGAGATGTTCAGAAATGAGTTCTAAACCATTCCACACCTGTACCAACAGTTAATGCTGCTAATTTTCACTGGTAGCCTGCCAGTGAGTGAGGAACAGATGCCGCTCTAATTAATAGTCAAAATTAATACCCTTCATGAATGAAAATGATTGAGGGAAGGCAGGATAAGCAAGTTCATTTTCTCTCAGTTTCCAGAAATTTATTTTTCTTCTTCTTATGTCTCCACCCCTGTTTACCTGAAGTGTTCTCTTTAAGAGTCTGGAGAGCAGATGTGTAAAACTTGGAGACGAGATCAGTACCATGTCCTGTAACCAGCAGAAATGAAGTGTGTTTGAAGAACACAGGCTAACATGGTGATTCTTTGTGTTTCTAACCAAAGATTTATATTCATAGTTGATGAAGTAGTGTTTGTGAACTCTTCAGTAAAGGCAAATAAGAAAATCTGAGATAAATTCTTCTTCAATATTGCTTGTTTTGACTTCAAAAGTGTGTAATCTTAATATATAACTTACAATCACTTGGGTTTAGGTTGGGCAGAGGCTTCTGAACTCTTACCTGAAAAATGTGGGCATATTTTAGTAGTTGTTTTCATATCATTTTGTATGCCTTTACTCACCTCTGACACTTGTTAGTGGAGCATTACTACTTTTCTTAGGCTTAAATAATAGCACATCATCTCACTGTTTGTTTCAGTATGCCAAGGAAAATGTGGAAAGATGAAGCACATTGCTGTCATACCATTAAAAGGACATTTTGATTCCAAGGAAGTACAAGCAGTGCATTCCTTTAGAAAAAAAAATACTAGCTTGATTAAAAAAGTTTCCTACAAAGAAACAGCTAATTACATTGATAGCACATTAACAGAATATGCAACTTGAGTAAAGATGCAACAATAAATCAAATAAAGTAATTACATAAATTGAAGCGTCTTTGAAAAGTAGGACAAGTTGTCTGAGTGTGTTGTTTATTTAATACCGATTTAATATCACAAGAGCAAACAGTAAGACAGGTAAAGTACATCAAAATATTAATTATATGGATTCATGCTATAGCTTATAATAAATGCTTACTTGCTGCTTCTCTTCAAGGGAACTGCTGATAGAAGTTAAAGCATAACATCTTGAATTATTCACCAGTATCTGAATTATGATGGGTAGATCTAAGTGATACCCAGAAGAGCTTTGATATTCAAAGAGGACAAAGACAGCACAAAGCCATTTCATCAATTCTCTGTAAGTTGTGGATATGAGATTTGAATCATTCCTTCCTGCATCCATTTTTCAAGCTACAAACTATGGTGCTATAGTTTTGAAAAGAGAAAACAGCTATGCTTTGGTTTGTAAGCTACATCTTTGTTGTGTTCTAAAATAAAACTTAAAAAAACCAAACCCAAACCAAACAAAATTCAAAGAATTTCCAAAATATTTTATAAAGTAAGATCTTTTTTCTTTTTTTTAAAAGGATGACTATAAATGTTGCCATGATTCCCTTAGACAAATCATTATCCAACAGCAACCAGTATCTGATGCTTTCAAGGTGATGATTTCAGTAAAGAGCTATTGGGCCTTTTTATTTTGAATTGGTAAAATTCCATTTAAGCAAGCAGTTGTCTCATAGCCCATCTAACAATTTCTCTGAACCCCTGTGAAAGATGAAGACATATTACACTGCATGCAGGCAGAATTTGGTTATTCCACAGAAGATTTTTTGTCTCAGGCTGTGACTTACTGCCTTACGAAATCTGACAGCTGTTTTGAATCAAATCTTGATAGCATAATTTTTGATGAGATGTAAAATAGAGATTAGAATTTAACCATTATAGTTGGCAAGTAGTATTGGGCACTTGGATGTTGTGGCAGTGCCACAGTGAACAGCACCTCCTGCCCTACTCCCTGGCATGGCTGTCACCCTGGGCTTCAGTTCTTTCTCCCCATTCCCATATGAGACAGCCATTAGCAAAGGCATGTTCCCAGCACCCTTGGATTAATTGCTCTTGGGTCTAGAAGCCAAAGAGCAGAACAGCTTTTCAGGAGTGTAAATTGGTTTTGATAAGAGTCTGTCTTCTAAAAGTAACTTATACTGGGGAGCGCATTAAAACAGCAATAACTTTTGCACTAAGGGTTGTTCAGACACTCTTGGTTTGAACCCACAGGGAGTGCAATTTTGAGAAGTGTGCATTTTTGCAATTAGAATTTTTTAACAATTTCATCCTCAATGTGACCTCCTGTTAAGGTTTCTGTATCTGCACTAACTAAGGATCCTGATCTGTTGCTTGGCATTGGAGATGGTCTTTTTCTAAGGCTTAATCAAGAAACTTATGAAGAATTTTTTTTTTTTTTTTTTGGGGGGGGGGGGGAGGAGAGAGAAGCTATTGCTGCATTTATGTGACTATTTGAGAAGTGAATGCTGATTTTTGAGTGAAATTCCTGAGGAATGTAGCTTTGGCCGAGGAAAGAATAAGAATGGGCAATAGTTTATAATGTATTAATTGTATTCACATCACCAATTTTGAGATTCAGGCTGTGTCCATAGTAATTTATATAGAAAATAGTCACACTCCCATTGTAACTACACATAGTATAAATCAAATTGTGCTTGTGTCCAACAAGACATCTCATCCTCAACTATGTGGGCAGGTGTCTGGAGTCAGATGTCGCAGTGGAATCCCTGCACAGTTGAGGGCAAGTCCAGTGTAGTGCAGGATAGAACTCAAGCGTCTGTCCCTTGGTTTATGATGTCACAAATATAATTTGATTTCTTCTAGTGCTGGCTGTCTTGGTGTACACAGAATGGAAATGAAACAGAGATGGGATTAAGTGTGTAAATTTGAAATTGTTTTGGAAGGCAGTTCTGCAGGAGAACTTGCAAATATATAGGGAAAAATGATAAAGTGCTAGTAATGGGAGTTGTGTGAAGTTGCAGGATAATCATTGCACAAAGTGAGACATGTCATTTACAAAGGTAATATGGGGAGTAGCAAAAGAAATGGAATAATTTAAATATGAAAGGCAATGAAATGGAATGAATCGAAGTATGGCTAACAAAGTGATTTAGTGAGATGTAGTTAAGCTGGATGCAATGTGATTTGAAAAAAAAAGGGGTAGATTTAGTAATAGAATTGTAGACATTGAAAGAAAATACAGAATAAGCAAAGGATTCTAAGTGGAGCTAATGTTTAGAAACAATATTTTCAATGTAAAAACAATTAGACATTTAATCGTAATTTCATTAATTTTAAAAACTGCATCCTACATACATATGCATTCACACTAAAGAAAAAAAGAAAGGAACAAGTTGCCAGGTTGTTGTAATGTAAAATAAACACTGACAGGGAAAAAATAAATGGGCCATGAATTTACAGTGTCTCTGTAAAATAAATGATGGACATTTTACTGTGAACTAAGCAATGTTGGATAAAACAAAAGATGAGTAAAAATGAGAGCTAAAAAATGAAAACAAAGCGTATGTAGATACCACCTAGAATCTGGGGTTTGCTGTATATGATAGGCAGAAAATTTAAAAAGTTTGGAGTTTATGAAAGGGTACTAGCCAGTGCCACTTGTTGGTGACCTAATAGTGGACTAGTTGTGCCACTGGTAGGATGCACTGCTTGAGTAATATGGTTCAAGGTTTCAGATCCTTTCCAGGATTTTAGAATTCACAGCTCACAGGTTAAATATATGCCATAAATTATCTGAAATTTAGGCAAATACTTTAATGGCTTAGAGCAGTGGATTTCTGGCTCAAAAGAATTGACCCTACGAAAATAAAATGTACACCTTGTTTATGTACCCCAGTGTCTGATTAGCAATGCAATGACTGCATACACCATATACCTATAATGTGATAAAAATACATGTACTTCATTACCGATACTAAATATTGGTATTTATATCTTATGTCTTCATGCCATCATTTCCCCTCACTAAATGGGAAGTACTGTTGTTTATTAAAAAAATAAGAAAAAAATTCCTGATTCATCTTCAGATTTAAAAAATACTCAAAATGAGTTCTGCACTGGGGATTTGTATGCTGAGCCTCTCAGACTGCAAGTCTTTATTATGACTGAGCTTTATCCTTGAGCATATAGCTTGCAATTCACTTTGAATACTAAGTGTCAGGCTTAAATGCACTGGTGAGGGATTTGCAGCAGCCAGCAGGTTCCTGTTCCAACCTTAGAAGCCTTTGACCTCTCTCTTCATTGATAAGTGGTCTTATTTCACATGTGTCAGCTTACTGGTGGGAAGCTCCCGATGCTGTGAATGATGGAGAAGCTACCATTACCTGCAGTTTGTGATTCTCATAGTACACTAGGAAAGGTTACAGAGGAAGAAAAAGATCTGCAGAAGTGGTCATTGAGAAATGTGAAGGAAAACGTGTGATGCTTACAAATCTGCTTCTTTTTCTACTTGCATGTAGTACATCTAGAAAAAACTGTAGTTTAAAAATAAAACCAACAAACTCACAACCTTTTTTTGTTTGTTTGTTTACAAATTGCAGATTTTGGATAAATGGCTCTATAGAGATGTATTCTATCTGACTGGGCTATAGTTTGCATCACTTATACTTGTGCTTTTTGGTCCTTTTTCCTCTCATGCAAATCAGAAGGTGAAATCATGCACAGGCAGAAATGTTCTGTAGAGCATGTTGCTCTGTGGGAAAGCCTTCTGCTTTCCCTTGACACAGCTAGACTTCTGACTTGTTTTTCTTCTGATCAGAGATGAGCATTTGAATGACGGTGTGGAATCTGTGTGGACTTTCTCTGTACTATGACTTTACATTTTGCAATAATAATCAATTTACTCAGCTGGAAACAACACTGCCAAATAGTTCTTTTGAGAAGAGACCTAGCCCAAGGTTTGCTTGTTTGATGTAAAGTAAAGGCTAAATGCTTTTTAAAAATCAGTTGCAGTCATTATACCTAGCAGGAATAAATCTACAGACATGAAAGATTCGTATTCCTTTCCTGTTTGTTTCTTTGTCATACTGAGACCTTACTACTTCATAAACAGTAAGAATACTTCTGATAAATTGGTAAAGATACATCATGTGCAAAGACACAGAACTTTTGCCTTCTCCATAGAATTTGGCCTGTGGTGGGTCCCACGAACTGTGTCTGGGGTCCAGCACGGTTTATGTGACATCTGGTGAGAAGATTGGTGCTTTCAAGACCTCATAATCTTACAAAAGCCAATTCATCTGAAGATTGGTAACTGTCAGTGAACCCATCCCACCCCCTCTCCATCCATTGTGTCAAAGGATGCTTGTATTTGCCAGAATTTTTTTGGATATGAAAATGAGGAGTGTCTACCCAAGTCAGGTATCTTTTGTCCACAAGAAACATGCTTCAGTCAGTGGAACATGCTGTACCCTCTAACTATAGTTTTGTTTTTCGGGCATCAGAACTACTGCATGCTACTGCATTGCTCTTGATGTGTTGCATTTTCCTGATTGTGGTAACGGATGCAGCCCACAGTTGGGCTGTTTCTGTATGAATAATCATGTCATGGATCACAAAGCTATAGGGTAAACTGGTTCTGGTTGTTAATTGCAGATGGTATTTATTCATATGTAAACCTCTTCAGGCAATGCCAAAATTTTCATTAAAAAACAAGAAAAGAAGAAAAATGGGCAAATTTGCCATAATTTTCTCTGCATCTGAAATTTCTTTCAAAACTGCTTTGCTACAGGCATAATTCATTTCTTGACCTATGACTGATGAGAGAACAGTTAGTTTAAAAATGCCCTGTTCTGAAAGTACAATGTTCCTGTTGCTTAGTCCTTGTCAGTATTGGGGTGTTTGGTGCTCAGAGCTCACCACTGGAAGTGACAGAGGGACTTCTCTACTGCTGCAGCTGGTAACAGTTAAGCCTTTTTCAAATTACTTGGTTATTTTTGCACTGTCTTTGAATGCCTTGAATTTATGATAAATGACCTTTTAGTCTAGCAGGCATATGAGTGTATGCCTTGGTGAAGCATATAAATAATCTTGCTGATGTTCATGGAATTGCTGTACCTGCACAGGATCTTTGGCAGAACAGTCTCTATTGCAGGAAAGTGAGGAGAAAAGAAAACAATGTTGAAGAGAAGTTCTAAATCTGATATTTGTTAAGTAGTAGGTGGGATGACTATAGTAATAGAGAAGTGTGGTGCCTGGGCCTTTGCCACCTGCCTGCACTGACTGAGGAGCTGATTCTCCCAGAGCTGTGGGAAAAGATGTGTTTGTAGTGAGCTGTCCCTGCACCCAGTTTTGAAAGATTCCTTTTTTTAAGGGACCTTAAAAAGCTGTTCAATAAACTTAAGCTAATAGAACAGTCTATATATAAAGTAGAGGGCTGGTTTGTGTGGTGTGTGGGTTTTGGTGGTTTTGGGTTTCTGTTCATTTTTTGGGATTTTTGGGGGGTTTTTTGAGGGAGATTCTTTTTGGAACTACTTTTGTACTTTTGTAAATATTTTCAAAGAAACCACTTTTCATTACATTTTCAGTGTAGGTAGCTTTTTTTTTCATTAATCTTGAGTAATTTTCAAAGTTTGTTTTTCATTTTTCTGTCATACAGATGTATTTTTTACCTTTGTGTGTTTTATGCCTCAGGAACAGGTAAACACGTGGCTATATTTTTGGTGTAGTAGCCTTATTTTATCAAGAGTGCTTTTAGGTAGTCACATAAATGTAATTCTCATTCTATTCTACTGCACCCATCTCTCTCCATTGTCTGCCCAGACTGGCTGGTAAAAAATGCCAAAGAAACCATTGAAAAGATATTTGAATGTCACTGCCACTATTACAGATTTTTCCCTTTTGAGATGTGAGTTCTGGGAGTCTGCTTTGTGCAGTAATGTCCTGGAGTGAATGAAACAGCTCAATCTGTGGACTTTGGGCAGTTCATTCAGTGCAGGTGAAGGTACACATCCTTTGTCTTAGCATGAAACGAGCAATTACTGGTGTTTGTAACTACAGTAGTACTGCTCTAAGATGAGGAGAGGCTTAGTGTGGCATAGTGCAGTTTGACTTCTTTCAATAGCTTGACAGCACTGAAGATTTTATTCATCGAGTGAGTATGCACAGAATCACAAGAACTGGTGTAAGGCATTTTTGGTGCATAGCACTGTAAAAATATAATTTGAATAAGAGTTTTTTCCCCAAAAACTTTTTAAACCAAATTTGAAATAAAGAAGGAAAAACATCACTAAAAACCACTAAGGTAGTAATGATTCTCTGTTATTAGGCTTGAAAAAGAGGAGAATTACATGAAAAATCACTACTTTTTTGGGTTAAACCCTCTAACATTGTATTTCCTTTTGGAAAATTGCATTAAAAAGAGAAGTGACTTTTATTCCCATGCAGAGGAAGGTTGCCTACAGAGGATGGGCAGTTACCACCTAGCGTGAGTTCTGTGCAATCTGTAGCAAATGCTGATTATATTGTTTGCATTGCCACCATTTAGGCAGTAAGATATTTTGATTATTAACTGGGGCTTTTTTTTTTTTTTTTTTTTTTTTTTTTTTTTTTTGATAGCTTGTGAGAGGCTGAGGTTTTTCCTAAAGGACTATTCAGTATCTTGTAGAAAACTATTTAAGTTTTCATTTCTTTCTTGAGGAAGTATTGGGTTATGAAAAAAAACCCTAAAATATTGTTAGGAATACAATTACTAAAGTACATCACAGTGCCTCCCCTCTTTTACTTTCTCTCCCACAGTGTAGTTGATGTCTTCATGTATTCTTGGGACATTAGTCTTGATAATGGCAATGGAATGCTATGTATTTTTGAAAAGTGGATCTGAAATGAAACAGTAAAGAAGTCAGTAATGAGGTAGTGAGTCTGGGTGAGGCAGATTTCCTACATTACTTTGATTCCATTTGTCCTTTCCCAGTATTTCTTTCAGTTTCATAATGTGCTTACTGTTAATACTAGAGTTCTTATGCTGAAAATATTTAACCATCTGCATGGTGTCAGCCGTGGGAGTAACCCTTTTGAACTCAGTGGCTTACCTTATATTTAAAATGCAAGTATTTATTTAAAAGTTGTGGCAATTTCAATCATCATCTCAGTGTAGTACGCAGATCTACCTTGCAGATGATGCTTTTATCACAAACAAGAGATGAAAATAGAAGGAAAGATAGTTTGAGGATATCACAGTCTCGTTCTATGTCTCAGCCCATACAATGCTGCTGTACTCTACAGACCAGAGGAGGCACAAAGAACTTTCTGTACAAAAACTTAATATTTTAAAAATTGGTATTTTAACAGATCCATGGCATTTTTACTTTTGTAATACAAGGCAGTTATGAGTGTGTTGGACATTACAATCTCCATTGTGCAGATGAGAAACAGCATAGGTTTTAGTTACTATGTTGAAGTTCTTGCCTGTTACTGGTCTTTTGTCATCACATTGCACATAATACTTACTGAGAGGCATAGCCCTAAAGATAGGGAAGTTATACTACAGAACGGCTTGCCAAAGATCCAGGGCGGAGCTAAAATCAGTTCTGGTCCCACCTTTAAAGTATCTCCTCTCATTTACAGATAAAAGCATACAGAATAGAGTGTAAACTAACAGGCATAGCGTGGAATGCTGATATTTGGCCTTGATATTTCAAGCAAGTTCTTATGCCAAGAACTGCTATTCAGTTTCAAAGCCATTTGGACAAATCCTCACTCACATTCACCAAATCTTGGTATTTTTCCTCTGTCACGAATAAAACTTCCTGCATATGAAAGAAAAAAGCTCTCTGTGCTCCTATAATTCCAAATATGATGGATTCCATTTTACTTTTGAGACAAAAATTTACTTAATTTCTACAGATCAAATATAGAAACCTCACAGAAAATTATTTTCACAGGACTTTACAGTGAATATTCCATATTATTTTTCTTTGCAGTGAGCACTGTCTACCTATATACGCATTCTTGGCTGTGCCTTTGATGTGGTTGGTCAAAGTTTCAGTCTTGATATTATATCAAATGTTTTGCTACTCCTTGCATTTCTTCTCTTTCTGATTCTCAGAGTCCAGTCTGTGCTTAGTGCTTCAGATTCTTTTCCTTTAGAAAACTGACCTAGGGCACCTTGTTTCCATCCTGCTCTTGTCACAGAGAGAATGTGCCCTGGCGACACTGGGCTTCCTTTCCGTCACAGCAGCAGCACTCCTAAGAGGAAAAGTGAGTCAATGAGAATCTGAACACAAATCTGTCATAAGCCTGGTAATTATGATTGCATTGACTGCCAGGTTTGAGCACTGTGATAACAAATGTGGATGTTCTACAGCCTGCTTGCTGGATATCTTTATCTAGGATATGCCATCCTAGAGCTGACTGCTTCTGGAGAGAAGAGAGCTGTGTCAAGTCTGTATTCTCCCATATGGGGTGTAGCCGCATGGGGTCTAAACAGGGAGGGCAGAACCAGGTACTGGAAGGAGAGTCTGTCCATTGACAGCCTGAAGTGAGATGGTAAACCAGGCTCATCATCTGCCTGGGGAGTCCAGTCATGAGCAGCAGTTCATTGGGACAGAGAGAAGATGGAAACAAATGACAGTGTGGGTCTAAAGTCCACATAGGAAACTGTACTGAAAGACAGACTGGACAGAAGATGCAGCATAGGCTTAGAGGGTCCAGCCAGACTGCACCAGCCATGTCTGAGTCAGGCCTAGAGGTAACCCCACGGGATAGCTTAGGCCAGGGGCCAGAGCCTGAAGGATACTATTTTTTCCATTGTGATAAGAAACCCTGTTCTGTCAAATACTCATTGGAATCATCACATTCCCCAAAAAATAGCAATAGTAAGGTGATGCTCAAGACATGATTAAATTTAATGGTACGAAAGTGTAGCTGGAAATGCTCAGTAAATGGTTTCAATCTACCTCTTCTAAGGCTAATCAATGCAGTGAGATTCTCTGCATTGAGTATGCTAGAATAAATATCAGACACAGTTTATCATACTCCAGTTGTATTTCTTTTTTTCTCCTTTCCTCTTTTTTTAACTGGATGTTCTAAGGATTTCTTTTAGTGCCTACGAACATCTCCTTTTGACAGACAGTGCAAATTAAAAGATATGGCTAGGCAAAGGAAACTGGAACCCAAATATGCCCCCTGGGTTTTCATTTACAGTTAGAAGCTACAGACACAATTACTGCTGACAGAAATTCAGAAGCCAGTGGCAGAGTGCATGGGGCAGTAGATTCATGCCAGGCAGTAATTGGGAAGATTATTTTTAATCAGAGCATATCCTACAGCCCAAACATTAGAAATCTCTCGTAAGGCTGACAGGAAATTAAACTGAGACCAAACAAAAAAGCCTCAAAATAGAAGTAATATGGTTAGAAGTCTAATGATGGCAAAACTCACTGCTTGTTGTATTTGGCTGTTATCTAAAGGGAATGACTTTTAACTTGCAGGAACAGATATCATTGTTTAATTGCATTTTTAGAACAGAATTAGAATAAAAACTTATCAGATTAGATCAATTTCTACTTAGGTTTTTGATAAAGGTGTGAAGCAGTAGGTGCTAAATCAGGCTTAGTAAATGTGTATATGTGTAAGTAGTAATTTTTCTTACTGCTTTTGGGGGTTTTATTTTTCTCTTTTTTTCTTTTTTCTTTTTTTTTTTGCTTGTGTTTTTTTGTGGTTTTTTTTTGTTTTGGTTTGGTTTTTTTGGTTTTTTTTTTTGGTTTTTTTTGTTTTTTTTTTTTTTTGTTTAATATAATGCTAAAGAGAGCATTATATGCTCTTCTATGGAAAAATAATATAATGTCCAGGGTACTTTTGGAATGCCTGTGTATGGTAACTAGATAATTTATGAAGCCTGAATGGCCTGGGGCTGTCTTCCTCAATGACCCTGCAGAATAACTCCTGCTTATTTGGGCTGCCTGAGCTGCCTGCCCCGAGGGAAGAAGAGACCTGGGTGTTCTCAGTACTTTCTATGCACCTGAAATTTTCACCTGAAAGCATAACTTTTCCATTTCTAAATGCATCTTAAAGCATCATCTTCTTTACCAGACTTTTACATATATGCTTAGCAGGACTTCTAGTTGACTCCCAAGTTTTCCTTGTCTCAAAAAGAAAGACTCGAGCACTGCAGAATGGGGGCTTTGCTTGTGATCTGAAGAAGGGTATTGCTGTTCTTGTATATGCCTGTCACATACAGATGTTGTAATACCAGATGCAAGCAAAATATTGCTGATTGTATATTTATGTTTGATAGGAGTGCAAAGCAAGAACTTACTCCATGATTTGCTAAGATATGTGGCAATTGTGGAGAACAAAATTTAACATTAAAAATGTGTATCTTATTTTTCTCCACAAAGGCTGATTTTGGCTGTGTGGACAGTCTTAATGACATTTCCTGTCAGTACAAAGAATAAGAAGGTATAACATCAAGTCCATACTCAGGTTATCTTGAGGCTTGTAAACAGGATTTTATCAGAATATAGTTTTTATTCCACAAAATTATTAGCATTTTTCAGCTGTATTTCATTCTACTGAGAATTCCTTCATATAATCACATAAATATGACTGAATAATCTTGCTTGTTGTTTAGATACCGCCTGAGTAGCCAGATAAGAACTAAAGGCACACTGCATAATGTATGCAGTTTTTGCTAAGTGGTCTTTCTGAGCCCTGGAATCACTGGGCTGTGCTGTGCAGCAGGAACGGTCTTCAGCACCAGGCTGTGTGCAAGAGCCCTGCAGTGCACTGTGCAAGGAGCTTTCCTGAACTGTCTCCTGCTATGAGGGACAGGAGCACTGCTTTGGGTAAACAGGCATATGGAACAGGCATTCCTTTGGTTGGGCAGAAATCTTGACAAACCTTTGTATAGTTTGTAAATTCTCTGCTCTTCCTTCTGTCCAGCTGTATGGTGTGAAAGTACCATCGGTGGTGGTAAGGAGAGTACAAAGCTGCAGGTGGGGTTCCGCTCTCCTGTTGGCAGGTGCTTTTGGACGGTTTGTTTTGTGGAAATTCTGTTTTCACTTGTCAAATTGCTAAACATTTTAAACAACATCTGCAGTCAGTAGACCATAAAACTTAAACATTTCTATGTGAAGGAAATTACAGAAGGGTCATGCAGTACTGAAAATTAGGCAAAATTAATAATTACTCGTTAGTTAAGTATTATAGCCAAGTTGGTTTAGAGGTACCTATTTCTACAGTTTCTCATGCATTTGCTCTGATTTCTTACAGCAATAATGCAGGAATCCCATACAACAGTATATTCTTGTATTTTCTCAGTGTTGCATATTTTCTTCAAATTCTGCACATCTTATTTCTGTGTGTATTCTGAGTTCCCTCAGTCACTAGAGCCTGCAATTGCAGGATAAATAAGGAAAACTAGCAGTAGCAGTTGGGAGTATAATGTTTCTAAAACTAATGATAGGTAACATTATGCTAACCCGGAAGTCTGCTAGGATTGAGTGGTCAGATAAAAGTTGTTCAGAAAAGGAAAATTAATGTACTGTAACCTCAATGAGGCATTTTAATCAGTACCAAGTCTAAAAAGTGTGAGTTTGCATTGAAGAAATCAGAATGGTTTCAAATTGTGAAACCCAAGTACCCTGATGGAGAAAACCCAAGAGATTAATTTTCAGTTATTCAGTTTTGTTGACTATGAGTAAGTTTCACTGTAGCATTGCAAGATGATCTTAAATCAGATGTCATTTTTGAAAATGTAGTCCAATTACTTAAAAAATACTTCTCAGAGATTTTTCAGGACCTCTCAATACTGTGAATTTATCTGGTGGTGTACTTAGACAAAGCTGAGTACCTCTCGGACAAAGAAACGCTACCGAGAAAGCAGATGTACTAGTTTTAACGTATAGTTTATTCACATATGCAACCTTCTTACATGAGGTGCCTTTTCTGTAGTAGTTTTGCATGTATCTAGTTTACTTTATTTCATAAATAAAGGGAAACTTACGTCTTAGCTCAGAAATTGGTTAATGTTGGGATTTGGTCAGTAAGACAGTTGCAATTACCACTAGGAGCTTCAGCTGTGAAGTTGGATCTTTGATAGACACGCTCCTAGTGATGGTCCCTGCTCTAAGGAGACCAAAGTGCAAAGTACGTTTTCTGTTGCTGATTGTGACTTTTCCCAGTTCTGAAGTTGTAGGGGTTTTTATCCATATGTGTGATGGTTGCAGTATTACCTGACATGCTTACAGATTGTGGACCTTTCTGGTACTGGAGCTTCTTGTTGTTATTTATTTGCCTTCAACTGCATGAGAGAGAGCCACTACTGGTTTTGATTTTTTTTCTTTTTATTTTTATTGAAATTGTGATTTCAATAAAATGAATAATACTTTGTTAAAAAAGTATAAAAGGAATAACTTACTTTGTGAAAAACTACTCCATATATTTACTGTTTGGAATTTCATTGAAGTGAATAAAAACTGTATTAAATTTATGTTCAGAATGTTTTGGTAATACATAGATCTAGTTGTGTATTTTGTTTAATGACCCAAAATATGCCCAGTGTTTCTGTTTTTAAGAGTGTTTGTATCAGAGAGCATAAACTACCACTTGCACATGAAAATGAAAAATACATGTAAGGAGAATCTGTTATAAAAAAGCATGGCTGAGCTTACTGTAACTTCTAAAACCCAATGAATAATTCAGTAAATTACTACATGTCAGCAGCTGCTTGTCAATAAGAACAAGTGGCATGGAATACAATGTAAGCCTATTCTAATTCCCAGCTATGTGCATATATAATATATTACGGATGGCCCCTTTTGTTTGTGTGTATTATGATCATTTTTCTTTTGCAAAATTGCTTGAAGTTTTCACTTGAAAAATCCATGAAAAGTAGCTCACAGTTGTATGTTCCTATTGAAACAGAAACCTGTACTGGGGAAAATTTTCAATTCTGCATGTCTATTTAAGTAGCCAAGTTCATAATGCAAACACTGGATTTAGAATCCAAGTAAATTGCAAACTGTCTGGAGGTTTTACTGCCTATTGAATGATTGATAAAATAATGAAACCTTTGTTGATATTTGTGAATCAATAAGCAGATTTTGCTGTTCAGCTTTGTGCTACAATAAAAGTGCAGTTATGACCCCATAATGTATGCAGCCCTTCTTGTGAAAGACCAAATAATGCATTATCAATTCTATTTTTTGTTCCAACACTTTGAATCTTAAAGCCTACATTCAGCCTTCCATGGATGCAGGGCAAAATATGATCTCCTTTGAATCTTCATTTACAGTACAAATGTATTTTTCTGTTCTTAGGAAACTACACAGAAGCCCCATGCAAGTGGTGCCTATTGTTTTCATGATCAGAGCCTTCTTTCAGTAAGTCCACTGATTTTTGTTGGTGTTTGTTTATTTTAATTTCCTTCGAATTTGATTGACATCTCTGTTGTGCTGTCATAATGAATGAAGAGATACTTTGGGATTCACAACTTGCTGTGCCGATGCTGGATTGCAAGGCTAATAGACCATAAGTACAAGATCAGTGAACAACAGCTTGCCAGTGATACGCTTAGAAAATAATAATCTCTGTTTCTGGCTGTAGGTTCAAGCGCTTTTCTCTTGTATTTCCCTTTTACATATTAGGGTTATATCACTACTGTATTTATTTTACATTCAGCTGATTCTGAAAGAAAGAAATAATTTTGTATATGGATTAGTCACAGACACTTTTTTTCAGTGTCTATAGAACAGCTATGATAATTCATCATGCTTTCCTTTTTAAATGCACCTGTGATGTCAGGGAATATCATGAACTAAGCTCCAAAATTTATAGGACATGTGGAAAAGTAATTGTGCCGATTCATTTTGCACCTCTTTCCTTTCTGAGAAGAGGCTTTTGCATCCAAACCGTTTGTTGTTCTTTCATACATGGTTTTATTTTTTCTTGTAAAGTTTGTTTGTTTTAACACATGCTTAGAAACAATATTGATCAAGCACCTTTTAATCAGAATAGAACTTTCTATACTTCTAATAACATTCAGAAGTAGCAAAAAAACCCTCTCTAAACATATGGTTCTTGGTAAGTGTGTATTTGGTACTTCTCAAACAATTTTTAATAATCCTCTGCTTAAAATAAATTGCAGTCCTCTAATATTTTGTATTGGGAAATAAGCACGACTTGTTCTGTATTGGGCTGACTGAATAGATTTCTGGTTTGTATTTAGGTACTATGTGTAGAAAGTAAAGAAGTTGGACATGTGTGTTGACAAAATAATAGACTAGATTCACATTTGTGTTCAAATGTCTTAATATTAGTTGTTGAGTTCTGCCCCAACACAAGTTTGGGGGCATTGAAAAAATGAGACATTCAGTCCTTGTTAGAAATAAGCATTTTACATTTATTCTTCTACACTAAACACAATCTTCCTCTTTATGTCTTTGAAGAAAAAGATTTCATTATTTCAAAAAGACTGCCTGGCTTACAGGGTATTAAAAACCAAGCCTGTTCATCTTGAGGACAGATTTAAATCAATTCTGTAGTGCTCAGCATGCTTGTTGCTTTTAGCTTTTCCTCCATCACAAACAGTATTTTCTATCACAGAATAACCTTACAGCTCCTAGCAGAATTTGATGCAATTGACAGCTTTTGTTAGAAAAAAAACTGGTAAAAATTGCAAGAATGAGGTTAGGGTTTCTAACCTGTGGGAGACAGTGGTCCCTGAGATAATTACTGGCATGTTTTTAGGAAGCTAACATTAATTCGGCTGTGAATTTAGTGCTTCAGTATCTATAAATGTAGTTGAAGGAAAAAGGTATTAATCTTCCTTCAACAAGCTAAAGCTGAGATTTGGGGTATATGACAAGAAAGAAAATACTCGTTTTGAATTTGGGGAAGGTTTAATGCTGCCAAATCTCAATGTGCATAATTGGTTTTATTATTTTCCTTTGTGATCATAACCTAACCAGCACAATGACTATCAATCAACTTCTAGGGCTAAGAGGTCATTTTTTCCCTGCTCAGACTGAAGTCCAGCATGTTGCCTGGTAACAGTGTATGTAGATGAGTTGGCTCCTAAGTACACCATATGGCTGGGTGTTATGCCCTATTCACCCGTGACATGATGTACACGTGTAGTACATTACTGGTTATAAAATGGCTTGTCCCATTCCCTTGTTTAGAAGAAGCATTTAAAAATAGCAGTACCAGTCCAACACAGGTGTTCTAAGATGATGGTATTCTATGCAATGAAACAAGTGTCTGTCACAAGTGTCAAAAACCTCATGGAATAATCACAGTAAATTTTGTGTTTGGCATGCTTCAGTTGAATTTACGTATAATTTGCAGCTATTGTTGCTTTACAGTATTTGTCTATTGTAATAGATAAATATATTGAGGCAACTATAGTTTAAACAGATTAATTACAGAGAAATCTTGGGGTTTAAAATTAAATTTTATGGATTTATTTGGCATTTGACCTTCTATTAATTGTGCAATAATGTCTGCAGTACAAAACCAATGCTACGGTGCATTGAGCAAGCTAGTAAACAAAGCAATTGAAGACAGTTCCAGAAAACAACAACTAAAAATACACATAAGCAAAGGAGACAGAGTTGCTCCAAATATACCATGGGAAATAAAGCACAAAGAATGACTGGCAGGCAGTTTATAGCAGAAACCTAGATCAGGAGAGTCCTCACTCATTCCCATAACTGGAGCATTTTTCCCATTCCATTGTTAGAAACTGTAATTCCTTAAGGTAGGAATACTGCAAAGGGCAGTGTTAGGCAACAGTATGTGCCATGAAATCTGTGTGCTGGCCGTTGTATGCTGGTTTAAACTGGAAGAGAAGAAATGGGATTGCTTTTACATGTAATGACAATGATCTGCACAATGAGGGTTGGAAGCTCATTGCCTGTTTCTCCGGTTGGAAGCCTGGCCAGCTCACAGTGGCTGTGCTGTGTTTCTCTGTGTTTAGCCAATTTGGAAAGATGAGTTACTGTGCTAAGCCCTCCTCTACGCAATTCCCTTGCCCAAAGCTATAGTGTTTAACAAAGAAGCCTTTTCTCTTTGGCATTCCACCTAAGTTGTCTGAAAACAGTTCAGAAAAAAGTGTAGGAGAAAACTGTTCTCTGTTCTGTGTTTTGCAGAAAGTTCTACAATTGCTTTTTGAGAGGAAAGTTCTATGTACCTGTCCATTCTGTTGGTTTTTTCCTTCAGATTGTGTATAGCTTGATAAACATACTGTAGTTAAGTGACCTCATTTTATTACTGACATGTTTCCTTGGCTAGAAGTTTTCAAAGTAATAGAGGAAGGATGAGACAGTGGTACTGCTCCATGTTAATTTGATAGTTGCATCCTTTGGAAGATCTGCCATGATAATCCACATTTTAAACCCACGTGGATGTAAATGCATATATGCAAATACGCTGTCAGTCTCAAGAGAGTCTTGTCTTCACTTCTCCTACAGTCTGTCAGTGATACAACACTAGTCACTCTGCTGTAAAGGCCTAGGAAGGCATACAAAGAAAGACATTTAAACCCCTTTTCTCTAATTTGAGAGTTGTGTTTTCCTTTCAATTGTAAACATTTTTGAAATAAGTAACTAAAAAATAGCTCTTATTGCATTGAAAATAGTTTTATTATCAGGGATTATGGGTCCATTTTCCCTCTCATTAAACAGATCTTTTAAAATTGTTAATACAATAAATCAATTTTCTAAAACAATATAGCTTGCCACAGAGGAATCTGAGTAGTTCATTATGATCTGGGGATTTCTACCTGAAAGGCATGAAAATATAATTGTGAAAGAGAGCTATTATTAAAAAAAAGATCACAATTCTCTTAGAAATAAACCAGTATTATAACATTTTTCTAATGAATGTATAAGGAAAAAGGGTTTAATGATTGTATTCTTATTTATTCCTCTATCTGTATTCTGATGTAGTGATAGTATTAGTCTAGAGAATTGAATATTTTTAAAATTGCAGCACTTTGAATTACTGATGTCTGTGAATTACAATAAAAAAGGGTTGAAGAATGGTAGTTAGATAACGTAAATGAAGCAGTAAGTTCTGCTCCATTACTTCATCTGAGCTAGGATGGGGAACTGTTTAGTTGTTAGTATCTGCTTCATTGTCATATTATTCATTGTTGTTTTGTGATATCTTCAAATATCCTCACAGTTATTGCAGAAATTCATTAAGGACCAGAAGCAGCGAGGCATTTACATGCTCCTAATGATAAGCAGGAGAATATTCTCATGGATGTTTTTTCTTCAGAAAAAGCTTTAAAGGTGGCTAAGCTTGACCTGTGATTGAATTTTTTTCTAGTGCTGGTGTAAGGTAGCAGCTTTTGGTGGTTAATTAGATACAATCTTTAATTCCTTCCTGCATAAGGATCTTGCTTCCATAGGGGAAGAGAATGTGGTTTTCTTTTGTTGGATGTCATTAATTTTAAATTTGTATCACTAAAATATCTAATGATTTTAGGTAAAAAGAACAGTTAAGTGGTAGCAGGTTTACATGAATCACTGTTAAACCACTGCTATAATTTATGACCACCTAAATTGTAAAAGGGCAGGGGTTTACGTTTGTTAAAGCTACAAACCAGAATACTAGTGGTCTGCTTTTGATTTCACAGGTGGTTTAGCTGCTCATTTCACTTAAGTTATGGTCTTCCGACATAAATAAAGGAAGCAACTGTCCTTCGTTAGAGTGTGCTTAATCACTGCTGCAGATAGTTGTATATGTATTTATTTGAGCATCTGAAGAATTTAGAAGTTACCTTCTCAAAGCAGATTTTAAACAGCACAGACTTACTGAGATGAATAGGACATTTTGGAAACAAGAGGCAGGCTCCTAACATAAGTGGGTTTTTGGAAATCCTAACCTATTTAACTGTGTAAGTAAAGTTAGCTTTGTAATTCTCTCTTGGTTATATACAAATGTGCATGTCCAGAAATATCTAACAATTTCTTCTTTTCTCCGTCCTCTCTTTTAAGAATGCAGTCAGTATTTGTTTCTGATGGCTTCCTCTGTGAACTTTCTAAATCCTTTGTCTTTGTAAGTGGTCTTTTGAATATATCAAGTAAAAGCTATAGGGGCTGAATGTAGATTAACCATAGGATCTGAATTTGCTGCACGTAACAGCCTGTTTTCTGACACTACATAGATATTTCCTTCAGAAATGTTGTTTTGCAGACATATTCAGGCATTATGAAAATTTTTACATGCATGTATCTTAGAATTCTTCCACTGACAATTGTATGTGCTCTGGATATTCTCCAGATTACAGCATTAAGATGGTTTTGATCAGGTTCATTTCCATAGTGTTGTGGCATTTAAGAGATATCATGTCTCCAAATTCCTGTGAGATTAGTACATGTTGTTATGTCTTTATCACAGAAGGAAACGCAAGAAAATTGAACAACCTGGCTGATGTGCAAGGAGAAGTATAGCAGAGCTAGGATTTGAATTCTTATTTCTCAAATCCCAAATCATTGTCTCCGTCACTGGGCCATCTTTTCTCCTGCTCTCCCTGTAATCCAGTACCTTTTATTGTTAATGATTTTTACATTTAACAAGTGAAAAAGAACTTAAATTCCATGCTCTCTCCTGTCTTCTAAAAAATTGGAAATTTTCCTCAAGAAAACCATGCAATTACTGAAGTCCTATCAGCATAGCTCAGAGCTAATTGAAATTTAACAGTCCTCCTGACAGCCTGGGTTATGTCAGGGGTGTTAGCATTCTTTATTAAAGATACATGCTTGATCCTTTTTTCTTCTTCTTTGAAGAGCTTACAGGCTTCTGCAACTTTTTTTCTGATAGTGCTAATTATGCAAAGTGAAGGTGCAGTCATTGCAAGCTCTTGAGTAGTTCAGTATAGCAAATGTTAACTGTAGCAATGCAGTGCATGCACATAGGATTCTGTAGCGAGGAATCACTGTGTCCCTGTGCACAGTGCATTCATAGTAGATCTAGTGCCACAGTATTTGGCTTTTTGTGCATTATATGTTGGACCTGGGAACCTGCTGAGCTGTGTGTGGTTGCAGCACAGCTGCAGCACAGGTGTGAAAGCTTACTATTGTTTCAGTGCTACTGCTCATGGAAATGAACAGGCTTTTTGGATTGTAATGATTGGATTAGATGTGGGGAAAATTTAATTTCCTCTTTTCTTTTTTTCCCCCTATTACAATTGAGGTTAGTTATTGAGTTGCCAAGTCTGTGTTGTAATGTGTTATTCCTGTGCGGCTTGTGTACAACCAACAGAAAACATGCTCTGTGAGAATTTCTACTGATCCTGCAAGATATATTAGAAATCATGTAACTGATGGCTCTTTAAATTTTGAATATAGGATTGTGAGTTGAAAATGTGTCTTCAGTGAGGAAGAATAATGGTGGAAAATAAGAACACATTTGTTAATGTGTTTTTCCTTATTCTACGTGGTTTAAGAGATGTAAAAAGGTAAAACAGCATTTGAGTTTGACAGAGTGCATTTGTATTTGGCAACACTCTTACTTCAGCATTGTTCACTACCTTCAGAAATTGAACTGTGCCTCTTAGAACTGCTTTTGACTGTGGACCTTTCTAGAAGCTAACTAGCAACTAGGGGAGTGTTCTAGCACTGATCAGTGGGGCTTAGCAATTTGGGATTTCTTGCCAAATAGTTAAGCGTGTAACTTTTACAGTACTGAAATACATTTACATCTGTTAATGCATTCATGAGAGAGATTTGTCTGTGAGCTACCAAAATTATTGCACACTAATCATGCAGGACAAATTTGAACAGATTGATGGAAGAACTTGTCTGTGTATGTAGAGGGAGGACAGCTGCCTGCACCACTCTGGGACAGACGGTGTGCTGGCATGTTGTAGCTTTACACTAAAGAAGCACTTGGCTTGTTAGATGAGGCAGGTTTCGGAGACCAGCGCACAAGTCGTATTCAGCTGCCATGTTCTGTATTTCAGTCTTGGATATATCTTCTTTATACTGACCAAGTCAAGAAACCCACTGACCTGTACGTGGTGTGCACCCTGGCTGCAAGTCTCATATGGTCTGAAATATGTCTTTGGACAGTTAGGGTCAGCTATCCCTGCTGTTTCAACTCCCAATTTCTTGGGCACGCCTAGTCTGAAAAGAAAACCTTGATGCTGCTCAGGCACTGCTCAGCAATAGGCTGGCAATAGCACTGTTGTGGTATCAGCATTGTTGCAGACATGATTCTAAAACACAGCACCACATGGGCTGCTATGAAGAAAATTAGCTCTATCCCAGCCAGACCCAATACACTAGTAAAACTGCTGCTTTGCTTCTTCACTGTGAAGGTTCTGCTTCCTTCATCTGCACCCCAGAGGAGTGAAGTTTTATGAGTACATTAGGAAAAGAGACCGTGGTGCAATAGAAACACTAGAGGTGTAGTGGTTTTGTTTGACAATTTGGTTTAGGTTTTTTTCTTTATCTTGAGGGATATTTTGCACAGCAAAATGACCTAGTTAAAAAAAAATATATGTAGGGCCTACACTGAGAAAAGATTGATGTGAAATCCTTTACAGATTATATTTTATCAAGACCAAGTTGTTGTGTGCTATTGATTTTTAGATCTGCACAGTCTACAGGTAGTAAAAATTGCAGAAGCAAAATAATTTAAGGTGGTTTCCTATCTTTTGTATAAGCCAGGTTAGGATATTGAAGTACAAATCAATTGCTTTGCCAGTCAGATTCCTTGAAAGCCAAAGGAAAATTTCAGCGTGAGTTATGGTTTCCAAATGTTTGTGTTTTCTGGTTCTGAGCCTTATCTTACAGGCAATAGGGCTTGTTTTTTCTGACAAGTGTGTCTGTAGCTTGGTCACTAGTACACCAGATAGCTGTAAAGAATCAGAGCAGGGGACTCCTAACAGCAAAAATATGAAATCTAATTATGCAAAAATCACTTGCAAATAGCAACATCTACACAGGATTCAATCTGAAGGTACAAGGGCAGACGAAGTGGTAGCACTCTCATCTATGTGTGGCTGGTTGGTATTCTCCCACGTGTACTGACGCATACTGCCAGAGATGGTCAGTTTTACTACTAAAACAGTGAGAACATTCAGATGATGGGAGTTGAGTGTAGCAAGGCAGAATCAGTATCATAGGGGTGCTTTTGTCATTCAAGGCAGAAACTCTGAATACATGAAAATTGTGGGGATTCAACAATATTCATCTGAAAATATTTTATTCTAGCTCTTGGCTACCGATGAAGGCAGTAATAAACTAAAAGTGGTATTACACAAGTAATTTCATTGCAGATCAATGCAATTTCTTATTACTGAGTTGGGGTGGTTAATTTAAGGAATGTGGTTAGGAGGATATAGATTCACAACCTGCAGCTGTGTTTAAAACAATATACTCCATACACATTTAATTGGCGGTGGGAAACCAAATATGTTCTTTTATACTTGATGTTTAACTACCATAGAAAATCTGCATTTGCATAACTTGATGAATATCATTACAGCTAGGGTTTTATTTGTGCTTTATTGTGTACTAAAGGGAGAGAGCAGTAAAATTCTGAAAAGAGTACTTGTAAGGCAGCAGTGCAGCTAAATGAAATAGAATGATTCTTCATAGGTTTAGGGATATTTGTACTACGTTCATGTTTTCCCTAAAAGCCACTTCAGTGTCTTAGGATACAGCTCTTCGATGATTCATATTTTTCAAGAAAAAGGCCCATATTTCACTTGTCTTTGGTTGTGTCCACAGTATGACCCCCAGTGTCCATAAACTGTTTCCTTTGGGACCATTGGCACCAAATGGAGGCCCTTGTAATCAGCTGCCTAACTAATGTTTCTCCATGATATTAAAGAACTCCCTTCATAGTTTCTTGGGAGACCTTTTTTACTGTTCAAAGTGGTCTGAAAATGTGGGGAAATTATCACATATGCTATTTTGTCTCCTTTGTGAAGATTTCAGTCACAGTCTGCTTCAGGCTCACTCCTCTCCCTCTTCTTTCTGTCCTGTTCCATTTCTCTTTCTCATAGGATATTTCTCCTGCTTCCCTCAGATCTGGGAGTGAAGTCCTACATGGATTCATGCTTCATTCCAGGTGGAAATGTTGCCCCTACCTTATATATTTTCTGGGCTTGATGTTGAAGGAAGATAGAAAAACACCATAACCCTCCCATCACTTATAGTGTAGAATGGAAAGAATAAAAATCCTAAAAAATATGGAAAGGCCACCTGAAAATATTCTAACCTGAAAATAAGCCGTGGAGTAATGTTCTTTGTAGCAAAGTCAGGAAGGTTCTCATATGAAGATCTATTCAGGTGGGGGGAGAGATGGGGGAAGAGAGAGAGAAACTGCTTGTCTGGAAGACCCTGTCTTTATTTGCTGATGATGCAGTTACTCCAGAAAAATCACACAGAATTCCAGAAAGATTTTGCAGGACTGGGTTAGTGGCAGATGAAGTTGTTGCTGGTAAAAGGGCAGGTACTGCAGATAGCAACTGTATGTTATACTGGGAAAAGAGAAGTTGGGATAGTTGTAAAGATAAGGAGATCAGTGGGAAAATTCAGTGAGAACCAGAAGAGAGCAGTAACCTAACACACACTTTGGTAACAGAGCCTAGACATTAGGGTCTTCCTCTCATCACAGAGAGGAGAAGTGATGGAGAAGTTTTAAATATACGCCTGGTGAACAAGGAGGCTGAAGTGTAAAGAGGTAGATCCCCTGGTATTTCACTGGTATGCATAAATGGTTTATTCTTACAGTGAAGGGGGTTTATAGGTAGAAGAAGTCCATGAGAATCTATACTATTACTGTGTAAAAGGGACAAAATAATTACATGATTTTCTGTTGAGCCATAATTGTTCAGAACAGACAAAGCCAGGACTGACTGGGAAAGTGCAGGAAGCTGTAGGATTAAGTGACAGAACAAAATTTACTTTCAGAATTTCACACTAGATGTAAATCTATTCCTGAGGAGGTAGTTCGTGACTGTTATTGCTCAGAAGCCTTTCTTGGAAACATCAGATGGAGATCTCAGAAGCATTAGTTCGATGCTTGACAGCTGTCAAAAAAGCAAATTGAGTATTTGGCAATTTTCAGGAAAGATGTTCAGTAATATAGAACTGTCTCTGCTGGAGCTGGCACTGGTCTTCCCTGTGCTCCCTGGTTGCAGTTCTGGTTAGACTGTGCTTTAAAAAGGTGTAGTCCAGGCTAGGGTGGAAAGAGTGCTCAGAGGTATGGAATAGCTTCTGTACAGGGAAGACATGAAATACATGCTAGAGCTCTCTACCTTGGAAAATTGTTGACAGGAGAGTGAAATGAGACAAAAGTGATAGATTGAAATTATTACTGATACTGATTTGAATATTGATATTATAATGATATGACTCATAAGGCAAGGATTACAGGTGCAATAAAATGATCAAGGAATGACTCTTGAATAGAATTTTTGTCCTAATATATAAAGCTATTCTACAAACTTTTGCCACTGGATATTTTAGATGAAAAATATATAAACAAATAAAGAATAATTGTCTAAATGTGCAGTATTTCCTTACACAACAAAATGCAGGATGTCCTTCTTTGCAAATTACTGTGAGGAAGACTGATACTTATATTCTTCTATAAACATACACTGATCATTGTTGGACAGAGTTTATTCCTTTAAATGATGAAATCCAGTAAAAAAGCTTTTCTGTTCATATAGATGTTTTACCAGGTGTGAATCTTAATGGTTATTTAGTAGGACGTCTGGAATAGGGAGACTTCATCAGCAGTTTCCACTGTTTTGAACACTGTTTTGAACACTCTGTTTGCTTGTTAGTCCTGACTTCTACCTAAAATTGTCCCAAAACATGGGACTGCCTGGGAGTCGTGCTGAAGTGTCTCTAACATGCATTCTGTAGAACTGTCTTGAAGCTGTTTGCTAGAAGACAGTTGTCTCAAAGGCTGATTCAAGCAGAACTGGAAGGCAGTAGCTCATTATTTATATATTTTAGGTCAATAATGGTAGTAGCTTTTCAAACTCTAATGCAGGCTTTGAAGCTCTCTTGTAGCTCTGCAAAGATATCTCAAACTGTAACATAACATGTGGATTTATTTTTCAGCCTTATACGAATCTGCATGGTATTTTCCACATTATATTTGAAACTACGGGTTGTGATACAGTTTTGATTTTTTGTACATTGTGTTAACTTTGCATCTCTGTTTAGCTAACCAGCATTGAAAACTAATGGCTTTGATCTCCTTGTGCCCATTGACCTAGGATCTGACCTGCCCTGTTTGTAAAATGAAGGTATGGTCAGATTTACAAAGATTCAGAAATCTCTTAACTGAAATAGTGAGTCTTGTCTTCAGATTGCTGAATCCTTGGAGGATTTTATTTTGATTGTTCATGATTTCCAGTTTGTGTATATGGTACACTCACTTGAATGATCTCAACAAAATCAGAACTTATTTACATTAATGAAGCCATGCGTGAATGTGCACATTAACAGGCCTGGTGCTCTCTGGGCACTGGTGGCTTGACAAAGCTTTACTAAAATCTTACTTTGTGCTTCTCTGGAAATGATTTATTTAAATTATTTTAATTCTCCTTAAACACGTATGATAAACTACATGCAGATGTTTGTACTTCCTCGTGAGAAATTCTAAATGCTTTCTCTGATAGTATTAATGGATGCTTAGAGTATTTTTCATGTGTGTAGTCTTCTCTGAAACATTCAGGATTCTCTTTTGAGGCTTCCTGCCTGAAACAAGTTCATCATGGAAGGTCTCTGCCTAAAAAAACCACCAAACCATGTGTTTCTGAAACTTTCTAACTCATGCAAACTGCTTCGGAAAACCAGTCAACTTCCAGCTTGTAAGCAATTGTGTGACTGAAAACAGAAAGACATCTTTTTGTGAGATTTCTGAAGTACATAACCCTAGGTAGTGTCTACATTTTTGCATTTAAGAAAAAGATTGGTTTCAGTTTCAGAAAGACTTGAAATGCGAAATACAAATGAAACAGCCTTTATGTCTTGGGAGTGATGCATTTCATCTGGTCTATAGCATTAGAAATGTATTTAAGAATTTAGTGTCTAGGACTGCGTTATGTTAGTTTTGTGTACAAAAATTGTAGTGTATCTATGAATATGTAATAGGAAATGTAAAGGCAGG
This sequence comes from Psittacula echo, assembly GCF_963264785.1. Classification (NCBI taxonomy): domain Eukaryota; kingdom Metazoa; phylum Chordata; class Aves; order Psittaciformes; family Psittacidae; genus Psittacula; species Psittacula echo. Next base: position 12,807,940 of record NC_137739.1, read on the forward strand.
AACTGACATTTATGATATTCACTGGCTTTTCAAATGAGTTGTTGAATTATGATGAAAAAAATATGTTTAATTCTTTTGGAGTAGCAGTAGTTTTTGTTGGAAGCCATTTTCTGTTGAATTGAATTGGTTCACATTATTTTAGATTCCAAAATGATCTATGAGGGTTATGCGAGTGCTTTGTAAAAATACAGTGTGTTTGAAATTCAAAACATGCTACAATCTTCAAATTAGGATCACCTTTTCTATAAGTTGTCTTTGCAGGCGTATAATTTGATTCTTCATATATTTTCTCCTTTTTCAGCTTTTTCAGTAAGCTTAAAATTCACTTTGACTTACTTTTAATTTTGTTCTCAGTATTGGTTGTGGTAAACTGCAATGGCTCAACATTTAATCAGCTTAATATTAACCCCTAAAAAACCCAGGAACTTTTTCAGATTTTTTTTATTGATTAAAGAAACATTTCTCAGTTCTGTGTGTATTTTGCAAATATATGCTCCAACGGGTTTGAGAACACTAGACCAGGTTTGCTTTGGCTTTCCAGCAGACATTTAGGAAACCATATTGCTGGACTGAACTGATATTTGAATATTTCCTTAAGTCATGTATTAGTATTATGTCTTCAGTACTGAGATACTGTCATTTTATCTTACTCATAAGAAATATCTGTAAAAGATGATAAAACAAATGAAATTTAGTAGAAACATCTGTGAGTTTGTCCACTATACTGCTTGTGATCTAATGTGGGGAAAAAAACCCCTAAACAACCCAAAACAAACATGAAAAGTAGCTTACATGTTGCAGTATTACAAACAGTAAAATAAGAGTAAAACGAGAGAGAGAGAGAAAGAGAAAGAAAAAGAAAATGCAGACATTTCCTCAGCATGCATGTGTGTGATCAGCATATCTACAATGAATTATTTGTCGTCTCTGGCAGTCCAGAGTGTCTCTTCAGAGGGAGAAGCAGACATAAGACTTCTCTAAAAGCAAATCTCTATTGCTTTTGTAGAACAGGAGTCTGTCTCTCACAGAGGACTTGTTTGCACCCAGAGCTGCTGCTGTAGTTTCAGCAGCTCCAGGGGTGTTGTGTTAGCATAGGTGCAGTGGGTAAGCTCTAGTGCAGAAAGCACTTCACATGCTCAGCTTGGGAGGTGGTGGACTGCCGCTCTGTGCTTTAGCAAAGCAGTGCAGAAGAGAAAAACAACATGGGAACCTGTATTTTGTCAAAGGCATTATTAATGATTCCCAAATAAGCAACGGTGATACTATCTGCGATGCATTATTGACAGCAGGTTTACTTCTGTTGATTCATTAGCCTAATTATTTAGATACGATGAAACATAATGACTGTTTTAAGTGCAAATAAGCTGCAGTTAGAAAGCAACTAGCCAAATAAGTGAGGTAGGATGGCAAAGAAGTTCCAGGTCTGGGAAGTACAACTGAAGAAATTGCAAAGATTTGTTAGAAAAATACACGAGATGCCATTTCTCACTGTTACAAGTACATTTGAGGGCAAACTGCTGGTCCCTGAGTGGATAATGGTCATGGAGTTTCTTAGATTTTTTTTTCCAATAAACTATTCTGCTTTGCCAGAACATCTGTCTGAAGTGAACTCTAAGCCTTCATTGCAGCCTTTGATACATCAGGTTTGCCAGTGGTTATTGCTGCATCTGTGACTTCTAAAATTATCTGCAGATGGGCTGGCTGGAGCTTACCAGGAGCCAGCTCTCAGCAATTTGGCTGGTATACTGTCTTTTAGTGGAGCAACCTGGGGCTGGAAATAAGTGCCTGTAAGGTGAAGTAACAGTTCCGCATTGGGAGGGGGAAGGAAACTACATGAACTTCCTGTAAGATGCTCCTACTGTAGTTGAATAAGAGCTATTTTGAATGTCAAGTTATCGCCTTAACCCCTTGATTAAAATAATTTCGTTTTTATAACCAGAATACTTAAGTAAATATAGAAAAACCTTCATAATGTATAAGATATATTTAAAGCTCTATTCTAGTTAGGGATAGATGGTTTTGTAACTAAATGTGTTTGTCAGGAGAAAATAAGGGCTGCAGGCATCCTCTCAGTTGTATGCAGGAAGCTATCTTCATGCATCATTTTTTCCCCATTAGCTGTAAAAATAAGGAAGATGCAGTTGGTTTAGGTGTTGGTTTGGGGTTTGGTGGAGTTTTGTTTGCTTCCTCCCCTCCCCCCCATGATATCAATGTAAATCTAGTGAAAAGAGTTCTCTCAGGCAACAGGAGACCAGATATTGCATCATAGAGGAGAAAATTTTAGAAGTAAATTTTCTTTTAGTATCTGTGACTTCATAGTTTATTCATAAATTCATGTTTCTATTTTATTATGCATTATATGACTTCCAATATTGGCAAGACTTTACGTAATTTTATCCTAGTTCTATTTTAAATAATTGCAAACTGGGAGATTCTCTGACTAAAATGTAAGGAGGAGTCCTTTGCACTGGGTGTTTAAAACAGACCAAAAACCCCCAACCCAAAACCCAAACAGAAACAGATGAAACTTCCACCATTTCTTGCTACCATTGTCATGCTTTGCCCTCCTAAGTTAAAAGCTTAAGGAAAAGAACATCTAACCACACACTCTAAGCAACCAGGCAAGCAGTCAGGAATGGTTTTTAATAAACTTGGGTTATGATAAATATTTACCTTAGGCTGAATCTGTTCTGTAGTGCACTGCAATATGAGCTTATCCACTGTTAAGTGCATATGCTCAGTGATTCTTCCAACATGTGTACACCTTGCTTTCATGTGTATATTCTTGGATCAGAAGCAAACTAGAAATGAACTGATTCATTCTGGTAAATGTCTGTGTGAAGCAGTTACCTACAGTTTGACTGAAGGTTTCTGCTTAATGGCATAATTCTTAGGCTAATTCTCAGTTCAAAAGCCTCTTCAAGTGTTTACTGCCCATCAGATGCATAATCTGTTATATTTAGAACATAAAGCTTAAGTGGTAGGAGTACCTTTTGTTTCCCATGCTTCTTGTTAGATTTTAAAAACTCTTAGGGTTTTTTTTTAATTGAATTTTCTACTCGTGAAATTCATTTAGAAAGTCCATTTGATATTTTCATTTGAAAAGTGCTAAATATGTATCATGCAGAAAAGCACACCCTCCCCATCTTTAGTCGCTAACAGCTCATTGTAGGTTAGACTTTCGTTTGTTTTTAATGAGAGCAATTATCAGTTGTTGAGTCAGGAGAGATGTGTAGATGGGCTAAAAAGATTAATGTGGTATTAGTAATGAACTTAAGGCAGGCACTGGAGTTGAGAAGATTAAAAGCTGACATTACCAGATGTGTATGTGGGTATAGATTGTAAACTGCAAAGTTAGCTAACTAAGGAAAAAACACTTAAGAGACAGATGTGATTAGAATTTTTTGGAGCTTCCTTGCAAATAGACAAGGTACTTTAAAATAAAAGTTTCTGCACAAGAAATATGTTGCTTTCCAACCAACAGTGACGGATAGTGAGTCTCTGCCCAATAAAAAATGAGTTTCCACTTAGCTCAGTCAGGGTTGTGTGCCGGCCAAAGAGACTGTGCACTCTTCATCTTGCACTGGAGTCTATGAAGTTGATATTGATCCAGTTGCTAAATTGGGCCCTTGCTGCAGCAACTCAAAGGAACTGCTGCAAATGCATCTCTCAGAAAAACATAGGAGATGTTATAAACTTTCTTGTTTAAATAAAAAATTAATCAAAAGACATAAAAAATAGGTTATTTAATATTATAATTTATTGTTTAAATATACTACAATGTATAACAGTAGATACTAACCTGAGAATTTTGGAGCATGGACTGTAGTTTTTACTGTTCATTGCTGTCTGTTTCCTTTGGCATTTCTTTCCCTTTTCTGTACTTTTGTTTTCTCTCAGTAAAATTAAGATAATAATTAAACTAAGTTAATGCTTGGCTTCCTTTTGTAAAGTGCATTGATTTGTAGGCAAAAGGAATTACTTCTTAAAAAAACCCCGACTCCTATATTGTGTAGTGATTCTACATTTGAATTAATACTTCTGTATTTTTTTAATACAGAATTTTTATTAAAATAATCTTGTATACCTTAGTAAAATTAATAGATTTGGTGAATCTAATTATCAGGTTAAAATACTATGTCCGTACTTTCAATTGTAATACATGCAATATTACCAAATGCTATACACAAAAATTTTGATTCTGTCTATACTATCAGGGAGCTCAGTAATCATCATGTTAACAGCACTGGCTGCCTTGTGCTGCTCCTGTGTATTCCATTTACTGTTTCTATAGACTTACATCATTTGCCATCTACCCTTATTTAGGTTATCTAGTTCTTTCAACCATTCTCGTGTCTTATGCCTTATAATTGTCTTTATGCATTGTAACTGAAAAGTGTTCTTTTTACAAAGTTGTAAGGTCTTTACCGAAACTTAAGAATACGCATAGGAAAACTGACCCCAGATTATTCTTCTGCATCTTTATTTTTTTATTTTTGTTTTTTAATATATTCTTCCTGATAAAGACAGTACATTGAAATAAATACTGTAAATAGAAAATCTGGGACTTCCTCATCTGAACTGTTCCAAATGGTGAGTTTGTGAATCCATTTTCATTCAAATTTTTGTTTAGGTAACATGCAATTAGTCTACTATGTAATTAGAAATCATCTTGGTATTTACCCAGTGGTAAAAGCAGTGCAGCTACAAAAAAGTTAACATATTTCCAGGTCTTTAATACTAGTCTCTTCAGAAAATGTGTGGTTTGTAAACCAGAATTCATCTGGGACAATGTGTGGCTTTGGTGCTGACATTATTGCTAACTATCCTGTGATTCTATGATTATCATTTTCCTTGCATTGAAACTAAAAACCTTTTAGATCTGGGCAATTTTGATCTGCTTCTCTGTACTCATGATTTCCTGATTGCCCTAAATAAGCTACTCCTTGAAGTCTGTGAAATCTTTTCAGCAGGTATATAATTTCTGGTAAGACAGCTTCTGGCCCCACACTCTGCAGCATTTCCTGAGCATTCTTCTTTCTGTATTATTCTCTGTATAAGCATAGAGAGGACCATTGGCTTGTGATAACTTCACTGAGTAGCGGACATCCATGAAGAACTAAAATGCAAGTAATTTCAGAATGTTCTCAAGTCTGGTGTTAACAATTCTATAGTGTTAACCATGCTGAGGTAGATGTGGTAATTTGTACTTATTTTCACATTTTAATTGCTTTTATGTTGCTTTTGCATAAAAGGTAAATAAAACATTGACTTGGTTGATAGTTACATGCGTCTTGATGCCAGTTGCACAGAGCAGTTTTCTTTCTTGAAAAGTATTCATACTTCAGGTGAGCTCCAGATACTGCAAGTATTTATAGTTTATTTAATTTTATTCTCTAAATTCACATTCTCTCATGTTTCCCATTATCAAGTGGGAGGCATTCTTAAGCAGAAAAAGTGTTCATCCAGACAGAAAACCAGTAATTTTGCCTGTGTTTTTCATTATTTCCTCTGATGTTATTTTCTTGCTTACATTTGATCCTGCTTTGTCTGGTTCTGTGGGAGGTTGTTCATGCAGGGGGTTTGCAAGGGGAGCCTGCAACAACCTCCTCTACAGTGACAGTAAACTAAGCTCATAAAAAATGAAATACAACTTAAGACAGATCTTTTTCAGATTGTTCCATTTGTATTTTCTTTTTTCCCCCAGATTTTTCTTGTAGTTAATGTCATGTAATCATTACAGAAGCCTGTGGAAAGAAGTGTTGCAACATGCACACATTATTCACAAGTCCTCGTTATTGTGTGTAAAAGAGAAAAATATTTCCTAGTGACTTCTGCCACCTCACAGTCTGCTCAAGCCATTGCCATATTGATGTTAGGATGAGACTTATAGAACAGAAAGCAATCGTAGAAAAATTCATAATATGAGCTTTGATGCAAACTTGGATTAATTCACCAACCTCAGCTGATTAGCTGCTGCTGTTAAAATTTTGAGGGTTGGATTTGTCTGGATTTTTTGGGTGGTGATTTTGTCTTTGCATGCCAAGATTTCCCAAATGTCATTATTTCACTTCACATCATGGCCAATCTCCCTTACTCAACCAGCTTGCATGGCAGTGTATACTAAAATGCAGGCGGTTCCCTCTGAACATCAGGAAACACTTTTTTACTGTGAGGGTGATTGAGCATTAGTACAGGTTTCCCGGGGAAGTTTTGGGGTGTCCTACCTTGGAGATACTCAAAAGGTAGCTGGACATGGTCCTGGGCAAACAGCTTTGGGTGGCCCTGCTTGGGCAGTTGGGGTGGACCAGATGACCTCCAGAGGTCCCTGCCATCCTCAGCCAACCTGTGACTGATTTAACAATGCACAAGTGATGGTGTTACAGGTTAATGTACAGTATTCATGTAACCCACTTGTAAAGATTTGATGCTTTTTGCATAATCGTTACATACTTGAGTGGAGAAGCAAGAAGAGAAAAGGAAAAGAGAGAATATTACTTTGCAGAGTGTAGTGAATGACTTAATTTAATTAGATAATAGTTGCAACCTTTCATTTACATCAACAACCACCCTTCCCAGTGTGATCTCCTAACATTCCAAATTGTGACATGTTGTGAAGGATACCTAATGTCTGTTCCACAGCAGTTATGGACTTTTTGCTTGTTTGAAGGATGACCATTGAATTTAAATGAGAAGAAAATACCCTAAACCAGACAATAAATGCAATGCAGGCTTCCTAATAGTAAGCATCTTTTAGTACAAGGGAGAGATCTCTGTCACTGGAGATCTTAATAAAGAAATAAATAAAAATGGTCCAGCTCTATCAAGGACAGCAGAAATAAAATTTGAATGGGGTAGTGAAATCTCAAGATGCCATCTGCCCTTACTTAAACACTTCTTTAAATAAAGGTTTGTCAGCTGAATGCATTGAATAGATAACATCCCCATGCAGAACTGAGTGGGATCTGAACTATTTTAAAGCCGAATACCCTTATCTAAAAGAAAAAACCAAACAAACCCCATGACACAAATTAAAATTTGAGCGCTGTAGTCTAGTGTAGCCAAACTGATTAGTTCTTTGCATTTCGTTCTGCATACACTCCTTGCAAGCAACACTTACCCGAAAAAGAATTTTCACTCTGCTGCTTCCCTTGCTGTGCTAATCACCTGTATCAGAAAATACATCTTCAGAATTGTTTTATTGTGACAGGTCAGCAGATAAAAGCTGGATACCAGGGGGTAAATGGCACTGACTAATAGACTTGCTTTCCGTAACCGAAGCAATATTCCAGAAAAAAAAACTTGGTTCATCATTGGTGTTAGGCTTGAAAATATTACTGGAAAATGAAGTCCTATACTTTGTTGCTGGAGGTGAGATTTTGTCTTACATTCTGGTTTTCCTGTCTCTCAGTTAATTTATGTGATAATTACCACCACAGCTGACTGACCAAAATCTTTAATGATAAAACTATAGGAACCTTGGCACCATGGTGAGATTGAGCTATTAGTGTCTTTATGTGAGAGACACAGAGAGTGCTTTGCTTTCCATCTTTTTTTTTTTCCTTTGTCACATAGCACAGATATACACAATGGAAATGAGAGTATCACAAACTGCTTTCCATCTCTTGATCCTAGGTAGCGGATGGTTTTTGTACCAGTGCGTGTGGCATTTCTATACTGCCAATTTAACCAGTTTCTCATATCCACTCTTGCAGTACCATATGCTCTAAATGGGAGGTCAAAGCCTTGCAAATAGATGCTCTTCTGGTATAAGAGTGTATCAGAACTTCATGGGCAGTCTGAGGTCTGAAATACTCTGAGGTATGGTCATATGCGCAAAAGACATCGGCCATATTTCGATCATTTTCACGCTTGATGGCTTATGATCTAACAGTGCTGTGCTATATATTATCTGTACAAGGTGATTTCCCAGGTTGAACTTAAAAATTACTGAATTATTGATGCCTTTTAAGTATGCATTAATGGCTTGGATGTGAATGTCTATATTTAACATAACCACTAATAATCTGGGCCTGCATAGGAAGAATATGGTCAACTATTGTCCCCATTGTATCATGTTTATTTCAGTACAAACGTGATTTATAGTAATCTGAGTAATCTGCTGTTATGACCGGGGTGGGGGGGGAGGGAAATGGGTATCACGGAAGAGAATGTGTATATTAGTTTCCATGACCTAGGGATGACTTGAATCAAAATGTTGTTCTTGCTAATAGTTGAATGCCTGCTCATCCAAAAAGAAAAGAAGGAAAAAAAAAAAGTATCTGTGAAAGCACTGAGCCGTTGGAACAGTAATATCACAGCTTCAACAAAAACATGCTCCGCTGTGGAGTATGCATATCTAAAGCACCCAGAATTTCCTAGTGTTTTCTGCTGGACCTTAAATAATACTCTTGGTAGTAAAATCCTGGAATACATATGAGTATGAAGGTAATATCCTTTTCACTGTTGGCTGGATCAGGCAGCTTATCTGACTGAAAATTAATGCTTTTTTGTATAGTTACATTTTTGTTTGCATCGACTTGCTCTAATGTGAGTGACTGCAACTGTGGGACCACTAACACCAAAATATAGGAATCCAAACCCAGTGCTGAGTAGAGCACTGGGAAGGGCAGCCCTGCTGTTGGGGGAGCTGTCTCTGTCCAAGACACAGTGTTTGAATCTCAGCAGGAGATTGTTTTCTTACTTAGGAAAGTCAGAAAAGAGCTGGTGCATCATCCTTCCCCATTCCTAGAGCCTCTCTTGTTTAAAAAAAAGCCACCACCAACAAAGACAACCTTGAAATCATGATTTTACACAGCCAGTCAGGGGCTTGGAAATTGATGGTCAAAGCTGATATCAACTTAAGTTTTCTTTTAAAATCAGCAATACATTTACAGCAGCTAGTCCATGTTAGGCAAGGTTTGAAAAGCACAGTGCCAGAAGGAATCCCATGCCCAGACCAATGACAAGAAAAGGTTTCTCTAAGAGACTTCAAGAGAATAGTCATTTATCTGGCATCATGTTTTGTTACAGATGCCAGAAGGCTTTCTGTGACAACAAGGCATGAAATTTACCTCCAGCTTGGCATCCTTTCTCTGTTTACTTGGTTTGGTAGGGAGGCAGCCAGTTAAATAGTGCAAAGTGATTTTCAACAAATTTAACATGCCTTACCTAGTTTATACCTTCTAGGAGTTCACTGATACTCTTACCCCTCCTTTTTTATATGTGTGATTTTTTTTTTTTTCCTGTGTAAATAATAGCACCTTCATCTTAGTGAAGCAGTCCTCTATCAATGAATATGAGATGTTGACCTGTGCTACCATGCTTCAATGTGTAAAGCTGAGGGACTATCAAGATACTGTAACATTCCCTGGAGAACTACTTCTTTCTGAATGCAGGTTGCAGGTAATAAAAGTTGGCGTGTATTATTTTGGGGAAAGAAAAATGGGAAAAACCCTTCTATTTCTGTTACTCATGGAGCTACCAGCAGCAGCTGTGTGTTCAGTCTGTTCTTTGGGGATGCTCCAAATAGTGTCTGCATTTCCTAGCTAATTCCTGGGTTTAAAACCAAAACAAATAAACAACAAAACCCCACAACCTCACCACACCCTAACAAGCTAATCCACTGCAACTACTAGCACCTCTGTCCTTAATACATTTCTCAACTATAAAATAAATTGTACATTTGCAGCATTTTTATTAAATTTGAAAATGTGATACCTACTTCCCATTGTCCTCCTTCTACCACCAAGAAAACAAGCAAAGGAGAATTTGAAAGAAGATATGTACATTTGGTACCTTAGGAAAATGATGTAGTAAGGAGCTGTTTCTGATACATTCTTCATGTTCTCACTGGGGTTGGCTACTTTTAATACTTCTTCTTCTTCTGAAGCATCAAAGCCTGAAGCATGAAACAGAGAGAGAGAGAGGGAAAGAATAAGCTCAATCTTGTTAGAGCTGACTTTTTCTTGAGGCTGTTTTCACACTTCCTCAGGCAATAAGAATTAAAGAAAAAAAAAAAAAAAACCAGTCTGTAACATGAAACCCACTTCTTCAGTCTGGTAGAGATAAATCTAGACAGGCTAAGAAATCTTTATTTCTCTGCAAAGTTACTGGTTCACATCTCACACTCGTAGATTAAAGTAGAAATTGATCTTTGCTTTCAGAGGAAGAATTTTTACAATTCTGATTATCAAGCGTGGGTTAATTTACATAGTTCTTTTTCCTGGTCAATAAGTGGTGTGTTCCTTTTTCAGGCTTATACTAAAATGTCCCTTAACTCTGCTTTGACTCCCCACCCTCTCCCTCCTCCCCCAACAGTACTCTACATGAGTATGAAAACATATATAACAAGTACTTTTCAGCTATGTAGGCGCTACTCTAATCTTATCACTTTAATGTGCAAGATAATGTATTTCCTTTCTCAGTACTGGATTTAGATTTATTTTTTAAATGTATAAAGGAGAGAGGAGACAGGACTTTGCTAAGTTAAAGCTGAAAGAACATGAAAAATTTTTCCTCCTCTTTGTCTTCACAGACACACATAAGTAATCCTCTGATGGGAGGGATGCCAGGAAAAAGTGCAGAAATACGCATGTAATGACCTTTGCTACTAAAATTAACATGTGCCTCCTGCACCTGTTCAGAAATGGTTTAGCATTCTTATGCCTGACTTCAGAAAAACTGGCTAATTAAACAGTACTTTCAGTGAAGGTCAACTCTGCATTAGTAGTTCATTAAATTATTTGTCATGCTGAATGTTACTGCTGGTCACCAGAAATACTGAATTAAAACACAGAACAGAGGAGTCAAGTCTAGACTTTGTGCTCTCATTGCTGGAGAAATTTGTATCCTGAGCTGTTAGGTCACACTGCAGGGAAGAGCCCTGTGCCCAGCACAGAAATTACTTGCTTGCACAGGGTTTGGTCAGAGGGAGTATGCCCAGAAATGTCTTAGGAACATGCTGCCTGCTCTTATTGCAAAATATTCACGTAACAGCATAATTGTCCTCTTCAGGACTTGGAAAATTAGTTTGTGTTGAAAAGGATTTCTCATGTACTGTCGTACCATTTACACCAGCTACAAAGAAGGACCTACGTCTTTTTGTTATAACTTTATGTGATGGTAGAAGTTTGAGACAGAACAAATTATAACTTACCCAACCCCCAAATTTAAAGCACTTGCTGAAACAAATCTGATTATGAAATGTATAATTAAAAACGACTGTAAATACTGCAGTGTGTTGAGATGTGAACCACTTTGCATCAGATTTTCTTGCAGGTGAGAGGTGGCAGCATATTTATGTAAAGTATGATTTGGGTGTTCTGTCTTAGGTTTCCAGCACTGGTCTTTACCCTTGCTGTTCTGTAAGATGTGGTATCCAGAACTTACTGTTTCTCTTGTATCTGAGAATGCTACTGGATCAAACAGAGCTTTAGGTGTGGACACAAAGTCAGTCTTTTTTCCACCCAAATGAAGTATGTAGGATCTCTGTGCTTACAAGCCTTTCAGTATTCGAGTAGGGCTTCCATTTTAGAATCAGGCTTTATGATTTCAAAGCAGTCAGCAGTGTGGATTTAGTATGTACACTGCAGGTATACACCATCAGTGTGGTCAGCGAATCCAGCAGCTGCAAGGATGGCTGCTGGTGGCTTTGACTCCGGCCGCACCAGCTCAGCAGTGTGGCTGTCCGTCCATCCCTCCAGGGCTTGTGCTGTGCTTCCCAGTTGCACTTGCAGAGAGAAGGATGTTGGCCATGAGAGCATCATCCTGCCGTTGTGCATGCCTAGATTAAACCTGATCAGAACAGCTGGGAGACCTCTTCAATATTTATCATACCGTGAATGTAATGAAACTCTCATATTAGCAATTGCTACGAGATTAAACCTTTTCAAAGACACAGTTAGTGAATACTAATTTCCTGCTCTCTAAAGGAGAGGACAGTAGGAAAACTGCGGAGGGAAAAAAGAAGAAAGAAAATCTTGCTGTGTTCAGGAACTGTGATACCAGGGAAAAAGCTTATTTGTTGAAGGCTCCCAGCACAGGAGTTTTGTAGGTCAGATTCCTCCACGAAAAAATAATTGTTATTATATGACAATTTCAGTTCTGGACCTTGACCTGTTCTTGAGGGGCCTGGATTCATATTGTGAGTCAAACGCTTTTTGCCATTGTGTTGCTAGAGGGAGGCACTTCATGGAAGAGCACCTCTGAGCTAAGGGTTACTGGAATCATTACATTTTCACTTTGTGTCTTACAACTGATCTCAGCCATTGTGGTTCTACATAGATTTTCCTGCTACCCGGTTCAGTGTATGTGTGTGCGTGTGTGTGTACTCCTCAGTGGAGTATGCAGCTTAAGCGAACAGCACCAGCCTGGCTGAGGGGCTCAGCCCTGCCCCTCGCTGGGCGGCAGGAACCGGATGGAACCAGCTGGAACCGGCAGGGAGCAGCCCCACCTTCCCTCACAATGCCCCACCGCAGCACCTGGGCAGGTGGGCCTGGCAACCTGGGAGGACAGAAGTGCAGCAAGAGCTCTGAGCTCTGTTCCTCTGGCTGGGGAGTTATCTGCCCCCTCTCCACTTCCCTGTTTGTTGTCACTGTGTTGGTAACAGGCACGATGGAAAAGCTGGTGGTAACACAGGAGCGCAGGAACTTCACGAGAGGTTTGTGTGTTTCTGCCCGTGTGACATGACCCTGATTTAGCCTTGGCAACGAGTCCAGGTTATACTTCCTTCAGATGCCTAGCCAGAAAAGAATTCCTTAAAAAGAAGAGAACAAGCAAGATGCAAATTGTATATGAAATATGATTCTCTTTCAAAAAAGAGAATTTTGGAAAGAGGTTTTGTTTTTAACAACCCTTTTCCAGTGAGCTCAATATGGGAAGAAGGAAAATGTTTTTATCCTGACTCAAACACAAGGGCTTCCAAACCTATGGGCATATAGGTGAGTAAACTGTCACAGCCATTATATTTATCGGGATAGCCTAGTAATACTATATATATTTCAGGGCAGATTATGATTTTCCAGACAAAACTGCAGTGGAATAGCAAAATCAATGCCCATATCAGTGTTCTGCAGTGCCATATGGGAGTATTCAGCAGCACCAGTGGCAGCTGCTGTGCAGTTTGGTCTGTTCTTCTGACCATCATGCGCTGTAGACAGTAACGTGTTGCAGATGGTGTTGTGGCATCTCACTGCGGGCAGTACTGTAACTGTAATTTATTGTTCAGTACACAAAAAATATAAGGTACAGATGAAGTGATAGACTTTTTCTAGTGCCTTATGCTGCAGTGTAAATGTTGACATAGTCCAAACCTAAATACTTGCTCTATCACAGAAGAAAAAATGTAATATACACAAGAGAATAAGCAGAGGATCACAGTTGAATGGCGAGATTAATAGGTAGACCATACAAATTAACAACTTCTTCCTGTCTGGTTTCTTGAATAAGGATAGTTAAATTTTATTAATGTATTTTCAGGCAAAGATATATCCACACACAAAATCAATTGCTTTTGAAAACAGTATTAAAACAAAATAGAAAAGTATATTTTAGCAGATCAAGAAAATGGAAACTTCAGAAAATCTTTGCAAGGCTCACTGAAGAGAAATTTAATTTTCTGGGGACTTTACTTGTAAGTTAATGTCCATTAGAAACTCCTAAGCTCTAAATGACTTCTAAATTAACTACATCCTGTGAGGGTAAAATAAAAATCCAAGTCTTCATTTATATATATTAAAATTATAGCTCAGATATATGGTTTTACTGAAGTGCCTCAATCCCATGAAAATTGAAAGAAATTAGATATTTAGATACCTGTGTGAAAAAATCTTGCAAAATGAGGTTTATAATGTACGATTTAATAAAAGCACTGCTCTGTGTGCAACAACTGACAAAAAAAAAAAACCCTAAAATCAAACCACTGGGAAACTGGAATAAGACAGGATACGAAGCAGTTCTGAAGATTTAATGTTATGAAATCAATTTAGGAAGTATTCCTATTTTTCCATAGTATGCTAAGAAAATATCATTCAGTTAAATTGGATGAAAGTGGATGTAAAACTGAGGAAAGATACAGTTTGGGATATAGCATGAAATTATACCACAGTACTCAGCACAAAAGGTCATTGCTGTTGCATTTTCTGAGCTGCCTCAGTGCTTGTCAGCAGCACAGGAAAATCTGAGGGAACATCAAACATATCAAACAAGGTAGAGGTGTAGAAGATACGGGCTGCGTGTGTAGCCTTGCCAGTTCTGTCTCTCGCTGCCGGGAGCTAATACTGCTCTGGTGTGCTGTCCTGCACATCTGCCCTGGTGAGTCTGCCATATAGGCTGGGATTTGACCTAACCTGTGATTTTGCGTGAGCCACTCGCATCCCATGGCTACTGGTTGGTGACTTTACTTAAAGAAAACTGAAAGGTGGTCCATGAGTGTCTTGTAACAGTCTGTTACCTTAAAAAATTGCCTACTTAGTCTATGCCTGAAGCTAGCCCTGAGTTAATACAATATAATTATTGTAAATATATGATTTAAACATTTTGCAGTTGTCTGTAAAATGGCCCTGTTACATGTGTATGTAAAAATGTAAGTACATGTTTTATAAACGTATATAATAACTGAAATATGCCTAATGAAAGTCAGGACTATCCTGGTTCTGACATTAAGTCAGCTGACAGGCAGTTGGAAGAAATGTTGCTATAGAAAATTTAAGGGGTCACCTTTACGTTTTCTGTAAGCTGTCGAACAGCTACTGCTGAAAGCGAAACACTGTTAAGAACTTCATGAGTAGTATTGATGTTCCTGGTGTCTTGTACACTGTTTCTGCTTACAACTGCTGGGAGCTGGCTGGTAAACATCTCTGTACTATGGAGACCTGCTGCAAGTAATGATTGTCTGGAATCCTGGAATGAGTCAACATATGAAAGTACTTTGCTTGTGTGATGTTCTTTATATTTCTGACTGACTCTAAATGCTCGGAGAAACGTTTCTCAAAGGAATTTAGAGATTACCTGGGTAGAAGAAAATTTTGCTTGCTTTATTTTTTTTTTTTTGGCCAGGAAATCCAGCTGTGATTTATCTCTGTTTATACTTGAATTTTGTGCTTCCCCACAATACCGTATTTCCCTTATGTTAAAGAAATTATTTTGTAGGAAAGAACCTCTGGAGAAGATAGCAAAAATGCAGCTAAAATGGTCATGTAGTTACAATGTTTTTGTCCTATGCCTATGCTCATGTTTCCAAGAGTTGATTTGGGTCTGCAACAGTATCATAGATATAGAAGGTTTAAATACTTGATTGATGAGTTAGCAGAAAAAAGGTCTTATGACTTTCAAGTCCTGTGTTGTTCCAGAGTCTTGCTAGAGAATCTGAAAGTGAGGCTATTTACATCTTCCTGGAAAGCAACAGCATGTTTATGAAGGCAGTAGCTTATAACATATTTAAAAATGACTATAGTTAAATGTAACTCTTGTAATTTAACAACAATGTAGCTCACATTGTATTATCACAGTGATTGGAATGCCCACCTGTCAAAAAAGATCAAAATATCCCCCCAAAACCAGCCCAGCAGCATTCACATACATGGTTTATATACGGAGAACATGGGTTGGTGATCCCAGCTGGACTGTAAAGGGCACCAGCGATCCATATTACTAGTGAGGAGCTATGGACCTGACCTAGCATAATGGCTTGACAAGGCTTAGTTGTCTTTTGAAATTACAAAATCAGATTTAAACCAAGTTTAAAGTTAACCGGACAATATATAGAAAATAAAAGGTATGTAGTAAGAAGATAGAAAAGTACAGGAGAGAGGTCAGACAATGAATTTCTTTAACTTTAAAAATGCTTTATAGACTAAAAAGGTGCAAAATAAAATATGGTTAAGTCCAAGGAGGTAGTTGATGACAGGCATTTATGTGGAAGAATTGCCTGTGAATTTTTTAAGTTACACATAGACAATTCATCTCTCTCAAAAAGGGCTCTGCTGTCTGGGGAGAAATATAATGGCTGAAGCTTAGCCTACGGTGGCTGATGCAAACAAAAATGCGCCAATAACTTGAGAGCAAATGTAGTATAATATGACTTGGCTGCAAGCTGATGAAAACTATGGGCTTGGACTGCGGATAAAAAAAACACGTTAGAACCAGTGAGGCCCTTCCCAATGGATGGAGATGAAAGGAGAAATAGTTTCTGCAGCTTAGCCTGAGATGAGTCCGGGTTGCAGGTTACTACAGTTCAAATTTTGACTTTGAATGGGACCCAAGAACAGTAATAAACCTAAAATTGCTCAAATCATTTGAGAAGAAAAATCCCTTCTGTGCTTGCGCTCCCTATTTAAATGTTCCTTGAAACAGCATTTCCCTCTTCTACCTGTGCTGCTGAGGTTTTAATACATCTATTTAAATGCAAATTTTGACTTTTGGTCTGTAATCATAAAAATGTTTGATGCTAAATTTTTTATCAGAAATGTAATTTTATATAGAAGCAGTAACGGAGTGGTTTGGCCACAGATACCAGAATGATGCATTGCTCACCCATTTTCTCAGTGTGGGGAAGCATCCTCTCTAATATCATCTGATAAGCTGGTTGTTTCCTGAATGTTACAACTTCTGTCAATAAGTGTGATGCTGATGTACTTTTAAACTATACTTCGAGTATTTGCTTGTATACCAAATCCTACTGAGGATCTGTATTCCTTTCTGTCCTCTGAATTACCAGGATAGCAATCCTGATGAAGTGTCTACCTGTATTTTCAGGAAAGGTTTTCTTCCAGCCAAATATTTTTCTTCTCTTCACAAGTAGGCTCAGTGAGAGAGACTTGACTGTGTATCAGGATATTTTGCCAGTGCGATGTTTAATCAACTGCAGATTACTCTATAGCTGCTGCTGAGTGTGTCATTTGTATTTCCCCGCTCAGTTTTAGACGCTGCTGGCCCTCATTTAGTCCCACTGTCTGGGGTTACTGTGGCCAGCAGCCATGGTGTATTTGCCAGGACCACAGCTGCTGAGCAGGGCTGCAGCTGCTCATGGTGACTGAGCTCCAGCTGCAACTGATGAGGTCACATTTGCCAGCATTGTTTTCCTGTCTGTCTTGATATGATTGATACAGCAGTGTTTAGTGATGAACAGTTTAGTCACAACAGCATCAGATCACTGGTACGTTGGCTCACGCTTTGGTACAGCTGGGTGGTGGCACTGCAGCCACAGGTACTGCTACAGCCATGCTAAGTCACAGGTTCTTCCTTAGGAAGTGTTATGAAGCATTCTTTTACCATGTGAGTAGGTAGGAAGAAGTTATCCAGTTTACATTAGCAGAACATGGTGCCAGACATGAAAGGAGCCTTAATCCTAATCTTAATTTTTGAGGGATCTAGAGTTAAGAATGTCTAAACATACATCCATTTTAAAGAAACACTGTATACATACAGTGAGCAAACTTGTGTGCTTTATTGTGTCTCTTCATTAGGGATTGTAGTGATAGGACAAGGGGTAACAGGTTAAAACTTAAACAGGGGAAGTTTAGGTTGGATGTAAGGAGAAAGTTCTTTACTGTAAGGGTGGTGAGGCACTGGAATGGGTTGGCCAGGGAAGTTGTGAATGCTCCATCCCTGGTGGTGTTCAGGGCCATACTGGACACAGCCTTGGGTGACATGGTTTACCGTGAGGTGTCCCTGCCCATGGCAGGGGGGTTGGAACTAGATGATCTTAAGGTCCTTTCCAACCCTAACTATTCTATGGTTCTATGATCGTAATAGCAAAGTAATAGTTCCTTAATTCTAGTATTAAGTGTATGTATGTGGTTCCTTTCATTTTGTTTATTGTTTATAAGTTGGGTTTTTTTATATTATTATGGCAATGATAAATATGAAATGTCTGCTATTTTATTGTACTGGCAGTTAAAGAACAGAATATACCTTAGGTTCAGCACAGTCTGCATTTTATGTTCCCTTGATGCCCTTGTCTTTAGTTGCATACTTTAGATTCCAAATGATAGAGGATCTGAAGAGCACTGTGCTACATTTTCATCATCTCGATTTCCTGAATTTGGATGGGCTGCAAAGTATTACATGAGACTTCAGCAGCATTGAAGTAATTTGAAAAATAGTGGTAACACATCAAGTATGTCAAATAGTCAGATTCCTAGCTGTTTGTCTAAGAACAAGTGATTTGTAAAGGAGGAAAATCTTAGCATTTGAACCAAAAACTAGACTGCATTGAGACTCTGGAGAAATTACTTCTTGCGCATTCTGTTCAGTAAGTTCATTGCTCTTTTACCTGCCCAGTGCAGTGATCATGGGGTCTGTTTCATTGCAGTTAATCTCTTCTGACTGGTTTTGCTCTTCTCTGGCAAGATTTGTTTATTCACTGATGCTAAGGATGAAGTGTGCTGGAACATTAATCTAACTATTCAAGGTTAACCAATGTTTTATGCTGAAATGGCTTTTTACGGAACACATTTAAAGGTTTTGAAAATGCTGGGCATTATCTTACTTCAAAAAATAAGATGTGAGTCCAGTCATCATAAGGCTTTTGGGAGATGAAGTTTTTGATCTCCTGTCCCCTCTCTCTGTGTAGCAGCCAAGTCATCTTTTTTTATAGAAGTCTGCACAGGCCATTTCTGCTTTATTCCTGTGCAAGGCCAAGAAATATCCTGAGTATATATTTGGGCTGTTTTATTTTTCATGCGTGTATGAAATTTGCCTGATAATTACGTTTAAATGGTTTTATATTGAAAAATACTTTTTTTTTTAGAAATACCACACTAGTGGTTTTCCCCCCAGATTTTAGTCAAACATTTTTCCTCAAGTACTAAGCAAGTTTCATAGTGTAGTCACACATTTTTTTCTAATAAATCTAGCACTGGAAACTAATTCTAAACTTTATCAATGTCACATATGCATGGACCAGATTTCTTATAGGAAGTTATGGTCAGTGTCAGATAGCCCTGAGGAAGTTTCTTTTTGTTTGTACTAGCCTTTTTTATGTTTTCATCAATTTTATGGCCTTAGTTTCTAGATGCTGTCTTCACGTGTCTGGACGTTGAGAGTTTACATGTTCCCAAAGTCATCAAAGCATGTGAATACTATCTAGCAGTTCAGGTCAGAGTCCTGAAACTACAGGTCCATGTAGCTCCAGAATCATACCCTGCATCTCCTAATGTCCAGGAGGTTTTCAGATTGTGCATTGCTCACATGAGCCACTCTGGGATTCCAGATTTAATACAATTAGCCTTTTTCACCCTCATTGTTAAATTTGGGCTTGTAAATTACCTAAATTCTTAGCTTAACTTCTAATAAGTTCTCATTAGTCATTTTGGTCATGGTGTATCCGTAGAGGATGGAAGGGGGGAAACAGGTTCACAGTAGCTAAAGACAAACCAGGGACACAGTCCAAATGAAATCCAGAAAAAAGAGAAATCCTAAGGGGAAGACAGAACTATTTTTATTAGTAGTTTATTGTGTTCTATATACTTTGCTGGTTTTGGGGGAAAGGGAAGCATGTCCCTGCCCATGGCAGGGGGGTTGGAACTAGATGATCTTAAGGTCCTTTCCAACCTTAACTGTTCTATGATTCTATGTTGTTACCAAGCAGGGAGAGAAGCTATTTGTGCTGATCCTAGATTGCACACGAAACAGAGGCAAAAATGAAATGCCACTTAAATTGACAGTGTGAAAAGGGAGCTTGTACATAGCAGCTTCAAGCTGCAATGCAGTGTTTCAGACCTGTATATATTTGATCTGCATTTTTTTTAAAGACTTGTCAATATTGTATTTTAGAGGGTAAAGGTATAGGCAAATAGATTGCTAATGGTAAAACCTCTATGACCTACTATATGAAAGAAGATTCCATATTAAATGTTAAATTTTGATGAAGATTTGTGGTGTTTGATCCTATGCCACGTTATTGTTCAAGTTTAATTGCTTGCAGGCATGTGCATGTAAAGAAAACCACTCACTATTTGATGCAACTCACAGATGGAATTACTTACAATAGTTCACATGCTAGCCAGAATGATGGGTCAGAGCCAGAGCACTCTTAATGTCTACATAGTGTTGAAAGTTAGGCCTAATGGTTGCCAGGGTTGAAAACAGCTTGTGGATACAACAGCGTCACATGAATGTCACACAGTATGTGACTGAAGAATGATGAGTGGGTGTTTCTTTAGATTGAGACAATGTGTGTTCATGAAGATGTTAGTCATACCAATTCCTGAATGGAAAGACTTCTGTAGTGTCTGTATCCTTAACTGAAAATAAGGAGGCAGGAGGGCAGAAGTAACAGAAATAGGTATATTTCTTTCTTCTTTAAAGCCTTCACAAAGCATCGCTGGTGTTATGCCATGCTGGCAAAGCTGAGTCATTTTTATTACTATTACACTTTTCCTACTCTCACCTAGACTTAGTAGAAGTCCACTTAGTAGAAGTGAAGTTTTGCTTCCTAGAAAAAGAGCCATCCTAAATACCAGGAGGTCTGAAAAAAGGAGCAATTTTGTAAAGAGAAAATCAAAGAAATAAAGCATCTACTTTCATTGTTAGAACTACTACAGCTATAAATCTGAATTCAGTGCCATAACTCATCTCTCTAAGATGTTGATTTTATAAAACTGATAGTAGGAAAAAAAAACACCCAAAGGTGAATTAAAATCTAAATCTTAAGTTATCTCACCAGTGCTTGCTATTTATACTGTTCATGTGTCTCTAGTGCCTTACAGATAATCAATGTATGCTTGCTGAAAGATCCTGTTGCTCCAGAGAAATACAGCATTTAGTACAGCTAGAAATTTCTGTAATACCCTAGTGATGACAGCTCACTGTGCATGAGCATTTATATGGTCGTCAGAGGATAAAAGGGCATTAATATTTTGTAGCAACCGAACAGTCAAGAGACTTTGATTGAAAGCAGGAGCAAAACATTTCTGTCCAAACCTTTGTGTTCTTGGACAGGGTGCTGCTCGAGCCTGCAAGGAGTGGGCAGGGCTGCCCACTGGCACTTGCACTGATTCTGATTTTTTTGGCTGGGGGAAATGTTTGCATTTTGCTGTTGAGGTTTGGAAGACATTCAGTTTTACTGGCTGGATGCTGTTGAGGTTCAGAGGAATTTTAGTTTTACTTGCTTAGTGATCAGCGAGTTGTTGTGTGGAGCTCCTAGTATTGCAATTTGAGTTTTACCTCCTCTTGGGCCTTTTCTGTTGTTGTTTTGGGCTTTTCAAAGGGTTGGTGTCATTGGGAGGTTGGTACTGTCTTCTGGTGGAAAGGATACATAAAGTAGAGATTGTACAGATGATTAATGTAATATGACAGCTAATCAGAGCTACAGTAGTACTTCATGCATCTGATTATTGGTTTGTAGTAGGGTTATTTTCATTAGGAATGCAAGCCCTAAAGGTATAATAACTGAGTAGATTATTATGTACAACTATACAGATGTGGGTTGATCTTTTTTCTCAGTACTGAGGAGGCATAGTCACTGTCATGAAAAAATCCCTCTTCTTTAATTAGAGCAGATCTATGAACTCTTAAATGCATAGAACTCTTGAAACATTCTTTCTCGTTTGCTTTTCAAGTCTTGCAGAATGCTATAGTCTGTCTGTTTTACAGCTCATGATGAACTTGAATGGTGGAATCTGCCAGCTGAGTGTCTTTGCAAGTTTTTCAAGAACAAGGCTATATCTATGTGTGGCTACTTCTAGGAAGATAATAGATTCTACCTCCTGAGACCTTACAATACTAAAGAAATGCATTATTATTATTATTATTATTTTATTACTACATGAAATCTCTGAAAAAACAATTGGCCATTTTGAAATAAAGTTTTTCTTACTGAGTGACTTCTCAGGGTTACAAGGGTTTAGCCTGAACAAAATTGAAATAAGTATAATGAAAATAAGTGCAGCACACAAGTTCTGTTTAGCTTAGTCTATTGGCTTTGGTGTTCTTCATAGCTAAGAGTGAAATATTTACTTGGCCTTTGGTCAGATTTTTGGAGGATTTTTATGATTACAGTTTAGGAACTTGAATGTCTATATCCACAAGTAGGTAAATGACATATATTGTGAAATCACTGTAAAATAGACTTCTCTGAACTCTCCAGTGTACCAATATATTCTGAAGGGCTCCAAATAACATATCTGCATTGTAGTAATTTTTGAGATAAAAGTGATACCATTTATTTCTGTGTTCAATAATTTGGCTTTAATTTAGTATTTAAAAAATTACCTATGAACTAGTATTATTTTAAATTAACTTTTATTAACTAATTTTTAAAATTTATTTCTTAATTTATTTTTATTAACTATTTTATTAACTTTTTTTTTCCCAACTAATTTTATGGGACTTCATATTTGATACTGAGCTGCCACATATGAATTCATCTGAATATTCAGATTTTTCCCTATTGTTGCTTGCTGTACCTTTCACTTCTTCATGATTATTTTGGATGGAGAATTTTGGGGAACTTTGTTAAACTATGTGTTTACCCTCTTCAAGTCTAGACCAGTGATAAATGGATGAGATAAATATCATAAATTATAAAGCCTTGAATCAGTGGGGTATCTTTAACCTTTTTTAAGGTAAGTTTACAAGTTAATTGTTGGATCCCACAGATTTATAAGTACACCAGTAAGAATTTTTTACATTCTGAGAGAGCATTAAACAAATTCAGTTTTTAATTTTAGCAAATGTCATACCTCTTAATTTGTCTGCTTTAAAATTATTAGGTTTAGAGCTAACTGCAAAGTAATCCACACTCATGAGTGTGCTATTATCTGCATAAATACCAATTCTATGACTTATTAGCTCAATTTTAAATTGGATAAATAATGCATAAAAGTGCTGTTTTTCATTAAATTGAGAAGTAAAAGCAGAGGGAAAGGAGATGTTTTTGCTGTCATGGTGTATATTCCATTGATTTTTGATTGTTTGTTTTAGCTGTAAATCTTGTGATGATATCCCTGAGTGTTATCAGCAGATTACAGGAGAAATCCTGGGTGTATTCCAGAAGCTAAGTATAACTATTTTGGTCTGTATAGACAGGCATTTTCAGTCTGACACTTGCTCCTGGTTTGTCTGGATCTCAGTGTTAGCTCTTCACTACTGTGGTCTTCCAGAGATAGGGTGTACATGCATTTCAGAGACGTGTTCCTAGAGCTGTCACACTACACATCCTACTTCCAGAGCAGAATGCAAAGGTTAGCCATGTTCAGCTTTTATTCATATAATCTTGTCACACAGAAAATGGCCAAAATACTTTATACAAAAAAGTGCCAAGAATATTCAGTAAATTTTAACTTACGTTTAGAAACTGTTGATCACAGTCTGGCCCTAGTATAGATTTCAGACTAGTGACTGGAGCCAGAAAGGAAGAGATGTTGTCTTCTAAAGCCATTTTGTCATATCCAAATTAGTAGTATAAAGTGCAGTTCATACAATTTCATAAAATACTCTTTGTGTCTTTATTCACTGTTCCTAGATTTTAAAAAGTTGCTGCTTATATCTTAATGAAAGAATTAAAAGCACTGTGAGAGCACAAGTAGCTCTGCACAAATCCACAGCACTGATTCTGCATGAGAACTAGTGCTGAGCTTTGTAGGAAGAGTGTTTTGAACAGGTCCAGTTGATAAGCACTCCAGAATCAATATTTCATGTTATTTACTATACAAATATAACACTGATAGCGGCCGCACTACAAGAGGCTTGAAACAAGTTAATGTCACAGGCTGTTAGCATTCAGTCTGCACATCCAGGAGGCAGTCACTGGATCTCTTGCTATTACTTGGTCAGGGCAACGTATGATTGAACAGTAACACCAGGTGTGCTTATAGTGTCTCTCCATAGGTCTTTCTAACCTTCACTCTTGGCTGGAGCCACAGTGTGAAATTACCTTAGATTGTTGATGGGTTTTTCTTTTTACCTTAAGTTGAAGCACGATGTTTAAAGGATGGATTTCAATTCATTTAAATCAAACTTTGATGCTGATGTTGAAATAATAGACCAACTGAAAATATTATGCTTAGGGAATTAACTCCTGTTTTGAATCAGACAATTCTCACAATAAAGACTCTGGAAGTGCCCTGTAAGGAAGGTGGATACTCTTTGGCATTGATATTTGTGAGTTGGACAATGGAGCAATGGAAAGATGGAATAATGAATTAGCAGGAAGTCAAAGAAGTTACAGGAACATGGCTGCTGCTTAGGCCCATTATTGTTCCAGTTTTTTTGACATTTAAAGTGGTTTGCAACTCTTCTCTTATAGAGCTAATGCCAGGCAATCAGTCACCCTAGCACAGCAGCCCTATGCCTAACTGTTAGTAATGCTGCTAATGATTGATGTGCAGCAGCAGAATTTATAAATTAAATTAGCTCCCCAAAGTTTAAATATGCCTGTGATTGAAGTAGTAATGATAGAGTTCATGCAAGTACATTTGCCATTTATCTAAATGTATCATTACTGACAGGGCTTTTTCAGTAACATTTTGTTATCTGTATTCATGTCATTGTTATAATGTCCTCTTAGATACCTGCAAATTATACTGGCTTGTACTTGCCTCTGATCTTCCCACCCCTACGCCTCCTTCTTTGGAAATAACTTGTGCAACATTTGGTTTTTAAGATCTGTGGGGGCATCTCCAAGATGCTCAGAGGAGAGTGGTGTTCACATAGCTGGGGAATAGCCTTGGTTTTCTCATAAGTAAAGGCTTTTCTGTGCTTTACCAGAAAGGCACTATATGAGTATTTTAATTCAAAATTCAAAAAATAGGCTTTGCCTACAAATAGAAGTAGAATTTCTAGCAGTCCAGCAATGTATAATATTTTGAATTCAAAGTCAAGAAAGCCCCCCCCCCCCCCCCCCCCGTGGATTTGATAATATCTTCACCTAAACTTGGGAGAGTCTTTTTTAAAACTTTTGTGTAAAAATGCTGAAGGAGAATAATTTGGGTGAAAATTCCATTATAATCTGGAAAAAAAAAATCAAACATAAGCTTGGGCAAATAGATTCTGAATCTTCAAAAATGCAGCATGATTCTCTCATTTTATGATGATTTTCTCTTGTTCCACTTCTGCATGTAGAGATTTTAAAGGGCTGAGGGCAGGATGATTCTTTGATCAGTGAATCTCAAAGAATTTGTTACATAGTTAGCCCCATTCCACATACCGAAACCCCCCAAGAATATCTTGCAGTGAAGCAGGGTTAGAACTGTTCAAATTATCTTGATATACTTTAAGGATAGGCAGGTACATACAGTTTATTGCTTTGTGTTTTAAAATAAACTAATTGGTCTGAAGAACTATATTGAGATCTGAAAAGGAGGAGCTTATATCTGTATGTGTTTCCCATCAACAGAGTAATTTTTTCCCAAAACATTAGTAAAGATGGGAAAAACATCCAGCCAGTTAAATGAGATAATATGTATAAATTGCTAGAAACGCTTGTTTCTAGAAATCCATCCAACTCTCAGCAAGGGCTTAATTTTAGAGCTCAGAACTGAAACAACTTACAAAATTGTTTAGGAGCTAATCGCGTTCCAGTCACAAATTAAAATAGCAAAAGTATTTACAGTGCATCTACTCCATACCAAGTGAATGATACACACTCCCTAGCCTGACTGGAAACTTCTGGGTCTTTTCCTCATGAGGAAGCTGAAATGCAGCAATACAAATGTGATTTTAGAAGGCTATGCCTGATTTCAATGGTACTTATTTCAATCTCTGCAGCAAGAGAACTGGAGAGCTTCCAGTTTATTCTTTTTTTAGTATAATAGCCCTCATCTTCAAGTATATTCAGCAAGTTCAGTATCACTAGACAAGAACAGATTTCAAACAGGATCTCTGTTGCTTAAAATATTGCAGATATCATATACACATTCATGGTCTTGCCCTTTTGGCAGCAATTGAATGTTGAGGCCCAAAGGAGTTAAAACAGCTGTAGCTGTGACTCAGTTTTAAATGTTTGCATGTTTAATATTTTAATATTAACACAGTGTGAATAGAGGAATTTCATTTGAGGTTTCTTGTAGGAAGATAGTAGCATGTGATTTCCTGGTCATCTTTATTTTGAAGTCTTGTCTTTAATAACACATTATTCACGCGATGAGGTTTGATTGCTTCATTGAATGCAGCTTGCTCTTCTACTGTTTTGTGTTTAATTTGTGATGTACAAATAACCAGACAAGTTGAGTAAAGTCAAGGATACAACCTCTCATAGATTTTGCCAGGCATCTAATTTATATTAATTTCCTATAAATTGTAATAGTGATGCTTTAATCGATTAAAATCCACATGGAAATTTAGTGACAAAAGGCCAGGTTTCTTAATTTTGAAGCAGTGAAGTGTATAACTTTCAAATGACAGTATTTTAATTATGTGATAGTCCATTGCATCTGCCATGGAGGTAATGAGTGAGGATGGTGAGTGTGGGACCAGGTTGGTTCTTTACAGTGTCAGTGGCAAAATGCTCAAGGGAGGTGTAGGAGACTCAGCTCTCTGGTTTGCGTAGGTAAGCATGCACCCTCTGTTGAAAGTTCTTGAAAACAATAAATCAGTAATTAGATGTTGAACACTTAGGGGGGGTTAGCCATTAGCCGTTTCCATGTCTGCCTATGTCTCCCTCCCGAGCGATATGCTCTATTTAAAGTAAGGGAAGTAGGATTTTTGGAGAATGGCTTACAGCATTCTAATACCAGAACTCCAAAGTCAGATGAAGGTTTTTAAAGAGCTCTATCTGTGTTTCCCCTTTACAACGATGTAACTGCTGTCTTACGGTCTCGGATATCTTATTGTGAACTTTTCAGAATGCCAGGTCTTGCCCTCCTCTTTCATTTTTTGGCAGGATCTTTGACTTCTTTTGATAAATTCGCAGCAGTCAGGGTGTTAAGTTGAAGCACAACATTTAAAGCAATGTTCAAGAAAAGGCAGTTAGAGAAGTCCATCTACAGTGGCCTCCAAGTAAGATGCTGAAAAGAAAGGGTATGTTTACTGAAATCTCAGAAAGACCACAACTTGGCTTTTCTCTTTGGTTTGTTTGTTGGTTGAGGACTCTGTGACCAGCCCATAAGCTAGTTAACAAAAAGGTAACAGCAGTAGTTTCTTGGCCTGTAACAATAAGGACAGCCTTTTCATAAAAATTAACCTTCCTAAGCAAACAAATTTTAAGCTGCGGGTTCAATCTCCTTCTGCTTTTTAATAGTATTGCTCTTATAATATCACCTCTTCTCTAACAAGATCATACCCTGCTCCCTCAGGCCATGTTAAAAAGGTCAGTCACTGAATGGTATTTTAATTTAAATAAAGAGTGAAAGACAGACTGGTTTTGCTAGAATACTAAAAGATCACCTATTTAAATCTTCCTTTAATGTCTGCTTAACTATCTTTCTTTGAAGCTTTTTCTATGACCTTCAACATAATATAAACATAATTTTTAATTCATTATTCATGCCATTAAATACTGAAACCTGTTTCTTTCTGCAGTTTATTTCTCTATTATATGCATGTGTTGTACTTTTTTGTTTGGTTCTGTGATGATTTCTGATGAGCTGACAGTTTAAAAAACAGTACAGAAGAGTGCTTATTTAAAGAGGGGAAAACCCCAGGGTGTACATATTTGACCTACGTCAGCATCATTTAAGATAAAAAATAAGGTGGCAGGGGAAAGACAGCTTAAACCTGTGGCCTTTTACCTTGCTAAAGACTGTGAAGTGACTCTGGTCCTGTGCTGCTGTGCATGGGCTGGTAGTGGGCTGCTTTGAATGTTCTGAACTTCTGAAGTGCTTCAGCTTCACACAGCAGTAACTGTGGTGGCCCCACTGACACCAGCCCTACAGCAGTGTTTGCACTTCTCAGGTTTTTCTCCATTAGTAATTGAGTTTTATGTCTTCATGAAAAGGTGGAATGAACTTCAGATATTCTATTATTATAGATTAGCCATAGTGATACTGTGGTTTGTAGAGACTTGATATGCTGCACCAAAAACTAGTTAACACTGAATAAAGAAAATTAAGTCCTTAAAAATTATGTATTTTCATGGCCAGGGACCAGTTCTTCAGCCTTTCCTAAAACTGATGACTGGCATCTCATTCGTTGTAGCCAAGTAAGAATTGCACCCTTCTGAAGCAGTTAGAAGATATTCTCATTGCTACAAAACACATGCATAGTTGGTTTTTTATTGTCTGTCAACATTGTTACTTTATTAATATAAACTACTTGAGTATCTTGCCCCACGTGATTCAGTGGCACATTCACAAGCAATACTGTTGGGCAAACAAAGAAAAAAGTACAGTATTCTGCTACTTTTTTTTCAGGATTTTTGTCTGATAGTCATTAGCAGTACAAGTTAATTGATGAACCTTTTAAGAAGAGTACAAAGCAATATTGAGGAAAAAAGGGTACAGAAGAAAACAAGATTAGGTCACAAGGAAGAAGTGCCATAAGTATAATATTGTACAATGTTCCTCTGGATTTTTAAGCAGGGGAAGAAATACCGTTAACAAAAGCACAAAGCTTGACAGTGATCTGGGGCTAGTTCCATAGCTGCCAGGAGCACAGATGCCACATGACTGTCATGCATTTGTCAACCCTGTCACAGTGGCCTGCAAATCAGCTGGTTACCCTTGCAGCTCACTGAGCCATAGGCCAACATGTGCCTGTGGCTTTGTTTCTGGCTCCGAAAGGCCACTGGGGTGACTGCTGAGTAGGCGGGTATGCAACATCCTTGCCTTCTTTCTGCTCCCGATTCTGGACCGCAGCTAAGACAATGTAATATATGACAAAGACAGCTTCAGGTGATAAACTCAACATACCAGAGGTCCCCTGTCCTATTTGTGGCATTTGGTAAATAGGATTTCAACTCAAAATGACAATAATGATATTTTCCTGTCCCTAAGCACGTTTCAGGTAACTTTGCATACACCACTAACCAGCCCAATAAACATTACCAGCATTTCCATTACCTTCTTGTAATAGTCTTAGAAAACTAATAGTCCCCAGTGAGCGGTTCAGTTGATGGCCCGTTTGCTTAAGAAATACCAGCATCACCCCTGCCAAACACTGGATTGCAAGTGCAAATTAATGGACTCCGCAGCAATGTGTTCAGTTAATGGAATCCATATATTCAGTCACCTAGTAAGACCTAGCTATGAAATTACTTCCCCTTATGTTGCTCTTTGAGAAGAGTTATTGTACCAGAGCTAACCTGGGATTAGGTGCTTTTATCCACAAGACACATGTCTCATATTTTTCCTTCATCCCCTCCTCCCCCCACTTCTTTCCCACCTCCCCTTTGAAGGAAGGTTGCAATTTGTGACAGGGTTAGATTTTCTGTAAGAATTGTGCAAACACTGCATTAGGCCATAATTTAACCAGCAGCTGAAATGTAAGTTCTATAGTGTGTCACTGTCAATTCTGTTTTGCAAAATACTGTCTTACTACTAGAATAAATGGGCTACACTTCTTGGGCTATATGCCTGTTTGCATAGGCTGGCTAGGTTATCCTCTTGCTTTTACACTGTTTTTTGTTGCTTTGAAAATTGCTGATACGATGATGAAGCACATACAGTTTAAATCTTCACAAGTTCTTCATTACAAACATTTAAACTGTGAAATATAGGTAGATCTAGGATTGCCTAAATTTTGTGTCAAGCTGTGTATGAAATATATATGAAGAGCCACTTTTATTGGGTGTCTAGACAGGAAAAAAAAAAAAAGTCTTAGTGCTATGTATGATTTGAATTTTGTGTCATCAGTAAAAATGGTTCTGTTAAGGTTGCTAAATTATCTTGTACATAGGCCTTTCTCAATTTATACAAAAGTAGTATTTGTGGAAAGCTTAAGATAAAAAATATCTCTAGATTCTTCAGAGAAATGAGATGGCTGTTTCCATTCCAAAAAAACTACAATGGCTAATCTGGAGCTTGCAGAGGGCCTCATTAAAGTGAATTATTCAGAAAATTTTTGTGTATTGATGAGCTGAGCTTTCTTAGTAAAAAATGTGACTATGTTAAGATAGCTTCTTTGTTTTTCCAGGAGTCAAAAGTTTTTGTTTTATAAATTATAGCTCTTGGGATTCTCAGCAGAGAATTTGAGCACTAGAGTCATTCTGTATCCTATTGATAGTACACCGATTTGTTTTATTGTGGTTGACAACTGAGGCTCACTCTCCCTCACAGAGCAGCCATATGGCACAGAGCCATGAACCTTATGTAGAACAGTATTTGCCAACCGTTCAGATTTTGCATCAGAAATACGCTTCCATTCTACTACTGATCCTTATTATACAGAGTTGCTAAATAATAAATAACATTTTTTACTTCAGAGCTGTATATCTTAAAATGTTTCTTTATAACTACACTTCTGCAGTGTGCTTAGCCTCCATCCATCAACTTCTGTAGAGTGATCTCAAGCTTCACTATATCCGTAGGCTTTGGTTTTGTATTTTGAAGAGACTTGAATGTGTAACCTTTTTTCAGCACTGCTAGCCTCAAATGTAGAAAAGTCATTTGGCAAGCCATAAAAAAATAAAGTTTAAGAGGGTGATAGCTATACCTCTTTAACCATATTCTGGTTTTCAAGCCCACTCTGGTGAGCTCAAAATACCACCTCTCCATGATATTAGAAATTCTTATTTGCTTAATTAATTCTGTGCCAGATGCAGTGTGGCCCTGACGGTGCTGAGGTGTCAGCCCCACCGTGCTGTTGTGCATATGCAGCCTCTTAATTCTCAGCCCCCCATCAATATCCCTGAGTGTGCTGTGCTTGTCCTGGGACACCATCTCACAGCACTGTGGAGGCATGCTCTGAAACAGCAACCCAGACAAATAAACAGGGCTTGGTTTGGTTTCTAACCAGTCATGTAGTGTCTTCTCATGACAATTACCACAGATGGAGTTTCTTCTCATTCTTGTGTGAGGTCTTGTTTTGGTATGATATAGTTGAATCACTCCTCATTATGATCCAGCAGTGCAGAATTTTGCTAAGTAATAAAATGCCTGGTTTAGTCTACATTTACTTTAATTTTTGTTGTGGCAAGTTTGTCCAAAAATTAAGGTCTCTGGAGTGTCTTCTGGCCAAATTAAGATCAATGATTTAAAAATAAAATATTTTTTAAAAGGATAAAGCCACTTGTGTATTTTCTTTTCCAACCAAATAATATACGATTCCTTAACAACTAGTTAGTTATGCTGTCTGCTTGCTAAGACTGAACTTCAGCTTGCAGTGAACTATCTTAATACGCAGGGCCATTCTGCTCTCTGTAGAGTTCGGGTAGAAAAAAGTAGATGAAGTCTAAGCAAGTTGCAATTGAAAATACAGAACTTCATTACATTATATTGCCAGTGATGGGGACATTGAACTTTGCCTTGTTTCAAGAATAATCAACGATAATCCTCTACTTGAAAAAAACCAAACTCAAAACCTTGCTAGCTTGCACATCCCATAACTCATTTGCTGATGGCACTGGATCATTAAGCTGCTGTTTAAAAAACAGTAATTAAAATGTTCATGACTAAGCAGAAGAAAATTTTACATTTTTGTGCTTGTATTCTATGTATATGAGACAGAACTAAAGACAGTAATGCTAACTGAATACATATTTTTTGTTTTCAATGGCTTGTTTTAGAGGAAGGAGCTTATTCTGCAACAACATCTTATGGATTTTTTTTTCACACCCTAATTTTATATATATATATATACACATATAACATACATTTATATATAAAAATATATATTACACATATAAATATATATATACATGTGGGGCTTATGTGTATATATATGCATATATATTTATAAATATAAAAAAATTAAAAGTGTTCAGTACACCATACACAAAGCCTTAAACCCATCAGCCTCAGCTTTTTTCCCCTAAGACCATTTTTTTTTCCAGCATAAGCTGAGATGGAAAGTCAGTGTCATTCTTTTTGCCTCAAAATGCTTTATGCAAAAGAATAATGATTTTAATTCACTTTTGCCCAAATGATTGCATGAAATATATAGTTTTAATGTATACTTTTAGTACGTTTTGTGCAAGCCTTTGCACCAACAGAGGGCTTCTTCCCTGGATGAATTCAAACAATCCACACATGGATATAGAATCTATTATTTTTCCCACCAGGATGTTAAACTGCTCATCAACTCTTGCAGAGCCAAAACACTTATGAAAACCATGCAGGTGAATGAGCTGCAGCCCAGTGACCATAGGTCAGCGCTTGATCTCCAACCAGTAAATTTCCCCCCCTACCTGAAAGAAGCTTTGCCCCTGAGACTTGGACACTTTGTGCTGCAAATAGCTGTTTTACCTAGTGACAGAAATCAGCAGAAGGCTCAACTGTGATGAAACAGACACAGAATAATCTGTGGTAGGTCTGCCTGTATAGCAGACCTACTCTTAGAGTTGGGACTGGCTGCTTCTTCTGCTTTCTAGACTTTACAGTGTGTTACTAAGCAAGCCATTTTAGGTACCACCCATACACCCTCCTTCTCTGACTAAGGAGATTCCATTAGTGTGTTTTGAAAGACAGAAAAAGAAAGTCAAGTCTATCAATATTAAAAGATATTTTTCAGTGCAAAGGATGATTTGGTAAATTGGTTGACATACTTGCATAATGAGTTATTCATAATAGTAGATTATACTGATAAAAACTCATATTTCATACTTCTTCTACTTCTTTGTGTTTTGTTTTTGTTTTCTCCACCTGTGTAAGCATATACTAATACTTAAAATGAAATCTGCAGTGATGGTGATTTAAAACTAAGGAGGCTTCAGAAAATGAAAACTAGACGATAGTATATGAATAAATTAGCAGAGACTGATCATTTTTACCGGAGTAGTTTACTTCTGAAACGTGATGCCATCTCTATAAATAAACTTTTTCATTTAAGGGTTTGATTCAGTAAGTGAAAGGGCATAATTCTAATGTTACATGAATGTTGTCATTAAAACTGCTTAAAATCAGACCTCTGTTTAAATTATAATATCTATTGAGAGGTAAAACACAAAGAAATGGCATTGAGTGTTCATATTGCATTTGGCACTTAATCTGTATTATACAATATTTTAATGCCTTGTTAATTTGAGATTTGGAAATCCATGTTAGCTTTTATACTCACAGTTTCTCATGCTATGTATTCGTCCCTTTTTGCTGAATGTGGATTTTCTCCACCTTGCTATTCTTTCCTCTTTGTTTGCAGTTGTGGTTGTAAAGTGATTAGCCATCCTCACAGCTGACTCTGCTGCTTCCCATGGATAGTAAGTGTTTTCCTAGCACTTGCTCTTTTTATTCTGTAGGAGGTGTCAGCATTCTAATTTTCTTTTCATTGTGATGCTATGATAAATGAGAAATGTCTATAGCCTCCCTTTTTTCCAGTTTATAAAATAATAACTGATAATGTTTAGAACAAGACTTCTCTTACATGTGGCTTATTTCAGAGTTAAAAGAATTTCACTGACTTTTCATTCAGTGTCTGAAGCTAGCCACTTCTGAATTAGGCATAGCACAGCCTGGACTGGATATTCAGAGTTCTGTGTTTTTTTTCTGATAATGCAAGATACCCTATGCTGTTAGACTTTTGCAGCAATGATTAACATGAATGGTTTATGAGAAAAAGAAGGAAAATATATTTAGCAGGTAGAGTTAATTGCTCTACTAGTGGCACTGAGATGTGTTATTCAGATTTGTGGACAGTGTGGACACCTTTATCAGTGTATTAGTGGGAGAAATATAACTGTTTTAAACAAGTACTCTGAAGGGGAGATTCCAGAGTACTTGGTATGTATTATACCCCACTTGTTCTGAGCAACTGAAAAATAAAAGAATTCTGTTGATTATATTTTTAAATGAAAGATCTTTTTTCAGGATGCCTATTACAATGTGAAAAATGAGAAAAAGTTTTCTTTAATGAGAAGTAAAAATGCCATCACCAGAATATGTTGCAGAACAGGAAGAAACTGGCTCTTGTCCAGCATACCGATAAGCAGTGCTTCTATGGTTTTCTCCTGTAGGAATGAAGAATGTATTTTTTCTTTCTGTCATATTTTGTTACACACACACACACACAGAGGTATATAATGCAAAGGAAGTTTTTTCATCAAAGATGTCTGAGAACTGTATACCAGGCTGTGAGTTGTTGAAATTTGTTCATTTAAAGTTCATGGTCCGTTGACTTTTCTTCCTTAAAGCATTGTATTAAGTACATTGCTTATCTCTTTTGCATGACAGATTGTTTAGCATATTTCTGGTATAAAAGAGTGGCATTGATTGCCACAACGACCTCGTTTAGCACTTGCAGACATAAGCAGAATGTGTTTGAAAATGTTGCTATGCTCTCTAGTGGATAATTTAGTTATAAGTGTCGAAGAAATTAGTATCAACAACAGTTACAAATTTATATTTCACTTAACTGAAAGAACTACAGTAAGGAAAGTAAGACTTTCACCAGCAGAAGTACTCTGCTGAAGTGTAGAACTGTATCTGTATGGAACAGCTCCCAGATTTTGGAACACATACTTCATTTTTGCATATTTAGGGAGAGTCCACATTCTGCTGCAGCCTTTTTTAAGACTGAAATTTTCAATGGCAGGCAGTAAGAGGGTTTTGTCATCAGCCTATTTCAGATCATGAGAGTTGTCTGCTATTAGATGCTTCCTCCCTCCCTGTTTCTAAGGCGGTATCTTTTTCTCTAAGCTCTTAAAAAGTAGACCTTAAAATTATGATATGATCTTGGCCAACGTAACCCGAAAGTTTGCTTTTATTTTCTTTTTGGTCAAAACCTGTGTTGAATTCAGTAAGATGCTTTGGAATTACTGTATTTGCTTCTGTTGTCCAAAGAAAGTCACGCTAGGTGCAATATAAGGTACTCGAGATGAGTGAAATATAAAATATAGGTCTTTAAACAGTTTCTTTTCCAAAATCAGTTTGTTGTGATAGCAGTTCTACTTCTGCCAGTCTCTGACTGGGATTCTCTTACTGGGATTGATCTTGCCTCTGTTCTCTGATTTCTGCTGTCCTGGGGTGTGAACAGTTCTGATGTGCTGTGGAGACTGGCACAATAATCACTTCACTGGCATTTCTCTCCTTACTCTCCCTGAAAACCCAGCCACAATGGTTATTATTTTTTCACTCTATTGAATAGTAGAGGTAGTCTGTGAGGTAGTCTGACTGTTCTAATTGTACATTTTGTGCTGCTGTTCTCTTCCAAATTAGGAAGTGAATCTCTATCTGGCCCTTGTGTCTTCATTTTTATTTCTGTGTTCTCCAGTCTTTAAGCAATTATTTTCTAACTCTTTTCTTGCCAGCTCAGCAACTGCCACTGATGGTATTATGCAGGCTTCCCATGTAGTTCAGTGGCAATTTACAGTGTGACTTACACTGTAATTCCAATTGTTCTCTACTTTTCTTGGCCTGACAGTCATTCTGGATTGAAGGCATGTAATTTTTGCTTATTTGAGTCAATTCCAGCTGCATTAAATTTATTTAGCTTTTTTATTACTTGAAGATTTATATACTATAATTGGCACAAGTGAAAACATCTTTCCTGTGAAAACTTCATTTCCAGTGTTCTGGTATGGCTACCTAGTAGATTAGCTGCTTTGTTGTGGTTTCAGAACAGCTGTATAGAAAGATGCTCAGAGTGGTGAATCATCTTTCTAATGACCAGATAATTGGAGCAGCAGATTTCAACAAAACAACATTCTGTCCCATTTTGCAAGACAAGTCAGTGGGGTTTGTTTTGTATTGTAGCTGCTCTCCCACCTTCTGTTGTCAAGTTCTCAACTGGAAGGCTGTGAAAACTTTTCTTCTTGTTTCAGTGAACACTTTCACAGAATTCCTAAATTGCTTTCAGTTGATGCTGCAGGAATTTAGCCATCTACAGTTCTGGCTGTCTTTGGTCACAGATGGGTGCTTAGTAGTTCAGTTGTCATTGGGCTGTGCCCATGCAAATGATTTTGTATCTCTTTGGATATGGTAAAAATTATTCCATTGCATTGGTCTTGATCAGGATATGGTACACAATTCATCCAGAGAAGTAAGTCTTGCTGTACTCTCATAGCTCTCAAGAGTCTCATTGCTTGTTCATTAACAAATTCACACCTCAAAATATTAGGAATTCCCCCCAGTTGCCACCATTTTCACTACTGAAATCAAGTTACCTCTAAATTAACCTTATTTTCCCAAGTTCTAACAGACTATCTATACCATCTTTTTTTTTTAATTTATTTCCTTGACTAACTGATATTGCCTCAGGTAAAGAAAAATCCTAGTTCTTAGGCACCGCAGGGAATTGCTTTTTTAAATTCAGTAGGAACTTCTTGTTTCTTCTGCTATCGGTTCTAGATCAGTTAGATTTCACAAATAATACATGGATGGTAGTATCACATCATAATGTTTGAATTTGTGGCAAGAAATACAGTACTTTTGTATTTGCAATCTGACATGAATTGTTAGCAGTGACAAAATTCAGGCTTTTCAATGCTGTGCTAAACAAACTGTCCTATATCCACTTGTTCTCAGGCATACAGCCCTCTATGCTGGAGATCTGGCATGTTGGGGCAGGTAAAGAAAGTGAGCATCCTGCAGCTCGTCATGAGCTTCCCAGGACAGCAGCAGGCAGGTATATGGAACTGATGGAATAATGGCATGGCCTATTTCTTTATAAAGCCCCAGCAAATTTATTAGTTGGGAACCTTTCTATGATTTCACAGTATCACAGTATGCCAGAGATTGGAAGGGACCTCAAAAGATCATCCAGTCCAATCCCCCTGCCAGAGCAGGAACACCTAGATGAGGTTACACAGGAATGTGTCCAGGTGGGTTTTGAATGTCTCCAGAGAAGGAGACTCCACAACCCCCCTGGGCAGCCTGTTCCAGTGGTCCGTCACCCTCACTGAGAAGAAGTTTCTTCTCAAGTTTAAGTGGAACCTCTTGTGTTCCAGTTTGTACCCATTACCCCTTGTCCTATCATTGTTTGCCACTGAGAAGAGCCTGGCTCCATCCTCGTGACACTCCCCCTTTATATATTTATATACACTAATAAGGTCACCCCTCAGTCTCCTCTTCTCCAAACTATAGAGACCCAGCTCCCTCAGCCTTTCCTCATACGGGAGATGCTCCACTCCCTTAATCATCTTAGTTGCCCTGCGCTGGACTCTCTCCAGCAGGTCCCTGTCCTTCTTGAACTGAGGGGCCCAGAACTGGACACAATATTCCAGATGCGGTCTCACCAGGGCAGAGTAGAGGGGAAGGAGGACCTCTCTCGACCTACTGACCACCCCCCTTCTAATACACCCCAGGATGCCATTGGCCTTCTTGGCCACAAGGGCACAGTGTTGGCTCATGGTCATCCTGCCGTCCACTAGGAACCCCAGGTCCCTCTCCCCTACACTGCTCTCTAACAGGTCGTTCCCCAACCTATACTGGAACCTGGGGTTGTTCCTGCCCAGATGCAGGACTCTACACTTTCTCTTGTTATATTGCATCAAGTTATTCCCTGCCCAACTCTTCAGCCTGTCCAGGTCTTGCTGGATGGCAGCACAGCCTTCTGGCGTGTCAGCCACTCCTCCCAGCTTAGTGTCATCAGCAAACTTGCTGACAGTACACTCAATTCCCTCATCTAAATCGTTGATGAATATATTAAATAATACCGGTCCCAATACTGACCCTTGAGGCACTCCACTAGATACAGGCCTCCAACTAGACTCCGCCCCATAGACTACAACTCTCTGGCTTCTCTCCTTCAGCCAGTTTGCAGTCCACCTCACTACCTGATCATCCAGACCACACTTCCTCAGTTTAGCTGTGAGGATGCTGTGGGAGACTGTGTCAAATAACTTTTTCATATAAAAAGTATAATTATCACATGCATATAAAATAATTGTGTATATATATATATATGGATAATATCCTAAATCTCTTTAGTTTTTTTGTCTAATTTCCTACTACAGTAATACACAACATACTTAACCTTTGATTAATATTTTATTACAGCATGATACAAAGTTGACTTGCAGTTTTATTATTACTATAATTTTCACTCAAAATTTTATATCCACAAATTAACTTTATTCCATTGAAGTCGATGTGGACTATGTTGTCCAGACTCATCTCCTGAATTTTCACTATTCTGCTTCTCCTTGATTGAAAGTGTGAATGCTGTTTTGTTTTCCAGGTAAAATTAGCACTTAAATTAAAGTGCTGTAAAACCAGTATTTTCTTCTGAGTAATGGGATTGAGGGCTCTCTTGAAGAGAAGTGAGGGTAGCACACGCCATAGAATTATCTGAACCTCAGAGCATACTAGAAGTTGGTGGCATTTGGTAGGAATAATAATTGTAAAATCAGGATGGGGGAAAATAATGGTAGTAGAATGAAATCACAGTGCTGACTTTTCATGTGGTTTCAAAAATAAGTCTTATCTCTCTGGAAGAGCACTTTTGGTAGAAGTTAGTGTATGAAACAGGGACATGAGCATAATACTGTGATGAAAGTGTAATTCAGTGTTTCGTCGTTTGGAAGGATGTCTTTAGTGCCATCTTTAGCTACCATGTGCTAGATTGAGCAGAAACAGTCAGGCTCTTGGAAGCACTGTTCCATATGCTGGGTGGTTCAGAGCTCTCCTTATTCTCAGTATTTCCGCGAACTTTACTGTTCTGTAGTGACCAGTACTGATTAGGTGAGACAAAGGAAAGTGGAACACATGGCTCTATTTGACACAGGCTCCTCTTTATTAGCTCTGTAAGTAATGCACAGAACCCATATATACCTCTTCACTTGTGGACTGGTATCTTCATTCCACTACCATCTAAAAGAGCTCTCACTGTGTAAGTCATGAGTTCTTTCATTTTCTGCCATTCAGAGTGGGGGGAAGGATTCATAGCCTTGATGTCCAAAATTATCCCCAAGAAATCAGAGTTAACATTTCTCTCACACGGACAGACCTCTGTGTGTGCTGTTAGTCTGAAGGGGGTCCTGGCAGGTGACTGCAGCGAGCACCCTGCTCAACATGTATCTGCCCAGCTTCATTCTGTGTGTGCCAGCTTTGTAGCTGGGAGATTGTAATCCTCAAAATATTTGGTCTGGTTTCCAATATGGTCAGTGTTTTGAGAAATTCATGCTGGTTCATATTCCTCGAGACCACATTTCTGGCACCCAATTTCAAAGTTTTGTCTAGGGACATTTTCTTCAATGCTTCAGACATAGTTGCACAGACACAAGGGATGAGTCCCAGACAAATCATCGTCCAGTCACAGAAATGTGTTTCATCCATACTGCAGTTATTACTGAGTTACTGTACGGGAGGGTGTGAGGAGTGGGCACTCTGTCCCCTTGACTCAGCAAACATGTCCAGTATACCCAGGCACAGGGTGTGATGGAGCACCAGGATACAGTGTCCTTTTCCTGGTTCTCCATTTTGAAGTGTGTTTTTCACCCAGCTGGCAGCCTGCCACACTGACCTGGTGCAAGGCAGAAAAGGGCTGTTCATGTAAGCTTTGCATCACTTTCTTTCAACAGATAATGTTGCATTCATATGTTTTGATCTAAGGCTCATGCCTTAGAGAGAGAGAAATGAGGAGAAGTGAAATGTGATGAACTTGTTTTCATTGCCTGCAATGAACAATACATGACTGCTTTGAGAAATCAGATGTTCAGAAGAGTCACTATTGTGCCATCTGAATTAGTGAAATAAAAGTAAAGATTTTTTATTTTCTAACAGACTGGGCAGTAGCTGTCCAAGAATAACCATCAGTTCAGTCTCAAGGTCAGTAAGCTCACATGTGAGTACATTAGGATGCTTAGTACACTGTGCAAGCCTGTAATGTGGTTTTCAGTAATATTTTTTTTTATGCTACAGTTTTGAGTAGAACATTTGCAGTCTTGCAACCAGAAAACACCAAAGTGCTTTGCTGTCATTAACAGACCACTTCTGAATTCAAGGAGAATTGCCTGGGGAATGGCATTAGAGTAGCTAATGTTGTCACTATTGTGAATATTAAAATTTCCTCAAGCATATTGGGTTTTTTTGTTTGGTTGGTTGGTTTTGTTTGGGTTTTTTTATGTGGGTACAGGTAATATTATGATAGGTAAGATATACATAAAGTCTGAGAATTTTGTCTGAGTTTTTACTTGCAAGATCTACTGTTGCTTTGTGTTCACTTCTGCTTTGGAAGTATTAAAGCATTGGAATGAGAATGCTGCTTACTAAGCAAAACAAAAAGAAAGTTTTATTTCACTTAAAGAGAAAAAAAAATCAAGCTTGATTGTTGGTTTGTTTTCTGTTTGTTGGTTTTTTTAATGAAATCACAAATAAAAAGTGTTCAGAGTAAAAACTTCAAAAATTACGAGTGGGTACACTTCATGTGACCTCAGCACAACTTAGAGTTATTCAGCAGGAAAACACAAATTCACAAAATTCCAGTGTTCTAATTTATCTTCAAAAAGAATCTACAAAACAAACCGAACCCTTCAATGCATTTTTCTTCCTGGCATGCCTCCACTGCTCGGTAATTAACAAGACATAAAGATGATCTGAGCCTGAGAGTTTAACCAGAAGTAAAAATACAGCAATACATCTTGGCCCTCATTCAGGTTGTATTTTTTAGAAGATTCTTTCATGTGCTAGTGGCATATCAGAGAGAGTAGTAACAATGGAGTAAGACTCACAGTCAATAAATTTGCTCAAAATGCAAGCAAGTGAAATAATATATTGTCTGGTACGGCTGTTCAATTACATACACATTGTTGAAATCATTTCAAAGTTTATCCTACACGCAAGTGTTAGGATTTGAATATAGCATAGCAGAAATGAATTGTCATTTGTATGTATTTACAGGAATTTATGATAGGGAAAAGAATTTTGCTTAAAATCTTAATTCTGAATCTTGTACTAAATTTACTCAAAATTAAATGTATCCTTTTAATGCTGAGCTCAACATAACAATTGTTCTTGTAGAGGAATCAATTTAAAAAATAAAGCTCACAAAAAGCATTTTTTTCAGCAGAATATTAAGCTTCAATGAGAATTTAAAAGATCTTGTAAGTGGTTTATTTTTTTAGTTCAAAAGATGAAATTGTTGCTATTTTTTCCATTGTGAACTTTGTTACAAATTGCATTGTTGGCTTTAGTGGCATATGCTGATGTAGTCAGTGTAGTCAAAGAGGTACAATGTAGTTCATCTAAAAATCTTAGTAAAGATTGACTCCTGAGAAGCTTATATTTCTCAAATAATATATAAATGACCCAGATTTAATTATTTTTTTTATTATTCTTTCTTGCTACATTGTATGCTATTGGCGTTGCAAGAAATGACTCCCTTGATAGTGGCATAATTTACTCTGAAAGTTTTGTGTTTGTCAGAACCAGAAATTTTGCAGCCATCATGGATTATCCATTTTCTGAAGTCTTCTGATGATCTTTCACATGCCATGACTGTGCTATATGTAAGCTGTGCCATGGAGGGTTCTTCCATATAGCTTGTGAAAAATTTGGAATGTCTGGTAATCTCCAGGTTTGTTAGGTGATTTTGGAATGCCATTGTATCCAATTAGTATTTATATCCCTTACAGAGTAATTTCTTGGAAAATACTAGCAATTTGCAGAATTATATGTAGTTATGTAAGCTTTTGGGTAATTATATGTATATTTTCTTATTCAGTACATTTAGTTATGCTTTGTTATGAGCTGTTTACAGCAGTGCTCACTGGGGTGGCAGAGGAGAGAGGGAGGGCAAATGGGGCTGAATGGAGAGTAAAACCAAGGGAAATCTCATATTAAAGATTTGCGAATGAATCTTTGCAGACTTTATGCAAATCCAGGCAGTATTTTGTGAAAGTGTTGATGAGTGTCACATCCTGATAACTGCAGATTTCCCCTTACATTTCCAACCGTACCAAATCCAATTGAAACTGCTAAAATTAACACCAGAAGTCCATAACAGTTTGTCAGAAAAAATGTGTGAACTTTGTTTTTAAAATATCATGCCCTAATTATTCTTGGAAACATTATATATAGATGATGTTATAAAATATCCTGTATACATTCCCTGATGAATGACAAACTTAACATTGGTCCCCATAAATCCTAAAAGACCATCTATTTCTGAGGCTTTTTTTTGCATCTAACTACAGATGAAACCATGTAATTTAACTGCCCTGGCACCGAGGCTCCTGTTAAGAATCTACTTGTTTTCCAAGGAGCATCCCTTTTTGCCACAGCACGTGCTGGTCCTTTTTACTTTGCTTGAGGTGTGGCCTGTGACCTGTGAAGCGACTCTAGACGTACAGATTTACTTAATCTCAAAAACTGTGAAGAATACAGATTAAAAAAAGAAATTAATCCTAAAAAAAAAAAAAAAAAAAAAAAAAAAAAAAAAAAAGGCAATTAAGTAGTTTGTTCCCTTTACTTAGCAGTTATTTTCAGAGTTGTGAAGATTCCAGCCAGCTCACTTGCCTGTCTGCCTGTTGTCTTGGCTTTTCACTGTGTGGGCAGTTTCTCCTCTGAACCTACCTCCCAGCTTCTGCTGGTATTGAATTTTTGAGATGATTTCATGTTCCCTTTGCTTTCTTTTTACTTGGTCTGGCAAACCCATTCTGTCTTTAGAACTGGGCCAAGAAAGCCCTTGCCACTTGTACAACATCAATGTACAAACATTCAAGAGGAGGAAGATTTTAACCCAACCACTTTGGGATGCAACTGATATGAAAGGCATCTGGATATGACAGCAGGCAGTTGGTTATGTATCTTCTATTTAGCCTGTCTTTATTTGCCAGCTTACTGTATGCTGTTAATATAATTTTGAATGCCTGCATATATGACAAGCCATGACCATAATGAGCCTGTTTATTTCAAGATATGTAGTGGCATCATTCATTTGCACATTAAAGGAAACTTTGCTGGAAGAAGACAAATTTGAGGCTACAAAAGCTTTGTGATTACTGTAATGCTAATCTGTATTCAAGCCCATATATAAAGTGTCACATCTTGAATACTTTAAAAAATTAATTAGTCAACTGTGTTGTGCCACAGATGAGTAGAAGCAAGTGGTTGCTTGCATCCGCAAGCTGTGACATTCTCTGTGCCAACATGACTTTAAAGGAGAGAAGGCCTGAGCTAACTGAGCTGGAGGTGGTCCCATCCTCTTCCTTCTACCTGACAACATACAAGGTTGTGACATTCGAGTGACTGTGTTCTATTAAATGATGAAAGTATGTTTAGAGTATGTCAAGTAATGATCCCTGCAGTGCATTGCATCCTATATTTATAAAGATATTTAAATCTTTGTGTGTATTTTAGTAGGAAGTATATATCACTGCATCTAATGTTAGTGATAAGTCTCATTGGGATGTTTTGCAATCTGGAGAGAAACTATAAATGTAAATAGGTTGAGTAAAAATAAATACAGCTGCAAACTAAAGATTTGTCATTAGTAAGAATAAAAGATAATGTATTTACCCAATTTCTCCACAGACTATTGTACCTTCATAAGCCTCACAGATTTGCACAGGAGTGTTTTTTTGCCCACTTCCTGGGGCAATTTTTTTTATAGAAGTCTCTAAGTAACTTGCCCATCGTTCTTTTTAATTTCCTCAGATGGCTGCCTGTCTGTATGGGCAACATATCAGACTCACTCATGTCTCATGAGGGGTCATGCTCACCATGTTTTACTTAAGAAATAAAGGTAGAGTGAAAGGTGCAAATTCAGACTCCTTTGAGGGTATGTGCCTCAGAGGATGACAGGCAGAAGCCTCGGGGGCCCCTCTGTGACTTCCAGTTTTGGGACTGTAAAATGTTTTCTATTGACTGCATCCGATGTTACCAGTAGCATTCAGAGGTCCTGTTCGTGGAGTAGGCTGTGCTTTATTATTTAGAAGGTATATTTTACACAAAATGATCTACAGTGGCAAGCGCTAGCACTTCCACGCTTTTTAGATATTTTCCTTTGCATTTTTACATTTCTTGCACTGGTGTGGTGAGCACTGTCATAGCTGTGTTTCCCACTCCTGTAGCTCTTTAGACAAATTAACCTTTTGCAGTTTTACTAAGGAAATGATTTGTAGTAATACTTTGTGAAGTAAAATAGATTGCAGAATAGGAAGACATTTTGAGTTCACAATACGGAAAACAATTGTGTTTTCTAAATGTTACTAAATACAGAATTGGAATTTGTGAGTAATGTCTAAAAGCAGACCCAAATTACTTTTGAAGGGAATATATAGTGAAACATTGAAAGTCCATGTTGCAGCCTTAACTGGTAATCCTTGCTTATGCTGAAATATTTTTTGCCTTACTAATGTAATTTTTTGTGAATAGTTTAGCATTTCATCAGGGTTGTAAATACATATAAGCACATAAGGAATTATTTTGCTTCAAGACTTTTCAAAGTTGGTAGATGTGTTATTGTACATTTCATATTAAGCATTGCAACAATCTGAAAAAAATAAATTGTTGATAGCCTTAAAATGAATGCTTCTGATAACTGGGGTTTTTGTGCTTTCCTTGTACTTGAGAAAAATGAGATACATATTTTTTCCTAGATCTAATGCATCTTCAGAAACTTTGCTTTATTTTAGGTCTTTGGATAAGTAATTATTTTGGGAACATGACCTGCTAAGCAGCAGTGGCTGTGCGAAAAATCACTATTCTGTGGAATATGCATCTTGGGCTCTTTTTAGGGGGTGAATACAGGGACGACTTGTTATTTTTGTGACAGCTTTCATAGCATTTATGCAAGAAACTTTTATTTTTTTTGCAGCAAGGTTTGAAGTAATATTTATTAGGTCAGTACTAGTTTAGTTGCGTCAAAGCTGCATAGAA
The DNA here is from genome assembly GCF_963264785.1 of Psittacula echo. Taxonomy (NCBI): domain Eukaryota; kingdom Metazoa; phylum Chordata; class Aves; order Psittaciformes; family Psittacidae; genus Psittacula; species Psittacula echo. The sequence continues at coordinate 12,852,729 of NC_137739.1, forward strand.
CTAATGTTCCTCTCACTATTTTACTGATGGTGCTTGACTTTTTACACTTGTTTACGAACAGAACTAGGCCTGAATTGGTTGTATAAAGATAGTAAATAAAATTTTGAATTTAATTTGCATTTAGCATTACCTCAGAAGTATGAAAGTGCATGGGTTTGGACACTTAATGTAAGTTACCTCATTTGTGAACTACTTTAACTGCATGTAGAGCTGAAACCATACTAGAACATACAAGATAGATTAGCAACATCAATTTCAGTATACCTTCTTGAAAAAGACACCACTAACTAATATGTAAAATGAAGCATTTCAGATTGACACAATCATTTACAAATTCTTTGTAGATACTATTTGTGAGCAAGGGGCTAAATAAAAAATAGTGATGTTTTTAATATGTAGAAAAATAACTTGTGAAAACACCGTGATATTTATATTAGTATAAGTATTTTATATCTCAGATTCTTTTGAACATCCATTACACAGGTCTAATGCTAAACCCATTTATTTTTGGGCACTTTTGTAGTTAGTGTCATTGTGAGGTAAGAATATTGTTGATGCTTGTAGGATCCAGCCCCTGGAGAACATTTTAAATCCTGCTTGGTAGAGGAAACCTTGTGTTTTCTGGTTGTATCTGTTTAGATAGTTCAGGTTTTAATATCTTTGTAATTTGGATTTTCACCAAAGGATTATATTTAGCATCACTGTAACATTATGAATTTTTGGATTTAGGTTTTCTTGAGCTTTGATTGCCTTTTAAAGATTATGATATATGATTGATGTTGTGTGTCTTAACATGTCGGTCATCTCCCTTATACCCCACACTGTAACCATAAACCATTTTGGAATAAAACTGCAGCATGTTTATCATAAATTGCATGCTACTTTTCCATCTGAATATGCTTCATTAGGCTTACCTTCTGTAATATTCCTGCATCATTACATTGCATGTAGAAAGAAATCATTTCAGCAGTAATTCATCAGGCATGGAGAGCCCCCATGTGTTTGACATATAAATGCATTGAAGGTTAAACCACATTTCACTGACCTGTATAAAAGGTATTTTTAAAACTGTACAAGTGCAGAATTACCTTCTGCTCAAAATGCTACTTTTGGATTTTACCAACCTTCATTTTCCTTTAAATATTGTGTTGCTTTTTAATAGTTCCTATAGCACAGAAACTTAATTCAAGATATTAAGTCTAAATCAATAATTCACTATAAGGATTTTCAGCTGCAAGCTTTCTTGTATCACACAGATGCCTTTGGATCAGTTCTAAAAAAACTCAATAAGCCACAGCATTCACTAAAAGGTGCCGACTTTACTTCATAGAATCATAGAATCGACTAGGTTGGAAAAGACCTTTAAGATCACCAAGTCCAACCATCACCCAGGACACCAAGACCCCAAGAAAGCATATTTCGGTCTACTTCTCTGTGAAGTAATTTTCTTTGTAAAGTGAAAAATTCAGAAGAAAGATGCTTCCTTTTTTTAGGGAGAAATGGATGTAAGGGCTTGGATAATAAACAACTGAATTTATTTACAACTTCTAATTAGTAGGAGACATAATGTGATGACAAGCAGTGGCATCATTTGAGTGTTGGAGCATTGAAAGAATTTTATCTCTTGTTCATATGTGAGGTGGAAGGAACAATCAGAAAACCAAAATTATCTACCATTTTGAGAGAGTGGTGAAAAATGAATATATAAATGTGTCCATGTTTTTATCAAATTAATTTATTCTATAGGTCGAAATGGAACTTTACTATTCTCTCCCTTTCCTTTTTTAAGTTGGATATAGAAATTTGTACTGTTAGGTTGATTGGTCACCTGATTATTGTCACAAGTTCGTGAATGATGCAGCTTGTTCTGCAGCAGTGTGTTCTTTGACAGTGCTTCCCCCCCATATTTCTTGCTAATGAGATAATTAATTTAGTTTAAACTCTTTTTCATTACTTGACTTAAGAACTGCAATCTCTGAAGAACAGCACTGAGTACCGTAGCCTCTGCCAGAATTGCTAATCCTCCGACCAAATGGCCATACGTGCTCCAAAGGCTGCACATACCAGGCCAGAGGCAATGGTCGTGTTCCTGACTGCTTGAGCTCTAAGCAAACCTGCCATGGTGTATAATAGCAGTGGCAATTGCTGCTGGTGCCTCTGTAATGTAATTCTGAGCTTAGTACTAAGAATGGGCAGAGATAAAAATCACATTTAAATAACAGAACTCAACACCAACCATAGTAGTTTGTTGTTTGTAAGTGGTGGGAGATGGTATTTTAGTAGCCCCTGTGTTTAAGTTCATCCATGTTCGGATATTCAAGGTGGTTTAATTGGAATTTTGTGTATTTCAGTGCTTTAATGCTCTGAAACATATTAACTCTGGCTTAGCAGTTAAGTGTTTATTAATTTTCAGAGCAATGTAGGGTCATTCATCCTCAGAGCCCTCCTGAGAAGTAAGAGATAGGAGATGGGCACTGTGTAAGTATTATTATTCTAATTTTACAAGGGGGAAAACTGAGGAGATGAATAATTTGGTCAAGGCCACACAATAAGCCAATGTGAGCTCTGAGATTTGTTTTGGCTGTTAGCCCAGTGGTCAGGCCAGCCTGTGCAACATTCTGCTTTTTAAATTATACCCTGATGCCTTAGTATTATTGTGATGCCTTAATTGTCCCACAGTCTGTCTAGGCAGATAGTTTTCCTTTGAGGTAATAAGGTGAGCATGACAACAAAATCTTCAAAACAAGGAAAACCTTATCAAATCAGAATCTGAATCTACCATTATTTTGTAGATTTTAAATCTTCATAGAACACATTTAACCCTGTCTCTCCTGGTCTGCCAAAAGTGAGTGAAAATTCTTTGACTTACATAAGCAAAAGGGGAGTGATTAAGAGAAATAATTTTCTTAGAGATCAGTTGTTAGTCTCCCTTTTGATTGCAGAATAACGACACACGTGGAAGGATGTTTTACTGAACTTTTCATTATTTTGAGAAGTAGTACCTGTGTGGTATGATGAGGTGTAGAATTGGAGAAGTCCTCTGAGCAGTATCCTTAGAATGCCTCACTCAAGTAGAAGTGGTTCTTTCTTTGCAGTTTGGAACTCCAGTTGGTAAGTAGATGTACTTTGAAGTAACAACTTACCCACAGTGATTTTGTGTGGTGAAAGACATCAGGTGTTAATGTCTATCTGAAACAGCAGTGTGTTTTTTTTTTTCTCTGCTCCACAAATGGGTTAGCTGCTACCATCTCTTGTGGAAGGGGGTTAGGTTTTGCCTCAGATCCAGCCAGTCTTTGTCGTAAAAATAACTTGGTCTGTACTGCTGTTATTATTAAACAAATTCAGAATTTCACAAGAAATGAATCAACATTTAATGAAAATGTTAACTGTTTTGGTTAAATAGTTTAACAAAATGTTAACCATTTTGTTTACATAGACTGATCAAACTCGTGAAGCCTTGCGAACTTTGGCACCATGTCTAGTATTTTAGTAAGTATCTAGTTTTTAATACATGCATGAAGATGTTCCATAAATGGGTTATCGGCTGTAACCAGTTCTCCCCCTGCCCACCTCCTTTTCGGCAAGGCTGTGGGGTTGAGCTGAGCTGCGCCTCAGCCCCAGCGGTTTCCCTGAACGCGAGTGCTGCAGGGGCCGCGCGAGGGGCAGGAGCAGGAGGTACGGAGAGTCACGGCGCGGGACCCGAGCGCTGTCCTGCACCGGGAGGGGCCAGTCCCCGCTCGGTCACGTGCCGGCCGTGAGGCTCGAGGGGCACGCAGGTGCTCGTGCCCCGGGACGACGGCGGCGGAGGGGGGTGAGGGGGGAGAGGTCGCCGCCGCTCTGCCCGGCTTCGCCCGGCGCGGCAGCGGGGGCTGTTCGGCAGCGGTAATGAGACCGCGGCGGCTGGCGCGGGCGGGGGAGGCGCCCGTCAGGTGAGGCGGGAGCGGGGCCGGCGGAGTGCGAGCGGTCAGCCAGCCCTTGATCGCGGCGGAGAGCGCCCCGGGTGGGGGCCGGGGGCACGTTTGGCTGCTGGTGGGGCTCAGCAGCCGCCAGCAACGCCGCGACGCGAAGGCTGCGGGGCTGGTGTGTGCGCGGGGCTTCGGGCCGAGCCGCGGCGGGATGAAGGCGGGAGCAGGTCTGGAGGCACGCCGGTGGGCTGCCGCCTTCTCCGGGCTGTGTCCGCTCTGAACTCAGGTTGACTGCGGGGCTGCGCTTCCACTGCACGGTACGTCCGTCCGTGTGTTCTCGGCTGTGCTTGTGTGTGTGAGCGGCATGGGCTTGTCGGTGTGAGTGAGCACCAGTGTGTGCGTGCTTGCAGAAGACAACGGGTGCGGGCATTATTTGTCCGTAACCCGTGCCTGGCTGAAGTTTATATGAACTTCATCTTAAAAGCGCTCTTTCACTTCCTTCTGATGGGATGTGTGTTAGCATTGATATGAATAGTGGCAGGAATCTCTTTAGAAGTGGTTTTGTCAGGCGAAGTATTGCCTCTTAGTTGACAGGGTTCTTAACCAACCCGGTTGCATATTTAACTTTAAGATACCTGTGTATTATCGGCATAGAATCATGATGTTGGAAAACACAATTTATATGAGGAATTTAAAGTTTTATTTCTGTACTTGTTAAAACACATGGGATAAACCAACAGCGACATTTTCTCAATAAATGCAATTTAAAGAGACAGATAAATTTAGCTAACAACCCATTTTTTTAATATATGCACAGTAAAAGAAAAAGAGGGGCAGAAATAGAGTATAAAAGACTGGGATTTAGAAGTGCATACCAGTTGCCAGCTGGATATTATTGTGGAGTAATTTAAATACTTTTAATGACTTTAGCAGTTATTTTTCTTTAAGAAACCCGCACACTTCAAAGTGTGGAAAAAATGTTGAGAGGAGTAGGGAAAGTGGGTTTTGCTAGCTTTTGAACAGGGAATCTCTTCCCCACTTAGGAGTATTGTGTCTTTGAAAAGGCTGGCTGTCACATGTTGGAGTCTATGGCACAGTCCAGTAGTGGCATGCTGCATTTCAAACGGTAAGGGTTGGGTCAGCAGCTTAGGCACCATAAAATCACATTACTGTCAGGACCCTACATTAAATTCCGTGTCATGTATTTTATTTAGCTGCATATTCAGGAATTTAGTAAGATCCAAACCAGACTTTTTTATATGTCAGTTCTGTAATGATAAGGTATTTGGTCTTGATGCAGATGTAATTAGGATTTATGCAGGTATTAAATAGAAAGTTGACAATTACATTTGCTTATGAAATATGTTCAAAAAATGGTTTATGTACAGTACATCAGTTTCATACGTAGTTCTAAAATGAAGCAATAGACATGCATAAAGATTGTGTGTCTTGATATTCTGTACATAAATTACAGCTTTTTTCTTATATATTTGGTACTCATGTTGGTCTGTTTTTGAATGAGGTTGACTTGTGAAAAGTGAGCAAAGCTGTTAAGTGAAGAGCGTTCCCTTGTCTACAGCAAGAGCAGTAGTGGTGTATGTATCACTGATTTCATATTTGATTCATTTAATGGAAACTATGGGCTTCTGGGTTTGATTCTCTGTAGGTGCTTCTCTGAGTGCATGTGTAGTGTCTGTCAGTCATCCGTTTTACTTCCTTTAAACCCATGTATCTATTAGATAAGATTTGATTATCTGTTTCAGAGTTTTCTTTCCTAAAGCAGTACCATATTTCTTGGTATTTTAGATGTAAACATACATTATCTCACATTCCCATTGCCTTCCTTTTAATACGTGGGCAAGAAGTTACATTTAGTCAGTGCCTTCTCAATATCCAGTACAGTGATACCTCGGCAAGTGAAAGTAGAATTAATTACACTCCTTTCCAAACACAGTTTTAGGAAGATTGAGCTTTAGGTTTTTACCTACTCCTACATGAATGAGTATTTGCAGTCAGAATGACAGCAATAGATGAATGGAACAACTTTTTTAGTATTATCTAGCAAGGTGTTATATTCAGTCATTATAACTTCAAACCAGTTACTTCAGTAGCATCTTTATCATGGAATTGTTAATTTTTTTTGGATCAAATTTTCATTTAGGGTCTCAGTTTTGCTTATGAACCACAAAACTTTTCCAGGAACAAGAAGTGCATTGATTCATACAGTGATAGCATTGTAGTATTCTAAATGCTATAAAAGGTCTAGAAAAATTACTTAAGCCTAATGTTGGAAGTTTGGACTTTTTATATTGTCATTGAAAATATAACTATTAAATATTAATAATTTTTATTAAGGTAAATATGCTAGAAATGGCAAAACATTAAATGGAAAACAGAAGGAAGAAAAAATGTGAGTTATTGTGGCAGTAACTGTGAACAAGTAAAACCATAAAAAGTAAACTGGGGGAAAATGTGTAAAGGATTTTAACCACAGAAAATATCTTGTCTAAATTTTACGTCCTATTTTTATTTAAGTAATATGATAAGAAGGGTGTTATTTTTAAGATAGCTCAAACCTATTTAAGTCAAGTGCTTGGTTGGGTTCAGCGATACAGAGTTTGGTGTTTTTCTTAGAATGATGATGTCACAAGATAGTATATTTCTACAATTCAGAGAGGGGACAAAAACTACAGAGGGCCTTGATTACCTCAGATGATTTTTCAGTGTTTTGGGGTTTTAATATGTAAGACTGGGATGGAATTTACGACATCTTCTAGGAACTACCATGACTTTTGAAATCTATTAACTTTTTGTGAGAATAAGGTTCACTTTTCAAAACTGTTGTTCTTCCATAAATAATAATATTTCCAATCCATCTCAAGATAAATTCGGAAAAGTTACCTGCTTTTAATTTTGTTTTGGAATATGTTACAGAGGAATAGTTCTCATAAATTGAGTTGTGAGGAAATAACAAATGCAGTGGAATACACTGATAGATGATTGATCTTCACAGCTATGCCTTTTTGGATAGAAGACTTAAGTACATAGTCACAAGATGGAAGTGCAGGCTTTTTATTTAAGAAGGTGCATCATTAATACGTTTTCTCTAGAATTCAAGAGCTCTAAGATTGTGAGATACCAGACAATTAGGTTAGCAAAGAGAAATAGATATTTGAGAGACTTCTCTGTTAGCATTTCTTTCTAAATTTTTCGTCAGTAAAGTTTTAAGTTTATAGCCTGAGATCTCGTCAGTCATGGAGTTCTGTAACTGCAGGAGTAAGTATTTTCGTTTTGGTTTTTTTTCTTTTTTATTTTTAAGGCATCAAATGGAGATGTTAATGTAGTAAAGAATGTAGTAAAGTTGCTGTATTCAGTGACATTGTACATGCACTGCTTTTATTTTACTTGATCTTCAGTCTGTGCGGTTTGAGAATGTGTTTGCTTTGGGAGATTGGAATAGAGAGTAAGCATTTCTGCTTTATATTTATCTTCATCATGCCCAGTCTGCATTTGATTTCATTTAACCATGTTCAGTTGCATAAACTGCTATTTCCCTTCTTGTCTTTGGCAATAAAGTCCAGTGTAGCAGCTTCCACCAGGTTGTAGTCAAAGACTATTTTTGTTCTGCTGCTAATTACAGATTTCATGCTCAGCAATAAGGCTTCTGAAGAGTGAGAATTTTCTGATGGTCAGGGATATTAAAAAAACCCAAACCATAGTATCACAGGGGCTTAGTAGTTGCCTTTCTCAAACACAGAGGCACACACAAGCTTTTTTTTTAAGTACTAAACCGGAGAAACTGCTTGAGTCAGAACAGCTAGTTAATGAGTTCAAGCAATCAAACATGACAAAAAGCCCAGTTTTACTGCCTCAACTTAATATGATTCCACTATTTTTTTTTTTTTTTTTTTGGTGCATAAAGTCTTCATAATGTTCTTTTCTCTCAGGTGTTAAAAAAAAAAAAAAAAGTACAACTCTGGACCCAGGAACTCTTGAAAATCCTCTTGCTTTGCATTTGCACCTTCAGTTTGAATGTAAATATGTTTATTCTCAGGAGAAGCAAACACTAATGCTTTATTCAGTTTAGTATTCCTGGAGTTCATGTATCATTTAGCTCACTTTCATGTGCCTGCAGTTTGGTAGAGATCCTTAAAAATAGACTGGTTCAATATTTAGGAATAAATAAAAGAATTTCAATCAATATTTAATATGTATTAGAAATAAGATTTTTCCAAAGATTATTAGAAATCCAGCCAACCTTTTCATGTGGAAGGCAAGATGATCCATTTTGCTTGTGCGTTTGTTTTTATGGATTTGATTTTCTGTAATTTTAAACAGGTTTCCTATCTAGTAGTTACTGCAAATCGAACCAGGTAGGAAAGGGGAGTGAAGTAACAAGATAGAAGTCTTGGTAATAAAAACTAACAGGCCAACCTGAACGTGAATACAGCTTGAACAAAGATTGTTGATTCACTGCTTGTATCTTGGAGTGTGATGTAAAAAGCTAAGAACAACTTTCCCACCCTTTACTAATGGAAGCTGTTCTGTGTACTTGTGCTGAGATGCTTTCTGGACAGGTGCTTACAGGTTTTTAGCATGAATATTTTCCTTGTTACAGTTGAATTTTCTGGTTACATGAATATTAGGAATCCAGGAATGATGAGAATGTTTCTGACTGGTAATTAACCTGAATCTAACTGCTCTCTACTTTAAAACCTGTTACAGTAATGTGAAGCAAGAAGCACGAGTGGCACATCACTGCTGCTTATTTGGGGAGTTATTAGGCTGCTGCTGAGAACTTCCACTATTATGATGCTCTAACAAAAATAGCATCGTTTCAGTGGTTAACATTATTTAAGATGAGACTCGTAGCTTTGAAGAACTGCTGCTACACTGGATCAAGTCTTCTAAGAACATGACATTTAGATCAAGCCCTAATGCAGGATCGCGGCTCTCTCCTTTTGTACTGTTTTAGATGACTTATGGTTTTGTGTTACCATCAAGTGGTCACCTCTTTAAAATGACCTTTCTGACGCGATGTGTCCTGTGGTATTGTAATCCTGCGGACTGCAGTTCAGCTCTGGCTTCTGATTTGTCATGACCCAACCTTTTAATGTGTGATATCAACAAGTGGTGTGTGTAAAAGGAGAGATTCATCTTCCAGAAGAATATATCTGCTGTCAGCTGTGTGTGCTGGGGAAGTTTGATATTTGGTTTTGATACAGAGGACTCTCAAACCATTGATTTTTGTTAGAATATTTTGCAAGACTAGATTAAAAATGAATTATCATCTAATGTTTTCATTTGAAGACTTTTGATTTTTTTGAAATATGTATTAATCAGATCTGTTTGCTGAACAGTGGCACGATGTCCTGTTTTTCCAACTTGCCAGTTAAGCCAGCACCACGTGAGACTATAATTCTGCACTGATCTTGGTAGTTACCAGGTAAATCAGGATACTGCTGCTTGTGTGGGGAGCAAAATTGTCAAAGAAACAGATCTTATTTCAGATAGGATTTCAGTACAGTCGAGAGGTTTCCCAGTGTCAGCAGAGTCAAAAATCCAATCATGGCAGACTGAACTTTCTACCAAGAGAGAAGCCATGGGAATCAATTTTGACTTTCATATCTGGAAGTATGAGCCTTTTTTGTTCATGATAGTTCTTTCTTTGAGCCACAGTAGGAGGTATTATTTACTAACAGATGTTAAGAATGGCATTGGGTATTTTAATGTATTTATTTCCAATATTACTTTCAGGACATCTTCATCTTTCCAAATAGTATCTATAAATTTGAGGAGAGGTAAATCAAATTTAGCACAGTCATACAATAGCTTAGCAGAACTTTTATTTTCCTGGATTTTAGACTTACTGAGAACACAGTGGTTTGCCAACTTGGTGTGGAAGCTGTGGTTCTCTGATTGCACCCCTAATTAATACAGTGACTTGAGGCTGGTTTCTAAGGCTAGAAAACTGGAGTCAGAGAAGAGCTCAGTCTTGAGATGTGTTACAGTCTATGAATTGTCAATAAAATGAAACTCTACAGAGTGTATGCAGGGATGCTGGTGTTCTTTTGGCTAGGCCATAGGTGCAGCAGACTGAGCTCCTACACAGTCCTTGCATGTCCTATTGGAGGAAAAACATCCGTTCATCAAGTCATGCCATAACTAAAAAGAAGCAATATTCTTAAATGAGTAAATGCAAATAATAAGAATCAACCATGTTATACAGCTGTTGTCTCACATGCTATTCCTGTAGCAACCATTAACTACCAAACAATGAAAAATAGAGGAAAGCTCAAGCCTGTATGCTAGTATTTCTTCTAATTAAAAGAAGCAGCATGTTTGTATGTTAGCATTTCTTCTAATTAAATATTATGTTTCAGACCTGGGGCAAGGCATTTTGAAAAGGGGAGGCAGTATGGTAATTCTGCTTTTGTTTGGTTTCACCTGCACGTAACTGAGCAAGCACTGAAAAACATTCCATCCTGATGTTAACATGACATATTCAGTGATCATAGAAAAGCAGTGATGGAGAGGACCACTCTTCCATACCATTGAGTCCTGCCTTACTACCTGAAAGACTCATCTTTAAAAGTGTCATTTGTGACAGGCATACAGCTAATCTTTAAAAGCTGTCAATAAGGGAAGTTATCCACTTCTAAACTGGCTGTTCTAGTGCTTAACTATCTTTACCGTCTCAAAAAGTTGGGTATTTTTTCTAGAAAAATGTAAATCTCCCATGCTGCAGGTGATCTTCATGTTTCATCTTCTCAGTAGACCCAAAGGAAAAAACAGTTCCACTTCCCCCTGTGTCAGTCTTCTGTGACAGAGATTCCAATTTGCACTTCAATTTTATGTCCCACACGCGTTTTGATTTCTGTATTTTGGTTCAACCTGTTGTATTTGGCTTGGGAATATTTACTTAATCTAAGATATGCTTTTTGAACATTTCACATTTAAGTAAAAGCATTGAATTCAAATAATTTAAAGATTGGGAACCAAATATTGCCCATGATTTATAATATAATCAATATTATGTATTGATTATTGTATGACATTGTTAGATCTTTGAGACTGTGGTTCTCACAGCTGACTTGAGATCACAAAACTGTGTATTGGACTTTTTTGAGACAGAGGTTATGAAGTTTGTTATTTTGCTGAAGTCTACTAGAAACTTTTCAGAACCTATTATGCTCCTGAATTTTTAGAAGTGTATGTTTGTAGATAGGTGTGTATGAGCATCTGTCTCATAAAAACATAAACATTAAATGCTTTTGCTGATACATTCAGGAGTTGATTAGCTTGGCCTGCTCTGGTTTCACAGTGTACCCTAGGTACACTTATCCTGTCAATATAGCCTCACAAGGCAAGTGTGGGGAGAGAAGAAAGGCAAGACAAGGGTTTGGAAGAAGGGATCTTTTGGAAGAAGAGCTGTGAGGTGGTGCTGGCATCCTCTACTTGACCAGTCAGCATCTCTGCATTTAGAGGAGGTATATCCAAGAAGATCTGAAGGACTATTCTTGGATAACCGTCTTCCAGCCTGTATTATTCCGTCATCTGATGTTATCAGTTGAGTGGACTTGGCAAGCAGTGGGTTATCTCAGTGACTCAGAGCTGAGGATAAAGAACAACAGTGGAAAAATGGAAAATGCTTCTGCAGTGTTGGAAGATAGTATGTACCTACAGAAAATGCTGGAAATCTAGTCCAGAAATTTGTAATAACCCTTGTTAAGGTAATGAAAATGACATTATTTTAAAATAATTGTGTGTGAGTCATTGGCTGGTATGTGGCTTGACTTTGGCTGTACAGTAGAACAAGAAAAGTAGGGAATGCAAACTTCAGCTGATCACATACCATGAATATATGACTCAGGTAGACTATCTTGTGCATTGACAGAAGTGAGGTGGATCGCGTTTTTCTTAAACTACAGAGAAGCCAAGAACATTGTGCCCATTAAGATAACAGAAAACAAAGATGGATGAAGAGCTGAGATTCTTATGAAGGATTATATTAAAAAACGGTATGCAGAATGTATATGTTTGTTCCCCGCAATCATTATGTCTGTGAAGCATAAAGATTGTGAAATTCTAACTGGATCCAAACATTTTTTTTCAGGCAGTTATTTCCCAGGGGGTGGGGAGGAGGGTTAGATAACTAAAAATCCTTTTTAGTTATTTTAATGGAATAATAAATGTTACTGTTATTTAAAGAAAACTGGAAACATGGAGGAAGAGAAAGCAAGCATTACTACTTTGACATGTTTGGCATTTTAAAAGGAATCGTCCTTTATTTCCCCACTGAGAAATTTCCATTTTATTTTTCTGCATAATGTAGAGCTACAAAAATACTTGGGCTTAACTTGAGCTAGTAACAAATGTTTCATTCGATCTTTCAGCATTGCAGACAGTAGTCTGCATTTTTGCTTAAAGGAACAAATTGTAACATGCACTTGGACATAACAGCATTGATGTGTTCTTCTCCATGTCCATAGTGAGTAAGATGTGACGCTGTAGGCTTAAATTAACACAAAGGAAGATTTAGGTTAGGTATTAGAAATGCTTCCTGATATTAAGAATACTTAATATTTAATTAGATAGGCTAGGAAGATTATGGGATTTCTATCATTGGAAGCTCTTAGGAAAGGCTTGGAAAGCAAATGTCGGAAAAATGCAGCTGTATGCCTTTGTATGTGAAGACATACTAGAGAATTTATAACAGAGAAAACTTGTTCTCATTTCTGTGTGTTCCTGTTACTAAACCGTAAAGTCTTCTTCAAAAATTGAGCTTATGTCTTGTTCAGCAGGTCTTTTACATCTCTACCTCTGAATTTGGTAGAAATTCTTGCTATTTTTACACATCTGTGGGAAAGGCAATGAATCAGTATTATAAAGGTTTTCCCAAGAAACAGAGTTTGGAAAATAATGGACTTTTCAAAGTTACTGATAAAATTTGGTCATCCTTTGGGGCATTTTTTTTTTTTTTTTGTTTTTTCTCTTAGTTCAGTGCAGTAACCAGTGCGCATCTCTTCAATACCTGCTCCCAGCTGCCCTTTCAAGTGTTTCATCTAAGAACAGTGTGTTTGCTGGTGAAACTTGTATGTAGTTCATCACTTATTTCTGGGAAAAACTCTTGGTCTATATTTATGGAAGCACTGAGTAATCCTCTCAATAAGGGTCTAGGCAAGTATAATAGAATTGGATGCATTTAAAGAATTGCTTCTATATAAACTTTTACAATGTCTATATTACGTACGAGGACTTCCCTTATGCTTTTAGCATCGCCTTTAGAATTTAAAATACAAACACGTAATCTAAACTAAGCTCTTTCCGATATATTTTTGCTTTGTTTATAGATAATTAATTTTCTGTTTTGTGACAACTGCACAGACTTTTCCGTCTTCTATTAATGACATAATATTATGGTTTATGAATAAAAGGCTGATTAGACAGAACATATTAGAGCAGTTGAGACTTGTGTTTGCTATCAAGAAGTGTAAGAGTGCCTTGGGGCCAGAGAGGCTCTGTTGCCTGATTTTCTGTAGTATTCTACACATTCTATATAGGAACTGACAGCCTCTGTCCGAAAAAGCTTTGAATGAGGAAACAATATTAAAAGGGTATGTTCCTAACCAGTCAGTGCATGTGGCTGGTTCTTGGCTCAGGCATTCTAGTTTACGAACTGCAGTTGAAGGTCTTGGTTCAGTGTAAGCGTTATGAGAAGGATAAGCCTGTTGGACTGCTTTTCTCAATATTTAATTTTATATTTTACTCTACTGAAGCCAACAAATGGTTTGGCATAGGACAGAAGAATGGGTTAGAGGGAACTGGAGTCATGTCTGTGAAGACAGTCCTCTTAACAATTGCTGTGGAAAACACAGATTTCTTAAAGACAGAGAAAGAGCAGTAGGGAAAAAGTCCTAGTGTGCTCTGGACTCCTTTGTGGTATAGCACAAGCCCCTTTTGCGTCTAACCATTATTTTTCTAATCACCTTTTACCTTTCTTTGGACTGACAAATAGCAAAACATACTATTCAGCTTAGAAATTACACCATTTTGAATGAAGCAATGCTACTATTAATTAAGTTCAAAGAAAACTGTAGCTTTAGAATAGACTGTAGCAAATGGTGAACTGATGTGGAAACAATAGCATTCTGTCATATCTGTATTAAAGAAATAGCTGCCAAGATACTTATTACTTGCAGACATTTCAAACTTCAGCGGGTTTATAAAGAACTTAATATTTTCATATGCTTCAGTGTAAAGCCATCTGTCGCCGTGACAGAAAAGTGTTGAGAACAAGAACAAACGTATGTTTATGGAAGTACTCCATTAAATGTTAACAAGAAAGACACAAGATACACAGCAGTATCTTGTAACAAATGGGCAAGGGATTTAAAAAAACGTGGGAACCATCTTCAGTATTTACAATTACGATTTCTAATTTCTTTTTGTGTAGAAGTGTTAAAAAATAAAAGTCTGTCAATACAGATGGTGAGGGAAAGAAGAATATTGAATCAAATACATCCACCTTTTATAGTTTTTCACGTTTCTGCTCTCTTTTCTTCCAGTTTTAAGCTTATATCTGGATATATCAGTGTATATGTTATACTGTATTGATGTCTTATACATCTTCTGGACTTTTTAATGCAAGATAAATAGCCTCAAACAGTCACAGAAGTTGACATTTACTAGTATCTTCTTCCCGTCTCCCATTTGAGGCAGATTTTTATTCGTGACTGCACAAAAGAATGAATCACATTACAGTGCTTGAAGTTAGAAGTTCATATGGTGTGACTTTTAACCTGTCATACCCTAAATACAGGACGCAGTGTGGGCTAGTAGGAGATACAAAGAGATTATAGGGGGAAAAATGGTACTGAGACATCAAAAAGAAAGCAAGTTCAAGAAAAGTTACTTTGAATCTTTTGTCAATGGTATTCAAACAAGAAAAATCTAGTTCTAAAGAATCTATACATTTGGGTTTGTAGTTCTAAGGTATAAAGAATATGTTTTACAGTGGTTCTGTTATCTTCAGGTCTTCATTCTCTCTACAGTTTTGGGTGACTGGGAGAAAGGCTTGAATTACATGGTGCCTTAGCAACACTGAATTTTGTAGTAAGTGTATTTTATGTTTTAAAATGTTAGGTCCAAAAAAGATGTGTGCTGAAGGGTTATGGAGCAGGTTATGGTATAATTCCTTCTCCCATTCAAGTGGGAAATCCCGTTCTTAAAGCAGGACACAGCTTGGTGAGCCAGTTACTCAGTTTGAATCAGTGGCATTCCCACATCAGTGTGGAAAGGCAGACCTGAGGATTTTCTGATGAGCGGTTTAGGTTATGTTCTACTAAATGTATTTTCTTAATGAGATTTGTAAGCATCGTGTGGATTAATTTTCATCAGCCTTCCAAAACTCCAAGCCAGTGAAATGCAGAGATGGGAATACACAAACATACTAGTGACATCATGGTGAGATAACAAACAACAAAAGTATTCTAGTATTGCCAGTGTTGTCATTCAGCATTAACTGGTAATGTTCATATAATTTCATTTTTACTCAGACACTCTTAGAAGTTTTCAGTGTATTCATTGTGGCATCTTTCAGCTCTACTAACTTGTGCTGTGATATCCTTAAAGGAGCAAGGAAACTGCGAAAGTAACAGTGCCTGAACTGGTATTTGAGTTCCGACAAATACGCAAGTTTTTAAATTTTTGCTTACCAACAGTGACATCGTGTGGCTGATGTGAAAATCCCAGCTCGGTTTCAGTACTGAGAAGTAAACAGTTTAAACCCCTGCAATTCTATCAAAGCAGTCAAATCACATAAATGTAAACACGTGTTCCCAAGGCCATCAGTCTTTCCCTCTAAATAAAGACAAAGAACCAGGTAGAGAGAAATACAGTTCCTTGATCAGACTTGTGTCCATTTAATAATACCTGTTCTAGCTTTGGCAGAGCAGGACACTGATTACCAGATACCTCAGGTGAAGGGATGTGGAACTGTTCCAAAAGCAAATCATTATTGCCCCATAAAGGTTTTTCTTGATGTTTAATGAGGAAGGGATGACTTTGATCCTTAATGCAGCAGGTTTTAGACACAGGGTATGAAGATCCGGTTTCTCTTTGAACATTTCTTAAGCTTCCTTCAGTATTTGGCAACACTCTCTGGCACTGAGTCTTACCATTATGTACACCTGGTATGCTTCGAAGAATCCTAACAGGATGAGTCTTTCTACTTCTCTGTTAATTTTCATTACAGTTTTTTGTGTTTTTTCCTGAGAACTGAAATTCCTAGTTCTGTGCACCATGATATTATTTTGATTCTTCCTTTTTATTTCCTTAAAAAAGTAAGCAACTATAATGTTGTTTTTCTCTGGTTTTCACATGAGGATGTTGAGGTCTTTTAACCCATTCAGTCTTCTGTTATTACCATTGATGTTCTCATGAACCCTCTTTTAGAGTGTTCTTTTCATACAGTCTAGCTAGCCTTCCTGCAGCGTGAACAGGTGTGTCTTACTGCAAATTATAGGAAAGGTTCCTAGTAGGATATCACATGCCAGTAATTGTTTTACTCTGCCAAGGGGTCCCAACCTGTGTAAATATGGTTTACAAAATATCTGTGGTGCTCCTGAGACTTTATCAGCACAGAAAGTGGCAGTAAGCATTTTAGTGCTGACATGTTTTCTTCATCAAATTACAGTCTCTTTCCCATTGTATTGCTAAAATACAACTGTTACTAATGCATTTATAACCATTTTTATTGTCCAAATATTTGTTGCATGATAATTTATTTAAAAGCTATTTTGTTGGTATTAATGAGTTGGCTTTTCTTGCACAATAGACTATCTCCTCAATTTATGTGACTTTTATTTTTATGAAAAATGGTTATATGGTTATATTTTAATGCTGTCCGGTGTCAAATGATTTTGAAGATTATTGTCTAATGGATTTTATCATGCTATTAATGAAGATCGGCATTAGCAAAATGAAGATTGGTAGTAGCAAAACAAGCTTAAGGATTTGTTACATTTACTGGTATGATTTCTGTAGAAGCTACAGAACTACAAGGAGAATGTTGAATATAATGTTTCACCTAATAGAACTGGTTCTCAGAACATAAAACAATCAATCAAAAATGAGAAACATTTCCAGTCCTAACAGATTGTGTTAATAATCTGGGTATGTTTGGTTCTCTTTGCTGTGGAAGTTCACAGTGTCCTTATGGAAGGGATGAAGCCAAAGCAGGCCAGCATTCTGGAGGACATTGTTATCCCGTTGGCCATTCACAGGCTGCGGGTAGGACCAGCAGGCACTCTGGTCATTCACATGGGGCTGCTTCTGTCTGCATGGATGTACACTCTCAGAACGTTAAAAGATCTGCCACTTCCAGCCAGTAGTTTGTTATTTTACTGACACTTGTTCTTTCTGTGTAACATTGAGCATCTTCTTTATTTGATTTTCTATTAATAATATTTCCCACATGTCAAAGAATTATTAATTTGTTAGAGAGAGATTACATTTTCCTCCTAGAAAAGACTGGCTTTAGGTAGCTGGTGGTATACTACAGTTACTGTGTTGCCTGTTGGTAACTGAAATTGCCAGTAGGCCCCCAACTATTCCAAAGGAGATACTACTGTGGAGTGTTTTCTCCCCCGTTAGTAATGATTATAGCTGGTGGTTTTGCAGCGCTTAGCACAGTTGAGGTGTGCTAATTTGTTTGAGCATGCCTCTCAGGGAAGATCAGGTTGAGGATCATCTAGTTTAAGTGTACTTACCAGGCTTATGTATGAGATAAAGTAGCAGCAATTTGGGTATGGGCAGGAAGAAAAATAGAGGTACCTTAAGCTACTCTTCTGGGAAGGGGCAAGGAACAAATAAATAACTGCAGGTGCTCTGGTGGTGGCAGAGAGATTGGGAGAAATAGGTGTATTCAGAACTGCATCCTAGCACATCTGCATTATCCCTGGATCACACACAAATACCTGTGTTCCTTTACAAACGTTGAGGTGGATGCTACTTCCCTTTTGTCTTAATTTCACATTGTAAGTGATGTTATTAATCATACCTGCATCTCAGAGAGGTGGGTTGAGGATAAGCACCTTAAAAATTGAGAGGAACTTGTAAGGCTCTGCCTCTAACAAAAATTGTGATTCATTATCCCTCTGTCCCCTCTTTTGTTGGAGTCTCGCTGATGACACTGAATTTCAAATGGAAGAAAGAAATGACTTGAAAAATTCTCACCCTCCCCGCCCCCCGCCAAAGAAATCAAGTAGAATTGCAACCCTGGACTTCAGCAGGGCAAACTTTGGCCTTTTCAAGCAATTGCTAGGGGAAGTCCCATGGGCAAGGCTGCTTGAAGGTAAAGGGGCCCAAGATAGTTGGTTGACATTCAAGAATTGCTTATTCCAAGCTCAAGAGCTGAGCATCCTGACACGTAGGAAGTCAAGGAAGAGGGCCAGGAGACCTGCGTGGCTGAATAAGGAACTGCTGGGTATGCTCAAGTGGAAGAGCAGAGTTTATAGGTCATGGAAGGAGGGGCTGACCACTCGGGAGGAATATAAGGCTGCTGCTAGAGGATGTAGGAAGGCAGCTAGGATGGCTAAGGCCTCCTTAGAATTAAATCTGGCCAGAGGGGTCAAGGACAACAGAAAGAGCTTTTTCAAATACATAGCTGATAAAACTAACACCAGAGGCAAGGTTGGCCCACTGGTGAATGGGATGGGTGCCCTGGTGACAGAAGATACTGAGATGGCAGAGTTATTGAATGCCTTCTTTGTCTCAGTCTACTCTGCCGGAGGCAGTCCTGAAGAGCCCTGGACTCCTGAGACCTCAGATGAAGTCAGGTCACTGGAGCGGTTTGCCTTAGTCCATGAGGAATGGGTTAGGGACCAGTTGAGCAATCTGGACATCCATAAATCCATGGGTCCAGATGGGATGCACCCGCGGGTGCTGAGGGAACTGGCGGAAGTCATTGCTAGACCACTCTCCATCATCTTTACCAAGTCTTGGGAAACGGGAGAGGTGCCTGAGGACTGGAGGAAAGCAAATGTCACTCCAGTCTTCAAAAAGGGCAAGAAGGAGGACCCGGGTAACTATAGACCGGTCAGCCTCACCTCCATCCCTGGGAAGGTGATGGAACACCTTATCCTTGATGCCATCTTAAGGCATGTCAAGGATAAGAGGGTTATGAGGGGCAGTCAACATGGCTTTACCAAGGGGAAGTCATGCTTGACCAACCTCCTAGCCTTTTATGAGGAAATAACATTGTGGATGGATGATGGCAGAGCGGTGGATGTGGTCTACCTTGACTTCAGCAAAGCATTTGACACAGTCTCCCACAGCATCCTCATAGCTAAATTGAGGAAGTGTGGCCTGGATGATCAGGTAGTGAGGTGGACTGCGAACTGGCTGAAGGACAGAAGCCAGAGAGTTGTAGTCTATGGGGCGGAGTCCAGTTGGAGGCCTGTATCTAGTGGAGTGCCTCAAGGGTCAGTATTGGGACCAGTATTATTTAATATATTCATCAATGATTTAGATGAGGGAATTGAGTGTACTGTCAGCAAGTTTGCTGATGACACTAAGCTGGGAGGAGTGGCTGACACGCCAGAGGGCTGTGCTGCCATCCAGCGAGACCTGGACAGGCTGGAGAGTTGGGCAGGGAGAAACTTGATGAAATATAACAAGGGAAAGTGTAGAGTCCTGCATCTGGGCAGGAACAACCCCAGGTTCCAGTATAGGTTGGGGAACGACCTGTTAGAGAGTAGTGTAGGGGAGAGGGACCTGGGGGTCCTAGTGGACGGCAGGATGACCATGAGCCAACACTGTGCCCTTGTGGCCAAGAAGGCCAATGGCATCCTGGGGTGTATTAGAAGGGGGGTGGTCAGTAGGTCGAGAGAGGTCCTCCTTCCCCTCTACTCTGCCCTGGTGAGACCGCATCTGGAATATTGTGTCCAGTTCTGGGCCCCTCAGTTCAAGAAGGACAGGGACCTGCTGGAGAGAGTCCAGCGCAGGGCGACTAAGATGATTAAGGGAGTGGAGCATCTCCCTTATGAGGAAAGGCTGAGGGAGCTGGGTCTCTATAGTTTGGAGAAGAGGAGACTGCGGGGGGACCTTATTAGTGTATATAAATATATAAAGGGGGAGTGTCATGAGGATGGAGCCAGGCTCTTCTCAATGGCAAACAATGATAAGACAAGGGGTAATGGGTATAAACTGGAACACAAGAGGTTCCACTTAAACTTGAGAAGAAACTTCTCAGTGAGGGTGACAGAACACTGGAACAGGCTGCCCAGGGAGGTTGTGGAGTCTCCTTCTCTGGAGACATTCAAAACCCGCCTGGACACATTCCTGTGTAACCTTATCTAGGTGTTCCTGCTCTGGCAGGGGGATTGGACTGGATGATCTTTTGAGGTCCCTTCCAATCTCTAACATACTGTGATACTGTAATCAATGCCAAGTGCAGAGCTACTGATTAAAAACGTATCTCTGAGGAGCCTTAACACGAGCTAATCCTTAGGATATATTTAACTAACTTCTAATCCCTTTTACTGGTATGTGCACTGGAAGGTGAAGTGCTTTCTGTTTGCCATAGGTTACCTAGTTCTTTATCTTTTCACTTCCTCCAAGTTAGCCTTTTCTTTCTGCTGTCTTGAAAGTCAACAAACAATTATGCTTTATTATGGACATCATTTTAGTACTTTAAAAGTACTTAGTGCCAATAGAAGAACAAAATTTCAAACTTTGCTGTGGAGGCCATTAGTTAAATAGTTTCTGTCTTTATTTCCACTTCTACAGTGTAGCATGAGATCTGTTGGCTGGTAGTGATAACAGAGGTATTATTTTCTCCCCTTAAGCAAAACGATGTGTTCCTAAAGTAATTTGCTGCAGTGCAAATTATAACTGCTCTTTTTGTCGTGACAGTACTGTAATCATCTGGTGTCACTGGTCACTTCTCTAACAGCTTACTGGTTCTCAATGCTGTCAAGTGGAAGTAAAAGAAGAAAAAGAGAAGCTTTTTTTTCCTTTAGCTGATGGCAAGGCTTTTGATATTTACATATTGTATTCTCTATTGTATGTAGAAAATAAGTTGGTGATTATTGGAATTATTTTTATATCATAGAAGAATTTGCTATTGAGTGAACCATGAAAGCTACTGGAACATTAAAAAGCATTTCTTGTAAGCTATTTTATCTATTATGCAGTTTCTGTAAGATGTTTTAAAGTGTCGCTTCAAGTCTATGTTATGTAGCTATATAATGTAACTTATAAGAAGAAAATGGAAAGAGGAAGTAGTTTTAAGTGAGACAGTTAAGGAGTTAAACGTTGATTGAATTGCAGTCTGAGACCTTGGGGAGGGCAAAGGAAGGGTATTAATTTATAATAGATACAGGTAAAGAACTATTTTGGTGCAATTGTTTGTATTTTTCATCAGCCTCTCCCACGTGGGTCATGATTCCAGTGCACAGTCTTGTAATCTCCTGCAGTGGCAATGATTCAGCTTAAAAATCAATAGGGCATGAGGTGTTTCAAGTTCTCATTATTGTAATGTGTCAACATCACTTTAGTGACCCCGGAGCCCTGTGTTGGCTGATTTGTTCTCTGATTTATTGTGCTATCTTGTAGGGCAAACTATAATTTCACTTGCAACCAGGAACTCTACTTTTATGGTTTGTGTCCCAGTTTCCAGTCATTAGGATGTTCAGCGATAATCAATACCTGTGTTTGCTTCTGAAGGTTAAATGAAGTTGTCAAGCAGCTAAATTACAGAGAGTACAAACAAAAGAACATTGTTATGGCTGAACAGACCAGGAAATGTTTTTATTTAAATTTTTATTCCCCATCAACTCAACAGACGTTTTTATTTCTTAGCACTGTCATAATTTATATTCCCCTGTATACCTACAGGTTTCAGATCTTAAGTTCTGTAGCTGTAATTACTTACTGTACCGCTTGTGTTTAGGTTATTTGTGTTCATTTATAATTGTATTATCTTCTCCATGTCTGTCCAAATTTAATAACATCATGAACAGGAAACCGATTATTTAAATTGCTCAAACTTAAGGGACTTATTGTGGCTTTAGTGCATAACAAGTAAAGCTGTGTTGTTACTTTCGCAGTCCTCATCTTCCACCCCTCCTAATTTTGATGTTTCTTTACATGATCAAAGTGCTGCAAGTGATAACAACATGGCCTATATATCAATTTATCTTGGGCAATATCATACCTATCTCACATAAAGCTTAGCACAACCAACAGTTGTTAGGACTGCATTGGCATGTACACCTCACGTGCTCAACTGCTAATCAGAATTTAGTGCAACAGTCTTTGAGCCAAGTATCTCAAATTTCATGAAGTGATACCCATTAAATTTTAATTCTTATTTTTTAATTAAGCAGAGTTTAACCTCCATGGGGTATTGATATGTTGTGTGGTACTTCACCGCGTTCTTAACTATTAATCTAATAAACAAACAAACAAACCAGAACATCACAGTACAGAGAGTATAAACAGTAATTACTACAGAGCAAGAATGTAATGTTCTGGAAAATATACTTATTTAACATTTTCTATCCAGTCTGTATTAGTAGTTCCTTGACCATTACAAAGCTGCATGACAAAGTACATTTGGCAGTGGTTTCCTACGTTTAGCTTAAAGGAATGTAAAAGCCTATAAGATAAATGAATGCACTGCTGAATAGGAGAAGTGCAGGGTTTCTGAGGTAGAGTTACTATTATGGTATATTTTGAAGGGCAGCTCAAGGCCACCACTTTTGTGACTCCTTCAAGGATGTCAGTTCTATCTCAGGTGCTTGACCTACTCATTGTTGTAGATGTTCACTGTATGGTTGCTCTGTAGTTACACCCTGCTCAAGGTAGCCGCTGTTGGTTCCACCTAGAGAAAGAAGAGATGTGCGCGTGATCCACCCCAGAGTGTTAGCTCTTCTCTTTTGTGCGGTATTATTTAATGGAACCTCACTGATGCTTTGTCTCTATAAAATTGTAAAACCCTGAAGGCCTGCAAGCAGAAACGCATGCATTTCTGCATCTAGACATCACTTTTTGGATTCAGATTGAATGCTAAAGCGTGTTAGCAGATTGTCAATTAAGTGACAATACCCAGGGTCTGGAAATGCACAAAGTAAAAAGAAGCAAACCATCTGTATATTTTATGTTTCTTGAAAAATTGATGACTGGGCAGTATTTTCCAGTATACATCATAGGTTTTCTTATTTTCCTCTTGAAATGCTTATTTCAGTAGAACATTTCAACAAGTGAGCGCTCACAGCTTATCTAATGAGAAAATATCAGGCAGCATATAAATGTACGTGAGCCTTAATTAAGTAAATATGAAATTAGGCAGTTCTTAAGTCACATGAAACAATAGGAACCATATTCACCCAACCTAGTCCAGATAAAATAATATTCAGAATTAGAAATTAAATTGGAAAAACTAAGGTATTGGGTTCAAGGTCTAAGCAATTTTTCTAGTTGTTTAATAGCAATTTTGCAATTAGGTTAATGAATGTTTATTATTTTATGGGGTGGATATGAAAGTTAGTTCTCAAGAATCTCCTTGGTCCTGTTTTTTCACCCAAGCCATCAGTTTCAATTATTGTTTCTCAAACCTGTTTTTAATTAAGCTGTGTCCGTGTAATCTGGGTACACATTACAAAAAATTGTTAAGACTTTTTAAAATCTTACTTGCAGAATTATTAATTTGAATATATTTATTGTTGTTGTTATTATTACTTAGTAGGCTATTATTGTTCAAGCTGTAAGGAAAGGCTGATGTCACTAATGAACGTGGTGCATGTACAAGTCATGCATTTGCTTCTTGAATACTAGAAAATAGGCATATTCGGCTGTGGTAGGAAATTGTTCACAGGTTGCAGATGCTTCCTGAAAACTGGTATTGGTAGTCCTAGTTCACTGTTGAAGGAGGTTTTTTTAATATCAGAGTGTCTCATAATCATTTGCTAAGCTGATCTATTTAAAGACTTTTGAATGAAGTCAAAATAATTGTCATGGGGTTGGTATAGCTTTAAAAAGTTCACAACTGTGGCCTGATATATCACAAAAAGATACGGGTCTTTTCTGCACAAGAATCTGACCTATATAGAGAATAGTTGGGCATAATGCAGGGAAAAGAGATGAGGAAGAAGGTGGGCTGTAGCAAACCTTTCAAGTGTTGCAGAGGCCGTGAAAATCTGTGGAGCCGCTGGAAGGTAGATAACCTGTGCAAATTAAGTCGTCTGCTCTACATCCTATAATATATGTATAATTCATTTTACATTGTAAGTGTCCCACATTCTGGAGGCCAGGACATTTTTAAGGTATCTCATCGAATCTGCTTATGTATTCCTTTAAATACTTACTTAAAAAGGTCATAAATACATGGAAAACTTGGAAGAAAGTTCTCCTTATTGTTACTTTTTGGAAAAACTTCCTCATCCTCAGTATACTTTTTAATATTTAAATAAAAATCCTTTGTAGTTTAGAATTGATTTTTTTTTTTTCCCCCCTCTTTTGCTGAATACACATTGCACTGTCACCCAGAGATTTCTAGAGTATACAAAATATCAGAGAGCTGGTTATTTTGGCTCCCTCAATAGTTTTGGTAAGTAGAGACAAATGTTGTATTGCTACAGAGATCCCCCTCTGCTTTTTCCCACCTGTCAGTCAAATACCAATGAGTACACCCCACATATAACTAGCAATGTGTCGACCCTGTAGAGGTGTAGACAGGTGTTGGCTGCCTTAAGTCGTGTGAGGGGAAGCTGCTGGCAGTTGTGGTCACTGACAGCTATGGTAAGACTGTTTGAGGAGCAGTGCTCTTCAACACAGTGAGAAGTTTTCAAAATTAATAAGGCCTTAATTGAGCAATCTGAAGCTTAACCCTCAATCAGACACTGTACTTGCCTGAAACAGGCTAGATAGGAAGTTAAACCCCTGGATAATGAATGGAAATGACAATTGCCACAGAAAGACAATTGTCTGGCATAGTTGGGTTACCCCTGTTGTGTCTGATGCTCTCCATCCAAGAGCACAGGCAGCTGATAAATTGCCAGCCGTGGTGGTAATGTAAATGCAAGTGAGGTGACTGAACACAGACCTAAGCAGGCACTGCTCCTGTTCTGTAGTTTGGGGTGTTTTGGTGGTGGCTTGGTTTTGTTTTCGGGCTTTTTTTGTTGTTGCTGTTGTTTGTTCAGTGTTTGAGGTTTTTTAAATTTTTTTTCTGTGGTTTATCTATTTCTGAATTATAACCACTGCATATCAGAAAGCAGAAAAAATAAATATTTTTTCATCACTATTTGCTCAATCATTTCAGTTAGATGTACACTGCCATTATACTTGGTATGCTGTTAACTGTTTTGGGTACAAGAAGTATGGTTATTTCATATTACATCACAAAGCAGAATTCACCTTAATTTGATTTGTATGTTCAAATCAAAGGTACAGCGCAATTCAGCAAAAGCCTGAACAGTTTCATTAATATGTTTTTTTTATTTGGAAATACTGCTGGGGTAAGATTTTGAGTTGTATCTGTTTCCACTGAGTTCTGGAAGGCAACTAGTCAGACTGCCTTCTGCTAGGATTTTGTCATACTCTGCTGTAAGGAAAATGGAGACTCTTGTATTGGACCCATGAGTATTGGTAGTGTTGCTAATGAATTGTCCAAGTGTAGTGTTATGGAGCTCTGTAGGAATAAAAAAAAAAAAAAAAAAAAACCCTTTTTAAACGTTAAGACTCACTGTAATTCAACCTGTTTATATTGTTTTATTGTTTTCACTGTGCACTATTAAATACCTGCTGGTTCTGCCACTGTAGGTAGCTGCAGCAAAGTGCCTATATCCTTTTTAGACCTTTTGGGTGGTTGTGAAGCTCAGTGTTGTTTTCAAAGGACTTTGAAAAGTGGTTTTTGAAAAGGATATTATGTGTGTGTAAAATACTGCTGTTTCTGCTGGAGCTTGGACAAACTCTAAACCTCTGTGGCTGTAGAAAATTACTGAGTTCTGTAGAAGCTGTTCAAGTGCTGCTTTACCAAATCAAAGATACTGTGCTCAAGCACTAAGAAAAAGAGAACTCCCACGGCGAGAGACAGCTTGCTACAATGGCATTCAATTCAAGGTCATCCATAACGTGAGTCACGGTAGGGAAAAAAGCCAAATTAAGCATTTTTAGCACTGAAAATACGTTGAGAAATAACATTAAGGGTGTGAAGGTACTGGAAAGGAAAACAGTAAAATCCATGTAGCAGAAAAATTGTATAAGTGATGTTACAGAAATGTGCATCAATATACGTTTACATTGTGTATCACTAACTGCAGGCACTTTCCTTACGTGATGTTGCTTTTGCATGGCTTTCTGGCATCTCACCTTGTTATTACAGCTCTTACCTAGACAGAAATGTTTTTTATAAATGGTTGTGACATAAATGGGAAGGTCATCGGCAGCCACAGCACTGATCTGATGATGGGAGAGGTCTGCTTTTTTTCGGGCAACCACCATTTGGAATTTGACAGACAAAGTTTACATGTATGAGATTTCTTAACTGTCACCAACCTTTATACCAACACACTCTGTACATGCCAATTATAGTTATCCTGTATTGATTCTTTAATAGTACACTTAAAAATTCTGGGAAAAAAAATGGGTTGAGATAATTTTGCCATTGGGTACCAAAGCCTGAAGAAAATATTGAAGATTTTAAACTTTTGATATTTCTTTTTTTATCATACTATTATATCATATTATTATGTAATATTAAGTAGTAAATATAATTGAATTATTTTCAGCATAATGTTGGTCAAAGGATATGCATGGTAAAATAGCTATTTCTTATTGTATATAATCTTGACAGATTAGGGAGCTATGTTCCAGTGAAGAAACACATACCATTTTGAGATCCTGCAGTTAAGCAGAGATTAGAAAGATGTCTGATTGTGACATGCCTGTCAATCAACATAGATTTGTGTATTCAGGTCTGATTCCATGATGATTTTAATTTCACACTGAACAGTACTGCTTGTTAACTCCAGTAGCCTGAAGCCCACCAAGCCACCATGCAGCAGAAGAGGGTAGGAACCCTTCTCTCCAGGTGGACTCCAGATCATGATGCTAGTTGACACTTGTTAATATATTCTCTCTGTGACTTCTATCCAGGTTCAGTTCCTTCACCTATAAGTATATGGCATGGTGATATTCCAAACTACTTTCTTTCTGTTGGTTCATTTTGGAGAGTTTTAAGTCAAACCATACTGTCTTCTAGTGAAACAGATGGAGATGTACAGATAGTGGTACCGCAGGCTCATGTAAGTAATAGTACAAGGTATTCAGAAAGGTACTTAGAAGGATATCTCCTGTTGAGAATATTGGTCCTGGAGTACTGCTTGTTGGGATGGTTTTTCTGTCTGCTTTCAAACTCTTCAACTTTTCTAGTTTATAAGTTTGTTAAACTAAATTAATGAGATGAAATTTAGGTGGGTTTTGTTACTCTTTCTTTGGGTTGTGATGTTATAAATAATGAAATAGTGGTCTGTGTACAGTAATTGTGTTTAATAAAAATGGAATCTGGAAGCATTGCAAAGTTTAGCAGAGGGGCGTATGTTTCAGGGTGGGAATTGAAATTTTCCTTTTTGACAGGTTTCCTTGAAACTAGATTCACACTGGCATCCAGATTTTCCTAGAAAAGAGAGTGCCAGAATGCTGCAGTCAGGGCTTGCGCTCACATTGAGCACTTCAGCGAATTGGCAGAGCAAGGAAAGGCAGGTAGCCTGGAGGTGCACATCTCTTGCCAGGCACTGAACTACGTAGTGGTGCTGCAGGATCAGACTGAACATGGATGGAGCTTCTAATCTAGACAATCCTACATAGTCCATGTAAGTACTAATCTAAACTTGAGGTTCACCTTTGTAATATTACAGTTGTTTTGGTGTAATATGATCTGTTGTAATTCCTCTTCTTTGCTGGCTGAGTATCTACAGCAAATGAAGAGCTTTCTCTGAGATGAGAAAGAAGGATTTTAAGTTCTTCTTCATACATCCTAATTCCTGTCATTAGTTAGTCTGAAACTTCTTTTAGTCACATTGTATGCCTTCTCGTTGACAGAACTCTGATTTAACTTTTCCTGCTCCTGCACATCTTAATTCTCTCTGATGCATTTAACATCAGAAGATACACCTCCTTCTTTCTGTTGCACTCAATGTTCCCATCTCCTCCTGGAGTTAATGTTGAATTTGCAGTTTTGGAGACTTGAAACGTCACCTGCTCTGCATGAAAAAATAGTTTTTATGGTGAGGTTTCAGTGTGGTGTGTTTTCAACAGAATTCATAGGGTTTGAAATACATTGCAGTGTGAAGAGGGATTTTACATCTCCAGGAGTGTTTTCATTTGAAGGGTTTCACCCTGGGACGTCCATGTGCTCTTTTTTCCATAGTGCTTACAGTGTCAATTGTACATTTCAGTATAAAATAAACTGGGCAACAATTTTTTTTTTTTTAAGAAGCCTGACTTGGAAAACAGGCACAAATACAATAAATTACACAGCAAAGGCGTTTGTAACACTGTTGAACAAACACATCAGTTACTTGGTTGAATCAGTTGGAGGAAGTATCCTTGTAGAACTGAAATGCTGGTTGGAAACAATGGTCTGATATGAAAGGATTCAGGGATGCAATCTGGGAAAAACAAGAACTAATGCAACTTCAGGGGGATGGCTTTGTAGTTTATACCTTTTCCTTTCTAGCATGAGATATGTGAGTTGTCCTTTCTCTTAAAATTTCCAGGCAATTGTATTTCAGAAGAAATTGAACATAATGTGCAGGTACTTAAGTATTTGACATGGCACTTCCTATTCTGGCTCAGCAGGTACTTACTGTTCTTTTGGCACTGTTCTGATGAGCATGTGATGCCTTTAAAATACTGTGGTAAGCAGGAATCTTGGATATAAAATATTACTGTTGTTGAAGTATCATTTCGGATTTGTTTGTTGGATGTGCAGAAGCATATGGCTAGCTACAGGAATGAACTAAACAGACAGAAATGACAATGTGTCATTTTGGCCAAGATTCACATAACAGAAAAGAGGAAGGGAAAAACTATATTCACGGTAGTATTTGTATTGATAGAGTTCACATGTAAAATCATTATTGAAAAAATCATTTTATTTTGGGGATGCATATCCTAACAACTCTGATATTATATAATTATATAGCATTGAGGTGAATTATATAGCATAGAGGTCTGTGATTATATCACTTTACCTTTGGCTTAGCATGTCTTTAGGAGGACAAGGGGTAACGGGTTCAAACTTAAACAGGGGAAGTTTAGATTGGATCTAAGGAAGAAATTCTTTACTGAGAGGGTGGTGAGGCACTGGAATGGGTTGCCCAGGGAGGTTGTGAATGCTCCATCCTTGGCGGTGTTCAAGGCCAGGTTGAACAGAGCCTTGGGTGACATGGTTTAGTGTGAGGTGTCCCTGCCCATGGCAGGGATGTTGGAACTAGATGATCTTAAGGTCCTTTCTAACCCTAACTATTCTATGATTCTATATCATCTACATCTACATTCATACTATCTTTTTTCCCCCTGTCCCCCTAAAAAAATACAAAGGTCTATTTTCTCAGACTCTAGAAATGTGAAGACATTGTTATTATGCTTCTCTGTTCTACTCTGTTGCTTTCAACTTCCTATTTAACAAGATATAGGACATCCCTCATAAATTCTGTGTCATCAGTGTAATGTTCCTTTGATGATGTATTGCATGTTAAGATGGCATTGGTTTGAAAGGACGGTGTGGGGCTCAGGAGATTTTTTTTTTTTTTTTACTATATTTCATTTTTGCTTAAGTGTTTTAAATTTAATTGTATTTAGCAGTTGAGAAAGACAGTTGATGATCTAAAAACTTTCTATTCATTCAGGATCTCCAGGATGCTTGATAATTTTTTATGCTGATAAATTGACAAAAGATTATATCTTGGAATGATCTGTAAAATCAATGAATGATACCAAAAGTAGGAGTTAACACTGTATTGTTAGGTTTTGGGTGTGGAAAACTAAGGGTACTGTCTAAATGGTTTAGTTGAATGTAATTCGTTGCCCTGGCTCTCAGCTACTTTCCAGACAGGGTCTCACCACTATCCCCCTAAATGATGGCTAAGAGATTGAAGAAATAAGGTTTGCTTCCCATCCAGTCAGTAAATGCCCAGCTGTGTTCTCCATCTCCTTAAGGCAAGTAGTTCTATTACATTCACTTCAGGTTTATCAGGGTTCTTTATAGACACAGTGCCTGCACTAGTGATTTGCCTCATCTGCACAGTGAGACAATAACAGTTCACTTTGCTAGGATGGGTTGTTTTTTTCTTCCCATCCTCCCTCCACTACTTTCCCAGAGGGCAAAAAGTCGCTCTCTGATAGTGTTTGTCATCATCTCTGTATAGCTCTGAATAAAATGTGATATTTCAATGAGTAATTGCTAATGCTTTGTGGTTTAAATGATTCAAATATATGCTAGACATAGTGGAAGAGAATGGGATTTACACTTCCCGTATAAATCTCAACAGAAACTGAGTATTTGATCAAAAGAACAACAGTGACCAAAGGAGTCAAAACATCAGCTTTTCTTATTGTCCTTCTTGACCCATGTTTTTAGAACCAGGTTATGTCACAGTTCTGCATCTCTTGATGTTAAAATCTACAGAGAGCTCTTGGTCTGATAGTTTGAACCTGAGGTGTTCTGCCCTCTGTAGTTGATGAACCAAATATTTTGACAACACCCCTCTCTCTGCTCAGACTGGGCCTCTGCAGGGCAAGAGTGAATTGGTGAGGAAAATAAAAGATCCAGTTCTGGTGGTAGTCAGTTATTGTGACCCTTTTCATCTGAGATTGAATGAAAGTAAGATTTTAACCATATAGGCTCACAGCTGACAGTGGGTATAATGAATTTGGAATCTCATTTCAAACCTATGAAATTATTTTAAGTAGCTTCCACTTCATTTACCTGCAGGTATTTATATACACATTGTCATTCTGGTGGCTTGCAAATAGCATACTTACGCTGCTATTGCTTTCCCTTCTGTGGAATAATGAGGATCTGAAGAGCAATAATGACCCAGGGCACAAAATGTAATGTAGACCGCTCTGGCCTCCTTTTTGTTGCAACATCAGCTTCCATGGATTTATTTTTTTTTTCTGAATGTATATAAAATCCCCTCTATTATCCTATGTTTTATATAGGATCCTGGATTGTATAATATATTTATTACCCTGTAAAAGCTCTCTCACAGTTGTATTATTCGTCTCTAATAGAACTCTTGCTGTCTCTTCTTGCCCATCTTGATATTTCTATGCTATTCATCCTTTTTCTTGTAGTCCTTGTATTCATTCCATACAAGCAAATTCCATCTCTTTTTCTTCCATTCTTATATGCTAGTTCTTTCTTTAAGTTGCTATCTTTTTGCAGTGTAGTACAGAACAATTGAACCACCAAACGTTGTACTTTTTGAAGCAGGGGTGTTTGAACATTTGAAAACCCACAAAAGAAAAGCAGATCAGTAGTTCTGGCATTCTTCAAAATTGCTCTTTCATTTGAAAGGAATAGAGAAACTATGGGTGGGCAAACTGCAAGTTGTAGTATCTGTTTAAGAATAATGAGGCTGTGAATGGAGGCAAGAAGTGTATCGGTAATGATGAGATGTGGTGAAGGCAGATGTGTCCACTTAAAGGAGAAAAATGTGCTTTAAGTGTAGTCATATATTTAATAATCAGGCTACAATTCATATGCATCTGGAGGGGGGGAGGGGGATTATCAGGAACCTCAGAGGTTTGAGGATCTTCTTGGGTGTGAGTTCCAGTAGGTACCAACCTTCACTGGGTGAGTTGCACTATAAACCTGTGTGCCAGCTAAAGTTTGGAATTCAAGCGTTTGTCTTACAGTTCACTTAGAGCTTTCTGCACAGTGCTTGTGATCAGCATGTAATGTACTTCTGCTACTTTTCTACTAGAAGCAAGTGATGTTAATAGAGTGCAAGTAGCCTGCCGGTATTCCTGGAAGAGTTTTTAGTAGATGGTAAGCTCGTATCCATGCATGGAATGCTGGCTATACACACCATTGAAATGGGCTTTATTTGCAGATCACAAAAGATTTTAAGTGAATGTATTAATCAGTTATATGTTGCAGATTTTGCTTAAGTCTTATGCTTTCTTCAGGCTCTATAGTGTGTATAATGTGATTGCTTTTCCTGACGTTTTAGGAAAGCTATCACATACACTTAATACTATAAACATAATGGACAGCATTCTTCACTCTAATTGGTGAAGCATGTGCATTCTTAGTGGTAGATAATTGTTTTCAACACAGCGCATTCTTACCTCAGAAAGGCACTTTTGCCCAGCCACAGTGCCTTTCTTGTTCAACAATCATTAGTAGTCGTAATCTGGGTGATTTATAATACCAGTAGCACCTCCCAAAACAAACCTTATGGCTGTTAGTAGCTATTAGTTTTCCTTGCAAAGTGTTTCTCTCCCCATGCACCCTTTTGCCCCAGGGCAATTAGTTAACAAAGTAGTCATTAGCTATTGATAATGATCAATTTGTCAGGGATTATTGTGCAATGATGCCATATCCTCTATTAATTAAGTAAACCCACATTAATTGTAGATAGTGTTAAAGGCCTTTTCTTGGAGGATGAAGCAGACTCTCCATAAGCCGAGCTGAGAGTAGCTTTGCAAAAGCAGAGTGAATGATGGAAGGGAATAAGAAATATTTTTACTGTAATGATATTTTCAGAAATATTCAAGTTTTTACAGGTTTAGAATTTCCTGTAAGGAAAAGAATCTAGTCGAAGTTTTTCAAGAAAGCAGGGGGCCTTACTAGTCCTTTCTGATACCTTTTCCTAGAAATGCAGGAAACAAGGAACATGTGCACGCACAGAGACATATAAATATGTATACCTCAAAACTGTGCCCGTATTGGGTCGAAAGATGTCATTGTACATGCTCATGAAAAATCTTCAATTTTTTTTTTTGTTGTTGGCAGTTTATGATGCCTCTCAGAATAGATGCATAATCTCTTCAGAGATGTGTAGAGTTGTTGATGCTTAAGAACTGAAATTGTTATATCCATATCAATTTTACTTTCACAGACAGAAAGCTACTTCACACTAATTTAGCTAGAATAATTCCCAGTTTCAGCAAAACAGATTGCATCAGGTCAAGTACTGCATTCATGTAACAATCTGGGCAGTTAGAATCCACAAAGAGGTTCAGGTCTGCTTGCACCTGCTTTTGAAACATGCTTTGTACTATGAGCAGTTTATTCATCTTCTGTAGAACTGTGCACTTTAAAGCAAAAAGGGTCAAGTATGTCACTGTGGCATGTGTTATGTGGTTTAGGTGAAACTTCAATTGAGGGCAGTGATGGAGGAAAACGCAGAGGCTGTTGGGAATCCAGCAGAGGCTTCAGTACCATTTTGTGTTTTATGTGAATATTCTTTGACTACAAGGATGATAGCTATTAATGAAAAAATAAAATCAAATATGGATAAACAAAAATAGGAAAGAAGTATGACTTTCAGGGGAAGCCCTTACATAGTTGCTCAGTATTTGTTCTTACCAGAAGGTTACTAAGAAGTTAAATCATCTCATACCAAGTCATGACAATTTTCACTAATGTTTTGTGATTTAGATCTGTGTGCACAGCCAGCTGACATTTACTGTATAGGCATACAAAATTAGTATAAAACTCATTCCGCCTGCTATATATGATGTATTCCTTTGAATCTTGTGCATCTTCTATGGGCATATTACAATACCTCTGTGTCTTGTTATCATGAGTAGTTAAAAAACATATTTATTATTAACCATTTGTCATGGGAACCAAAGGTTTCAAGTTGATTGGGTAATAGCAGCAAGGAATCTTAAGTGTGCCTATGCCAATGCATGCAGCCTGGGGAACAAACAGGAGGAACTGAAGCTCCACTGCAAGTCAGAAATTGTGATATCATAGGTATAACTGAAACATGGTGGGACAACTCACGTAACTGAAGGATCGCAGGAATGGCTATAGGCTGCTTCATAAAGACAGGCAGGGCAAAAGAGGGGGAGTCATCACATTCTATGTTAAGGAGAACCTTGAATATACAAAAGTCAGCTGTAGCAATTGCGAGAGCCCTACTGAATGCCTCTGAATCAACAGTGGAGGGGTCATCTCAATATCTCACAATTTCAATTCAATTTCAATTTTCAATTTCAAAATCTCAAAAAAAAAGGTCTCACAATGGGCATTTGCTACTTAGTCTACTGTATCTTAGTATTTAATTAGCAATAATTTAAGTTTCTGAGCTTTCTAGTATGTAACAGATTTTATACTATTTGTAGGTATTTAAGTGGTGTTTCTGAAATGAATTTATTTAAACATCTGAGCTTCACACATACTAAAAAAAAAAAAAAACCAAACCCACAGTACATGGAAATGGAATGTATTTTCTGCAAAGTCTAACAGTTCATAATTAAGTGACATATTTCTGAGAATTAAAATATCTTGTTAGGGAAATTGTCACTTAAATCTCTTATTTTACTGAATTCAGAGCAGTTACATTATTATATTTAATACAAGACTAGTGTTAAATGCTACTTTAATAATTTAGGGTAATTATTTCATTTGTACTACAGCACTATTTTTATCATCCTTTCTTCAGGTAGTTATCACAGTTTCTGTATGGATACAAAAAGATGAAAAAACAGTCTTTGTCATTCAAAGTAAAAAGGTTTAAAATAAGGTCTGTTTGTGGTCCAAGTGACAGTATCTTTTCAGAATGAGCAGATGTTTTTTGAACTGTGTGATCTGCCTTGTTCTATGATGATGGCAAGAGGTGTAAAGTGCTGAATAAAAAAATCAAACTTTTCAATCAATTTAAATGACTGCAAGAAAACGAAAATGCATCACACCAGAGTTCTAATTTGTTAAAAGAAATTCAGCAAAATACTAAAGGACCTTTGGCTGTAAAAAGGAAGTATGCATGTTATTCACTGAAGTCACGATTTCAGATTGATTAGCCATTGAACAGATTCTCTTTTAACTGATGCCCAGAAAGCAGGTTAATGTGCATATTAGAGGATCATTTTTTTTATAATTTAGAATTACCAAATTCGGTTAGTTTCTGTTTTGCATGTATTAGGCTGTTCCAAGCACACAGTAGAGATTTCTGTCTTCTGAAAAAGTGACTCTGTAGTAACTCAGCATGTGGCACTCCATCACAACCCACTGAAATATGTTCATGGAAACCATGTCATTAGAAATATGCAAAATGAATAGACAAACAGGAGAATAACTGCACCCTCAATAGGCAGGGAGGGCTGTGGTTTAATGTTCTTACATGAAATTCTGCTTGGGTACCATTCAGTTTTAATACCAATCTGTCATCAACTCTGAAGAGTTTTGTGCTGGTTGTAGCACTATTTGCCATCAAGTAAAGTACGAGGTTGAGTGGGTATCTTGTTATAAATGAAAAATTATTTAATGTAACATTGCAGTTGAGTTGTTGTCACTTGATAAATTTATGCAAGAATTCTTGCAGGCCATTTTAGAGTGGAATTCATCCCTCAGTAGCAAACTGCTGAAAGAGATACAGGGTTACTTGCATTACCTTGTGAACCATAAGATGGGAAAAAGCTATCACATTAACATTTTAACAAGGTAAGACCCACTAATTTGTTGGGAACCTTCTGAATGTTAATGCTCCTGTGGGAACCCTATCAGCATGGCGAGTGTCTGTCAGTGGGTGAGTCTCTTTGAAAGTGACCTGATGGCAGCATCTTCAGCTGGATCGGGTGAGACTTCCTCCTGGTTTTTTGTGTAGAGTTCTTATCCTGGTGGCTGGGGGAGAGGGAAGGACTGTGCATGGGCACAGCTCTAACACCTGCCTAAATCACAGTTATAAGGCAAACCTGAACTTCAGCCTCATCACCAAACTGTAACTTTAATTCGGTGGATCTTGCATTTATTCCCTGTGATAAATGCTGCTTTTAAAGTTTAAGGTCTGAAACTGAGAAAAAAAGTGTAGTGTATATGGAGTGCTGCTGTAGGGAAAACCTTAAGGCATGCTAGCTTAGGTATACAACATAAATTCTGTATAGATCTCTGTCTTTGTCAGAATGTTTTCCATTGTAGAGTATCGTGTTTGTGCATTGTCAATGCCTGTGGTATTGATTTCTTGGCAGTGTGAACTGGATTCTCAGGGAGCCTTTTTGTCCTTGGCTTCAGCACCCTTTGGTAAGGTCACTCAGGATTGTTTGCTTTGTTTTAAAAGCCATGAGATACCGTTTTACATGTCAGCTTCCTCATAAATGTAACAACGTTCCATTCTTTTTCACTCTGATCTTCTTAAAGTGGTAATTTTAGGAAAAAAGAATATGTAAACACAAGTTGGACTGATAGACCAGAGTGTTTTAAAGATGAGTTTCCTCTGCTCCTTTGTGCCATGATATTGGCTCATTAACGTGTTTCAAAGCACGGACAGGAAAAAAGTAATGTGGTGCTCACCTGCTGCAAAATTCAAGGTGATTTTTCTGTATGTCTGACCAGTACCAGTGTAAGTTTAGAAGTGGTAAAGAAAACACAGTTTTAAAAAGAAATAAACATAGTTGTTTAATTACAAGTTTGTTTGAAATAATTTTATTTCATTACCTTTAAAAAAATGCAGAAGGCTTAGATAATAGTTCTCCCTTACTTGACTTGAAATACCTGCATCATGTTTGAGGATATATTTAAGTAGCACTTTTCTCTAGCTTATTAAGTGATTGTGGAAACTTGCTTATGCTTGTAAATCATTATTTGTCCATTTTAGTGTAATACAGAGCAGATTTCGGGGGTCGTGATCTAATAAAGGTTTTTTGTGTTTATTCTTTTTTGTCTTTCAGCATTGACTGGTCATCACTTAACTCTGCTTCTGTAAAGACAGGAGGTCCTTTGAAAGCTGTGCATGCATTGGCTCTGACTTCTGATCTTTTGCTAGGTGATGTGGATGATCTTTACTCAACAGTTATGTGTGCCATGCAGTCTGGTCACAGAACAGATGTGGCTGGTGCAAGATGTGGCCATGCAGCAGCTGAGCTCTTCTTCCTTAAAAGCTTGCCTACCCATTTTGCCCTTTGTGGTACAGAACAGCTGATGGTGATTGCTATAAACGTTAATTACAAACAGACTGGCAAGGACATAATCAAAAAAGTGATTAACTAGAACAGTGATCCACCATCTAGATTTTTAAACCAACTGACAAAACTGTACCTTTCATTAATATGAGAGAAATATAATATAAAGACTTAAGTGTCAAGGGCTCTAGCTATTAAATTCTATGCTCACAGTAAATGTTAAAATGCGGTAGCTGGAAGACATGCAGACAAAAAATTCTCAGCAATTGTGATGAGATAAACAAGGGTTTGCACTGAGTTAATATTTCAATAAAATGCCTAAGTAACATATGTCTCAACCTGGCTAGAGTCCTAAAGTAGAAGTAAAGACTTTAATTACATGATTGATGGGCACTTCAGGCAGGAGCTCAGAATCCACAATGACTGCAAGGTCACAAATGCTGTCTGGTGAAGGGGAAAGGAAACTACAGTAGGAGTGAAACCACAGATGACAGAAAAGGTGTCTGCTCTGCAGAAGCAGGCAACAGCACACAGAAGCTCTGTTCTAACTGCTGTTATTACCTTGTAAGAAAATTGAAGAGCTTTGTGCTTGGCTATCTCACAAAAAATTATGCAAAATACCCTGCTGCTTCGTGCAATGTTCAGGGACTATAAAGGTTGGAGTTTTTTTGCTAGTAAACCACACTGGGGAACCACAGAAATAACTTGTTATAAAAAAAGGAAAAAACGTACACTGTTGATTGGTGACTGTTGCTAACGCTAAACTTTCCAAGGCAGGTTATAATACTTAGAAATATTTATAATGTTAAGCATTTTTTTTGGGTAGCAACGGGGTAGCTTACGTATTTGTAACTGAACATTTCCGTTCAGGTATCCTTGTCACATACATGAGGTTCTGGTCCTACACGTGAAGCCAGATGAGAAAATTAATATGGGACAAATCCTGGTCATGTTCTTCTTAAGTGCATGTGAACTAGAATTTTATCTGTTTCTCTGTAGGAACTGGGTTCAGTTATTATCATCTTTTTTTTTAGCAGTGGTGGTGCAGCCTGTGCTCTCGCATAGGTAGAGAGGTTTTTTTCTGCAAACTCTTTAGTTGATAGCAAGTTTATTTTAAATACTGCATTCTATTTCCAGTAAGGTATTAATAACAAAGCCTTTCTTTTTCTGCTGCTTAATTTTTAATACCTCAGTCTTTCTGTGGCTGTTAACTATGTAAGCCCTCTCTTAGACACTGCTTCCCCATTCAGTTTTCTTTCTATGACAGCCTTTGTGGCACTGCCTGATATGGAAAGAAGAAAATATTATAGTTTTCAAAATACTCTTCTTTTGCATCTTGTGGCAAGTCTCTGAATATTTGCTGTTAGGAAAAAAATACATGTCTGAGGTGAATTTACAGAATCTAGGTTAAATAATGATTACTTGTCCCAGTTTAAATTGTGTCCCAGATTTGAACATTATATTATATAGTCAAATCATATAAATTAATGGTGAGTCAGTTTCAAAGTTCATATTTAGTTTCCCCTGAGACTATACTCTATGAAATTATTTTGATCTACAATTTGGTGTATTTCTGTCTTTGCTTTTAGAACTCTCTTTTGTTTCCAATGGCTATAGGAAAAATCCAGGTAGAAATGTTACTTTGCTTAGGGAAGATGTAGGTTTTTTATGAATAATTTTGAGTAATTTGAAATATTTTAATGTTCATGACAATATAATGTCTTATTAGGTAGGATTGAGAGATTGGGAATGTTGCTTTCTAGGTCACCACTTCAAAAACACCTACATGCAGAAGTAACCTGTGTTTTCCACAATTACGAACACTGTTACTCTCAAATAAAGGCTGAGATAAAAATGGCCTAGGAACCAAGCTGCTTTCTCACCATTCGATGTAATTCATCTAAGTGGGGTATGGGAGCATTGTCAGAGCGGTGTGTACCTATTCTACAATATCAATTTGCAGGACTCTCATAAGCTTACATAAATAATGTATTGCCAAGTGAAAGCACCCCTGCTCTGGAAAACATGACACCAATTTTTGTCATTTTCTGTATGTCAAGTGTAATGCATTTTGATAGGATAAGCTTAACAAATATTTTTATTTCAATGGGACAGGTTGATAGAAATTTCCCAGAAAGATTTTTAAGGTTAAGGACATAAAGTTACTCAGCATCAGTGTGGAGTTGAACCAGCTTGTAGTGTACTACATCACATTTAGATAGACTTAAAGCAATAATATTCTAAGTAACTAGGGATGCAGACAAAGGAAAGAAATAAGGTGATGAAAGGGAGGTGTAAAGAAGCAGAGGAGACTGTAAAGTCTTTTTGTTTGTGTCCTGAACAAGCAGCAAGAGAAAGAGATCTGAAAGGTTCTGGGAACCTTAAAACCTGCTGAGAGTGGAGGTGTCTTTAACAGAGTAGAGCCACTGCTTTTGGTTGCCAGGTGGTTCCCAAACAAGGAGAATGACAATACTCTCTTGGCACCCAGTCTTGCATACCAGTCACTTGATGCTCCATGACCAGATAGTCATTTAAATCAGCTTTATCTGTAGGACCACCAATCAGTGCAGTGTTTTGGAGAGAACTTATATGTTTGAAATAATGTAACTATAAGAGAAAAATAGTTCGAGTGCAGTGAATAAAAATGTGGCTTTTCCAACACCTTTATTACATATTTGTTGTAGTAAATAAAATTTACATGGTTGTGTAGCTGATTATCTTGTTATTAGGAAGAAATACTTCATTGAGCGATGAAATTGAATCCCAAATATAGTTGACATGTAAACTTGCTATAAAGCATATTCACAAATACTTCAGTACATTTGCTGAGGAGAAGGATATGACTTGTAAAACAGGGTTTTCTATTCTCTTGGTTCCCACTGAAAGTACTAATTCAAATTCATTTTACTGCAAACAGTCTAGTATGCATTAAACCGCACTGAAACACTGAGAATCATTCTACTACATAGTCATTAAATAAAAGGCAAGATGGTAGAATCAAAGGAAGGAATTGAGATGACTGTGACCTACTTTGCTAAATCAGAGGAATGGACACAGAAAAACTGCTCTAAAATCCAGCAATTCAGGAGCTAACCTTGAAAGTGCTGGAAATAACAGAGCTTTTGGGACTCTTAATACCAAGTTAGTGACATTAGTAGAGTAGAAATTAAAAAGCTATACATCACTATTAGAGCAAGCTTATACATCATTTAATTATGATATATTTAAAAAGTGGAATGGCTTCAGCAGCCTGTGTGTGAAAAGCAATTAACCATGTGCACTGTTAAGCTGATTTAATAAACAACAATCCCTTCAATAAATTCGAACACTCTGTGAAAAATACCTGGAGTATACTTGAGTAGAGGGATAATATGGGCTAAAGATGAGTTGTGCTGGGACTTTGGTTTTATTTATATTATTTTTTTCCATTGTTCTTGGAGAGGACCTTTGCAGATGCATTCACTAATAACTGATGCATTCATTACAGCATCATTTTCATTGTTTTTCATAATCTAAAGAATATTGTCAAATATTTAAGACATGATTTTATATGTATCTATTTTTTCTGGGCTACAGGTTGTAAGTTGATGTGGCTTCACTGGTAAGGGAACGTAGGCAATTAACACAAAGTGGAGCTTTTGTCTGGTGTCTGTAATCTCCTTCTAAAACTATTACAAATATGTTGGGGTTTTTTGTTTGTTTTTAAGTTTTCACATACTTCATTTGCTCTTTTTATGTTGGTTGAAGGTGGAGGAAAGAGGAAATCAGAAGAAAGAAGAAAATACTGCTTTTTGCATAATAAGTTACTCACTGCATCTACTTCCTTTTGACTCTTTTTATTTGTGGTAAAAACCAGTGACATTCTAAATACAAAACCAAAAAACCTGAAATAATGGCAGAATTGAGTCTGTCTGGTGAAGCTCTAAGGTGAAGGTGCCTTATTGCTTCTACTTTAAAGATGCACTTTCTTTGGAGAGTTTGTTAGACCAGTGGAGGAAGAAATGCATCTCAGTTGCCTCATTGTCTTCCTCCCAGCCCAAAAGCTCTGTCATAAGTAATGAGCTGAGGAGGCTTTTGAATTTTTGAGGCACTCATAGACACAGAATTGAGGAATTAACAGTACCTGGTGCACATGAATGATCCTGTCTAGGGTACTTCTTAGCAGTAACTCCTATGAATAATGAACTTGTAGAGATTGCATACGTGCCAGTTGTAGTGAGGGTGACTGAAATATTGCTGTTAAATCTTACAGCTCAGAATTGACAGCTGTTGTTTGTTTGACTGGATTGTCTCGATTCCCTAATATATTTATCATCTGGTGAGGGTAGGATAGGAGCTTGACTGAATATGACTAAAAGTTGTTTTAATTTTTTCAGTTCACAAATGGGTGAATACCTCTCCTTTTAACATAGTTAGAAAGAAGTGATACTGTTGCTTGCAAGGAATACTTTTGGAATTTTGTCTGGCACAGCAAAGTTTTCGTAGGTGACAGCGGTTAATAGCCATTGGCCTAATGGGTAGTCATTATGAGTGGGAATTAAGTTGTTCTTTGCAGTAAAATCGTTCAAGAGAAAATTGCAATTCTAAAGCTGTTGCTTGGAGTTATTTGCCTTTCCACTGATTCAGTTTCATTACACTCTTTCAGTAATTCTGAACTTAAAATGTCTTTAGTCACTTGTTTTCACTAATAGCAATCTCTGCTGCTGATGTTCACATTATATTGTTCTGGGGACATGATTCAACTCTTCTGCAAGTTTATCAGAGTTTTCCACAAACTTCTTTTTTGGTTTGTTTTGTGTTTTTAATTTCTTCTAAGCCATCTTGTATATATATATATATATATTAGCAAAATGCTATATCCTACTATAGCAGTTTCATTTGAGTCTTGTTTTTAGCACTCCTCACTCTATGTAAAGCCTGTGGAACACTGGTCAGCATTGGCATTTGGTTCACCTCGCTTACCAACTCTTACATCAGTTGTAATCTCTCTGCTTGTTTTCTGCCCTGAATCGGTTCTCCCTTTATTTATATTTCATCTCTGTGTTACTTTTTATTGTATATTTCAATTTAAAACTCTTTGCAACAAAATCATTGTTTACCAGAAAGCTTTATGTGCTGTTTGCAACACATTTGCTGTAGAGATTCTGTAGAATCTATTAGATTCTTCATTTTCATTTTACCTTTCAGGCAGATGCTAATAATCACAAATCAACTTGGGAAGAGCAGGAATAAACTCATGATGTATTTGATTTTGAATGGGTACCAGCAAAGTACATCTGTGGTTGATCACAGCTAGCCTATGGCCATCTTCCTGGATGCTGGGGAAAAAAAAAACCAACATGCAAATAATTAGTTATTATGCCATTTCTTTGTGGAAGTCAATGTTCAGGCCAGTTTTAGAGGCAGTACTGCTCAGAAGACAAATGCCAACACAGTTTCCTTTGAAACAGTCTTCCAGGGATGTGTCCAAAATAGGGGACATGCTAACAGTTATCTCAGTTGTTCTCAGATCAAGAGTGCTAGATAATGCCTTTGGACTGTATTAGGACTGTAAAGGAATCTGTGATAATTGTGCCACCATGGCAGTCTGTGTTAGGCTATATGTGTTTACCACATTGATGTTCTCTTCACCTATGCAAACTGATAAGGAGAATGAGTCTTTCTTAAGAGGAAAGTAGACATGATCTTACTAGGACTGGATGAGTCAATATTTTGAAGAGGCTCTCAATGCTCCTGAGCTTGTGGGTGTTTGAAAATAAAACTTGGGCCACAGGACTTGCAAATGAATTGTGCTGTGAAATTCAAGAGGAGATAGTGTGAAAAACTAAGCTTAGCGTGGACCTTTGATTGAAAGCTTAGTTTTTCTCACTGAAACATTTATGTTTGGTGGGATGAGTACTAGTTGCTTTGATCCGTGTAGTGATTCAGACTAAGAGGTTGAACAGTTGCATATTCAACTGTGTTAGGTCATAGATAAAACTGTATTAGGTCATGGATTTACTTATATCCACATAGCACTTATTTAAAAATAATATTTAGGGTGAGCAGTATATTCAGCTACCGGAAGGGGAGTGAGAAGGTTATGATCCCGAGGGTGCTCAGCAAAAAAGCAGGAGTCACAAGCTGCAACCCAGGGAATCCCTGCTGTGCTGGTGATCTCAGGAACAGCTCAGAGAGGCTGGGGACTCCCCTCAGAAATCAACAGGAGTTCACTGAACAAAATGTGAAGCACCATCCTTCAACTTGGAAGTTAACCCTACATTTGAGCCGGAAGGAAGACTAGAGACCTTGAGACATTCCCTCCCAGATCAGTTGCTGTCTGATTCACACATTACCTCCATTGAGCAGTTGTGTAATTAAAGGTGCTGCAGCATTCCAGTATGGCTAATTGTGCAGGCTTGATCACACCTGACAACAAGTGTTGTCCTTTACTTAATCCAATCCTGAAGGGCTTTTCTTTTTCTGTTTTTTTAAGGTAACTTGTTTCTTAGGTTTTCCATTCCTTGTCAGATCTTCCAGTGT
This sequence comes from Psittacula echo, assembly GCF_963264785.1. Classification (NCBI taxonomy): domain Eukaryota; kingdom Metazoa; phylum Chordata; class Aves; order Psittaciformes; family Psittacidae; genus Psittacula; species Psittacula echo. Next base: position 12,896,300 of record NC_137739.1, read on the forward strand.
ATTTAAGGAAAATCAAATCTCTTCAGTCAATTTTAATTCCATAATATATTTATTATAAGTACTGTAAAATTCAATTGTCTTCAATAACAGTATTTATTTTGTTAGATCTTCAAGTAATTTGGCTTTTTTTTCTTTTTGTTTTATGTAGAAGGTGGCTTAGGAACCATGTGTTTCATTGTATTATGTGGAGAATGACCTTCAGTACTGACGGCACTTTGTTGCAGTGTACTTTTTTGTGCACTGTTTAAATAATGAATTGTAAATCAACATAGTTAAATGGGATATGACTGCACAAATTCCTGTGTAAATTGGGAGAGTTCTCCACGTGTTCTACAAGGGCAGTCTTTACCAATTGTGGATGTTTTTCTGTTTCAAAAAACCTTTCTAGATGTATTCTAAGCCTCTTACTTCCAATAGCATTAAGCTATACAAGCAAATAGTCCTTGTGTAGTGGTTGAAGAGTAGAAGAGTGCTTTATGAGTTAATTGTTTTTCTAAGCCACTGATATTAAAAGGTTTAAGGGAATAAAATACATGAGAAATACTGGGCCGATCAGTTTTGTGTTTCAAAATACGTACAAAACAGCAAACAAAAGGTACTGTGTTTTCTCTTTCTTTCTTGTGTTTATAACACAATAGTTTTTATGTAAACCAGCCAGTATTAATAATAAATAGCGCTTCAGATATTCGATAAGTTTGTAAAGCAGGTTAGTATTTTTTTTTCCCCTTCAAAACTATCAGAACATTTTTTTATTTAGGCTTGACTAAAATTATCTGTCACATGCAGATGATTATGTAATATCTGCCAACATGATACCCTAAGACAGTATAGCAGATGGTCAAATGTGTTTCATGTGGCATTTGTTTAAATGCAACTGTATCTATTTTTTCCTGTAATTATTAACACCCTCTTTCTTCAAAGGACTCGATTTGCATTGAGTTAACCACTTCTAGACTATTTCTGCCATATTTTGTATTGTAAAAACAGTATTGCACCCTTTATTTTTTGCAGGAGAAATGTTTTGCTTTAACAGTCTCAGATTTACATATCAGCACATTGCAAATTTACAGTAAGAATAAAAAGCAATTTATTCAATGCTGGCTAAACTGCTATATAAACAAAATAGGCCTGTTTAATATGTGTATCTCTCTTCAAGTGTTAATTTTGAAGCAAAATGAAAATGCGGCACTGAGATTTACTAAACTGACCCTGAGTACTCAATCAGCAATCTGAGGTACATATGACAAATATAAACAAAGGTAGTTAATGATGTGTTTGTTTGACTAAACCCCCAAAATGAAGATACAGGCAGGTTTACCTTCACATCAGTGATAGAATATACCAATAAAACAAAATCTTGTCTGGGAGTTGGATAATTTCACTGTTTTACAATATGATTATTTCCATAGAGTTGTATTTTAAGTAATATAAGATAGTCACAAACCCCCAAACACCAAAGGTGTTAAGCTTCCATTTGTTAGCAAAGATCTTTCTTTGCTTCAGCACCTCAGCTTCTCTTTATCCGAAACTAATTTACCATCTTTCACTCTTGAGTGAACCTCTTCCATTGTCTAAAGCAGCTGCTTTTTCTGCTTCTGTGCCCAAGAAGCAATCCACCTTCTTGGCCTTCCCACCTGGCTGCTTCTGGTTTTGCCCACATTCCTTATGGAAGACCAGTCCCAATTTTCTTGTGTTCTGGCAATGTGGTCCTACGTGTAAAGTGGAATATTGTGCCATTCTCCTTGCTCTGTCAATTTGTGTTCGATAGAATTTCTCTTGTATGCTTCATTAGAATATTTTGGGCTTCAGGCTGCTTTTTCTGCTATGCCCTTCTGTAGACATATTGGTGAAACATTAGATAATGTATGCTGTATTCAAACCTAATTTGTAACATTAGCGAACATGACGTGTAGATAAAACTCAAGTGTCTTGGATAGTGAAGTCAGTCATGGGGTGCTTAATGTGCATAGCACTTCTGGCTTTTAAGGTTTATTTCTGAGAAGCAAATTATGGTTTTGCCTTGGCCATCATCGTTTGCAGTTTCTTATTTTTTATTGGGCATAAAAAGTAATAATATGGTACTGTTATTAGCTACAGAATAAAGCATTGTTAGCACTCAGTTTTTATTTTAAATCCGAATACTGTATTGATTTTGCGATAGGAGACATGCAGGTCAGAAATGCAATGAAGAATGAGTGATCAACAGCAACGTATTGGTTCATGAGACAATAAAGAATTACAGTCAGAAAAGACTGTAGATAAAGTCAGATAAAAGTACTCAGAAAAGTCAGATAAAGAGTTCCAGTGAGAAATGATAGAAGGAGAAAAATCAAAGACAGTAAAAACAGACAGCAAGAATAAATAAAAGAATATTGAAAGGACATTCAGATACTGAGAGGATTTTTGTGGCATTCACCTTTTGCTGTGGGGTGTCCTGTGTATTTCAATACCAGCTTTTGAGAGCAAGAACAGGAATGCTTGACTTGTATGTTAGGTTGCTTCCAACAGAAGCTTGCTTGCACCTCTAGTTTATGCTCATAAGAAGACAGCAGTTACAGTTTAACATCCATTCTCTGTATGAAATGAACTAACCCTTTAACCGCTAATGCTAAACTAATAGTCTGGTCATAAGTCTTATGTATCAGCAAAGGGAGAGAAGTGTTTAAATTGCCAGAGAGACATGAAGTGCAACCAGTCTGCCTGTGTAGCACTGTGAAATGAAACTTCACTTGCAATGAGCCATGCCTGAGAATCTACTCTTCAGTAGTACTAAAATTATATTAAAACAAAATCTAAGTGACAGAAAAAAAAAATTTCCAGCATAGTTCTCCTGATCCAAAGGACCTATGGGAATATTTCCAATTCGTGGGTAAGCACAATATTTTGATGCCCAGGTCTCAATATAGATATTTGTGTGATTATATATGTTACTTTAAGAAGCAAAAGTAATACTATCATAAGCTTTTAGTTATAGGCTGTATCTTCTCTTTCTTGTTTCATGCAAGAGTTAGGACTGTTCAGGTTGTGCAGGTGTCCAGGCTCTGGAGGCACACAAGAAGATAGGTAGTTTGCATGGGTTTCCTAAGTGCTGAGGCAATTCTGTGCAGGATTTTACAAGCCCTTCCGGTACCAGGTTGCATTGTGGTTAGAACTAAATGAGACAAGTCCTCCATACACCCGTAACAAGCATACAGTGGTCCTCATAGAGTGGCTCTTTGCAAGAGGAATTAATGAACTAAAACAGCACGTACTTATATTAGTACCACAGAAGGTAATGTATTACAGTAAGTGTATTCACTCTCATAGAAATACTTAGTGGGTTTTATCTCAATGGTAGGTTGTACTAGTAGTAACTCTTAGGTGCAGGCCTACCCCTTCATGCCCCTCCAGTGACCATGCAGAGACATCCACTGGCTCTCAGCAGAATGTTTTACCATACACGTCTTTCAAAGGCTTTCCTGAGTATAGAGTACAATAAAATGTGTCAGAAATATATTTGTTTGGTTTTTTTTTTCTTTTATGTCTTAGTTTGCTATGTTACTCTCCAGTCAGTTTGCTTTTGTAGTATTACATCCTGTCTTGGGGTCACACATTTGTGACGTTGAAACATTTTTTTTATCGGATGAATTTATTTCAGGCTAAGAGGTAAGTTTTAATTTCCAGTCAGGCAATGACTTGGTGTTCTGTGTACTTGCCATCTGGCTTTTCAGATTAGAATTGTTGTTTTCAAAATGTGTTACAGTGCATAATTTGTGCAACATCTTACACGTTTATTTAAAACCCTTTATTTTAGAGGGTTTGGGCTTCCCAATAGTGTCTGTAATTTTGGGATTGTTTTTCGTGACCATAACAGACTACGCTTTTAAAAAACAAAAGGAGAGATTTAATAGGATGGGATGTCAACAGATACTAATAGAACTATAATTTAAGGTAACAGGATTGGTCCAGTAGTAATTGGCATCGACCTGAGAATGAATTAGCATGTTGTGCAGCCAGTAGTAATCTGAGGAATGGGTGCAAACTGCATCTCTCTTGGCAGGTGGTGGATGTCAATTTGTGAATGTGGCTCCCCAGTGGCTCACAGTTGCTCTTTTTAACAAATCTACACATTAAACTTCTACTTTTAGATAGCAGGTGTTGAAAGAGACTGCGTACTGTACTACAGATGCTGGTCATAATTCAAGATACTAATGTAAACTGCTTTTTATTTAAGATTTTAGAACTTATTTGTGACTACAGCTTTGAACCACTGTATCCTCCGGCATTAGGAGTCAGTATGGTGGTAAACTGATAGGATGCAGGGTTGGGATGGGGGTAAAGGAAAGGTAACTTGTGCTCTTCAGGATGACATAAACAAGCATTCAGGACACTTTTTTTTTTTTCATGAAATGTCCTTGCTGGTGGCCATGGCTGGCTGTAATAAAGGACTTGTGAGTCCTTCTGCTCACACCAGGTGTTGACCAGGAACATTCTGGCACTGCTGGACAGGAGAGGATCACCTCCACACTTGTGAAACATATTGCTTCTGATCTCTAGAAATGTCTTAGACTCTCACAGGGGTTATCGTGAAGCATGTGGAGTCAAAGTTCAACAATGGGTAAGGCTCAGGAGAGCCTGAAGAAAAGGCTAACTGAAATGTTTGAGTAGATTGCCAGACATCTCTTTTCCTCTGTAGTTGCAATGTGATCATATATTCCAAGAGAAAATAACGAGCTGTTTTTCAGTGATGGGCTCAGACATACCTCTTTCCTACCCATTGCTGCTCTTACACCTTTCCCTGTACACAGCTCTCCCTCTTCTCCAGCCCATCTAATCTTTTTATTTGGAAGAACTGAAATAAATGTATGGATTGGCTCTTTCTGCTAACAGATAATCACAAAGCATATGTAGTGTGTAACTTGAAGCTCTGCATTGATTTTAAGGAACTGGTACCATTTGTTGTGGACACACCCTTTTTAGCATTGTGAATCAATCAGAGCTGGCATAAGCCAGTTCTACCTTTAGGCACTTCTCTGTCAATTTGTTGCCTCTTGCTTTTTTGTGGTATCAGTTACTGATTTATTTATTTATGATTTTACTTGCTTTTTTAAATTGAAGCCTAAAGCATTCACGGTAATGTTGCAGACTCTTTGAGTCTTGGGAAAACCTGAGCTCTGCTTTAATCTATTCAAGAACTCACAGAAGTTTCATACTGCTCAATATTTTATATTTCTCTGTGTTTGCAGCTTTCCAGTATCAGGCCATTCAGAAACACTTTGGGAGCTCTGCTCTAAGTAAATACTTAAGGAAACCAGCAGTTTTCTTGTGACTCTGCAAAGTAGTATTCTGTCCGCCAGATGAAAGAGAACATACTGTGTTGCATTTTGCTTCTTTACCTTGTCTTTCTTGTGTGCTTAAGGGTAGGGCACAGTTCAGAGTCTTGATTGATTGATACACTCTCTGTGGTTTACCTGTGATCATTTTGTTACTGCTTGTTTTAATAGTAGTTGATTTGAATTCTTGTCCTGCTGGGTGCTCTGACTGTGCTTCAAGACTTATTACTGACTGAAGTGAGCTTTCCTCACTCCATGGAAGGCTTTTTTTGATTTCCCTTTTCCCCTTTTAATTTCCGTCCTCCCATCCCCCGACTTCCATTTTCTCTTTGGGTTTTTTCCCCTTTCTCTTTTTTGCTTTCTAGCTTCAGTTATGTTAGATCACAGTGTTGCAGATACCTTTTACACTCAAGTCGGTGTTTCAGCCCTCCTTAAGGATCCTGTATGCCAAAACCAGATTCTGTACTCACACAAAACCCCACCCAAATTCTCTGATGTTATGAGGAGCTCACACATGTGTTCTCCTTCTGGGAGAAGGTGGAGGAACAGGGGATGCTTTTAGAAGCAAGAGAGAATCTCTTACTTACTTTTCTTATTTTTTTGTCTATACTGTCACTGCCAGCTTCTGGGCCTTTTCCACCTAGCTGCACTTGTTTTCTCTCTACCCTTTTCTGTTTACCTGCACAGTTTTTCCTGTCTGTCACAAAAGAGAGTTAAATGGTTTAGTCCTTAAAGAAACAGGGACTGCACTGCAATTTTTCTTTTTCTGTTCCCTTGCATTTTGCTTCTATTGCACCTTTCATACCATTGCTTCATCCTTAAGTGGTGTTTTATGTCAGATGAGGGACATTCATTTTTCTGAAAGCTCTCCTCAGTCATCAGAAAGTCCTAGTCTCATTACTCTGTGGAAGGAAAGAGTAACAAGCTTGGATGGGAAAGAGCTGTTCACTGACAGAAACAAAACATAACTTCCAGTGTTACTGTCTTGTGTGTTTGTCTTGGAGTAAAAGTAATGTATGCCCTCTATTGAACAAGTAACCTATTGATTATGGTGTAAGCAATGCGCTCTCAAATCTCTACCATGGCTTTTTCATTTAATGGATATAAATGTCTACAGCTTTTGTCATGTTGGTTTTGAGAAATGTTAAGGGTTACAGCCAGTGTAACAAAGACCTGCTTAACAGTTTTGATATCTTCTGACTTTAAAAGCCACTTTGTCAACTTTACAGTTGTCTAAGGATACTGATTAATTTGCATTTACGTTATGTAATTTCAAGATAAAATGATTGATGTTTCATCTGTGTAAAAAAAACTTTTGCAGTGGCTTTCTTCTGCTATCTGAAGAGGCATTACATAAAGAAATATACTATTGAATACATTTATCAACTAGAAAAAGGCTTCTCCTTTATTAGGGTAGCTCTTCCAAGCATTTCTGTTCCCTTTTCCCACTTCGTTTTATATAAATTCAGGAACTTCAGGAATATCAATTCTGACATATCACTAGGGAGAGTTCTTGAGAGACTTAACACTGTTACTCTTGCACATTAGCAGAAGGGCTGGGGATGTGGACTCTTTAACAGGGCAGCTGTTCCCAAAATATTCAATCATTCTTATTAAATAAAGTAACAAAAAGAAATTGCTCAGAACAGTCAGAGTGGATATCTCATCTAGTCTCTGCATTGTTCATTTTGACTTTACTCTTATTTATCTACTTTCCTGATAGTTTTTCAATTGCTAAAGAGTCATTAATATATATGTCCTACATACATGTCTCTATACATACAAGTATTTTTTTTTATATATATATATAAAAAAATAGAAGGTTATTGCAGAACAATTCAGGTCCTTGTGTTACCAAAGAGAAGTGAAAAAGGCTAAACCTCCATTGCAGATGATTATCTGTTGTTACAAATAAAAAGGATTTAATTACTAAGGCTTTTACGTTAACATTGAATATACAGCCTTTCATCTAAAATACTAATTTCACACTCAGAACTGTGTCACAAGTTTGCATTGCTTCTGCTGTTAGATCGAGTTGATGAACATTCAGCTAATCTTTTTTGAATAAAATCCTTTGCTTTCCTCCCAAATAGTGCTTTATTCTGGTCCAGTCTTCATTTGTCCCCTGAAGTTGTGGAAGTCTCCCTGTGTCCTCTCTTACCTAATTGCTGTCTACTTGAGTTCTCCAAGGAAACCTCACTTTACCAGATCTTAGCATACCAGTATATCTGTTGAGGGTTGTGAGCAGTTTTGTTTTCCAGCTTCTTGACAATTATCAAGACTGTCAGATAAAACAGTTTTATTCCATCCGCGTGTCTTCCTTGCTGTCATGACTCTTTTCTCTGTTTCAGTTGCTAGCAGATCCAAAACTTGGATTCACTTTATGAACATGCATAAAATTTGTGTTTTGCTGTGTCCAGAAGGACCATTCTTCACCCACATTTAATATCCTCTAGAAGTTAAGAAGTCAGTGAGAGTTTATAGTTATTCTATCCCACTGGCTTATCTTCACAGAGGCTGAAATATCCTGCATCTCTCTTCATTAAAGTGATGTTTATGACTGCCTGAAGAGTTGTTCTTTACCTTCTACCATTCTTGAACCTGACTGCTAGTCAAGGATTACCTCCACTCTTTCAATTAGTGAGTCCAGATAACCACAGACTAAGGGTGTTCTTCAAGTTTGGTGTTTCTGTGTTTTTTCATTATCTCTGCCTAGGTTGTAAAGTTGTGCTTTATAACTCATTTAGTTATCTGGATATTTTAAAATCATTTTCGTGTCATTCTCACCACCAGAGAAAAATAAGTCCAATTTTGATATAGATTAATTAGATTGGTTATGGCTGCTTTCTGAACTCTAATGAAATGGAGGTTTAATTGGGTTGATATGGTGCCAAAAGTAATATTCTCTTCCTGCAACTTGTTCTTATTTACAAAATGAGAAGTTTGAAGTTTCAGCAATTTGATTTTGTAATGTTGTAAGCTAATCAACTTAGTTATGTGCTGGAGTGTATGTGGAAAGAAGAGTTGCATTATTACATATTTTGTGTGTAACTGTAAAGCCAGAGGCCAAATATTCAAAAGAGATGCTTTGTAAGACCAGGTTACTTTATTAACTCACAGATAGTATAAAGGGTTTTGATATGGGTTAATTTTGGAAATTTTAGTTAGCTGTTAAGATTTACAATAGGTTCATGCGTGTGTACATGAGACACCACATGTGACAGAAAAGGCAAATTGTGGGTTGGTATGTTTATAAACAGAAGGGTAAGGGCACATGATGCCTTAATTTAGGATGAATGCACCCTCTATTGAATAACACACTACGTACTGCACCTGTCTATAAAAATACATATACATTAATGACATTGTCATTACTGGGCGCCTGGTGTTTTCTCAGGTAGTACATTGAGGGTTTGCAAGTGACAGTGCTTTGTTTCAGTATATTGCTCTAACCTTTCTCACTAAATGAAGTCTAGAAGCCTCGGGTGTCAATCTGGTGAAGAAGCATGCCAGAGCAGCAACATTTGTCTCCTTGACATTTAAAAAAGGCAGTTGTGATAGGGCTCTAGGTTCAGTTCTCACCTTTATCCTGCACTTAAACTGCTGATTAAGGTCATGCAGGACACCATGTCATCTTTGCACCACTTAATGTGGCTTCTGTCTGATGCTGAAGGATTTGCTAAGATGTCTTTTAAGAATAATGTTCTGAGCAAAATAGACCTAAATGGATGCATTGGGTAAAATAAATTCACCTTCAGTCCTGTGAAAAAGAACTGTAAATCTTCCCATGACCCTGTTCACTAAGGAGGTTTGTTTATAGCATTATATCAAACAAGGAGCAGCAGAGAATGCTATATAGATATTCAATAGTAATTTAAGAGGGAGAATTGCGTGGCTTGTGGGATTACAGAATATGGAATTTTGTACTTCCAGGTCATTACTTTGAATTAAAATACACTCCTGGTAGTAATAAAAATCTGTTACCAGATGACAGCTATTCAGTTGCATGTATGGAATGAGTTGAGGTTTGCTACCAGCTGGTAATGGGCAGCTGCTTGCTACACAAAACCAATGTGGCAGCTGACACTATTAGATACTTCTATTGACAGCCTTAATGGGGTGGTCAGCAGGTAAATATGTAATAGCAGAGTCACCTTTTTGACCTTAGATCAGATTTTCTAAGGTGTTCAGCAGTAGGCTTTGTGCAGAGAAAAGTGTAGCAGATAATAGATTTTCCTCCTTTGTTTAGTACAGTTGAACATTGCTTCAATGAACAGTAGGTAAAAGTTACGGGCAATTTCCAAATTACATGCTTGATGTCATAAATACCTTATTAAACTATGTATTTTTTTATTTTGTATGACACCAAACACCCTTTCAACAAGGGAAGCATCTGTAAGAAAGTGTATTTAATAAGTATTTTGGCACAGGCTGGCATTAGTCTTTCTCACTTTTTCTCTGGGGCTTACCATTGTTCACATGACTGAATAAGAAAGCTAATTTATTCTGGATGTGTAGGTGTTATGGAATATGACTGCTTTTAAAGAGAAGATGCATTTAAGATGTCTGATTTAAAGACAGTTGTCCTTTGGTGTTTGTAGAAGTGAATTCTGTGATAAGTCCCTGTGACTGCTGAGTGACTCAGGAAGTGAGTAGTTTTACAGGAGCTCACACAAAGTAGCTTTTCACTCATGAAACTAAATCATCTCTCTTGTGCTTTCTCAGAGGTTTGTTTTGCTTGCAGTGTAAGGGAATTTTATGTGAAGCTCTTGCTGTTGCACTAATAAATGCAATAGGAAAATCAATTGCTGAGATACAGAGGCAGTCCGTCTCCAAGTAACTAGTATTACTGAGGTAGTGCAACTATTGTGGAAAAGAAAGATGTGGATTTGCCAAAGCACATACACATCTGTATCTACATGTGCACACCCAATGCTATAAGCAAAGGATATGGAAGAGGAGCAGTCCACAGTGATTGCAGGAAGTCTCTCTATATGTACATTGCTGTGCTGAACTGCTGAACAAGGTCTGTCCTGCAGCGGCCCAGCAGACTCTTGACTTTCTTGAAGGTGAACACCAACCATTTGCCTGTGGCTCACCTTCAAGCAAGGAGAGAGGTGGTGTGACTTTCAAGCAAAACAGTTTGATCTTAGTGATTGGAAATAATTCTAATTACTGTTTATAAGATAGTGTGACTGTACAGGATGTAACTGTAGCTGTGGAGGCATTATCAGTATAGGATATTTGAAGATGCAGGAAAAAAAGCCTATGTAAACTCCCTGCAATTATTTAGGAATGTAAAAGAGCAGTTTTGGGGTTTTGTTTTGCTGTCATAATCCAATGTTCATCTTAAATTGGAAGTGTATTACTTTTTTTTTTTGTCTCAGACCTTAACTGCGCTTCAGAGAAGCCACTCTCTACTTCTGCCACTGTTACAGGATAACTTACATTGTGTGTAGCATTTTTAACAAATGTAATAATTTGTAAATAATTATGGAAATCAATTTACAAACACAATATAGGGTATTAATTGCCCTGAAGCTACCAAGGTTAGTCACAAATTCCAGCATTCTGCGATTGTGTTATTTTTGTTTGGAGTTTTTTGGTATTCTTATGAGAAGTTTTGAATAGAAATGCCGATAGATTTTTAGCATTGGAACTAATAGGAGCTAATAAAGTAAGACTTGGCATGAAGTAGCAATCTTAATGCTGATGAACGTGGCAAACGTGCACTCCTTCCACTTGGGGACAGTTGACACAGATGGCAGTGCCGATTTTACCATGTGCTATATGTCTTATTAATTACCATACCAATTAATATAAATGCCAAAGCCTGCTTCTTTGTTCCACTGTTATGGACAGTTTGTCTTGTGTATGTTTACTGTAAAGTATTAGACTTCTGTATGTATTTTATGGGAATTGTGGCTTTTTTTTTTCTTTTGTTCTCTCCTTTTCTCTCTCTATCTTTCACACTTCACCCTCTGCTGCCCTACCCCCATATTGATACTATCATAGATGGTTTTAAACTGTGATCAAGAGCAAGTGTACATGAACCAAGAAGTTACTTAAACTTATTCAAAATAAATCTGTTATGTTTGTGGAGCAGACTTCTCCCCAGCAAAACTAAATTTTCAAATCTGGATTTGTTCATGTGTCTTAGTATTTTGGTAAAGAAGATCAAGTCCTATCCATTTCAGGGATGGCTTAGCAGCCAAGCATAGAATAGTTGAAGTGACAGTCTAGAGAAAAGTGTGTGTGCAGATTCCATAACAGCATTTTGTCCTGGGTTCAGTAGCAGTAGTCAGTTTTTCTCCTTAGTAGCTTTTGCAGCACTGTGTTTTTGACTTTCGGCCTGGGAACGGAGATGATAACACCGATGTTTAGACTGACCAAGGACTTTGTGAGTCTCATGCTCTGCCAGGGAGGAGGAGAAGCTGGGAGGAAGCAGGGACAGGACACCTGACCCAAACTAGCCAAAGAGGTATTCCATACCACAGCACGTCATGCCCAGGATGTAGAACTGAGAGTTCCCGGAAGGGCTGGATCACTGCGGGGTGGGGGTGAGGTACCGGTTGGTGAGCGGTTGTATTCTCTTCCTTGTTATTTCCTTTATCATTATTACTATTAGTGGTAGCAGTAGTGATTTGTGTTATACCTTAGTTATTAAACTGTTCTTATCTCAACCCGTGGGAGCTGCATTCTTTTGATTCTCCTCCCTGTCCCTCCAGAAGCAGAGGGAAGAAAGGTGGGGGGGGAAGTGGACTTCGTGGTTCTGATTTACGGCCTGGGCTTAAACCACGACACATTTATATGAATGTAATAGAGATTAATATATCTTCAAGTCTACTGAATTAGGTTTGCAAAGGTTTGGATGGACTGGGGCTTGTATTCTGGTTCCTCTGGGGGCACTCCTGCAAAGCCAGTAAAATCATGGTATGGAAAAGAAAGTGGACATAACTAACTGAAATGCCAAACTGGTAAACTATAGAGGGATTCTAACCCTAATGCGAGCTGATATGAAGCAGATAACGAAAGCTTTGAAGTTAAGAATGAAGCATTTCATAAAGTAGTCTGCTAAAACTGAGGACATTAAACAAAGAAATGACATGAAACAAAAACACACTGATGGGGGAACAAAGACTGTGTTATTTGCTAGTTTTTCTAGGCCTGACAGAATTATAAGCAGCCAATGGGTAGTACTAGATAAAATGTTGGAGAACATGGAGATTGATTTATATTATATATGTGTATATTGATTTATATATGTTGTGAATGCCTCATCCCTGGAAGTGTTCAAGGCCAGGTTGGACGGGGTTTGGAACAACCTGGTCTAGTGGAAGGTGTCCCTGCCCATGGCAGGGGGTTGGAACTGGATGAGTTTTAAGGTCCCTTCCAACCCAAACCATTCTGTGATTCTCTGATATGGTTTCTTTGTCCTGGGCTTGTCCCAAATAGCTGGTGCATTATTCTGGGAAAGTCGATTGAGCTATTGTTACCAGTCAACAGTGTTGTCTTGTATGCAGCAGAGTGAATTAGTGTCAGGTTTGCTGCCACAGTAAAAATTAATTATAATCTAAATCCCCTGTCTTTTCAGAGAGTTTAAAAAAGCTGATGGTTGCAGGCTTGAAATTCGAGTGAGCTACCTATTGGGGCTGTTAAGGAGTCAGAAGAGCTGCAGAACTGTGACAATTAGATTTGTGTTTTTGTAAAAGATTTAATGTTCTAAAACTTTTGCAGCCCACATACATTAGAATTAAACTTTGCTAGGGATGTGAAAGATAACAGGAAGGGATTCTACAGTTACATTGCAAATAAAAGACAGACTAGAGAGAGCGCGGGCCCTCTCTGAAAGCTATCAGGAGAACTGGCTACCCTGGATCTGGAGAAGGCTGAGGTTCTTAATGACTTCTTTGCCTCAGTCTTCACTGGCAAATGCTCTGACCACACCACCCAAGTCTTGAAAGGCAGATGCAGGGACTGTGAGAATGAAGATCTTAGGCCCACTGTAGGAGAGGATCTGGTTCGAGACCATCTGAAGAATGTGAATGTACACAAGTCCATGGGACCCGATGAAATCCATTTGCGGGTCCTGAAGGAGATGGCAAATGAAGTTGCTAAGCCACTGTCCATCATATTTGAAAAATCATGGCAGTCAGGTGAAGTTCCCAATGACTGGAAAAAGGGAAATACAACCCGCATTTTCAAGAAGGGGAAAAAGGATGACCCGGGGAACTACAAACCCCAGTCAGTCTCACCTCTGTGCCTGGCAAACTCTTGGAGCAGTTTCTCCTGGAAGGCATGCTAAGGCACATGAAAAACAAGGAGGTGGTTGGTGACAGCCAGCATGGCTTCACTAAGGGGAAATCCTGCCTGACCAATTTGGTGGCCTTCTATGATGGGGCTACGAAACTGATGGACAGGGGCAGAGCAGTTGAGATCATCTGCCTGGACTTGTGCAAAGCTTTCAACACTGTCCCACATGACATCCTTGTCTCTGAATTGGAGAGACATCAATTTGATGGGTGGACCACTCGGTGGATAAAGAACTGGCTGGATGGCTGCACGCAAAGAGTTGTGGTCAATGGCTCGATGTCCGGCTGGAGACCAGTAACGAGTGGTGTCCCTCTGGGATCGGTGCTGGGACCGGTCTCGTTCAACATCTTTGTCAGTGACATGGACAGTGGCATTGAGTGCACCCTCAGCAAGTTTGCCGATGACACCAAGCTGTGTGGTTCGGTTGATACGCCGGAGGGAAGGGATGCCATCCAGAGGGACCTCAACACGCTTGTGAGGTGGGCTGATCCCAACCTGATGAAGTTTAACCATGCCAAGTGCAAGGTCCTACACCTGGGTTGGAGCAATCCCAGGCACAGCTACAGGTTGGGCAAAGAAAAGATTCAGAGCAGCCCTGCAGAGAAGGACTTGGGGGTGTTGGTCGATAAAAAAATGAACATGAGCCGGCTTCAGTGTGCGCTCGCAGCCCAGAAAGCCAACTGTATCCTGGGCTGCATCAAGAGGAGCATGACCAGCAGGTCAAAGGAGGTGATCCTGCCCCTCTACTCTGCTCTCGTCAGACCTCACTTGGAGTATTGTGTGCAGTTCTGGTGTCCTCAACATAAAAAGGCCATGGAACTGTTGGAACAAGTCCAGAGGAGGGCCACGAGGATGATCAGGGGACTGGAGCGCCTCCCGTACGAAAACAGGCTGAGAAAGTTGGGGCTGTTGAGCCTGGAGAAGAGAAGGCTGCATGGAGACCTCATAGCAGCCTTTTAGTTTCTGAAGGGGGGCTATAGGAATGCTGGGACTATTCATTAGGGACTGTAGTGACAGGACAAGGGGTAATGGGTTCAAACTTAAACAGGGGAAGTTTAGATTGGATGTAAGGAAGAAATTCTTTACTGAGAGGGTGGTGAGGCACTGGAATGGGTTGCCCAAGGAGGTTGTGAATGCTCCATCCTTGGCGGTGTTCAAGGCCAGGTTGGATGAGGCCTTGGGTGGCATGGTTTAGTGTGAGGTGTCCCTGGCCATGGCAGGGGTGTTGGAACTAGATGATCTGAAGGTCCTTTCCAACCCTAACTATTCTATGATTCTATGATTCTGTGGTTCTATACATGATGAAAGACCCACTGGGCATAAGGAAGGTTGTTACAGGCCTTTGCATCATTTTGGAGTAGGGAATATGTACAGCTGATTTCACCTTCTAAGTTTCACATTTCATCTGTGTAAACATCTGGTGTTTTGGCTTTCTGTGTTTCAGTGGTAAATTCACTATTAGTAAAAGTTACTTTTTTTTAACAACTATAAGCATATCTATTAAATCTGTGATGCAGATTGAATTGCAGTGTGAAAAATTACCCTCTTGCAAGAAAATTACTGTAAATTGTTATTCCTTCCCTGCAAGCACTATATAAATTAAAGCTAATTATTAAAGGAGATTTCTGTTTGTCTTAAATAGCTGTTCTTCAACTATTTAAGGGTTTTAGCAAATATTATTAGAAAACAATTCCAAACTTTACCAAAATAGTCTCATCTCACAGCTTTGTTATCAACACTCTGCATTTCAGTTTTTATGCCAGCTTTCACAACATGAGACTGTAGTACTATTTTTAATTATTAAAAATGTGTAATGATTCTTTGATTCATTGATTTTCTTCATTCTTTTCTATTTCAGGATTTGGCAAGTTTTGCTCTCAAAATCTTTGAATTGCAAAATTTTTCCAAGCTAATCAATAACCCATTCTTTTTTCCTGCTTTCGATATTTCTGTGAATGTGGTGGTGTTTTACAGGCTCCAGCTGCCAAGCACTTGCATTAGGTGTACTTTGGCTTCCTAGGTATATGTGTAGGCATAATATGTGCCAATTACAACCATCTTGTGATGGTCTGCTCACACAAGAGGACAGAGTAAGTTTATGTTGAGTTTTGAATAACGCTCCAGTATGATCATGACTAATTAAAGGCAAAAGGTCAAACCATTGTTGATTACTGGGACAGTGACATTTTGACCCCCTGATGTTGGTGAGAGAAACTGAGAATCTCAACCTGACCATCTTACTGTTGTTGCCTACATGTATCATGTATCATGTATTGCCACTGGGCGCAGTATTCTGTCTGCAGAACAGTGAATTGTGGGAGAATCTCTAGCATAAGGCAGAAGAGAGGATTGCCATAAAAATATTCTTTCAGAGGAAAGGCCTTTGAGGAAACAATAAAAATCATAACTTGGGCAAAAAGTTGAGGGTTTTCTTGTTTGTTTCACAGACATAGATTTATTTGCAGTGTGTTGGTTTTGTTCCTATGTAGATAAAAGGTGGTGGTGGAGTGGTTTGGTTTGGGGGGAAGGGGGGTGTTGGTGGGTTTGGTTTTTTTTGGGGGGAGGGGGTAGGCTGTTCACTGGGGTTTTTTGTTTTTCTTTTTTTCTTGGGTTTTGTTTGTATTTTGTATATGTATCTACCATCACTCTCTAGAGAAGTATCTACTTCGTGTGCTGACAGGAACCTAGTCTGTTTCCAGTGAAAATGAAACACAAGAGAATTTTATTTTGCATGGCAGGTAATACTTTGGCAAAAGTGTAGGCTAAGTATGTGGGATATGTTGCAAGATGTCTTTGATCCACCCATGCTTATTTAAGGATAATTTGATGAAACAAGGCAAATCCTTACATTACTTGTTTTCATCTTTTTCAATAATTTATTGATTCTTAGGGCTTCTAAAAACACATATTTGCATTTATTTCAGGGTTTTTTTCAATAAAACAGTAACATTAGAGAAGTTCAGGTTGTATCTGGTTTAAAAATGTACGGTAGCTTCATTTTAACACCCTATAGCATAGATGGCCTTATATGCACATCCAGGCACTTGAAAATCAAACCCAATACATACAAGAGAAAAACAGTTCTAACTCCAGTTCAGCTTCCTTCTCATTATCACTACTGTGAGCCTGCAATTTCTTTTGTCTGGAGAGCTCTGAAGAGTCACTGACAGGACTGCAGCAGTGTCTGCAGCAAGAGGGACTCATTTGCCCTTTAACTTACATAAAGAGACAGCAGTGCGATGTTTTTCTGAGGGAGGGGTGACGACGGGAGCATCATCTCAGCAGCACTTCCAACCTTCACCTTCTTGACATAACAAAACACCTGACAAGATCCAGTAAAAGATCTCAGGAAAGAACCTACAGGTGACCACAGCAGTGGTGGTACGTAGCTTTTCATAACTTCCTTTAGCTTCCTGCGAGTACTGGGGCCAGGGCTCCACATCCAAACACTCCATCTCTGTTCCAGCTCCAGGCTGCTTGTTTTGATGTGTCACTGCTTTTAAGGCTGTACTAACACATGTTTTGAAGGCATTGGTCTAACAGATTTTAAGAGTAATTCCACCCTGATAAGGAGTTGGTTTTTCCCAGAAATAGCAGCTATTTTTCATTCTTCCTGTTTTCTCTAGTGCTTTGTGGGGTATTTTGAATTTGTCACTTGTTTCTCAAAAATGTCTTATTTTACTTGGCCTTCAGTGCAATCAATACATTCTCATTTTCTGAAAGAAGTAAATTGCATTCTCTCAAAACCTTTCATTGTCTTAATTTGAAAGATGCTAGATTTGATAGATAAGTTAATTTTCATAATTTGATTTATAAATTAATTTCCATAATTTGATAGTTGATAGTTACGATAGATGGTAAGAGATCAGTTTAATGTGAAGGACAGTTAATATTGCTTACAAGTATGTCATCAATTCTTGGAAAATCAGTACCAGTGGGATTAATAGGACAAATCTGAATATCTTAGCCAGACCTCGTGCAATCCAATACAATTACAAGGTTGAAATTCACTATTTTGACAATGTGACATGTAGTGAAAGAGCATGGATGATGATCCATTGTATAAAAGAAAGCCAAACTAATGAAAAGGCAGTCTCCATCAGGGGAAATGTATTTTTTGTTCATGGAGAGATACGATTTGTTTGATTAATAATAATTCAGGAGCACAACTGAGGTGTTGCGTATGGAGAAGTAGTAAAAAAAATGCATTTTATAAAAGAGCTGTTTTGGATACAGATAAGTTTGTGACAATAATTGCCTGCTTATGAATACTGAATAAGCAGTTGAAAAACTTCTGTGTTCCCAGTGAGCTTCTGATTGCTACAATTTTTATTGCTTGCCAAAATGTAAATGTTATTTTTTTAAACAAGGCAGAACTTCGAACCCTAAATCAATTCTTGCTCAGTGGTTGGGGTTTTGGTAGGTTTGTTGTTTTGTTTTGTTGGGGTTTTTTTTGTGTTTTTTTTGTTTTGTTTTAGGGGTTTTTTGTTTGTTTTGTTTTTTTGTATTGTGTGTTTGTTTTTAAGGTACACTTTGTATGGCAGGAGGAAGAGTACAAAGAAGGATATAAACTAGCAGATTTGATTTAAATTGAAGTTGCACCAGAGAAATAAGTTGCAATAGAGAAACCAGTCACAGAGTAGGGCCCCTTTTTAATTTAATCAAGGAGAGGAGTTATATATTTGACTAGACATTTTAATTATAAATTAGTTATGACTAGACAAATGGTTATATATTTAACTAGACTAGTTATATATTTAACTAGACATTACATAGGATTGCAGATAAAGTGCATTCTTAAATGCATTAGTAACCACAATCTTACATAGATATTTAAACTCAATAGGCCCATCATCCTAGTGTAATTACAATGTATTTGTTAGTCTTCCTTTCAGAATGTGCCTATTTTCCGTAACAAGCTACAGGAATATTATACAGAGTGGAAGAGTTTAATTTAGGTAGGTTTTGTTTTTCTTTCAAAATAAGAGAAGACAGAACCTCACTGGCATTTTGTGATTAACCAGATAACATGCCTAGAACAAAATACTATAAACAATATTCCCTTGGTCAGCAGGTGCAACACTGAGTACTTAACAAATATGTAATAGTATCTTGACTATTCAGACCTGTAGAATAACTCCCTGGGTTTCAGCATGCTCTTCAATACTTTCATGACACAGAGCTGTGCTGGTTACCTCTGCTAACAGAAAGATTTTTCTTTTTCTTTTGATAGCTGTGATGCCACTTCTCCATCTACATTTTCTATGGGAGTACATGCTAGTATCTGTCCAAAGGATTTAAAAAAAAGAATTCAAAAATGTACTGGGGATCTAGAATAGTTCCCTAGGTACAGCAGTGCTACTTGATTAATGGCTATTCCTTCTGGGAATATGCTGTGTTGAAATTGGGTTACTGTTTTCTCATTCTTAACCCAAGGTGCATCAACGCAAATAAATTTAAGGCTTCACAGGAGTCAGAAGTATTTATAGTAGGCACAGCAGAAGAAAAGAAAAAGGAGCCATTCCTAATTTGCTGATTCTTGGAATGTTACAAAATTGCTGAGCCAGTTTAAGTGCAGGTGATATAAAGAACCTCTTCCCTGAACTTTCCCTCAGTACTTGGAAGTAATAGGTTTGAGATTAGGGGCCCAAACATGTTTCTGATATGAAGTGACATGTCATTTCTTCCATTCCTGATTGAATAAAACAAATTATTAAAAAAAAAAGAAAAAGAACATATGTTTCAGAAGACTGAAGTTTTGAAACAACAGAGCATATATATATTGCCCTTGGGGCTTAAAGGAGTGTTTGGTATCCTTAGTGAAAAGGATAATTTGATGCCGAAAACTGGTTGAGTAATACAGTGATAGTATATTAATATTTTTCTAAATTCACTTTTGAGTTTAGCTGTTTGGATTTAATATGACAAGAATGTGTTTGTAAGCACTGAGGGAAAACATCTCCATAAATTAGAGTTCCAGTAAATCCCATGTTAACTTGACAGAACAGAGGGCTAAGAGACGTTTAAAAAACAATTCTCTAAAAAAGAGAGCTTTTTAATCTGCTATTTTAGTTAAAATAGATATTGGTATTTATATAAACTGAATTTTATCACTGTATGTTGAAGAAATTATGCAAAAAAATTATTTACAGTGTGCTCTCATACTGAGCACAGTCCTGATTGTGTATGGTTTATGATACATAAGCATTAGATTTATCATAGGTTATATTCACAGGTTTTCCACAGCAGCTCCTCCACATCTCTCCCGAGGTGTCTTTTGCTGTGTATTGTGCACTTAGCTGTCAGGTTTGTGAAAAGATTTGTAGTACGGAGTAAAAACGTGTAATGAGGTAGTCATTTGTGGAAGTGGAGACGTGCTTCAGCTTGGAGGCTTGGCAAAAGGTAGATAAATCGTGCTGGAAAAGCAATCCAACAGCCAAAACACAATAAGGACATTATTTGTTCTTTTTGACTTTACTAGTTAAAAAAAAGAAATTGAACTTTCAAAATCTGTGTTGTGGAAACACCGGCTAATTATATTGAAATCCTCTGAAAGGTCTTTCTCAGGTGTTCCGTTATGGGGTTTTGTTGGTTTTGGGGCAGGTATGGCTTTATATTAATGTAGCACTGTAAGCTTCTGCTATTTCCTAACACATTTTATGTGTATAACTTGGGGCAAATCCCTGTGTTTTGTCAGTTGTGTTGAGTGTCAGAGCCAGGAGCTGGGGTGGGGCTGTGTGAGGGGAGGGTGGGGCTGCCCCCTGCTGGTTCCAGATGGTTCTAGCCGGTGCTGGCCAGTTCTAACTGCCCCACTCCAGGCCACAGCTGAGCCCCTCAGCCGGGCTGGGGCAGCTGGGGAAGAACCCGCTGATGGAAGGACAAAATGCCCACAGCTGTGAGGAGAACGTGTGAGAACTGGACCAAGAGCACCCTGGTAAGAGCAGGAGAGGACAGAGGTTCCCTGGCAGTCCTGGGGAGGCCATACAGGGCCCTATGCTGGCGCAGTGCCCTCCAGGAAGCGTGGCTTGTGGGGAGCCCAAAGTGGAGCAGTTATTGAGGGGCTGTCGGTCCTGGAAAGGACCCATGTGAGAGCAGTGCAGATCCACTAGCAGTGTGTAGCAATATTGACCTTCCTGAATCTGCCTGGGGGTTTGAGCTAAAGTTCTTTTCCATAGTTTCGGCAGTATTCACAGTAAAACGTGTGTATCGTTTCAGGAAGTAGATGGGGAAAGACCATCTGTAATTCAGAAAATATAAGTTTCAATTATTGCAGTGAGCAGTTAACTGACCTTTTCAGCTGTCCTTGTTTTTCTGCTTATCTATGGAGTTGTATGTTAGACTACCTGATTTGGAAGTAAAAAGTTTCTCTGACTTCAAGAGACCAGAGATCCCAAAGCGATTTAGAATCATAGAATCATAGAACAGTTAGGGTTGGAAAGGACCTTAAGATCATCGAGTTCCAACCCCGCCCTGCCATGGGCAGGGACACCTCACACTAAACCATGCCACCCAAGGCCTCATCCAACCTGGCCTTGAACACCGCCATGGATGGAGCATTCACAACCTCCCTGGGCAACCCATTCCAGTGCCTCACCACCCTCTCAGTAAAGAATTTCTTCCTTATATCCGATCTAAACTTCCCCTGTTTAACTCGTTACCCCTTGTCCTGTCACTACAGTCCCTAATGAATAGTCCCTCCCCAGCATCCTTGTAGGCCCCCTTCAGATACTGGAAGGCTGCTATGAGGTCTCCATGCAGCCTTCTCTTCTCCAGGCTGAACAGCCCCAACTTTCTCAGCCTGTTTTCGTATGGGAGGTGCTCCAGTCCCCTGATCATCCTCGTGGCCCTCCTCTGGACTTGTTCCAACAGTTCCATGTCCTTTTTATGTTGAGGACACCAGAACTGCACACAATACTCCAAGTGAGGTCTCACGAGAGCAGAGTAGAGGGGCAGGACCACCTCCTTCAACCTGCTGGTCACGCTCCTCTTGATGCAGCCCAGGATACAGTTGGCTTTCTGGGCTGCGAGCGCACACTGAAGCCGGCTCATGTTCATTTTTTTATCGACCAACACCCCCAAGTCCTTCTCAGCAGGGCTGCTCTGAATCTCTTCTCTGCCTAACCTGTAGCTGTGCCTGGGATTGCTCCAACCCAGGTGTAGGACCTTGCACTTGGCATGGTTAAACTTCATCAGGTTGGGATCAGCCCACCTCACAAGCGTGTTGAGGTCCCTCTGGATGGCATCCCTTCCCTCCGGCGTATCAACCGAACCACACAGCTTGGTGTCATCGGCAAACTTGCTGAGGGTGCACTCAATGCCACTGTCCATGTCACCGACAAAGATGTTGAACGAGACCGGTCCCAGCACCGATCCCAGAGGGACACCACTCGTTACTGGTCTCCAGCCGGACATCGAGCCATTGACCACAACTCTTTGCGTGCAGCCATCCAGCCAGTTCTTTATCCACCGAGTGGTCCACCCATCAAATTGATGTCTCTCCAATTTAGAGACAAGGATGTCATGTGGGACAGTGTTGAAAGCTTTGCACAAGTCCAGGCAGATGATCTCAACTGCTCTGCCCCTGTCCATCAGTTTCGTAGCCCCATCATAGAAGGCCACCAAATTGGTCAGGCAGGATTTCCCCTTAGTGAAGCCATGCTGGCTGTCACCAACCACCTCCTTGTTTTTCATGTGCCTTAGCATGCCTTCCAGGAGAATCTGCTCCAAGAGTTTGCCAGGCACAGAGGTGAGACTGACTGGGGTCTGTAATTCCTTGGGTCATCCTTTTTCCCCTTCTTGAAAATGGGGGTTATATTTCCCTTTTCCAGTCATCGGGAACTTCACCTGACTGCCATGATTTTTCAAATATGATGGCCAGTGGCTTAGCAACTTCATTTGCCATCTCCTTCAGGACCTGCGGATGGATTTCATCAGGTCCCATGGACTTGTGTATGTTTAGGTTTTTATAGCAGTTGCTACTCTGGCCCATTCCTGGGAGCAATACTGAATATACTCTATTAGTCTGAGCAAAACTGAAAATGTGATGATTACCTCAAAAGAGAGCACTTCTGATTTTTAGTTTCCTATGAAAGACTTTTTGAGTTTATCTTTTCAATTCCCAAAGAATTCTTCATGTTGATTCAAATGAGTGTAGGACCCTGGTTGTATTATTGTATTTGTTATTTTAAATCCTTCTTCTCCCCCTCCATTTGCTCATCCATGTGGGTAGAGATCAGGTCATGCGTAGTGACATTTCCCCAGAATTCTGTCCCAATTGCCAAAGGTTCATGGTTTGGGAATTCTCTGAAAACTGTATGAGGTGGTACCTTTTTTATTGAAAAGCACATGATGGATTACTTCTTGAATACATTTGTCATGTATGCCCCTGCTTTTTATAAAACAACCTGGTTTGTACTTCAGTTGGCTGTCTTGGTGCTCATTTAAAAATCATGCTTTACATATGGCAAGTTATTTGTGCATACACATTTATTGCATTAGGAGCTGATTAGTAGCAGTAGTGTTTTAAGCAGAGTACAGGTTATGTTTTCTTCAGGAAGACACAAGAATCCTATCATCCATGTTTCTATTTATATACATATTTCAGGAATAAACATATTGGTGGCTCCAAGATATAATTAAAAAAAATATTTAAAATGAATGTGAGGATCATGATTTTCTTAAGCTGCAATTTAAGCAATTGGCATTATTTGAATCTATCTGTGTGTAACTGACAATGTTTCTGTTGTCATCCGTTCTTCGTTATTGATCTCTTTGGGGGTCAGCTGCAGGCTTGCTCCCTTCTCATGCTGAGATCCTCCTGTCTTCCTGCATAGAATCAAGAGCTTTGGTAGAGGAGGTATTTTCTCACTTAATGTGTGAGCTAATGCAGGCAGGATGCAGAAGCACTCTGGAGCTGGGTCACTGCTGGAGAGTGGCTGAACCTGCTGGTTTCACCTGTATGTCAGGGGTTCATGCAGTGTACTGCTGTGCTTTCATCTTTCCCACAGCAGGTCAGGAATCTCAAGCATGTTTGATAGGGTGCCCCTGGGTCTATCACAGGTCTGTGTTATCCTAACACAGATGTTCTAATTGTCAAGCACACAAGACTAAACAACAATTGGTGTGATAGATGTTTTTCTATACTCCAGCTGCAAGTTCCTTGAGTGTGTTTACAATCCTCATCATCATTCTTCAGTTGTTTTGTCACAATTACTGTAAGGGAACATACAAACCTTTTTTTTTTTTTTTTTTTTTTTCACCTACTACTTTAGTAAATTCATGTCTTGCATTTTCAGCTCTGGTTTATGAAAAATACATGTGCAAAATGTCCCGTTATTGGATGTCTGAGAAATGGAGCTGTCAGTGCTTAGGCTGTCTGTTCATCCTCTCTCTATTGGTCCAACATAACCACTATTTGCTTCCTGAATGTTAGCCAAAAATTACCTTCTCTCCAGCTGGATAGGGATATTTCATCATCTTTAAAAACTGAGGTGACCATTATGTTGATATTGTTAGACAGTTATTTCCTGCTTTTCTATAAATTTAACCTCTGGCCAGTTCTGGCCGTGATGCATCTAGCAGAGAAGCCAGTGAAGACTAATCAAAGCTTGTGAGAGCCTCTGTTGCTGTAACGCAATTGATCACCTTCTATCCATGATGCATTTGCCACTGCTCACCTGGTTCTGAATTGCATCTGTCACCTTTTTTAAAGTTTCCTGTTCATAATCCATTCTCTGTCCTGCAAAATGAAAAAATACTCAAATTCCAGAATTGCACCCAGTGGCCATCCCAGAGTGGAAGAGGGGCATCACCTGGCTTTATATTCTCCTTGTACAATGCTTGAACTTGCCAGGGGGTTGGCGGGGGGCTTAATACTGTATCTGTTTGTGCACTAGCTCATCATCAGGAAATTACTTCAGACATGAAATCCCTTGCTGTTTTTATTCTCCTTCTCTTGTTTTTTTCCTGGGGTCCATGCTAGCAATATGCAAAAGGTGGAGTCAGGCTCCATGGAAGTCCACAATAAAATTATGAGAGGAAATGGATACAGGCTGCAACACAGGAAATCCTCTCAGATAATAGCAAAAATATGTTGGCAAAGAGGTGACCAAACACTGGAGCGAGGCCTGAAGAGGCTGGGAATCAGTATTCTTGGATAAACTGGTAGAGTTGAGAATGTTGGTTGTTTTTTTTTTTTTTTTTTTTTTGGTTTTTTTTTTTTTTTGTGTTTTTTTTTTTTTTTTTTTATTTTATTTTAAATGACATACTTTGCTTCTGCTTAGAAATACACTATGATTTAGTTTTTCGTGTAAACATCTGTATAGATATTTAAGTACCTGTAAATGTTTTATCTCAGTAATATGTTATTCAGAACTGATTTGGAGAAACAAGCTAGGTGTAGGAAGCAGAGGCTATTTGGTTTTATCTTGCTTTGAAGCATCTGGTATGATCGCAGGGAGAGATGAGATGCTGAGCTGCATGGGTCGCTAATCTAACACTTTAAAGCATATGCTTTTTGTGCATACAACTAAGTAGCTGAACATAAAACTATTCTGTGCTTGTATTTCATTTCAGTGCCCTATATTAGACTTCCTATTTCTCATGCAAGTTTCCAAATTTTATTTTCATCTTGAGTAAGATCAGAAAGCGTATCTTTTTCCTGGATTCACTTTCTTGTGCTATAAATGGTACAATTAATACATGAGGCTCTGTGAGGAACTCACCCTTTGAGAATTGAGTTTTGTCTGCCCTCTTACATGACATTTAAAATTTATTTTTAATCCTAAGCCCCATAATATTAATCTCACACAGAGTTATGAGTTTTGAAATGTCTACTTGTGCTGATAAGCTGAGGGGAAGAATAAGAAGCAACTGATTTTTCTTCCTTTTTTTTTTTTTTTTTTTTTTTTAATTTCAGCTATATTCATTCTGTTTTACTTTTTCCCTCCCCTACCATTTACCTCCTGTACCACTTTCTAGTATTGTTATGCAGGTAGAGATTTATAACATGTAAATTTAATAGCACTAAACACTAGTTATCTGATTGGTAGAGATTTGGGAGAAGGCTCAAGCTAATTAACACCAATTCCTACTCTGTTGCCAGTTTGTAATGGATCTTAGGATCAAATCCTTTTGGAACTGAAGTTACATTGAAGGCATGTTAAAAATAGAAACTCAAGTTGTATAAGGCCACCTTGAGAAACCATCTGTTACCAGTGTCACACTTGCTTTTTATAAGTAACAAGACATATATACAGTATAAACAGGGAGTTTCCCTTTTCAAACATTAGTCATAACTACATACTCTCCTGGAATTGTCTCCAATTATATCTATGCACCTTTCATTTCACAATTACCTTTCTCTTCCTTAAGAATGGAATATGTTATCAGTAATGGCCAATTTTACTATAGGAAGTCTCAAAAGGTATATTCATTAAAGTTCATAACTAATTTGTTGTTTTTAAAAATACATAAACTAGATAACGTGGTAGAACTGTACACAAATACTTAATAAAATATCTAAAACACATAAAGAGGAAGGGATAATTGTGGTACAAACAGTTCAAATATTAAGCATGCGGTCTTTACTGGCTACTCAACCTCCTCTCTTGATAGTATCAACAGAGAAGGATACTTCTCAGTGTAGATCTCTCTCTTGTAATGACAGATGATGACTAGCCTTGATGGCATAGCTAACTTTTAGACAGTTAAAGCCAGGTGAGTTGAATCCAGCGTGTAAGAAAAAACACTCAGCATGATTTTCTACAAAGGTCTTTGAAAGAACAAGAACATGAAAGAAGTTTAGTGTCAGGAGAATTTTCTGGCTTTTGAGCCTTTTTTTTGTTTTGTTTTGGTTTTTTTGTTTGGCTCCCATGTCATCAATTAGGTGTTATTAGTGGAATTCTCACCTTCTTCAAAGTGTCTGCTTCAACTTCTGTTGGTTTAGGACCAGAATGCCCTGGATATTAAAGGATTATGCCCTGTGATTTAATACCCTGGTTTTGTACATTTGTCTCCTTTCTTCACTCTGCAGCTCAGAGACTGTCTTAGCTAGCTCTTGTTTTGTATTATTCTTGTCACTGCAGCATATTGCTGGTCAGAAATCCCAAGTTAAAGTTATCATTGTCTGCTTTTCAATGTTAAAACAAGAAACCTTTAGTAAAGCCCTCTGTTTGCCCTTTGGAATACAATGCTGTGCAAAGAGTCAGGGGAATGTAAGTGTAAGTGGGCTGTCATTGCATGCTAATGTGAATCCTTTGTTGTTAATACTGGTATAAAGAAATTTGAAATCGGAATTACTTGATATGATTCTACTGAAATGCTTGACATGGGATGTCTTGTAACTCCCACTAGTGCTTGAAATTTTAGTCTATTGGCATATACTAGACAATGCCTCCTTTCAAATTCCATAAAATGTCTAATTTATTTTTGTATAATGATTTCATTGTTTCTTAGATTAAGGCATCAAATACAGTTAAGTATTTGGACAGGGTACTTAGTGTCATGGTGGAATTCCTGTAACTTTTTTTTGTTTGGGGGGTTTTGGGTTGGTTTTTTTTTTTTTTTTTTTTTTTTTTTTTTTCCCCAAAGCAAAATCTTTTAGGTGGTTGATCTTGCTTCAGAGTTGTTGCATGCTTGAGAAGACTTCCAGGCAGAATTAGGAGTTGTTTGTTTTGTATTCAAAGCAAATGCTTTATTTTTGTTTGCAGAAATGTAAGTTCTGGTTTCTTTGAGAAGAAAACCATTTTTCAGCGAAGATACTGCAAGGTATAAATGCATCTACTATGTCTTAATCTTAAATTTCATAATGTGAAGTGCATGGAAATAATTGGAGTAGAAATCATTTTGGTGGTTGGCCAGATTTCAATTTTTTACTACCCAAGCACTTTTCACATGTTTATCCACCTGAAGATGAGAGAACACGTGCCCATTAGCATCTGGTTATATGAAACACAGCGGATATTCCAGTTGGTAAAAAAATAATTGAAAATGTGTTATTTGTCATCAAGGTGTATGATATGTGACTCGCCTTTTAATGGCTTTGCGGAATGTGCTTCACATAATTTGAAACAAGCTTTCTTATCAGTATGTCTTGCAATTAATTTAATCTTGTTTCTGTTACTTCCCCAGTATTTTTCAATTCAGTGAACCTCATTACATTTGCAAGTGCATTAAATTAGAGTCTGGATAGAAGAAGAGAGATGGTTATCAGTTAATTTAATTATGTTTCTACATTTGCCCATTTAATGATATGTCTGCCATTGTTGGTGCAAGCCTATACTCCAGTAGCACTATGCAGAAATTAGTTCTGATTCCATGTAAAGTTTATGTTATCTGATAACTCCAGACAACTAGCAGAGGCACATGAGTCTAATCACAAATCATTTACTTTAAGTCACGTAGCTACAGTGCAGAATACTCTCACTATATTCACTACATTGCTACTGTTTTTTTTGACTTTGCATATGTGGTAATGTTTTTACACAGCTTTACATCGTTAATTCCATTAAGAAAGAGGCTTTACATTCTTGTAACTGAAGAAGCAAGGAAGCCTGCCATTGCACAATTCTCTTCTAGACGGTTAAACAGTGTAGCTGAGGCATGTCCTTGTTTTTAAAGAGGAGGAGAAGAGCAAAGTAAGCAAACCCGAGAACTCACCATTACACAGTCATTCATATAAACTAGTCTTTGCTTTTTCAGATAAAATTATGTTAGTCATTTAAGGAGATGCTAAAAACCTGAATTCTAGTATTCATCTTCTAATATGGTGCCTGTCAGTGTTACTACTTCTGGCACTAACTACTATTTTTATTGTTTTTTGCAACTCTACAGTTTTTTCCTTAATGTCTTTGCCATATGCTTGCAATTTCAGGATGTATGGCATTTGCCCTGGCATCTGGAAATCCTAAGGATACAGCTACTGAGATTCTCCAGAGTAGTTCCCCATTGCATGGGCAGCTATGTACTGAAGCATGTATCAATTGTATAGCTCATTAAAGGCAAATCTGTTAAAGCAACACTTCTGATTTTTAGGCATTTATAGATATCCTGTATTAACATGAGAGAAAAAAGATACTTACCTATAAATATGAAATGTTTCAAGTTTTAAGATGCCCATTTCCTGGATTTTTTAGTGTTGTAAGATCTGGAAGTAAATGGAAAAAAAAATTAAAAAATGATAGCATAAATAGCCTGTAAATGAGAAGCAAGATAAAAATGAAATACAGATTTTACTAAACTCTGAGTACTGTTGTTCTACCATATACTTTGGAAGTTAAAAACATTAGATTAACATTTATAATAGTATATTTACTATTTGTATGTGATGAATCTTTCTGTGAACTTCACTGACTGTAAGTTAAATAATGCATATATATTTTGTACATTAAGTTGTGTCTTTTTCTTTAACGTACTTGTCACTAGAAAAACTCTCCCATGGGTGTCCTAAAGAACATCAGCTCACTTTAAATCACTGAATGACTTCTGCTCCCGTAGCCTACTTCTGTTAGTCTGGCAATATGGAGAGGCGATGGCTGTTTTGTAATGGAATAGATTAACTAAGCTTTCTCAAAATAAACACTGTGCTAGCTCCAAGTTTTAATAAAAAATGAAAAAAATTACAAATAAGGAATAGGTGAATTACGGAGGGCATTTGAGTCAGATGGGCTTTTTTCACTTGCAGACATGAATACCAGTCATTTACTTAATGTTCCTTTTTCTGCATACAGTGTTATATTTCATTCTTCCATGTCAGCTGCATGTTATGATTTGAAGTAAAGGCCGAAGCAGAATGAGGTGCTTAATTACAGCCTCAGGTAGCCCATAGGAAATGCTGTAGTGCCAAGAGGTCTTTTAAGATACAGAGCCACCACAGGTTGTGGTTTGTGCCTCATGTAAGTCCTAGATTTTCTCAAAGATAAACTGTTGTAGTTAGTGTAACATGTTGTGTAATGTAAAGTTTTTTATTACTGGAACATGGAACTGCCTCATACTGATATCTTAAGAATATATAACACGGCAGGAAAATAAGCCTGATATCTGTCTGTATACATGTGCAAGCGATTAAATGAGGACCTGAAGATAATTGCCGCATTTCTTACAGGACAAAAGTTGGCCATTTTGTTTTATGTTAATATTCTGATACACTTAATGGGATCAGGTCATTAAAAGAAAACATGGCAAATGTGTTTGAAACTGGGAGAATGGGAGAATGGGAGAATCAAACTTGAACCAGCTCCAGAAAGTTTTGATTTATGAAGTTGTCATTGCAGAAAACAATCCTGTTTCCACACGTTAACTTTGGTGATGATGGGTGACCTGATAACCAGTGGATTATTACGTACTATTACTTATTGTAGAGCTTGTTGAATGTTGTTCAGATGAGCAAGAGATATGTACTACTGCTCCTGTTTTCTTTTAATAACTGTTTAGTGGCTTCTAACTTCCATGAGTTTGATGAATCCCATTTCCTATTTTGCACACTCATGCTTTTTTACATCCATTAACTGTTTTCTTTCCATTTTTCTTACTTTAAAGGTTTTTATTGCAATTATGTCAGATATACAGGCACAGTTATTTATAGAGCATAGTGCAGGGATATGCCAGTATTAGTTGGATCCACTGGAGTTTGAGAAAATTAAAAGTACTGTCATTATGTCAGAGCTTTTTTTTTTTTTTTTTTTTTTTTTTTTTTTTTTTTTGTAAGAAGGAGTGAAAATGCTAAGACAAAAACCACCTTCTCTGTTTATCTGTCAGCTCTCATTTGGGGTTTGAGGACTAACCATGTGTTCTGAGTTGTGACTCGTGATTTTGTAACATTTGACATTGCTTAACCATTATTATTTTTCTAAATAAGTATAATCTTTACTGTTCAGCTCCATTGGAAAAAAGTGTTTTGAATATCTGCCGTTGCACAGGTTTGAGCAGAGTCTCTGGAAAAGCTCCCATCGGCCAAAATGTGAATTTATGCTCCTTTACCCTGGAAAATCATAATTTAGAGACTGCAGGGGTGGAGGTGGGGGAGGGAGAGGGATAAATCAAGCCTTGTCCAAACGCAGAAATAAAGCAAGGAATCATTAACTAGTTCTGACTGAAATACGGAGCATCTGATTAGAAGAGTCCACAGCTAATGCTAAGGACAGAAGGCAAGATATGCTGTGACTATGGGCAGCAACCTAGAGAAGAGACTTTACCAGATTTTTCATTGATACATTAATTATCTCTTTGATATATTGGACAATAAAATCTCTCCTTTAATGAGGATAAGCTTACTTCATTAATCATCATTCTACCTTGCAATAGTTTTGCATTCTCTACTTCACTTTTCTGAAAAATGTTTTGTTTGGAGTTTTTTCTCTTAGTATTAGACATGTGGTTTGACTATGACTTAATGGTGCTCGCTGTGCAGTGAATGATTTCTACTCTCTTTGTTCTTGTCAGTTCACTTTTTCTGTTTTTCCCCCAACTTATATTTTTGGTGGGACTGAAATGGAAAGATTAAATCCTTTAATATTCTGTGTTGGAAAAATTTGTTTTTCTTTCTGTCAGGAAGAATGCTTTCAAATCCCTCCTTGGTCTAAGCTGCTGTGCTTGACATCTCATTATTTGACTCAGCTGTTTCAGTTTCACCTTCACCCAGCTAATTAAGTAACTCGGTGAATGTATTATTCAGTATTTGATTCCTCTATTGGAGTTGGTGAGAGATGGAATTTAACAAAAAAAAAATCCCCTTGATGGGATTAGTGAAAGGATTGTTGCTCTGACATGGTGGACTGAAATGAAAACGAGCTAATGAAGTTGGCAATGTATGAATCACATTCTGTCATTTTAGTCGGTGTTTGGCTGTTGGTGAAAATATGGGGATTAGGTTTGCTTTAAAGTGATCATTCCTTAACTAACCAGAAAGTGACCTGTTAATTGTTTCAAGACAGCTGTTGTGGGAAAGAGCTTCTCTAGTTTATTTACATTTTTGTTTCTCTCTTTAGCTCTTGTCCTGCAGGGTATTGTATCATTATGTGTTAAGTCTAGATATGGGCTTTAGCTATTTGTTGAACTTGGATTTGTTCATCATTTTGGCTCTGTTACCAACATGTATTACTTTGCAAAGCTTTTGGCAATTTTTTAATAATTTATTTCTTTTTTCCTTTGGTTATAAATATAAACAGGAGTACTCTGCAAATGAGCAAAATCCAGTAGTTAGCTATAGGTTATGCAATTGCATTCCTGTTCCTATGACTTTGACTGCATTTGTGACTAGTCTTTTGTATTAAAAGGAAGTGTTATCAAAAATAAATTGATTTTTTTGCTTTAGAATATTTTTTCTTTAATATTTATATTAAACCTCCTTAATTAAACATGACTGTAAACAATATTCTCATCCACTTAAAATCTACATATTTTTATCATATTGGTTAAAGCAAATATTTTAAAATAATTATTTTAGAAATGCAAATTAACAGAAAAATATAACATCACTGGAGAAATCTAGCTTAAGATTATGGTACTGACTTTTTGGTACAGAAGACTGAAGTTTTCCAGGGTATGAACCAGTATTTTTGTCTGTTTGCATCAGTCTCTTTTTTGCTTTGAGCAGATACACTCTTTCAGACCTTGCTATGCCAAGAAGGCGGCTAACGTTTGGTAGGAACCAATAGCTGTGCCATAGACTCGACTGCTTTGTCTTGCTTTTACAGTAGAATTTTGTTAGTCCAAAAGGTTATAGTTCTCTGCAAGGGAAAATAAGTAATTGGAATGGGGTGTCTTTATATTAGTATTTTGGCAGGTACCTTTTTATACTCATCTTCTTGCTACTGAGAAGATATGTAAATATTTTATTAAGCTGCTAACAGACTGAGAATATTCCTTTGTGAGACATGAAGTATGAAAACTTAGACTGTCTTTCAGTAATTTTAAACAGTGAAAAATGCTGTCTATCATACTAATGGGTTCATAATAATATAATTGTATCAGCAAACTAAATTTGTATTTGGTTATTTTCTTTTTTTAAACTTTTCTTGAATCTATATTTTGATTGCTTTCCTAGAGAAATGCTCAATCTTA
The DNA here is from genome assembly GCF_963264785.1 of Psittacula echo. Classification (NCBI taxonomy): domain Eukaryota; kingdom Metazoa; phylum Chordata; class Aves; order Psittaciformes; family Psittacidae; genus Psittacula; species Psittacula echo. The sequence goes on from NC_137739.1 coordinate 12,928,984, forward strand.
CTGGCTAGTAGTATTTTTTACTGCTTTATTCTAATGAGAAAAATAAGTTAATGCACATATAAACTAAGCTAAGTTTTTGGAATAACTTGACATACAAAAACTTAGCTAGGTTTGTAGATAATAAGTTGTTAATAAAATTGTCTTTTTTTACATGTGATTGTCTTAGAGCTTATGACTGCTTTATGTCTGCACATTTGTATTGTTTAATGAAATGCTGAATTGCCCTGTCCTTTTATACAATGATTTTATTAATAATTTGAATTAAAAATAATTCATTAAATGTCACTTTTTCTTTCATTTCACTATTTGAATAAGATAATACATTCATTATGCTATATAGAGAAATAAACAAGCTTATCAAATAGTTTTTAGCTGTGAAATTTGAGCAATGACTTGAAAATTCTGTAATACTATGTCCTTCATGAATAAATGTGGGTTGGATTCATTTTCAGTGGTGCAGTGGCTTATTTTAGAACTTTAAATATTTTTCACTGAAAGTTAAATATGAAGCAATTTTATTCTAAAAATTCTGAATCATATTTCAGAAACTGTGTCTGACCCAGATGGTAAGAGCACTGCTTGTTGTTTTCACAGGATGTGCTCTACACGGCCTCTTTGCTATGGACAACTTCTTTTCATGTCTTCTAATATTATTTTCATATCCAAGTATCTTTCAAGACAAGTTTTTTTTCCCACACAAATGTGTCTATTGCTAGAAAATGTGTCTGAGAGGAATCTACTAATCTGAATTTTCATGTCTACAAGTAGCAAGATGCACTCATGCCAGTATCACATTACCTCTTTTAAGAAGGAGACATCAGTGAGGTACAGTGATCACAAGTTTTTGCTCCATGTATGGAGATGTGATGATTTACAGTAATTATAAGCAGAAGAATAGGCAAATATACAGTTTTCCTAATGCTTTCTCTGTGTTTTCATTGCTCTTAGAATTCTAACATTATTAATTTTTTAAATGTGTGAGGCTTCGATTTCAAGATCAGTTTTATGTTTGTCTATTGAAATTCTGTGCTCACACTTTAAATATTAATGACTTCAAGCACAAGTAACATTAATGAAGCAGTTATATCTTCATTAATGTATCATTACTTTAGGAAACTGAAGTATCATTAACTTTAGGAAACTATTTCTCGTGAGTAATCAGAAGCAGCTGTTGGGTTTGCTTCAAAACATTAATGCAGAAATGAAAATAAGTGAATATTTGCATCACTAACCTCAAAAAAACAGAGACAGTTTGCTGTAAGCATACCTTTGCTATTATGTGCTGTGGCCGTATATTCCCAAATTCAAATGCTGTGATGGGTCTGTACTGAATTTTTAGTTTTCGCTTTGTCTTTTTAATACAATGTGTTGAGGTTTGTTGAACCTGTGCAAACGAAAATTTTCTGAAGTGTTTCTTCTTGTAATAAAAGACTTTAAAGATATTATTCTAATAAGATTTCAAATTACGATTGATTTATTTTTCTACTGTTTGGCTATTTTTGATATGTAAAGGGTAATTTTAGTCACAAGGCTGCTATAAGTTATTTTCTCACTGACTTGTTTGTCTGCTGAAAGATTTACAACATATGCCTCTGGCTTGAAGTAAGATCAGTTGCAGTAAGGCACCATATGCTGAATTATATTAGATACTACATTATATACACCTTTTACTGACTGCAGGAGACTTTCTTGCCTGGGTAATGTATTTTAGTGAAGGGAGAAATTAATGCCTTCAGTTCTGATGAATGGGCCACAAAGAAATTGTTTAAGGGAGAATGTTGTCCCTTCCAGACAGAACAGACCAGCCAATCATACTGAGACCAATGGAGATGAATTTTGCTGATATGCTTACCTACAACATTCAGAAGCAACCTTTTATTTCTGAGTGATCTCACAAACAGATGAAGAGTTTCCAGTTGCACTAAGATCCTTGCAAAGTTCTGCTATACTTGTTCTATACTACAACTAGAATGGTGATCTGTTTGTTCCTGTGCTGTTGCAGAGCTGTAGCATGTATCTCTTTTAAAATTATATTGATAGGTCCTTGAGTGTCTCTGTCACCTTTTTTTGGCTGCTTTGAGCCAGAACTTGTTTCATAAGTTCTCATTTCCAGCGGTTTTGCTGAAATATTCACAATATTTCTGAATTTGTCCAGGATTTCAGAGGAGGGTTGATCAAATCTGCTTACTTGGAATACTATCAGTTGACTAAAGTAGCAGCCTCACAGCATTATCTAACAAGTAAGACTTCTGCTTGTACTTGACTATCTGGAATTGATGATGCTACAGAACTGTCAGATATTTAAGCATCTGAGATTTTTTTGGTTGCAGATTCTCGACATACTTTCTGAATGTTTGGGATATGCCATACTGTATGTAACTGAAAGGATTCTGTCACATTTGCACAGCTGATCCAGCTGCGACAGCAGCCCTTACCCACCTCAGAGTTGCACAGCTGGGAATGTGCAGCAGAAGTGGGAGCTAATTTTATTCTCCCCAAACACGTTTGGGGTTTTTTGTCTGTTTTGTTTTTATTTTTTCTCCTCTGTTTTAGTCCCTCACTAAGTTACCAGGGAGCTCATGGGCTAAGCAAGGAGTGTGGAGAAGCTTCACCTAACCCAAAGAGCTCCCACAAAAGCGACCTTTTTTTATCATTATGATGAATTTGGTGACTTCATTTTCTATCGTTTTGTTTGTATTTTTGGTTGGTCAGGGCAATATTTGAAATACAAGCCCTTAGTGCATGGTCTTGGAATGACTTGTTCTATGTGTATAATGGTTAGTGCAACCATGACAGCAGGTCATTAGCAAGTGTGTTACAGTACTTTTTTTGAATATAGAATATTTTTGCTATATTTTTAGGTTATTACTCTCAAGACAGGAGGCCTGTTCTCCTGTCTCTCCTATCCTGTCTTCAGCATTCAGGGATTGTAATTTATGCAATTTCTCTACAGGCCATTCTCTAATCTCCTTTTCTCACTGACAATTTTCCTATCTATGTATATAGCATACTATCTTGTTTTTCTCTCTTTTTACTCCATTGCAGTAAAACACAGCTTTAAACTCCACTGTTACTACTATAATGTTCACTGCATATGCATTTGTTTGCCTACACTTGTCCAGAGCAATGTCTATCTGCATGTGAGTGCAACTCTTGCCATAGACAAACATACCTATTCACCTGCATGTCAGCTCATGATGTTTGTGGTGTTATCAATAGCTTGCAATGTCATTAATTACTGATTTTCTCAGTCAGCCAAAATACCTTTTCTGAATAACTTCTGTTCTAGCATGTTTGCTTTCTCTAGGCTTGAACCTACCTGATATTGCTGGATGTGGTGTTGGAAATATTTTTGCTAGTTTCAAATAAACAAATAATTTCTCTCGCATAGTGTGTAGTTGTAAAAATATAACAGAAGTTAAATAAGGCATCATCACAGTTTCATGATTGGTAACAGTTCAGTGGATGCTATAATCGAATGGCAGATTCTAAAGTAAATAGAAAGAAACCTCCTTTCTACTGTTGCAGACTTGTCATTTTCCCAGATTCTTTGTTCTGAAACATATTTAAATCATTTTCACAGCTTTTTATTCAATGTATTTTTCTGTGGTCATTAATAAACCTAAAATTGATTTGTGAGTAAAATAAAACAAGATACTGAATACTAAAATTGAACTCAAACAGTAAGTTATGAATATACAAAGTAAATCATTGCTCATCATTGTAGTATGCAATGTCTACAAAAAGTTCTTGTAAAGGCTTTTTAGGTAGCCAAATCAGAAATGAGAATAAAGGAAAGATAAAGACACAAGCTTCTTTTTTTTGCTATAGGTTTTAAACATCCATGATGGGATAGCATTAGCAGAGACATTGTAGGACTGCTTCGGTAAGGAAAGATGATTTAAGGCTTGTAGTCACTCTGGTTTTTATTTCTGAAATGAAGAGTTGTTACTTCATCTTGTAGAAAAAAACCTAATACCCCTTTTTTTGTTGTTGTTGTTATCAAGTATTGTGAAAGCACAGAGCTTGGAACAAGAAATATTGCTTTGCAGAGAACGACAGAATTGAAAGCAGGGGTAAAATGGTGGTGGATATTTGAAATACCTGCTGGGAAATGGATATGGAAAGCCTGAGCAAAAAAGCTGCAGCACCTTCAGAGGTTAGCAGGATTGCTTAGTGTCTTTCTGAGATGAACACCAAACATTGTTTTTTAAATTATGGCTTTTAATTATTACTTGGATATATCAAAAGCAGGTTTTAAGGCTTTTTTTTTTTAGCTGTCAGAAATCTTGTGTGTAACTTGATTCTTGAGGGTCTCCTCTGCAAATTCAGTTTTATGGAATGTACTTTAAGAACTTGGAGCAGTAAGAAGTTAGACTGGGAAAGGTGTTCCTAGATGTTGTTACTACAGAAACCTCAACTTTCTGTCCTCCTCCTTCTGTCCTGGTGGCCATCTGGTTTGTGCTTTTGGCTCACAGTCACGCTGTGTGCTCCATGTTCACAATGATAGTATTTCTGCAGCTGTTGAAATGCAGGTAGCTGTTGTCACTCCGTCATTACTGCCTCCTCCTACCCTATACTGTTACTTCAGTATTGGGTTTAGATATTGTATCTATTAGAGTAAGGTTTTATAGAGTTACAGAATAGTGCATGAATTATCCATGATAATTTTTCCAGTCAAATTTAGACTCTGGAAAATGTTTCATGATCTTCACTAGTCTCACATATGAAGAAATCAACCTGCTAATGAAAAGCTCCCTCTGTACTTTCATTTTTTTGTGGAGTTCCCTTTGCACTTCGAAATTCTTTAAAAGCAGCAGACAGTTGCTGATAAAGTGGTTGCCATGAGTGACAACTGAGAATACTGTTATTTTTTGCTGTTGAGGATAGCAGATGGGAATTATGTAAAGTATAGTTAACTGAATCCTTCAAAAGACATGCACATTTGGGTAGCTAATTTTGCAAGTGCTTTTTTGTTGCTGTTTCTTTTTTTCAGCATTGCAGGAGATCTGGGGACAAAAGGAGGAGATCACGTATGCTTCATCTGTTGTTTGATTATAGTCCTCTAGAGTCTCTAATAATTTGGACATGGGCTGACTTAGTCTTTTGAACATTTATTCATAAATTAACTTTTAAATGTTAGTGGTTCTAATTGGCCAGTATAGACAATATTTTGTGGAGTAGCTCTGATAACAGAATTTCAGCATTCATCTGGTATTCAGTAGAGAATCTTGTATTGGATCTGCTTTTCTGAAGCTTATTTCTCTCTCTTGAATGTCTACTTGATGTTGGATTTACTGTGTCACTATATGATGTTAAGAAATGCATTTTTCTAGCAAACCCAAAATGTTAGTAGTCAGAAAATATCTGGTATAGTTTCCTAAATATCATTTGATTATCATCACATAATTTTATAGAATGTATTTCTCTGGCTGCATCATTAATACTCATTAGGCTCAGTAAAAGCAATCACAGTGTAAATGGTCATGATGATAATTTTCAGTATTTCTATTGTAAAATTAGCAACATTTCTAGATGTTATTTTGAACGTACTAAAAATGGTGATGAAATAGCATATTTAATCAGTTTAAGCAGTCAAAAACTCATAAGCAGCAGAAATACTGTATTTTCTATTTTGATGAATGTATATTTTTTTCTAACCACGTAGATCTAATTTAGGATCCTTTCAGTCTTTAGCAAGTGTTGAAAAGTGGTTAATTATGTTTGTGTTTAAGTATACATGTTTTAAAGAAAACCAGCTCTATTTTAGTGGAAAATAGTGCTGTAATACTTTTGCGTGTGTTAAGCTAAGCCAAGGCATAATAGCATTTTTTATTTCTGGTTTAGAAGTGTATATATAATGATTTTCTTCCAGAGGATATGTTAGTGGTCTTGTAGTCCTTCTTTTTACTTGGCAGAAGCATAGCTATAGCAAATGAGACCCAGGGGGCTTAGTGCTGGTGCTACTGAATTGATTGTTAAAATAACACTCTGTTTTATAATGGTGGGTTAAAACGTATTTTAAAAATACTGACGTTCGCATTTGAAGCAGGAACTTAAGTATTAAGTCTTACCATAACAAAGAACCTGGACCTTAATCTGCTAAGTGTATGAGATGCATTTGTGTTAATTCATGTGTTTGCTATCAGCACATTAAAGCACATCAGTGCAGTGATCACTTCAGCAAACTTAAATCAATTCTGCAATACCATGGGATCCCTTATTTGTTGTTTGAATATAGTGATGATCCAATTTGATTTGGAACTTTGATTATCATTGAGGTTACACTTAAGATTTCAGCCCTGAAATTTGCCTTAGAAGCAAAGAGAAGTAGAAGTTTTAAGAGTGTGCAGTTGTTATGAGAGTTTATAATTTGATAGCCTTGTATAAATATAATGAGAAGCTGGTTAATTGGCAGGAAACCAGCTAGAGAAACACTTTCTTTGATTCAGGTTGAAAATGTTTTGGTGTTTTGTTTTTCCCCCCCCCCTTATTTACAGAGCACAATTCATTAGATAGAAAAGTTTCAGCCTATTTACATTATATCAGTGATTTGTTTCACTAATTTTAATAAATTAATCTCATTAGAGATACCCTTAGTGAGATCCTTGTGTTGATAAGAAAGAATGGGCATGTCATTTGCTAAGTTGATGTATTATATATGGTACTAATAGTTGAGGCACCTTGTTGTTTGTTTGTTTGTTTTGTTTTTTTGTTTTTTTTTTTTTTTTTTTTTGTTGTTTTTTTTTTTTTTTTTTAAGCTTAATTCCTGACCCCAACCCCCCATCTCACCTTGGCAAAGAATATTGGATTTTACAGTTTACTGAGTGTCTGATCTTTGTAATTCCTGTAGTTATTATTAGTGGTTATATGAACAGCAAAATAGGAAGCACATGTGGCCTCTCAACCTGTGTTCTCTATACCCATCTTGGGTTAAATTATAGTAGGATTGATGAGCAGAAGCTGCTATAACTCACATTCCATAAAGGAGTTGTGTGGGTTTTTTCTCTAAGGTTCAGAGTTTGTATTCAGTCTTTAAAGAAAAGTTTCATTACATTGGGATCATACATATTAAATTGGTCTGCCCAAAAAATAATTCGAAAAATTTACCAGATCAAATAAAAGTACATTAACGTGGTTTAGAGAGAAAGAGGGAGAAATATATTTTTCTACTATACGATTCTAACAACTTTTTAGTTAAAGGGCAATATGTGCAGTTATACTCACCTTGGGTTGAAAATAATACATCAAGGAAATGTTCTGAATTCAGGAACAGTGCCATTTGTGCTCCATCAAAAATTGGTTTTGATGTAATCAGGTTTTTAGCACTTGAAACTGAGCTGTTCTACTTTGTTCCAAATTGTGCAGCTTAGAGACTATTTACTATTCATGCTTGGGTAGCTTGATTAAACGAAGTAAAACTTTCACAAAAACACACAGTCATGTATTCCATAATGCAGAAAGAACATACAGAAAGGCAATGTGGAATTAGGAGATGAGTGGTCAAAGCTGTGATGTACTTTTTGTCCCTCAGACTCCTTTGGCAGTGCTGAGTTGGCGTTTCGGAATGCGCAGTCCTTTGTTTTCTGCCATTTGGTTTTTTTGGTGGTTGTTGGGGTTTTTTTTTAACAATAACACCATCATATTTGATCAGATAATCTTTTAAATGGAAGTTTGAAATAAATATTACGCTTTATTTCCTGGGTCAATGCATCACCTACTTTATTAAACTGGAACATTCAAGTTTTATCAAGTGTCAAATAGTTGAAGGTTATTACCAACAAGATGGTATTTTCTCCTTAGGATTGAGATGTATGTTAGTATGAAATCTAACATTTTGGAGAGCCACCTCTCTAAAGCATTTCCAACACTGGTGTAATTATTCACTTTTTTGCTAGTGAAAGAAAGAACTGTTGACATTCAATCAGCTATAGATTATCAAATTGTAACCAAACAAAAGGGTGTGGGTTTGCATACAATATGTAATTAAACTGTGGAATTGAGATGGTTTATTTCAGAGACCAAAGGTACAAGGAGTTTCAAAACCAGAACGGATAGGATCGTAAGATGAAAATCCCATGGTTATTAAATGACCTGAAAACAGCTTCTAGCTGGGATGTGCCTCAACTGCTGGTCAATAGAACTTAGTTACTACACATCGGGTTTGGTACACGGGGTTCTGAGGTAGAACACTAGTGATATGCATACGTGTGTTGTCTATACAAAGCATAGTTTGCATGCAAGATATTACATGCCTGCCCTAAGCTTTTGCTACAGACCATTTTCTGACTGTCCTTTCCTTACTATTCCATCCCTAGGACTCTGATTCAGTCTGTCAATCATCAAAGAACAGTCTTAGAGATCAGTGTTCTGGAGACAGCATAGACCTTTCAGTGCCATACAGGGTGTTAAGGTAAATGAACGTCTTACCCAGTGTGGTTAAGAGCCTGCAGCCTAAAGCTGAAGGCTCAGCTCATGGTTGATGTATTTAAGTAGAAAAGCTTTGTGATTAGACATGAGGGAAAATGAGAGTTAGAGGTTCATTTGAGGTTTTATTCCTCTACAGCTCCTAAAATTCATAGTATGATGATTGAAGCTTCATTCCTACTGGGTTTTCTCTGTTGAATAGATGGCTTAACATGTCTAGTAAGTGAGAAATCGCAGATTGTAAGACTAATAAAGATGATAACCTTAGAAAAACTGCATTTAGATTGATACATTGCTCTCATTTCTCTACTACTTTAGGAAAAGGAAGAAGAAACTGGGTTTTCTTATTTTTTGATGGATCCAAATCCATTTGTAAATTAATTGCTTGTTATGCTGACCTTTTGCCTTAAGATTATTTTGACACCTCTCTCAAATGCCATAGCTTGTCTTATGCATTCATCTTTCATACACATCTGGGAGAGAGTCTGGTGGTGGTGGGGAATTGCCAGTCTGTATGTACAGTGAAATCAGTTTTAAAACAAATATAGTAGCTATTATATTTCGGTTGTATACTGAAATATCTTAACATCTTATATAGTATTACACAGAGATTATCTGCGATTCAATTGAAAAAAAATAGCACTGAATTATTAGACATTAAAAAGTATTTGTTACAACTAAGTAATCAATATTCCTTTTTTAAAAGGAAGGTTAATTCCTCAGTGCACAGTACACAAACCCACAAAATCTATTAATTGAAGAGAGGGACCTTGGTTGGGTAAAGGGGCCTTGTGGGGATTTTATGTTGTTAGTTTTGTTTGTTGAGGGGTTTTAAAGTTATTTTATTTTCTTTTATTTTCTTTTATTTTGCAACTGTGTGATGTGTCTTTTGGCCAGTACTGAAATAGAGTCAGACTTTTGCAGAAAAGTGGCAGGGATGTTTGTACTTTGTAAGTTCAGCACCTTACGGCTGAGACAGGCCAAAGCACCTGTCTGGGGGAAAAGTACCCAAGGAAAAACAGGAGGAACAATGCATCATCTGTATACTTACTTCATAAACGTATTTATGTTAGTAGTGAGACACTTAAATGGAAAGTAAACATTTTTAATTCCAGCACATTTATTCAGGAGAAGAGCATGTGCTGGGGATACTGGGTGCTGATTGTTTTCAAGCGGTAACACATACATGTAACTGACATTTGCCTCTGCTTGTTTTTCTTAGCAGGCTGCACTTATGGGCTGTCTTAGCTGCTTTGTATCTGTGATGTGAATGAGAGCTACTTAGCAGTCTTTCAGGGCCCTTATGTGACCAGTATCTTTCTAACTATGAGGTTCCTAAAAACATTTGGAAAAGAAATGGCTCTGATGTCTTCATCATAGTATAGCTTGGCAGATATTTCAAAGGAAACTGGTCTTGTATTCCCTACACTGGCCATAGAAGAAGGAGCTGCACCTCAGTCACTTTCTTCCTGCCAACAATAACAAGAAACTCTGACTGGTGGTTGATAAGAAAACAACTGAAAGCTGTAGCCATTCTAAATTATACAGGCTTGCTGCCTTAGGCTCTAGCTAAATTCTTTATTTTTTCTTGGATGTTAGAGCAGTAACTGTCATCAAGAGTTTTTTTTTTTTCATTTGCTCATGATAAGAATAGTCCTTTGGATACAAGCTTCACTCTTTTCTTTATTAATACATTCTTATTAGTGTAATGATGCCGAGGGATGCCAGGAAGTGAAAATAGGCTTCTGTATATGAAGCACCAAATCATTTGAGACCTGACTACTTGTAATGCTTGTGAATAGGCATAAGCTGAGAAATAATACACTTCTGATTTTTGTAGGCAGCTCAGCACCACCCAGCTGCTCACTCACTCCCCCTCAGTGGGATAGGAGAGAACAAGAAGGGTAGACGTGAGAATCCTTGTGGGTTGTTTATGCAGTGAAGCCTTGATACCAATACGAAGTTCTGTTTTCCTTTTTGCTCCAAAAAGGTATATTGAATACATAACCAGTTTATTATGAGTGTAACTGGTTTTACTGCTTGGAAACAGAAATATTTATTAATGCATATTAAAAGCATAAACCTGAACCTTTTGTGACAGTCAAAAGTTTAGTGTAATACCAAAGAAAACAAAACACATTTTCACAGAGTCTTTATAGGCACCTAGTTTCTTTGTACTGCAATCAGCATGCAACTTCTTTCATTAAGAAATGTCTTTCTTGTTACACTGTAAGCTTGAAAATTTCCCATGTCAGTTAAAATTTATGTCTACTTTTTATCAGATTCCAGAAATTACTGAAGTCTGTTCAACTTCAGCAAGAATCTTCTTCAGTGTTGAAATAAGATATTTTTGTGAACAGTAGACTTAAATGAGTTTATTACAGATTTGTATCATGTGTCCTCATGGTCCCCTCTCAAAAAAACATGGGGTCCTTGCCAGCAGCCACTTTAGTATCTTGACTTCAGATAAGAAGTCCTCTCCATCTCAGCATCCTCTGCTCTCTTTGAGGTCTTTTAACAGCTAGTATAGTGGCTGTTTTTGGAGTTAGTATTTGGTCTTTTGCTTTTACTCAGCCACTAATTTATAACAAATACAGACACATTATAACTCTTCAGCTGAATTTAGTAAATATATTCTAAAGGTATTTTGGTACAAAGTAATTTTATATGCTTATTTCCCTTATGAAACCAAATTTTACAGGAATCCATTTGTTCCCCTATGCTGCTGTTAATTTGAAATTAGGTTGTTTTCCATGGATGTTGCATCTTCACTTTGGGAATATATATATATATATATGTGTATATATATAAAAAAAATATATATATAATATATATATGTGTATATATATGTGTATATATATTGGGTATATATATATATATTATTTGGGTATATATATCTTAACCAGTTTGCCTAGTGTGTAGGCTGTGTTGAAACCACACTGGCAGCTTCACCAACAAATCGTATTTTGGGTGTATCAGGAATATATATTGGTCATTGAGATTTAACTGGCTTAAATTATACCAATATGTATGTGGCTGTTGATGTACTTTACACCTAAGGGGATGTTATTTGATAAATAACATTTACAGCTTAAAAATTCAGTTTAAACAGTTAGAACTGCTAAAATTTACAGTTTTGAAGATTCTTGTGATGGTGGTTAACCTGATTTTGCTCCTGAAGTGACACTTCTGTATCAGTTAAAAATGAAGTATAATTAGATTCTTCAGAAAATTGCACACATAGAATCATAGGATCATAGAATAGTTAGGGTTGGAAAGGACCTTAAGATCATCTAGTTCCAACCCCCCTGCCATGGGCAGGGACACCCCACACTAAACCATGCCACCCAAGGCCTCATCCAACCTGGCCTTGAACACCGCCAAGGATGGGAGCATTCACAACCTCCCTGGGCAGCCCATTCCAGTGCCTCACCACCCTCTCAGTAAAGAATTTCTTCCTTATATCCAATCTAAACTTCCCCTGTTTAAGTTTGAACCCGTTACCCCTTGTCCTGTCACTACAGTCCCTGATGAAGAGTCCATCCCCAGCATCCTTGTAGGTCTCCACGCAGCCTTCTCTTCTCCAGGCTGAACAGCCCCAACTTTCTCAGCCTGTTTTCGTATGGGAGGTGCTCCAGTCCCCTGATCATCCTCGTGGCCCTCCTCTGGACTTGTTCCAACAGTTCCATGTCCTTTTTATGTTGAGGACACCAGAACTGCACACAATACTCCAAGTGAGGTCTCACGAGAGCAGAGTAGAGGGGCAGGATCACCTCCTTCGACCTGCTGGTCACGCTCCTTTTGATGCAGCCCAGGATACAGTTGGCTTTCTGGGCTGCGAGCACACACTGAAGCCAGCTCATGTTCATTTTTTCATCGACCAACACCCCCAAGTCCTTCTCAGCAGGGCTGCTCTGAATCTCTTCTCTGCCCAACCTGTAGCTGTGCCTGGGATTGCTCTGCCCCAGGTTTAGGACCTTGCACTTGGCACACAAACCAGAAAATGGTAATTGCATGTATTTTCCCACTTTGCATCTGAAACTGAAGATGGATTCAGAGACAACTGTGTTGCTCTTTAAGCATGGCAACTTTCAGCCTTGAAAATACAGGCCCATATAGAAAGGAGTGTCAGGTTTGACCTGCAGATCAAAATGATGATACATATTGGAAACTTAAACATTTTCAGTCTGTTCAAACTGGTAACTTTATTTGCCAATAAATTGGTCTTGCCATCTTTGAAAATTAAATACTTACTAAGCACCAAATTAAGTCTTAACCTTGTATGTTTTTCTAGGCTTCAGCAGCAAGTTCCTACAGATACAGCTAGATACTTCTAGATGATAGTTTCGTGTCTTAAAATTATATGCATCTTTTCTGAAAATACCACATGTTTTTTGTTATTTCGTGCAGTTGTGATTATCTAAGGACATAGGCAGAAGATTTACACTAGGATAATTTTGCATCACTGGACTAATGAAAATGTATATTAGGAGATATGAGGCGAGTTCTGAGGCACCCAAAGGCTTGCTTTCTGTGCTGTGGAGAAACATGTCTTCATCTTTAAGTATTTAAGAATTCATAAGGGTGAGAGAATGAAGAGGAAAAAAGGGGGAATGTTTCACATACTCCAGTCCATAAAGGAAACACCTGTTCCCTCTGACAAGTCTGTATTAATGGAAGAAGTCAAGCTTTTTCTTCCCGGGGGGGTGGGGTGGAAGTTTTCAGCTCTTGATAGCCTTGAAAATTTTAAATGAAAATAAGCAAAACACTAGAATAAAAAGAAAGAAGAAGAGATTGGGTATCCAATTACACAGCCAGATGGTGGGTGTGTATGTGGGAGGGCACACACCAGAGTCCCTTCAAATCTACATTAAAAATACATCAGTATTTTTACAAGCAGTATTTTTTATTATAAGATTTGTCAGTTCAGTTTCCAGGAGTCTTGTAAACCTTACTTTTAAAGTCTGTCTACTTTTAGCTAGAAACAACACAATTAAGCTCCCCAGTGTCTTGAGAAGCTTGGTTTGAAATCCCTGATCAGATGGGTTCCCTTTTTGACTCCAGACAAACAGCCCTGAGGCTGCCCTGAGGCAACACAAAAAGCTGCAGACTCCCCAGTCTTCTCCTGGTCTGTGCTTCTAGACACAAGCCTCTGTTGGTCCAGAAATGTTAGTAAACAGAGATGAAGCTATTTCTTTCATGAATAAAGTTCCTTTCTTACATCTTTGACATTGCAACTGCTGAAGCTGTTACAATCTTGGAATTGGTTTCTTCATTTGATGAAACTTCTGCATGAGTCCTTCAGTTGTTGGCAACTTAGTACAGACTTGAATGTCACATTCCAAGGTTTCATTTTTCATTTATTTTTCTTCTTCAGTAGGGATTACTGTGTGGTTAATTTGTTCTCTGGGATGGATAAAATAGAGCTAATATGAAATTCAAATGAATTCTGCTGGCAGACTGTTTGTTAGCAGCAATAATGAAATATAATAGCTAATGGGTAGTGAAAAAGATGAAATATTTTCCTCAATAATTCAGGACTTTGATACTTTTAAACACTTTATAAAATTACACAGAGAAATTAATATCCTAGAAATTAACTCTGTAATTTTTGGTTTTATGGGGTGTGTGTGTGTGTGTGTGTGTGTGTGTGTGTGTGTATATATATATGTATGTCTTGTTTTGTTTTACATCAGGCTACCTTAGTATCTGCTGTAGTTATTAGAAGGAATCAGGTTCACTTTTAAAAATTTTTGACCTGGAAAAAATGCAAACCTTTTATTTCTAAATCTACAGGCCTTTTATGAAATTGGAAACCACTGTTGTGAAGGGAAGACATAACTTGTGTTAGCATTTGTTGGAATGTCAAGGACACGTGTAAAATACCCGACCAAGTTTGTCAATGCAGTATTTATCTTTCGTAGGGAAGCTGAACAAGATTTTACAAGGGTATTTGCTTCCACCTACTGACCATTCTTGATATTACACCCAAAACCAATTTAGGAAATACTTTAATAACTTCCAGAGTCTCATCTTTCCTTCTGATTCAGGCCATGGCAGAAGTGTGTGTACATATGAATTCTGTTTGCCTTTTTTATTTACTTACTTTCACATGAAAAATAAAAGATCTTAGAAATTCAAATAACTTTCCTGAAGTTTCTGAGGCAGAAATTTGCTTCTTTATTGGGGTTGGTTTCTTTGTTTCTGGTATTATGTGTTAGAATGATAGGGAAGTAGAGGAAATAGGTTTTGGATAGCAGGGAGATAACAAACTGGAAAAGGTATGATAAAGTACACAGCTATGTGCAGGTGTTAGCTATGTTATGATAAAGTACACAGCTATGTGCAGGTGTTAGCTATGTCAGCATGAGTGATGGCTACTGGAGGATATTGATATCATTATTTCTATTTGCAATTCAAGAAGTAAAATTAAATGTAGGATTATAGAAGCTATGTAAAATCAAGTGTATGGAGGTTTCTGCTGCATCCTAAGCTAGAGTGTCGTGCAGCATTATGTTGCCACCAGTGATGACTTCTACTTTCTTGAGCTTTCCTTTTATTTCTGTTCAGTAACAGTTGTATGATGTTTACATCAGATGAAGGTGGTAGATATATTTTCCAAAGGCCTACCATGTTAAACTTCAAAATTGCTGGAAGATGTGAATGATGAAACAGAACAAAATTGGAATGAGAAAGGGGAGCCTGCTCAGGAATAAAATGGGTGTCATATCTGATGTATTCTATACTATGCACTTGCAGTAGGTCCTGCTGTCAAGTTATCTAAATTACCAGTTGTCTCCAAACTAGAACTGAAGGAATAGTACCTCTTGGTCTCACTTTTCTCTCTGGTAGACATGGTACTTGGTACAACCATAAGTTTATACCGGTTGGTCAGTAATGTGACTAAAATGTCAGCAGGAACATTTAAAAGCTACCTGTCAGAACTGTATGCCTGCAAACACAGAGGGGAGCATAGTTTCACCATCTCAATTAACGCATTACTAGTGTGAAATATATGTGGCAGTGTCCCTTATGGCACTTTGTTCAGTTCAAGACAAGTTGTGTTTGTTCTGTGTTGCTTGTGATATTCTCCATAAAGCCGCCTTCTGTTTCCCTGTTGCTACTACCCAACATAATAGACAAAAAAGGCAATTTTCTTTTGTGCTGCCACATAAAAATTAATAGAGCTCTTATTGTGTTTAGAATAATATAATTTAATTGGCTGTTGTGCGGTGACACCTAGAGAAAAAAAAGGAATTGTGTTGGGCTTAAACTGAAATGGATGAGAGGATTTTCTACCTTAGTGGCAGAGTATGGTATGTCTGTAATTCATTCTTTCTGTATTTGCCATGAAACTTCTTATGAAGTTTCATGATATCATTATATCATGATATAATTTGTCTAAAGTAACCATTCTTCAGGAGAAACAGATTTTTGCTGGGGTTTAACTTCTTTGAATGCAACAACATTAAAGAAAGTGCCTGATGCATTGTTCACATCTATAGAATTTTACACCTGCTTTGCAGCAATGGTACTTCTTAATCTCAAATAATTCATGCAGCTGGGGAGTTTGCAGTACACATACTAAAATGGCATTTATTAATGCTTTGTCATTTTGCACTCTACAAGAAGTAGCACAGATACCCTCCAGAGAAGTTCTTCCCTTCTTACTCTGAGATTGATAGATGGTTAAGTTCGATTTTTTTTTTTTTTTTTTTCCTAAAAGCTTAGTTTCTGTGTACGTATGTCTTTAGAAGAGGTGTATCTAGGATGTAGATGATGTATACTCAAGTATTTATATTTAAACATGCATTCTGTTAAGCCAGTAACTTTGCTGGTTTTAAGAAGTACACACTAGTTGCTTCAGAAAAAATTGTTCACTTGGGCAGTTAAAGGTTAACGTATGTATGCAGACCCCTAACATGAAATGTTCTTGTCACTTAAAGATAAATTCTTTCTGAGTTCAGTTACACTTAGTAACAAAATTCAGTTACAGTTAGTGACAAAGTAGCTGGCTGCTCTTCTTCCAAAAAGACTTCAACATAGACTTTCTAGAGACATCAAGTGCACCACAAACAACTCCTCAGCACAACTCCTCTGTTTCTGCACAGTGATGAACTGTTATTATTATCTTTAAAAGAAAACTTGTTGCAAGTTGCAGCTCATTAATCAGGTAATAAATCTGCAGATTACTGATTTAGAAGAGTCTTACTGTCTTCTATTTTCTTGATTGCAGTGTATTTTCTCAGGTATTCTGTTTCACCATGAATACAATTTTATTTCCCATAAGTCTTTGCCTGTTTTGTTTTCTGGGTTTGTTTTTTGGTTTTAAACCTTTAAAATAATTTGAATATTAACTTTTTTCTGTACTATAGACTGTTGGCCTGCTCCCCAAACCAATCCGTATTAGTCTGTCAGTGATCTGAGCAACCTGGTTTAGGGGAAAGTGTCCCTGCTCATGGCAGGGAGTTGGAACTAGATAATCTTTAAGGTCCTTTCCAACCAAACCATTCTATGATTTCTATGTTTTCTTCTTCACCTATTGCACAAATCTTTAGTGTCCAAATTTTTAACTCCTTTCAAATGATTTAACTCCTTTGGACTAGGGATTCTTGAAATCTACTTCAGTCCTTCTTTCAGTAAGCCGTTGGTATCCTTAGGTATACTTTATTAGAGTACATGCATTTGTGAGGATTTCATCAATTGGTAAAGAAAAATCCTATTCAGGAACTCAGGCTTTGCGTGGTACTGCATATTAAATGTTTTTTTTACAGTCCAGATTATCCTCTGATAATCTGCCTAAAGCAAGTTTGTAAAAAATTAATTAGGCAATATTTTTAAATTCCTATTTGGAATACCAAAACCAATAAAATAACAATAGACCCTGGGTTTTAATTTATTTATTTATTTATTTATTTTCTTGTGCAGAAGTCTAAGTTCAGGTCTCTACACTTGAAGACACAGAGTTATTTCTTTACTCGAATCTGACTTTACCTAACTTAAATGATAACCCAATACCACTCTTTCTTGCTGGCTTCAATATCCTGTAATATTGAAACCATACATATGTAGTTTTTATTGTTTACAGTGCAGTGGTTAATTCATAGAATTCACTTTCTGTATCTTTAGGTAGAAAGCCAAACCCCACAAGGTAGAATGATCTTTGGATTTTCAGGAACAAAATGCATGGCAGAGATTGTCCTTTAATTTCCAGTCTGTACCTTTTCTTTACGGCTTGTATCAGTTAACTTCTATGCACATTGTCTAATTCCTGATTGCAGCAGTGAGTCTCAGCTGGGTTGGCCTCAACTGTTTTCAGCTGGGCTGCATGCTTAATTTGTGCCTTTGCATTACTGGTGGTAGACAACCTTGTGGCTTAAGCTACTCTGGGAGGAAGGTGGGTTTTGTTTTCTCCAGATAAAACTGCATTTTTAATTCATATTGAGTAATAAATGCTTATGAATTTAGGTTTCTTAGAAATCGCTCTTAATGGGAAATGGCAGTGGCAAAATAGCAAACTAAAATCTTCTATAGGCAGCAGAACGAATCAAAGTACTGCTAGTCTTGAACAAGATACAGTCATCATACTGAGAGTTCGTAGTAGCTATGACTTGATTCTGATAGGAGCTACTTAATTCTGCATTCAGTTAATTTGGGTCAGTGTGTGAAATAGAGCCACCTTGTCCTTGATAATATGAAAAGATATGATTAATTTTTTATTAACCAATAAAATGTTAAAGAACATTCCATTATTTCCAAAAGGTGGCTTTAGAGCATAGCTAGCAGGTGAAGAGCAGTGGTGCTAATGAAGTTTGAATTCATTCCTCTGAGGCAGAGAACTTTTCAAAAGCTGAGCTTTTCTTCTCACAAAAAAATAAAAATCTGACTGTAAATATACAAACAAGTGCAGGAAGGCAGCCTGTAGGGGGAGGTAGTATTTCTGTATCCACCAAATGGGAGGAGAGATGCAGAGAGAAACTGTCTAGCTGCCAGTAACACTTGAAAGAAAATTTTTGAGTATTACATTCCAAAAAGTACAGTCTGGCTCTCCATTAAAAGTATTTTGAATATAAAGAATACTTGCAGTACTGATTCATATATGAAGATAACTAGAATAAAAAAGAACTTTATTATTGGAATTATACTGCTTGAGAAGTGACAGAGAAGTGGGTATGCCTAGTGAAAACATCTTTGATATATCTTGCTGTGAATGGATGTGTTCTTTTATCAGGAAACCTCAGTTCATCTTTCTTGATTGCATGATTTATTTTTTTATATCTTTCTGTCTGTCTGTCTATCTATCTATTTATGGGTATATATGGCTTAGGTATTTGGCATTGAAATAATACCAGTCCTTCATTTAACATTTAGGCATGGTGTTGAAGAAACGTAATTTCATGATTGTTTTCATTTTTTAATGGGATCTGCTATTAGCTATCAGCCTTAAATTGGTGGTCTAGGATTTATTGAGCAAGTCGGTGTAGCAAATAACCTAAACTCTGATGAGAGTAGTTCTAGCTTCAGTGAGAGGCTAGGTAAGGATTTACTTCTAATGAATCTGTATGTCATTTTATCCCAATAGAAATCTCTAAAGTTGCAGTATGTAAGCAAAATTAGCTTTGCACAATACCCTCGCTAGAAAAGTAAAGTTGAAAACAAAAGAAAGATCATATAAGGTCACTTTTCTACAGTTTAATGACTTTAGCTATATTTGGCTTACTCAGTTTCCAATAGTAACTTGTTGTACAAAGGGATAGTATGAAAAAATAAATGCCTTTCAGGGAACAATTTTTGTGATAATGATTATTTCAGCATGTCTTCAGGTCTGCTGGCGAAAATCAAAAGATGCAAAGTAGGTCCAAATACCTTAGGGGGAAAAAAACCCCAAACAAACCACGTGTTGGGCGTCATCAGGTTGAAATTTGTTCTTTTGACTCTTGAAGAAAACATAAGTCCAAAATATATGTATCTGTATATACATGTGTGTATATATATGCATGTATATATATATGCACATATTTATATCAAACAGATGCTTGATTATTCTTGCATATTGCTATGAGATTCAAACACAAGTATCTTCATCAAGTCCTAGTTAGCACTCTTGACAACAGGCAGAAGCTTGAACAGTTATTTCGTCTTAAGCTCACCTTTATATATTTTAAGCTACCATCACTAATAAAAAAAAAAATAACAAAGGAGTGAGCAAGCAGTTGTATTTTCTTTGAGATACAAGTAGAAAGAGCAAACACAGTATAAAGCAGAGGTCATATTTTTGTCTTAGGAGCTGGCTGAGCTATACTGAAGTAGGTTTGGGTTTTTGTGATGTTTCAGTCTTGTCTTTAAATTTATGCTTGTAGTAAAGGTTAATAGACCTGTTATGGTTAGAGCTGTAATACTACATGTTGTGTGTTTAAATATACTATATGTACAAAACAACAGTTCAGTGAAGTGTAATAGGTTGAGAAACCCACTTTTCAGCCTTTGATGCCCTTTCTTCATCCTGAATTATTCCCACAAACCTGGGCAATATGCTTTATGACATGACTTTTCTGTTTGCCTTTTCAGGATACTAAAGCAGAGTGCATTTCCTCTGTAGAAACTGAGGACAGAAAAGTAAGTGGCTTGTTTTAATGTCATTTGTCAGGCAACTCTAGGAAGGTGGGGTCTTTGGTTGATTTTCTTTTTTAACGAAACCATGTCAAAATATATTGGCTTACATGTGTATATTTTAAGAAGTTTTCTAACAATAACTTTTCTAATGTTGTATTTTAACTTCCCTGGGGACAAAATAATCTTATTCTATAGAATACACTTGGGTTAGAAATTTTTATAACTGCTTATTCAGAAGGGAATTGTAATCTTCATGTCATTAAACTATCAATAGCTTAAAGGCAATTCCACTTCCTGTTCTTAATTTCCATTATTAACAAAATTGTTGTGTCATAATAATGTTGGCATATCATGCTAAATATTTGTAAACTAGCAAGATCAAGACTGCTTTTTCTTGCTTTAGAAGCACTATCTTTGGTACTAATTTTATTTTATTTTTTTATAAACAGTTAATGCTTGAAAAAAATATATCATACTATTTCAATTTTTATTTTCTGTGAATAAGTTTAAAATGTTTTCACTTGTGTTCTTCACCTTGTTTAAACAATATGTTATGACATGTATGTTTAAATATACTTGCATGAAGTCACATTTTTAGAAGGAATTCTTAAATTGAAGTACTGTGAGTTTCCACACTTGAAACCTGGCTTCTAGCATTAATATCATATTCTCAATTTATGTTTTGAAACATTAGGCCTTTTTTGGCATTAGTTTAACTGTGCTATAACATGTGATACCCATGTTCTATTACTTAACATTCCAGATGGTTTTCTGTTGGTTTTTTTTCTTTTTTTTATGGGTTGTTTTTGTTTGTTTTTTTGTTTGTTTTCTAACTTTTTTTGGCTACTGCATCATCCTGTGAGCATTCAGCAGCTCCTCCTCCTTTTAAAAATAGCTGTTGATGGGGGAGGGGTTGCTGCAAAAATGGGGTTTTATTACCCAGCATTATAACTACGCACTTTAGTTCATGATAGCTCAAAGTCTATAAAACAACATCATGCAAGTCTGATGTGAAATGCTGTTGAAGTTAGGGCAGGAAATCGCAATTCATTTGCTTTGTTGTGACAGAGGTTCTCTAGAATTTCAGTGTTTTTTCAACATCTTCAGGAATGAAGAGAGGGAATTATTTTGAGCTATACAAAAACATATTAAGAGTTCAATTAAGATAGTAAACTGTCAATGTGACTAGAAAAGACAGTATGCTGTATCTTAGATACCAAGCAGTTCTTAATGCTGTCTGTTGAAGTCCTCTATACTAAGATGGGTTGAATTTCTTACATTTAAATAAAGCCAACACTGAACGTTTTACTCTGATGTGTATCAGTATAATAGAACTAGTTTATTGTAGCATAATTGCAAGGACAGTAAACAAGTATAAGCAGAATGTTTTTGAAATCTAGAAATGGTATCAGCTTTATCACACGGCTTAAAAATACTCTAGTGATATGTTTAAAATCGCTATATATTAGCAAAGGACTACAAAATTTGTGTCAATAGGATCAGTAGCTTTGCTGTATTGCTTTAAGAGTTGGAACAAGCATTTTCCTGTGCATTAAATTTAAGGAATTATCCTTATTATTTATAATCCTAATGCTGTTTCAGTTCTCTAGGTGGCTTAGGGTCTTTGTTGCTGTTCAAAGCATTTTAACAAACCAAATCATTCTTGCTTTGCTGGGGGTTTTTTTGTTTCTTTTATTGACTTCATGCCTTCCATAAACCACATTCTCTCTATGTTTTCTAATTTTATTTTTTGTAAAATTTCCAAATTCTCCTGCATTTTATCTCTGCTTTTTTTTTCTAGGCTGCATTAAATTTGAACTAGTGACAAATTATGCCTCCTTGTTGCTTGTGCAGTTACTTCCATTTTTTTTTTTTTCTCAAGCATTTTGCAGATGCAGAATGAGCTGAATCAAAATTAGGGTCCATGTGTTCATGGTAAAAACCAAGAAACAAAGGGTTTACATGGAAGTATATTCAATTTAAAAAATTTAAAGTGTCAGAAATAAATAGCAACCCTTTCTCACTAAAGAAAGTTAGCTAGTTTGTGTTTGGTTTGGTTTTGGTTTGGTTTGGTTTATGTTTCCTGCTGACATTTTAAAATGGAGCTGGAATCCAGTTCTGGATTACTAAATCTGTGTAGTTTATCTGTGTCAAGTAGTGAGTGAGTTTGTGAAAATGACGAGCACATGCTGTGTAATTTAATATCTCTAACATCAGCTGGTACACATTACTGTGAAACTCAAGCATTTAGGTTTCAGGTTTGAGCATTAACTGTTACAAAACTGTCTAGGTGTTTAAACTGTTGGTTTATAGTATGCTAAAATGCAGTTTGGGACCTTATTTCTAAATGCTAAGATCTAACTTTTTCAGTGTGGATAGCAGCTACTAAACTGCACAACCAAAAGGTTCATTTTATTGCTTGAATAATGGGAAAAATTAACAGCCTGGTATGCTTTGAACTACAGTCATAGTAATGTGTGTGTTGTGTTTCTTTTTATTGCAGCCTTCCTTTTATGTAGCAGATGCACCAACCTCTTACAAGAAAACCAATGTTTTCTTTTTTTCCATTGTTTTATGATAGGGAGATTTCTACCTCAGTATAAATTACAGGAGCTGCGTATCTCATGCTTTTTTTTTTGCCTCAGTGATTGCTCTGAGTTGGAGTGGTTTTCTAAGGAGTGAGATATCTTCACTGGCTTGGGCTGTAAAGACTAGCCCAGCTGCCCGATCCCAGAAAGGGAACCTATCCAGTGCAGAATATGTGATCTCACTTTTTCTGAGACAACCCAGACCCTAAGACTGAGGGAAGTGAAGTGAAAGAGCATGAGATTCCCATGCTATGCCTTTTGCTGACCTGTTGTGCTCACTTTTCTCCCTTCTTACTCTTAGAAGCAGTGGCACAAAGGTGAGGAGCCAGTCACAGCCTGTCCCAACTTACTGTGAAGCCTGGAGAGTCTCTCTTGATTTGTCTCTCTCTTACTGTGTCATTAAGGTTGATGAGTTGGAGATCTGGAGGTTCTCAATGTTGCAGTGCTGAGTGCCATGAATTTCTCATCCTTTTGAATATAACTACTGATGCCTTGAAGTTTACAGGCTCATGTGGTATCTTGCCTCACTAATCACTGAAGAACAGACATGATGTTTGCTAGCTTTTGGGTTATGGTTTGGTTGTTGACTTGGGAAACGTACAGTTTTTATCCAACAACAATGACCACCTGCTCAGTGCTCTAGCTTTCAAATATAGAAACTAGAATTGATGTAATGAATTGTCTGGCAAATTTATCTTTATTATGTGAATTTGTTGAAGCATTTTGAAAGAACAAGAATGTAATAAATACCTATACTGTTGACATTTTAGGTTTTACCTTTTTTCTGTGTTTGGTCCCAGAACTGAAGCTTCTACCAAGCTTAAAGTGGCCAAATTACTTCACATTCCTGGGATATATATTATTGGTGACCTATATAATGATCATCATATAAAGATACATCAGTCTTGGTTAATGATAATGCATTGTTTCTTGTTTATTGCAAGAATAAATTAGGAGTTTAATGTAGTTCATAGAACCTGAAACATTGTAAGTAAATATTTTTGTTTTATCTAGGTTGGAATCAAAACAAACTGCTGCAGTTAGGACATGCATCATTAGTATCTGATAATTTGCACTTCCATAACGGAATATACTACTAATGTACTATATCATTAGTCATTAATGGGAAATTTTCCTAGTCAACAACCAAATATAAAACTGGAAGGTGCCTTTTCTTGTAATCTTTTTCCTGAAGTTTCTTCAACTTCTGAAACAGAAATTTATGTAACCATGGCTAAAGCATTACCTGAAGGCAAACTTAAAATTTAATAACTGTAATTATTATTTTGAAATATTCCAAAAATGACAAAATAGCATTTAATTATCCTAGCCACTTTATCACTATGATCTGTCTCTCCTTTCATTGTTACTTTTACTGACCTTTTTATGTAAGATTCTACTTACATTTTCTGTGAGGATGAAAGCTCTCAGGTTTGATAATATCATAGGATCATAGAATGGTTTGGGTTAGAAGGGACGTTAAAGCTTATCTAGTTCCAACCCTCTTGCCACAGGCAGGGACACCTCCCACTAGAGCAGGTTGCGCAAGGGCTTGTCCAGCCTGGCCTTGAACAGTGCCAGGAATGGGGCATTCACAACTTCTCTTTGTTCAAGGCTGACTACAAACTGAAAATATTACGTGGACTATAAGAAGGCATCAGGTGACAAATAATCAACAGCCTGCTTTAACTGGCCTGTATTATTGTGCCTTGCTAGAGTGTGTTTACCAGTGCCAGCAGTGGACCCACAAGTGCATGTATGACTCACTTCCTACCGCATGGGTGTTCTTTGCTGTGCTTGTCGCACCCAACCTGTTCTATTTTGATCTTATACATTCATTCTGAGCATCATGATATTTGATCTAGAATGATTCGTGATCATGGGAACTTCTCAGCTTTACTTTTCAAAGAAACATATGTAGAAACGTGTCTTTTAAATTTTCACAGAACAGAACCTGGTAAAAAACACCAAGTGTGAGTTTTGTAAAAATACATCGATTTCTGAAGCTAGTTGCGTGATGTTTTGGAATTTGGGTCATAATTGCAACGCCTGTGGCATTTTTCAGCATGAAGTTTTGCTCTTGCAAGGGTGATGACAGTTTTTTGTTTGGTGTTTGTTTGGTTTTTTTTAAATTCTACCCACGTTTTCCAATATAACTAAATGGTTGTGACTGAAGAGAATCAATAAGGATATTGGCCGTTTTGCCAAAAGGTTGACCGTGTGGATTCCTGTACAATCTTCTCTGCCATTAGATGTAACCAAACTCTAGTCTTGGTCTCCAGTCTTAGAGGAGGCTTAATACGTGAAGCCGTTTTTTTGTTTTGTTTTGTTTTCTGTTACACCAGCTTCATCACCTGCCATTACCTGAAAAACCTGCCCTTAATAAATCTTCCTGATCTTTTATTTAATCTCGTCTGAGCAGTTACCTGGAAAACTGAGACCCTGAAAACTGAATGGGAAGTCAGTATATGATGCCCTTTCTCTGCTGGAGAATTTTGTTTCAGCGTTTTTTTACAGTGCTAGGAATGTTTTATTCTTCAGCTGTGGCTTCTTCATTTTTATTTTAGCATACCCTTTTTAGTAATAGACTCACTTTTGCTGTAATGTGCAATGACATTCTCCTCAGTGTTCTTTGCAGGAGATGTAATGCTGACTGTTAACTAGCAGCTAAATGTTATTGGCTTGGTGGCTGAAGGTCACTCTGGATATCTTGCTTCATTTTCTGTTCTTGAGAAGTGGCTCATGAAGAGAACATTTTTTAGATGCATCTTGACTTTAAAATTTACCACTTTGGAGCTCAGAGTGCAGAGGCTTTATGAGAGCAATAGACTTTATGGATATGCATTAGGCCAATAACATGATAGGTCAGTAAGTTAGAAAATTTCCCTGTAGTGACATAATGTTTCATAACTCCCTATTACCTTCTGCGGGATATGGTACAGGCAGTAATGCCTTTCCTTTTCTATGGCTGCTGTGGAAAATATTTTATAATTTATTTTTTTAAGTACCTTCTGTCAGAGGATCTCCAAGTACTTTACAAACAAATTAAAAACACCTGTGAGGAAAGAACTTACATTTATATTGCTCATGTTAAATATGAGGAACTAGAAGTGTGAAGGGGAGACATAGGGAAGGTTACAAAGTGAGTTTGAGACAAAATGGGAAAAAGAAGCTGCGTTAGCTTTACTTATTCTCTGGTTTTGTTTTAATTAATTTATAATGATCATATGAAAATGATTTCCATTAAAATTTAAGGGTAAAATGTTTTGTTACTAGTAGGAAGAAAATTTATCCTATTTCTTTAATGTTGTTCTTCCAGTTACTCTGGGAGGCAGTTAATAATGGTATCAAATAGTGATGATGGGTGCTGATAAGAAGCATCGTGGAGGGACTGAATCAACTACTAGCATCTAAGATATGGATATATTTATATACTGTTCATCATAATCCCTTTTTATACTGTTTAGGAGCTTCCCATCAATCAATATGAGTAAGTGAATCTAAGAAAGTTTTGAGCATTAATAACCCTCCTGTTGTCTACGAGAGTGAACAAATGATTCCTATTTGTTTTGCCTCTTTAACGGTGGTACAGATAGTAAGGAATATTAATGGACCATCATATGACAGAACCTCATAAACTATAGAGGATTGACCATAGAATTCAAAACCAAGGGGGAGTAACCCAGAGGTGAGATAACGAGCTGTTCCAAGAATAGTATCCGCCTGTCACAGTATGTCGGAGGTTCCATTGACATCTTGGATCATGTAAGTCAGATTTGCGTGTTGCTTCGTGAATCTTCCTCAGTACAGAGCTGGAAGTATTCACAACTTCCACAAAAAAGTAAAATTAGATAAGGTGGTGGTGGTGGGTTGTTTGTTTGTTTACTACCAGAAAAGTTACTTGAAATCCATGGCTGACTCCTCCACAATGATTTGAATTCAAGATCTGTTGCATTTCAGGTACCCTAAAACTCAGAAACTTGACTCAGACCTATAGTCTAAGTTGTTCAGGTATAATATATTGTTATTCATATTGCTTTTAGTGCTATTTCTAAAAGAAAATTATTTTTCTCTCCTATGTCTTAAAGTTTATGTTCTTTACTAGTAAAAACACTACTTAGGGAAAACAGGTAGCAGAAATTTGCCCCAGAACTTAACATACAGCATTAGTCAACTTGATAAATATTGACAATTCTAATGTGAGGAAGTACTCAGAAATCCAGTCCATTTCCTGACATGTGGCTTGACACAGTGCAAAGTCTTATTGGAAAGCTTGATTTGAATGATCCTCGTGTCAGTCCTATTACTGCTCTCTTGTTCTTTCTGACACTGACATGCAATTACGGAATTTCACAACTGAAGTGATGACAATTGCTCCTCTCTGTGTGTGTGTCTGTCTTTCCCTTTAATCCAACTTTATCTAGCAATCTGTAATTTGATAAAGTGGAATTGAAATGACAGGCGTGACAGAAGTGCCAAAACAATAATTTGATCTCCCACTGAAGTGTCAATGTGTTTGGCTGTGTGACTTTTGCATATGCTGAATACACACATATGGGACACAGATAGTATATTTATTATACTAGAAGGCAGATTTATTATAGTAGAGGCAGATTGCTTAAAAAAAGGATTTACTACATTTTGTCATTTTGCCAGTGTGTTCCAACTTTAACCATTAAATTTTCTTCTGTGTACTACTATGTGTAAACATGATTGCTGTTGCACATAAATTATTTTTATTGGGAGAAGATTTTTTTCAGATACTAATTTTGAATATAGTTGGGTAAATCTTGAAATTATAATTCTGTGGCTTTGTAGCAAATCAGTTCTTGAAGGGGCTGTTTATTCTTTTAAGGGCAACCTTTTCATACTAAAACTCTTGGGACAAGGTGTCAAAGACTGAAGAAAGAACCATAGAAAAGGTACGCCATTTCTTTTTCTGGAGTCCTTTAGTACTGATGAAATACCTAGTTCCTGTTCAGGAAGACTATAAATGTAATCCTTGTTGCAACATAGATTAGCATGTGTTGTAAGCACATTTTATTGAGGGCATCCGTCAGCAAACTAGCAAATTTTCATTACATGCATGTGCATAATATAGAATAAAAAAATGTATTTTTGGTGGTACTATTAATTTCAGTGTCATTTCAGAAAAACTTTCTAGAATGAGTGACTTTGCAGTGAGCGTTTTGAGTAGTTGGTACCTTTGAAATGTCAATTTTTCATTGAGTTGGCTGAAGTTTAAAAAACCATCACAATATATATGTATTTATAAAAAAAAATCTGATTGCAGTTGAAATACAATACTCAACAAAACCTTTTTTTTTTTTTTTTTTTTTTTTGGGAAACAGGGGTAATTTTTATAATTTCCCAGGATTGGAAGTCATGCCTTTCAGCTGATTCTCTTTCCAGCCTTTTTAACATCAGAGCATTAAATGGCATTAAAACATGCCTTTATCTGCTATTACATTCAGCCCTGAGTTTGCATTATATGAATGTAAAAACCAGAAAGCAATCACCATAATTTTTGAACTTCCTCTGCTTTGGGATAAATTGCATTAAATATGTGATGGCTTCCTGCCAATAACTCTTAAACAAGCTCACTAAGCTAGAAATAGCATTCTGAAGTATCTAATACCTTTATATAAGTTAATAAAAACATGCATTTTCACTGAAGTAAATGTATGCACAAGCTACTTTTGAATATATTTATATGTAGTTTGCCTGCATACAATGAACTGAATATCACTTGCGGACAAGGAAGGGGACAAGGAATCTTTAGCTTCAATACTCAGCTAAACATAAAATTGAAATTCTCAGATGTTTGGGGGGGGGGAACAAAACAACCAAGTGGAGAAGGAGAACTTGTGTCTGAAGCTAATTATCTGCCAAAATTAACTAGAAAAGAATTTGTGGGAGACTAAAGCCATGTTGAACTTTTGCCTACGTCTGACTATTAACTTGTCAGCAGGTATAAAAACACAGAGGGGAATTGGCTTTTGAAGTAACATGAAAAAGGGGAGAACACACATATCAGTTAATATTAGCGTGCTGTGAATAGGAACAGGTCTTGGATCTTCTCAGTATTTGTGAATGAAGTAAACTTTCCTACATAGTGTGTTTGTTTTCTGGCAGTGCAAGCTTTTCATAACCCATACCGGTAACGTATAGTTGACCTTAGCAGCTATGTTATCTACATAATTTTCAGTTATTTATCTGACCTACCAGATTCTTTGCAATGATTCTTTGGCCAGATACCAAGGCCAAAATGACGTGGATTTAAATACATTAACTGTATCCCAGTGTGTAATATTGTATACTTGTACCAAAGTGTGTAATGATCATTGGTGTTTTAGAGAAAAGTTTGAAGTTGATATTTCCTTCCCTATCTTCTTGCTTGCCTTTTAATTTAGGATGTGGGAGGGTTTATGAAGAAGGATAGAGTAGAATTGCTGCTTTTTCAGATAGCTCTGTGTTTTCTCCATGGTGCTTGCTAACCCTAATAGCTGGAGAGGCTGAGTAACAAGAAAAAGCACTTGATTTCTGTTGGGTGCCTGGTTCACTTTGTCTCGCACTGTTTCTAGGAGTGCCCAAAGTAAAACCCCACCAGGGCCATGGCAGCACTTTCAGACTGTGACCCTTCGTTATGTTTCCTGCTGTAAGGCTGGGGGAAGCCTCTTTGGTTACTGAGGGTTTGTTGTTTGGTTTTGGTTTTGGTTTTGGACCAAGTCTAGAGAACACTGGAGGGGGAGGGAAGTCTTACATTGACGTGAGCAAAGTTCTCTCTCTTTTGAGCAAAACTGTCGAGTCAGGGATCTTACTTTCATTTAACTTACTGCCTACCAACACAAGCCTTCAATCACGGAGGAAACTACTAGTGCAGAAACTGGGAATTGAGTCCATCACAGTTGCTCTGGTGAGGTGAAGGGCAGTGGCGGTGGTAGGGTTGGCCTGCGGGAGGGAGCTGTGCACCTCACTGCCAGGATGATGTTTTGGAGCAGGGCAGCAATGATGGAGCCCGCAGTGGGGGCTGCAGGGCGGTCGGGGCTGGCTGGAAGTGGTTTTGGCCCGCCACAGCCGGTGCTGGCTCCCACCCTCAGAGGGTGTGCGGTGTCCCCTCAGGGAACCTAGCATTTCCTGCCCAACAGCTGCCTTACTGGGAGCAGGGGTGTGCTGTGAGAATGGCTCAGGAGAGGAAAATAATTCCATAAACAGCACTTGGAAGTGTAATGGGCACATCCTGAGGTCATCAGAACACAGAAAGACTGCAGGTTGTAGTCTGGAGACTGCAGGTAGGTAATTTTTTCTTACACATCCAGACTGTTGTAACTACAGAAGAAGCTGGAGTTCCCTACTAATGAAGAGCGCCAAATCCACTAGGCACTAGGCTTTTAATGGGTAATAGAATCATAGAATCATAGAATAGTTAGGGTTTGAAAGGACCTGAAGATCATCTAGTTCCAACCCCCCTGCCATGGGCAGGGACACCTCACACTAAACCATGCCACCCAAGGCTCTGTCCAACCTGGCCTTGAACACCACCAGGGATGGAGCATTCACAACCTCCCTGGGCAACCCATTCCAGTGCCTCACCACCCTCTCAGTAAAGAATTTCTTACTTATATCCAATCTAAACCTCCCCTGTTTAAGTTCTAACCCGTTACTGCTTGTCCTGTCACTACAGTCCCTAATGAATAGTCCATCCACAGCATCCTTGTAGCCCCCCCTCAGATAGGTTTGCCTTTTTTTTTTTTCCCCTCTTTATGTTTGGTTTTTTTTAAATGCCTTTGTATGCTTTTACCACGTGGTAAGAATTCAAAGACACATTAACCAAAAACATAGCTGGAAGTTAGAGACCTTTTTTTAAGATAAATATGTATACTTCATACAAATTACCTAGAAAATGTGCTAAAATACAGTTTTAAAAGCCTGTATTTCAGTATGAGCTGACAGAGGCAAAAGACAACGTAGGCTGTTTCTAGCCTGTATGACTGTGCATGTGGAGATGTACGCCATCTCATGCACTCTGCTTGTCACAGCAGCAGGGAGAGGTTTTGCTTTGCAATGTGGTAAAATTACTGTAATGTGAACTTATTCTCAGCTTCTTGCTAGGAGCTGGAGATGTTTTTGTAGACAAATGTTTCCAAGCATAGGATACAAACAGAGCTGTGCTTGCAGCCAGTAGCCATTTGGACTACTTTTTAACTCTCATGTTGAGTTTTCCGTATGGAATAAGGTTTGTAATTTCAACAATGAGGAAATTAAAGTTATACATCTTCATGATTAAAGGAGCTTTTCATCTGTTTGGGCTGAGCCTCATGTTCTTAGTCACTACCTATTTTAGTAATCTTGAACTTCACAATGTTTTTTGGACATAGGAAAATATAATCTCACAGGATGTTAGCAGCCTGATATAACTTCAATATTTTAACTGGATATATTTTTAAAAAGTTCAAAAGCTAAGGTCAGTTTGGGGAGAAGGCAAAGGGGAAGGGAAAAAGGTGTGTAGAATTCATATTACCTCTAATTTTACATACAAAAATAATTAGCCTGAGTTTTAAAGTGCTGGGCATTCAACTTAAATCTTTGTTACAAGCTGTCATTATTGGCTTCATTTATTCTTGCTCAAAATGTGCTTTCTGTGTTTGGAAATGTATAATCAGTTCATTAAGCTAGGTGAAATCTAGCCATGATGACAATAAATGGAGTAGGTCAATGTTTGCTGAGATATGGGGCAGAAATACACAGCAGAATAACTCCTAGGAGAACTTTATATAATGAGAACACTGCGGGAAGCCACTTAGTGTTCTGCACTCATGGAGAATCACGAGTTATCCAGCCGATAAGAATATTTATTCTTGCATAAAGCTCCCAGATGATACCATTTAGAAAATACATATTTTTCTTACTTCTCTTATGCATCAGGCTTGCTGATACACTTTTTATTAGACAAGTTATCTTGCAGATGTTGTCTTATTAAACTGGGTATATATATATTCTCCATTAATTTTCTGTTCCCAAGTCCTAGCCAATGCATTCTGATTTTCTTTCTTTAAAACTGCAGGACAGCATTTCATATATTGACTGATACACAGGTTCCACATTAGCTGATTAAACTTAACAGAACAGCATTAATAAAACACTTGCAAACTTGTCTTTCTCCAAAAGGTAAAATAAGCGCACAAGTAGTAATCTATAAATGCTTGCAACTTCTCTGCTTAAAGTTTTAGAAAATGACAAAACCTTCCTAAAAGAGAAAATACAGTGACTGAGGAGTATGAAAATAAATTAAGTAGTTTTCCTTGACTATTTGTGTCAAGATAGTAAGTCTTGGATGTATTGTATGAACATTGTATGGACTTGGAAATGTTTATTTTCCATACAGAAACCTCAGTTCTTGGACATGTGCATGCACATCCACTGCCTAAAAGTCTTTTTGTGGGGTTTTTTTGTTTGTTTGTTGTTTTGGTTTTTTTTCACCCAGCCAGAAAGATGTCCGTCTGTGCATAGCCATGTTTGGCTCCAGAGGATGGGGCTCTGCGATTTTTCCTTTCTATGAACCTCCACTGTTGGTACCCAAGTATCATATAGGATTTGGCTTGCTGTGGGCATTCTTTCCAGGAATTGAGACTGGAAACAGTGATCCAAACCAAAATACTGCTTATTGCTGGGGTGGGTCCAGAGAAGATCAGTGAAGCTGGTGAAAGGCTTGGAGCACAAGTCTGATGAGGAGCACAAGGCTGAAGAAGCTGGGGCTGTTTAATCTGGAGAAGGTTCAGAGGGGACCTTACTGTTCTCTAAAATTACCTGATAGGAGGTGTAGTGAGGTGGGGGTCAGTCTCTTTTCCCAAGTAAGAAGTGATAGGACAAGAGGTAACGGCCTGAAGCTGTGCTGGGGGAGGTTTAGTTTGGATATTAGGAAAAATCTCTTCACCGAGAGGGTGGTCAGATGTCGGAACAGGCTTCCCAGGAAAGCGGTGGAATCACTGTCCCTGGAAGTGTTCAGAAACCATGCAGGTGAAGCCATTAGTGACATGGCTTACTGATGGACTTGGCAGTGCTGGGGTAATGGTTGGACTTGATCTTAAAGGTCTTTTCCAACCTAGCTGATGCTATGACTATGCTTAACAGAATGACCACAACAAGGGAGAAGGGAAAGAATGTAAACCCAAAGAACTCAATATTTGCATTGTAGTGTGTTGACTGAGGCCAGTAGCCAAGTAACCCCACAGCCACCTGCCTGATGGGGTTGATGAGACAACAGGAAAAGCAAGAAAACTGATGTGTTTATTAAGTGAGGAGGGAAGAGGGAAAAAAAAAAAATAAAAAAAGAAAGGAAAAATGGGCAGTGTGGATCAGCAGTGCAGCCATGTTCTTTCCCCATCTCTCACCTGCCACTACCCTGCTCCCTGGGGGTGTCGGTGTGGAAAGGCGTGAGGGTCTCAGCGCAAGAAAAAAAGAAGGTGTTGCTGCTGTGCAAGCATTGTTTGCATAACAAGAAATTGGTGTGTTACCAGCATTGTTACACGAAGATCTATCAGGAAGGCTCAGGTTACTGAAACTGTTCACCAGAATGAATTGCAACAGCAGAACAGGTATTTTATGACCAGTGAGGAAAGCTATACTTTTGCCTGTTCTTAAGCCAGCAATCTTTTCTTCATGCATGCACTATTTGTTTATTTATAGTTGAAAGGAGTCCATAATTCTTTGAACTATCTCCCTTCCATTGCCAGCGTTTCAGCACTCCTTGGAAAGCAGAGGATGAGTTTACAAGTTATTAATGAATAGGGAAAGCTTTATGTCGTTTGTATTTCAGTTTAGACTTCTACTATCAATAGGTGTAAATTGATCAGATGGCTTTCCAGGAGCGCATGCATGGCAAGATTATCAGTGGCAAATTGTTTTCAGCGTATTTGAAGGGGAAAGACTGAATCAGCCTGTTTTGTTTGCCAAATTAATATCTGGGATGTAATCCAATCTGATTAACAGGATAGCTATGATTGGATCATGAAAGGGTAAGCAGATATTTGGAAGGAGTTTTTCATACCTGCTGGCCCTATTACTTTCCCAGTAGCTTGAACACATGCAAGAATATGTTTCTGGCCAGTAATCTAATTTATTTCTCATTGATTCCAGTTTGTCTTTTCATGTTGTAGTGGATCTTTTGCCAGGTAAATCTTTCCTCTGTAGTTATGGATTGTTTTTTACAGCTGCCTAGGTGTCTGGTACTGGATGATTAGATCAAAACTGCGTAATTCAGCTGTTTCGGAACTGTCTTCTTCAACAGTGGTGCAGGATGTCTTTTACTTTAATGAAACATATTACTATCAGGACACTTAGGCTTAAATATATATCCATATCTGGACATTTGAATATGTATGCATGTTTTCATTATCTTTGAAATGTCATTGTGTTGTGGTTTAAGCCCAGCCACGCAGCCTGTCTCTCATTACCGCCTTTCCTCCCCCCGGCTCCTGGAGGGATGGGAAGGAGAATTGAAAGAATGTAGTAACGATTGTTATATAAGGAGTAAAGTAAGGGTTAATGGATTATTTTTTCCCCTTTTTTCTTTAAGAGGTATGCTTTATGGTTGTTTGTTTGGGTTTTGGGGTTTTGTTTGTTTGTTTGGAGAGTGATGCAGAGACTATATATAAACCACATGCTTTCCAGATTTGATTTCTGTAAAAAGAGCAGTTTTGCATAGTTCAGCTGAAAACTTCTTGTTGCTCAAGGTCAGAAAAATCCAGTGATTTATCTCAGCTGCTTGAGTGCTGACACAGGACGCCCAGGGCAATATTCAAAGAACTGTGTGTGTGTGAAGGGATGTCTCGTTAGGGCATACTTGTTGTGTAACAACTTTTTTAAAAAATTGGGGGTTATTTCTGAAAAATACAGTATAATTATTAGAAGAAGAATGTTGATGTTTGAAGTCTAAAAGTAAAATGATGGGGTTTTTTTTTTTCCTTTTCCTATCAGCAGACTAAAGTTAATTTACTACTTTTTTTTGCTTGTTTGTTTTTTGATTCCTAGTTATAGCCTGAATCGAGCTATACTTTTTAACTTTGAGATGACAAGTGTAATAGGTAACAACAAGTCAAGAAAACATTTTCTGGCTCTTTTGACCTTGCCAAGTCAGTATCTTCGCTGTTCTTTTCTGCAGCAGTAAAGCATGTTTCTAGATAGCTTGAGAGGATTTGTTTTGCTTTCTGGTTTGATAACCTTTTGCTGCTGTTGAAGATGCAAAGTGCTTAATCAGTTATTTTTAACCAATTTTGGGAGGAAATTTTTCATGACAGTGTTTTAAGAGTTTTGAAAAGTAGGCAAATAGAAGACTTTTGCCCTTCTGTATTTGTTATGTTCTATATAAAGCTTTAAAGAACTGTGAGGCACTGTTCATTAAAAGGTAACAAATTTTCAACCTTTATTACACAGACTAAGTAAAAAAGCTTAGTTTAAAACACTTAGAATCAGAATTGCAGAAAATCTATGAGAATATTAAAATTAAATAGAATGCATGAAAATAACACTTCATCTATTCATTAGAGCTGTATTTATATCAAACTAATCTTAAAAGTATCTCTGATTAAGAAACCAATTTAAACTGTAAGAATCTGTATTTTGTTGTTTTCAGTCATGTCCTTTTTACCTTTAAAAAGTGTAAATATCTGCCTTTAAGAATACTATCAGTTCTATAATTCAAGTTTTGAGTTAATTGATCATAGACTGCTTTAAGGTTTTGAAGATATTTAAATAGGTTCAAATGCTCTGCATAGTGTTTCTTCTCTCACTATAATAAATAATAAACTTCAGCATAAGTAGAGACTTATTAGTAACACAATAGAATGAGATTGCAAATCTTGGTATCTCAGAGTTCCTTTTCTTCCACTTAATGAGTCTGATTGCAAACAAAGCTTCCTTCCCAAAAGTGGTTGTTACCCGAAAGAATAATGTGCTTCATAAACTCAAGGTATCCTTCCAAGTGAAAATGTTTGAGGAAGGAAACTTTGATGTGTGTATTAATGGCATCTATGGAGTGCGCTTTGTGTGATCAGGGCTTAAGTTTTCAAGAGCTCAGCAGTTCGTGTTTTAACTGTTCTGGTGATAATTGAGGATTCAGTACTATAATGCAAAAACAGTTTCTCAGAGAACATTCTTAATGGCAGCCAGTTGTAGTTCGCAACTGTAGCAGCTGAGAACTAAGTGCAGTTGATGGCCACATTATTAATAGTGTCTTGGGAGCTGAGCAGATGCCTATATGGAAGTGTTTGGCCTTTCCTTATGTTCGTGTAACATGAATACCAACATGGAATGGGATTCAGGAAACAGAGGCCAAAAGTCTTCATCTTATTTCACATGTATTGGAATTCTGACATTCAGTTCACTGAATTTAGCAGGAACTGCATTTTCTGTTCAGTTTATTCGTGTCATTGAGCGCTGACTCTCAGACCAGAGCCAGAGGCTGGTACGTGTAAGGCCTTAAATGGAACACACATACAAAATCTAAGAGCTTCTTTTTAAAGATGCTGTCATGTCAGGTTTTTTCCTATGGAATTATAGTGGTTCTTTTTGGGCCTCTTTGGAAGGTTGCCTGGGATTCCAAGGCTTTAGTTTGAAGGAGCATCTGAAAGTATGTTGGAAGAGCCTTGAGAAATGCCTGCGAGTACTATTCTTGGTTTTGATTTTGGTTTTTTTTTTTTACTCCTGTGAAGGACCTGCAAAAACTTCGAAATTCTTGACATTCCCTTAGCCCTTGCCATGGCCATTAGGATAATTAAGACCAAGTGGGTAAGGTTCCTCTATATACCTTACTGCCTTGACAACAGCTATGACTCTAGGGAGACTTCATCTTACTGCCTAAAGGAAAAAACACCCAGTTACACCTTATGTGAAGGAGGCATAGAGGCCTGGGTAGGCTCACTTGTGACACTCACAGGCTCAACTGAACTAGATGCAGAGATTAGCTGTTGCTGCTAAGTTTGAAGATCGTTTGGTTTCAGAACTCTTCACATGTGTTCCTAAAGTCAAGTCTTCAAAGAAAAGTGTCATAATTTTTAGAAGTTCTGTTTACTTTTCAAGAACATTAAGAAGCACAAAGTCTGCCAAAGAAAGTCTGTATCTCTTGGTGGCCCTGTAAACTGAACTGCATTTGGAAACTTGGCTTGTTTGCCTTCTACATTTAAACCTAACAATAGCATACTGTATTCTCCTGTGTTGCAATCTAGTACAGAATTGAGTCAGATCAGAAGCTAGACTATGTTATTCTGCATGCTAATGAACTACTTATCTTTCAGAATATTCCTTGTAGTTGCTCTTTCACATCATCTTGCCTGTTTCAAAATTAATTTAAAAAGTTCTGAAGTTTCATACTGATTTTTAAACGAAGTTATTTTTGTAAAACCTT
Source organism: Psittacula echo (assembly GCF_963264785.1). NCBI lineage: Eukaryota > Metazoa > Chordata > Aves > Psittaciformes > Psittacidae > Psittacula > Psittacula echo. The sequence goes on from NC_137739.1 coordinate 12,966,013, forward strand.
GCCTTTTACTTTCTTGTGTTTTTTAAAACCTACCTAAGTTCATTTTTTATCCTGTATGCTTGAATTTTAGGACCAGACTGATGATTGAAACAGCAGCTAGTCCTTAGTGAGCAAAGCTGCCTCTTTGTTACTTTTCTTTGAGCATTGTTTAAAGTGTTACTCAAGTTGGTTTTGGTTATCCTAACAGTTGGTAAAGAGTAGCTTCTGAGAAAAAATGCTGTAGTAATCATTTTAACAAACAGAATCCTCCTTTTTCTGGTACAGTGAAGCACAGAGTCAGTTTATTACATGTATGTAGTTTAAGATAGTGCTTTAAAATATATGGGTGTTTAGTCTATTAATTAATGAAATATCACTCGGTGCATTGTCTTTTTAAGGTCCCTGATCCTAAATTAGGCCCTAATCTTTTTCAAATTATATAGTTCAACTCAAAGATTAAACTAGTAACTCAGTATTTTAAACTGTTTTAAAAGAAAACCGCAAGGCAAACATGGTTATAGATTGCGCATCATTTTTAGGCATAGTTTTTGTCAGTTGGTTTGAATGTTCTGCTCAAATAGTTTGTCTTCACTTCAGAATAATTTTTTTCATATGGGTGTTCAATGCTGCAGATCTCCTCCATGTCATCTATTAGTACAAATGTGCATATTTCTTTCTTGGATTTAATTGTTTAACTGGTTGTGTTCTGCCATACCGTGAGGATGCAGCTTACATAACCAGAAGATGGCAGTGTAGGCTAAAAAAATACACGTTCAGTTAGAAAACCTTTCTCCTTTGTAAATTGAATACTTTATTTATTTATTCCTCTTCCCAACAACTTAATTTCATAATAACTTCTAAATTATTTTAAGGCAATGGTTAGGATTCTCTATTATTGTACTGTCACAACAATTCATCTGTGTGTTTATCTTATTTGGTTTAGGCCTAATACAGTTCCAAATTATTTTTTTTTCCCCTGACTCCATGTATTATTTTTATTTTTAACTTGGTGAACTCTCCATTATCTATTTTTGTAAACATTTTGCATAACAAAATTCTGAACTTTCAAAAAATGTCTTTTCTCAAGCCATTCTTTCACTTTATACTTTTTCTCAGCATTGCTGATTGCTGAATATACTAATAATACAACTATTTCAATGGCCAGATCAGTGTACTGCATTAAAATGTTTAGAACTGTAGTTAAGTTTCATGTTTATAGGTTGCATAAAATACATGTATGTCACAGCCGCTGCTCTTTCTGTATCACACAAGAACCAAGAGATGAAATTAATTTAAGGCATTAGAAAATGCAATTTATTTTTCAGGCTGGCACTTGGAAATTTTCCTAAACACTATCTGTGTGTGGTCAGCCTGAAATGAGAGCAGTTCTAGTGTCCAAGTGACTTCAATGTGACAGAAACCTCAATGTTTGGTTTTTTTTTTCATTCTTTCACCTCCCTTCTCCCAGAACTCTTCATGTCATTCAGGTATTATTTGTATTTGATTGTTTTATTAGGGGAAAAGTGTTAGGACAGGAATTATGTATATTGGTAAGGATTTCCTTTTTACTTACTTATTTCTGTTAAGAATGAGTGGAGATGTGCTAGCCAATTCACAAAGTGAGCCTGGGAAAGATGTAATACAAAACTAACTTGATGGATTTGGTGATAAGTAGGCGAATTATTGTGGGATGATGCTTTTGAAAATAGACTTTATTTGATTTGGTTTTGTAACAGTCATGATTGAAATGCTTCAGAAAAGTAGTTCTTTTGTTCTTTTTCTCTTCTTTTTTTTTCCAAAACACAAGTAAATATGTTACTAATCTTAAAAGTATACCACAAGCCCCACCATTTCTAAAGCATTTGGCTGCTGAGATTTACTTTGCTTTGTAATATGGTTGTTATGCTTAAGCATATTTATCTGAGCAGTTTTATTACCTGTAACACTGGGTTTATTTATTTATTTTTACATATTAATGTGTGTATGATTGCCAAATAGCTTGTGCTTTTATAACAAGGTTGCTGTTACAGTATTTTTCACAGAAACATTTGCAAAACTGTCCTTAAGGGAAAAGCTAATACGATGTTTGACATTTATATAAGGGAGGGTGAAATTAGTAATGGATTATTTTACTACACAACTCCAGTGTAAAACTCCTGGGGATAAACCAGAGACCCACAACTATTAACTTGCCTTTTCTTGCCAGTCGATTAAAGTCTGACTTCTGTGGCCTGCAGGGCACATTGCAAGACCTGGCTACTTAGCGAGGTGTTTATTTGCAGGCATATCATATAGGTGAATGGGATTTTTTGACTGGCAAGCTTAATAGCAGGTAGGGAGTGTAACTGCAGTGGCTGTTTGTAGGGAAAACTTGTAGGTGGTAGAGTAAAGCAGGTGTGTAAATGATATATCAAAAATTGCATAACTTATTGTATGTATTCTTTCTGCCATTGATGATGAACTGCTGATATGATAATGTATATTGTCTCACACTGTATTTGCTCTCTGGTGTTAAATAGTACTAGAAAGTGTAAAGTGGAGCACAAGAAATAGTAAGTTCAGTTACCATTACTTACATTAAACTTATCAGAATTTCTAAGTATGATGTTTAGATTATATCTATACAGCTGTTTTTAATCTATGGAAAGGGGAATTCTAGTTGATAGACACATTAATGATATCCAACTTGATTCTGTGCACAAGTGAAGAATAAGTTCTTGCATACGCTGATGCGGCTAATGCTCTGTTAGTAGTAGTCTATGTGTATGTTTAAAGCTAGATACACTAACTATAATGACTGCCTGTCTAGAGATCTGATTGACACAAATGGCTCTGTGGCTTTATCCTGTGAAATCTGTAAGTTTGTGCAGCAAAGCATGGAATTTGCAACTTTTATAATTAAGTTTGCCTTGGTTGTGGGCATGTTTCTTTTTTTCCTCAGCTGTATCTTACTATGGCTTATCTTCTAACTTGATTATTTTGTGCTAAGTATTAGTCTGTGAAAAGAGATTCCTGAAGTATCAGACCACTCTTTTTTTTTTTTTTTTTTTTTAAATAATTTTAGCAGTTTAATTCCTTTTGAAAATGCTGATATTATTGTACAGTGCAAGGGCTGGATATTGCTTTAAGGGAAATAACTACCTGGTTGTTGAATTGGATGGAGAACTTGACTGTTGGAAGAAGAATTCCTGTTCTGTGTTCTATTTATGAAAAATTGTTGGGAGTCTACTTCTGGCTTCCAAAGCTTGTCTCCGTAGAGAAGGCTTTTTGTTATTCTTCATAAGGTCTCTGATTTTAATTGCCTATACACAGGCTGCACCAAATTGATTAACTTCAGATGTTACAATCCTCCCACAATATTACTTAATATTTTCATTTCTTTTGAAATGGTAATTCAGCTGATTTTGGCATGGGTAGGTGGTTGTTGCTGCTTTTAGGAGTAAGCCTATGATGGTATGTGCAATAAGAGAACATTCATAACAGCTTGGCTAAGATATTTGAGTTTTTCCAAAGCTGTGTGACAACACAACATACATTCTTCTGTTTTACTAAGCGAGAGATTAATTCTAATCACAGACCCCTCTGTATCATTCATGGGCATGTGTGGCTACCTTGGCTGAAATGTAAACATAGATTCTTGATGTCTCTTAAACACTGGAAACATTTTCTTGAAATTAGGTTTCTGCTGACAGCTAATTATATTTCAAAGAACAGAACATTTAGCAGAAAATGTGATTTGAGCAAAGGGTACCAAGTACTCATGAGGCTCTATCAAGATATTCCATTACATACTAAATGCAGACTGTTGCCCTAAAGATTGAGACAAAGGCTACAGTCACCACAGCTACTTTTATCCCAATTTCAATCATGTAAATGAGTAATAAACCAGTATCTTATCATGATAGCTTCATTTGGTAAAGAAATATGAAATAGAACTTGGCATATTTAGCAATGTAGCTAATATTTTCCTTTGAGAGGCTGTCTCAGAAATAGTGTCTTCTATGTAATCTTTGTTTTTTTCAGAGAGAAAGTTCTAAGAAAAAAGTTCAACAGAAAATGGCACATACATGTCTGATTCAGGCATATAAGGACTACCTGTCAATCAAGCAAGTAATGCATCTGTACAAATAGGATTTTTGTTTTCCCCCAGAGGTATCTGTAAAACCAAAATTTCAGCCTAATGTTTATTTGCATTTTTTCTTTGTGGATTTTCTTTTATGATTTGTCTTGTTCATTTTCCTATGTAACTTTTCAAACTGAAGTTTGTTGTAAAGCTGCAGGATAGATGGAACTGTTTATTATGTCACAGAACAATTTTGATTATTCTAGAAACAGCCAGTCATATAGTGATGTAAAATCAGTTATTTTGAAGTCTTAATTTTTCAGGTACATACAAATCTATTTTAGAATAAGCCATGTGATTATTTTTATTTGCAGAAGACAATAGCATTATATTGTTGATGTGAGGTATGTGAGATTCTCTACCATATCCGCTTCTCTGTACTCAAACAAAACCTTCAGGAATTGCTCACTGGTTTAAATTCACTGTTTCCGTTGTTGGTGGTAAGGTGAGGCCTTTCATCCTCACAAGTTAGCTAAATATATTGGTGAGAGTTTGTTTGCCAGTAAGAAACAAACTAGTAACGTTGTTCTTCCAACATGGGTTCATCTGAGAGCTGGGAGGGGCAGGAAATCAATTGTTTTTATCTTTACCAATTTCTTTTAAGAGATAAGGATCTCTTGGAGTTGGCATAGATGAATTATACAGATTATATCAGTTGTCTTCATTGGAATCCCATAATAGTAAATCAATCTTACTAAAATAGTTAATACGCCAGCCTTTCAAGTAATTCATAAATTTTCTGACAAAACAGTATTTAATTTGTTTCTCTTTTTTTTTAGTTTAATTTTTTCTTTGTTTTGTTTTGGTATTGTAATTTTTTGAAAAGCAGATGCACTAAGTTTAAACTGAAAAATGCAAGAAGAAATTAATGCTGACATTTAATTAGATGTTGCAGATTGTATTTAGGAAGAACATGAAAAAGCTACTAATACTCTGGTCCTTTAATTTCAAAATTCCCTAAAACTGATCTTTCAAGATTTTTGGTTTACTTGAATATGTATGTGCATTTATGGGAATGTGCAGCTGCCTTAAAAATTCTAATTCTTAAATATGCAGTTTCTTAAATTATTTCTTTGGCAGTCTACTTCTTGAAAATTCTTGTTGTCTTTGCTGTAATTTGTCTTCTATGCTTAGTAGTTGGCAAATAACAAGACAAGCTCCATTTATATAAAGGGGTAGTGAAAAGTTTGAAAACAATGCAAGTAGTAATAAATGCATAAAATGCAAAAGGGGGTAAAACCCAAAAAGTCCCTTGTTTCAGGGTTTATGATTTGGAGAGTTATTGACTTAGCATTAAATGTGAATGCTAATTTCCCAAAACTCACACGGTGGGTTAAAAATAGAGGGCTCTTGGACTCTCCCTGTTCCACACTGACTTGCACTGGCATCCAGTTTAGCGATGGTTTGTCTCCTCCTGCTAAGATAAATTTTGGCAGCAGGGAGCTATAAGATCCTCCTGATTTTATGTGACTTGTCTTTTTTTTCCACAAGTGATCAACTGGCAGGCTAGAAAATGAAATATTAAGTGTAAGAGGACTGTTACCTAGTGACCAGCACTTCCTTTATTTACTTGGGAATAAATTATCTTTTCTCATCTGTTCTGATCTCTGACAAGGCCTTCAGGTTAGGCTTTCTTCAGTGCCTGCCTTTGAGTGGTCTTGCTATTTGTATGTTTAGTTCCTTTCTGTTTGCAGTGTTAATAGATTTCAAGTGTTTCTTGAAGAAGTGGAACAAATACTTTCTTGAATGGATTGCACTGAATGAGCATGAAGGATCATATATATAGACTGTGATAGTATCAATAAGGTCTTTTAACAGTGGGTTAGATCCTTTTTAAAGGCCATCTTTAAAGTACTATGGTTGAATGTTGGAAATTATTCCTGTGGCAACTATTAACACTGTGAAGTATTATTTTACACATTAAAGGTACCCTTTTTCTTCCCTTTTTTTTTTTTAAGATACTGTAAAATGGAATCTCATTTTTAGTAGAAATGGTGTTCTTATAAGGAAAAAGTCAAACACCTTTGGTGTTCTATGGAATATAGTGGATTTTTTTTTATGAAGAACAGAATTTTTTAAATGTTCTCCCAGGCACAATATTCCGGACGTATAATGCTGACTTATCTTCAAGTGGAAGTAGAAGAAAAAAAAACAAAAAACAAAGGACTAATAATGAGCCTCTACTTTGAGTTTTATTCAGAGCACCTAATGAATCTGTGAGAGTTTTGATCACAGAATTTCCTCTGATGGTCTAGAAAGTCCCATACAAAGCTACCTGGTCTACTTAAAGGTTTTTCATTGTATTTTTAATCCTAAATAAGCCAGCTCCACAGCAATTTTATGTGATAGAGAAGCTGTTGATAATCAAGGGCAGCTGCAGCTTCATACAGATAGCAGAATCTTTGGGTATTATTAGAAAAAAAACTTTTCTCTCAATTTGCCTTAATGTAACAAAAACAAGTAAGAAATCAGCTACAGTATTTGTCACGAACTTTACAGAATCTTGCTTTTGGTTGCAATCATAATTGCAAAAATACTAGTGCAGCATGATGAAGAATATGCCTTTGGCCTTGGCAATTGGACATCCATGTGTACATTCAGTAATTCACTTTTCAAGGTGCTCATGTACTCAAGTACAACCACATTTCTCTTAAACCACGGGGGAATTGCTTTTCCTATATTTGAATATGCAGCTGCTCTATTATGCAAAGGTGTTTATCAACTCACTGATTAGTGCAGATTATTCATATATGCTAACCGTGAAGATCACGAGTACTACTCATCTGTTGCAAATGCAGAGGAAGAAATGTGAGGGATGTTTCTAGGGAGCTTTGTGCTCTTAGAGCTTGCTCGTATTTTGGTTTGATGGGAAAGATTCTCATGACTGGCTTTCAATTTTTGTATGACTGCATTATAGACAGGGTTCTCCTTTTGTCATGCTATTTGTGCTGTCATGATAGGTAGCAGAGGTGGCTGGATGTCACCAAGCAAACTATTCTCAGCTCTGAAATACTTCCATGTTATAAAAAAAGAAAAGAGAAAGGACAGAATTGAAAAAACAATGTTCTCTGCAAAATTACCTGTTTTGATGTGGGGAATGTATTGGTTATAGGAGCTAGTTGAGAAAAGAAATGTATTTATGATCAATAGGCAGATTTTCTTATGGTAAATTTCATTCCTGTGCATTGAAGCAAAGACTGAATAATACATAGAGATACAGTAAAAGAAAACAAACAAACAACAGAAAAACAAACAATAAAAAAACCAAAATGCACAACAACAACAAAAAAACTACAAACCAACCAACCAACTTTTAAAATAAAGTTTAATTATAGCTTTGCTCTGAAGTTTTCCTATGTGTGAGTTTGTACCCTCTGTTTGCTAAATTGATGAGACATGCATAGTTCCAGATAAAGCATGCAAAAATACTTAAGTGCATGGAAGAAAATCCTCAGATTTTCCCCTCAAAGCATCAAGTTGATATATAACTAATTTTCCCAGCTAATTCAATTTGGAAGGCATTAGGTGGAGGGGGGGAGATATTTTTACTGAATAGGGAAATACTGAATCGTGTTTTTTCGAATAAATGAAAAATACCTACACAAGCTTATTCTGATGATATTGTATATGGTTTTCATATCATACTGTCAACTGATGTTAATGTACATGTGTAGTAATACATATATTTACACTGACAAAGATTTTAGCCTTCTAGATGCTGGAAATAAACACAAAGACTGAAGTAAGAGGGGTAACAGTGTTTTCCTATTTTTGGTGTCTGTTAATAAAACATAGAATATGGGGAATGTTGTATTCTAATGATTCCCTATGTAAACTACGAAGTCTAAAACCACATTTAGTTCTTTGCTGATTATAATACTGTAGTAAGTCAAAACTGACTGCCTAAATACACTTTCATAAAGCCAGTTCACTCTTTTTAAAGGGTGGTCTGGCAAACGAGAGATCCTTTATTCCTTTCCAGCCCCTTTGTTTTTCCTTGGGGTAATGAAAAATGAAAAATGTTGTGTAAATGTCAAAAACATCGTAAAAAATAAATCCTAGGGGTTGGTTAATGAAAACTTTCTGCCTGGTGGCAAGCAGCAGGCCCTCATCGCTACAACAATTGGCACCAGGATGCTCTGAGCAGTAATATCTCAAGAACCGTGTACCACATTCCATCACGGTTTCCTAATTTACTTAAAGTCTCCTAGGCACCTGCCTTAAACTGAAACAAAAAGCAATGAAGCTGCTATAACATCTTCCCTATCATTACCACCATATTTTTAGCTGTCTAAATATGATAGGAATTTACCATCTACTGTTCATATATTAAAACCCCATAAGATTATATGAATATGAATACCACTTGTTTCTCTACACAGCTTAGTTACTAATTGGGTTGTATAAGCAATATGTATGTATTATATGTTTCATATTAGAGTGAGATTTTTGTCTTGTTTTTACGATTTCAGACGTGCAGTCTGTGCTGTCACAGTTACAGTTGTATGCAGCTTACATTAATGTTATAATAAGAAGCTGAACTGAAAAGTCAAAAATAGAGCATGGATGATATCAAGCCAGGACAGTCATCCACTTCTTTTACAAGGGAGATAATCAACTTAGGCCTTTTACCCAATGAACACTCAATGAACAAATGAAGAAATGGTCACTCCTTGAAGGATTTGTTTTCTAGTAAATGCACTTGTCATATAAACTTTCTGCAGTATTTACACAAAGCAGTGCTGGTCAGGACAGACTAGATATCCTATGCTGTGTTCAGTTTTGTAGTAGTCGGAGCATCTACCCAGGAATATTTCCTCTGCCTGTTGCCAATCTGAGCCTTTCTGACAAGGACCTGGATGTTTGTGGAGGTGGAGTTATAATGCTTGTCTTGCCATAAGAAAGGGGCCCCCGGCGAACTGATGAGGACAATGGAAGATGTGTCCCAGTAATCTTATGGTCAAGTGGCTCATTGCCATTTGTTCCAGTGGGCAGGAATTCCTGAGCAAAATTTCATCACCTCTAGTTAAGTATACCTATATGGGGATGGAAAGAAGTACATATATTTAATTAATGGAATGACATGATGTATTTAGGAATTAGAAAGGATATTTATGGACTTAAAATTAGTTCTTCAGTCTGAGTCTACAAACAGATTTAGTTTCTTTGGGCACTGCAGCTACAAGGACAAAAAAATCTGGTCATCTGTTCCTGAGAACTTCTTAGGACAGTGAAAGCATTTAAGACTTCTGAATGATTTAACAGTGTTCTTTGTTTATTGAAAATTTCCTGGACTATCCTCAAGTATATTGCTAGGTTATATACATATACAGGTTATATATATATGTGTGTGTGTGTATACATACAGGTATTAGAAAGAAATTGGTAGGTTTGCAGTTAGCCTTCAGGAAGAGTTTTAACAAAGTTAAAGAATGGGCATTGTTTTCACAGTGCAAGATACTGGGTTTCTAAATCAGAATTTTTTTAGGTAGCTGACATCTCCATACAGATGACTGTCTTGGTTCCTCATGCACTGTGCACTGAACTGTTCCCTTCCTCTGTTGAGAGTTTTTTCATGGCAGGAGTGTTTTGCTGAGGATTCTTGATACATTCAGCAGGAAAGCTCAGTGAAACAGTTGCATTTTTCTTTTCCAGGATCTCAAAGAAAAAGAAAAAAAGTGGTACTTCACTCTAAAGCTGGAAACCTATTCATTAGCTCTTCCTTCTAGCAAATTATAGTCTCTCTTCACTGCAGATTATTGTCAGTCTTAAATATCAACTATGTTAATTTTGTTCCTCAAATGATACAGAATTTCCTCCTCTGTACTACTGAGAAACCAGAAAACTTAATTAAATACTAAACTGGCTGCTGATGTTCTCATACTTTCTTAGATAATTTATCTGTTTTAGGTGGCTGATGCAAACTCAGTCCCTATAGCAAAGCATCAAATAATGTAATTATTTCTTAATATTTCAGTACTCTTTTAGCAAAGGGGAATCTCTTTTGATCCTACATTAAAAATACAGTTTATGGGTATATGATTACTATATGCAAGGCAGTTTCAATGTCAGCACCTGTTCCAGTGTGTTGTTATTATCTGAATAGATGCAGAATTAATCATACATGTTCGTGAGAAACTATTTAAACATCTTTATTTCCTCTTACATAGCATACCATATCTGGAAAACCACCTGAATGATTAATATTTATTTCATTTAAGTCTTGTCAAACCATGTTTTCTGTGCCCCAACTATATTCCATCATCTATTTTTCTTTCTTGTTGGTGTAGAAACATCTTGTCCTGTCATGAAGGAAGATGTTAGATGGATATTTTCTCTTTGGCTGGAGATATTCTATTTCCTGCTGCTAGATGAGAGAAGTAGTTTCATATCCAAATTTATTTTCTCAATCATTGTTATATAGGTAGCAATCAGATAACATGCTTATTCTTTGTCTATAGAAAAGGAAATTAAGTCCTGCAATATGCAGCAGCACAAGATACGAGTGATAATTATTGGGATTCATCTAGAATATCTTCAGTCTTCATTATTTTCTTTTATTAATTTCATCAGATCCACTGTAATTGCTCCCTACTCTCCCTTAGCTGGCTATTCTCACTTCTGATGTACCTCTCTTTAAAATAATGGGTGGATTTTACCTTGTCTGTGTTTAAATATCATTGTTTCATAGGCTTATTGTAATTTCTGTCTAAAAAACAAACCAACCCTATCAAATTCCAGTCAAGTTTCCTTCATCCTCTTAGCATTAAGTGAAAATAGGAAAGTGGATTCCCATTTCTGGTGTATTTATAGGCAAGGTTTTTATACTTCCTGAATCCTACCTACTTATTCTTAATACTGCTAACACATCAGTTAATGTGTAAATGCCAGTAACATTAAGGTGCGTGTGTAAATGCTGCAGCAGACTTTGAGAAAGGCATTAGTGTACAAGTACGTATCTGCAGTACATTAGGTTGCATCTTAAGATAAACCTGAGATGTGATAGTTGCATCTGTCATTCAATGAAGGAAAGCAACTGATTCTTGACAAAGAAGATGGCAGGTTTCTGCTTTGAAAATGAGGGCAGAAAGTGCTAATTAGTTATTCCACTGTCACTTACTATATTTGAAATTTGAGCTGGATGATGGGACAGAATACACCCTCAGCAAGTTCCCATGTGATACAAAACTGGGAGGAGTGTTCAATATGCAAGAAGGTTGTGCAGCCTTTCAGAAGAACCTTGATGGGCTGGAGAAATGGGCAGACAGGAATCTCATGAGGTTCAAAAAAACAAAGTACAAAGTCCTGTACGTAGAAATTAATAAATAACTGTGCACCAGTCTAGGCTGGAAAGCAGCTTGGCAGAAAATGGCAAGAGAATCTTAGTAGACAGTGGGTTGAACAGTGTCAGCACTGTACCCAGGGCTGTATCAGGATAAGCATTGTAAAGGTAGAGCAGGTAAAGAGAGGTGATTATCCCCTGCACTCAGCACTGGTGAAGCCACATCTAGACTGCTATGTCCAGTTCTGGGCTCCACTACTACAAGAGAAATATGTACATACTGGAGTGAGCCAAGCAGCAGGCCACAAAGATGATTAAGGGGTTGGAGCATCAGAGATATGAGGAGAGCTTGAGAGAGCTGAGATTGTTTAGCATGGAGAGGAGATAAAATTTCAGATACCTCCCTCTGAAGTACCTGATTGTTATGAGTAGAGCAACACAGAGCCAAGCTCTCCTTAGTAGTGCTCAGTGCCAGGACAAGAGGCAATAGGCACAAATAGCAATACAGGGAATGTCGTTTCAACTTGGGGTTTTAACCAGTGAACACTTTTTCCTTCAGGAGTGGCATGTTGTAAGGGATTTAACAGTTGATGTCCTGGCTGTTACTTATTTTCTGTCAACCTGTTTTTGGTCAGCTTTCCTCTTTTGTTTTTTCTGTCAGTAGTCAAATTAGAAAACTGGTGTGTTGAATCGGTTGCTCCTTGTTTTGCTAGCTTTTCCCTCTAAAGGTGCCAGTAGTGTTGCTAACTCTTCAAGATTTCTCTGTAAATAGCTTAGTAGGTATACGTGCCATTTATCATATTTTGGTATGCATTTTTAAGTTCGTAGGGATATGTAAAACCATAAGTAAAATTTCAGCTGCTGGATGAACAATTTGGAGCTTATCAATGATCTTTATATTGGTATCCTTTATGTGGATAAAAGGGCGGTGGTTGTTTTTCTTGAGACGGTAAAAAGCCAGACTGGCTGGAGAACAAAATATAGATAAATAGAAATTCAAAGAACATATTTTTAAATAAGTCAATTTGGTAATTACAAGTTGGTGTACCACTAGATTTTCACAGCGGGGAGGACAGCAGGGAAAGCAGAGTGCTAATTTTATTTTAATTAAGCTTTTCTGTTAATCAGGATCAGAGGATTCTGCTGCTAAGTGGAAAACGAGGAGAGATAGGATGTTACAGACTTGCTCCATGCTTGGCTCTTTCAAGTGGCATTCATTTTACTGTGGTTATAGTATGAAGTGTTTTCAAGTACTACTGAAGGAGCTATTCAAGTTGAGAATGAACATACAAGCAATAGGATATAGCTCACTTGATCTCTCTTTAGTCCTGTGCCTTTTATAAGGTTCAGCAAGCTCACATGGCTACCACTCTTTCTTCTCATAACAAGCAAAAAATTAGTAGAGTCCTTTCTAGAGGGTAAATGTAAAAAGCACAGATTGTTTTTAACTTTGATCATTACAATTCTATGCTTAAACTTAAGACATTATATGGTTTGCATCATGACATAGTTACTGTCTAGTGAGAAAACAGTCACCATGAACTAACATGGAAATCATTGCATCTTTTTTAGCTGCTGGGTCCTCTTAAGTCATGTCTGTGATTAGTAATTAGGCAGAACTGTATGCTTTATACAAATAAAGGATTTATTCTGTATATAGACTATATAAAAAAACAAAATCCAGTTTTATATAGCAAACAGCTTGTTCAGGTACCTATGCTTTAGATGTCACACATGAATATGCATAAACATAAGCAGAAACATTCAAGCAGAATGGTGCCTCAGTAACGTGCCATTTCAAAGTTGACACCAGTGTCCCACTCATATAAACTTATTTCTTCCACAGAAGTATGAAACAAATTACTGGCCCTGATTTTTGTTTGGGTTTGCAGTATGCCTGTGGTCTCCTGATCTATGTCCTAACAGGCTCACTTAAACTGATCAAGATTAATAGTAAAGTCTGTGTTTGTTTTTTACAGAACTCCAAAAGAAATATTATGCCCTAGGAGCTAGCTATGGGCTTACTGTTCTCTTCTAAAATTTTCATAACTGCCTTAGCAAATACTTCAAACGATAAGAATAGTAAACCTATTATCTGATAATTACCTGCTGCAGTCTGACTGCTCATTTGCATGTTCTGATTCTAGCTTTGCATTATATAATCTTAGTCTTTTGATAATATCTGTTATGAAGGGACTTCACTTTATTCTACTAACTACGTTGTCAAAAAGGTATTGCAGGACAAATTCTGGAACAAAATGGTATTGATAGGTCAAAATATGCCAGGGAAACAACTAGGTTTCATATCTCAAGCTGAGCCTGCAATTCCAGCACTCAAAGTAATTTTGAATTGAGGTTGAATTATAATCAGTGAACTTAGAATGAAGAAGAATTGTCAGAACCTGATTTTGACAGATTCCATAACCATTGCTTGGAAAATTTGAGTAAGGCAACAGTAAGGGTTCTTTGTTAAAGTTACTCTAAAACAATAATCAATCAAAGCATAAAAACAAAGACTTACCTGGGATGCAGCTTTGTTAACAGTTAAGTTGATTAATGGGTCACAATGTGAGCCCGTTCTAGAGGTTTCTCGTCTGGGTACTTAGACTTTATTCAGGCAATTTTATGTATCTTTCTTTCTCACACTGTATCTTGGGAAGGCAGGAGGGCCACTTAATCCTTTGTTTTTGTGAGCAGTGTAAGGTACTTGTGTTTTAAGTTCCCATGTTCATTAATTCATTTCTTTTTAAGGTAGTTCGTTCACAGGTTTTAGTTTGTATGTAAGAATGTCTTTACATCAGATAATTCTGCACAGATAATTCATTTACATGATTTAGGATGTTCTTAATTGCTTTACTGAAGGGAGATTGAGCACCTTTTAACCAAACAGCTGAACGATTTGCTATGACAATTCTGCCACTGTGGTTTCGCTTAATTTCCAATTAATCAAACATTCAATAAATCATTAGTATAATTACACCTGCTCAAATATTCGTACCCCAGCACATTAGCTGTGCTCAGACTCTTTTACCAGCTGTGTGGATGGATTCATTTGTCTGACCCAGTTGGTTGCACGTCCTTGCTTCTTATAAGCCTTGAGAAATGATAGGGCAGAAATTTTAATTATTAATAATACCACAAATTCCTTTGATTTTGTGTTCATGCTTCTCACTTGGATGCTCCTGTAGCAGCTTAAACATCTGTGGAATAGAGGCTGGTTAATTTCTGAAGATTTTAAAATCAGTTTTATTCTCCTACTGTGCCACTTTTCTAATTACACTATCTCCCCAGGTGCACAATTATTCCCTAATCATCATACATCTGAAGCACAGATTATTAAAATAGTATAGCTTGTGTCATAAACAGAACTGAAAGTAATCTAAAGGTGCTTTATTGAAAAAAACAATTAGTTCAACAAAATAACATTTTAGGACCTTGTTTTTAGAAGATCACACAAGTAGAAATCTCCTGAACACAGCTTCAATCAGTGGAATTATTTTTAGTATCTGGGTAAGACAGACATTTGAGGCAACTTTCCAGTTGAAGAACTTAACTTTGAAACACCTGTGGTACCTGTGTTACCTGCTCCCTCCATAGAGATGGGAAGTCTGAAGCCCGGTGAATTGCCTCAGGATCTACAGCAGGCTCGTGGTACAAGTGGAATTACTCAGTTGTCGTGGTTTAAGCCACTTGGCAAGTTAGCCACACAGTTTCTACTCCCTGCCCCCCTCCCGGAGGGATGGGGAGGAGAGTCAAAAGAAATGTAACTCCCACGGGTTGAGATCAAAACAGTCCAGTAACTAAGGTATAACACAAATCACTGCTGCTACCACCAATAATAATAATGATAAGAGAAATAACAAGGGAAGAGAATATGATACCACTGGCCAAAAATGAGCCCGACAGAGCAGAGAGCCTGCCCCTCCGGGTAACTCTGAAGCATAGATCTGAAGCACATCCCCTGGCATGACGTGCTGTGGTATGGAATACCTCTTTGGCTAGTTTGGGTCAGGTGTCCTGTCCCTGCTTCCTCCTGGCTTCCCCTCCTCCCTGGCAGACCATGAGACTCACAAAGTCCTTGGTCAGAGTAAACATTCTGACCAGCAACTGAAAACATTGGTTTTATCAGTACTGTCCCCAGGCCAAAAGTCAAAACCACAGCGCTGCACCAGCTGCTAAGAAGGAATAAGAGTGACTGCTGCTGCTGAACCCAGGACACTCAGTGTTTGTATTTACTGATTCCTAGGCTCTTGTTGTAAGCTTTAAATCATACTTAATGTGTGTGTTTGTTACTGGACTCCAAGTAAACAAACCAGTACATGCAATTTCAGTCTGTAATATTTTCAATATGAAGCCGTTTATGTCTGCATAGACACATTTAAATCTTGCAGCATAGATTCTGTTGCTTCAAACCTAAATTTACTAGTTACAACTTGCCTATGTTTTGTCTTCGAGTTAAGAATTGGAGGAGATTCATGATTTTACCCCCTAATACAGATAGGTAAGATTTTTTTTAAATTAAGGTGTCATGAGCCATCCAGGTAGTAAAATAGATTAGCTTTCTCCTGGCAACCCATTCCATATTCTGGTGAGATTTTATTTTCTTTTTACCAAATAAGCTTCATGTAGTAATAAGGTAATAATTACTAAATAATTATTGAAATACTAAGTTACTAAATAAATACTAAAATAAAGTAATAAAGTAATAATTCTTTAACCTAAAGGGAAAAGGCATCAAAGAATCTGTAGGTGAGAAAAAAAAAGGGGGGAAGATGGGAGGAAGCAGGGAGAGTTTTATTTAATTAAAATAATTTGAGATTATTTTAATTAAATATTTGTCAAATTTCTTTCAAATCTATTAAAAAAAATACTGGTAGAGTGCATCAGCATATGGGTTCATTAACACTTTCTGTTAATGAACTAAGTAAGAAAGAATCTGCTCTGGATAAATACTTTTTGGTTCCCCATGGCCTGGGGTCTTACTGCCACTGCTGACAGAAATGTCTTTGTGTATAGAAAACAGGAAGATATATTTACCAGTTAAGGTACATTTGTTTCTTATCCATTCTACCTAATATTTTTGAATAGGAGCTTTCCAAATTGTTTATTTACATTCATGACAGTGGCTGAATATAATCCAGAAATTGATCTAGAAATCATGCTATTAACATGTAGTTTGAGCATTCTGGGGAATGCCTGGGACCCTGACTGTAGCTTTTCATGCCTTGTTTATTTTTATGTCTCATTTTTGGAGTAGTACAGTGCAATATATTCTCCAAATATCACTTCAGCCATACATATTTTACAGTGAATCATTACATTTTCTTTTACAGTTCTCACCCTCTGAAGCTGACAGGATTCGTTGTCTAGCCACTTTATGTTAGTTCTCCACATCCCAGTCCTTTCCACACCTTCAGAATGTCTTCCCAAGTCTGAACTCATCTAGCTTTAGTGAAGTTCAGTGTAAATAATTTATTACCTTGAAACGTAACAGCCTAGGAAATTAATCATCATAAACAACAGTGCAGCTTTTAGTTGCCTAGGGTCACAGTCTGAGCAGAATCCTCTTCACCAATTGAAACATGAATATAAAACTCCACTTGTCATCACAAGGTCCTTTTCAGGAGTTTCTTTTTAGGTTTACCTTTGTTCCTTTTCTTTCTTGTCAAGTACTATGTAGTGTGTGTGGTTTTTTTCTTAGATTCTTCAGTGATTTAGTTAAAAAGTATTACAACAGTTTACTTTTAAAAATTGCCTATTTTTTGACCAATGCTATGTAACAGGCTTTCTCTTGCAAAGTGTGTCTTGTCCCTCTGAATCAGGTCAGGGGAGGACAGTTGCATTTATGCTTCTGGACCTTATCAGTTGTTGATGAGTGTTACATGCTAAAAGTATTATCTTTGCAACTGGTTTGCAACATAAAACCAATCTCCAGTACACACAAACTTTAATTAAGCATCCAGAAGAGTGTTGGCACCCTTGCTTGGGTACCCCAGGCATGGAAAATTGGCTTGGTGGCTTTGCCCTTCCTTGGACACCTTACCATTGTCAGATGGAACCAATTTGTAACTGCTGGATATCGTCAACAGAGTGGTTATTGTAAGGCCTGTGTCCCTACACGTCTCAAAGGTAATGACAACTGAGGACATATAGTCAGTGTCAGA
The DNA here is from genome assembly GCF_963264785.1 of Psittacula echo. Lineage (NCBI taxonomy): Eukaryota > Metazoa > Chordata > Aves > Psittaciformes > Psittacidae > Psittacula > Psittacula echo. The sequence goes on from NC_137739.1 coordinate 12,983,561, forward strand.
AAGATGAGGCCTCTTCATAAACCTTGGGCAGATTCTGCAGTTTGCTTTTTGGATTATCCTGAACCATGATCAGACACATATTTCCAGTCATAGAAGACACAGTACATTAGCTTGATTTCATGATTATCTATACAAATATCTTCAGGTTTCAGTTTTTATTTCACCTCTGTTCTGTCAGATAGCGTGAACTAACTTTATAGTATAAAATAATATCAAGGTATAATCTTAAAGTATAGCAGGTAAGAATATAGTCAACCCTTGAAGTTAAAAGAAGCAGAAGTGAAAAGAAGTAAAAATGCTCCTAAAACATGCTTAGAAAAAACAGAGGCAGGGCTTAATTAAAAAAAAAAAAAAAGTTAAAATATGAAATGCACAAATGCACATTTAGGAGAAAACTCATCACTTTACAACACCATTGAACAGTATCATCTTGATGAGCGCAGATCAGTGGTTTTCATCCTAAACTGAATTGGAAGTAGAACATTTTTCCACTCTTCATTATGCAGAAAAATTGAATTAATGTTGTTAGGGTTTTCTAACACCAGTTAGAAATATGCTGTTAACAATGACAGAGCTAAACCATGCCACTGCATAGACAAATCCATTTAATGCTGTCTGTGATGTATGGTCTATTTCAAGTGAAGGTGAATTAGCTTACAAAATTATCAGATTTACTTTTTATGGACAATTGCAACAAGTGGAGCAAAACAGTGCAAGCAGGCACCTACATGATGGAAGAGTCATGAGAGATTTAAAGTGCCTCTCTGTGCCTGCATTTCTCTCCAAATGCATTTGTCCATCTCTGACCCGCTGTGATACCTGATGGCAGAATGGCAGATACCTGTAAAGACTTTCCAGAAGCCTTTAGAGAAGGGAAATGCATATTGTAAAAGGCAAAGGAAAGGTAGGAATATTACCTTTCAAAAGTAAACACAGAAGACTGCTGTTTGCATGGGCTGAAGAAGAATTACCAGGGCTGGTGCTTGTATTAGAATTTCTTCCATCTCTAGTTTGAAATCTACCACAACACCACCAACAAAAAGAAACAACCCACAAAAACCCCCACACAAATTTAGATTTGCATATCAGTTAAATTTCTTGTTATGTCATGTAAGTCCCTTTCTTAAGATTGTATTGTTTTCAAGCTTGCATGATTTTCAGTATTCTAACTAAATATTCTTTCTACAGCTGAATAAGGTCTGCATAACACCTTCCAAAGCACACTTTTTTTGATGACAAAAAGGAGCAAAGTGGGTACCTCTGGAATCTTCATTCATGTTTTGTAGATGATAGTCTGAGAAATGACTAGAATTTTTTGGAGGACTATCTACATCTAATATATTATCTGTACAACTGTTCTATGAGGTACTTAGAAAACCTCCTTATTCCATATTAACAGTGAATTTAATAATACAGTGAGTTACCGTATCAAAGCAGATAATTGTAAAGTGTTTTGCCTCTTGAAGCCCAACACAGTTTCTGTGGTGGTAACCCTTTAAAGGGTTTTCTGCATTTTTCTCACATTGCTAAAATGTTTATTATTTTTGTACTATGTCTGAAGAGTCTGCAATAGCATGAGTTTTATAAGCAGTCTGAATGAAAGGCCAAAGTCATCAATTCAAAGTATTATTTGGCCAGGGTTTCATTTGTGCATTGTTTTTTATGTGTCCAGATGGGTATTTTGGTTTGCCAAATTCATCAGCACAGAATCTTAAAGCTTTCTCATATCTGAGATTTGAGCACACATTTGATTATTTCCAAACTGCAGCGAACAGCTTACGTTTTTCTTTCAGAAAGAGATTATGGTCTTTTCCTTTAGTTGATTTATAAAGGAAGAGGCAGCTTCACGTAACCAGAATGGATCAGAATCTGTTGATTGCATAGCAGAGTATGGAAGTAACTTGATGATCTGATGCTGCACATTCTTGTGGCTTAAAAATTATCTGTCATTTCAGAAGGGCTTTGAAAAAGCACAGAGCTTCAGAACTTCACTTTCTAGCCCAAATTTAATTTTCATCTCAAAGGGTAAAACTATGCAGTGGTTGATAGATCCTACTTCTACAACTGCAGTGCTTGTCCTAAAGGACATGACAAACAGAATTTCATGGGATTTTGAACAAGATCATGAAGTGTATCACTTTGTGATGCTCCAGGAAGGGCATAAAAGATATCAAACCTGAAGAAGAAAGCGGAGTTTCTTTGCATTGCCTATAAATAAGTGACGGTAAGTATCAAGGAGACTGGACAAAATAGGCGGACTTGATGTTGACAGAAAGGATGCTTGTGCCAAATAATTTGGGAAGTTACTGAAGCATATTTCATCCTGGTAGAAATGCACTCATGATGCTGACAAGGTCAGGTGCCAGCTGAGCAAGGCGAGGCTGTATGCCACTGGTGTACCAGTTTTGCTATTGGGGCTGGCTCAGGTAGAATATCTGATGTTTTAAAAAGCTTCCTTACTGCATTTGGCTTTCCAGTCCCTTCACCTCTTTTGTTTTGGCATCTATATACATTGGTCTTCTGAACTGCTTCACTCTCATTATTGTCATTTCACAAAGCCTTTTCAATCCTTACTCTTAATTTGTGCCAGCGAGGGTTGATTTTTACGCTGTTGTTGTCTGAAAGTAGATTGTAAATATAGTCACAATAATTGTTTACTGTTTAAGTACAAAATCTCTTTATTAGTATTTTCCAAAGCTCCTGTAACCAGTTCCCTTCCTATTTATGTATTGATGATGGCTTGGTTTTTCATTGCAAGTTAGATTTTGCAAGGGCTATTGCTATTACTTTTAGAAATTAAATAATACATAGTTTCTGTTGGCAAGATCAGTTGGCAGGTTTTATTTTTGTGAATAATCAGTGTTTTCTTAAAATCTTGAAAAATAAGGGACCACAAGCAAAAGCAGAGTTGGACACACACCCCCACACACATACCCCAGCACAAAAAAACCCAAAGCTACAAACGAAACCAGAAAAAAAACCAACCCAATGAGTTAAAAAGACAAACAGACAAAACCAAGAGAAAACCCCAAAACTAAACAACCTAAATACACACCAAAAAACCCTCAAACACCAGCTTAATATAGATAAGTAAATAAATCGATCATTATGCTCTTTAGGACAGAAAGTTTTCCCTATGACTGTTTAGATATGAATCTTCTGGTGAAGGTAAATGTGATGCTAAGTTTTCATGTATGTTTTTGTTTTGTGGTGTTTACAAAACTATTATACCATGTTGCTACATAACTGGTCCAGTTAAGGATTATCTTTAGAAAATAATCTAATCAAGTTCTTAGCCTCCTGTGGTGGCTTTTCACTGCCAGCAGTCATCCATAGTCATCACCTGTTCTACCAGCTTTAGATATGGGTGGAGGCTCTGTGTTAACTAATAAAAGACATCAACTGTGCAATTTTCTGATCAGGTTTAGAGAAAACGTCACTTTGTTTTACCAGTCCAGGAGGGGGCAGTAAATTTCTTTCTTATTGGCAGCAAATCCAGCGTTCTCTTCACCATGAAAGGCTCTGATTTTAAAAGTAATGCTTTTTTAATGAGAAACCAACACACTTGCTCCATGATTTCCTATCAGTTTCACTGGTTTTAACTATCCTTTCCCTACAGTCTCTTTTTTTTTTTTTTTTCCATAACCTTCAAAATCAGTCATTTGTATCTTTGGTGTTCAGTATATTCAAAATAATCTATAATGATAGGTGTTTTAACTGATAATATTTCATATGTAATCTATTCAAGTCTTGTATCAGTTATGTTGGAAATATGTTTTTTCAAAGAGCACTGATGAAATGGAGCAGACTTTTCCTCTGTGAAAACATTTGTCATGTTTTCTTCTCACTAACCCAAATATTCATGTACGTACGTATACAGAGGAATCATACTGATTTTAAGTACGTGCTCCCAAATTGTGTATTTCCATTTTTCAGTGTATTGCAGTGAGATTCCAGTGAATAGGAGACAAAAAATGTAGTTTGTATGAATGCACATAATTTAGAAGAATGTTTTTTGTGATTCCAAGTTATTATTCTAGCTTTGCTTAGAGGTAAAATGGAAATAATTATTGGCTAGGAGAAGGGAAGAAAGAAGTAAAAATCTAGTGCATATGACATTTGTTGTAAGGAGGACATTAAGCTTTTACAGTCAGTTGATTCTTTGGAGTTTTGTTTTTGCTGTTGGGCAAAGTTATTAGCATAAAATTCCAGGTACAATTAAAGTGGCCTCATGTTTCCACATAACCTACAGTTTTCACTGTTTAAAATTGCTGTAATTCTCAAGTTTGTAGCAAAAAATCCCATAAAACAGAAGAATGTTAATAATCATAGCTGGTCCAAAAGTTCATCCCAGAGGGTGTGAAGATGGTACTTGTTCCTTTGATCCTGCTCAGTTGTGATGTTTTTAATAAGGTCTCTTAATTTTTTTTGTTGTTGTTACTATTCATATTGTTGTTATTAATATTATTTTAGGCCTAAACTACTCAGAAATAAGCTGGAAGCTTCATGAAGCCCTGGCTGTAGTCTCCTGCTACACCTAAGCAACTGAAGCTCTTCATTCAGTGGTGCCATAATGCATAATTTCTGCCATTATTGGGAAATTGTTTAGCATGTCCTGGGAACACAACACAGTCCTATGTCTGGCACAGAAAGTGTTCCATAGAAATACTTGCTGCTTATTTGGTAGATGAGTCTGCTGAAATGTTTCCCAAAACAGCTTTTTTTTTCTTAAAGCCTTGTAGTTCCTCTATTAATGTGTGCAGTTGCTGGGTCATAATCCATGGTGCACCACAAGCAGTACCAGTTTATTTCTTATCAAGGACAAACTGCTTTTGCAAAATTTGTAAAGTGCCATTTGCATTTCAGTGCTGTTATTTATTGGGTTTACTATGAATATCATTATTATGCATTATAATGTGAGGGTTTTTTTGTGGAAAAATATCGCAGCTATATCTTCTTAATGCCATTTATTGAGTTAGAGGGTGCTAATGAGAAAATATTTCATATGGAAATGTCTGAAATTCTAGCCTGGAAATTTAGAATAGGAGTGGGCTGAAAGAATGTGGGAGGAACTTTGTAACTAAGTGACTTGAATTAATAAATGCAATATAGATTTTGAGTAAGTGCCAGCTCTATTGAGTACAATAGCTGTGTGTAGAGCTAAAACTCTCAGACCAAAGTTATCAAAATTGAGTGCCAGAAGTTGCATATCTCAATGTTAGTGACTGGATTTCCAGAGCATAAGTCAACCACAGTTGGTAGTGGGAGTCGATGGAAATTGCTTATGCTTCACAACTATTAAAAATAGATTGCTTGTAGATATTTGAACATTTCCCAGCAGATTTTAGCAGTTTGGCCCAATATGTGATGTGTCCTATGTAACAGAATTCATTGATGAAAAGTAAAACCAGAGTTTAATACAAAAATAGGGTTGTCCTGTGGTATTTTTTTGACTTTTGACAATGTGAGTCTTTAGTGACATTCACACCTCCCATTCCGCTCCCCCTTTTTTTTATTTAAGGTTAAGGAACATACCCACAAGTTATTTATTGCTTTGATCCCAAGCATTTGGTGACTTTATTTGCTTTTAACTCAAGAAAAGTAATCTATTATAATAATATAATTATATAGAATATTTATTTTCCATATAATACATAATAAAATATTTCTTGCCTGGTTTTCCTCAAAAGAGAGGATAAAACTCTGGGGTTCCACAGATGGGTTTTAACTGCGTATAAGTATTCCACATCATAGTTATTTAAGCTTAAATTGCCTTGGGAGCTGCTCCAATTCAGTAGCTAAGTATATTCCTTTGAACAATCCTATTTGTCTGACTTGTGAGGCACTCTTGATTACTCTGTGCTTGTATTTTCTAATTCATTAAACATATAGCTGTGCAGGAGGAGAATCTGTTTTGAAGAATACAGTTTTGTGTTTTGCTCTCCACATTTTGTGTGCGCTAAATGTTACCAAGGTAGATGTCAAGGGACATCAACAACATTGAGAGCCATTACTTGATGACAGTGTTTCATAAAAAGAGAAAGGTGGTCAAATAGATCAACTGTAAAGTGGGGATTGTATGTTGCTGTCTTTTGCTCACATGACTACCAACACAGATGACTAACAACCAACATGGTCCTCCTTAGGGATGTAACAAATTTCAAGGTGGTCTAGAACGTTCTTGTAGCCTGAAGATCACTGGATACCAAAGTAGATTCTACTGTGTTCTGCTATCCTGTAGGTAGAAAACATAAGTACTATCTTCCCTGTGCTTGTTGATAAGTAGAGTCAGAGTGAGGGTTCTAATGGTCTGTCTGTGCTACTTTCAATTTTCACTACCCTGCACTGGGAAGAAAAATGAATGAAGCTGGGTTATATGTATTATAGATTTTGTAGTTTTAACATTCCCTACACATTTTCTTTACTCTTTAGAAGTCTTGAACAGCAACACTACTGAAGCTATTTTCAAATCACTGTTGAGAATTGTTACATACCAGTATATTAGACATTTTTCATTAAGTTAGTCTTTTCAAGGTGCTTTGGTTGATTGGTTTTTGTGTTTTGTTTTATTTTGGGGTTTTTTTTAAATTCTTTGTTCTACACTGCACCAATAATTGACCTGACAGATTTTCTACTACATTTCGTATGTGAAATCGCTAGTACGGTTTTACTACCTCTGACTGGAGGTACGTGATGGTACTGGAATATAAATGGCATTCATCAGAACTTGGAAAATTCAATAATCAAAGTGGGGAAATGAGCTTAAGCACAAACTCATCAAAGATGAAGTTCAGTCCATTTTTCTTTTTTACAGCTTAGTGTTGAAAAGAAATAAAGATGCTGCTTTCTGAAACAGTGATACATAGCAAATAACCTGTTATTTTCAAAACAATATGCAATTACTCAATATTAAAAAGGTAGCTTTTAGATACTTCTTTCTTCATAAGCTTTGTAACTATAGCTAATGTCTAATATTGATTCTGAATAATTTAAATGGCAATAAAATTGGGTTTTCATGACAGTCAGAGACATTTTATATTTAATGTTCATTTAAAGAAACATAGTTCCTTCTTACCTTCTGAATTTCAAAGCCATTAAAGTAATTGCAGGTCATTAAGCTAAATTTCTTTGAATAATCAGGACAGTTAATCTAATTCATACACCATTCAAACCAATGGACAGGAAAGATTGGAATGCCAGACATGGATTTTTGTGAGATTCACCAGGTGGATCTTTGCATGTACTTACCAGTATTTCCTCAGAAACAGTTACCCCCCCATACTCCAAACTGTTGGAATTTGGAATTGTGTTCCACTTGTGTTTTTAAAAGGAATAATCTTTTAGAAGAGAGGAAGCTTAAGAAGATGTTTTTCTTTCCTTTGAATTAACCAAGTCATACAGGTCTTTATTGTGCACTGCAATGCGTTTCACCAGGACATACATTACGGACGTTCCATCACAAAAATATCCTCATGTAAAATCCCATACTTGGCAAATCTTGTAATTCAATATGAAGGAAGCCTGAATGAAAATGCCTTAAAGTATGTAGGCCTTATCAGGAGAAATAGATACATTTCATTTCTTAACATTATTGCTTAATTATTTGGAAGCTGAAAATGCAAGGCGATCCCTCGGAGAATCTGGGCAAAACAGTGTGTTGGTAATGTAAAAGACTTAAAGTACATAAGGTTCCAGAATGGAGCAGTGCGTGTGCATGTGTGTGTCTCTGTCAGTCTCTGTCCATCTCTCTCCAGTGCTTTCTCACACATCTCCAGCCAACATGATGTAAGGAGAGAGCAAAAATACTGTCTTTAACTGAGATTCATTAATAGGCATGAAACTGAGAGAAAAAAACTGGGAGTTCAAAATCTTGGGTAACTGGTGCACTGCTGTGTTTTAAGAAGGACAGTATTTTTGATCCCTGTACATCAAGGCATGCTAAATGAATGCAGTTCATGTGTTGAACTAGGCAGAAACATGTAATGTTCCTGAAAGCAAAAAAGACAGCATGGGCCTTATTCATGGAAAAAGTTGTACAGTTCTGCCAGCAGGCCTTCTCTGGAATGAATCTAGCAGGTATTTAAAATAGAGAAGAAAATTCCATCAGTTTAGGTCTTAGCAACAAAGCAGATGCTGTTTTACAGTTCAGTCGTCAGAGGGACCAGTTCCTGCAACATCAGTCACCTTGTAAGAGCTGCCCATTCAGTCTTGGTGAACTGCTGCTATGAAAAGGACTGATGCTTATCTTGAGCTTTGTAGTTGCTGAGCAGTGCCCCTTGTTACTGGTAGCATTGCAGCTTCTAGCTTCTTTGTCTCCCTGTTCTCTCTCGGTACTCTTGAGTTGCTGTCTTTGTAACTAGTAGGTGTCTTAGATCTGCCTACACCTTTGCAGCAGTGTTTCATAATTGGCGAGTTCTACCAAAAATGGAAATTACATCAAATACTCAAATGCACACAGCTTTAAATAAGTCAAAATCTTCATAACAATAGACTATAAAAAATTAAGATGTTATGTTATTTAAGGAAAGCCATAAAGCAGATGTATTATTTTTATTCTTCACAGGAATTACAATGTACTTAAAAAAAAAAAAAAAAAAAAAGAAGACATCTTTTCATACCCAGGGAGCATTTTAAGTTCTGTATTGCTGAGGCCCATCTTCACTCTATGAAGTTCATGAAAATTAGCTTTGGTGGGAGATTTTTCTGTCAAGATGACCCTGGGAGTTTAGACTTCTTTTTGCTGTGATGCTATCTACTCATTTTTTTTTAGAACAATAGCAAATCCAGTTTACCATTTTTATTAATAAATAATAAGTACATATTGTTGCTGTTCTAGAGTCTAAATGTCTATTAGAAACTGAGTTAATTTCTCTAGATGTTATGTGTGCTCTGAAAAGATCTGATCTGTGGCCATGCTTTTGCCTTTCAGTGTATGCAAGTTAGATGCTTATGTTCCAAAAAATGTATGTCTTGAACTTCAGTTAAACTGTTAAGGTTTTGAGACCTGAACTTCCCTGTGGAATTCACATTGTTTCTTAATCTGACTCAAGATACATAAATTTGATTTTGCTTACTGATTAAGTGAATATGTTAGCTAACTTCAGGGAAATCAATGGGAATTAGTTCTCATCTTATGCAAGACTTACAGAGCTGTTTTTAATGGAATTGGCTATTTTTACATTATGTTAAATGAGATTTGAATCGATTTTTTTTTTTAAGTTTAAAAATGAATACAGATTAATCAAAAGAATCCTTGGTTTGGCTTGTGTATATTTTGTAATAAATATTGATAACTACAGTTCTTGGTAGAGGGGTTTGAAGCAGTTATGTCTTTAGAATGTGAAATAATGCACTTAGAAATGGAACGTTATTAGTTTTTATTCAAATATTAAAATATTACTTATTTTAAATTGATTTAATTTTTTTGATATACTTAGTGTTACTGATACAATGTCTGAAATACACTCAAATGTGTGTTACAGCTCTCTGCTTAACTATATTTGACCATGTAATAAGGCAGAATATTTTTGACTTATGAATCAGAATATGGTTTTCTTCTACAATTTCAAGATTAAAAAACTAAAAAAGACTAAAAAAAACTTCTTTTACAAAGATAGTAGTTGAAGAAAACTCATGAGCATGTGATGGAGCCCATCCCTCTTCAGGACAGCACACAGGAACTTTAATTGAGCTAAATGCATGTAGGCTAGGTGAGAAAAATCTATAAATTATTCCCTACAGTTAAATAATGGATTTGTTTATTACCATGGTCTGTTGGTCTGTAAGTGCCACTGTTCAGCTAGTGCATATATGATGTTCCTTGAAAAAGGTGATGATAAGCTATTCTTATACATATACATTGTAGTTATGCCTTTTGAATTCTTAGGAGCTCATTTTCCTTCTCTTACCTCGTTCTAAGCTAATGAACTTTCTTTAGTTCATTCCCTAGTTGAGTCACTGACCTGTTAACTTACTGTTTTAACTTCAAAATTATGTTAGTTTTTCAAATTCCTCTTGAATTTCCCCTGGTTTTCATGACCAATTGCCTCCAAATTTCATTTAACCAGAAATATTATTCAACCAAAAATAATATTTACTTTTCTTATGCTCAAAGTATAACCTTTTTAATGTGCATATTTCTTACAGGCAGTGCTGGCTTATTTCCACTGTAATACATTAGAATGGAAAACTATTAGAAATATTGATTTATCATTTATTATACCAAAGTTATATACTGAAATGAAATTTGGATGCTGTCCAGCCGTCAGATAACATTGGCATTGTTGGATGAAACCGAATGATCTCATTCTAATTAATATGCTACTTCCATGTGAAAAGCATAGAGAAAATGTACCTGAGTTGGACAAAAATAGGAGTTCAACACTGAAGACTGCTGAGGTTTATAATTGTTCAAATATGCCACCTTAAATATTTAATATTACATATACAGAAAAATCATCACTTCACTTTCTCTCCCTCTGTCTCTTGCCCTTTTTTTCTTTTCTTTCTTTCTTACCCTGACTCAACATTATCTTGGTATGAAACTGTTTACATGCAATGTATATTGGCATATGGCATATGTGAATGCACAGGGTATATCTGTGCAGCTCTACACTGATTCTGATTTACATCCTGCAGTGCACTTGGTTACAACAAAGCTGCTTTTAATCAGGCGAGGTTGAAATCAAAAGAATTCAGACCTTGTATCTTACCGTAAAGTATTGTTCTTTTACTAAATCTGTGATCTTCAGTCTTTACACATATACATTTTAGCACCTCTTGTAATATGGAAAGTTTAGAAAATAGAGGTATTTTCAATTAGCATATGTATGTCCTGTTTGTAGGGTGGTGTCTGCATTCATTGATTTTTGTCTTTATTCATCTATTTGACTTACCCCACCCCATCCCTCCCCTGCTTCTAACCAATCAATCTAATAGCCATTGAACTAGCAGACTTGGTTTCCATATTGGCTTTTTTCCCACAAGCTCTGTCTTTTTATCTATTAGGCTTCTAAAACCTACCTTCCTCTTCTTTGGTTTGTGTGTGAGCAAATGCTGCCGTCACTGAAGTTGCTGTCTCTTTCACATTGATTGAGCTCCCTGGGCTTGAGGGATTTTTTGCAGGGCTGGAGTTCTATGGTTGATGTATTTTTGGTCATTTGTCATACAATCATTCCAACCGAGCTGTTTACTGCTCTGAATATCTAATTACTGCAGTGGCAGGGAATGGTGTAAGCTTTAGTTTTGACTGAATATTCATTTAGAAATAGGAAATAGTTGGTGCTTCTGTTTTCTTTTTATGAGGGTTTTACCTATAAATACCTTTTTTTGTTTGGTTGTTTTTTTTTGTTTCTCATGATTGACAGAACTTTCTTATACTAATATATGATATAATAGGTTTTGGGGAAGTGGGGTTTTTTTGTTGGTTCTTTTTGATTAATTTTTAATACATATTTCAAAATTGGATTGATTTCCTTTATTTCTAATGGTCATCTGCACATAGCATGTTTTGGAGATTGTCTGACATTAATGACAAAAGCTTTTAAAAGAATTTAACCATTATTTTTCATCTTTGAAAAATACATTAACGAGCTGAAATAAGTCAGTTTAAATTTGGTTATGGTTAAAAGAAAATCATAGAATTGTAGAATCATAGAACAGTTTGGGTTGGAAGGGACCTTCAAGGGTAATCTAGTGCAACTCCCCTGCAATGAGCAGGGACAGCTTCATCACATCCAGCCTGGCCTTGAAAGTGTAATTGAACATACACATGGAATTGTAAATGTAATAACTTTTTCTTGTTTTAAAATCTTCCTCAAGGGCCTCACTTTATTTTTTTACTACTAGTAAAAAAAAAAAAAAAAAAAAAAAAAAAGAGGAAAAAGAAAAAAGAAAAACACAGGTTTTAATTTTTATACTCCTCGCAATGTCCCTTCCTACCTAGTTGCTTCTTGAAGAGGAAATGGATGGAAAAGCATACATTTGGTTTTGTTTTGGTATTAGAAATTTTTGTGGTTTACATAATCTTTTCCCTGGCAGTGTGCTCCTCTATATCTGTTTAGAAGGATTTTTCTTTTCTGGTGTAAGTCTTTTTTGAGTGTGGACATCTATATTTAATCACAGAGATGGATAAAATCAGAAAATGAATCTTCTAATCCTAAGGAAATTTTTCAGCGTAACCTTAAAAATTTGCTAACATTTGGATATATCATTTCTGTCTGAATCAGCAGGGCTTTGTATAATTTCTGTTTTTCATTGTGCCATAACACAACATATTTAGATTCACTCTGAAAGACCTCTGAAAAAATGCAACACCTTTATCACAATCAGGAAATTGCACTGTTAACTGCTGTAGTTTTCTTTGGTTTTACCAAAAGACCTTTTTTTAAAATCTCTTGCCTCTAAGTTCCCATGCTTAACGTGATCTGGGTTCCTTCGGGGCTACCAAAAGGAGAAATGAGCTTTTGAGAAGGTGTTGCAGGAAACTAGAGCCTGTCGCCTTGCTCAGGTAGGAAACTCCTGATCACTAAAATAGAAAGGGACAATTTACTGCCAGCTTCAAGCTGAGAGCTAAGCCTAGGAATCAGAGGTACTTCTCCAGTCACATCAGCCTTGATCAGAGTTTTCCTGCCTTGGCATTGTTTATTCCATATGTTAGGGACAGCTTGGAATTTAGACATTTACTTTGCAGTATAAAATTTTATAGCAGTCCTGCAAGGGCAAATGCAAGAAATACAATGTGGTGATCTGTTTGTTAATATCTACTCAGTTTGCTTGCACTCGGGTGAACTGACTTTAAATATTTTACATGGGTTTCTGTTTCTGTAAAAAAAACCCCAGCTATTTATCATGTTTGTTAGAGAAGGGCTCCAATTAATTTGATCTAATGAAAAGCAACTGACTCCAGTAATGGGGAAAAAAAAAAAAAAAGAAAAAATATATACATATATATATATATATAAACCCACATGTTACAAGTTACAGTGTAGAGAACTGAAAGTATGTTTCTGAAATTTGGGGGAAAGCAAGGTCAATAGGCTTTGCAAACTATAATATAACAGTATGACTTACCTAGTATAACACTATGATGTTTGAACAACAAAACTGGAAAATGCATTTTTACATGCTATGCCAATAGAAGCTTAACTATTCATCAGTTGTCATGAAAGAGGATTTCTTATTGCAAACCTTCTGCTCAGACTGGCCATATCCATTGTTTAGATTCAGAAGTGGGAGAAATGTGGTTCTTAATTCATACTGAATTCATGACCTGTGCTGTCATGCAAGGTTTTGAGACAGGTGTACCACTTCCAGAGTAACTCAGATTGTCCAAATTGAATTACAAAATCAGTCCCGTAGTGAAGCTTTGTGAGTGTTTTTTATGACTTTCAAGTATCTCGTAAATGTTATTACTGCACTTTTATAAAATAAGTTGTCTTTGATAGTCCACTCCCTGCTCTTTGGTAATTGCTGTTATGGCAGCTTAGTGGCTCCCTCTGGAAGGACAGAGCTAGTATACCTTATTGTGCAGGAGGTACTCATGGACTTGTTATTTTAGGCTTTCCCAAAGGCCTGAAACGTGAAACAGCGTGATATTGATAGTTCTCAGTATATATTAATGTTTATTTTTTAAAAAGTACAGAGGCTTGGGTTGCAGTTGCATGGTATACTGGCTATTTCAGTAGCAGAACTGCTTGACAAAGTTCTAGCCTTCTGTTGCTTGTTTTTACAATTATTATTGGGTTGACTCAACTACTTGAGAGTTTGTAACCTAAATTGCATTGGTGACCTGGCTTAAAAAGGATTGTAAGATAATGTTACTGATGCATCCTACAAAGGAGTACTAAAGTCAGCCAGGTGGAAGGAGTGTAGTTTGGAGACAGAGTAGGAGGCAAAGCAAGAAAGCTAGGAACCTTTTAGGAAGTCTGAGAGGATTTCATTGTCAAGGCAATGCATGTAGCTGTGTCTTTGGTCTTCCAGCAGTCACCTAGCAACAACTGGCAAGTTTGAAAACCAGATATTTTCTAAGGATAAGTCCAAATGTTGGAAATGCTGGAAAAGATTGTGTATGATCTGAAAATAAGGGCAAGTGAAGCAGAATAGCTATAGGCTGTGTCATTCTAATTCTTAATTAATTAAAAACTTAATCCAAAATGACTGTTCTGTGCAACTGAAAGCCAGGGTGAGGACATCTGAGGTTTGGTGGTTGGGATCTTTCTCTGACATGCAGATGAGATTACTTTCTAGGTTCCAGGCCAAGCTACATAATGTGCATATAGCCAATTGAGAAAAATGTGGGTACCTAAAAATAGAATGTGTGAGTATTCTCCTTTCTTCCTGTTTAATTTACTGTTCTGCCTGTTCCTGCTTCCATTGTAGACGATGGGGATTTATGATAGAACTGGATAGTGTTCCCTCAAGCAATGTTTCTCCAAGGCCAAGCAGATCATGCCTTCTCAGAAGCTAGTTACTGTGAGCAAGAGACACATAAAAGCTCCTAGGAATATGGTGTTACTCGGTCCTCACTTAACTATAATCTCTGAATTGTACAATCAGCCTGAACTCATAAAAGAGTTTGCTAAATCTGGCAAGTTAGAACAAACAAAAAACCCCCAGATTTTCAAGAAATGCATGTACGTGTGGCAACATGAAACCATTTCTGTTGAGCTGAAGAAATAAAGCAAAAAAACCCCTAACAAACCTTGTTTGTTATTTGTACTTAAAAACGAGAAGCATGCTTTCTGTGTTACATTCAGCTAAAACCCTGAAGTATTAGTTCTTTCAAGACAGGAAGCCCATTCTGCTCTCATGAATATCATATAACTTTGTTCTTTCCTTGTTTTTTTTCCCTTTTTTATTGTTATTTTCTTAACTAATTGCTCCATCTTGTCATAAATGAAATCCATACCAATACTTAAGCATTGCCTTATTTCAGTGTAAAGGGAATAAATAGTTTTTAACTATAATTACTTTTACTTTCAAGTCAGCTTTGCCATATCTACCAAACACTGATGCTCTGAATAAAAAGCAAGGATATGTTTATTGCTCAGGGGAAAGTATTCTATATGAATTATATAATTTAGAAGTTTTTATGAATATTTGCTGAGCAAATTAAGGTTAGTGTTCACCCTGTTGCATGGGGAGTTTTTTGTGCAGCTTCTGTTGGTGCTAATGGGATGTAACTTCCCAGCACTAAGCTGAAAAATCCATCCCTTACTATCTGAAAGGTTAGGCTAGGTAAACCTGAAGCCAACTAGCTTTTGGAAGAATGTATTAACTTGAAAGAAATGTAGTTTGGGTTGGGCAGTTTATTTTGCAGTGTGGAATGGGTGTGAAAACTTGGTCTCCTATTTCAGTAATGCTGAAAGTTTCCATGGAATTGTAGACTGGTTTGAGTTGGAAGGGACCTTAAAAGATCATCTAGTCCCAAGCCCATGGAGAGGGACACCTTCCACTAAACCAGGTTGCTCAGAGCCCCATCCAGCCTGGCCTTAAACCTCTCTGGACAACCTGTGCCAAGTAGGCTCTGAAAGGAATGGTCAGGCACTGTCCAAATGGTGAATAGAACCTGCATTGCAAGTGTACTTCTGATGGTGTCTTCAGCTGAGTAGAATGCAATGATAAAACAATTTATTGTCTTAACTAAGGTCGAAGGATTCCTGTGTGCCCATTCTTGCATTTCCAGGAGCAGTTTTTATTGACTATTTAATATTCTCTGCCTGTACAATACACTATACCTTAAGTAGACATTCTCAGACATTGCTTGTATTTTGATCTTCAGAATGATATAATCAGGGAATAATTCAAATTAAGTAGGATTAAAGGAGGCCTTTAGCCTAATCGCTTGCTCAGCCATGGAGTTCATGCACTGTTTTCATGCATTTGCACATGAAATGGCATACTGTCTTCCTGCTAACATATTTTTCTCTGCTTTCCATTAGTTTTAATAAAACTGTGAAGTACAAATAAAGCAAGTTATCAGAAAGTGTTTCATATGCAGCTCGGTGCATTTTGAAGTAATCAAGATATTTAGAGAGAGACAAATTCTAAGTGAACTACAGGATTACAAATCACAATGTAATTTTAAAGTTGTAATGAGAATAAGTTGCACAGGAAGGTCTCTTTACAATTATTGTCATGAGACTGAAGTAACACAGTGTTAATATTTCATTTATTCTGTGAAGGATGATAATAAACTGTACTGCTGTGACCTTATTAATGTTCTGTAATTTGGCTTGCTGGCAATTTGCATTTTTCTTTGGTTACAGCCTTAGTAACCTGTGAAGAAGAGGTGGAACTGACAGTGAATCTAAACATAACTGAATACTGAAAAGGTCAGAAATAATCAAGAATGATAATTCTGATACCTCCTTCTCATGACAAGGACTGTAGCAAAAAGGAACAACATGAATCTGTTGAAATAACAAAGGTTGTTACAAAAATGTTTCTATATTTATTGAGAAGTGTAAACAGAAACACATTTTTTTTCTTTATAGCTCATTGAATACTCCAGTAATGTTTTTTTTTCATCCCTTCATAGAATCATAGACTGTTTAGGTTGGAAACACCTTCAAGCTCATCGAGTCCAACCATTAACCCAGCACTGCCAAGTCCACCACTAACCCATGTCCCTAAGTACAATGTCTACGTGTCTTTTAAATATCTCCAGGGATGGTGACACCACCACTTCCCTGGGCAGCCTGTTCCAGTGCTTGACTACCCTTTTGGTGAAGAATTTTTTTTTTTTCCTAATATCCGATCTAAACCTCCCCTGGCACAATTTCAGGCCATTTCCTTGTGCTATCATAGAATCATAGAATAGTTAGGGTTGGAAAGACCTTAACATCATCTATTTCCAGCCCCACTGCCATGGACAGGAACACCTCACACTAAACCATGTCACCCAAGGCTCTGTCCAACCTGGCCTTGAACACTGCCAGGGATGGAGCATTCACGACTTCCCTGGGCAACCCGTTCCGGTGTCTCACCAGCCTTACAGTAAAGAACTTCCTCCTTATATTCAATCTAAACTTCCGCTGTTTAAGTTTTAACCCATTACCCTTTGTCCTATCACTACAGTCCCTCATGAAGAGTCCATCCCCAGCATCCTTATAGGCCCCCTTTGGATTCTGGAAGGCTGCTATGAGGTCTCCATGCAGCCTTCTCTTCTCCAGGCTGAACAGCCCCAACTTTCTCAGCCTGTCTTCATATGGGAGGTGCTCCAGTCCCCTGATCATCCTCGTGGCCCTGTCGCTTTTCCTCATCCTTTGTCACTGTCTTCCATGCATCCGGTAAAGTTTGGGTATTCTTTTCAGCCCTCCTTTTCTTGTTAAACATTTTTTTACTGTCTTTTATGGCAGTAGCCAGATTAAGTTCTAGCTGGGCTTTGGCCTTTCTAATTTTCTCCCTGCATAACATCATGACATCCGTATAGTCCTCTGGAGTGGCCTACCCCTTCTTCCAAAGGTCACAAACATTCTTTTTTTCTTAAGTTCCAGCTACAGCTCTCTATTCAGCCAGGCTGGTGATCTTCCCTGTCAGCTTATCTTTCAGCACATCGGGATGGCCTTCTCTTGCACCTTTAAGATTTCTACCTTGTTGGCCTTCCCTCTGATTCTTACCCATAACCACACAACCCTCTTTTCACAATCATTAAGCTATAGACAGTCAAAACCCTCTGTAATATACAGGGCCATCCCACCACCTCTCACACAGTATCACAGTATCACAGTATGTTAGAGATTGGAAGGGACCTCAAAAGATCATCTAGTCCAATCCCCCTGCCAGAGCAGGAACACCTAGATAAGGTTACACAGGAATGTGTCCAGGCGGGTTTTGAATGTCTCCAGAGAAGGAGACTCCACAACCTCCCTGGGCAGCCTGTTCCAGTGTTCTGTCACCCTCACTGAGAAGAAGTTTCTTCTCAAGTTTAAGTGGAACCTCTTGTGTTCCAGTTTATACCCATTACCCCTTGTCTTATCATTGTTTGCCATTGAGAAGAGCCTGGCTCCATCCTCATGACACTCCCCCTTTATATATTTATATACACTAATAAGGTCCCCCCGCAGTCTCCTCTTCTCCAAACTATAGAGACCCAGCTCCCTCAGCCTTTCCTCATAAGGGAGATGCTCCACTCCCTTAATCATCTTAGTCGCCCTGCGCTGGACTCTCTCCAGCAGGTCCCTGTCCTTCTTGAACTGAGGGGCCCAGAACTGGACACAATATTCCAGATGCGGTCTCACCAGGGCAGAGTAGAGGGGAAGGAGGACCTCTCTCGACCTACTGACCACCCCCCTTCTAATACACCCCAGGATGCCATTGGCCTTCTTGGCCACAAGGGCACAGTGTTGGCTCATGGTCATCCTGCCATCCACTAGGACCCCCAGGTCCCTCTCCCCTACACTACTCTCTAACGGGTCGTTCCCCAACCTATACTGGAACCTGGGGTTGTTCCTGCCCAGATGCAGGACTCTACACTTTCCCTTGTTATATTTCATCAAGTTTCTCCCTGCCCAACTCTCCA
This sequence comes from Psittacula echo, assembly GCF_963264785.1. Lineage (NCBI taxonomy): Eukaryota > Metazoa > Chordata > Aves > Psittaciformes > Psittacidae > Psittacula > Psittacula echo. The sequence continues at coordinate 13,002,084 of NC_137739.1, forward strand.
GCCTGTCCAGGTCTCGCTGGATGGCAGCACAGCCTTCTGGCGTGTCAGCCACTCCTCCCAGCTTAGTGTCATCAGCAAACTTGCTGACAGTACACTCAATTCCCTCATCTAAATCATTGATGAATATATTAAATAATACTGGTCCCAATACTGACCCTTGAGGCACTCCACTAGATACAGGCCTCCAACTAGACTCCGCCCCATAGACTACAACTCTCTGGCTTCTCTCCTTCAGCCAGTTTGCAGTCCATCTCACTACCTGATCATCCAGGCCACACTTCCTCAGTTTAGCTATGAGGATGCTGTGGGAGACTGTGTCAAATGCTTTGCTGAAGTCAAGGTAGACCACATCCACTGCTCTGCCATCATCCATCCACAATGTTATTTCCTCATAAAAGGCTAGGAGGTTGGTCAAGCATGACTTCCCCTTGGTAAAGCCATGTTGACTGCCCCTCATAACCCTCTTATCCTTGACATGCCTTAAGATGGCATCAAGGATGAGGTGTTCCATCACTTTCCCAGGGATGGAGGTGAGGCTGACCGGTCTATAGTTACCCGGGTCCTCCTTCTTGCCCTTTTTGAAGACTGGAGTGACATTTGCTTTCCTCCAGTCCTCAGGCACCTCTCCCGTTTCCCAAGACTTGGTAAAGATGATGGAGAGTGGTCTAGCAATGACTTCTGCCAGTTCCCTCAGCACCCGCGGGTGCATCCCATCTGGACCCATGGATTTATGGATGTCCAGATTGCTCAACTGGTCCCTAACCCATTCCTCATGGACTAAGGCAAACCGCTCCAGTGACCTGACTTCATCTGAGGTCTCAGGAGTCCAGGGCTCTTCAGGACTGCCTCCGGCAGAGTAGACTGAGACAAAGAAGGCATTCAATAACTCTGCCATCTCTGTATCTTCTGTCACCAGGGCACCCATCCCATTCACCAGTGGGCCAACCTTGCCTCTGGTGTTAGTTTTATCAGCTATGTATTTGAAAAAGCTCTTTCTGTTGTCCTTGACCCCTCTGGCCAGATTTAATTCTAAGGAGGCCTTAGCCATCCTAGCTGCCTTCCTACATCCTCTAGCAGCAGCCTTATATTCCTCCCGAGTGGCCAGCCCCTCCTTCCATGACCTATAAACTCTCCTCTTCCACTTGAGCATACCCAGCAGTTCCTTATTTAGCCACACAGGTCTCCTGGCCCTCTTCCTTGACTTCCTGCGTGTCGGGATGCTCTGCTCTTGCCTAACCTTTCTGAAGAATTTATAGCCACCCATGACAGCACTCCAGTTGTGTGAGTCATCCCAATGTGTTGCTGGGATGGCAGCTATGTCATAGGAAGCCTCCGTGCTATGCATCCTGCCTGCCTGTTGGGCCTGTCGCTGGAAAGGCAGGGTATAATTCAGTAGTTTTTTCTCTTGCACTCCCTGTTACTCAACCTACCCGCCTCCTCCTTGAGCTCTCTCAGTAAGTGGAGGAATTCCTTTACCTGGGCACAACTCGTACATGTGTACTCACTGCTTCTGTCCAACAAGTGCACATGTGCAATGCTCCCCTTTCCTTTTCTTATTTTGTCCTAGAAATAGTTGTCTTTTATATTGAAGGGCCCCCTGCTAACTCTTCAAAGATGAAGAAGGCTGCATTTTGCACTGTTCAGAAGCTTTTCCAGTTCTACAGGCCAGACATTTTTTACGGTATGTTTTGGCTATGTAATTGAATACATTTTCAAAAATACTGTTATATGTAAGTGGCAGGAAAGTTTTAGGTTTTTCTCTCTAAAGCAGAAACTTCAGATTTTCCAGAAATTTACAGAACTAACTTGTGGTATTGAACGTGAAGGCTAAAGGTCTGATTAACATCGTAACAACATTCTTTGATTTCTCCTTACTTGACTGAACACTGTATCGGGCAAGTACACCCCGTGCTTTGGGATACTCAGCAATGTCATTGATCAATTTATTCCTGCATCACTGCAGAGTGAAATAGGTAGCGAAAACTCCGAAAAAAGTTGTGCTTTGTTCTTGGGGTGCTTTTGAGGAATAAATTATATGTTAATGGAGATAAAAGGTACATAATATGTATCTTAACTTCCATGCACAAATACACGCATACGTAGAACCACAAGTGTTTAGTTACAGTTTTGGAATAAGGAAGTGAAATATTTTATAGTTTCTATTGTTTGCAAACCTAAATCTTGTTCAGTTTCTTTCTCATTTTCGCATACTTACAAATGTAAGAATGCAGGAAGCTGCTTAAAATCATATAACATGTGATGCTTGTAACAATTCCTCTTAATATCTGCTTGGCAGCTGTAGTCTGAAAGCAAAAGCAGCAACAAGGAAACGTCACTCACTGTCTGCCATGGATTAGCCCAGTGACGGGAAAGTGGCAGAGTTGTCTTCCCTACCTGTTGGGGATCCTTTACCTGTCTTTCATATTATGCATGGATAAATTGTCCAGTAGGAGCATGAACAAACAGCTTTAAACCTGCCCATTCCTTCAGCAGTATTTTTGTCTTTATGGTGGCATAGTTGGGTTCAAGTTACTGACACCTGTGGCATTGCTACATGTCTTCAGTTTCTTGATCTGGGCAGTAGTTGAATGTCACCTCTGGGTGGAAAGCAGTTGTACTTAATGTTTTAGTTCCGCATTGCAGTGTCATGTGAATTTGGAAAACGGATTGGAACAATGTAGAGATTAATGATAACAGTGGAGACGCAGTGTAGAATGCTTTTGGATCCAAGAGTTTTGCTTGGAGTTCTAAATTATATGTGGGCTATTTCTGTGACTGTTCTTGAATTATAGAATCATAGAATCATAGAATAGTTAGGGTTGGAAAGGACCATAAGATCATCTAGTTCCAACCCCCCTGCCATGGGCAGGGACACTAAACCATGCCACCCAAGGCCTCATCCAACCTGGCCTTGAACACCGCCAAGGATGGAGCATTCACAACCTCCCTGGGCAACCCATTCCAGTGCCTCACCACCCTCTCAGTAAAGAATTTCTTCCTTACATCCAATCTAAACTTCCCCTGTTTAAGTTTGAACCCGTTACCTCTTGTCCTGTCACTACAGTCCCTGATGAAGAGTCCATCCCCAGCATCCTTGTAGGCCCCCTTCAGATACTGGAAGGCTGCTATGAGGTCTCCATGCAGCCTTCTCTTCTCCAGGCTGAACAGCCCCAACTTTCTCAGCCTGTTTTCTTACGGGAGGTGCTCCAGTCCCCTGATCATCCTCGTGGCCCTCCTCTGGACTTGTTCCAACAGTTCCATGTCCTTTTTATGTTGAGGACACCAGAACTGCACACAATACTCCAAGTATTGTATCCAGCCCAGGATACATTTGGCTTTCTCGGCTGCGAGCGCACACTGAAGCTGGCTCATGTTCATTTTCTCATCGACCAACACCCCCAAGTCCTTCTCTGCAGGGCTGCTCTGAATCTCTTCTCTGCCCAACCTGTAGCTGTGCCTGGGATTGCCCCAACACAGGTGTAGGACCTTGCACTTGGCATGGTTAAACTTCATCAGGTTGGGATCAGCCCACCTCACAAGCGTGTTGAGGTCCCTCTGGATGGCATCCCTTCCTTCTGGCATATCAACCGAACCACACAGCTTGGTGTCACCGGCAAAATGTTATTCTGGAAGTGTGTGTGAATGAGGGGTTTAACAGAGCAATCTCAAAGTAAAATTTCGCATACAGTCCTTCTCATGGAAAATTAAATCAATGAAAGAAAGCCAAGACAAATTTCCATGGAAGCTGAGAAGCTTACATTATATTGCCAAGTAAGCTGAGTGGTCCCTACATAGTTTGTTCTCCAATAGATGGGTGCTTGGTAAGTCAGGTATAGCTTTAGAAATTGCCTTAAACAACCTTTAAACATCAAAGGTTTCAGTTTCAACAATAGGTAATAAACTTATCAGTATAGTCTGCATGGGATCAAAGTCTTCAGGCCAGTTCATGATGTATTAAACTTCAGCAAATACGTACAAAGCAGTGAAATGACTACCTGGCCAGGTCTCTAAAGGATGGTTAAATTTTTCTTTTGTTCTCAGGTGGTAGGGCACATTTGGAGAAGTTTATTTTACTGAGACCATATTGAAATTCTTTCCTGTGTCATATTTCATTCTTATGCAGCTATGTAACATGATAGTAAATAATACCAAGACACTACAAGACTCACAAAGCAAAGACCAATGGTTAAAAATGACTCAAAATACTATTTTAAATAAAGGCTCACCGTTTTGTGGAAGGCAGGGTGTACATTCATTCTTGGGAGTGATTAACCAGAGATCTTGGAAAATACAAATATTCTGAGCTTAGGAGGTGGGATCACAATGCGGTCTTAGGGAATGGATCCCAGTGCTTTTGTACTGATAAACCACATAGACTCGGACAAATGGTTGTAGCTTTCTGCTGTAGAATGCAAAACTTTGTAATATTTGCCAAAATTCATTTGTAATGCAACTTTAGGTGGTGTCAAAGAAAAGCATTTTCAGACCTTATTTTGCACTTAGAAGTGCTACTTTTCATGCTTTTGCCTTCACAACTTCACATACATCTCATCTCAGTCTTGTTTTATGCCCAAACATACTTCTAACCCACGCAAAACAGCGGTTATATCATTTTTATTCTTCTGTGTAATTTACATCTGAATGCTGAATCTAACAACTGAGCCTATAAAAACATTATATATGGTAAAGAAATTAACCCTATATCAATTTAAGACTCCTCATGTGGCTGGTGCTTTATCACCCCTCGTTTTGAGTCTTGGCAGCATGTGAGGTATCTCTTGCTGGTATGAATTTAACCATTAGCTCTGTGAGTCTCACAGCTTGGAACATAGAGCATTACAGTGATTTGAAATACACGTTGGAAAAGTAGAGGAAAATTAATTGGTTCTTAAAATATTTTTACCAAATCTACAGTTCACTGTACAGCATGCTACTGTCATTACTGTGCTGATATGATTTTCTTTGTATCCCTTATAAATTCTTAATTTGCAATAATATGATGAGGTTTCAGTTATCTAAATATGTATTACAACATTTTTCTAGGATGTCTTACTTGGCAGCTACTATTATTTTCTAAAGCACTTAAATGACAAATTAGATTACCACATAAATTATACCATTAGCTTGTTATTAGTTTGTAATTAAAAATGACTTAATCTGTACATTACGGATTTTACAGACGGAAAAAATAGACTGAGAGCCTATTCTAGTCACATAAAAATGGCTTTTGAATGAAGCAGAAGAGCAACAGGGTTGATAAATTAATACAAATGTACGTAGCTGTGATTGCTTGGTATTTGTAAAAAGCCGAATAGTTGACACAGCGCACAGGAACACATTGATACTAATTGCAACATGTCATGAAATTTGATTGCGAGATAGTGCATTTTTATTGTGTACTCTTCAGAGAATACATTTGTAAATCAAAAAGGAATGTTAGGTTTATGTCAAATATTACACAATGCATATTCCATAGGGAATTCTCACCTGACTTCAAAACTAAAGATATTAACAAAAAGATACGGGGCTACGGAACTGATGGACAGGGGCAGAGCAGTTGACATCATCTACCTGGACTTGTGCAAAGTGTTCTACACTGTCCCACATGACATCCTTGTCTCTAAATTGGAGAGACATCAATTTGATGGGTGGACCACTCGGTGGATAAAGAACTGGCTGGATGGCCGCACGCAAAGAGTTGTGGTCAATGGCTCGATGTCCGGCTGGAGACCAGTAACGAGTGGTGTCCCTCAGGGATCGGTGTTGGGACTGGTCTTGTTCAACATCTTTGTTGGTGACATGGACACTGGGATTGAGTGAACCCTCAGCAAGTTTGCCGATGACACCAAGGTGTGTGGTCCGGTTGATACGCTGGAGAGACTGCGGCACCTCCCATATGAAGACAGGCTGAGAAAGTTGGGGCTGTTCAGCCTGGAGAAGAGAAGGCTGCATGGAGACCTCATAGCAGCCTTCCAGTATCTGAAGGGGGCCTATAAGGATGCTGAGGAGAGACTCTTCATTAGGAACTGTAGTGATAGAACAAAGGGTAATGGGTTAAAACTTAAACAGGGGAAGTTTAGATTGAATATAAGGAGGAAGTTCTTTACTGTAAGGATGGTGAGGCGCTGGAATGGGTTGCCCAGGGAGGTTGTGAATGCTCCATCCCTGGCAGTGTTCAAGGCCAGGTTGTTCAGAGCCTTGGGTGACATGGTTTAGTGTGAGGTGTCCCTGCCCATGGCAGGGGTGTGGAACTAGATGATTTTAAGCTGCTTTACAACCCGAACTATTCTATGAGTCTATGATTCTAACTTCTGCTACATTTATATGTTAGACTGGGTAGAGTGGGAACTCATCTAAAACATTTATTCATAAATCCTCTTAATGTGAGTGTAATAGCGGTCTTAAAAAGAGTCAGGAATGTGTTTAATGAAGGAGAGGAAGGGCACTGAAGGGAATGCAGTAGATATTTAAAGCCCATTAGCATTTGTAAAACAGGTATGGGTGGGCTATAAACTGCAGAAGTAGGTATGTGAGAAAATCACTTATAAAGTCAAAATGTGTGTTATACTGATGGATCTGGAAAATTTGAACTTCTAAAGCAGCTTCTAAAGATATAAAGCTAAATTCCAAGAATATTCTTTGGTTTAGCATACGTATAAACATGGTGACATGGACAGGGGGATTGAGTGTGCCTTCAGCAAGTTTGCCGATGACACCAAGCTGTGTGGTTCGGTTGATACGCCGGAGGGAAGGGATGCCATCCAGAGGGACCTTGACACACTTGTGAGGTGGGCTGATGCCAACCTGATGAAGTTTAACCATGCCAAGTGCAAGGTCCTACACCTGGGTTGGAGCAATCCCAGGCACAGCTACAGGTTGGGCAAAGAAGAGATTCAGAGCAGCCCTGCTGAGAAGGACTTGGGGGTATTGGTCGATGAGAAAATGAACATGAGCTGGCTTCAGTGTGCACTTGCAGCCCAGAAAGCCAACGGTATCCTGGGCTGCATCAAGAGGAGCGTGACCAGCAGGTCGAAGGAGGTGATCCTGTCCCTCTACTCTGCTCTCGTGAGACCTCACTTGGAGTACTGTGTGCAGTTCTGGTGTCCTCAACATAAAAAGGACATGGAACTGTTGGAACAAGTCCAGAGGAGGGCCACAAGGATGATCAGGGGACTGGAGCACCGCCCCCATGAAGATAGGCTGAGAAAATTGGGGCTGTTCAGCCTGGAGAAGAGAAGGCTGCATGAAGACCTCATAGCAGCCTTCCAGTATCTGAAGGGGGCCTATAAGGATGCTGGGGATGGACTCTTCATCAGGGACTGTAGTGACAGGACAAGGGGTAATGGGTTCAAACTTAAACAGGGGAAGTTTAGATTGGATGTAAGGAAGAAATTCTTTACTGAGAGGGTGGTGAGGCACTGGAATGGGTTGCCCAGGGAGGTTGCGAATGCTCCATCCCTGGCAGTGTTCAAGGCCAGGTTGGATGAGGCCTTGGGTGACATGGTTTAGTGTGAGGTGTCCCTGCCCATGGCAGGGGTGTTGGAACTAGATAATCGTAAGGTCCTTTCCAACCCTAACTATTCTATGATTCTATGATTCTAATCCAAGAGATACATTGCTGGTTTTTTTGAGAGATGTACTAGCAGGAAAGTATATCGGTGAAATCCACGATCTTTGGATCATCTGCACAGTAGCCCAGCACAAAAATTCGGACAATCTCTTTAGAAGTGGTGATGACTTGAACTTGCAGTAATGCTACAGTTCTTTCTCATTCACACACTTCATGTCTTTAACATGAGAAAAGAAGCCTTAGACCAGTTCTGTTACCAATTTGTGTGATACAAGAACATTTGTCAGCATACAATACTTATGCTTTACTCTCTCAAGTGTGGGAGCATTATGTAGCTGCTACAGGCATTGCTACATTCGTATTATTTTACCTTTGTTAAGTAGCTGAAGTAGAGCTCTTCAGTGTCTCAGCATCTTTCTGTCTTCACTTAATACCTTACCTCAGTTACAAACTGCTTGGCAGCCAGAATGGTTACAGGTTTTAGGTTTGCTTTGGCTTTGGATAAATGTACTATAACAGATCTGAATAATGAACATATCCTGTAGAGTGTTAACCACAACTGTTCAAACAGAAATATTTGTCTGCTGCCAAAGCTCATCAATAAAACCCCCTAAGTACACACTAGCAAAATTGTAAGATGTCAGATGGCTCCAGTGACACAGGCTTCCATTTTCCTGAGGGTAGGACTTCATGTTAGTGCTTTCAACTTTAAAGTTTTATTAACTTTTTTAACTTCATTGATGGAATGGATTTCCTAAAGTGGAAGCAGGCTAGTTGAAAACTTTATTTCATGTCTTATTTTAGTATTCAGTGGAGGGGCAGACCAGAGCTGGAGTAGACAATAACTGACCCTAGTAGGGAAGAACTGTTGTGTTCAAGCAATACTTCATCTGTTATACGTATGTTGATTCCTTATACTTTAGAAATGTTTAAGAACCCTGGGGCATGGGGTTAACACTCTCTTCAGCTTATTTGGCAAAGGAAACCACTAATGAATTCTCTATTGCAAGTACTGGAAAAAATATATTTTTGTGTGTCATTTAGTTAATCACATATTCCTGGCATTGTCAGACATGATTATGGAATCACAGAAGACATGAATGGAATTATTATCATACGTGATTATGGAATTACGAAAATGCAAGCTTATTACCTTGCTATATTCCACTGAACTGGTTCCAGGAAGTCGAATGTGTCTTCAGAAGTAACCAAAGGGAAATAATCAGAGCTAGCTCGCTTAATACTTTCAGTAATGCTTTCAGTAATGCAATTTTTCATACTTCAGAAATCAGTCTGATCAAAGGTCAGTATCTGGACACCTCATAGAAATACCAGCAAGCTAAACATGGCATTTGTCATAAAAATCTAAGATTGAGTTTGAAGCTTACACTGACTGCAAGGCTCATAGATTAAGGAGGTGTCCTAAAGATTGTTTTGCTGTTTTTTTTTTTTTAATGTGGTTTATTGCATTTCTTATTGGTATTACATGATCAGTACATCCCTTAGGCATTATCAGACTGGTTAGAAGAGTAAAATAATATTAAAAAAAAAAAAAAATCTGCTAAACACATTTTTAGAGAAAAAGGGAGAATCCCAAGGTAATTTAAATGCTCATATTTTAGGTTTTTAAAATGAATGGGAATTTGCATCTTCCCGAAAGTAAGACTAAGATTGCATATTACAATTAAATTTCCAAGTGCCTTGTTAATTTAATTGCAATGGAGTGAAGAAAAGTAATTAGACTGAAATCTAGAGGAGTTTGGGGTGGGAGGGGAAGGAGTTTGGTTTAGGACTTCTTTGTGCCACATGATATTAATTAGGAAAAAAAAAAAAAGGCAAATTCTCACAAACAGAAAACCCTGAACAACTGCATCACTTCCCTATTTCTGCTTGTAGTCATGTATTAAAAAATTATAATTTCAAGACAACAGCAAAGTGCAGTTGATGTAGGTTATGATTTGGAAGGTATTAGAGAATCTGTGGTCTAAGAGGCACTGTGGGCACCAGATGAAGGCTCTCTCTTCAGAGCTATGGAGTCCTCTTGCTTTTGCTGGTAGTTGCTGCAGCCTTACAGAATGTGAGAGATGCTACTGTCATTTAATCCCAGCACTGCAGAATTAGTGTGATCGGAGCAGATCTGGATGATATAATACTTAAAACTTGACAGCAGGCAGATGTCCTGGCGTTACCTACTGTTCTTCCTGCTGACAAATAGAAGCAAAACTGATTTTTGTTGGGTTTGGTTTTCTTGTTTTGCTCACAACTTAGGTCATGTTTCCTGAACTATTTGCTTGTGACTGGTGTGACAATGTCATCTGACTATCAAAAAGTTTGTCTGATGTTTCTGCAAAGACTTCTAACTTAATGCAAAAGATCTATTCCCCTCTCAACTGAATTTGTGGCATGGTTATTTTGTTCTTAAGATGAGAAGTTATACCAAAAATGAACTTTGCACTAATACTGCAATAATATTCTTGTAGCTACCTATGATTGCATTAATATAATTAAATTTGTAAGGCCACTTCTTGTTCCCTTTAGTGAAAGGGAGACCCACTTCCTACAAATTTTTAATAATTGCTGTCTTTTTTTGGCTGTTACCTATTTACACTAAAAAAAATCCCAACCAACCAACCAAAACAAAACCAAAACCAACAACCTAGTAATACATTAATTCTTGAGCCATTACAGAAATCAGAAATATGAAAATATTGTTTACTATATTGTTATTGTATCGTGAAACCTCCTTTGTAATGTTACAACCTTTATTCCTTTAATGGCTGCGTGTTTGATTTTCATGTGCACTAGAGAAATTGGTTCCTAATGGAAGGACTGTTAGGGCTTCAGTCTGTACATATCATGGTATTGTGGCATTCCTCCGTTTGAAAGGGTGAGACCTAAATCAGTCAGACTGTTTAAATTTCATTTTCAAAAGGTGATTTGAGACACATTTGGTTTACACAATATAACCCAGTGCAGAGCTCCCTGCAATTGCATTGAACAAACTGTTTCCAGGATGGGTTTTCAGAATGGCTTTGTCGGTACAGCAGTATAGCAAGTGCAGCACTCTCACTTAAAAGACTATCTAAGGAAGCATCTTTGAAAGTACCTGTGCTCTATCCAAACAAACTGGCTAGATTTGCCGGTTTTAGCTCCAGCGTGTAGTCTGTTTACTATGTAAAAAATGCATTTAAAAAGGTTTACATTGGAATTTTTTTTTTTTACACAGAAATGTTAGGTTAGAACTATCTCCATGTCACCAAGGGCTTTCCTTTATTTGTAATGAGACTAGTAGTAGGGTATGTGAATTAAAAATATCTTTCTACTATGGTCTCAAGGAAAAACTCTTCAGCCTAAGAGAAAAGGGAACAGCTACAGGCTGGTAGAAGCCTACACAATTAGTGTAGGAAGTAAATAAAGAAGCAGTTTATATTTTTTGTATTTTGGGGGTTTTTTTAGCCTCTATGGGCTATTTTGTGATTCCTGTATGGGGCTGTAGACCTTGAATATCTGTTTTGTATTCCTCTCAGATAAAAATTAGTGTAGCGTAATGGAAAATTCACGTTTTTCAGGAAAAAGAAATTCTGTTTCTCGGGCCGACAGTCTCTTAAAGCTGTGAACCTTGATGTTTTAATCTCATGCATTTTGATAGTGCTTGATATTCATAACTGGTAGGTTTGACAAATTTTTAACAAGGAAGTTGAAGATGGTGAGAAAACACAGGGGAGCTTTGCATTTCACACCTTGTATTCAAGCCTTCAGGTTTAATTTTCATGTTTTTCTCCAAGAACAGTCCTTGGAAGAAGACCAACTGGATCACTTGTTGCCCAAAGCTGACTTGATTCCATTAAAAAAAACCAAAACAAACTTGCAGAGTTACCCTTCCAAAACCTCAGTTTTAGTAAGGGCAGCAATATCAGTGCTTGAGATTCACAAGAGATCTATTTAAAACCAGTACATGTTTTTACTCATAACCTGTGGGAGAGATCTTGCCATGTTTGTGTAAATGACAAATATATCGAGATGGGAATATAATTTAAATATATGTATGCCCTAGTTGTATTATAAACAGAAAATCTCATAAAATAGCTTTAAAGAGAAGGCAGGTAAAAATTAAACTGAGATACCATCTTGGGAACACAATTTGATTTATTTTCATTTATAGTATTATAAACATTGTATTTATAATTCAGAAAATTACATTAATAGGAGATTGGAGTTCCCAAAGTGGTATAGAAGTGAAATATTTAGCTATCTTTGTGCAATTGTAACAGTTTAATTTCTGTTGCGTGAACCTACATAAATTAATATATACATTAACTGTTACACGAGTATCACAGTATGAGAGTGTACTACATGTCGCTATTTACTCCAATGTGCATGTGGGTTCTAATGCTTTCTTTTGATTAAGTTTGAAGTAGAGACTAAAATGACAACCTAAATTAATTGTTTCAGGAGCTAGAGATAGTAGTGATAACTTACTTTGGATTTAGTGCACTAATGAGAGGGAACGAGAAGGGAAGACCAGAATAACCATCTCTAATCTGCTAGTGTCTTGCATATAGTGTGTATATAGAATTCTGATGCTATGTGTAATGCCACTGAATTCAATTTACTCATCGTAATAGTTACTACATATAAACAGGTCTGACCTGCTGAATTATGCTGCTGCCACCTTTTCTCATTAGTAAGTATGTCACTGATACATTAGTGAAATGTTTTGCGTACTTTTGTGCAGTCTGTGAGGGGGAACTAATTTAAATACTACCGTGTTATGTTTAGCAGCTCGATTTCCCTTCGAAAGACTTGTGCCACGAAATACATGTTGTTTGGACATGGTAACATGTTGAATGACTTTACAAATGCCTATGAAGACAGCTGGCACATGGAAGTATTACAGTTATAAAAAGAGCTAAGGCATACACAGTTTCCAGTTGCTTCTTTTGTGTGAACTATTTGTGAAGAAACCGTGCATTGAAGAAAGGCTTTCACAAGCATTTTAAGCTGTCGTCTGTGTTATTTAGGAGATCTATCTGTGGGTTTGCACTTCTTATTGTTTAAAATACATTACTAAGATATAGTTAGAACTGCACAAAGTGATGCAGACAGATATGTTTGCCTTGCTGTCTTATCAATCCTTGAAATATTTTTTTTCACTTTTAAACATACTAAAATTAATTCCTGATATCAACAGAATTTATTCTGAGGTAAAATAGTATTTCCTAGATAGCAATACAAGATTGCCCCTGGACTTTAATGTTTGGGTGTTAATACATATATTCTGCTGGCTCCTAAGAATGCTGGTGGGATTGCTTAGATGTCAGGTGCTAACTTGTTAACTGTAAGATAACATAAGTTAGTGCACTGGGATCGCATTAGCAGTACCATTCTGTCTGTTAATGGCAAAATGTGCAGTCTGTTGTGTCAGAGATACAAAAATGCACTACCCTGTCTTTGGTGACTGCAGATTGCATGTGTTTTTATACAGATGTATGGAAAGAAGGGTGGCCAATGAGCTCAATAGACTTATGCTTTGGGGCACTTTATGTATCCCTTTCTGGTCCAGCTTTCTGTTTGGCCAGACACTAGTGCTCTTCTAGAGCTTTAGATTCTCCTTCTGCAGACGTGGGATGTAGCTTTTACTAGGCATTTTTCAATGGCTTTGGTGGTGGTTTTTTTCCTTTGGATTTTTTTTTTTTTTTTTTTTTTTGTTTGTTTGTTTGTTTGTTTGTTTTTTTTGTTATGTTAACAACATACCCAGTAATACTGTGTGGTTTGTTTTGTTTTGTGGTTTGGGTTTTGGAGTTGGTTGGTTGTTTGCATGTTCAGGGTTTTTACTTCCATTCTGAATAGATTTTCTTCACTTAAAATTATCTTTTCTTTCCCAGTTTTGCCAAAACTACTTTTCTTTCTGTAGCTTTCAGATAGTAATGTAGGGATGGTGAGACAAACTTGAGTCTGTATCCCATTTTTGAAGTCAAATCCCTCAAATACTTTAAATAATAGTACCCAAATAACCCACACAAGTTGGAGACCTATCAGTGAGTTTTCATTGATGGAAGCATATGATGAATGTTTTACTTCTGCCGTTATTGTCCATTTAAGACATTAAAATCCAAATATACTTAAAGGAAGGAACATCATAAGTTTTATGAAACAATGTGTATGCATGCTAAACTTGTGTAAATTTGGAAGTCAGTGTTTGCATTGTGAGTTGCATTGGCAACTCACAAGTAATTCAGTCCTTTCATTGCTACTGTCAATAAAAGTATTCCTAAAAGGGACTGCTAACATGTTATAAAGGCAAATGCTATCTCTTTTAACTTTCTGAAGTGCTCCTGTGAGAAGCAGTAGTGCAGTCGTTCAGACAACTTCTTAGACATGCAAAATACCGAGATTTTAGCATGGCTTGATGAAGACAGAAAAGTGACCATGAGGTATTGTAGCAAAGTGGTCTGTAAATACTTGTATTCCCTAAGGAACATATACGTGACGGCTTTATTTCCCATTCAAAAGGAATAGTCATCGTTTTTGTAATTATGTGTATTCTTAGATGAACATGGCCCTAAACATGAAATACAAGCCACATTTAGTACTGACTTCTAGGATTTAATTTTGCCAGGTGGGCTCTAACTTCAGCTGTCAAGAATAACATGGTATTCTTGATTCCTTGTAGAGCAATAACAGAATAGGTCTCCTTTCCTGTTAGCAACCTTGTGGTTTGGACAAGGCACTTTGCACCACCAGTAGCAACTTTTACCTACTAGTACAGTGCAATGATAGTTAACTAGTGTTTTTCAGTACGACTTAATGTATTATAATACATTTTTCTCCTCGTTGTTTATTCCAGTGTATGTGACCATTCTGAGTCTGGATAGTTCTCAGTGACTCAATCCAAGAGAAGCATGACACAGGTTTTCAATACTTTACTACTGCACTTCAGAGAATTCTTAATGAAGAGTAGGAAGGATAAATCTTACTTTCCAGTAACAATAGGTAAATATTAAATTCTTAATTTCTCTTCAGTTAATTCATCCTTTAAAATCTCTTTTTTCTGATATCAGCTGACTATTTTTAAGTGCTTTTGAGTAACTGTATTAAAGACTGAATTATGTTCAATATTGCAATATGAGTATTATGTTCACAACAAACTCCTACTGGATTCATTGGAAGTAAATTTGTGATAATAGAATAGAATAGAATAGAATAGAATAGAATAGTTAGGGTTGGAAAGGACCTTAAGATCATCGAGTTCCAACACCCCTGCCATGGGCAGGGACACCCCACACTAAACCATGCCACCCAAGGCCTCATCCAACTTGGCCTTGAACACCGCCAAGGATGGAGCATTCACAACCTCCCTGGGCAACCCATTCCAGTGCCTCACCACCCTCTCAGTAAAGAATTTCTTCCTTATATCCAATCTAAACGTCCCCTGTTTAAGTTTGAACCCATTACCCCTTGTCCTGTCACTACAGTCCCTGATGAATAATCCCTCCCCAGCATCCTTGTAGGCCCCCTTCAGATACTGGAAGGCTGCTATGAGGTCTCCACGCAGCCTTCTCTTCTCCAGGCTCAACAGCCCCAACTTTCTCAGCCTCTCTTCATACGGGAGGTGCTCCAGTCCCCTGATCATCCTTGTGGGCCTCCTCTGGACTTGTTCCAACAGTTCCATGTCCTTTTTATGTTGAGGACACCAGAACTGCACACAATACTCCAAGTGAGGTCTCACGAGAGCAGAGTAGACAGGCAGGATCACCTCCTTTGACCTGCTGGTCACGCTCCTCTTGATGAAGCCCAGGATACCGTTGGCTTTCTGGGCTGCAAGTGCACACTGAAGGCGGCTCATGTTCATTTTCTCATCGACCAACATCCCCAAGTCCTTCTCAGCAGGGCTGCTCTGAATCTCTTCTCTGCCCAACCTGTAGCTGTGCCTGGGATTGCTCCAACCCAGGTGTAGGACCTTGCACTTGGCATGGTTAAACTTCATCAGGTTGGCATCAGCCCACCTCACAAGCGTGTTGAGGTCCCTCTGGATGGCATCCCTTCCCTCTGGCGTATCAACCGAACCACACAGCTTGGTGTCATCGGCAAACTTGCTGAGGGTTCACTCAATCCCAGTGTCCATGTCACCAACAAAGATGTTGAACAAGACCGGTCCCAACACCGATCCCTGAGGGACACCACTTGTTACTGGTCTCCAGCCAGACATCGAGCCATTGACCACAACTCTTTGCGTGCGACCATCCAGCCAGTTCTTTATCCACCGAGTGGTCCACCCATCAAATTGGTGTCTCTCCAATTTAGAGACAAGGATGTCATGTGGGACAGTGTCGATAGCTTTGCACAAGTCCAGGTAGATGATGTCAACTGCTCTACCCCTGTCCATCAGTTTCGTAGCCCCATCATAGAAGGCCACCCAATTGGTCAGGCAGGATTTCCCCTTAGTGAAGCCATGCTGGCTGTCACCAACCACCTCCTTGTTTTTCATGTGCCTTAGCATGCCTTCCAGGAGAATCTGCTCCAAGATTTTGCCAGGCACAGAGGTGAGACTGACTGGTCTGTAATTGCCCGGGTCATCCATTTTCCCTTTCTTGAAAATGGGAGTTATATTTCCCTTTTTCCAGTTGTCGGGAACTTCACTTGACTGCCATGATTTTTCAAATATGATGGCCAGTGGCTTAGCAACTTCATTTGCCAGCTCCTTCAAGACCTGCAGATGGATTTCATCAGGTCCCATGGACTTGTGTATGTTTAGGTTTTTAAGATGGTCTCGAACCAGATCCTCTCCTACAGTGGGCCTAGGGTCCTCATTCTCACAGTCCCTGCATTTGCCTTCCAAGGCTTGGGTGGTGCAGTCAGAGCCTTTGCCAGTGAAGACGGAGGCAAAGAAGTCACTAAGAACCTCAGCCTTCTCCAAATCCAGGATAGCCAGTTCTCCCGATATCTTCTGGAGGGGGCCTACTTTGTCCCTAGTCTGTCTTTTATTCGTACATACCTATAGAATACCTTCCTGTTATCCTTCACATCCCTAGCTAAGTTCAATTCTAACTGGGCCTTAGCCTTCCTCACCTGGTCCCTAGCTTCCTAGACAACATCCCTGTATTCTTCCCAGGCCACCTGTCCCTGCTTCCACCTTCTATAAGCCTCTTTTTTCCTTTGAATTTTCCTGAGCAGCTCCTTATCCATCCAAGGTCTCCTGGCCCTCTTGCTGCACTTCCTTCTAGTTGGGATACAACACTCCTGAGCTTGGAGCAGGTGATCCTTGAATAAGAACCAGCAGTCTTGGGCCCCCCTGCCCTCTAGGGCTGTATCCCATGGAACCTTACTAAGCAGGTTCCTGAAGAGGCCAAAGTCTGCTCTCTTGAAGTCCAGGGCAGTGAGCTTGCTGCACGCTCTTCTCACTGTCCTGAGGATCTTGGAATTCAACCATCTCATGGTCACTGCAACCAAGGCTGCCCTGGAGCATCACATTTCCAACGAGCCCTTCCCTGTTGGTGAGCACGAGGTCAAGGATGGCACCTCTCCTTGTCGACTCCTCTATTGCTTGCAGAAGGAAGTTGTCTTCCACACAATCGAGGAACCTCCTGGATTGCTTGTGCCAAAATAAGCTGCTACAGACAGTACTGTATTGCTCTCTAGCTCTCATCAATTCCTGATCAATTCTGTTGCCGATGGGAAGTATTATATGTAGTAAGATAGTATATTGAATAAACCAGAAAATACTGTTCAACATGAAGGAAAACCTACATTAAAAAGTGAACTGAAAACAATCAAATAGGCTGAGCAAGGTGGGGGTGTTCAGCCTGGAGAAGAGAAGGCTGCGTTGAGACCTCATAGCGGCCTTCCAGTATCTGAAGGTGGCCTACAAGGATCCTGGGGATGGACTCTTCATCAAGGACTGTAGTGACAGGATAAGGGGTAATGGTTTAAAACTTAAACAGGGGAAGTTTAGATTTGATATAAGGAAGAAATTCTTTACTGAGAGGGTGGTGAGGCACTGGAATGGATTGCCCAGGGAAGCTGTGAATGCTCCATCCTTGGCAGTGTTCAAGGCTAGGTTGGACGAAGCCTTTGGTGGCATGGTTTAGTGTGAGGTGTCCCTGCCCATGGCAGGGGGGTTGGAACTAGATGATCTTCATGATTCTATAAATAGAATAATTCTCTCCTATTAAAATTACTACATTGAATGTAAAATTTAGATTAGTTCCTATGGGGTATTATTAGAATTTGTGGATGGGAAAAGGCAGTCTGTAAAAATACTAGTATTGATATTGCTGCTAAGGATAGCTTTAAAAATAGGATATGAAGCATTTTTCTCTCTCCTGAGAAATACGATGGTGAAAAGAAATCACAGAGTAAAACAAAAATGAGAAAAGGAGAATACTAAGAACGCTATATGATTCAGTAGCACTCCTGAATTGCTTTGTCGGCTAGCTAATGAAGCGTGGTGCCAAATTTCAATGCTGACATAAGTCAGCATATTGCCAGCCAGCATTTGCAACAACAGGGTTACAAGTCCAGGAAGGGGGGACTGTTAACTACTAAATATATATCAAAAAAGGGGAAGGATCGAGTACCATTAGTTTCTGTTCTCGGTAAATACCAGGTTTCACAATTGCTGCTGCATATGTTACATTGGTTATGCTGTCTGCAGGGGCTCTGATGTACTGTTTGTTACAAGTATGGCAACGTAGACTTCACCAAAATTAGCTTTTAAAAGCTAACATTTCAGTTTCTGTGACAATACTTTCTTTATAAACCTGTGCTATTCCAAAACTTACATAACCATAATTATTCCCATTTTCTTATTTGAAATATTTCTGGTTTAAATTCTTAATGGTGCAGTTCACTTTGTTCCATGCATCGTAATTGCAGTACTTCCTTACAGATTCTCAGGTTCTTTGTGGGAGAATTTGCATATCCATTTAATATCATTATCTTAATGACCACATATGGTCATTGTTTCAGTTGCTAAGTATTTTAAACAGGTAATGTATAAACATGCCATTAGAGTTAAAAAATATACCTATTTTTAATACGGCTTATAGCCAAGTACTAAACCATTAATTTTGTTAGATTTTGCCATGGGTTGTTTGAGATTACTTTTTGCTCTCATAATTTCAGTCTTCAATATTTTACTTTTTTAAAAAAAAAATCAAAACTGGTGGGTAAGCATATAATAAGGATTTGGTAGCTATGAATGAGAGATAGATGATCAGCAGACAGACATCTGACTTAATCCAGTTTGAGAAAAAATGGACTGTTTTGCTGCTTATCAGTCCTGGAGGAAAAACATGCATCCATATTCTGCTTTAATACCACAAAGGCAATGTGTAATGAGATATGCTTCTTCTCTTGGCCTCAGTAGAAAGTATATTAGACTTTAGAATTCCTCAGATTATCCTCTATCGTGGACATAAAGAAAAAAAGAGATTAAAGAAGACATTGGTTTAGCTAGGTTGTATTTAACTGATCTGGCAACATTCCATCGGGTCCATTCTTTTGACACCTGAGGAGGAGGTAGCAGTTCCCAGTGGCTTCATGGCTATGAAGACTCTACTGCCTGCCATTTTAAACAGGATGAATGTCCAGCTGGAGATGGGTAATGAGTGGTGTCCCTCAGAGATCAGTGTTGGGACTGGTCTTGTTCAACATCTTTGTCGGTGACATGGACAGTGGCATTCAGTGCACCCTCAGCAAGTTTGCCGATGACACCAAGCTGTGTGGTTTGGTTGATACACTGGAGGGAAGGGATGCCATCCAGAGGGACCTCAACACGCTTGTGAGGTGGGCTGATGCCAACCTGATGAAGTTTAACCATGACAAGTGCAAGGTCCTGCACCTGGGTTGGAGCAATCCCAGGCACAGCTACAGGTTGGGCAGAGAAGAGATTCAGAGCAGCCCTGCTGAGAAGGACTTGGGGGTGTTGGTCGATGAGAAAATGAACATGAGCCAGCTTCAGTGTGCCCTTGCAGCCCAGAAAGCCAACCGTATCCTGGGCTGCATCAAGAGGAGCGTGACCAGCAGGTCGAAGGAGGTGATCCTGCCTGTCTACTCTGCTCTCGTGAGACCTCACTTGGAGTATTGTGTGCAGTTCTGGTGTCCTCAACATAAAAAGGACATGGAACTGTTGGAACAAGTCCAGAGGAGGGCCATGAGGATGATGAGGGGACTGGAGCACCTCCCGTACGAAGAGAGGCTGAGAAAGTTGGGGCTGTTCAGCCTGGAGAAGAGAAGGCTGCATGGAGACCTCATAGCAGCCTTCCAGTATCTGAAGGGGGCCTACAAGGTTGCTGGGGATGGATTATTCATCAGGGACTGTAGTGACAGGACAAGGGGTAACGGGTTCAGACTTAAACAGGGGAAGTTTAGATTGGATGTAAGGAAGAAATTCTTTACTGAGAGGGTGGTGAGGCACTGGAATGGGTTGCCCAGGGAGGTTGTGAATGCCCCATCCATGGCGGTGTTCAAGGCCAGGCTGGATGAGGCCTTGGATGGCATGGTTTAGTGTGGGGTGTCCCTGCCCATGGCAGGGGTGTTGGAACTCGATGATCTTAAGGTCCTTTCCAACCCTAACTATTCTATGATTCTATGATTGTATGAAGGTACTGTAGAATGGTGGCAAAGTCTTCCTGGATGCAAAAAGCAATAATAAGCATAAGAATTTACTAGAATAAAATTCAGCTTTTGCAGGCAACATCAGGAGCTTTTGTACAGTACTCAGGTTTGATAAAGGAAAAGAAGGTTAGCACCTCTCAAACCACGACTCACTGTAATTCTCTTTTTGCCCTTTACTGTTTTATATCCTTAAGGAAGTTACCTTCAGTGAAGTAATTAGGGAGCAGGAATGTTCAAGAGCTCTCTCTCCTCTACTGATTTCAGTGATTGCCTCCTCAGTGTTCAGGTTACCAGGGCATGTATTCCAGTAAGTACTGCGGTAGTGATTTCACTTAGTTATTTTGAAACCAAAGCTGTGTTCAGAATGCTCCCTTACGATCTTGCAAACTCAAAGGAGAAAAAATAATTCTCTAGATGTGTTTCATTCATAGATACAAATTAATGCATCTGATTTATTTAGATAATTTTCTCAACAACCTTTTACAAGGCACACTATTGAAAGTTTCTGTGAAAATTGATGGTTTTCTTTCTCTGCAAGCATAAATGTATAGTTTGCTTTTCATTAGATGATTTTAACTACAGTAATCAGGTTTTCTAGGTGACCTAGCACATTGATTTGTATAAAATGATGAAAATAATCAACAGAGAATAGTTAAGAGTAAAAAAATAAACTGGATTTACTAGAACAATATATTATTGACATAGTGAGATTAGACTGTATTCCCTGTTGCACTTCAGGGAGTTTGATTCAATCTGAACTCACTTGCAATGGTTTAAAACAACCTTCTAGTTCTTAATATAGCAAGTATTTATTAAAATGCCTTCCCTGTTTTTAAAAGCTGGGCCTTTCTAAAAGAAGCATCTACTGCAAGTCTTTTCCAGTAGCAGAATGGAGGTGATAGTGGGCCTGGATGAATGCAGTTCTTGCATGTTATCATACAGTTATAACATAATTGACTCAGTAGAACCTTTGGAGGTGATCAAGTCTAATCCTTCTCTCAGAGTGGCACTAATGCCAGAACTAAATCAGGTCAGTCATGGATTTGTGTAGCAAAGTCTTGAAAACCTCCAAAGATGGAATTCATACAATCTGTATGATCCACTACCCACTGAGTGAAAAGCTTTTGCATATTGTCTAGACTCAACCTACCAAACTGAAGTTTGTTACCTTGTCTAACACTGCTGAGAAGAGTTCGGCTCTGTCATCTTGCAACTACTCTTCAAGTAATTGTAGGCTACAGTTAGGTTGCTTCTTAGCCTCTTCTTTGCCAGACTGTGCAAGCCTGTTCCCTCTGCCTCTTCTCGGAGATTATGGGCTTTAGTCCCTTTGTCACCATGGTAGACATCTGCCAGACCTTCTTCAGTGTTACAACATCCATTTTAAAATGGAGGAAAGCCCAACTGGGTATGGTTATAAACTGTCATGTTCTAAGAGAAAACTAGCTAAATAGCAGATCTAAAAGACCAATCAGTCATGAGAAAACCTGAAAATATCTGCCCGTATACTTTTTATACTATCTCGACTCTCCTAGTATTCCTGTCAAGATACATGGAAAGGACTTTGAGTTATAGGGGGTTTGCATTAATCAGTAATATTAAATTAGTTGGCTAAACGTTGCTGTGTTGACAGAAATTCAAGGTAGTCTGAAAAGGATGCAAAATCTGATCTTGGCTTGAATAAAGATACTGGTCTGAGTTCTCATGGGGGGTCTTTATTTACTGAGGAGGCAACTGGAAGGAAGTAAAGCACTTTTTGTGTAAATATACTGGGTCAAGCAAATTTTTAGATTCCTTATCAGAGCTGTGGTATCTGTTTTGGGAGTGGGCTTGAGAATGTTTTCAGGTATCCTTTATTAAGGAGTACTCTTTCTTGATTTGCTCTTCCTGGTATAGCACTTCAGAAAAGGGGCAGAAAAAAACTCATACAGATACTCTAGGGAGATGTATTTTAAATCTTGGGATTTAACTTGTTTGCCTGTGTTTGAAACAAAATATTGATTGCCACTATAACTGAAGAAGGATTTTATTGGTTCTCACAAGTGCTTTCCAAGAAAACAAGGCAAGTGTTAGTGAAATTATTTTCCATGCCGGGTTAGGAGTTACGTTTATTGATGCTTCCCAGAGTCATCTAGACTTTGTGTGGGATACAGGCCCTTTTCAATCACATTTCATTCTGGAGTGGTTTTATGTGACTAATGATTTTGAAATTTATAATTTTAAACTAATATTTTATTACTCAGATAACTTCATATATGTAAATATTTATTACATTTAAAGATTGCTAAGCCACTGGCCATCATATTTGAAAAATCATGGCAGTCAGGTGAAGTTCCCGACAACTGGAAAAAGGGAAATATAACCCCATTTTCAAAAAGGGGAAAATGGATGACCCGGGCAATTACAGACCAGTCAGTCTCACCTCTGTGCCTGGCAAAATCTTGGAGCAGATTCTCCTGGAAGGCATGCTAAGGCACATGAAAAACAAGGAGGTGGTTGGTGACAGCCAGCATGGCTTCACTAAGGGGAAATCCTGCCTGACCAATTGGGTGGCCTTCTATGATGGGGCTACGAAACTGATGGACAGGGGTAGAGCAGTTGACATCATCTACCTGGACTTGTGCAAAGCTATCGACACTGTCCCACATGACATCCTTGTCTCTAAATTGGAGAGACATAAATTTGATGAGTGGACCACTCGGTGGATAAAGAACTGGCTGAATGGCCACACGCAAAGAGTTGTGGTCAATGGCTCGATGTCTGGCTGGAGACCAGTAACAAGTGGTGTCCCTCAGGGATCGGTGTTGGGACCGGTCTTGTTCAACATCTTTGTTGGTGACATGGACACTGGGATTGAGTGAACCCTCAGCAAGTTTGCCGATGACACCAAGCTGTGTGGTTCGGTTGATACGCCAGAGGGAAGGGATGCCATCCAGAGGGACCTCAACATGCTTGTGAGGTGGGCTGATGCCAACCTGATGAAGTTTAACCATGCCAAGTGCAAGGTCCTACACCTGGGTTGGAGCAATCCCAGGCACAGCTACAGGTTGGGCAAAGAAGAGATTCAGAGCAGCCCTGCTGAGAAGGACTTGGGGATGTTGGTCGATGAGAAAATGAACATGAGCCGCCTTCAGTGTGCACTTGCAGCCCAGAAAGCCAACCGTATCCTGGGCTGCATCAAGAGGAGCGTGACCAGCAGGTCAAAGGAGGTGATCCTGCCTGTCTACTCTGCTCTCGTGAGACCTCACTTGGAGTATTGTGTGCAGTTCTGGTGTCCTCAACATAAAAAGGACATGGAACTGTTGGAACAAGTCCAGAGGAGGGCCACAAGGATGATCAGGGGACTGGAGCACCTCCCGTATGAAGAGAGGCTGAGAAAGTTGGGGCTGTTGAGCCTGGAGAAGAGAAGGCTGCGTGGAGACCTCATAGCAGCCTTCCAGTATCTGAAGGGGGCCTACAAGGATGCTGGGGAGGGATTATTCATCAGGGACTGTAGTGACAGGACAAGGGGTAACGGGTTCAAACTTAAACAGGGGAAGTTTAGATTGGATCTAAGGAAGAAATTCTTTACTGTTAGGGTGGTGAGGCACTGGAATGGGTTGCCCAGGGAGGTTGTGAATGCTCCATCCATGGCGGTGTTCAAGGCCGGGCTGGATGAGGCCTTGGATGGCATGGTTTAGTGTGGGGTGTCCCTGCCCATGGCAGGGGGGTTGGAACTCGATGATCTTAAGGTCCTTTCCAACCCTAACTATTCTATGATTCTATGATTAATGTTTGGACATAACTTAAAAAACCTTACAAAAATCCCCAGAGCCCCTCAGTATCAACATGGCTGCATCACACAGGTCCTGGTTGCATCATCTTGTAAAGCATCAAGAAATCAAGGAAATTCTAGGTATTGAAACAAACACCACAAACCTTCTATATGTAAGGAATTTACTTTCACTGTTTTAAAACAGCTACAGAAAGAGACTTATGGGGGTTTTCTTGTTTATTTATTGAATTATTTTTACTATTTAGATCTTTAAAAGATGGAAATATGACAAGCAGAGTTGATTTAGTGAACCTTCAATCTTTTTTTAACTAAACCTCAAACCTTTTGGATACTTGTGCCCCTGGTTTTTACCAACCACTGCTATTTTTATTCTCAGGTTTGTTTTGAATGCTTTACTAGGACTCATTTATTATTATTATTTCTGCACCAATGGGTACCACTGAAATGATC
Source organism: Psittacula echo (assembly GCF_963264785.1). Classification (NCBI taxonomy): domain Eukaryota; kingdom Metazoa; phylum Chordata; class Aves; order Psittaciformes; family Psittacidae; genus Psittacula; species Psittacula echo. The sequence continues at coordinate 13,026,494 of NC_137739.1, forward strand.
TCACATGTGGCAAATACTTAAACAAAAACCTATAATATTAATCACAGGATTGATATATAAAAAGCAGTCCTGAATGTGGTAAACATTACATTTCTTACTGAGTACTCAAATGAAAAGATAAGGTTCCTCTACAAAACAGCACGCCTTTCCTACCAAAGTAAAATTTTATTTATAAATAGAAAGGATAATTTCATAATAATAGTTGTCTTTAGTACTAAGAAAAATCTCAACAAATTAACATTTATCATAGTCACGAGCATCATGATGATGGAGGGAACAGTTTAACTTGCTGCTGGCCCACCAGGAAGCTTTACTACACACAAGCGAAGTACAACATGGGACTTTGTTCCTATAGAGATTTAGGCCTTGCATACATATATCCACAGCCTTATATCACTAATGTGTGTTTAGTTGACTACCTGCAGTCTTGGACCAGGAGAACAACTTGCACTAAAAACTTTCTGACAAGAACATTATTTATTAATTAAGTGGAAGCTTTCTGTCTTCATCAATTGCAAATCTGATTCTGCTTGATAAAAAAGGGTTGGGTGGGAAGATTCACTCTGATCTTTCCCAGATTTCATAATAAATCACCATTCCCTGGCAATCCTTTAGCTGAGTCAAGTTAGCATTCTCTAAGTCAGCTGTGTGCTTTCTAGCCTTCCATAACATAAAATTAAACCAACAGAATTTATTAATTACAAGAACGGCTTGGGTGGTTCGGTCAGAGCCTTTGCCAGTGAAGACGGAGGCAAAGAAGTCACTAAGAACCTCAGCCTTCTCCAAATCCAGGATAGCCAGTTCTGATATCTTCGAAGGGGGTCTACGTTGTCCCTAGTCTGTCTTTTACTCGCTACGTACCTATAGAATCCCTTCCTGTTATCCTTCACATCCCTAGCCAAGTTCAATTCTAACTGGGCCTTAGCTTTCCTCACCTGGTCCCTAGCTTCCTAGACAATATCCCTGTATTCTTCCCAGGCCACCTGTCCCTGCTTCCACCTTCTATAAGCCTTTTTTTTTCCTTTGAATTTTCCTGAGCAGCTCCTTATCCATCCAAGGTCTCCTGGCCCTCCTGCTGCACTTCCTTCTAGTTGGGATACAACACTCCTGAGCTTGGAGCAGGTGATCCTTGAATAAGAACCAGCAGTCTTGGGCCCCCCTGCCCTCTAGGGCTGTATCCCATGGAACCTTACTAAGCAGGTTCCTGAAGAGGCCAAAGTCTGCTCTCTTGAAGTCCAGGACAGTGAGCTTGCTGCACGCTCTTCTCACTGTCCTGAGGATCTTGGAATTCAACCATCTCATGGTCACTGCAACCAAGGTTGCCCTGGAGCGTCACATTTCCAACGAGCCCTTCCCTGTTGGTGAGCACGAGGTCAAGCATGGCACCTCTCCTTGTCGGCTCCTCTATTACTTGCAGAGGGAAGTTGTCTTCCACACAATCAAGGAACCTCCTGGATTGCTTGTGCCGGGCCATACCATCACTCCAACAGATGTCAGGGTGGTTGAAGTCTCCCATGAGAACAAGGGCCTGTGAGCGTGAGGCTGTTCCTATCTGCCTATAGAGCACTTCATCCACAGATTCCTCTTGATCAGGCGGTCTGTAACAGATCCCCACAGTAATGTCCCCCAGAGCTGTTCTCCCTTTAACCTTGACCCACAAACTCTCTGTCGACTGCTCACCCGTCCCCAGACAGAGTTCCATACTCTCCAGCCTATCCCTAACATAAATAACAACTCCCCCTCCCTGCCTGCCAGGCCTGTCTTTTCTAAAGAGCCTGTAACCTTCCATTCCAACATTCCAGTCGTAGGAGCCATCCCACCATGTTTCTGTGATGCTTACTATATCATACTCCTGGAGTCGTGCACACCCAAATCATTAATTCTTGACTATGTTAGTACCTTATTTAAAAAAAAAACCCTCTTAATCTCTGACAGACTTGAAGTTGTTTACCAGTTGGTTTTCCTTATATGTGTTATACATTGATAAACCTTTTTATTTCAATCTGCTTAAAGATAATGAAGAAAAATAATCCAGGTAACTTTCAGTTTTATGCAACAATCAGCTCTGGAGAAATAGAATAGCTTCCTTGTCTGACTCTTCTACTCTCTGGAATTACATAGAGTTTGAACCAGTCATAACTAACATGTTTCTACACATCTTGAGTAGAAGAATAGATGCAACCAATGAGAAGTATACAAGAAGAAAATTCAGGCAATTCAATGGAATGAAAGGTAAATGAAAAGGGAACACAGTAAATCCTAGTTAGTGTGCATAGCAAGTGTTGGTTAAGCCTTAGGTTAGGGCTTCAATCACACTTTCCCTTTACTGACTATTTCTGTGCTTTAATGTGAGCATGAGAATAAGTGTTGTAAGATCTGGGCAGATGCACCTATCAGCTTCAATATATGGAATGAATTACATGCTTCCGCATCGTATGCTACATTGTAAAGCACTTTGACTTCAGCTGTAGTTGAGCAGAACTTTATGCTGTCTGGCTGCATCTGGATTCTTGACTACTCAGACTGTTTGGTTTTGTAGTTTTGGGATTTTTTTAATCTCAAAATCAGGAGTGGGGCTGATGAGGATAGCTGCCCTCAGGGACAGAGGAACAAAAGAGAGTTGGCAGCTATTTAAAGACATTTTTCTTACATCACAAGAGCCTTTGATTCCCGTATGTAAGAAATCAGGCAGGGAAGGCAGGAGAACAGCATGCCTGAGACCAGCTGGTTGAACTAAACTATAAGAAGGAAATGTGCAGGCACTGGAACCAGGGATGCGTGTCCTAGGAAGAATATTGTCGTGGTTTAATGCAGGAGAGACGGTGTGCAGTGCTGGATTGTTGGCTGCTGATGTCACTGTGGAACTCTTCTGGTCACTTCTGAGCTCGTCTGGTTTCGTCAAAGTTTATTCTTTGTTGGGATGATGGTCGGAGGGAAGTTAGGGCCAGTCACTGGTGACCTGAAGACATCTAGTTGGTGGGGTATAAAAGTGCTACATAGCAAGCAACAGCATACAATTGAGTTCATTGACTGTTTTCCCCTAAAATCAAATCCGCTTAAGGTACACATTGGACTTCCCCATCTTCCCGCACTACCCACCAATTACATCTGGGTCCCTGAGGAAAAGCAATCCCATGAGTGGGTTTGCCTTTACCTGAGGCAGGAATAACCCAGACTGTCTTCCCCAGCAAATTCTTCATGTGCACCACAGGAACTTTGTCATTTGTCAGTATGTAAAAGTTCTGACTGGGCTGGGCCAGCCCTGTTGGCAGATCCTCTGGTCTTGGCCAACCAGGTGGCCTTTGTTAAGTGTGTATCCCAATGCTTGAAAGTTCCCCCACCCATTGGTCTCAGTGTAGTTTTTAACAGCCCATTGTACTGTTTGATTTTCCTAGAGGCTGGTGCATGGTAGAGGATGTGATATACCCACTCAATGCCATGCTCTTTGGCCCAAGTGTCTATAAGGTTATTCCGGAAATGAGTCCCATTGTCTGACTCAATTCTCTCGGGGGTGCTGTGTCACCACAAAATCTGTTTCTCAAGGCCCAGGATAGTGTTGCGGGCAGTGGCGTGGGGCACAGCATATGTTTCCAGCCGTCCAGTGGTTGCTTCCACCATGGTAAGCACATGGCGCTTGCCTTGGCGGGTTGGTGGGAGTGTGATATAATCAATCTGCCAGGCCTCCCCATATTTATACTTCAGCCATCGTCCTCCATACCAAAGAGGCTTTAACCGTTTGGCTTGTTTAATTGCAGCACATGTTTCACAGTCTTGAATGACGTGGGCAGTAGTGTCCATTGTTAAGTCCTCCCCTCGATCACGAGCCTATCTGTATGTTGCATCTCTGCCCTGATGGCCTGAAGTGTCATGGGGCCACCAGGCCAAAAATAATTCACCCTTATGTTGCCAATCCAAGTCCATCTGAGCCACTTCAATCTTAGCAGCTTTATCCACTTGTTGGTTGTTCTGGTGGTCTATTTTGCCATTTTATTCCCCAAAATTGAATATCCTGTGCAGGTCCCTTGACCTTACTCTGTTTTATGGCAAAAATGGCTTTCAGCAGTATTTGGATTATTTTCCTCCCTTTCTCAAAGACTTCTGCTGCTGTATCACCCCACACAATAATGTCATCAATGTATTGCAGGTGTTTTGGAGCTTGCCCCTGTTCCAGTGCATTCTGGATCAGTCCATTTCAGATGGTAAGGCTGTGTTTCCACCCCTGGGGCAGTCGGTTCCAATTGTACTGGACACCCCTCCAAGTAAAAGCAAACTGTGGCCTGCATTCTGCTGCCAAAGGAATTGAGAAAAATGCATGGGCAAAATCAGTTGTGGCATACCACTTGGCTGCCTTTGACTCCAGTTCATACTGAAGTTCTAGCATGTCCGGTACGGCAGCACTCAATGGTGGTGTGACTTCATTCAGGCCACGATAGTCTACTGTTAGTCTCCACTCTCCATTAGACTTTCACACTAGCCATATGGGGCTGTTAAAGGGTGAGCGGGTCCTGCTGATCACTCCTTGGCTCTCGAGTCTATGGATCAGCTTATGGATGGGAATCATGGAGTCTCGGTTGGTGCAATATTGCCGCCAGTGCACTCTTGTTATTGCGATTGGCACTTGTTCTTCGAACTTCAGCAACCCCACAACAGAAGGATCCTCTGAGAGACCAGGCAGGGTGGACAGCTGCTCAATTTCCAAAGTCTCCAAAGCAGCAATACCAAAAGCCCATTGATACCCTTTTGGGTCTTTGAAGTACCCTCTCCTGAGGTGGTCTATGCCAAGGATGCATGGAGCCTCTGGATCAGTCACAGTGGGGTGCTTTAGCCACTTCCTCCCCGTCAGGCTGATTTCAGCCTCCAGTACAGTCAAATCTTGGGATCCTCCTGTCACTCCAGAAATAGAAATGAGTTCCACCCGTTGACAGTTTGGTGGCATCAGGGTACACTGTGCACTGGTATCTACTACAGCCTTATACTTCTGTGGAACTGATGTGCCAGGCCATCTGAGCCACACAGTCTGGCAAATCCAGTTGTCCGTTACCTCCACCTGGCTGGAGACAGGGCCCCTTCGATAGTGATGACAATATTGGTCACTTACGTCTTGTATAAAGGGATTAGTCTTCTTTATCACAGAAGCTGGAGTAAAAGCAGCTTTTCCGCTCCATCTGGGAACCTGCTCTCCAGAGACTGAAACCGCAGCTCTCATGGGACGATCAGCCTTGACCTTTGTTCTCCTCTTCAATTCACACACTTGTTTCTCCAGAGCTGAGGTAGGTTTTCCATCCCACTTTCTTGTGTCTTCTCCATGATCCCGCAGGTAAAACCATAGGGTGGCCCATGGTGTATATCTCCTGGATCTTCTCTCTCGAGGAGTAGGACACCTTTTGTTAATAGCTGAGACGTGTGTTGGTACATGTGAGGAGCTGGATAGATCAGATAGATCGTCTCTCAATTGTTTGAGATCCTGGGACAGGCAATATCCTGGAAGTGGTGAGATTGTCTTCGAACTCTCAGAGTTGACGAATCATTTCTTCCACTATTGGTGGTGCTATATCATTCCAGGTTATTGCTGCCAGTGAGTGGGCATATGATGATGGTGTATTCCATGTAAATTTCTGCTACATGGGTCATGTATATTCGACTTCATCTGGATGCATTCCCAGCATCCGGCCTCTGATAGATCATCTCTAAATGGCTGATTCCGTCAGAGACTGGATGCCTTTCTCTGTTGTGGTCCAGTTATGACTCATAACATCATCCTTGTATGGAAACCTTTCCTTCACAGCTGCCAAGAGTTGCCTCCAAAGGCTGAGGGACTTTTTCTCTCTTGCAATTGCTTTGTCAATTCCCCCTTCTCTAGCAAGTGATCCCAGCTGCTTGGCTTCCATACCTTCTAGTTAATGACCGTCAGCCCCATTGTCCCAGTGTTGGAGCAACCAGGTGATGATGTGCTCCCCTGGCTGACGAATAAAATCTTTTGGCATATTCTGTAGCTCGGTTGAGGTCTGGGGTCGAGAAGCCATCTCGTCTTCTTCCTCTTCCTCTGATCCACATAATAATAACTCTTGTTCAGATGCTTTCCTGTATAGTAAGTGCATTGGTTCTTCATCTTTCTTCACTATATGGGTTGCTTTTTGTGCCTCTTGTTTGCTTTTCCCCGTGCATATGGGACAACCAGTATTGGCATGAATTTGCCCTTTGGTTTAGCTGCAGTGACTATCACTGTGGTTGGAGTGGCTGCAGTGGCTGCCACTAGGGTTGCAGTGGCGGCAGTATCTGTTGTCGGGGTTGGTGCAGCTGCTGTGCTTGGCTTTTGAGTAGCACCAGCTGCTGCATTGTCATGGTCAGAGTTTGAGTAGCTGCTGTACTTTTCACTGGGGTTGGTGTAGCTGCTGTACTTGGAGTTGGAGTAGCTGTGTTGTTGGTTGCTTTGCCATCAGATCCAGAGACATCTTTTTTCCCTTTTAAGGTGCTGCACGGTGTTGAACAGGGCTCTGTAGGCATAGGCCAAGCCCTTGCACTTTGCCATGATTTGTCCCTCTCTGGTATGACCAGGATGACAGCACACCTCATTTAGGTGTTTTACTAGTTTTTCTGGATTTTGCACTTGTTCAGTGGTGAAGTTCCAAAGCACTGGAGGGGCCCACTGGCCTAGATACTTGCCCATACTATCCCACACACCCTGCCACTCATGACTGTCCAGACTCTGGGGCAATCTCTTGGTCCTCCTATATCGTTGTCTAACCCTAGGCAAGGCCCAAACCCGACTCGGCTTAACTTTCAAGATCAGACGAAATGATCATGGGTAAAACACACTCTGTACGTGTGCCAACATGGTGATCCCCATCACAATTGGCAGGCAGGTCTCAAGGGTACTCAAAGGCCATTCAAAACCTTCAGAACTCTCAAATGATGCTGTAAATAGTCTGATGGAGGAGCTGGGGGTGTAAGGGAATGTCTCCTTCACAGGTTGGCCACCCAAGGAGCAGAAAAAAGATGTATAATTGCTAAGCACTTCCATTATATACCTCCCAAAGTATAGAGGTGATGACCACACTGGGAACGCAAGCCAGACCAGTTTCATGATCAGTGAGTCTGTTGTATTACAAGTCATTACCATAAAGTACAGCGAAACAAGAACCTTAGCCCAAGCCCCCCAGCCGATAAACACTAAACCAGCAAATACAGGCTGTAAGTAACGTATGACATGCTGAAACTGTGAGATCAAGAGCAACAACCTTGAGAGCCAATAAATCAGCATTGTGACAAGAGAGCATTAAACTAGATTCGAAGGGGGATGGGGTTGTAGCTGGGCTGGCACCAGTGGGGCAGCACTCTAGAATTGATGAAGACCAGAAGGCCTCCCATCCCCGTAGGGTGAAATCGGTGTGCTCAGCTCGTGCCCTGAAATGCCTGTACACCAATGTGCGCAGCATGGGGAATAAGCAGGAGGAATTAGAAACCTGTGTTCGGTCAGTTGATTATGATCTGGTGGCAATTACAGAGACATGATGGGACAGCTCACATGACTGGAATATAGTCATGGAGGGCTATGTCCTTTTCAGGAAAGACAGGCCAGCCTGTTGTGCAGTCAAGCGAAGTCCCCAGTGACAGGAAAAAAAGGGAATATCCCACCCATTTCTAAGAACAGGAATATGGAGATTCTGTGATTTGGAGGTGCTTGACTTGGAGAATTTGCGGAAATATTTTCCTTATAAAATAATCAAGCATCCTAAATGGAAGTTTCTGTAGATTTTTCCTTGTCTTTGACAATTCAGAAAGTGGGCTATAGGATGGTGTTTTTCAAAAATTGAAATTTACTCAAGCAGATAAAATGGTTGACATTTCCACTGGAGACTTCTGGGTTGCTATTTCAGATACAAATACCTCAGTCCAGCTCTTGGTGACAATACCTTTTCTAATAATGAGAGAAAAATCCAGTTAATATTTAATTGTGATTCTATGCCTTGCCTTTCCACTTCCCACTGAGCAGTCTTATGCAAGTGATCAAAAGCATGTAATTTTTGTTTATAGGACAAGTTTTTGGTATTATCTTACGCCCAACCCTGCATAAAAAAGTCTTCTGTTTGTCTCTCAATGCAGCAGCTATATACCAAGATGAAAAAGAACAGGTTAACATGATCAGCCCAACACCATGCGGTATTCCAGAGTGTATAGGTATCTAAAAAATTCAGAAGCAACAGATACAACACAAATACTCAAACACCGATGAAGTATACATCCAAAAAGCTTTTTAGTATAGTTACTGAATAGATGAGTGTGCATGTATTTGCTCATTTTTAAGTGTGTGTACCTTAGGCTGTGTACAGAGGCCTTTCTAGCTGAACTCTTAACAGTAGCTGAAAGTGTAGTGACTAGGGGATAACCCAAAGGATGACGTTTTGTGCATGTTTTATTACTCTAAAACTTAAAAAGCTGCTTTGTTGTCTTCCCTATAGCCATTACTGTGGATAGACATTTACAGATAGATATTTTAAAATACTTATCATATGAATCATGATAAAATGGTAACAACTTTATGAAAGTAAAATCAATACAAATTGCATAAGGCTCATGGGACTGATTTTATAAACTCTTTGCTGTGGTAACATAAACATATATGAATATTGGGACACTTTTTTCTGAAATTCAATTTCATTCTTTCAAATATGGAACAGGGACTATTTTCTCCTCACTGTGTAATTTTGATTCCCTTTTTTGCTGACGGTATTTATGACCATAAATGGAGATATTAAAAAAGTTTGATGAAGTGATTTGCTGAGGCTGCCTGTACATAAGTAAAAGATGTTTAAGTAAACTTAGAACTTTGAAAAATATTCTCCTTGATCAGTTCTTTCCACAAAGAGGATAATGAAACTTTACTGGATTATGGCAAATACAAGTGAGATTGTGACCCTGGTCAATTGTGACCCACAGGTTTAGTTTGATTGTATTCTTTCTGTCATTTAGGGCTTCATGAGATAATCAGTCCATAAAAGGTGTAACAATTGAAACGATTTAGGAACTTTTATTGTCAAGTGCTTAATTCTTGTATAAATTTGTCTAGTGGCATACCTTGGTTTTCATTACTGATTTTACAGTTTGCTGGTTGTATGTTCCTATATATCCGTTATATGGGAAATATTATGTGCCCTGTAGTTACAATAGTTGCTTGCAACTGGTATTTTAGAAAATGTTTGAAAAACAATTATGGTAGAATAAGAGTGATCTTAATACCAGCAGAGGAAATAAATTTCAGGTGTTTGTCAGAGGATGAAGTTTAAGGAGTGCAATCTTGTAGAAAACTATTGCTGAAATATTTCTAAATTAATTTGCTAGTCCATATGGTAAATAAATACCTAAATCTTGTTCTAAATTTTGTGCTGTCTTGTTTACAGTATAACTTTGTTCCTGCTAAATCTGTATTTGTGGAATTTGGCTGAGATTTCTGAAGGCCACTAATTTGCTTACAAACGTTCTGCATTTTTGAATAGTCCAATAAGTGGAGCTGCCCATTAATCATATGATGAAGAGCCACCACTCAGAGTGACAGTAAGACTGTGTGTCTTATTCAAGAATTGTACAACAGCCAAAGCGGCTACAGTAAAATGATTTCAGAAGATAAAACACAGAGGGCTCTAACCTTATTAAAACATGTCAGTAAATAATAGTTGTTTGTTACTGATTGTATTTCCAAAATTTCTGAGGTGATTAGTTAAACTCTGATGGGGACTAATTGTAAATTATATATACCCGTTGTTACTCTGGTTAATAAAAATAGTAATAACCTGTGCAAAACCAAACTGCTGTCATTGCCATAATGAAATTACATCATGGAAAACAGCATAATAAAGCAAGAAGAAAACCTTAGGAACCTTAGGTATATGTAATTTCAATTTAAACTTCCTTTGGAATGAAAAATACTTTCTGAGTGTGGGGACTGCTTGTAAATTGCACAAGAAAACTAACTCTTTCTTACTGTACTATTCACTTGAATTAATTAAATCAGCAGATAAAATTTCTGTGTGAATGAGTTAATAGAAAATACTGTACGTTTCCTGTGATAAAGTGCTGCTCTTACCAAAAAAAAGGCCTGGGCTGCAGCTTGATACAATACTTTCTTATCAAAATCTTTAAGTGTGGCTGGGGATATCCAGGTGTCTTAGATCAGAGATGTCTATTGAAGAAGGAGAATTTAAAGCTTCTCTCCTGAATGTTGTCCTGTGTTTTCACAGTGGTAGAGCAACTGTTAATTTCCCAGGCTCATGTGTCATCTGCAGTGCACATCAGCCAATAGTTCTGTAGAAAAATAGGAATCAATATCCAAAAAGAAAAAGTTGCAGACATTATGAAAGCAAAGAAATTTCCTAATTTGCTTCAGAACTGTTCTTCCCATCTTTGCTGCACATTTGTCAGTAAAGAGTGGGTTTGCTCTTTGGTCTTCACTGAAGTGTGGTGAGAAGCTGACCTATTAGATGAGTAGAATGATCACAACTGGGAACCAAACTGCACGTGTGGTGTTAATCTCTAGTTGAAGAACACGTTTGCAATAAGCTCCATTCTGGTAGAGTTGCATTTCATCCTGAAGGTGTTAGGTTAGGAATCTTTTAATTTACACTGCAGTTGACAGGACATTTAGATCAGCAGGGAGAGAGTGGATTTAATCTCTTGGAGAAAACCACACATTTTGTTTGTTTCAGCAGTTAGGTGTCTGTGGCATAAGGAATGATGTGTAAATTCAGCCCTGAAATGCTTCCATTTGCAAATATAAACAGTGATTATATGATAAGATTAATGACTGATCTGAAGATAGTAATTTTATTAGACTGTATCTTCAGATAATAAGTACAAACTTCTTAACAGCTTTGCTTGTCACTACTCAGTATTTCCTGGATACCAGCCTACAGTTTGCCAATCCTAAACTCTAAAGAACAGTCTAACCCTGTCAGTGCCGTATTAACAGTGGAAGAGAGTGAAGCTCTTTTCCCATCAGTCATCCCAAAGTTTTTGGGGCGGGAGGGGGGGAAAAACAACCAACTAAAAGTTATGTGAGATTTAATAGAAACATAAGAACCACCAAACCCAAGTGAATTCTCTTCATTGCATTTCTCTTCCATAATGTAATTGATTAAACATTGTAAGACATTGTACTACAATGTTTGTGTGTTATCTTGAGTTCCACTGTTGAAATGAATCCTGGTCATGAATCCCGGTCTTTAGCCTAACGGGTGCCAAAACCCCCTCTTTTGCATACAGGATGAAGTACCAAGTCATAGTATCCTGAGCTTTTACTGTGCAGTAAAAAAGTGCAAATCATACTTTATCCTTAATATTCCAAAGAGATGTTTACAGATAAATTTAATTGAAATGAAAATTAATTCTAATCCCAATAGTTTGATCCCCACACTGAAGAATCTCCACAGCTCTAAGTAAAAATTAGTTGATATAAATGATTACCTCTCTTTAGAGCAACCACTTTACTAATAACTGAAGTGTAATATTGACCATGAATACTACCATTTATCTTCAAAGTGAGTTATCCCTACTTGAATTAGAAAGCTGAAAGCTAATGCTAGAAAGCATACAGTTCAAATAATAACATTGTTATTCAGTGTAATTTGCAAACATATTAGTCGAATAACAAATAAAGGGAAAATATCACCATGCAGGCCTCCAACACCTTTTCCAGTTTTACAGGGAAAAACCCCAGCTTTGAAGTGATGCACAGTGAAGTGCCTATAAAATGTATTCCACATATAAAATACAAAGTACTTTCAAATGCAAATAATTTCAGTCTTAAATTATGGGGAAGTAGGCAACTACTACTTTGTGGAAAAGAAATTATTTAGTAAAAGTGTTTAGAAATTGATGGCTGATTTTAAGACTTTGGGAGGGGCAAATTAAACTTGACCAATGTGCAGTTATAATACATAGCAGAATGGCTTTACGTAGCAGAGGATGGCAACCTTCACCCAAATCTTAAAAAGCTAAAATCAGACTTCTAAGCTGCTTCTGAAACTATAGCTACTTCTGAGCTTTTTTTCTCTTTACATATCTGTAGTGATTATTCATATCCTGGGTAAATCAAGACAAAAGTATCTCAGAGCTAGCTACAAATGTCATTACCTACCCTGGAATATCTTGTGTCATATTTACATGTTTATGCACTTATATGCAGGACTCGAAATAATTTGGGGAATCAGAATGCATTTACATCTTTGAGATTCATATTTGAATTTAAGGAAGAGGTAGGAGAGAGTCTTAAAAATAATCAGAATCCAATGGTCATCTTTATGATTATCTTTCTTTTTCCTGTTTTAGTCTAGTTTCATAAGAAATAAGCTGATGTGGTTACACAGTTGGCTGTCCAGTAGGTCCATGTACTGAAATTTTAATCTGGAATGTATGTCTTTTATGTGAGCCTTTTTGTGTGTTATTTATTTTCACTTTACAGACAGATGTTTGTTATATTGTTGTTACGTTGCTACTAAATAGTTGTGGGCAAGGTGTTCATGTTTATTGATGTTATATGCCTGTATTTGCAGGCTGTTGCCGCCTTTTTTTTTGGTGATAATTACAAATAATGTGTCTCTTAATGTAAACAGAACGTATTTTGCTCATTTAGTCACGTGCTTGCGTGGTGTTTGGATGTAACTTAGTGAAGGGCATTTTTAAAAGTACCTTCACAATTTTGTAACTGTTGCAGAAGTAGGAGAATAAATTAAATGAAAAATGCATTTAGTTAAACTTAGTTGTATTAAGTGCTGTAATTAAGATACACTAGCCCAGATGTCTTCAGAAGTGTTTTGGAATTTTTACCCGACAGGATGAAGATATAGCCCTCAGGAAACATGAATAACGCAGCTCTCAAGTAAGATAAAAAATATTAGCAAATGAAGCAAAATCCTGCTTTTAAATTCCCCAGAAAAAGTCATAAGCCTTCTGGTTATATCCTAGTAGATTAACTTCTCTATAAAAGTCCAGTAAAGGGAAAAATTAATGCTTCCAGAATTTTTTTGTATTCCAACAGTTACCCAAAATAAGAGGCTTTTGTTGATAACTTTGTATTAGCAAATGCTGTTTTCCAGAGTAGAAAGCTCCATCTCATGGTACTGGGACTAAGGAGAAAGGAATAGCCGGAGCTGATTCTAAACCTACATCTTCATCCTTGAGCCTGGAGATTGCTGAACTTTCTGATGTAGCTGCATACTAAACCTGTCACCCATTAGGGTGACAGGAGATGCCTCAGATAATTCAGAGAGGTGAGAGATGATAGCAGTTCCTCCAGAGTCACAACCACACTTGTTGCATGATGGGAATAGGCTGAGTGTGTTTCCTCCTTAGAAATATCTGCTGGTTTGCTTGGATCTGCGGTCTCAGTTGTCCAGCTGCACATGATAGTACAGACACAATAGTCTACAATGTGGTAGAGGTGGTATTATGTGTCCTGGCTGATTATAAGTGGTATTATGTCTCCTGGATGGTAACAGTCCTAGAATGCAAACTACATTTGATCTGCCAGATAGTCCTCAAGCAGCTCTGAACATTTCTGGAAAATGTTTTGCTATTTTTTCTAGATACAAGCACAGAAATTTTTGACTTTGAAGTTGACCCTGCTTTGAATTAGGGGAGAGATCTTTCTGAAATAGCATCACTTATTTCAAAAGTTCCCTGTATTTGTAAACGGAAACCGGAGTGTTTTGAAGCTGTAACAAATGTGGTAAGGAATGCTACATGTACACCTTGGTGGTGTGCTACTGGAATGGAGCTTATCTTGGTGTGGGAGTAGAGACCGTTTGCCCCCTAGACAAGTAACATTCTACTCAAGGCTTCACCCTGGTGTAACAGAAAGTTTAGTTTTGATCTGTGTCTAATGATACAATAAAATGACTCAGTTTCCTCAAAGGTCCATATATATTTTGTACTACCTGTAGTAGTGAATTTTTGCCTGTAATTATTTGGAAAACATTTTCAAATAATTAGAGCTACAGGGTAAGATACAAGAATAACAGAACAATATTTGGCTGACAAGCACATAGTTAACATCTGGGTGAAATGTTAATAGTGATAAAAGTCATTAATAGTCACGTACACAAAGCTGGTTAAATATATCTACTGCAAATACTCAATTCAGAAAATAAATGTGCAGATTGACTTAGAGCAATATGCAAAAAAACCTTTGAGACTGGATTCCTGTTACCTGGTTTATATATTGTATGCTTCTCTATTTTGAGTCCTCACAGGGCATAGAACCCACAACACTTCCAGTTCTTTCCATCTGTCAGAAGACTGAGGGAAAAGGGCGAAAGGGCTCAGTTATCATTCAGGAGAATGCAGAGGACATTTTTAGTGTTGTTCAAAGCCCCATTCCTTCAATACAGGTTCTGGAGACATATTTCTGCATCTGGATTCAGTCCCATTAATTCCATTGACTGGTCTTTGAAATGTTTAAAGTGGGTTCTATAGTCTTGAGTGGGTTCTGGGGTACCCTGTTTGCAGACAGGAAATTAGTCTGATTTTCAGGTCTTAATTTTATAGATCAGCTATCGATACGGTCATCAGTAATGATGTTTGTCATCTGGTTAAAGTTGTTTCCAATTAAATCTTCTGCTTCACCCATCTAATATCTTTTGAAACTCTGATGCAGTGATCAGTAATTTGGGAGATTTGCCTTAATATCCAACAGGTAACTGCTGTTCTGAGCTTTTAATTAGTTTTTATTTTGGCCTTCGTTATAATTTGCTAAAATATTGCAACATTAAAAACCAAAAATCTCTAAATCTCAACTTCCACATGAATGAATAGAAAAGATTTTACATGATCATGTTTCTGCACTGCCAGAAATCTCTCTTACAAGGCATTATGTCCATATGTATAAGTTATAGTGGGTTTGATAGCACTGCAGCTATAGCAAAGTCTGTGACATACGCTTGACCTTACAGATGAATGATCCAGCCAGATACTGGTTCATTCCCTTTGGGTCTTGTGGTCAGGGCATCACCAGCAAAAGTAACAATGAAATAGGGTCTTGTCTGTTTTCCCTCCATTTCCATGAGACTTGTTACTTTAAGTATGATAAAATTTATGTCCTATTCCCTCCTCAGTTTGCACCCAGTGGTCAGCAAATTCTGGTCCTGCAAACTGCAAGTCTTTATCTGATATCCTTCTAATTCACTTTACAGTACCCCAGTGTGCAAGTGAATCAGACATTCAGAAAAAAGTAAGTATGCTGCATGCATAGAAGCATGTTCTAACAGTTTATAAACCTGTCTCATAATGTGAGTGCTGTGTGACCATACCTTAATCCAGTCCTGAAGGGCATACCCTTTGTATTTCCAGTAAGGTATATATGGGAATTTAGATAATGAGGTTTTACAGAAATTGTCATGAGTGTTCAGCATCTTCAGTGGAAATCAATTTTTCCTAGGTATCTAGCAATAGGAGTGAAATGAGTATATAACTTTATTTCTTTTAAAATTTAAGGTCATCTGTTTGTGTGAATTTTGATTTTTGATATATGTGTTCTACTAAATTCACTACTACATGTCTGCTGAGCGAAGTGGAGTTACTGCAAGTATAAATTCAGGCAGCAAATATAAAAAAGAAAAGGGAAGATGGCCTAGATATAATTGAGAAAGCCGTGAGGTTTGGACTGATACAATAGAAGCTGGTTTGGGGCTTAAAGAAGTTTTATTGGGTTTACGTGAGCTGGAAAATATGCTGTAGCTTGGGGAATTGATGTTTAAACTCTCTTTTTTACCTGAGAGATGAGAAATACAGAATGCTATGGTCATATAGAATTACTTCAACAGAATGTTGTGGGGTTTATTCTGTGCTGTGTATGCTATGCTTATCATTACTATTACCTACTTTTCTACTTCTGAGGTATTCTTTCTGGTTCTCTTCTGCTCTTGTAGCTTCAATGGAAAATAGCAAACTATAATACTTTTATACGAATGTTTTTTGCAATCCGTGTGCTTTTCTTTCCCTGAAAGTATGATGGAATATTAGAACATGGGCTTTTGTATTGCAAAAGCGTGCTTTTTAATAGCTGCTTTTCAATACTCTGCTGAATTCATACCTTTATTTAAAGTAATCCTTGAAGCTTTTGCTCCTACATGAGTGTTTCAACTCTGAATATTGCATTTTATTGAAACAGCTGTGCACATGGATCTCAAATTTCTGTTATTCTTGGTCTGCCATGGTTTTATGCACATCTAATCCATAGTCTGCAGTCTCCTGAAGGGAAACGACCCCTCCTGTTCTGTACACAGAAAGTAGTTGGCACTGGAAATAGTGTGTGCTGTCACATGCAGAAAAGCGAGCCTGAACTATGGAGACTGTGAACAGTTGTGACAAGTTATGAGTTGATTTCTGTTATGATTGATTGGGGTCTCTCACAAAAAGCATCAGTCTAAGCCAAAGACGGTAAGCAGTGTGAAGCAAATATAGTAGACATTATGTTTTCAATACTCAAAATATTCATCAACTTTTTTTTATGAGAAAGTGTGTCCCGAGAATATTAAAGACTCCATCATTTGTGGTAACACCTATACCTTCATGTCCAAAGTATTAACATAGGCATATTTCATCCTGGTGCTATGTGTGTTACTTACCAATGATTGTTTTCTGTTTTCCTTTTTCTTTTTTAATGCAGGTACTAAAGAATGTGATTTTATTTTATCTTAGTTAGTTTGAGTTACGTGCCGGGTGGACAATATTCAGAGGACCTCTTTTGTGCTAATCCCATCACTCATTGCAATAGTTATATTAACAATTGCATTCCAGAATGTTTGTGGTTTTTTTAACATAATAAACTTTACCTGTAGATATGAGACTAAAATCTCTAATTCCGTTGCCCCTCCTTGAATAAATACAGCAGCCTGATTAATGTGTCAAGAATTTGAGATCACTTATGAATCAGCTTCTTCCTGTTTTGTTTCATTATTGTTAGTCTCCGGTATCTCTGCAATGCTGCTGCCTTAATCACAATAAATAAACCTACCTTTTGAATGGTCATAAAGTGTGAAACAGAAGAAATAAATAAGCACAATACATGAGCATCCTTGCAAAATAACATCTAAACTACCACAGGGAAATCACCATTTACTAGCGTGAAGAAGTATAAGTTGACTAATAAGTCCGCATGTCTGTAAGACAATGAAAGCTTCTTGAAAAATTCCCCTGTAAAGTTGTCTTTTTATGTATATTTTGTATAATAGGTTATTTAAAATTCAGCTGTAAATAATATTTCACCAGATTTTATATAGATTTTCATACTGTTATGCACACAGTAAATACTGCAAAGACAGACTACTACACAGCATGCAAATTGTTTTGTGCAGGATCATTTTTCCTTAAATAACAACGCCTATTTGAAATTTACTATGCTACAAGAATAGCTTTATGTGAAATCTTGTGAATTTGGAATATTAATGTAAGATAAATTACTTTTAAATTGAATTTCTAGAATGCAGTGGATTGAGTTTGCCTGGAATGAATAAGGAATTATCCACACTATTATCTCAAACTTAGATATGCTGCTTCTGAGCAAGCTGGGGAATAATATAGGAATATTTCTGATAAAGTGCTGTGTATTTCAGATTGCTTTTGATTACTTGAGAAACAGAAAAGAAATGTTTTGGTAAAGTATGTCTTTAAACCATGTTTCATAGGTAAGGTAAAGGTTGAATTTTCAGTTTTGTAAAAGCAGAAGTATAAAAAACTTTCTGCCTCTATCTCTGAGACTTATCTTCTTGAAATCTTTGCATGCCTTAAAAGATTTCATTATTTGTCGCAGATTGTTTTTTTCTGTAGCCAGCACAGACTTAAGTTTGCTGTATTCCTTAGAACATTTCCCCAGTGTATGTTATTGACCAGCATGTTCCAATGGTTATGAAAAACAAAAGGTTTATAGAATCGTAGAATAGTCAGGGTTGGAAAGGACCTTAAGATCATTCAGTTCCAACCCCCCTGCCATGGGCAGGGACACCTCACACTAAACATGCCACCCAAGGCTCTGTCCAACCTGCCCTTGAACACCTCCAGGGATGGAGCATTCACAACTTCCTTGGTCAACCCATTCCAGTGCCTCACCACCCTTACATTAAAGAACTTCCTCCTTACATCAAATCTAAACTTCCCCTGTTTAAGTTTGAACCCATTACCACTTGTCCTATCACTACAGTCCCTAATGTCACCAGCATTCTTATAGCCCCCCTTCAGATACTGAAAGGCTGCTATGAGGTCTCCATGCAGCCTTCTCTTCTCCAGGCTGAACAGCCCCAACTTTCTCAGCCTCTCTTCATACGGGAGGTGCTCCAGTCCCCTCATCATCCTTGTGGCCCTCCTCTGGACTTGTTCCAACAGTTCCATGTCCTTTTTATGTTGAGGACACCAGAACTGCACACAATACTCCAAGTGAGGTCTCACGAGAGCAGAGGGGCAGGATCACCTCCTTCGACCTGCTGGTCACGTTCCTTTTGATGCAGCCCAGGATACGGTTGGCTTTCTGGGCTGCGAGTGCACACTGAAGCTGGCTCATGTTCATTTTCTTATTGACCAACACCCCCAAGTCCTTCTCTGCAGGGCAGCTCTGAATTTCTTCTCTGCCCAACCTGTAGCTGTGCCTGGGATTGCTCCAACCCAGGTGTAGGACCTTGCACTTGGCATGGTTAAACTTCATAAGGTTGATATCAGCCCACCTCACAAGTGTGTCGAGGTCCCTCTGGATGGCATTCCTTCCCTCCAGCATATCAACCGAACCACACAGCTTGGTGTCATCGGCAAACTTGCTGAGGGCGCACTGAATGCCACTGTCCATATCACCAACAAAGATGTTGAACAAGACCGGTCCCAACACCGATCCCTGAGGGACACCACTTGTTACTGGTCTCCAGCTGGACACTGAGTCATTGATCACAACTCTTCACTTGCATTCATAAGACATAAAAATGGATAGAAGGCTTGATTTTATTCTGGCATTCAACTTGCTTAGCTACAAGAGCTTTTCTCTACTTGTCAACAGGGAAATAATTCTTGTGAATTCTGCAGTGGCAGGTCGTAATGGAAAAAATCTGTCCAGGAGGGGCAAGAACAGTGGAAGATCTCTTAATTAACTTTCTAATTCACAGTAAAAATACTTTTTTTTTATTAGTTGTAAATAACTTGTAAGCTAACATGGTGTTACTCGCTTGAAGAAATAATCTTGTTTTGATTGCAAGGGAATCCACTGCTTTCTGAATGCCAAACTAACAATTAATAACTCGCTTATGAAGCAGAAATTTACTTCTTCATCTAATGACTGAAGACACTCAAATGAATACAATAAACAGGATTTTCTGGGAAAAAAAATATAAGAGCAACACAGTTGGATTTGATTTGGAAAGAGCAATAGCAGGCATATGTCATGTGTCATTATAGGAGAGAACTGGCGACAGTATTATTCATTATGTGGTTTCAGAGTGCCCTAAATTGAAGTATAAGATTATTGGAAGTGGATGATTTCCCCAGATTACTGCTTGATAGTGACTAAAGGGCCCACATTAATCATATTTGCAATGAAAATATTGCCAAAAAACAGCAGTAGTTGACTGGAATGAAATGTGGAGCCCTCAGGGTTTTAGCTTGAGATTCAGCTTAATTGTGTGTCTCTTGCTTAATACAAATGTCCCCGAGTCTCAGAGGCTGGTATGCTTTCAGCACTTGCAAATGGAGCCAGCAGTTTCCAAAGTATTTACCCTTTTTTTTTCTTCACTGCTTTCTAAACAAATTATTATAATGAATTCGCAGACTAAAGTAGGTTTCCCTGTTTCTGACTGTTTATTTCCTTTATGTGCTTAATCTTCTATCATGGCATGGTTGGAAGAGGGTTAGGGTCTGAATTGTCATGAATGGCACCTTACTTTTGCACTTCAAAAAATGGCCATGTAAGAATGACACAAAATAGAACTAGCGTACTTTTGCCCTAACACTACTGGTGTGTTTGTCACTCTTGTAAATAAAAGTGCTGTGAATTGCTTTTAAACAAAGGCAGTTAATATTTTCAAGCAAATTTATTTAAGTACTTTTAGGAATAATTTAAACTGTGGGTTTTTTTGTACTTTTAGGGGCATATGTTAACCCTACTTGGATAATTTGGTTGTAGGTTATGCGTAGTAGAACAACTAAATTAGAAATAACCCGAAATCTACACACATTTCACAAAAAAACCATGTTGTATTTCTTTGATGGTATTTAGAATTTGTCTCTACCACATCCCATGAGATGAAGCCAAAAATACTGTATTTCTGTGAAAGAAAATTATTTTGCTGTGTGAAGGAGCTGGACTGAAGTGCAGAAGAATGAGATTTAATTCAGTGCTATGCCAAACTCAGACATGACTTTTAACCACTGTGCTTCTTTCTATTCCCCATCAATAAAACGGAGGGAGAAGTACCTTCTTTCTGCCTGTTGAAAATGTAAGGTGTAGGTAGCAAAGACTTAACTTCACATAGAAAATGCCTTTGGAAAGAACCTGAAGTCACCCTGTCCATCTACTTTAAAAGGCAAGGCATGGAACTAAAGCATTTAATGTTCTGTTACAAACAGGGAGATGAGCAGTGGAAGAAATTATTGCTATATTGTGTCCTGTCTGGCAAAGATCATGATTTCTACTTTACCTGCAATACCTCACAAATTGGAATAAGGTATAAAAGAACTCCAAGATTATGAAAATGATGCTTTTTGTCTTTGAATTCTGAGGGATCACTTAAGTCTTCCTGGGTCAAAGAGATTGACTCAGAAAAGAGCTAGGATTAGTTGATAGAATCTATAAATAGTAAACCCAAGATCTTAAATATGTATTCAAAATAAACTGATGTGTTAGACCTTCTGAGTTTAACTGACCCTGTGTAGTAGGCTGTGTTCTTCAAAGAGAAAATTACTGATGAGGATTTTTAATTGTGATTATTTAATTTAGCTTAGAAGATTAAATAGCTATCTTAAAATGCTCAGAAAAATTTCCTATAATCATTTGTAACTTTTGTAGATCAGGGGCTTTTTTTTTAATATTTATTAGAAACATTGCTGCCTGAATTCAGCCACTTAGAGAAATGTGGTTATTGTATTAATTGCAAGATTCTACCTTTCAGAAATTACTCTCGTAAATTGTTTTTCTGCAGTACAATAAAATATAAACTGTGCAACAAGCAGCATGATACTGGAGAATCCCTGAGGCGTTATGCATTTAATACAAAGGAAGATTATCAGTAAAGGTGTCTGGGCTGATTTGATGTGATCATTTTTAATATATAGGAAAAATTCAAGATGAAGACTAGAAGTTCTAAGGTGAGAACTCAAGATTTGGAAACAAAAATTTTCAAGGAGAAAACCTGTATGTAAAGTACAAAAGACATTTGAAAAACAGAATGAATTTCTTTGTATAATAGTGTAGACAAACATATTTGAATGATCACATAATTAAGATTTTTTTTTTTATCATTATTTATATAAAAAATTTTTGAGATGAGTTATTAGGGGGCAAAAACTATATCTCATTGTTCTTTGAAAAACACAACTGAAATTATTATATTCCTTCCACATCCATGTAGCAAAAATTGGTTTTTTCCAAGGTGATGTTTTTTCTCCTGTATAGTCTTAATATTGTTCTTCCACCTCTTGGGGAAAGAAAGGACATCTTTGGATGTATTATGTTTTCCCTAAATCAAAAAATACTTCTCCTGTATCAGAGTACAGGTGAACAAGTGGGAAAGCCTTGTTCTTCAGTAGGGGGTTAGCTGATACAAGGTTTGATCTGACAGAGCTTGCATAATGTCATTATGTGCCATGTAGGCTGTGTTCAGGAGGAGATGAGACTTTTGTTGCGTTCTGACCTTACACAATAGACTACCTGGTGATAGACTTTTACGGCCTCGGAATCTCTGTCTCCGACTCCCTCCATTCTCCAATGCATTTGCTTCAGTAAGGGCAAGGGGGCTTATTGCATTTTATTATCTCTGAAGCTTCAAAGAATAGACCCAGCTAGAAATAGATAAGCATGAAAATACCTCAGGTGTCTAGCTGCTATATTTTCTTCATATGACAGTTTTAATAACAGTTGTCCCAATACAGAACAGGAATGTGGGTTTTTTTCTCAGATCATGTGTGACCTTTATTTTTAGTTTGGGCCTTGTCTGTGGCGGATAAAATAATTTGTCCTCTGGTATCAGCTGGACATAAATCATATAATCAACTCTCTGCCATTTAGGGCATGGTGTTTGTTATTTGACCTGTTCTGGTATGTGCCTTTTTTACTTTCTTCCATGTCTTCTGCTGCCCTCTCTAATGTATAGTGGGACTCATCTAATGGCCTAGGGACTAAATGTCAGACCAGATGACTTGGTCCCTTTTGTCTTTGACTTCTGTGAAAGCTATGAAGTACAAGTGTTGTAAGTCTGACTCAGCCAGTTAGCTACTGTCACAAAGATGGCTTCTGTGCCTTGTGCCTCAGTATTCTCATCTGGGAAACTTAGATATTATTTAGCAACATCATACATAGTAAATATTTGGGGGAAAAAAATGAAGTTTAATTAAAATACTCATCTCAAGAAATCAAACACTTTGGACTTGATCCATCCACATTAGAGCAAGACTGGAATTCAAACAAGATACTAATTGCTGTTCAAATGTTACACATTTTTTGTTGAGTCTTGCAGTTTTCTTATCTTTGTGGTATTCTTCTCTTACTTCTTTTCACAGCCAAAAGATGTGGCACTTTATCCATTACACTTTCTGTAAGCTTCATGCTGCTAATGTTCATATCTATTAAATTTTGTCCCAAAATACAAATTATGCAAGGAAATACTAATTGAAATCACTGTATTTATTTCTCTCTGAGGAAGAGTATCAATGTAGTAGAATAGGACATCTCAGGGCTAGAGATTTTGGAATTTGCATTCACAATACCAGCAATCTAATTTGTGTTCAAGATAATAGGAGACAATACTTTACTAAGCAGCATCTTTCATGTGTATTCTGTTGTATGAAGCCAAACCCTAAGGCAGTGAAATAGCACGTATTAATAGGGACAAGCCTACAAGGATGCTGGGGATGGACTATTCATCAGGGACTGTAGTGACAGGACAAGGGGTAATGGGTTCAAACTTAAACAGGGGAAGTTTCGATTGGATATAAGGAAGAAATTCTTTACTGTTAAGGTGGTAAGGCACTGGAATGGGTTGCCCAGGGAGGTTGTGAATGCTCCATCCTTGGCGGTGTTTAAGGCCAGTTAGATGAGGCCTTGGGTGGCATGGTTTAGTGCCCATGGCAGGGGTGTTGGAACTAGATGATCTTAAGGTCTTTTCCAACCCTAACTATTCTACGATTCTATGATTCTGTAATATTCAGGGAGTAAATATTAACCATTTCTGTGTTAATCAGAAGGAGAGCACTGTGATTGTTGAATATAAAACAAAGTATCTGCTTCTCTGTAAATGGAATCTTTGAGCACAGAAATAACTAGACAGCATCAAGTAGGTGAGCTACCAGTGCAGTGTGCATGGAGCTGTGCTAAGTGAAGTTCTTTGCTTTTCACTTCTTCACATGCTACCTGCACCTCTGAGAATTGTAACACCTCAATAGCATACATCTCTGGAAAGAATCTGTACTTTCCCTCTATTTTCTGCAAAAATATAGTTAATCTGTATTTCAAGTTTACAGTAGGAGGTTTCTACTTAGTCTTTGCATGACCTTTACATGTACAATATTCTCAATGCTTCTTTATTATTGTATGGAAAATTAACCTTTTCAAAGATATAGAAACTAGAACTACAGCTAATACTGTATCCTTCTCATTGTTGTCTATATTCAGCAGTATATCACTTCAATAATGAGCTTGGTTTGTCAAAAAAGGGGAGACATCTCTGAAGAGCTTTATTTTAATTTCACAGAGCTGCATCACTGTATGTTTACTGTAGTTGTAAGCTAAATGATTAATAATTTAATTATGTCACATTAACAGCCACTTATAATAAGAAAAACTTCTTGTGAGTTTTACTCCTCCTGAAAAATACAGTATGCACTGATAAGCTCTTACTCTCAATTAGACTGTCACCATGGTGTATAAATGTTGCTTTTATGTCAGGGCATGGAAGATGGGCCAGCTAAAAAGAAAGCTGTTGTTTTGCTCAAGCACAGAAATTTTAGGCTGAAGAAGGACCTCATGTCCTTGTTAAGCTCTTATAATGATTTTGGTGTGATCTGTTATGGCAATCGTATTGGTTTGAATGTTTTGTTATTCCTATAACAGCTCAAATTTAATTCTAAGCTTATGTGATATAATGATAGCACATATGTAATAATAATATACATATGTACTGATATCACATATGTAATAATTTATATGATGTTACATAATCAAAAAAATGCCATCTGAAGTAGTGTGTAGTTGCACATCAGTCTGTGCTTGATATAGAAGTCTATTTTAGGCTATACAGGAATAACAGAGAGGAGGACTCTGGGTAGCTGTTAAAACCCAGCATTGTCAAGCATCCATTTGGATGAACAGGTCTTTGGAGGTTTCCTTTACTTTTCATTTAGGGGCGTTTTAATATAAATTGACTCTGAACTCCAAAACGATGAATCAGAAAACTGATGAGAACATGGTTCTTTACATGAACTGGTCAAAATATCTGAGTGATAGCTTTTCCTGGTTTGAGTTTCTTACTATCATGATTCTTACTATCTATGGTTCTATCCATTTTGCTGAGGCACAGTTCTTTAGGTCTGGTACTACATTTTGAAAAGGCTGAGTAGGACAGATATAAAACCAGAATATCTTCTGTGAAAATTAAACCATTATAAAGAGTAATTAAAATGGAGAAATGTAGAGAGAAAATTCATTAAGGATTACCAGGCATTTCAATGAGACTGTAACTATGAAGATACCAAAGTCATATTTACAATTAACATTTAAATTGCTCTGATCCCAAATCTATTGCAAAAATAACTGCAGTTATGCTTATATTCAGTTCAGTCATAGCAATCAGTGCAATGCATGGGTTTATTTATAGGATATATCCTCTATAGAAGATGCATTCAAGAGAAGAAATGTGAGAAGTGCTCCAAATGAGGCAGCTGTTAATTGAGTCCTGGCTTGTAACATTCTAAATTTCTAGGTTTTCCTATTAGATATCAATGCAACTTTCATCATTTCTTCTGTTGTAGCATCAGGAGTTGATGTCAGCAAGACATCCTGTAAGATGCAGTGAGAAATTCTGATGAAAAAACATGGAAAAATTGAAAGACAGATATTGTTTTACTGTCTACATTTTTAAGATTAAAAGGAGAAACCCATAGTGTGTTATGTTCCAAACACTGCTTTTGCCTGACCGCTCCTCCAGTATCAAAACCGTAAAACCCTGCAATAATTTTGTTACATTTTCTACTCTGTTCACTATAAGATTGAAAGGATTGTAATTAGACCTACTTCACAAGCTTTACTGAAACAGTGCCTGTACATGAAATGAAAAAGTAAATGAAGCAAAAAGATGCTTTAGTGTCAGGCACATATTATTGGGGTTGACAATGTTAACTTATTTAGTAGGAAAGAAGTACTCTCTTCAATGCTTGAATTACTAGAGGAATTCTGTGGTCTGTGGCATACAGAAGGTTGCATAAATAATATCATAAACAGTCTGTCTTGCCCTTTAAAGTTTTATGAAGAGCTATTTTTGCTAGCACATAGATTGGCTATAAAATGTTGGTTTCCTCCTTCCTTTTTGCATTTAGGTTGAAATAATAGACACCATTTAGTGCAGTGTTACCAGTGTAGCATTGACAAACCTATACACAATTGTGTAAGATCAATTTGTTCAACTTATTTTCAGATTTTCAGAGTTCTTATAAAATAATTTAAATTTTTAACTATGAATAAATCTGGTTAAAATACATTTGGATATCCAGACCTAGTGAGAATTGGGCATATGGTTGCAATATAGCAAATGAACAAGAATTGCAGTCATTACAGCTCTGGAATATTTTGTACAAATTGATTTGGCCTCATTTTGTAATTCACTAATTTGATATTCAAAGTCTATTTGATGTTGTTCCTTCAGCACCTCCTACTTAAATTAGCAGTACTGAAATTGTAATCTAGTAGACCTATCTTTCACCACACTTTGATTTCTCAGTAACTACTAAAAAGGAAACATTTGTTATTTTGTCTGATCAGTAAGCAAAACTGTATGGCAGAAATAAAATTTAGAAAATGGTAGTTGAGCCTTTCATCAAGTCATCATTTCCCAAGACTTAATATTTGCATAAATCTTTGTTTAAAACAAGCAAACTTTTAAAATTCATTTTTAACTTTATTCTTATCTTCAACATAACTATATAACGGCCTGGTTTACTTGCTGAGCAGATTAAGAGAGGCTCCCGTATATAACCCATGGACTGAGGCCTAAAAATAGGTCATAACATGGGATTACATTTGAATTGCCTTGTTCCCATTTACAGTATCTTAACTGAAAAACTGTTTTCTATTCATTTTAATAGACTAGTGATGGATCATGTTATAGTGAAAGGAGACTGAATAGGTCCACAGGTCTAAGAGGGATGGCGTATTTATCACGGATCATATGGTGAGTTATAAATGATACCTGCTGTCTTTTGTGCTCAGTAATCCCATTATAGTCAAGGAGTATGCAATATGAAAGAGCAGATGGTTCTGTCTCTGCTGCCTTTCTTCAGTTTCTGTCCTGGCTGTACTGCTGGAGATACATTGAATTGATGTGTTTCCCTGCTGTTCTTCATTTCTACCCAGGTCTTAGTTGTTGCTTGTCGGAGTGCAAAATCTGTGGGCATTACGTGAAGCAGAACTTTTTACAGTGTCTGGTTCCTTAATCCATTTATTTTGTCAGACTTGCTTTTTGTAGTTCTGGTACAGCCTAATCTATTGCACATTTACTGGTCAAAACTTAGAAAAAGCATTTTGCTTCCTTCTTCCTTCTTCCCTCTTCTGAATCAAATGGGTATTATATTACTTTTTGCCTTCAGAGCACAGAAAGTAACATTCCCTACTTGGTTAAACTGGATTTTGCTTAGGCTGTTTAGGTCAATTCTTCTTGCAAGGTTGGAGTTTTTAATAATAGATTATATTTTCTTTCATTTAGCTCATTCTTCCCCAAAAAGTCTCACACTAAGATATCAGGATCCTCAAACTTTATGAAGTTTGTATTCCTATCAGTTACTGTAATCTCATATTTAAGCTAAGAAACCTGTAGCTATTGCAGGGCATTTCTAACACACTCTTCCCAAGCAGAAGAATATTCTACTTAGAATAATACTTCCCAATACTTAGTAGAAGAAGAATATTGCCCAAGTGTGGGCAGTGTAATATTTCATTCCAGTTTAAAGGTTCCACCTTTTTAGAGCAGCAGAGGGGAACTATCAAAGGACTTTATTTCAAGCACAAAGGACTTTATTTCAAGCATTGTTTGCTTGATTCTATGATTCTATTGTTTGCTTTTAATTGGAGCAGGAAACTAAATAAATTAATATAGCTATTGTGGTAGTTTGTTTGCCCATCTCTAATTGTCTCCCAGTTCCCAAAGAGATATTATTTGCCTTTATGCTTAGGATGACTGGCATTGTTAACCTCTGCTTTAATCCTGGAGCTTCAGGTATCTCCTGGTATCTTAGGACAAGGACAATTTTTACCTTGGAGAAACAAAAAAAGCTTGCAGCCCTCAACTTGATATTCCACAACAGCTGATGTAGGAAACCGTGGACTGTTTGGTTTTGGGTTTTTTCAATTTTTATTGTTTGTTTGGTTTGTTTTGTTTTAAATGCCATACAACTTACAGGAAAACAAGTTAAAGAGTATGAGTCCAGGCTTTTGGAATGGGCTACAATGAAATACCAAGAATTGGTTTGTGCATGGAAGTTCAGAATTGTTGCATAAATCAGCGACCCCCAAGGTTAGATGGTGGCAGAGTCTGAATGTTTTCCTGATTTGATTGCTAAGGTTCAAATTATTAGTATCTCCTGGCTCTGGACGAGTATTTCCTAGCTTTTGAAATTCATAGATTAGATTGTACACTTCATCACTTCTTGTGGTGTGCTTTCTACAAGTACAATCAGGTGTATTTATACCTCTGATTGAAGGCATATGCAGGTAAATACTCTGTGACTTGGAGCAGGGCAGTGTTTACATGGTTCAGTCAGGAGCTGTAGAATTGTTTATATTTTTTTAAATGCAGATAAAATTGCAGTACAGAAATTACAGAACTTTTAATTTTGTGTCTGTAGTCACAGGTGTTCAGTATATCAGCTGAAGATTAGGAATCTGTTTCTACATTATTCTTTATTTTTGGTGATTGAGTTTGAAGTTTTAGAGGTGGCAGCCAGCCTTTCCTGGAGATAGTCTGGCATTATGTTGCAGGTTAAAAATCACAGCTTTCTCATCTGGACATCTAACACTGTGCCCCCCAAATCCACTTTTGAACACTAGAAATAATAGCCTACTTTCTGTAAGTCCCAGAAATGTCACTGACTCTATTTGGGATTTTAGGTATTCAAGAGGCCTGGAAAAAAAGAATAGAGGTGTAGGTGACTGAAGATATTATGAGGTGAATGGTTTTAAGGGGAAAGATTAGAATTGTCTGGGACTGAAGCTTCTTCTATCCCCAGAATAGGCAGAGTTTCCTCATAATAAAGTATCTACCTTGGAAAAATTGGAGTGCAGGTGGTGAGAGAGAGAGAGCTTGTTCTTCACACACACATTAATTTGTTTGCATCTCTTCTGAGACTATCACAGGTATTCTTTTTTTAAATAAGGAACACAGATGGGATGCTAACCCGGGTGTTTTAAACACATCCTTTGCTGCCACAGAGTGATTATATTCATTGCTGCCATTAACCCCATTGACTCAATCACTGCACAGTGGCTGAAACTGCACTTCTGAAGCACTCCAGCACAGAAACATTGACGGACTAGATTAACAGGCTGAAGGGTAGGACACTTCTGCTGCTGCCTTTTGAACAGCGCTGGGCACAAAGAGCTACCTTTTAGTAGGGGCTGAAAGACTAACGAAAGTTGCACTTTTTTGCGGAAGTTTTTCTTCTTGTTTCAATTCAGCTTAGCTTCCTGGTATATTGCACACTTATTTGTCTTTTCAGTTCACATGAATAATCTTTCAACAACTATCAAAGACATAATCTAGGCTTTGTCTTTAGATACAAAATGAATTTAGTGTACTATGTTAATGTTGTTATTTTTTCATTCCCTTTGTTGTTTGTTGTAGTTGTTTTCGCTTAAAATAAAGTGTTGAGATGCAAAATATCATGTTGTCTTGTTTAGAAGGCCTTCAGAGGAAAGATACTGCATATGTATTACTTCTGAATTCCAAAAAGTTCAGCTTTAGTATTATCCTGATACATGCTTAAACAGACAATATTCTGTGTATCTTTGGTTTCTGACAGCTGAGTGAGGTGTGGAAACCCACCTTTGTGTTGATTTTTGGTGCGTTTGGGACAGTTGCTCAATTACTTTAAAACAAAGTGAAAGCCCTTGTTCAGTATGGGTTTAGAGATAAGTGCCTTTTATATCAACAAATACAAAGATAATGTAAGTAATCTGATTTTTAAGAAAGTAACTTTTAGATTGCAAGCTATTACAAGGTCTGTATGGGTTTTTCCTTCTATTTTTCCCCTCTTGTTTGGTCATAGCTTAAAGTCCCTGATGTTTGTATAGGAAAATACATTAGTATTCGTGATACTAATGTTTACAAAAGTCAAATACAGCTATATCATACACAAAGAACAAATCACAGAGAGGTAATTAAAGCATGCCTGTGCCATTGATCACAGGCATAATCATTCTGCTCATGTTAGAATCATAGAATCGTAAAATAGTTAGAGTTGGAAAGGACCTTAGAGATCATTCAGTTCCAACCCCCCTGCCATGGGCAGGGACACCTCACAATAAACCATGTTACCTGGTTTAGTGTGACACCTGTTTACCTCGTTTACACCTCACACTAAACCATGCTGCCTCCATCCAACCTGGCCTTGAACACTGCCAGGGATGGAGCATTCACAACTTCCTCAGGCAACCCATTCCAGTGCCTCACCACCCTCACAGTAAAGAACTTCCTGCTTATATCTAATCTAAGTTTGAACCTGTTACCCCTTGTCCTATCAACTACAGTCCCTAATGAAGAGTCCCTCACCAACATCCCTATAGGCCCCCTTCAGATACTGGAAGGCTGCTATGAAGTCTCTATGCAGCCTTCTCTTCTTCAGGCTGAGCAGCCCCGTCTTTCTCAGCCTGTCTTCATACAGGAGGTGCTTCAGTCCCCTGATCATCCTCGTGGCCTCCTCTGGACTTGTTCCAACAATCCCATGTCCTTTTTATGTTAAGGACACCAGAACTGCACACAATACTCCAAGTGAGGTCTCACGAGAGCAGAGGGGCAGGATCACCTCCTTCGACCTGCTGGTCACGTTCCTTTTGATGCAGCCCAGGATACGGTTGGCTTTCCGGGCTGCAAGCGCACACACTGAAGCCAGCTCATGTTCATTTTCTCATTGTCCAACACCCCCAAGTCCTTCTCTGCAGGGCTGCTCTGAATCTCTTCTCTGCCCAACCTGTAGCTGTGCCTGGGATTGCTGTGACCCAGGTGCAGGGCCTTGCACTTGGCATGGTTAGACTTCATCAGATTGGCATCAGCCCACCTCACAAGTGTGTTGAGGTCCCTCTGGATGGCATCCCTTCCCTTCGGCGTATCAACCAAACCACACAGCTTGGTGTCATCGGCAAACTTGCTGAAGGCGCACTCAATGCCACTGTCCGTGTCACCAACAAAGATGTTGAACAAGACCGGTCCCAACACCGATCCCTGAGTGATGCCACTTGTTACTGGTCTCCAGCCAGACATCGAGCCATTGACCACAACTCTTTGCATGCGGCTGTCCAGCCAGTTCTTTGCCCACCAAGTGTTCCATCTATCAAATTGATGTCTCTCCAATTTAGAGACAAGGATGTCGTGTGGGACATGTTGCATGCTCTTCTTAAAAGCAATTGAGTAATACGCATTTTTCTGAGTAGTTTCCCTTTGACATATATTGCTAATGTTGGAATCAAATTGATTGTGCCCATTGATCGCTCCCTGACTATGTTTTTGCAGGGATTTGAGAATTTAGTATGGATTTTATTTTGCAGGGATTTGAGAATTTATTATGGAAGATGGATCAGTTTCTCACAGAAGCTTTTTGGTTGGTTGGATTGTTTTGGTGGTCTTTCTTGTTTGTTACTTTGTGGTTTGATGATTGTTTTTTTTCTTGCCCTAAAACCACAAACCTGTACGAGAGATTACAAAATCATAGAATAGTTAGGGTTGGAAAGGACCTTCAGATCATCAAGTTCCAGCCCTCCTGCCACAGGCAGGGACACCTTCCACTAAACCAGATTGCTCAAGGCCTTGTCCAGCCTGGCCTTGATCACTGCCAGGGATGGAGCATTCACAGCTTCCTTGGGCAGTCTCTTCCAGTGCCTCACCACCCTCACAGTAAGGAACTCCTTCTTTATATATAATCTAAACTTCCGCTGTTTAAGTTTGAACCCATTACCCTTTGTGCTATCACTACAGTCCCTAGTGAAAAGCCCCTCAAGTTGAATTTTATGCAACTGACAGTTAAAATATATATTTATCCTCCTTGTTGTTTGTGTTGTTTTTTTCTGTTTGTGTGTTTGTGGGGTTTTTTGGTTGGTTGGTGGGGTTGGATTGGGTTTTCTTGGTTATTTTCTCATTTTCTTAAATGAGAAAATAACTAAATATTAGTAGAATTTTATATTAAATGATGCCAAAGTGTAATGGTCTTAGTATGAATTCATACTGCAGAATTGCAGAGGACAAACTAATCATAATATGACTGATAAAAAGGCAGGAAATTTGCTGATACTCAGTAGAATCATTTGGAAATCAGACTGCTGAGAATGTGTGATAAATGGGTTTTAACTTTGTGTATGCTAGCAAATAAAAATTATGGAAGAACCTTTTTCAAAGTTAAATACTTTCCCTTTTTTGTATTTAATTAACTTTTTATTTTTCCCCTTTGAAACCCATTTTGTGCTGAGAAGTTGTTTTGAATCTGGATCCGTGATGCTGAAATAATAACTTAGAATGTTAAAAAAAATCTATAAGACTCATTTGTCTGTAACAGATTGGAGGCTTTAGTTAGTGAAATCTAGCTTTTTCAATTCGAATTAAAACTCTATTTTATGTTGTGTAGAGTTACCAGTTGGTAATTTGCTCCTCAAATTTCTGCTCATAAACTTTTTGTTCAGAAACCTGAGGACATTCCATAGATTTTTGTTGTGATAGATTAATTTTTTTACAAATGAACAGTTTTCCCAAGATTTGCTACAAAATGTTGTTCGTATATTCTTCAGTCTGGAATCTTTTATAGTTTTCAGCTCAAATGTCCCTTCATCTATTCATAAAAAGAGCCTAAATAAAGTCTATGGGTAAGGATAATAGTTTTTTTGAGGCCTTGGCTGCCTCTTATTTCTGTTTATAACCTGTATTGCTTGAGAACAGGAGCAAAAAATAACTCTCCCAAATTACAGCCTCTCAACTAAAATATCCATGCTAGCACAAAGCCCTAATATCGATACAGTTATGAGAGTAAGCATTGTCCTTTCTCAAGAAATAACTCATTTTGTTCAAAAAGTGGGTTAAGCTACACCAGAAAGGTTTGTGCTATTGGCCCAAGTTATAACTTGGTCAAGAATAACTGTTCAACCAGCAAAATGCAGGTCACTCTTTCTTGATGATTTTCATGCAAGAAGAATTCACCTATTGAATAGCTTCGTAGGATTGACCACTTAAGCTTTAGCTCCCACATGTGATTGCCTTGCATGAGTGGAGCTAAATTCAAGCTAACACTTAGAGTGGGCAGGGATATGGAAAAGTGTTCAAGGAAATGCTTTAATCACAATTACTGTTTAGAATGCTGGATAAAAATAAAGCTGTACTAAGGTAGCCAAGTTACTTCATTTGTTAACTTTACATTTTATTCCCTCCAAAACCTATCTGTTGAGGTTTCATGGAGGGCCTCTGAAATGATGCTGGGAAGTGTTTTGTCAAAATGGTAATAGAATATTTGAAGCAAGTATACTCCATAGGCCCTGTGTGCCAACCAACAAAAATGAGAAACTTTGCAAGCATCTTTTCCAAAACCAAACAAGCTAATTATGTTAGCAAACTGTATCATGAGGCCAGCCTGGCTATCCTTCGGCTCTGAAAACATTACCATCCATGAAATTTTATTTGCTAGTTGTCAGTCCATAGTGTCTCAGCTGGTTCTAACATACATGATTCTAAGGGTGCAAAGGTCTTTAAAGATTTCCACATCATCCTGAATGGATGTCTCTTATAATCTGCTGCGTCTTCCTCTGATATTATACCATGCGTCTTTCCTTTTACACCACACAGTTCTACCATGTTACTGCTCATTTCCCTTGCATATTACCCTATTTTCTTTTTCTTTTATCTGAATTTAGTGGTACATAGAGTTGAACTTGATATATTTCTTCCTTATGTCCGTCTGTGAATCAGAGACTAGCCGAATATGACAAGAATTTATACCAGGGACAGATTTTGTTCATTTCAAATAGGAGTGACCTGTGGGGAAAAGGGTTTGTTGAAAGGTAATGACATTTGCTGCTAGTTCAAGACTGAAGGGAGCTAAAGGGTCAGTCTCAGTCAGTTCAGTGAAAGGGGCAAAAAAATTTAAAATGGATGTAGTAGATGAGAACTATCATGTTCAGATACCTATTTTCCACTTGATGCAAGGAAAATTCTAATAACAGGTCTGGGGGAGGGAACCACAATCATTAGGGTAGAATGTGAAATAGTATCTTCAAAACTACTAAATGAAGAGAAAACAAAATGGGGATGGCAGACCTTACCAGAAATATTATGCAATGATTTGTAGTAACCAAGTAAATAATTCATTTGGTTTTATTTTGACATGCCACAAAATAATACCAAAGATAATCAACTGGAGAGAAATGACTGCTGTTTTACAAGAAACTTTCTTGGTCTCTTTGAATGTGTACACCATTTTGTAGATGTGTAGTAATATGAATAAATATTAGAATTAAATATATTTCTTAGATTCCAGCACCAGAGATGCCAATTTCCCATTGAGGGTACCCTCTTCAGATTGACAAAGTCCTATGCTAAACAGCACAAAATGTTGATTTTCTTACAGACAAGATGTACTTATAATGGATAAATCTGACTGATGAATATCTGTAGACTGAGAACAGTGATGATGATAACGGAGTAATTTTTCTATCATGATTGCTTGAATTAATGATTTATGAAGATTTGAGGGTGCACCTATGGAAATTTCTGGGGGTTATTGATTCTGAAGTCTTATCTGTTTCCTTCCAAAACAGAAAAGTTTTAAGATTTTATGCTTGGATGTAAGCAACTGTGTTTACTCACTTGAATAATTGTATTTTTTAGGATGATTATATATATATATATATAAAAATATAATATATAATTATATTATATGATCATATATATAATTATATATATAATATCAATATAATATTATATATATAATATACCGGTATTCTGGATGAGCAGTCAGTGCCATTTAAAAGATGATGTTGTCTCTTAATAGCATTGCACATTATTTTTGGCTTGGAAAATCTCCCACCCCTTTGAAAACTCTCTTTTATTTTGAACCAAAGCACTTAAACATTTTCATTTACAATCATTTGTTTCATAAAGTAGACTTTCTTCATATAGAGAGAAGTATCATGTTTGTTCCAGTAAAAGGTATCCTGCTGTATAGCAGGTCTTCTGTCTTCATGGAGATCCATGATTAGATACTACACTGTCCTTCAGAATGTCTCAGTTATTGTTAGCCAACAGCTTCATGTCAGGGAAACTGTTTAGTGGTGCTCACAGTTACAGGTAAATGGAACTATGTTAGTCAGATCCCAAATAATGACAGTAGCTATTCAAACTGCTGCTTTATTCAAATATCATTTAAGGGCACTGGAAACTTCCCTCCCCCCCCCCCGCTCCTTTTTTTTGGCCTGATAATCGTAAACTTCAGTAGTGTTTCTTAGTTGTATTTTGTATAATCAAAACATTACGGAAACTTTTTACCAAGTATAAAGTATTTTGTATTTAAAACTGCACTCACTTTTTGTTTCCTTCCAAGCACTGTGAAAACTTATGTTTGGGTTTTTTTTTTATTTCTGGAGGTTCAAGTGATTAGTTCATTAAATACTTGGAGATCTTATCAGTCTTCAATGTGATTTTCTTAAAGAACACAAAACTAGGCTTTTAAAAAAAGACTTTTCAAAAACTGCATCCTGAGACTGATAAGATCACCAATAAACAAACAAACTTTATATTAATATATGTTTTTAAATAAGACGTCAGAATCCTGATTTCCAAAAGCACCTACCTCCCATTTTTCAAGTAACAAAAGTGTAGGTGTCTGCCTTCTAGTCTCACTCAAAAAAAACCAAACAAAAAAAGACAAACCCAGAAGTGATGGCTTAAAGTGGAACCAAGACTAAATTAGGTGCTGCTATCCAGATAGCACCTTGGCCAGCAGAGCAGCTCCAGGCATCTTCTGCTAAACCTTCACTGGGACTTCCAGCTCTGCCTCCAACGTGCAGTGGATGGTCACTAACGTATCTGCTGGCTGCATGCCACAGGTAGTTCTGTGAGCATTGCTTTAAAAAGACAGCTACAGGAGGAAGTCACTTTGGTGGGGCTTATCTTGTGTGTAGTAACACAACTGTGGGAGTAATCACTTAGCGTTGATTTATTTTTAAACATGAGCAGATTCAAACGCATTTTCTATTCTGTAAGGCAGAGCCCTGCTTGCCTGGTTCTGTCATTCTACTGTTCCTGTGGGCTCCAGGGCCAGAAGAGAACAGGGGTTCTTGTCTGTGTGCATAGTTTTGTGTATTATAGGAAAAATCTTTTAGTCTTTTTTTAAATAACTCCTCTTAATCAAAGGAAGTAGTGATTTGAAATATAAAATGAGATTCTCAGTCGATTCTAACAGCAGCAAGCATTTGAGATAGATAGTTCAGGAAGAATTTTCAGAAGTAGTTGAACTTGTGGTCCCTCTAAACCAAATTGCAGATTTTTAAGAACTTCACCAGTAAAACCGTATGCAATTACCTAGAAATTTATGGTTTGTTTTTTTAGCAGGTTTCTTCTCTTTTGAAAGAGACTTTAACTACTTTTTCACCAAAATCAAACTACTCCTAATGAACTGCCAAAAATCCAGAGTATGAATGTAAAGTCAGTGTTGCAGCCATAGAAACAGTGCAGAATAATTGTGGTTTTGTAGTGTTCTGTAATTTTCTAAATGAGGCTGAATGTGGTTATAATCTTATTAAATGAGGGTAATCATAATCTAAATAATTTACTACTGTGAGGTAATTATAAGGGTACCTAAAAAAAAGAAAAAAAAATAATTTTACCTCTACTCAGAATTTCTTGGAGTATTTAGTATAAATTTCATGGTTCAATAATTTTAGAAATCATAAAAATTATTACAATTAAAGAAGTGATTAATAATGTATATCTTGTTAGTTGTGTTATAGAAACCAAAGTAATTCCTGTTTTAATTGTGAAAAGCTTACATTTGAATAGTGGCAGGCAAATGAATCATGTTGTGACTAATTGTGTAATCAGGTGATGGAGCTGGCTTGCTCCTGGATGAGAAGAGGCCTTCTGTTGCTACTATTGCAGGATGTTGGAATCTATGTCTAGTTAGGTGCTGAATAGCCATACTGGCTGAACTCAGCGGTCTTTCTACCTTTCTGTTCCTGTAGTGGTAGCTGCAGACACAAGGTGGTTTTGGACACACATATTCAGAATAGAATCTCGCTTAACCTCTTTATCATCATTGTGATTCTGTCTGGAGTGCAACAGCTGTGCAGTTTGGAAGCAGGTTGCCAGTGGGTTGGAGGAATTGGTAGGGTCTGGTGTCATTTTCACCTCTGTAAAGGTGACCAGACACAAAGGAAGGTGAGCATGCCATTCTGCAAAATCTTACTGATTTTCTGTTTGATATAGGGCTGCAAACATCAACTTAGGTCATGACACAGGGGAGACCCTATGTTCAGAAGAGGTGTCACCTTCAGTGTAGAGTTGCCGACAGAACCAGCATACAATACTGAGCCACCATTTCATTTGCTTGGAAGAGTCGCTTGGTTTTTATCTTTGCAAGTTGTTGGCACAGTCCTAGTTGTCCAAAGCAGAGAACAAATTAGAAAAAGCTATTTCAAAAAAGCATAGTTTCTCTTTGAATGATGAGTTCTCCCAAGAGAATAAGCTGGAGAAAGTAACTGCATAGTATTATTGAAACAAAGAATCAATACAAAGGAAGGAAGGAAAAAAAAAAAAAAGGAGAAAATACACTGCTATTGCAGAAAGAGTTAAGCCATTTTTCTATTTACACGGTTTATTTCACAAGTGTCTGACTCATTGGGCGTAACCAGCACAGTTAAATTACAAAATTACTATTTGGTTCTTTTTTATTGACTACAATTCAAAGTGTCTTCAAGCCTTCCAAATTTAATCCCCCCAGCTCTTTGCCAAGAACATTACCTTTTATTTTCAGCATTAAACTGTGTAAGATACCCCTAAGGCTACATGTGAGCTCACCCTCCATGATGGGAGCTAACAGAGTGTATCAATTGTTCATGATTTCCTATTCTCCTGTAAATTGGGAGAGGCAGGAGGAGCACTGGAATGCGAATTTTGTGCTGTCAGCAGTCCTTTGCAGGCTTTAGCTCAGGCAGTGCATAGCGAGGTAATTAATTGTGGAATGTTTTCAGCTCTTCATTCTGAGTTACTGTTTAGCAACCTGTCAAAACCGAGCTGATAAACCCATTGCACGTACTTTGATATGCCTACTTTACTATAACTATTGGGATACTATTTCTCTTTCCTCCTTTTTTGGTTCAAATGAAGTTAAGAAACTGCTGTGAGGCAATTAACATGGAAGAAAAGGCCTTTTCATGATGCAACATTTCATGAAATCATGGGACATGATACAACATTTCAGTGAAGTTTTATACTGCTTTGTCTCCTAGCAAATTCCTCTGGTTTAAAGTATCAGAGATTTTTGTGAGTGTATTTTGTCAATTGCTCTCCATATGCTCCACCTCCTGTTCCCAAATGTGGAGTTTTATTATTAGTTGATTGCATTGCAGGTGTGAAATTACTGTTTGTAACTGTAATTGCTTAGAGTATCTTTTCTCTGTGGAAATTAGTGCTGAACTTTAGTATAAATGTTAACAGGTGACTTCTCATGTTTATTTAAAAATTGAAATATTTAATTTTAATCCAGTCAGATGTTTAAATATCTCTGAATCCGCTTCCCCTAATGTTGAAAAATCAGTGTTTAGCAACAAAAATATTAAAATTAAAATGTTTTCAAATATCTTAATTTCTCTTTATTTTTAAGAGAGCCTGTAATCTTTAATACCCCTCTCTAATATTTCTTCTATTTTATTCACTAAAGATAGAAGCTATTGTCCAAAACTGCCTACCTACAAAGCAGTTATGGACTCTCATATTTCTAATGTTTTAGAAGATAGTTTTCCTGTACATTTTATTGTTGTATTGAGTCCAAGATAAAGATCAGGATAAGAATAATGATCATGAGTATATACTTGTATGAATAAATACAAATAGTGGCATACATTAGTATTTTCTGTCCCTTAAAAATGAGTGTAGTCTCTACAGGTATGTCTGTGTAGCATGTTTAGATGATCCCTATCACATAGACAGCAGTACAGTTTATTGAAAACTTCATGGTTGCTCACCAACTTTTTCAATTACAAAACATGATTTGTTTGTCTTCTAAACTGTTTATATTTGCGGAGAGAAATAACCCTGTCATGTGTATAACAGGTCAAAGAATTTTAAAGTAGTAGAACAGATAACATGCATACAAAGACAGTAATTTCACTCAGTATACAAATTCACATGTGTTATGTACATGTGAGTATATGAGTTTATCATTATTACAATTCAATGTGTGAATGAATTCCTGTGTGGTGCACACTCGACATGTTAGCATTTGGTTTAAGTTGTGAATGTAGCTGTCAATTTGCAGTTGAGAAAGAGAAACTATCTTCTCTTGTGGAAGAAAAATTGGCCAATTTGGTGATATATTTGATGGATTTCAAGGTTGCCAGTCTTGCTATGTTCTAATATACTTGTCTAGATTTAACTTTACCCTGCTTGAGAAATTTGCAGTTTGTCCAACTTATATTTTATGGTGTTTTGGTTTTTTTATTCTTTTTCCTCCATTTTTTGTTAATAACACTGAAGGTTCTGTCTTTCCACAAATGAAGTGACCTATAGGAGCATAGAATGGAAAGGCACGAGGTATTGAACAAATTGTAAACACAGATCAAATCTTTGCTAAAAATATCCTTCTGCCAACATATTGCAAACATCAGTTATGAAGAACCATATTATCCACAATCTTACTGACCATCAAGATTTGCTTTATGTATTGTTTGCTTTTTTCCTTTAAA
Source organism: Psittacula echo (assembly GCF_963264785.1). Lineage (NCBI taxonomy): Eukaryota > Metazoa > Chordata > Aves > Psittaciformes > Psittacidae > Psittacula > Psittacula echo. Next base: position 13,066,083 of record NC_137739.1, read on the forward strand.
TTTATCCATGCCAAAAATAATATATCTATACTTCGTTGGACTGAATTCAGGTTTGTCTTGAGTACTAATTAGTACTGGAAAAAGATGTTTGAAGTTGTCTTAAAATTTTTCTGTCTGTTGATCACATGAAATATTTTAGTATAGGCAATTTGGCAGTAGAAGTTGAACAAATAAGAAAGGCAATTCAGCTTCAGGAGATGCTCGGATTCAAATAGGAAAGGTGAAAGAAAGTGTAAAAGCCAAAAATGGTTTGATTTTATTTTTGCTAGATGAAAAACATAAACTGATAAAGGAATATTTGCTGGTTTGGAGAAATAAGAGTGTACCTGACAATAAGGACAGTGATAATGGCACTAGAAGTAGGAGTTGCTTAAGAACTGAGGAAACACAAAGTGCTTTCATAGAATCATAGAATAGTTAGGGTTGGAAAGGACCATTGTTTTTCAAAATAATTGCTTTAGAAGCATGACTTAGGGATGGCCACTTTCACATTAGTATAAAGTTGAAGCCTAAGTATATAGCCAAACACAACAGTGTTGTTTGTGCTGTTGATTGATACATAGGCTGAACAAATTCATAGCCAGATATCTGTCTCATTAGTCAAAACCTGTGGTGAAAGTTGTTGTTACTCTCTGAAGGGATGTAATTCATGTCACAATGGCTTCTTTTCTTGCTGATGAAATGCTTTTGACTATGTTTTCTTACAGAGGTCTCAATTCCTTTCCAATTTCTCCTTCAGCACATCGAAAGTGTGCTTTCTGAGTATTAGCACACCTAAATGTGTATTGGTAGAAATAAAGATGTTTCACGATTACATACATTTTGAAAATGTGTGACCACCTAGTTTGCAATTTTTTTTTCTTAAAGGTACACAAGCACTTCCCTGTTGAAGCAGTTAGAAGTTCTTTCATTCAGAGAGTTTAACTGGTTTTTTTCAGCAGCATGTTCTTGAAGCCAAAGTGAGAGTTTTTGTGTTGGTTAAGTCTTAATTATAATATTTGATAAGATTTGTAGAATAATACATTGAATTCTCCTTCTTCTATTAAGTAACTTAAAAATTTGTTGGATATATATCTAAAGAGTCATATTGATTGCTTCAAGACTTTAATGCATGTATGCATTCTGAATTGAAATATTCTCATGTATTTACTTTCTAGTGTTTTGTTCCCTCTGTCCTCATATCTAGGTTTTAAAATGTATAAATACCAACATGGAATAGTTTTCTACACTTACATAATTTTAGTGACTATGGAAGGAATTAGTCATGTTTGCTATAAAACTGACTCTAGTGTCCCCTTTTATTACATTTTGGCTGTATGTGTTTAAGGGGTGTTTTTTGTTTGCTTGGAGGATTTTTAGCAGTCAGGTCAGTTGCTTCTCATCCTGACAGTACCTTGCCAGTTAACATAGTGATGTTTGCTAACTTTCCAAGAGCTACTAAGTCTCTGTGAGTCATCAAGATAAAGAGTAACAGTACACGAATAATGAGGTATTTACTACCAGCAGAAATTACTGTGTTTACAGTAGGTATGTTGTTTCTGAGGAGAATCATAAGTAAAACTGTATACTCTACATCTGAGCAATAATCATGGATTTCTTTGTAAATATTGAGATTCAGATTAAAGGTTGATACATGACAGTATGTGTTCAGTAGCTGCAGTTACTGATAAATGGGCATTTGATGTAAATATAAATAGGTATTTTTTTTAAATAAATCCATTAAACAAGATCACAGAGTTCTTACAATGACAGCTTCAAAGCAATTCTGAACTATATGTCAGCCAAGGCTCAATTTATGCATGCAAACAAGAAAATACTTGGTACATCTGAATAAATTGGCAGTAGTATACCTTAAGAGAATGCAAGGAGTAAGGTAAAGCAGTTCAGCCCATAAAGCTAACTGTATCCTGGACTCTATCAAAACAAGTGTGACCAGCAGGTTGAAGAAGGTGATTCTGCCCCTCTACTCTGCTCATGTGAGACCCCACTTGGAGTACTGTGTGCAGTTCTGGTGTCCCCAACATAAGAAGGACATGGAGCTGTTGGAGCAAGTCCAGAGGAGGGCCATGAGGATGATAAGGGGGCTAGAGCACTTCCCATACAAAAACAGGCTAAGAAAATTGTGGTTGTTGAGCCTGAAGAAGAGAAGCTGCATGGAGACCTCATGGCAGCCTTCCAGTATTGAAAGGGGCCTACAAGGATGCCAGAGTGGAACTCTTCATTAGGGACTGTAGCGACGGGACAAAGGGTAATGGGTTTAAACTTAGAGGAGATTTAAGTTAGATATAAGGAAGAAATTCTTTACTGTGAGAGTGGTGAGGCACTGGAACAGGCTGCCCAAGGAAGTTGTGAATGCTTCGTCCCTGGCAGTGTTCAAGGCCAGGCTGGACAAGGCCTTGATCAACCTGGTCTATTGGAAGGTGTCTTTGCCTCTGGCAGGGGAGTTGGAACTAGATGATCTTAAGGTCCTTTCCAACCTTCCAACCCTAACCATTCTATGAGATGTATATATATCTTTATATATATATATATATATGTATTTCTAATCCTCCTACCCTAACCATTCTATGAGATATATGTATCTTTTTTATATATAACATTTCCGTTCTTGGGATTTTATAAGGTTTGGTTTTTTTTGAAATCGATTAAAAAAATCTCAAACCTTACTGCAAGGAAAAGCTCCAAAGGTAAAGCAGCAGGAGGAAAAAGGCAATGAGATCATGTGATTCAGATGCTGATCTCAGGAGATCTGAGATTATTTTCCAGTTCTGATACAGTTCTTAAGTAAGTTAAGGGATAATTTTTGTTCACCCAAAGCAGCTGAAGGTTCACATCTACCATTTGCTTAATATCTGAGAAGTCTACACTGCCTTCTCCATGTACTTGCCTTCTAATGTAGTTTAAGGGAGCCACTGCTTTCTCTGAGGAGACCATCAAAAGAGTTGGGTGTAATTTTGACTATGAAGTTTCAGATACCGAAAATACATCATGTGAATAACCTGTGTTGTCTTTCAACACTTAAATAGCTTTGAACTTAAAAAAGGTAAAATTTTATTTACGAAAGAGATATTTTGAGAAATGCTGCTTGATGGTTGGGTACAAAGAAACATAAATAATTGAATTGTGTTGGAGGTTGACATGTTTTAACAATATATGAATCTTCAGATTCTTTTGATCTCTATTTGTAAAGTGTTCAAGTGAACCCCAACCCAAGTGCTACATCCAATTTTCTCATAGGTAGTATTTATCTTACATTATCTAACAGATAATCACAAGCTGTAAAGTTGACATTCATTTTTAAACATGTTTCCTGTCATTGCTTCATTTGATCATTCATTTGTCTTTTCCAATTTTATTTGTGAATTGAAAGGGAAGAACCAGTGAGAATTTCTGAGATTGAGTCTTTGAAAAAAGAAATGCTGCTGACATTCTGTGCTTGGTGACTGACACAAATTGAATTGTTATTCAATATACACTCATAACACACAGTTATTAGGTAGACTTATGTACCACCAGTAGTCTAGCTACCTCCCAAACTTTTTCTCTCAATTTCATTTAAAACCAGTACTTTTCTGAAATATTTATAACTTAATAAATGGTCTCTGAAGTATATCATTAGCCATTGAAGCTTAGTCACTGAGCATAATTGACCTTCTAGATCTTGGAATGTGAAAATGCAGTCTAATGAAGAAAACTCAGAAAGAAGGTTCTCCTTGATAACTTTCTGAAGCCTAACAAAATAACCTAGGGTAAATATTTGCCTCTTACTAACCTTGTCAAATGAAATACATGCTTTAGTAGACATTTAAAAATAAAGGAATGTGGAGTGCAATATATACACTTTGTTTTCCAGCAGAATTTGGGTTTTGCATAATGCAGCTGATAGGTAGGATTAGCGTTCATTATGCTGAATACATATATGCAACTGATGACAGACTTCCTGGTAAAGCCTAATAAATTTTAAGCCATTAGAGTTTCTTTGGCATATTTTGCAGTTTCATGTTACATCACAAGAATGTAACTTGCCAGTGCTTGAAAGCTGTGTAAGAAAAACACAGGTAGACACAGAAGAAATCATGCCTTTAACAGCATGAACTGTGAGAAAGTAGTGTCCAAATAATTGATGTACAAGATGGAGGCTTATAAGCTCATGCCTCTGAGGTTACCTTGTGCTTCCCTGGGATCTTTTGTTTATAACAGTGTAAGAATTAATAAGGTTGGAAAACTTTTTTGTAAGTTACTACCTGATGAATCAATTTCATTGTCTGTGATATCTACTATGCCAGTTCACTGCAGTCAGCTTTTCATTATCCAAAACCATACTTGGAAGGAGAGAGATACTCTAAAGAATGCAGTCGTGGCAATACCTCTTGGTTTCTGTATCTTAGGTTTACAGTGCATTTCTCATCTGAATAATGCCATTATTATGTTTTTACAGGTTTGGGGTTTATTTTTTGCCTTTCTTCATCATGTGCATATGCATGTTCAGACTTACATATTACCTCTTTGCTAACAAAGTTGTTTATTTTAAATAACTGAAAAAAAATGTGTTTAACAAGAATAGTGGTCTCTTGGCCTTCTTGTGAGTCCCTGATCAACAATACTGTACATAGCTGGATGACAGTTATGGTTTTGGTCTGAATCAGACGCAATGAAACAACTACGCTTTTACCAGGTTAGCTAGGAACCTTGATACTGATTCCTGCCAGCTTTATGCTCTTATTTCAGCTTTATGCTCACTTTGGACAAAGAACACGTGACAAAGCATAAATGTAGAATGCTATGGATAGACTATACTTGAGCTGCTATGTAGCCCATCAGTAAAAAATTACTTACAGCGAATCTGCAGCTCAACAGTTTTATACAAAATCAGTACTTCATCTTGTGGTCACTATGGTCCTTATCTAGTACAAGAAAACCTAATGATAGTTAAAGTACCGCCAAAACACAGCCTTAGAATCTGGGATGGACTGGGTTTTAAACTTGTTTAAGTAGGTGGAAGAGAGGTAGCAGGAATAGAAAAGGGAACACTGCAAGGATAAGTACACAATGATAAGATTAAGGCCCAGAGGAAAAAAGTATAAGAACATTTCCTGGCTTAAGTGTTGGCAGGGCAGAAAATGACTCAAAGAATGATCAAAGAAACTGTTCTGTCTTTCAGGAAGTAAGATTGCCTGCTTGCAATAAAAAAGAAATCAGCTCTAAAGAAGGGGCTCAGTTAGATCTTACATTTGTCAAAAAAGAATTCTATTAATTTAATGCACAGGTGTAATATAAAGTAAAAAATATTCATCTTGCTTGGCTTTGTGACTGCCATATATGCTGCAATAATCTAAGCTTCCATAATACAAATATTCCAGCAACACATTGCTCTTTTACTTGAAAATATCAAAAGCAAAAAATTCACTCAAAAACAAACAAACAAAAAAAACAAAGCCAAACAAATTTCAACTTGCAAGCGCTTTCAGTAAAGAAATTGTTGAAAATAAACATGATAATGAAAGGTACTAGAGGTATTGTTCCAATTGTTCTGATTTTACAGAATAATCCCTTGAGTTGAATGAAGTTATGAAAGTTATGATCTGGTGTGAAATAATTTAGAGATATGAACTGTCATTTTAAATTCTCATTTAGTAAGAGGATCCTTTTGCTTCCGTCAGTTTTCTGTAATATTTGGAGGTGGCCAGAACTTCGGCAGGATTTTCCAATTTCAGATAAGGTACCCTGCTATAAACACCTTATAAGCTAAGCTCAGTAAGCAGCTTGTAGTTCAGAATTTAGAATTATATTTAAGAATTGCTTATGCAGAAAATCATGCAGCATTACTGTCTTCATATCCCCATAAGAGAAATAAGAATTAAGCCTGTGTTTCAGCATTTTACTTAACTGCTTCAGTACTTTCCTTTGTGGGTTTATTTACCTGGCTCAAGGCCTTCATGCCTTGAAGTGCTCATTAGCTGCCTATTGATTCTGTTAAGAGACTGCAGTCTTCCTGGGCTTATCCAAGCAATGATGAAATCACACCTGACAGTTCCCTTCTCTGTGTTATTGGATGTTGGCTGCTTATGCTATTGACAAAGCTGTTATTTGAAGAGAAATAGAGTAAATGCTAAGCTTGCATTTGTAGGCTCTGATACGGTTAAAAGTCACCTGTGTCATGAGAACAGCTTTATTTCTTTGATTGTATTGTGACTATGGAGCAAAGGTGTCAAAGGTTTTTCAACAAACTTTTTTCTGTGTTTTTGCTGGAATCATGCCTTTTTGGTCTTGGCCTGAAATGAATAATTTAAGAAAAATATTAGCTTAAACCTGTTTGCTCCATTTTTGGATTTTCTGATCCTTAAGCAAAGATCAGCTGTGCTACTTCAAGTGTTTCAGATGTGTATATCTACAAGATGGGTTTATATTCCAAAATTATAAACACATTGAATTTTACAAATGTAAAACTCTAGATCTGCATATCTTCAGAGAAATGTACATTCTGCTTTTGAAAAGTCTAAGCGCAAGTAGCATAAGAATGAGTATATATCATTTTAAATCATCTTGGAATTTACAGTAAATAAAAAAGCACTTTTGACAGATTAGATTTACATACCCAGTAACTTATAATAAAATCAGAACATAAATATATTAATAATTTTTTCCATCTTCATAGTGACATTACTTGAAAATTTTGAGTAAGTTATTCAAGATCAAGTTCCTTTAGTATTACTGAGAATAATCTACCCAGACAGATAGGTTCCATTTGCAGTAGAGCTTATCTTTGTAATGTTAGAATTTTTTATCTAACATCTTCTAATTCTAAAAGGTTTGAATTTTTTATCCACAACTTGTACATACAGCGCTCATCACATGGAATTTTTAGATGATGAGGGGTGTATTAAAAATCTAACAAAAATGTTGTTTGAATTTATTCTTTATCTTATCAGAATAAGTGGGAGAAAGATTAAGGTGAAAAAGGTATATGGTAAGACATCAGTAAAATCAGATCTCCTTTTAGATCAAATCCCTGAGTTCTTGCATCAAGATTCTCCAGGGCATGGGTGATGAGATTAACTTCAAATAGTCATACTTAGCTGAGTAAGACACTCTGTAACAGAGAATCACCATAAGGCTTCATTAAAACATTTCTGGAAAAATAAATGGATGAAATGGCAAAAAGTCTTTCCAGTGGTACTTAATTAGAATTACATATTACTTCATCTCCTTCAGAATTATTTTTCTAACCAGTAGACATTATTTATATTATTGTTATTCCATCTTTGTTTATTGTAGTCTTTCCATATATAAATGGCAACTTGCAGCTCAGAGGCTCTTAAAGAAGGTAGATAATATTCCTGGTAATTCACATGTAGAAATTGTCTTTCAAGCTGTGAACACAGTACCAACCTCTGTTTTATGAACATGAGAAAACCTCTTATCACATCAGATCAGAACTTATCTCATGCTAACAGATGGGGAAATCCTTGCCATACCTGTGTGTCAGGAATTCACTAGAGTATTATTATATACTCAAAAAGCTGTCTTCAAATATTAAGCGGAAGGATTATTTTTGTTAGTGATTTCACAGGATGAGAGGGGTTTTTTTGTGTTAAGATAGCTGCTTTCATTATGCTTTTACAGTGAAGTGGATTTGTGTACAGACAGAAAAGGTCCTTTTTTTTACCCAGGAGTGTTAGAGCAAAATTGTCAAAATTAGATGCTGTCAGAGCTGGTTTTTGTTAGTTTTTCTTTCCTTCACTTAAAAGAGAGCATTTTAGGAATAAAAGATCAAACTCAAACGTTTATCAAAAATACTGAACTTCCTGGCATTTTTTCTACATTACTCGCTGCCAGACCCCCACCCAGCTGCTCTCTCACTCCTCTTCCTCAACAGAATAGGGAGAGAAAATCAAATAAAAGAGCTCATAATTCATGACAGAAAGGGAGATCACTTACCAGTTACCATCCGAGGCAAAACAGGCTCAACTTGGGGAAAAGTAATTACATTTCTTGCCAATTAAAAATGGGCTTGGATGGTGAGAAACAAACATAAAAATACATTATGCCAACCCCCTTTCTTCCAGGCTCAACTTCACTTCTTCATTCCCAACTTCTACCTCCTCGCCCACCACAAGTTGCATGGGGCAGAGAGGTGGGGGGAATGTTTTGTATCCAATTATTTAAGCAGTCAGTATAAAAAAATAAAGTTTTTAGTACTCAGCATTAGGATCTTTGGAATCATTTGAACTTGAAGGCTTAAGATACTGTGAACTCTGAGCATGTACATAACTTCAGATTATTTTTAGGTTTTCCAATACAGAAATTTAAGTATCTAGGAAAACTAATCTCAGCGTAGTTCAGATCCAGGCAGTGTTCTCCCATAGAAAAGCAATAAGAAAATAGCCACACTGTAGTTGGAACCAAGGTTCACATTAAAGAAATGCTGGTAATTCCATTTGTAACTTTGCTGTATATGTTTTTGAGATCATCATGGGAATTCCATTATAGGCAAATTATATTACTTTCCAGCAGAAAGAATAAAATCTATTTCAGTCTTATACAAAGCACCCCTCCCTACCTCTTTTTTTCCCAAACAGCAGTAAAGAAACCTGAATGAGGTTAGAATAGCTGAAGAATTTTTTCCACATTAAGATGTGTGTTTATAGTCCCCCTTTGTCAGCACTGGTAAGGAAAGTAGTATTTGGAACCTGAAGTCTGATTTGAGATGACACTGATAAAGCATCAACATGACTTTGATTTTTTATTATTTCACCTCTCCAAAGTTTAATCAAAAATCTATGGTTATCTTAAGGTTTTTGGAATACCTCTTTATGTGTGTATATTTTTAAAATCTTTGAAACATAAGACTTAGTAGATCATATGGTGAAGATGATTCACTCTTGAATCATGTACATCATGTACTACATCTTTTATATAACTTGAAACAATGAATGTAATGTTGGCTCCGACAGTCATATTTTTACCTTCACATATCAATAACAAGTCTCATAATGTAGAATTATAGAAAAGAAGAAAAGGAAATTGTGTGACTATTATTATAAGAGTTTTTATACAGCATAGTTTAATTATTTGGTTCAGTAATGTTCAATAATTATTTCAAAGTGGAAAGCTCTCACAATCCCAACACTTCAAAAACTAAATGGTTTCATTACCAGTAACTAATTTACAAGGCAATTTCAAAGTCTCATGACTCCTTGTCTGTCTGAGATTTACAGTCTCTAATAAAAGGCCCTGGCTAGGCAATATGAATTAACAACTCATTAAAATGAGAGCACATATTTAGTATCTTCATTTTCTGTCCTCTCCTTCACTTCTGGCTAAGAGCCCTGTTCACCTGTTAAGGGAGACAATTATATAATTCTAGAACAGTTTTGCCATCTCATGCAGAGGTGGTTTGGAGTACAGCCGTGTGGCAGGGTTTGGTTTGGTTTTGTTTTTTAATGTCCTGAAATATTTTATATTCCAAAGCACTTTCCCTAAAGACAAAACTCATGTTTCTGTCTGATGTGCCTCAGGGGCTAAGGACAAAATCTTTCTGCTTCCTGAATGTAAGCTACTTCCAGATTTTTTGATCCTAGGAAGGATCCACCCTACTTACACCCCCTGAGGTTGGTTCTGGCCTTTGGGCATTAATTTGTTTCTTCCTTAAAAGGCTGAATATTCTTTTGGGAGACCCAGGATCTGGATCTAGCTTCAGGTGTAACTTTATATAATTATGTCATCCTACAGAAAGAATCTAAAATGAAATTTCTGACTCTTCAACAGCAATCTTTTATAATGTGAAAAATGCCTAGCGGCTTCCTGCGGCAGTGACACGCCATGCATGTTGCCACTCCAGCTCAGCTCTCACCCTGCCTTTCTCCTGCTTCTCACACCCCTGTTTTCAAGGTGACTCCCTTGTTTCTTTAAAATCTGTTGACCCCTGTTGTTTCTGGGCAAAGGCCCTCTCAGACACTTTCTGCTGTCCTGTTCACAGGTAGGTATGATGCATTCCTATCCTATCCATGGATTTTACCTGGGCCATATACCCCAAAGAGGTCTTGTGAGTCCCTGCCCACACACTCACAAACACAGGTTGTCTGTATCATAACTTAGTGATGCCTGAATGAAAGCGCAGCTGCACTAACTTGACCCACTATCTGTTATGATGAATTTACGTATACTTGCAGAGCTCCACAAATCAACTGAAAAAACACACTACTGAAGGGATAATGGGATTTGGGGTTTCTCAAATAGCTCTTTGCTTTTGACATTACCATATGTAAGTAAGAGCAATGACAGCCCAACAGTCAGTTTCTTCGACTTTCAAAAGGGGGAAATTCATGAACAGGCTTGGCAATTTGTTCTTGGTACCATTCAGTAAATGCTCATATTTACACCGAGATAACCAAAGTATCTGGAGCAATAATAATAAAAAAATGTCAGCTCTCTACATGTGCTAATGGAAAATGACTTCTAACTTGTTTGTGCACACTAACAAAACATCAAATATCTTCATCCTCTCAAACTGGCCAAAAGATGAATTTCAAACCCATAATGGCATTAAAATGCATCAGAAATGAAAACAACATAAGGATTCATCATAGATAAGAAAACAAAAGTGCTTTTAAACTGTCAAGAGCACAGTATATGCTATTTTATTTTTTTTTCCACTTCAAGTTTCTGAAATATTTATTAAGGAATAATCTGTAGAATAATGAATATTGCTTTCCTATAGAAATACAGAATGCATGCTATATTTCTGCTATATCATCTTATTAAATATGGATGGTGCAAGTTTCTAGTCACTTTGGGGCCAGCTACAAACTGCTCTGTCTTTTAGCAAACAATGCTAGTTCAGTTAAGGTAAAAAAACCAAGACCATTAGTTCAATGATGGCTTCTCAAAACTAAAAAATATATAAATCATTCTCTTCTGTTTTGATGGATTGGGGATATTAGAAAGCTACGTATTTGATAGCATAGTTAAGCATTTTAATATCTCATATATTGTACAAATTTGGTGCATCTGATTGTGTAAATAAAAGATAGATTTAATGTGTGAAAATACTGAATGTTTAAGCAGAAAGATCTTGTGGTGTTCTCAATAATTAAATATATTCTTCCTTAAGACATAAAAACTAAAATTCAAGAATGGTAAAAAAAAGCATCTAGGATGTGTTCAGAGGCTATAAAAGCAAAGTTAATGGGCATTACTGAATTTATTATTTCAAAATCAGACAAAAAGTGAATGTTTTTTGTGCATCTGGGTATTTCTGTCTCATATGCTCTATATGATATGCATTCTTCTTCAAGAAGGTAAACTGTGAAGTAACCCAAATGACATTGAAATGTGTAAAAGTGCTTTTGATCATCTGACAAGCCACACCTGTTTATTTCTTTAATTCACTCTTTATGCCAGTTGGCAATAATAAGATCATTTATGGTCATAATTAGAATGCAATAAAAAGCCAGTGGGCCCCAGGATACTGAATAGTATCAGTCTGATACTATAGTATCACTGAATAGTAGCAGTCAATTTAGTTATTTCATTATTGTAAGTCTGAGTTATTTTTGTTGAATTCTGTAACTTGACATCAAAACAAGTGCTGCTAAATGCTAATGCTAATTGCATGTTTAAAACTGAATGTAAAATGAAGGACTTAAAAGTTGTTTGAGTTCAATTCAGTGTTTTCCAAAATACTTAGGGGTGCAAAAGACTAGGAGAGTCCTTCGTTAGCCTTAGGGTTAGCCTTCTGAAGAAGGATGACTGAACTCCAGTTCTACCCTTTGTCAGTTTATCAGGCATGTAAGAGAATACGTAATATCTTTAGATGTGATATGATGTGTACAGCTCTACTTCCTGAGCACATTGTCAAATAATCCTTGTTAGGATAAGTAGAAAATGGCCTCAGTGATTTCTAGAAACCTAAATATTTCCACAGACGTGTCAGTAGGGTCTGTCCCCCAAAGTCGCAGCTACAGCTCTCAGCCTGTTAGTAATAAAATACAAGAAATAAATACTGGGGTTGTTTTTCCTTTAATAACTTCTTGGCTACTTTGGTCCTGTGTTGGTGACATTTGAAAATCTAAAATAAAGGTTAGCTTCTATTTGTGATTTAAGGTGCTCAGAGTATTATATTTTGTTTTCTCAATGATGAACAGCTAAAGGAAGAAAGTCACCAACACATGGCCTGATATTTTTAAATCAACAGAACAGGCTCATAAAAAACCTTATTAATGGTGTAATTGATACAAGTAGATGCAGTAACCATCAAATAGATTATTACTGCAGAAATGGGGATTTTGCTGTTTGTATTAAAGATTCATTTCAGATCTGTGCCGTCGTATTTTGAAGTGAATAGGTTTATACTGAAAAATCGGGAAAACACTTTTTCTTCTTTTTTTTTTTTTTTTTTTTTTTTAAGCCAATGCAAGTGTCTGTTACTTCTTAAAATCTGAATTGATCATCCTGGTTTATCTACATACACTATGGGAACATTGTAATTTAAAGCTGATTGTGTTAAATCACTGTGTTATTCTTGTGACAAATGCAATTAGTATGTATTTATGGATGTACTTCCATCAGTGCAAAGTCTTCGCTTTGTGTTATTATTCAAGGCACTCTTTAAATTGCCTTCATAAATATCTATCTGTAAGAATGCTAGCATCTAGGTATGATATATAGATAAGGACAGCTTCTGAAAATGGCTTGTAGCCAATATCTAAAAATTGCTATAAATTATTCTCTGAACTGTATTTTTCCTCACAATACTTGGAGCACTAACAGAGAATTTCTGCATTTACCATCTATTTAAAGAAAGCTTGTAGTCTCTCCTCTGGTTGCTATAAGCAGTACTCAGAAAAGAAGATAAGAGTTCAAATATGGTCTTTAGTTTTGCAACAGTGTAAAAATGTTTTGATTTTTTAAAAACAATTCTTAGGGCCAAAACACACTATCAAAGTGGAAGGACCTTTGAGAGTACTCATTTATGGGATATGGATTTGCTTTTCAGTATTAAAGCATAGCAGTGGCATGATTCTCTTGCATTATCTGCCAGCTGAAATGGGCTGTATCAAATAATCTGATTAATTTCCACATGAAAGTTTTACATGGATGCTCATGAAACAAGAATTAACAGTGTTTTAGGAAATTTTAGAGGAAAGATGAACTTGCCTATTCGGAATTTGAGCATACAGATAAATTCTGTTCATCTTAATGTGATCCTTTAATTCTGATTCTTTCTTCACCTTTATTTCTCCCATCACACTTTACTAAGTTGATTTTTCAGTAGTAAAACCTCTTCTTAGTAGTCTAGAAGTTCTTTTAATTACAGTAGTACTTTCAGTAGTAATTTCTTGCTAGCATTGTCCTTTTCACTAAAATTAACTATATATGCATCATGGAGAGATGCCAGTAACTCTGAGAATGAAACTTTAGGGGAGCTTTTTACATCAGAATGAAAGATGAGGTGACAAGGCCAAGTTTTGAATATTTTCAGCCTTTTAGATGTAAATTTGAAATTTAGTTTCTCTTTTGCCGCATTAAGCTAAACTGTTGCACAAACTCTACTGATTCTGCTGTGCAGTTTGCTCCATGCTGTAAAATGTATTAGGTATACAGACCTCTGCAATCTAAAGAGAGACTGCACTGGGATATTCAGTTTTATCTGCAGCTCTGTTTCAGTAGAGAAGTTGATCAAACACACACTGTGGTCAGTGACAGAATCTAGCAGAAATCTTCTTGCTGCTGCAGTTCAGTTCTTGCAGAATCTGTAGGCCAAAATAGGGTGGAAAAGATTTGACAGCAAAGTAAATAAATAATAATAAAGTAAGCTGATCTGATTGTCTTTGGTATATGAGAGATCAAAACTAGGTTATCTAATGGTATTTTCTGACCTAAGAAATTGTGAACTAGTCGTAAATAAGATTTTACATATGGATTCTACTTCATAATGCAGTGAAGTTATGCTAAGAGATATGTCCAGGAAATGAACTTGGACTTAATCCTTTTCATTAATTTACCTCCTTGGTAACAGACTTTAAATGCACTGCCACTTTTTTATTTCTTTTTTTTTTTTTTTTTTAAATTAACTAATTCACTTTATCTTGAACTACAGACCTGGATATAAGCAGTGGGAATTAGGAAGCTTTAGAAATACTTAATATGCCCTTATTTAAACTGTTTTACATATATGTATAGTCTGATTCTACATCTAAGTTTACCATACTGTTGTGGTTTAAGCCCAGCTGTCACACAGCCTGCTCGCTCGCTGCCCCCCTTCCTCCCCTCCCTGCTCCCGGAGGGATGGGGAGGAGAATTGAAAGAATGTAACTCCCACTGGTTGAGATAAAAACAGTCCAGTAACTAAGGTATAACACAAACCACTACTGCTACCACCAATAATAATAATGATAAGAGAAATAACAAGGGAAGAAAATACAACCGCTCACCACCTGTGACCAACACCCAGCCCGATCCAAGCAGTGATCTAGCCCTTCCGGGTCACTGTCCCCAGTTTATATACTGGGCATGATGTGCTGTGGTACGGAATACCTCTTTGGTTAGTTTGGGTCAGGTGTCCTGTCTCTGCTTCCTCCCAGCTTCCCCTCCTCCCTGGCAGAGCATGAGACTCAGAAAGTCCTTGGTCAGAGTAAACATTACTGAGCAGTAACTAAAAACATTGGTGTTATCAGTGCTGTTCCCAGGCTGAAAGTCAAAAACACAGCACTGCACCAGCTACTAAGAAGGAGAAAAAATGACTGCTACTGCTGAACCCAGGACACATCCTTATAGCTTCTGTTTAGTTTATAGATGGCATTGTGTCACATTGTTAAATTTTAGATGATACACTGAAGTGTGCTTATGCCTCAGACTGATCCTTTGCATTATGTCTTGTATTCACTTGTTGAGGAATTAGGTTAAAATAAAGATTGCTTGAAGAAATTTTGAGGTAATCAGTGATAATTTCAGGTTTGGGTGGATCTTTTTTTTTCTTCCTTTTCAGTAAGCACTAATAGGATGAAAGCTAGTTTTTATTTAGCTTTACATTGTCATAAACCCTCAAAATAAAAGTTAGTGTCACACTTTTGCCAAAAGACTGTATACGGCTTATTGAACTCCCTGCATGCATCTTGATTTTTATAATACTACTGTGTTTAGGTCTGAGATGATTTAAAGGGTTTCTTTTCAAATTATAAAAATCTATCTTTCTAGTGTTACCGAAAATGTGCACATAAATCAAGATCAAAAATTACTTTGTTATATAATGTTGCCAAGATTACAGTTGCTTGATAAAATATTACTGCAAAGTTGATTTCTTGAGTATTGAATTTTGTAAGGAAGAAATTTGCAGCTAGAGAATAGTTTTTGAAGTAGGTTCTTAAATTAGTGATAGATTATTTCTTTATTGAGGTTGTCACTTGTGGACTAAATAGGCTTTTCTGTAATGTTTAAAAGGATATTTCATTTTCTTTTTAATACTACTAGCTAAAGTGCAACACTGCTCTATGAGACTTTGGGAATAGGTGGAAATTTGTAACCTAAACAGGTCTCTTTTGGAAAAGCAGATTTTGGTGCCTGTTGATGCCTCCTACTTGTCAAAGATAGCTGCTTCTGTGATTTACTTGTTCCCCTCAGCAGTAGTGTCTTGGTTTAAAGAAATCCAGGATTTGCAATATGCAACAGCTGGTAATTGGCTTCAAAGGTAGGATAAAATAGGGATAAGGAGGAAGCGATGTCCCTGGCATTTCATTCTGACTGGCTGATAGACTCGCAGGCTGGCTTGGGGTTCATTCACTGCTCACATCTATTGCTATCTTAACAATTAAACTTGATTAATTTTAGTACATATTGGCCATATGGGTCTCACTGGACTGTTTAGTTTTAGATTGTGTCCAGGTGGAAAGTTTGCAGATCGATATAAGATTACATACCAGCTGATGCCTGTGCTATTGATTCTACAAAGAGGCTGAGATATGAATGGCCCCAAGTGTTCTGCTTTTCTACCTGTTTCTTATCTTCATGCAGGAAACAGTGTAGTGCTGTTCTGGTGGATGAGATAGCCACCTCATACTTTTTACAAATACTAGGCACCAATTATTTTACCATTAGCTTATCAATTGTATATACATACATGCAGAGATACATCTTTACAATTATGTTGTACTATCAACAAACGCAGAAAGCTGACTCGTAGAGTGCAACATATGGTTAGAGACAAACATCAACTGTAATAGATTTTGATATCTTTTGGCGTGGTTCCAGGAAATCCAAATTATAAATGATGATCGATTGTCGTGGTTTAAGCCTAGCAGGCATCCCAGAAACCACGCAGCCATTTGCTCACTCGCCCCTCTTCCTCTCCCCGCTCCTGGAGGGATGGGGAGGAGAATCAAAAGAATGTAACTCCCACGGGTTGAGATAAGAACAGTCCAGTAACTAAGGTATAACACAAATCACTACTGCTACCACCAATAATAATTATGATAAGGTAAATAACAAGGGAAGAGAATACAACCGCTCACCACCCGGCAACCGATACCCAGCCCAACCCAGCCAGTGATCTAGCCCTTCCAAGTAACTGCCCCCAGTTTATATGCTGGGCATGACGTGCTGTGGTATGGAATACCTCTTTGGTTAGTTTGGGTCAGGTGTCCTGTCTCTGCTTCCTCATGGCTTCCCCTCCTCCCTGGCAGAGCATGAGACTCAGAAAGTCCTTGGTCAGAGTAAACATTACTGAGCAGCAACTAAAAACATTGGTGTTATCAGTGTTGTTCCCAGGCTAAAAGTCAGAAACACAGCACTTCAACAGCTACTGAGAAGGAGAAAAAAGACTGCAACTGCTGAACCCAGGACAGCAATCCACCCCTTATTCCATACCATTCACATCATGCTCAGATCCCACATTTTCAATATACCATCGCTCTTATCTCATATATATATATATACACACACATCCACACAGAGAGAGAGACAGAGATCATTACTTAGTGCATGGACCAATCCCTGTAAGGCTGCTGAGTCCATCCGGTCCATGATGTCGGGCTCCATCTCTTGTAACAGTCTTTCAGAACAGAAGAGGCTGTGTGCAGTGTTGGATCGTTGCCTGCTGATGATTCCACAGAACTCATCTGGTTTCATCAAAGCTCATTCTTTGCTGGGATGATGGTTGGAGGGAAGTCAGGGCCAGTCGCAGCTGACCCGAAGACATCTAGTTGGTGGGCTATAAAAGTGCTACATAGCAGGCAACAGCATACAATTGAGTTCATTGGCTGTTTTCCCCTAAAAACAAATCCCCTTGAGGTACACATTGGACTTCCCCATCTTCCTGCATTACCCACCAAGTGTATCCGTTCCTTTCTTTCTTTCACAGCTGCCAAGAGCTGCCTCCAAAGACTGAGAGACTGTTTCTCTTTTGCAATTGCTTTGTCAGTTCCCCCTTCCGTAGCAAGTGATCCCAGCTGCTTGGCTTCTCTACTAGTTCGTGACTGTCGGCCCCATTGTCCCAGCATCGGAGCAACCAGGTGATGATGTGCTCCCCTGGATGATGGGTAAAATCTTTTAGCATATTCCGTAGGTCAGTTGAGGTCCGGGGTTGAGAAGTCACCTCTTGTTCCTCTTCTTCCTCTGATTCATGTACTGATAGCTCCTGGTCAGATGTTGTCGGTGGTGAGTATATTGTTTCTTCATCTTGCTTCATCTTTCTTGCCTATTTTTTGCTTTTCCCCTTGCGTACAGGGGCAACCGATATTGGCACAAATTGGTCCTCTGGTTTAGCTGCAGTGATTATCACTGTGGTCGGAGTGGCTGCAGTATCTGTTGCAGTCAGAGTTTGAGTAGCTGCTGTACTTGTCACTAGGGTTGGTGTAGCTGCTGTATTTGGTGTTAGAGTAGCTGCATTGTCAGTTGCTTTGCCATCAGATCCAGAGATATTTTTTTCTCTTTTAAGGTGCTGCACGGTGTTGAACAGGGCTCTGTAAGCGTAGGCCAAGTTCCAGCACATTGCCATGATTTGTCCCTCTCTGGTATGACCAGGATGACAACGCTCCTCATTTAAATGTTTTACTAATTTGTCTGGATTTTGCACTTGTTCAGTGGTGAAGTTCCAAAGCACTGGAGGGGCCCACTGGCCTAGATACTTGCCCATACTATCCCACACACCCTTTTTAAAAAAAAAAAAAACCAAGATGACAAGATTGTAGAAGGCAGCAGGTGAAATACTATTATAGCCTGTTGACATTAGCTTTCACATGGTGATATCCCAAGATCAAACATGAGCTTGGAGTTCCTCATGATTATTACAGCTTGTTGTCTTGGGAACAGTGAAACATTTAATGTGTAACAGACCAACTCTTATGAAGAACATTTATTTAGAACATTTATTCAGATGACAAATGTGTGGTATAAGGAGAGTACATTTCCAGAGTGGCTGCCAGTGCCACCTAAAGTATTGAATGTTGCCGTTTAGTTTTTATGAAAACACCTTTGGCCAAATTCCTGGTGGTACAAATTGGTGGTTCTGTACTTAATTCAACAAAGTGATAGCAGTTTTATCATAGAGCATATTGGGTGGAAATCCGATTCCCTTGTCTTCATGGTACTCCTTTATACTCACATTAATAATCGTTATAACACAGTTATTACTCAGCTCTTTTTCACTTGCTAATGTAAAACAAAAGTAGTCTGCCTTATTTGTTCTGGTTTGCAGAGTGAATGCAGAGCTAATATAGCCCATGAAAGTGTTGCTAGGTTGACAGCATTTTGAAATGTTCTCTATCCAAACTGAAGGATGGCCTGTGTAAAGGCCTGATGTTTAGTTTGTGAAGGCCAATCTGTTCAAGTAGTCCTGTGTCCTAAAATTCATCAGGTTTTGGAAGGACTGTTGAGACTACTAACAAAAATACATTTGCAAAACTTTGTACGCATAGGTAAAGCCATAAAATTAACACCAGTGATATCACATTGCATGCCGTAATAGAAACTAGACTATTTCCAAGTCAAACTTCTGAAGAAGCTTTTTTATTCTTTTGATTTAAATCAGATTCTGCACCATCTCAGATAGAGTTTCTTTAGATGTCTGCCTCCACTGTGTTTGTGTTGGGGCATAAAGATAACCCTGGAAGTGTAGGAACCTTTCAGCTTCAAGCAACTGTGGTGGGCAGAACAGTTCTGTCATGCATTCTACTGGGGAAGAGTTTATACTGTCTGCAGCTCTGAGTTTGGTTTTCTACCGTAATGCTATGTTTCTTGTCACCTAATGAGAAAAAAAGTAAAACTTTGTTTCCTTAGGGATGTTATTCAGATATTTAAGTACCAGTGATGCAGATTTGTTACTTTGTTTTAAATGAGAATACTAAGATATAGTGTGGTCATTTTAATGGTGATTCATAATTTTTAGCATCCTGCCCCATTTTGTCTTGTCTTCAGGTCATCCTTTCACTTTTCTTCGTAGAGAAGACCATTGATTTCATTGCGTAAATACCCAAAACAACCAACCAAACACCAACCAGGCAAATCAGCTCATCTTTTTTTGTTAGTTAAAAAGCACACCATAAGTACAACTGTGAAACTGTGAGTTGAATAATAAAAGTACTTATTCTGATTCTGGCTTGAACACAAACAAATGAGAGTTGTTCATTTTGTGAGAAGTTTCATCTAGATTAGGCTTTACCTTGTACTCCCACTTTTATATTCCGTAGGACAACAGAACAATAATTTGCTGTGTAAACAATAACAGTAGGGACTATGTCTCTCTGGATATCCCCATCTGGCAGAGGAAATCTGGTTGTTAGCATATCAAAAGGCTTGGTGAATTTCCTGAGTTTATATACGGAGTTAAATCAACAGAACTTGTAAAAACTTTCTGCTATTTCTATTTCTTAATTATTTTTTTTTTTTTACTAAAATTAGGAATCCTATAACATTTATTTGAGACAGTGTTGCTTTTGCTTTTAAAACTTGAAAGGAAAATATCTAGCCTTTTTTTTTTTTATGTACAGAATATTTAATTTCTTAAAAACAAAATCCCCAACTCTCCTCAAGTCACTGCTTTCTTTCTGGAGGTAACTGCCCACCTGAGATTGGATGTGGCTTTCTTGCTGCAGTTACAAAGGCTTGGGATGCCTCATGGTAGTGTTTTTGTTTCTTTGCATAACAAAACCTATTCTGTCAAATTATCTGTTGTGTAGAAGCACCTACAAATAACACTGTATTCAGCATATTAAAATCCCTGGTCATGTTCTGAAACTCTAGCTGTTTTGAAGTTTATATCTGTGTTATTGAAGCTTTAATAAATGCATGGGGTTGGGGGAAGGTTGTGGTTGCAGTATTCTGGGCCTGCTGACTAGCATGATGTGCTGTTGGACGTCACTGCTTTCAACAGCCATCAGCTACACATACAACTCCTCAGTCTCATGGAACACAGTAGGTTTCTGTCCCCTGAAATAAGGTTAACAAATTGCCTCTTCAGTGATACTTTTGCTTTTGCTCAGTGTTAACAGAGAAATGAAAGGAAGATGAGGCTTGAAAATAACAGGGTTAAACCGATATGTATTTATTCCATTTTTTTCTTGATGTTTTTCCCTTTTTCTCGTCTCTTTTACTTGATTTAAATTTCTATTTTCTTGGATTCCTTGAAGCATAATAAAACACACCCCTAAAAAAAGGGTTATTATTATATATGGGAAGAAGAGACAAAGTTTTAAATAAAAATTACTTCCAAAATAGTGTTTTGTACGAGCACTTGTGTCTCAACAGAAAGTACTGTTACTGCGAAAGTGGAACAACAGAAAGATTTATTGGCTGAAACAATTCCCAGTGTCATGTGGTATATAAGAATTAAATATTTATACCTGCTCACTGGGATAATAAAACTGTATTCAATTATGTTGGAGACACTACCAAATGATTGTTGAGGGCTCTAATAACATTGCAACTTATACATAGTATAAACAATACATGAGAAAACATTATGGGATAATAGTCTCTGGTCCATAGAATTTGCTTGTTTGTTAAAAAATTTATTGAGACAGGTGGCAAAGGCTATAATAAGTTTGTGGTAGCCGTAAATGTGAATTTCAGACATGTTCTGTTGATGGTAATCTCAAAAGCTGTAATGGTTTGGGGTTGCATAACAGACCATGTTTGCCCTTGTGACTGGCTGAAGCCTTACAAAGTCCTAGAAATGAAACAACAGCATTTGTCTGTTTCTTTAGCCACGCTAATGTAATAAAAATCTTAGTTATCCCCTTTCTAAATAAAAATAATCAGTCGTTTCACAGTAGGACTCTGCAGCACAGGTACCTTTCGCACTCCCTTGCCAGTTACAGCAGAACGCTGTGGGGCCCCGAGGGTGCTAGAGTCCCTCCGGGACACTATTGTGGTTTTGGCTTTGATTGACTAAGGGAATTTGCACCAGCCTGTATTTAGACATGTGAGAGATCTCATTGGCTTCAGTACTTAGCTTGCTTTGCACCTTTGTCAGAGCATGTCTGTAGTCCGAAACACAAAGCAGCAGCATCTTTTGTTCAAGCATCTTTCCTTGTAGGTTTATAATTCCTCTTAGGCTTGTTCACTGCAGGCATATCTTTGTCAGAAGTTATTCCCTTTATTTCTTCTGGGACTGTTCTGTTTAACTTTGTCAGCCAAGGAGCTCCAGCTGTGTCATGACAATTCTGTAATTAGCTATTGTTAGCAATAACTTTGCTTTCAGATGGAAGAGCACTATTAACCCTTGCTTTTTTCCCTTGTGCCTTATTTTTCTTTTTCTTATCTCTGAGAAGGTGTTGTGCATTCCTTTGCAAGCAGTTGTAACCATTAGTAATCAAAACTCAGCAGAGCACAGCATTTATCAGAAATCCCATTGCTTCCAAACTGTTGCTGCAAATGAATCCATTCGTGTGCGAGTGTGATTATTTTCAAAGCTTTATCAGAGGAACTGGATTTATTTTCTCATTTGCTGTCAGTAAATAGATCCATTGATCCTTAATAACTTAACAATTATTCTGCTAATTGTGATCTTTCCATTATTAAGTTAAAAAATATGCCATCAGACTGACAGGTACGTGTTACATCACTATGAGTTGACTGCATTGAACTATTTTAAATAGCAGCAATGAATTTTGGCAAATAGAAATATTTTCCTACTTCTGTTAGTCAAAATTCTATGGCAAATGGAGAAAGTGGCAAAATATCGGCATTGCCTATCGTCTGGGCTACATGCCAGCACTGATAAAAAATAATTAAAAGACAACAGTGTTTAAAAACAAACTGTAAACCTAGCCAAAGCAAATCAAAACTAAACAGGTGAGTTTTATGAATGGTATGCACATTATAAGTTAGTAGAATATTGTTTTCTATCCTTAGTTTCTCTAAAGGAGTCAGTACTCAGTGTGACGTATTACTTCTTATAGGACCCTGATCTTTCTTAATTTTGAACTTCTATATAGTAGGACTGTATTATGTCATAATTTTTAACTTTCTTTTCTCTGTTTCTCATAATTATCCTGGTAAAATAGTGTGGTGTTTGCTGAAGGAACTAGGATGAAGTGCAGCATGGTGAAAGCAAGGGACTTTGTGACTAGGGAGAGGAATAGTGTTTGGCTGAAGCTGGGCGTAGGAGAGAGGGAGGAAAAGCATTTACTTAAGTGTTCATTATTTTTCTTAATACATGAATCAGTGATTAGAATTTTATGTTAATTGACAATAAATTAAGTAAAATTCCTCAAGTCAGGGCTGGTTTGCCTGCAACATGTATTCTTTCATGATATCTGAGTAAAAAACTGCCACAAAATTTCAAAATTTTTAATGCTGGGTATTTTTTTCCATAGAAATGTCTCACTTCACATCAGTGTTTGAGTAAGAGGAAGGTGTTTCAGAGAGGCAGAAGAGACCCTGTTAAACAGATCTAATACAACAACAACAAAAAAAAAGACTTTATTATTTATTCTGCTTAGCATATATCTAGAAGACTTTTATTATAATACTATTTTGCATCAATAATAGAATGTGTTTCCCTACATTGAGACTGATAACTAGTAGGAAGCATTTTGGCCACCTTTAAAAAGCAGTCTTCTCAATGAAGTCAGCTCTTCAATAACAAAAACACTTTAAAACACTTGAGATCCAAAGTGCTGCTTATCATTCATTTTAAAGCAGTCTGGTGTTAGAAAATTAGAAATGTTATAATTACTTAGAAATGAATCATATGTCAACAGGATCCTTGAGTGCTTTACCAATTCTGGCCGCAAACCTGCTAATTTTGTTCAGTTTATTTTCCTAATTGTTACAGGGAAATTCCGTAGTCCCACTTGTGCCCTGTGGAGTAGCTATTTCAGACAGCTGCAATGTAGGACAGGGGGTCTGTTCTCCTCAGCCTAGGTGAGTAAGCACTGATGTCAGTTTGTACTATTGGTGTTTTTGCCAGGTCAGCCATCTTTTGGGTTTGGGTTTTGTTGGTTTTTTTACCTTTAGATTGCTGAAATAAGAAGATTTTTTTCCACTTTCTGTGATGAACACAGGCTATGAAGCTCAGGGGAAAATACCATCCTTTTTCCCCATGTATTTCGCCAAAAGACCAGACCCAATTGCCACCTCTGTGTGAAAAAAAAGCCCATATTTGTACATGCTACATAGAAAATTGATGCCAGCTAGCAGAAGGAATTAATGTGATTGTAGAAAAGAGGGATGAACATTTAAAGACATTAAAGAAATGGACATAAAAGGTCCATTTATAGATATTCCTCCAGAAATGGAGAAGGGCCACGAAGATGCTCCAAGGGCTGGAGCACCTCTCCCATGAGGACAGGCTGAGAGAGTTGGGCTTGATCAGCCTGAAAAAGGCTTCAGGGAGACCTTGAAGCAGCTTCCAGTGCCTAAAGAGGCGAACAACAAATCTGAAGAGGGGTTTTACACAAGGTAAGGTTTTACACAATGTAGTGGTAGGACAAGGGGGAATGGTCTTAAGCTGACAGAGGGGAGATATAGATTAGATACTTGGAAAAAATTCTTCACTATGAGGATGGTCACTGGCATAGGTTGCACAGAGAAGCTGTGGCTGCCCCATCTCTGGCAGTGTTCAAGGCCAAGTTGGATGGTGCTTGGAGCAACCTCGTGTAGTGGAAGTTGTCCCTGCCCATGGCAGGGGGGATTGGAATGTCCCTTCCAACCCAAGCCATTCTGTGATTTATTCCCTGCTTTTTACCTTTTTGCTTTTTCCTTTTTATTCATTACCTTCATTCATTTTTTCATTACCTTCCCCAGCTAACCTCCCACCCCAATAAGCAAAGGAATGTTTGAAGCTCTTTAACAGATGTTTTCTTGTTTTACTCAGGTGGGATATTTATGATGCATTAGTCTCTTTCATTTCATTTTGGCAGCTACATTCTGAAGTAATTAGCACACTAGAGAAATCTCCAAATAAGAAGTACATGGGCAACCAGTGGTTAAGTATTTGATAGCATATTGCGGAGTCCATGGTGACTGAAATATGAGGCTGCAGCAGGCTTGCAATCACCACATGTGGCATAATTGCATTTCTGAAACACTGAGCTGTTATTGCTATGAATCTTCTGTTTGTGCAACTTTATAAAGGAAGCACCAAAGACCTCTTAAATTGTGAATTGCAATTTTGATAAATTACAGTATGCTAGCTAACTAATGTATATATCATGTTGTGAGTGCACTTTGTCAAAATTGACTGGAAGCATGTAAGTAGGTGTTGTGTGTATGTATTTGTACATATGAGTGTGTGCCTAAGATTCTGACTTTAACAACTAAAATGGTTAGAATCACATTTTACATAATGCTGGTATAGAGTAAGGGTACGGCAAACCAATTTCAAATTTATACTGGTAGATTATTTTCTTCTAGAACATTTTGTATTAACTTATTCCTATCAAGCATTTATCTATAGCATTACATCTGCAGTATTTGTCTTCCAAAAAGTATAAAGTTTTGTGTCATACTAAAAGCTAGAGTGTCTGATCACTTTTTTAGCTATCCTGATCCATATTCCACCTGATTGACTGTTAATGGTAGCTGAAGATACTGGAAGTAAGACTGAAATATTTAATTTAATTTTTCACAAGGAAGATTTGTCAATACAAGAGAGAATGCATTAGTGAGAGTAGAGCAGAATGATTAAGGAAATAGCCAAGATGTAGGAGACCCGGAGTCCACAGCTGTTCTGCCTCATTTGAAGTAACTAGTTTTTAACTGAAAAAGCTCAGCAAAGGTGTCCTACTTTTTGAGCTCCAGCTGCATGTTTCTTCAGCAGTTTCTGCTGCCGTAAGTCTTGTCATGTGTCTTCCAGTGTGTTTCCTCTCATGTATCTCCTTCCTTAGCAGTTGATGCTCTCTGTCTGGTACTCCTGAGCCAAGGCACTGTGTGCTCCTCTGACTAGCTGAAGTTCTTGTACTGGTGTCAGAGTGTCTGGACTCACAGTGCCTGGCTACCTAAACCTTGCAGAGTATGACCAACATGTGTGTTAACTGATAGGGTGCCCATGCGTGAACTAATCAGGCATTCATACATAAATTACCATGCATGCACTAATTAAACACGTACACAAGAGGGTGTTTATACGTGAACTAATTGAGAACTCAAACATGAACTGCTTGGGCACTCATGTAAATTAATTAGATGTTCATGCATGAATATAGTAAACCATGCAGTTTACACCCCGTACCCATGATAGTCAATTCTGAAGTTGTACTGTATCTTGTTCCTCTTATTTTTCCTCAAAACTGAGATATCTCCCAAATTAGGCCTAGTCAAGAAGAATGAAGGTCTGTATATGTTCATATGCATGCTGCTTTACATCTGAGAGGGCTGAACAAGAGACTAGGCTTTCTGTCTGTCACAAGAAAGCGCACCATTTTGTCCTAGGTGACAATGGCCTGCTGGGCCATTGTAATGTTCAGGTAACTGCCAAAACTTTCGTGAGGGACTGATTACTTACCAATGTTACTCTTTAAATTGTGACACTGACAGAATAAATAAAGACAGTTCTGTTTCCATCCTTTTGAGGAATTAAGGTTTCTGGCTGTCTTCAGGGTTTAAAGTGAGGTGCATCAACTGAGGTGAGAATTTGTAAACCAGCAAAAAAACCAAATATGAAACCAAACCTTTTTTTTAATGTTTTGGTCAATGCATAATAGATTTCTCAGAAGCTTTATTAGAAGACTAGAAATATACCACCACTCAAAAAAAAAAAAAAAAAAAATTCCATTTGAACATAGGAATTTAAGTCTCATCCACATTCTGTATGTCTAGCTCTTCATCTTTTGACACGTGGCAATTGCTGTTTCCAACTGAATATATAAAGCGAAAGTAACGCAGTCTGTCTACAGGAAAAGTAACTCCCTTGTCTTAGAAATTCATTAATAATTTGGCAAGAGGATTTCTACTTTTTCTAGGCTCTTTGATCCAAAGATTTATATGACTGTAACCTTCAATGCCATTAAAATAGGGTCAGCCATCACTTTGCCATGTTTGAATTAGCTGTATTCAGAGATCTGTTTTTAATTAGATTAGATAATTCAGAAAGAACCCGAGCCAAATCATAGTACTCTGAGAAGCATATGAGATATTTGAACTCGAAGATTAAATTCAGTAGATACACCAAGAGACAGTCTTTTATAGTGTGGGAAAGATTTTTTAAATCCACTATGTAATTTTTCCTTTTCCTCACTGAAATGTGTGTTGATTCATTCTCTGATCCTCTACTTGAATAGGCCAAGAGACTTTATTTTTTATTTTCTTTTTTTCCCCAGCTTCTGACTATAGATCAGTGCCGTTTTGTACTAGGCCATTGGCATTTACTTAGGAAAAGATGCAAGGAAACAAGTTTTTCTTCATTAGTCATGGTAAAAACAGAGAAGCTTTTCACCCCAGTGATGAGTTGTGTAACTAAAAGACAGCAGGAATCTTCACACTCTGCAGCCTCTTAACACACTCCAGAGTCAGTTAATGTGTCAGTGTCAACCTTGAACTGTTCTCTCCAGGGATAGTATCATTATCTTTATAAAATGCAACTGGATGGTGTTTGTCTGAAGTGGTAAAATTTAATCTCAGTTTTGCAAGAATTTTTTATATGCTTATGCAGCAGCTCTCCAATTTGGTGAATAATTTGTTTCCTTACGTTGTGTTATTTTCATATGAAAGTTAGGCCTTTGTGTTTGCTTGGTTTGGTGTTAATGGGTTGGTTTTATTATGAATACAGCACAATGTTTTGGGGAAATAAGGCTATGAAATCATGTTACTTAGTATTTCTTTTATGTCTGTGTGGATATGCCTCTGGACTGGGTGAGTGTGATGACAGGAGATTTCAGACATTTTAAATAACTTTCAGTGTTCAAATTCCTGCAGATTTCAGGAAACTCGTATCCATACTACCAAGATTTACCATCTAAGCCCATCAAATGAGGGTAAGCTTGCAGGCTGATTTTACACTTCAGTGAGCATCAAATACTACATATGAGGAACATAGGTATCAACAGTTTACAGTCGCAGAAAAGCTTCATATACTGCTTATTCCTTCCAAGATACCCTGGTAAATCAAAACCAAAGCTAATCCGTAGGTTTTGCAGGTCTTCTTCGTCCCTATACTCAGTAACTTAATGTTGCTTTCTGTGGCTTATTGTGGCTGAAAGTCAAAAACACAGCACTGCACCAGCTACTAAGAAGGAGAAAAATGACTGCTACAGCTGATCTCAGGACACTCATGAATTGGTATATTGTTAGAGACAAGGCAGAGGTGTTTCATTCTGAATCTGACAAGCAAAAATACTATTTTGGACTTGTTGGTCATTTGCTGCACTGGACCTTTCCTTTAAACTCAGGGACTCATTCAGCTGCTGGAAACATACTGGGATAGAGACAACATAATAAAGGAGCCCAGGTGATAGGGGATCCAACAGGACAGATGCTCTGCTGGACCTTACACTCACAAACAAGGAAGGGTTTGTTAGGGATGTAATGGTCAAAAGTATCCTTGGCTGCAGTGACCATGGGATGGTGGATTTTAGGATCCTGAGGGGACAGACCAGGGTTAAAAACAGAATCAACATCGTGGACTTCAGGAGAGTAGACTTTGGCCTCTTTCAAAGAATTTTGTAGTATTTGCTACAGTTTGCTGGTTGGGACACGTCTTGCCATCAGGTCAAGGGAGGTGGTCCTCATGCTTCTTAGCACCAGTGAGGCCAAAGCTGGAGTACTGTGTCTAGTTCTGGACTACCTAGGATAAGAGAAGAGGGTGCACCTGGATAGAGTCCAGGAAAGGGCCACAAAGATGATGAAGGTTCTTGAGTATCTCATATAAGGAAAGGCTGAGAGAACTGGGACTGTTTAGCCTGGAGAAGAGAAAGCTCAGGAGGAAACTTAATGTGGGCAAAAATCTGAAGGAAAGCTATAGAGGAGATGGAGTCAGAGTCTCTTCAGTGGTGCCTAGTGACAGGACCAGAGGCAACAGCACAAACCGAACTGCAGTGGGTTCCCTCTGAACATCAGGAAACACTCCCACTGTGAGGGTGACTGAGCACTGACACAGATTGCCCAGAGAGATTGTGGGGTCTCTGCCCTTGGAGATGGTCAAAAGCGATCTGGACATGGTCCTGGGCTAGCAGATCTGGGTGGCCCTACTTGGGCATTGGGGTTTGACTAAATGACTTCCAGAGGTCACTTGCGACTTCCACCAGTGTGACTGAGATGTAAAGCAACTTCAGCATCCTCTGAGAAGTAAAGCAACTTCAACTCATACAATGATTTTGTAATATTACAGCTACATAAAACTAATATGAAAAGATAGTTGCTATACATTGGTAGAAGGAATGCCCAGTAAGTGCTTGCTGTTTTGTTAAAAGTGTGTGGAAGATAACACAAGCTTTGTGGCAGAAAGTGTTGCAAGCAGAGCTCTTGTTCCGGTTCTGTTGGTATGTAGCATATGAAATTGGCAGCTGAAGGAATATAACTACTAAATCTGAAACTGGACACATTTGCTGGTGTAAGACTTAAATTATGCCTTTTATCATGAGTCCATTTAACGTTGAGGTTATTCATTAGTGTAGGCTTCACCTTCCTTCTCCATTTCCTGAATGATGGAGGTAATGGGATTGATTCTGAAGTTATTTAAGTGTTGTTATAAGTCAGAGGTGTGTCAAGTGGAGTTAATGATGTTACATTCATGCAAGTGAAGTGAGAATCAGTAATTTGAATATATGGAAAAGTGCAGTAGGCTAAGAGAGCAAAGACTGAAAAGTGGGATAAATCTTGATAGTGAGAATGTAAAATTAAAAAGATGTATCATACGGAAGGCAATACCACATGACCTAGCTCCTCTGGTTTGTTGGTTCCTAAAAATTCTCAGTATTTCCCACCTGGCTAATGTTTCTTATGCACTGCATGCCACACCAGGCTAATTTAAGATGTTCTATTAAAAAAAAAGTATTTTAAAATATTTTTTATGATGTATATAAGGGAAATTGTAACAAACTGGGCTTTCAAAGCTGTTCATCTCATTTCTTTGGTTAATATTTTTGCCAGTGTTGTTCAACATTCCCAGTGCTATACCTTTTTATATCTAGGCATGTAAATAGTGCAAATATTAATGAAATAATGTTGCTGGGGAGAAAAAAAAAATTGCATTAAAGATAACCAGAATCCTGTCTGGTCAAGGATCAGTAGATAATAACCTCATTCCTGTTGTTATTTTGTGTTTTAGTATCTTATCAGTTCTCCATGTTAGCAGGTTTTCTTGTCTTCCTCTCCCAGGCATGATTCCTCTCCTTCATTATTTCTCCCTTCTGTTAGGGTTTTGCTCTGCTTTTTATACACCTGCTAAGTCATTTTCCACTCTCACAATATACACTTAATTATCCGACTGCTAAAAAGGATAGTTAAGATACACTCATAGTGTGCAAAATAGTATTTAAACTTGTTCTGACAATTGCATGCATAAAAATAGCTTACCTGGCCACTTCATTGCTGAGAAAACTTGAAGCAATTTATTCTTTTTTAAGCACGCTATGCCATTTATGTGTTTCAGTTATAGTAAATACTGTTTCATTCATAATTTTCCAATGTATGCATAAAAAGCAATAGTTGGTCTTCGATTACTTAGAAGTACCGATGGAATAAATACTGTGCAAGTCTCTTTTCATTGTATTTTTTTTTAAATTTCAACTTGGCACATACAAACATGTCAATTCATTGTGTATTTGGAGAATGGTGGTAATTTTTTCAGTTACTTGGGAAAATGGAAGCGTAGATGTAATATTAGCCATGCACATACCTTACTAACTCTTTAGTAAGATTATTTTAGACCATTTTCTCAGTGTGACTAAGGGAAGGGATGATGGTAAATAATGGGCATACAGAAGGCTGAATTCTTCTAACAACTCTAGTGCATAATTTGGGGGTGGTTGGTTTGAGGTAGGGTTTGGGGGGGGTTGGTGTGTCTGTGCATGCTTAGTGGCAGAAGCTCCCTTTTACTTTACTTGCTGCCAAGTCTTGGATTCTGAGAGAAAATCTGACTAAGTTTGTTTCAGTAAAGGCTTCTGTGCTGCTGTCAGCATTAATCTCTGTAAATGCTGATGAGGACTGTGAACTGGCAGGTTCACTGACAGCCCACTGTGACTGTGTGATTTTCAGGTGGTATCCTGGAAAATGTGGACTTGTGTTAAATTCTTGAGGAGGCAGTTTAAGATTCATCATTAGTTCTAAGTCCGAGATCTGCCAAGAGATTCCTGAGATGGATGTTTTCAGCCTTGAGGGGATCATTCAGTGGAATATATTGCTTTGGCCCTAGTAGGGTTCTGGTCTAGTGACAGACCTGTGCTTTGCAGCTGTATTGGAGAGCACAAATGGAAGAATCAACACAGATAAAGGTGGTTTGTTTGTATGGCACACTTTAAATGAGTACTGTAGAAAAAGATAAAGCATTTTGGCATCCAATTTTCTGAAAATTCAATTTTATTTTTCTTTATTAATAAAAGTTTTTCAATCATATCTATGTGGATTGATCACATACAATTTTATAATTTAGCCTGAGAGATTTTGAATTGTCCAAAGAAAACTCCAGAAATTAAGCTAATGAAATTCAGTTGTGGTATCATTTGCTTTGTCTTACCATGACTTTGGGATAGTCATGAAATCAAAACTGTTTCTGTGAATATAATTTTCAAAGGAAGCAACAGTGTGAGGCTTAGCACCACAATCGGTTCCCACCAAGAACAATGGCATTCCTAATACCTTCTTTTACATATTAACTTCCTGTGTTTTTTGTGTTGTCTGTTGTACTACTATGTTTTATACCTTAACATCATATATTCTTTAAAATATCTAATGGGATGTTGTTATTAGACAGAAATAGAAACTCTTTTGGTAGCATTGCATTTAAATTATTGAATGATTGTCCAGATTACCTGCTTGAAGAATGTGAAGTGTAAGGTAAATACATCTAATAGTTTTATATTCACTTTCTAATGACCTTGTTTCCTCAGGCACGTAAAATTTTACATGAAAAAGAAGAGACAAGTACAGATTTTCAGGCAAATTATTTTTCACATTTGGAAATCTAGTGTGGGTGAGACAGTTTCTCTTACAGTCTGTTTTAAAATTAAGTCACTCATAAGTATTTATAGAAGCATACTAATTTGCCTTACCAGATTATGCGTAAGAGTTCTGGGTAGAAATCTATAACAAAAAAATAAATAGGTGGTTACTTGGTTACTTGTGAGAAGAAACATTTTTATGATGTTAGATTGAAAGAATAATGTTTTTTTATTCTAAACAGTTTTATAAAGTGTTTCACTTACTTGAAAAACGTGGGGTTTTTTAGGTTTGAAAACCTGTCTGTGAGGGAAAAATCACTGCAAGGTGTCAGAATAGTTTTATTTCTCCTTAAAAAACAAAGTGCTATCTGCTTCAGCTTTTCTCATATTCAGAGGCTCTTGTAGCCTGCTTGCTTAAGTAGTGCATGAAAAAATGTGATACAAGTGGGTTGTTTTTCTTTTTAACTATTCATTATTTATGAAGTGCAGAGAAAAATAGTTACAAATGATTGTTTCAGGGGATTTCCTGCAGCTATACTATTTTGTTCAAAGGATTTACTCATACTGGTTTAATTCCAATATGAAAAGTTTAAGGCTTCTTTTGTTCTGACCTACATTTAAATAAAAAGATACTAGAGGTCTTTGCATGTTTGTGTGTGTGTATATATATATATATATACATATATATATACAGGACAAGTATATTGGTGAAAAAAAAATCTCCTCTCTGTCTAAGATTAGCTTATGTTAGGTGCCAGTCATTTGTTATCTTGGCGATATTTTCTTATTTCACCTTTATTGTTGCTTGAACGCACGTGAACTGTGTTGCAACAGATAACTGTGTATTCTAAATGCACTGTGTTTGATGTATGCTCTGTAAAGTATTTATCTAGCAAGTGCTGAGTCCATGAATAGGGGTCTGTGATAGTTTAAGTGTTTCGTTCCATTTAGAAAGACTGTTTTCCGTGAATAAGCGTTACACATGGAAAGACTTGCCACTTCTGGGCTCAAAAGGGTGTATTTGCAAAAACATTTTCAAATCAGTTTTTGAAGACAGATTTTGTATTCTATATTTTTTTCTGTCCATTAAGAAGAAAAGAATAATTCCTGTCCGTAGGGAAGAGATAGATGTGGGAGTGTCTGCTCCCCCATCTTGCCAAGTGCTGGGAAAATATAGTTCTGGCTCTCTGATTTCTCAGTAGAAGACACTATACTAACCTCCCAAGCGACAACTGTTCCATGTAAAGCATAAAATTCAACTTAGTCAAATGGTTAAAATCTTACACCCTTGAACTAGTTTTAGTTTTCAATTATTATTTATATGGCAGATGTCCTTTATGCCAGTCATAGTATAAATTGCAAGACAAGTGTACAGTGAATTAAAATTCTCCTACATGTTTCAAATTTAAAATAATCCCTCAATAAATTGAAAATCCAGCTCCAATTTGTGGCTCAAAAAGGCTTTTTATAAGTAAGGAAAAATACCTATTTTCTCTCCATCTTCTGAAGTCAGGGAAAAAAAATAATCGCCTTCACGAAATTATGTGAGAGGGTTAAGGGTCTTCTTAGAGTTATGAAGCCAGAGACTTAGCTTGCTGCTGAGGACAGATTGACTATAAAAGTTTTTGCTTCCAGCTGCAGTATGTTCCAAAGTAAAATGGGCCAACTCGGAAACTGCAGGAACAAAACATGAACTGTGTTTGCCGAGAAGAAAGTAGCCTGATTATATTGGGACTTAATCCTTAGCAGCTGACAGGTATGGCAGTTGCATTATACGTGAATGTGGAGCCTGAGAAAGTACTTGGTAGCATCTGTCAGCAACATGCAGCCAGGCTCAGGTCAGATTTTAATCCCAGTCTATTCAGCCAAAATGCCCTCCGCAGATTCAACAGGACTAACTGCTTCTTTCAGGAGAGAGCCTAAATTAGTAGGGATCTAGGTATTTATCCAAAGGATAAAGTTAGCCTTATATTTAACTGAAACATAATGTAATACAAAATACATTGAGAGGTAACATTTAATTTGGCGGTGACAACATTCGGAGAGAAATATGTATGTAAAATTGAAAAATCCTATCCTGACATAAACAGACTGGTATGTAAAACTAGCATGAAGTCAGAAAGATTAACTCTTTAATCAAAATTGTTACTGTGTTGCAAGAATCTTTTTCTGATGCCCTGTAGCAATACTAGAAATCAACCCTTTTTCCGTGACATTTCAATGCGGTTTACGCTACATTAGCAGCAGACTTTGCAATATGCTTTCTACCCTGGAGTGGGGCTAAATGTCTCTCTTTCTGTACCACAAGGGATCCTTGTTTTTTTTTTTTTTTTATTTTATCTGTGAATAAAATAGTCAGAAGAGTTAGGATAATCTCCAGAAAGTTAACACAGTTTGTCTTGCACAACACTTCTGAAGCCAGAGTTCTGACCTGCAGCTAACTATTTTGAAGAATTTTGTTTGGTTTTGATGGAAACAGCAAAGTAAGATTCTAACGTTGTTTCATTTTTGTCTCTTTATTGTTTGGAGATACAGTCTATACATGAGACTGAAAATTATCCTGCTTACTTAAGAATTAATTAATCTGTTCCAATACTGTGTATGTCCTCAGTTTTGGAATAAATGATGACAGGCTGATGCATTTTCCTCTTTTGTTTTGCTCTTTTTTGGCTGTCAGTAATATGATCATACACTTATATAATGAGACCCTGAGTCAGCTGGATCTTTTAAGTGGGTTTAAATAGGGGGTTTAAATTTCTTCTTATAAAGCACTCCCCAAAGAAGCTAAAAGGCTTTTTACATTTTTTTAAATGACAGGCTCTATTAGAACTAAAACTAGAATGCTTAGGTTTTTTTAACAGAAGACTTGAAGCAGATAAGTAACAAATAAAAAGGGTTTATATACAACCCTTCTGTCTTCTGTGTCCTTAGAGATAGGTCCTTGCTTACAAATTTGGTTTCAGATGGTGACTTTCTGAGTTGCAGCAAACTTTGCCATGTTCCCTTCAGCCGATGTGAAGTTCTCTGTTCGCCACAGACCCTCCTGGCAGGTCCCCACTCATCACTGTGGTTTTTGTGGCTCTGTTGAAGTGGCCATTTCCCTGCTGTCATCTTGTGCCTACCCATTCTGAACTTGGGCACCATCCTTCGCAGTGAGCATGCTTGACAATGCCCAAGGGAAGGACTTCTCTTTCTTTTTCTGCAGGGGGCTTCCACCCAATCACATGTCTCTTTTTAAAGTAGTATAAATTGTAAACCACAACATACATTCTGTCACAACATTTTTCTTCCTACACTTTCAAAATCAAGACCTAACCCAAAAATCATGCCATATTTTCCATATTAAGATGAACACCATTCCAATAGTCAGTGGAGGTCCCCTTCCACGAGTATTCTCACAACTGTAATCCTTCAATGATGTGTTAATGTTACACGGTCACATATTCAAGGGGGATAAAATTGACCAAGCTGCCATTATTTTAAACTGCATATTGTTTTGTATTGAGGCTTTGGCTGCTATTTGTTATTATTATCACATGACAGTGGAAGACCTAAACGCAGCTGTCCAGGATAACCTGCGTTTTCATTTCCATGGTGTACCAATATGATCTTCATCATGTGTAAGTAGTTTCTGATTGTATCCAAAAGATACATTTTGAAGATGTTCTTCACTTTTTTTTTCTCATATTATGTGTAGTGATGCTGTGCTCTGTTAAAAAATCTGCCATATTTCCCTCTTAAGATATTCTTTCACTGGTGCATTAAATATCTCATAATGCATAATTTGTATATCAGCTTTTTAAGTGTATTGGTATCCTGTGGGGTGAAGAGAACTAAATAACTATTAGGTGATACTATGAAGTTGTAACTCTCAAAATTTCGTAGAATTGATGAATTAAAATGAAATTTGTTAATTGTGACAGTCATTGGTACTTTGTGTTGGTTTAACTTCCTGACAGAAGTCATTCTTCATTTTCTTTTACTTACGTAAGATACAATAAAGCAGATAAAACCTGATGGGTGAAAAAGAGCTATTTTAGGGGGGTTAGTGAATAGTCTCTATAAACTGTACGAAATATCAGCCTGTCCTGCACTTCTCTGTAAGCAGTTTGAATAATGCATTAGGACATGAGGATTAAGACAAGACATTAACTTATTGAACACAGAATTTTAGTTTAAAAAAGAAAGACAAAATCACACAGAATTAGTGTGGTGCTAACTTCATGCTTACTAAGGGGTCTTCATGAAGAGAAGTCGCTAATGGAAGGGGGAAAAATATCTGTACTCTGTCCACTGCAGGGAAAGCAGGGTTACACTGGGCTTGCTGTACTATATTGTGCAACATGGAGGAGGAGAATGCTCCCTCTTAACCTTGTTGTCCTTGGAGATGGCATGTGCTACCAGTAGAACTGTTCAACCTTAGCCCTGTCTATCAGATAAGAGATCACTTTTATTTTGT
This sequence comes from Psittacula echo, assembly GCF_963264785.1. Lineage (NCBI taxonomy): Eukaryota > Metazoa > Chordata > Aves > Psittaciformes > Psittacidae > Psittacula > Psittacula echo. Next base: position 13,102,074 of record NC_137739.1, read on the forward strand.
CCTTGAGGACATGTATGGCGCATATCCATATTGTACTCTCTTCTCATTGCCCATAGAATTACTTTTTTCTACGTAATTTAACGTAGTTCAAGACCCTTAACCCAAAATTCAAATTAAAATTCTTTACTTCTGTTAAATCATTTATCATTTATCATTTATTTGCTTCTGTTATCATGTAGAACTCATTGGTATATAGTGAGAGCAGATTGAAAATGCCCCAGACTCGATCTTGTCTTCTGGAAATGTTAACAATGCAGTAATAAGAGTGATCTGATAAACAGTTTGTTGTTGGGACAGTACTGTAGGTTGGCAGAGGAGCCCTTTGAGCCACAATGGTAACTATTTAATACCAGCTCTGATCTGTGACCATAAAAGCTACGCAAACCCTGGATTCGGAGAAGGCTGAGGTTCTTAATGACTTCTTTGCCTCCGTCTTCACTGGCAAAGGCTCTGACCACACCACCCAAGACTGGGAAGGCGGATGCAGGGACTGTGAGAATGAAGACCCTAGGCCCACTGTAGGAGAGGATCTGGTTCGAGACCATCTTAAAAACCTAAACATACACAAGTCCATGGGATCTGATGAAATCCATCCATGGGTCCTGAAGGAGCTGGTAAATGAAGTTGCTAAGCCACTGTCCATCATATTTGAAAAATCATGGCAGTCAGGTGAAGTTCCTGATGACTGGAAAAAGGGAAATATAACCCCCATTTTCAAGAAGGGGAAAATGGACGACCCGAGGAATTACAGACCAGTCAGTCTCACCTCTGTGCCTGGCAAAATCTTGGAGCAGATTCTCCTGGAAGACATGCTAAGGCACATGAAAAACAAGGAGGTGGTTGGTGACAGCCAGCATGGCTTCACTAAGGGGAAATCCTGCCTGACCAATTTGGGGCCTTCTATGATGGGGCTAAGGAACTGATGGACAGGGGTAGAGCAGTTGATGTCATCTACCTGGACTTGTGCAAAACTTTCGACAGTGTCCCACAATGACATCCTTGTCTCTAAATTGGAGAGACATCAATTTGATGGGTGGACCACTTGGTGGATAAAGAACTGGCTGGATGATCGCACGCAAAGAGTTGTGGTCAATGGCTCGATGTCCGGCTGGAGACCAGTAACGAGTGGTGTCCCTCAGGGATCGGTGTTGGGACCGATCTTGTTCAACATCTTTGTTGGTGACATGGACAGTGGCATTCAGTGCGCCTTCAGCAAGTTTGCCGATGGCACCAAGCTGTGTGGTCCAGTTGATACGCCGGAGGGAAGGGATGCCATCCAGAGGGACCTCAACACGCTTGTGAGGTGGGCTGATGCCAGCCTTATGAAGTTTAACCATGCCAAGTGCAAGGTCCTACACCTGGGTGGGAGCAATCCCAGGCACAGCTACAGGCTGGGCAAAGAAGGGATTCAGAGCAGCCCTGCTGAGAAGGACTTGGGGGTGTTGGTCGATGAGAAACTTAACATGAGCCGGCTTCAGTGTGTGCCCGCAGCCCAGAAAGCCAACTGTATCCTGGGCTGCATCAAAAGGAACGTGACCAGCAGGTCGAAGGAGGTGATCCTGCCCCTCTGCTCCACTCTTGTGAGACCTCACTTGGAGCATTGTGTGCAGTTCTGGTGTGCTCAACATAAAAAGGACATGGAACTGTTGGAACAAGTCCAGAGGAGGGCCACAAGGATGATCAGGGGACTGGAGCACCTCCTGTATGAACATAGGCTGAGAAAGTTGGAGCTGTTCAGCCTGGAGAAGAGAGGGCTGCGTGGAGACCTCATAGCAGCCTTCCAGTATCTGAAGGGGGCCTACAAGGCTGCTGGGGATGGACTATTCATCAGGGACTGTAGTGACAGGACAAGGGGTAATGGGTTAAAACTTAAACAAGGGAAGTTTAGATTATTAAGAAATTTATTTAGATTATAAGGAAGAAATTCTTTACTGTGAAGGTGGTAAGGCACTGGAATGGGTTGCCCAGGGAGGCTGTGAATGCTCCATCCTTGGTAGTGTTCAAGGCCAGGTTGGATGAGGCCTTGGGTGGCATGGTTTAGTGTGAGGTGTCCCTGCCCATGGCAGGGGTGTTGGAACTAGATGATCTTAAGGTCCTTTCCAACCCTAACTATTCTATGATTCTATGATTCTATGAAATACACCACTGATAGAGCAAGAATCAGACTCCAATACTTATGTGTGTGTGTATGACATACAACTGTGTCTTGTCTTCTGATTTTAGTAATTCCTATTAGAATATTTTTAATTACAATTGTCACTAATTCATTATTATCTGACATGAATAATGGATTCCTCTAAATTGATTTACGTGACAGGGATTTTTATTGTAATTATGCAGGTAGAACCTACCTAGTTAACATTTGTTAATATCTTGTTAATCTTAAATGTCCCAGGTCCCAATTTTAAGAGGGTTTTTTAGTTGCTTAGAAAACTGCTTGCAGTAGAAAATTTCTTGTATATGATTATCTCTCTTCTCTTGATTCTACCCAAAGAAAAGTTGTCTTTTGAAATTGATGTTCAATTATTTTAACCAAGACAGAAGAACCATAAAATCAGAAATACTCTTTTATATTCTCATAAATGAGCTATATATTAGACTATATATATATATATTAGATATAACACATTTTAAACTCATGTTTTGTAGAGCAGGTGGCATAGTAAGTATGAAAAATAACTTTCCAGGAAGCAGATTGAGAAAAACAGGAATAGCTGCTTCTTCTCTTTTTTTTTTTTTTTTTTTTTTTAATATATATATATATGCACACTGTTTGTAAATTCTAAGTTAGTTTAAGGTGTAGTTGGCAAATCTGCAAGATCCAAACTTATGTGAAACGTATGAAATGTGTATGTTACTGCTCCATATTATAGGTTAATAGCATGTGCTCAGTACAATATTAAACATACTAACTTGACTATATAAACATGCAGCTGAGCTCTCTGAAGTTGTATCTTAATATATACATATACATGCATACATAATAATGAAAACTTAGCTGTTAGGTGTTGCTGACCATGTGTGGAATATCTTGAAAATTACCATCTTTATTTTTATGTTTTTAATAAAACCACATGAAGTATCCTGGCGTGTTCTGCTCCATGGTGGTTGTAATATTGTTCAGATGACACGGAACAAAAAACTGTGAAAGAACTACAAGATTCTTCAAGGTCACTTCAGAATTCACCATCTGCAGGCACTGCGTCTGTATCAGTGGATTACTTGAATGTTAACAGAAAGTGAACATAAATGGAGGAAATAGCAAGGAGAAATTTGTGGTATTTAATCATGGAATTAGAATGTTTAAGTGTGTAAAACTTTTAAATGTAATTTCACCCATCAGATCCCTAATGCTTACCATAATTTTTACCCATAAGTTCTCTACTTGTTCTTCAAGGTCCATATATTCCGGTTGCTCTCACATAAACAGCAACTCTACCACCTTGTATTGCTGGTCTGTCTTCACTAAAAAGTACATAGCCATCCACGGCAGCATTGCAGTCATGTGAGCTGTCCCACAATGTCTCAGTAATTGCAGTGAGATCATGGCCCTGCAACCATACACAGATCTCTAGTTTTTCCTGTTTATTCCCTTTGCTGCATGTGTTGATGTACAGGCATTTCAGAGAAGTAATCAAGCATGCAGGTTTCTCAAGAAGGGTACAAGAGGATCAGTCATGGCCACACACACCCTTGAGGTGATTGGCCTTCTGGTTTTCATCTTGGGAGGAAGCTAAGGAGCATTTCTCCTGGCTTATTCCCCAGTTGGATGTGATGGCGTGAGCATTGCCACTTTGGCCACTGCCTTGCCAAGTCCTTCAGTTTAAAGCCTGCCTCACTAAGTTGAACAGCCTGCTGCGAAAGATTCCCTTGCCTCTTGTAGATAGGTGGATCCTACCCTTCCATAACACTGCAGTCATCAAAGAACATCCCATTTTCATAAAAGCTAAAACCATCATGACGGCACCAGACACAAAGCCAGAAGTTGATTTGCATTATACATTTATTTCTAAACCCTTTCTTCTAACTGGTAAAATGGAAAATGAAAAATAGTTTAAAGCCATTATTTGTATTTTTGTTGTTTTTCCCTGAATAGCATCAATTAAATTACCTTCTAATATTTTGAAAATTTACCTATGTACAACTTAGTTAAGGTCAGCCTTTGTCACCATGAATTTTTACAGTTGCTGGAGCATAAAAGGACAATAGTAAAATTGCATAGCAGCTCCCAGCAAAGGACATCAAAGCATCTTTCAAACTTTAGTGACCTAAATCAAGCTAAAATAAATGGTGAAATTAAGCAATGTTGAAACTGAACCATGGAAAAGGAGAAGAAATAATAATATGTATTTTTCTGTACATTTTCAGCAACACAAGCTACTCTAGTTTGTGAACAAACTTTATATTCAATATTTTGTCATGTACATTAGGTGTTATAATGCATGAAATGAATACATAGTCACATACCAGTAGCTGCAGTTCCAAGTAATGATCGACAATACTGCCTCCAGCTAGCTAACACTTTTTCCTATGAAATATTTTCTGCATGACCACATCACATGGCAGCAGGCAGCAGTGGAATTTATGAACTAGCTGGAGCTATTGATGATACTGAGGAAGCAATAGAGAAAGATGTATGTTAAAAAAAAGGGGAGTGGGGGGGCAGAGGAGGTTGAAGAAAAACAGCCAACCAGAAAAAAGCTGTCAGTATGTCACACAGGCATTTTAAACTAGCACCTTAATGGCAGTGCAAATTCATATCTGTGTGTCCTATTTTTGAAATTTTTAGCTTTTACTAAATATAGCTAAAAGAAACACTCAACTGGAAGCTATAAATAGCTCAAAAAACCTGACACAGAATGGAAATTTCAGCTTTACGTCAGGTTAGAACCATGATTTATTTGCATGACTGGGAGTTAGGAATGTTTAGATTCTTATCAGGTCAAGTCAATAAGTATGATTCTTTTACAGAAAGAGATGTCAATTTTTGTCTTAAGTTGCAATGGCCTGAAATGAATCTTTTTTCTCCTATGAGTATTTATCTAGTTATTTTCCCTGCACATAGCTTCAGTACTTAAGAACCATATGTAGAAGTGAATTGCAAATGAGGTTCCTTGTAGGATTAATTGAAAACAAGTAGGATAAACAGTTTTATCAGGCCTCTGTACATGTGTTACTACCATAATGTTTGAGACTGTTATTCTTGAAAGCAAATCAGTTACATGATTCCAGTATTTTTCAGATTTCCAGAACCCAAGTCAATGGAACACACACTAGTGAGATGAAGTCAAGACTATTAACACAATCAAGAGGTAGCAGAAGTGTAATCCATAATTCTGTGAGGACCAACTTAAACTCCAGGTCTGTTAATTTCACTTACGTCAGGAATAAAGACAAATAAATATAACAATAAAAATAGCAAACAATGATGTAGATATTCCCAGCTTTCCTGGGATATGATTTGATGCTGTTAGCATTGCCCTTTTTCAAGTTTTACATACAACAAAAATTACTTAGAAACACTTATCCAAGTTAGAACACACTACGTCTATAGACCAGTTGCATGGCTGAATTTTAGAAGTACCATTATTGTGGAAAATGAAAAAGAAACTTACTATTTCCAGGCCAATATTTAGAATTGGTGTTGAATGCAACTTCTGCAAGATAACTCAAGTGTGTAGTAGCTTGTGTGTCTGTGTTTTTATACAAAGACCCTGGTCACAATACTGGAGACTGACTGGCTGGGGACTAGAGCTGCTTGAAAAGACCTAGAGGTTGTGGTAGATGACAAACTGAACACAAGGCAGTAGTGTGCTCTGACAGGAAAGGGGGCCTGCAATATCCTGGGCAGTATTACCAGGAGCATAGGAAGCATCGCAGAAAGGTTGAAGTTGTAAGGGGCCTCTGGAAGTCATCTGCTCCAACTCGCCTGCTCAAGATGGGCTATCCTATGGGATATCCTATGGGCTGCTCAAGACTATGTTCCAGGCAGCTTCTGAGTATCTCTAAGGATGGAGATTTTCACAACCTGTCTGGGAAATCTGTTCCAGTGGTCAGATACCCTCACGGTAAAGAAATCAAGGACCCTCTGGATGGCAGCATGACCCTCTGCCGTATCAGCCCCTCTTCCCAGTTTTGTGTCATCAGCAGACTTACTGAGGCTGCACTCATGCAGGCTGCATCAGCAGTAATATGTCATCAGTGCACTCCAGGAACCTCGTGGCTCACCCTACTACATTGTCCATAATTTTGCTTTGTAGGCACTTCCTTGGTTTTACATGGGCATGCTTGAGGAGATTCCAAGTAAGCCCTGTTTTGTTGGTTTTATTGCCTTTTGTTCATATCATCCCAGAACCTTTGCTCATCAGCCCTGTCCATAACTCCCTCCCATGCCTGCTGGTTACTCTCTTTCTCCCTGCTTCCTAATTTAAAGTCTTTCTTAGCAGCTCAGCCATTCTACGGGCAGACATACCTTGGCCTGGCTTAGTGAGGTGGATTCCAACTCTTCCAAGCAGATGCTGATCCTGAGACTAGATCTAAAACTCATAGAGACCAAGGCACGGCTGCTGTTGCCAACACCAGCTCTGCAAACAACTGTTAATATACCGTCTCTGAGCCCTTTTCCTTACATTCTTTACCCTCACTAACAGGATGGAGGAAAATGCTACCTGGATCCCCAAACCCCTCACGTTGCCTCCAGAGCTCTGTAATATCTTTTGATAGCTCCCATGTAACCCCTTGCACTAGCACTATTCCCCAGATAGAGAAAAATGTGGAGGAAATAGAAAATGAGACAAGTGTTGGCAGCTGCCAGCCCAGGTGCTTTGGTTAAAAGTTTATTAGGAAGCGATGATTCCCTTCCCTTCAACACTCACTGTATGTCACCTAGAATACTGCCTCTAGGGTTGAGCTCTTCAAAACTCAAGGTACTAGCTGGTGCAAGGGGTCCTTCAAGATGATCAGGAGTGCAGTTATGTACCCTGTGAGGAGACACTGAAGGGTTTCTTCAGCTTGGAGAACAGAAGGTTTTGGAGAAGCCTAAGAGCAGCCCTTAAGTATCTATGAGGAGATCAAGAAGACAGAGCATGACTCTTTACAGGGGTGCATGGCAAGAGGAGAGACCTGAGGTTAGGCAGAAACTGCATAGAGGGAAAACTTTTTCACTCTGCATAGTTCAGCTTTAGAACAGATTGCTTAGAGAGGCAGCTATGTGATCTCTATTCTTGGAGGTTTCCAAAGAGCATCTGGATCAAACCCCAAGCAACCATGGTGTAATCTCATAGATAACTGTGCTTTAATCAGGAGTTTGGGCTTGAAGCCTCTTGAGGTTCCTTCCAACCTGAGTTATTGTGTGATGATATGATTCTCAAGACCAAAGTGCAACCAGTAGCTGAGAATTCCTACTTACTGTGTAGGATAAACTGAAATTCTTTGAATACCTTTTCGGACATGATTGGACTTCGTAAATGTAATGAACTATTCACTGGAGTTAAACTTTCACTCTATCTCAGGTGAGTTTCTTACCCATCTACATGTGGCTTGAATGCTTTTTGCCTCAGAGGGTGTGAATTTTTAATAGAAAGCTAAAGGGTTCAAACTCAGAGCAGCTGAGGTGATTAAGATCCTCAGAAGTGACAGGTTCACATTAAATCCACCTTCTGTCCAGTTGCTATTTTACTTGCTTGTTAGTTTATTTCAGCGCTGATCAAAAGAATGTAATTGAATTTTCAAAGATATAGTCATAAAAAAAAAAAGGTCAGAATGCTGATTGCATGCACTATAAGTATAATAAAGGCAAATATTATTTCCAAATAATAGCTCTTTTGTGAATGCCATATTTTCCCATGCTTATCCTTTTGCCATTGCTTTGTAGAAATTAGTAAAAGTAGCAGAGTTCAATGAAAACATGGATTTGAATAACTAAATCTAAGTAAGTTTCTGAAAGTACTCAGAATAGCTGTAGAGGATTAAAAATAAATCTTTCTTTGTGTTCTGGTCCATTGTATTAAAATGCATGCCTTAGCTTTGGCTAAGTCAGCCAAGTCTTACAAAAGAAATTTCAAGTGGGTCACATTGTTGCTAGGTTATATGAATCTGAGCTAACTTTGGCTTGTCTCATTTCGATATGCTTGATCCAAACAGAGATAATTAAAGAAGAAAAAAATCTGAAGTTCCCTAATATCATTTAATATCACATCTATACTTGTCATATAAATACAATGCTTGTCTTATTTTTATTCAAATAACAGTCTATCAAAATTGTCCTTTGTCAGGATTTTGACTACTTCTTATAGTAATAACTAATAGGGTTCTCTTACTATTTCCCAGCGGCGGGGGAGGTGGGTGGGTGTTAGGGGTGGGAGTGCTGGTAGTGATGTAGGAATACTGAAATCAATTTCCAGTTTTACCCTTAAAATGACTCAGGGAATTTTAAATCTGTTTGTTAATGTTCATATAAGATGACAATCAGGAAAGGACGCTCTGGTTTCCTTTTATTCTGTTTGTGTTTAGTTACAGGAAAGCATAGGGACACTTTCAAAAATAAAGCTGAATCTTTAATTGTTACTTATAATAAATCTGTTAAGAACAGATACAATTACTGATATGCATTGCACTCAAAAGGCTTTTAATATTTTTGGGCACAAGTGATAATGGGTTGAAAAGAAAGGGTTGAAAAGACTGATTGCAAAACTAACTGTAAATCAGTCAAATGGTTTTGGTAATATATCTCATATCCACAGTGTGTGATGCTTAGTTTATGACATCTTAAGATCTCAAAAGTTGATTTATGCTTCCAATAATCACTGTTCTGATCCATTAGTTTTTATAATGTAGAGAGATGTCACTGTTTGTTTTCATGATTGATTTGTATTTTAAAATCACACATCTGTCAATCAAGACAAAACCAAGGATTTTTAAAAACTTCATACCTTGACTGTACACTGGTGTTGGTATATATTATTATTCAGTGAAATTCTTCATTTCACTTTCTAGTTTTGGATTTTTTTCTCTAATACACAGTCTAAGTAAGTTTTTACTCAGTTATGATAACTGTTTTCTCTGTATTGGTATTTTAAGAGATCATGACAGAGTCGGATATACACCACCCCAAACACTTCCCAGCTTTGAGGTGTTTTGTATGAAGTGTAATTACTTAGATATTTACAGTAGTTATCAGCATATCAGAAATGACTGCCTCCGAATGCTAATGCAAACAACTTTGAAGCCAAAAGGAGTTTCATTGTTACACTTAGTGTACCATGTTTTTATCTATTGTTTCTCAGAATTATTGCTAAATCACTGAATTCAGGTACATAAAAAAAAAAAAATCCACCAAAGATAAATCAAGTCCAAGCCAAGACACCTGTGTGTACTTTTAGACTCTATCTACATAGTTCAGGAAAAAAAAGACTTTAAAAAGTGTGAATTTCTTTTGTTCTTGCTTTTTTTAATTAGTACAAAAATAATCATAGAATCGTAGAATAGTTAGTGTTGAAAAGGACCTTCAGATCATCTAGTTCCAACTCCCCTGCCAAGGGCAGGGACACCTCACACTAAACCATGTCACCCAAGACTCTGTCCAACCTGGCCTTGAACACCGCAAGGGATGGAGCATTCACAGCCTCCCTGGGCAACCCATTCCAGTGCCTCACCACCCTCACAGTAAAGAATTTCTTCCTTATATCCAATTTAAGCTTACCCTGTTTAAGTTTTAACCCGTTACCCCTTGTCCTATCACTACAGTCCCTAATGAAGAGTCCCTCACCAGCATCCCTATAACCCCACTTCAGATACTGGAAAGCTGCTATGAGGTCTGCACGCAGCTTTCTCTTCTCCAGGCTGAGCAGCCCTATCTTTCTCAGCCTATGTTCATACGGGAGGTGCTCCAGTCCCCTGATCATCCTCGTGGCCCTCCTCTGGACTTGTTCCAACAGTTCCATGTCCTTTTTATGTTGAGGACACCAGAACTGTACACAATACTCCAAGTGAGGTCTCACGAGAGCAGAGTAGAGGGGCAGGATCACCTCATTCGACCTGCTGGTCACGTTCCTTTTGATGCAGCCCAGAATAAGGTTCTGGGCTGCAAGTACACACTGCTGGCTCATGTTCATTTTCTCATCGATGATAATGATTCTGGAAATTCTAATACTGAGAGCTTCTTGTTAGGTTGCCTAGTTTCTTAGCATTAAAGTGTAAGGTCTGTGAGCTTGGGTGTCTTATATAATATTAACAGTTCTCACACACCGAGTGTCAGTTGGCATCTCTGAAAGTAAAGCTGTGAATGAGGTAATGCTTGAAAGTGCTCTACCCATGGCTGGGATGTTTGTGATGCTGTGCCATGCACTGACTGTTGCCTGTTGCTTATGAATTACATCCACTGCTGTATGCCAGTGACCAAAACCAATTCATTTGCAGGCCATAACCGCATGGAATGACTGCAGGAAGGCTTGGAGCTGAAAATATGAGAGTTGTGTGCTTAGAGCTTCCCTGATGATGAAATTGCCATTGGATAAAGACATTATTTTAGAAGTGTAGATGCAAACAGATGTGTGATGGTTTTTGTGTACATTCAAAAGCCTGGGATAAAGATGACTTAGATACCTGAAATTATGTTAATTACAACTGATAATTATCTAATATTAACTTGTCTCAGTTCTTTTATTTTCTCCTGCACTCTGATATGCTTTTGCTACCATCTCCCTCTACTGTCCATACACCTAGGTCAATAACCACAATTCACAAGAAGTCAGGTAGATGTAAAACAGCCTGTTGACTCGTGGTGATATGATGTGGTTGTAGACACTTGCACTGTGCATCACTGTTGCTGTCACTCTCTCTTGCTTCCCCAAGCCCTGTGATGTGGGAGGGCAGGTGCAATAGAGCCAAGGCCAAGTTTGAAAGCAGCACAAACAGGTGGGGAGGGATGTGATGGCTGGTATGTGCCATCGTGCTCAGGGCAGGGAATGTGTAGCCTTATTCTGCTTTAAACCTGGGTGTGGTGCTGTAGGGATAACCAACAGGGGTGTTTATATGGTTTTTTTTTCCTCAATTCTAGGTACGTTGTGTAGAGTATTATGATATTCTATGTTTATATCAATGTTGGCTTCGTTATTTGATTGTCCTTGGGTACTTTATTAAGTAGGGACAGACTTAAACCATGGCTGAAAAGCTGTGCTGTTTTGAGTCCTAGCATGTGTGCTGCTGGAAGGGAGACTTCTCTATTCAACAGATTCTGGTTAATGAAATGTTTAGAAGGCAGAAATCCCTTCATATTCTGGACTGTAATTATTGTTTTTATTTTATATATAATATCAAGCTATTTGCTTGATACTGTATTGAAACCAGCAGAAAAATAAAAAGCAAGAAATTAGTAATTGGGTTCCTACAAGTAAAATGTGATTGTGATTTCTTACTGTTGCGTTCCAGTTACCTTGGGTTTTTGCTTTTTTTGGTGGTTTTTGTTGGTTTTGTTATTGAATAATTTGGTCTTAGCATAGTCAGAAGGAGTCAGAAATGGTTTAGGTAGGGGGTATTGTTTTGGCAGGATTAAAAAGTGAAAAAAGGGAAAGTTAACTTAATATGGAAAGCTACAAAAGTAGTGCCACAGCATTTTTTCCAGTAAGCTTGGCACTCTTTGCTGAGTTTTGCACTATACAGCCATTAGCAGGCTGGTCAATGCATTGCTTTATGAGGCAATTATTTCAGCATACTCTATTCAAAATACACATTAGAACTTAACCTTCTGAATCCTGAAGTAGCATTTTTATCACCCAACATTAGAAAAGAGTTGGAGTCAGCAATTTCCCCTTTCTTTTTATGATCTGGTATCATTAATAAAGCATTGGGTTGGTAGGTTCTTACAATTCTCCAGGATAATTTGTGACACAAAAGGTGCTACTGTAATACAGTTGTCTGTTGACTTATTCAATAGCAAGGGAAACATAGGAAATCTGTAAAAATAAAAATTAGTAAGGATGTGGGGGTAGAGCTCTTAAAACAAACAGGGCTGATGCACAGCATATTAGGCCTGCTGCCACTGAATTTGCGCAAGTAGAAATGGGAAGTTAATATGGAATTTCTAGTTAGGGTCACATACTAATGAACTCCCTCTTCATGTTAGTTTTATGCCGCTTCAGAAATTTTTTATCATATGCTTAAAAATTTATGGCTAGAAACATTAATGAAAATGAGGCGTGAATTGGAAATTGTGCTATTATGGAGATGAGTATGGCCGTGGCTGGTCTGATTTCTGAGGAGGGTTCCTTTTATTGCCTTTTTTTTTTTTTTTTTTTGGGTTGAGAAATGCTCCAAGTCATATTAATGACTGGGCATATTCTTTGCCCTGGCTTGGCTGGCGTTATTATATTTAAAGTTATAAAAGCTGGATTTAATAAAATTTTGAATTAATTATAAGGGAAATTTTAATCATAATTGGCAGTCTTCTATAAGAAAACCTGTAAATCAGCAGAAACGTGAAATTAATAAAGTACATATGCTTCTATATATACATGTATGTTTAATATACACAGCCCTTTATATATGTACAGACACACTCATACAAACATATAGGTATAGCAAACATTTTTAGACTGACTTCATTGCTAAAGGCTATCTCCTTTTCTTGCTGTTTGACAACACAATTGCTCTTAAGTTCTGTGGATGAATGCCTGGGTGTAAATTTTCTAGAACTGGCATTTTTGTCTCAGGTATCTTGTAAAAATCAATCGGGCTTGCTATTTAAAATGTCAAACCCCAAAACACTACCTGTTGTATTGTTTCTTTCAGTTCCACTAAAATTATCATGCAATCTTGTATAAAATATATTGAAAACATCTGGTAGTCTGTCTCATTGGAATTGCCTTTGGAAATAGTCTAGTAACTTTTGACAGCTTGGCTTTACAAGGATATTGATTTCACTGTGGCTTTATCATGGAAAACTGATGAATGGTCAAAAGCTGAAAGTGATGTAAAACCCAGTTTATAGTTCTTACATGAAATGCATGTAATAAAATAAAGTAGGTTTATAAAACATAGTAAGGTATGTCCTTGTGAAAAACATTAGAGTTAAAAAAGAATTTTGCAGCATTTTTGTGATGTGGATTACTTGGCCTAGGGATGCTAAAAACATTTTCAGGCTTGTTAGAGATGGACAAAGGAATGAGCATACTTACTAAAAATAATGCCATACGTTGCTCTTAATTATGTGATATTTTTGAGAAGCTAAGCTTGCATAGAGTACTGCTTTATAACTGTATGAATGTTTCCTTTTGAAATAAGCTATTAGTACTGCACAGAAACCAACATAGGAAAAATATTTTTTTTCCTTAGTCCAATAACAGGGAAAAGTAGACAGCAGAAACACAAATAACTGAAGGGGCATGTAACATGGGAAGGAGAAACTGCAATTTGGGGGGAGAAATATCTTTCTTTTCTGTAGAGCTGAAGAACCAAATAGGAAGAATTAGAAACAACATTGCCATCTGTATTGCACTGGCTACAATAAAAGAAAGTGAAGAAAGTATAGAAAGCTAAATTGATTTCTTTCTGAAGGAAGTAATTACTTCACTGGTCAGTTAAATGTAAACACAATGAGAAGGTGTTGAAGTAGAAAATCCTTGTGTCAGTTCTGCAGAACAGTGCATTGCTGTGTCTATAAAAGTCCCCTAAGGGCTTGAGGTACGTATTAATCTCAGTCCAGTTGGGTCCTGTTCCACAAGGTAGGGCAGGGACACCCAGTGCAGGGTTCTTAGGGATCTTGGTAGAAAAGGCTTCATAAAAGGCTCTTTTAATAACACAGAATAAAAAGAATAGAGATAGCAAGCAAATCTTGCATCCCTTCACATGGTGGGAACCCCATGTTAATGTAGTATTGGATGGACCATGAGTGGGGGTCCCATGATATATTGCACAGATCCTGTCTGTGGAGTTTCCTCGTTCATTGGTCATTTAAGCTGCTGTATTGTTTTCTTACAAAACCCAACTGTATTCATAAAGGGTGTTTGCATGAGAGCTGCTTCCTGCACTGCTGGTACAGGCAAGAGTGGGGAGGTGGTTGGCTTCTTGCTGTGACCCCATGCTGGCTGAGGTTATCCTGCAGCCCAAGGGTCAAAATATTACAAGGCAATAAAGAAAGGGAAAGAAAAAATAAAAAGGAAAAAAGAAGAGAAAAATCTGCCATCAGCAAATGCTGTGGTGTAGCCTGGGGCAGGGAAGCCTGAATTAAAACTGGCAGCAGATTTTATTTTCTTTTTTTAAAAAAAAAGGTTCTGTACAACTTTCAAATGTTTTTTTTCATTGTGGCAAAAAAAGAAAAAAAAATCCAACCCCAAACTACATCAACCTTGGTCAAGATCCTTTGAGCAACAATAAGGCTTCCATAGAGATTAGTATCCATTGGGTCCCATCCTCAAAAAATGGCAAGCCTCTGGAGAGAATTCAGGGATGCGCACTGAGGAGAAGCAGAGCATACTACAAAATATGGCGGGGAGGAAAATATAACCACTTGGGTTTGTGTTATTTTCTGCATGCCACATGATAGTTTTATCATACCTCCCTTCTCTCATCTCTTTCAGGCAAAGCAATTATTTTCTGTTCAGTATTCCCTTTTACAAGAATTGCTCCATCTCTTTAGTTACCCTTACTGCTGCTGATCTTCATTTCCTTAAATGAGGTACAGCAATTGAGAGACTTGTTCCAAAGGGAACTCAAGTCTCCGGACTTTGAGTAGTGGATTTATCACTAAACCAGTATTGTATTCTTCTTCTGTGAGAATATAATAGAAGACGCAAAGCATAAATAGATTAAAATTTTATTTAAAAAAAAAAAAGGAAAGAAGGAGTTAAAACAGAAGGTTGCTGCACTCCAAGCAAAAGGTCAGTTTTCATTTTGGGAAGGATGAGAAGTAGAATTTTTATACAGATACAATTGTAAATGGAAAAAGGAACAGAACATAAGTTCTCTTTCAAACTGCTCTTTCCTTCAGCTGCTGCTTTTAACTCCAAGCGGTCACATAGATACAGCCATGATGTATTAAATCAGGAAAGGCAATTGAAACTATCAGATTGGTCTAAGATTTGTTTGAGCTGTTTTCAAGAGTACAGGAAAAGACACCCTCTGGGTTGTATGTGATCAGGTTTCTAGGCTGTGACATAAGAGAATGTGGTGTGGACTGCAGCATTAACAGTGTTTTACCTTAGCCTTCCTTCTTTTGGCACTACAAGAAAGCTGAAGTTTTGGGGATTGTTACTGTCATTTGAACGAGGCCTGCCCTTTGCTCTTCCCTTCTGTGAAGTCTAATAGCACTTTAATAGTGCCCAGTGTTTTGGTTCTTGAACTGCAAAACTTGTATTTGTTTACAGAAACAGGCTAACTGTTAGGATAATTGTCTTGCACTTTGAAGCTTTGCAGACACATTATGTTTACCTGGCTACGAATTTTAGCAGTCAGATTACTTCACTCAAAAAGCCCTGATTATGGTGAAAAGAGAGAGATAAACATGAAAGGATCAAAATATTTCAAATTTGGTATAGAAGTAAAAGGAAGCATGGGTCTCTGTGGCAACGTAACATGTACAACAAGTTCATGCTGTGTCTTCATTTGTTAAGAATTGGAAGTACTGGGTACTTGTCGTGCACAAGAAAATTAGAAAAATATATATCCTAAAACATAATGAAAGAAAAATGTTAATAGGTTGAAGGCTAGCATGTAATAAGATTGAAAATTATGAAATGCTGAAATGTTTGGCAAAGGACATTGAATCTTGATTTTTGAGAAGGTGGTTGAGAAAATGAATTTCTCAATGTTCATTAATCATTTGACAGTAATTAACAATGTCATAATTTAACAAGCTAAACTTACTTAGCCACACTTGATCCTTAGTGTACTATAAGAAGTACAATAGCTGTATGACTTTCAACCACACAACTTTGAAAAAACCAAGATGTTGCCTGCTATGTCTCATAAATATTGCTTTATCCTGCATTCAGCTTTTGAATGAAAATTTCTTCTTAGCATTTTGGAGTTACAGTTACTTGAAACCTTGAAGCATGTGATAACTGTGGTGAACATAATGAAGTATGTCAAGTTTGGGCTTGTAGGTGCCAGTGAGAAGCATTCCACTGGCAACCCTTCTCTGCACAGAGGGACCTTGGAGGAGGCTTTGCAATGCGGCTGCTATACTCTCAGGCAAATGAAGGAATGTTAATTCACCTTAACAGAATTGAGATTTGGGATTCTCACTATGAGATATGGGATTCACTATGAGAAGAATTGCACAGTAGACTATAGACTTATTCTTCTGCACCGTATTAGGAGCTCCAACCCTTCTTTTAATTAATGTTGTTACAATATTGTTAACATCAACTGTTTTTTAAAGATACTTTTGCAGTTGAACTCAATTTCATACATTGTTTCTGCCTTTCTACATTAAGAAATTTTTGCTCTTAATTTCAAGAAAATACTTTAACACTCTTGGAATCTGAGGCATTTGTGAATGCTACTGTGTAAAGGCTAAAGAAAGCTGATATGAAAATATTATAGCACATCACTTGATGAGGTAACTTAATAGGATTGCTGCTAGCAAGTTTACTCTTAATAGCTTTTACAAACTAGTTTATTATATCAATCTGCTGCTATAAAAAGTAAGGAATTAAAGAGAATGCATTAGACATAAAGGAGGGGGAAAAAAAACTTACTAGGCCTGTCTGAGGTTTATTTTGCATGTTTTACTTAAAATAATTGCAGAGTTTTAAATTGTATATGTAATATAAAAATATGAAAGAAATCAGAGTGCAAGTTTAAAACCTAGTCATCAGCTGTAAATGCAGTCATTGGTCAACTTACCTCACTACATAACTGATGGTATTTGACATTTTGCAAACCGCAAAATTACAGTGAAGCTTTGCTGTTCTCTGAAGCAGAAAGCAGCTAGGATCACAGCCCTCCCAGGTGAGGTTTTGCTTTGTGAGGATCAGCAGCAAATCGCAATGTGAATTTGGTGATGGTCCAAACCCATCTCTGTTGCTGTTCCATGTAGCTAAGATGAATGGCCCTGCTCCTTCTCACTTTACTGCATTTTTCAGAGGTACAGGCATCCTGCAGTTTTGATTCTGCAGCAGGAGTCAAAAGGGCTGGATACAAGCAGAAAGCATACCTTGAGACATCATGCTATTTTCTCAGTGTCTTAGCATGTGACAAGTCTAGAAGATAGAGAAATTGCCTTTTTTTGAGCACAAGCTAACCAAGCCAAACTGGGGAGGACAGTGAAGAGTTAGTAGCTCTAAGCTAGCATCTGTATCACATAGATAGTCATGATTATGGGGCCCCAATCCCTATAGTGTATTTTTTCTCTAAGTCATTTGGCTATAAAGTAGAATTTTTTTGTGAGTTAGCCTGGTTTGCATGGTTTTAATTTCCATTAGCTGAGAATTGATGGGTTAAAATGTGTTGGGTTTTCTTAAGAAGTTTGTCTCTTTTACTTCTGAATTTTAAGAACTCTTATCTGAAAAGTTTTGCAGTAACTAACAGTTTGAGCTGGAAATATCTGAAATAGAAACCATTTCTAACCTAAGGCTAGTCATTTGTTGCTGTACTCTCTTTTAGCAGCTAACATGCATACATGCATACATAGAGCTATACATATACAGTAGTCAAAATAGAAAAAAATAGTGAACTAGGACAGCTTGTTGGCTGAACAAATGTTAATGCTCAATTGAAACATACAGAGGATGTTTTAAGTATATGCTGGGCTACCTGACTACAAGCTTAAAGACACCACATACTGTGTTACTCATTCTTTTCTAATTCAAAGTCAAGCTACTGTGCTGCACCAATAGATTTTTTTTAGGCTCATATTAAATAATGAATTTTCACAGTACATGCCATAAAATGAATTGGCAGATTTTGTGAGTGATTGGACTGTAAATCTGAAATGAGACTCACTTCGTCACAGTTTCACTTCTTCCCACCAACTGTTCAAATGCCTTAGGTGCCAGAACAGATTAGAAAACCCTGTGAGAAAGCATGGCAGTTCTGCTGAGGATAGTGAAAATGCAACGCTACTTTTTCTGCTTTTAACTGAACGTGGTGAGCACAGTATGAAGCTTTACATTTTACAGTCTTAGCCTAGGTCATAAGAAGATGCTATTACAATGCATCAGTTACCTTTATGTTTATAATCAGAGCTAATGCTACAAAGTTATATCCTGCAGGTGTTTAACCCTGATTTCTAGCCTTTCTTTTTTGTATACATTAAGATATGAAACATAAGTGAGTAGTATAGAAATAAATTTAAAGTGGTAGTATGCCTTTAAAACTACATTTTCATGACTGATACTAAACCAGTTTTACTGTAATACAGTCATGTTTAAAAAAAATCCTCCCTTTGTTAGTCTTAAAATGAGTTTATGTTCCCAAAGACATTGTAGGAAGCAGCTGTTGTTGAAGTGTGTAGCAAGAGGCAGTAGACAGTGGCTCTCTTAATCATATCATCCTAGGATGTAATGCTGTTGATATGCTTCAGCCAATAGCAGAAACTACCACCAACTTTATTAGGTTTCCAGTTTGCCTCCAAAGTTTAAGTTCTTGTAACAAGCAAAGCATTGTTGTTTTGGAAGAACTCGGGGCAAACCAGCCTTTATCATAAAAGTAACCTCAGCTCCAGGGAGAGATTCATCATGGTATCATTAATTTTCTAAAGTAACAAAGAGCACTTTTAATGGGAATTGGTGGATTAGATATAAACTCTTTTTTCTTTTAAGAGGAAGGTATAGGTTAAGCACCTAGCATCAGGCAAATATCAAACCAACACAAACTCATTTTCATTTTGTTGAAGGATCTTGATGACACTACTGCCCAAACAGAATGAGTTGGGCTTTTTTCTTGTGATTCTGGTGGGTTTCTGGTGAATCAGGCCCTGGCTGACAGGCTCTTTCCATAGATCAGGGTTAAATGCCTTTCTGTGTCCGAGTGTTGGAATAGATATACCAGACTAGGAAAATCAAAGCAGCACAATACATCTGTGTCCATAGCTGGGGCACTGTTCCATTTGGCTTGAGAACCCTTTCCCACATTAATAAACCTGGTGTGCACTGTGTGCTCATACTGTTGCATAGTTCCACTTCTCTTAAGCGAGGTTACCAGGTGACATTCATACATAGAGAGGAATTTGATGTATTGTTACCTCCGTAAATTAGACATTACTTAGCAGCTCAGGCAGGAAGCATGGTAACAATGAAAGGGATTTTTTATCTTTTTAAGTAAAGATACTTAAGAGAGTAAAAGTAGGATGTATAATGCATTATATGTAAGGTTTGCACATATATTTATGTACCTTTTAGTATTTGATAGTTTTAATTTTTAAAATTAAACTTGACATAAACTATTAAAAGAAAAGATATCATACCAAAGCCAGGAACCTAAGAGGTGAGGCTGTTGCCACACCATATCACCAGGTCAGGCCAGTAGCAAGGCTGAAGACTGATTCCGAGAGACGCACACACACTACATACATATGTGTATATACATGTGTACACAGTCGGCCACACAGATCACAGACAGATAGTCAGAGCACCCAAATGAACATAACGTCATTGGCCTCATCCTATTTCCGAGTCTGGATGGACAGTATAGAAGTTCACCAGTATCTGTCTGTACAAGGTGGATCCCTTGAGCAGCTGGCCTCAGACAAATAAACACACCAAGATCTCTTTAAGTGTAATGTGGATATTAGTGATCTCTGACCATTACATCATCCTAAGTGAGGTGATTTTACTCTCTGTAGTGGGAAACATTATAACTCCTCCAGTAATGCTGTTATCCAGTTTGCCTAATTTCCAGACAAAGCACTGATTAGACTTAAACAAATAGATTTTATGTTGTCTGAAGTATATAGATCAAAAGTTAAACCAGAGTTCTTTTGAACAAATTGTTAATAATGATTGAGCTACCTTTTTTGCTCTTGTACCTTTTGATTGATTGTAGGAGTACATTGATTAAAATCAATAATTTAGAAACTGACAAAACAAGGATAAGAGTCAGCACAGTAACAAAATGATACAAATGATCCTGACTATAACATTTAAAGTTTTTAGAGATAACACCGTTCCACTTTCTTCCTGTCTTCCCAAAAATCTCAGCATTGCAAGCAAATTAATTGGTATCAAGTTTTCAGCTATGGAAGGGGGAGCCTACATAATTTCAAGACCTGAAGAACAGGACATAATAAGGGAAAAAAGAAAAGGTGAAAATGTCAGGAAAGGCTGGAATAGAGACAAATATGTGATGTAATGATTAATGCATTTTTTCTAGGTTAAAAGTAGGGCATCTCTTTAGCTATATAGTAACTGTTCATGACTTAGTGATACATTAGATCATTTTTTTCAAGGAATAAAGAATGTTTTAGTTTAAAACCTACATAAATACTAAAAAATACTTTAATGAATATTAAATACAGTAAATTTTAGTTGTTTAACATTTGGCAGTTAATTGCTCTTTGCTGCTTCATTATAAAGCCAGGTATATGTTGCAAGGCATTAAAGACCCCTTGCAATACATGCTAAAAAGTTCAAAATTAAAATACTAAGAATTTCATTTTGAAGACAGCTGGAAGAAGGGAATACAAGAAATGGTAAATCATCATTGCTGCCTAACACAGATTCAAGGTACAAGTTTGTCAAGTTCTGTAGCCACCACAGCAAAGGGAAGCAAAGCAAGATTAAGGATGGGGGAAATGAAACATGGCAGCAAACATAAGGGACAGCATGTATGAAAATCAAAAAAAGTATGTATCTGAAAATGTTACAAATAAGCAATGGCTGTGCGGGTATTGGAAACTGATACTTCTGTGCATGAAATGTGGAAAGGGTAGGACTGTCTGGGGGGATAGAGAGGGAAGATGTAACAAGATGGCTGAAATTATCTGAACAACAATTTCACAAAACTAGGTTTGTGGCAACAATCTAAAAGGTGATGAGTAGAGAGAACAGCCACGGTGGAAGAAAATGTGAACTTGTAAAATAGTGTGAAGTGTCAGGTGAGAGAGAAAGTTATTTGAATGGATATGAATTACTAGATCTTAGAAATGTTACACATTTAAAAATCTGGAAGTTTTGCCAGGAGTTCAAGATGATAAATTTAGGAAGGTTGAAAAAGGAGAGCCTAGAAGCTGATGGGCAGCAGGAAAAAATAAAGTTCTATTTTGAATTTGAAGCAGTTGTTAAATATCCATGAGAGATTTGACAGAGCCAAGTTAAAATTTAGTTCAGATATGTAAATTGGAGGGATGACCCTACAAGTCACACAAAAATGTCTTTGTAGGTAATAAATGGCCAGAGATAAAATGTGTAGGAAAAAGCTAGAAAGCAAGGATGGGCACCTCTTAGAGCACCTAAAAAAAGCTGACAGTAGATAAGAAGATGACATAGATAATGAGAAAGGGTAATTACATGAGGAATTATGATCAGCTGTCTGGCTGATGTTATAGAAAGTGGTTTACAGATTAGATGAGTATGAACATGAAATACTACCTTTTAGCCATGGCTTGGAAACATTCATTAGAAAGCTTTGCCAGCCACATTTCCTTAAACAGATGGATCATGTGGACAAAACAGAATGGGAGCTGTCAAAGGGAAACTCCATGATATGATTATAAACACTGCATTCAGCAAGTTTAAAGAGGTTATTGTACACCGAAATGCAGCAAGCAGGATTTTCATCTTTGTCTTAGACTTTTGTTTTAAGATGGGTGAAACCAGAGGGGAGCAGAGCAGGTGATTACAGAGGAGTATAAAGAAAGGAAACTAATGTCAGGAAGTGGGAAGAGGGAATAATCTTACATGAGACAACAGAGGCCTTAATACTTTTCAAGGAGGGAAAGGGCTTTCTTGAAATAAGAAGGGGAGCAGGAATCATTTTAAGCAAGGCTAACTGCTTAGGCAAGAGACCATGATTTAAAAACCTCTGTGAACTGCACTGCACTACAGAGACAAGCAAAACAGTTTAGAACTGGTCTGTGTGTGTCTTGGCAATTATGCAATGTGGGCAAATGCCACATTAACAAGGCTGAGAATTTCTGCTGTCTCTTTGTGTAAGAAGGCCTAACCTAACTATGTGAAATAAATATGCATCTTCAAAATATTAAATAAGGAATTTTGGTGAAATTAAGGCTGAGTTCAGGCTTTCCCAAATATAAAGGTGAAACATTATCTAGGTTGTATAATTATAGGGGAAATATTAGTAGCTATAGTTGTATCAGACAGCCTTATAGGTAGGGCTGAGAAGGGTTTAAGAGCCAAGATTTCTAACTAGTGCCTAGAAACAAAAAAGGTCTGAACAGTTGTCACAAAAAGACAATAAATATTTTTCCACTACCCTGAGATGAATCTTTCTTAACTTTCTACTTTCTTGTTTTAAAAAGAAAGCTATTAATTTTCCTAATGAGGTACTCTAGAGCAGTGTTGCTTTATATAATGCTAATCTTACTCTCCTAGTTTTTCTTCATTTCTTTTTAATAATACTTATAAAATAGTTTAGTCTGCAGGTGTAACCAAATCTAAGCCTTCAGGCTATTCCAATCACAAAAGTAGTATGTAATTATTATAAAGAGGCAAGTTATCGTTATACCTGATTATAGTTGGAAGAGAAGATAATTGAAACAAAATAAGAGTTCACATAAAACTCTTCTTTCTCAGTACTTTTGCTATTTTGATCACGTTTTGCTTCAGTGTTTTATAATAGGCTTTTATTATTCACTTATTTTCTATTAAATTTACTGCCTGCCTATCTTAGTTTAAGACAAAATTTCTTTCTTTCCCTCTGTGCCAACCTACTGAAATAGTTATGCATAGTAATGACTTAAAGTTAATAATTGCTGAAAGCTCTTGATGTGTTATGATTATTTTTTGCCTTCTTCATATAGTTCTAGGGCAATTTTTAGGGACTAAGTGTCCTCATTTATAATTAACAACTTTTACACTAGCTGTAACATATTAAAATAAAAGTAAAGCTGCTAAGTAATACTCATAAGGCAGGTATCTTAGAGTTCAAGTTATCCAAATGGTTGTAGTTGCCTTTGCCTTTATATAGTAAGTCTTTTCAGTGTAAAACACCTTAGTGTCTCACAGGTGCTATATTGCACAGCACAAGTTATGAAGAGTACAGGGCTGTGAAGGGAAAAATGTTCTTTTATGGTACGGGGTCTGGATTGTGAGAAAAGCAGGTTAATTCTAAAATAGTGACAGATTCCCCAGAAGATGTGACTCTAAGTCCTATTGTCTCCATTTTCTGCTGCCTCTTTCCCACCTCTTCATTGAAGAAAAAAAAACTTGAATTCTTTTTCTGCCACCCCTGCTTCTACTAATCGTTTTTATCCCAAAACAAAAGGAGAAGGGTGAGAAAATGAAGATGACAGGCATAAAGTAAAACAAAGAAAGAAAGCTCAGTGTTAGAATGTTCATCTAAATATTTCCACTTCTAGAAACATATTTCTACCTTTACTACTTGCAGTATCAACCCTTTTTGTGCTGCTGACTTTAATGGAAAGTGTAGTAAGGAATAGAATTAGTGAAAACGCTATTAAATACGACATAGATGAAGGATCAGAACGTTGTTGGGTTGGTTTGGTTCAGGATTTTTTAAAAAGAAGGTTATGACTCTCAAGGCTATTAGTGCTACTTGAAATGGTAAGTAAGGAAGATCCATGTTGATAACATCAGTTCCACTACCAATAAAGAACATCAAATGATGCTAGCAGATGTTCAGTAAGCACAAGAGGCAGTGATACTTCCTACGGTGTCGATACAGGTAACAGGGTGTTCTGAATGTTAGATGCTTACTTGGGTCCAAGGGAAGACTTGAGAATTTCATGGAAAAGAAATCCATCAGAAAATATTAAACACTAAAATGTAGCAAGAATTTTCAAAACCATGAATTATTGGAGACTGGGAGAACATGCAGGGAATGACTTATTCCTCCTTTACCCTCTTACAAATCAGAAAATCTAAACCTAAGAACAGCTCAAAGAGAAGAAATGCAAAAGAAGTTGCCTTTAAATGGAAGAGTTATCTTGGTACTCCAGTAATTATGAAGTGACTACCTGGGGATAAAAACCATGGGAGACGGACGGAATGAAGCTGTTGTCCTAAAAGTAATATTAAAAAAAACCTCAGACTAATTATTTTTCATTTGACACTACCTGCCTTGTCATTTCCCTACCCAGCCTGCAGTAACTGCTATATGAATTAGTCGTAACCTAATTATTGTTATTAGGCAGGTGTTTTGAGGGGGGAAGGGAGGTTTGTGTGTTGCATTCTTTTCTGTTTGCAAATCTTGATGGCATTCAGAAATAAAATGTAAAAAAGGAAGGCAACAATTAGGTATACCTAGAAAAATATGAGAAAAAAAGTTATTTAGAATATTTATCTGTTTGCAGTGCACAGTCAACAGTTTTTGAAAACTTTTAAAATTAGATTATAAAAGATGAAAAAGAAAAGCTTACTTCAGCTTTTAAGAAAGATGTAAGCAATTTTAAAGTGTACTTTTCCCCAGGGAGAGTTTGAAAATATTTCTAATGAATTAAAGTATAATGAAAGTATTTGCTGGATGATAGCATATTTTTCCTAATAATTTCTTAATTTCTAGAATGCTTAATTGTAGATCTCAGGAGCATGAGGTTAAGGCAGTATATTTCCATGTTTAATGCATGCACTGCTTTCCTTTTTTTTCAGCGGGTATTTTTAGGTAAGAGATTTTTCTCTTTCTTTCCACAAAATGTTTGATAAATCAGAAGGCTGCTTATGTATTAATGAGGAGTGTACAAGCTGTATTGATGACAGTAAAAACTCGTTCAAGCACTCTGAATGAGGAAATATAATCTGCTATGAGGTAACTCTCCTCTCAATTTGTCCTGAAAGAAATGCAGGTCCTCAAGTCAAAAATTTCACCTAGGGAACAACAAATTGATCCCTTCAATAGAAGGATACTTCTTTCTCCACCAAAAAATCTCATAAGTAGGAGAAGGACGGAGAAGCCCATTTGAATGTTTTAGTTTGTATTGCTTGGATCACTCTTATTCACCTGAATATAATCCATGCTCCTACCCAATCCTAATGGGCGTTTATGAGGGTAATGCCCATGAAATAGTTTGGGTTTAAGAGATGAAAGAGGAATAGATCATGCCTTTCAAACAGTGCAAAACCACGCCCCCAAAACTAACCAACCAGACAAACAAACAAACAAACAAAACACAAACAAAACCCAAAACCAAAACAAAAACCCAACAAAACAAACAAAAAATAAAACAATAAAATAAACCCAACAGACAAAACAACCAGCCAAACCCATCGAATTTCCCTTGGAACAATCAGGAGCTTCCCCCTTGGCCTTAGGTCGTGTTCCAAGAAAGCTGAGGCAAAAGGTGAGTCACAAAGGTGTTGACTTTTCCATGAAGTTGGGGAGTTGAAAGGTAATCAGCTGTTTAAACATTTCCTGAAAAGGAAATGGTAGAAAGTCCAAAATGAACTTCTAGGAAACAGCTTTGTTAGTGAAATGATCACTGGTATAAATGGCAGTGTTTCAGACTTCCTTCTTCCATTAGAAAGACAAGACTCCACCCATATTTACCTTGTAAACCTGAAGGGATATTGTTTGTAGAACAAGTGGTTATGTTTTCTCTCTTTTTTTGTCCTGAAGCATTAATTGATGTTTCCAATTTAAACTGGAAAGTAGCTTTAGGAAAAAAAAAAGTGTTTTAAAGGAATGCAAATCCTTTACAAAATGCTCAAAGTGTTCTCTCTTTTTTTTTTTTTCCCCTAGAGTTTACCAGCTTCACTGGATTACAAATGATGACCTCTTGGTACCTTTAATTTCCTTTTCCACAGTTGAAAAGATTCCTGTATGCATTGAGACTGTTTTGAACGTAATACATGGCAGATCACAGGAGAACCTGTGAAGTATGACAGCTTTCCCCAATCCATGTAGGAAATAAAGCAATAGCTTGCACCCTGGGGAAAAAAAAAAAAAAAAAGAAGAAAAAAGAAAAAAAAAACAAACCAAAACCCCCCAAAAAACATAAAACAGAAATAAAAAAGGAAATAAAGGGAATGCTCCTTTAAATCTTAAATACCTGACACCATGCAAGTATGTTAGGAGCAGGAGGACAATGTGTGAAATACATCTTTGGGAATCCAAATTCAAGAAAGCACCCAGACATGGGGCTGAGGCAGTTTGTTGCCATGTGAGCTGCTATGCTGCCGACCCTGCCCAGTCCTCTCACAGCTTTCTTACTTCATTCCTCTGACCACAGCCAGAGGCAACTGGTCTCATCATGCTGTCTCAAGAGACAGGCTTAAATAGACAGTACAGCGTCATCTACTTTAAAATTTGTTAATCAGGTAATTATAAATGGTATTAATTTCAAAATGGACAAAAAAGCTTTCTAATTAGTTCACTACTTTAAAAATTAATGCGTATCATAGTACACAGAACTTTTGTCTGATAGATTATTGTTTTGCAGTTGCAGCAAAATAATCCAATTAAGTCTTGGATATTGTTTTCTTTTCCCATTGCTTCCCAAGTTAGTTTACCACATTCATAATCTATGTGTGTACCAACTTTATTGTTACTGTTCCAAATGCAATTTTTATTGCAAACGACATATTGTTTGGTGGACATATTGATAACTTCCCAATGCACTGCATGCTTAGGATTTATGAAGCGTTTAATGGTTTTTCTGTTGACATTTCCAAGTCCTCAGTTTCACAGTTACATGTTAGGGGCTTGGGTTAGATATTTACTTGCAAGTAAAAAATACAGTAGTATATCCTTACAACTGAAACAGAGCCTGATTTCAGAATTCTTTTTGTATCATCTTTCTACAACAAAAAAATAGCTTCATCCTGTCTTACTCCTCTGAAGAAAAAACCCAATCCACACAATTCAGTAGTAGGAGGCAAGATAAAAATATGTGAAAGACGTTACTTTGAAGTCCATATCTGTAAATGAGAACCATCATTAATGTTTCTTTCCAATCCTAATTCACTCTCCATGGCAAAGCACAATGGGTATTTGAACATATGGAAAGCTTGAGCTTAATTGTTCAGATTCTGTTCACCCATTCCAGCTCTTCACAGTGATCTGTGCTATTTAGCATTTGTGTGCATTAGGTAATATATTTAGTGTTTCCCGTTTCAATCCAATTTATGCATGTTTGGCTGCAGACCAGAGCTGTGGGCACACAGTATGGAATTGTCATAAATCTGCCTATGCTGACTGTAAGTGCTACATTGCCACAGTTGATAGCATGCTTGCATGAACATCTCGGAATGCTTGCAGAGCAATACTGCCTATTCCCAGCAAATCTCCTAGGGACTAAATTAATGTATCTCATATTGTATTGATTGTAGCCAATAAGTGCCTAAATGATTTGATGCAAGGCAGAGGGATTATGAAGGGGAGAGGGAAGAGGCAGCTTGAAAGAAATATGCGGTTTAATTACAGGATGAATTTCGCCAATCTACCTCCCCCTAGGAATTTAACAAATAGGCCTAAGTGCACTTAGCTGCTCTTGACATCTGTTGAAATGATATCTGCCCGTGATGAAGGAATCATGGGAATTAGTCTAAGGGTATTGTCGGGATCAGCAAGCCACAGGAAACGGCTTCTCTGTCTGCAAAATTACAAGAAAGAACAGCTTACATTAGCAGTTTTAGGTTAAGCTGTAATGATGACAATTTCCATGGCAGAATTCTGCTTTCTGATTTAATAAAACTGGCTCTGCCTTTAGAAAGTTTTTAAGTAAATATTTAAAGTGGTGATAAAACACAAGTAATATAAATTTAAGATGGAATAAAAAACTATTCATGGTGTTGCTGCTGATGGAAACTTGATATATGCCTTTTGAGAGAAACATCCAGGTTTATACCTTTTTTTATGCTGGGATATGAGATGTTGCGAAACTCAGAATCCCTTGGTAAACAATGGAGATAGTGTAAAAACCCAGGGAACACAAAAGCTGGAGCTTCAGCTTAAATTCTGCAGGAAGGCAAGTATGGTGGAGACTGATGTTTTGTATTTTCTCATTTTGATTACATCTATAATTCAGAAGAAAGTATAGATTCCGTAATGCTTTCTACTGCAGTTTATAGTATTTATACCTCTGCAAAAGAAAACCTGGCAATACCTTTAAAGTCCTAAGAGATGTAAGTTTCTTTGCATTGTCTGAAAGCTGTGTTTCCTTATGCTTGGAGCATTTATGTGTATTACCACATAAATTACTTGTAAGTCGTTTCCTTTGAAAAAGGTGATAAATGTTCATTTTGGGAGGTAGAAACAGAAGGTGAAGCCATGTGTAGTATTAGCTAAGCTGCATGCAGGCATGTGCATTCTGGCTATGCGTTTTGCTTCTGCAAGGACTAGAAAACTCTCAAGATTAGGCCCAGGGGAGCTTCTTTTCTATATAATGCAAATTCTTCTGCCTGCAGTATTCTTTACCTATGATTTCCATAGACAGTTTGAAGGCACAATAGTACAGTTAATCTATTCAGCTGTAAAGGACACATGCTTTAGCATTCACACTCTGTTTTTAAAGACCATTTTGAAAACCAGCGATGTGCATGCCTGGGTTAGGAAGAGGGCTTGGCCTCTCAGTGTTCTCAATGGGATTTCTAATGAAGTTTAGCTGCTTTGTGCAAGTACATGTAGAGATCTGTGCAGTACTAGCAGGCATGTGTAGCCATGGTTTTTTTCGAAGGGTGTTAGTTAAGAAAACCAGAAGATTCTGTTTGAAAGTCTGAGAACACAATAGGCAAAAGCAAAACATTTTAGTGAAGTTTTACCCAGCATAGATTTAAGTCATTTGGTGAATATGCAGAAAAAAGAAAGCGGCTGATTCCCTCTTGAAAACAAAGATACAAAAACAAAAAAACAAAAAGGATAAAACATAGGATACAAAAAAACAAAGGATACAAAACTTGCAGAAAGCACCTCAGTTTTAAGAGGTAGTTCTGTTTACAGCATGGGTATTTTCCTATAACAATGCAGTTTTAATAAACATTAAAAATTTCAGTTTTGTTCTTTTAATTGAGAAATTTGAGATTCAAATTTCCTGTGAAATATAATGTAAATTAAAAGCCATAATATCAAACATGAAACTTTTGTCTTTACTAAAAATCAAGCAGTAATGATAGTGTGTTTGTACTATCTTTAATTAGTATCTCATTGCTCAGTTTCCTGACACTGAAAAGTAACATAACTTCCTGGTAATAGGATTAAATAGAAAGTTAACAAATACTGTAGTCTTTTTAATGGAAATAAAATAGGATCTTTTTCTCCATAAGCACCCAATGTATTAAATTGTAATATATGTGTAATTATCAGGGTCATTTTTCAGTTTTGCATGCATATGAGCTGTCTACCATAGCATGTCATAGCTTAAAACAACTTCAAGCCAACTGTGATGTAATATATGCTCATCTAGACTAAAACTTTGAGTTCATTCAAATCTTGCACCCGTAATTAGGCATCTAAATATAACGGCCTGATTTTTGAAAGTTGTGAGCACACTCTAGATACAGCAACTTGCTAAGATTTGCTGTGCTTTGCACTTCTGAAAACCAGGCCATATATGTAGGTAGTCTAAATATAGATTCCTGTAGGACTTAAATAGACTTTAAATTATTGGGCATGTTTCTCAGTTCATGTTATTCTTAAAGGAGGAAAAACACTGATTCCTGGCAGCAAGCCTCTTCTGGCTGTTACTGATGATACAGCACCCCACTTCAGTGGGGAAGGATTGCTCCTTGGTTTTAAAAGTATTTGTAAAAGCTGTGTAACAGTTTAAGGCACAAGCTCTGTCTTTTATAGTCCAAATTTACTGCATACATAATGGAAAATTGTTTGGCAGAGCACTTCCAGTGGAACTGAATTATGTAAGGAAAATCGAAAATGCCTGCTCTCCTCAGACCCAGTGTGGTTAGGGAAACATGTTACTTGCTCTGAATAAAAAAAAAAAACTAACCATTTTTCTATTTAACAGAGAATTTATGATTGTCAGACAGCATGTTTCTTTTTCTTTTATCTGTGGTATTTTCAAGGTTTAGCAGAAAACTGTTTCAGGGGTTGTTTTGCTTTTCTAATTGAGAGGAGTTTTAATGATTTTCATTATCAGTGTGTCTATCTGTAGATTTAGATTCGTCAAGACAAAAGAGGTATTTAAAATGTGGTATCACTGTCAGAAAATCACAGTGTAATTGTCATTGCTAATACCTTGTAATTGTCACCAGTGCTGGTGTTGGCAAGTAGACAAGACAGAGTGATTGAAAAAAAGCAATTATTTCTTATTTAATGAGGACATTATGCGTAATGGGCAACCAGTCTACAAAGTCCAAACTCTGGTCTGAATGTATTCATTGTAATTCTTCACCCTCTGTCTGAGTTTCAGTTCATTCGTTTTGTTATATTTAAATTTGGCATCTTTTGTTAATTGAGGCTTCTCTTAATGTACATCAGGCTACGACGTCCATGAATGAAAACGGAACTATAATAGTGCACTAGCATTAACATTTCTTCTTTCAAGTTTTCAGTTGGTTGTGTATGTTGGGGGGTTTCTTGTGGATGTTAAACACAAAATCAGGCATGGATCTTGGTGTATTCTGTAGTAACCAGAGAAAAGACATTTCTTAAAAATATCCAGAACTTGTACAGCATTGCACTTCTGTGTATAGGTGATATGTTATTAGAAAATGACAGTAACTCAATATTATTCTCTATAGAGGAAATTTTCAAATATGGATAACTATGCTGGTGACATAGGGGAACTTCTGTTACATTGCATTAAGCAAATGTTGTGGCTTGCTGTTTTGCCCAGTGTTCCATCATTTCATTCTCCGTCCCGTTGTGGAGATTTTCCTGCAAGCATATCAACCCTTTGGAAAAAGAGTAAGCTTTCAAAAATTGTTATAATTACTGCAGTGTTAGCGAAGTATTAGCAATCACGTTAGTTACTAACACATTTCCCCTTTTCATGAACATGCTGGCATGTCTAAACAAGTAATGAAAACAGCTGCAATCCTATGAAATTTCTGCCATTCCTTGGAAGCTCAGTGTTTTAAAGTGCCAAATTCAGCTGCCGGACTGATTGTCACTGAGCCAACTCAAGAGTGTGAGTTAAAGAAAAAAATCTTTCCAATGATGAATTTAGTGACTTTCTTGCTCCCTCTTATTTTTCAAGTGACATGAGTAATTCATAAAGACTTTGTGGTTTAGGCAGCAGGGTGGGAGCAGAAGTATCTAAAAAAAACCCCAAGAAAATCTGCAGCCAGAATGACAAATCCTTAGACACAGCTATAAAGCATACAGATCAGTAGCACAGAGCCATAAGAATATATTGACTGTGGCCCAAACTCATCAGCAGATTGATCAATCTAGCTGACTTGCATTAATTGTGAAATAGAAAGAACGATGCGATCAATGATAGGCATGAAAGTGCAGCGGTAATGATGCCACATCTAGCTAATCCAATAATGGAGAACCTGATGTATAGCATATTGGAATTCCAGTGTTTGGGCCCTGTCACAATAAAGTATATCCTGCAATTATGGGGAAAAATGGAGCAGGCAGCAGTTGAGCCAGCCTAATCGGCCAGCGCCACAGTAGTTTTCCTGATTAAACACTACGTAAAGTGGTACTCAAACACTGCAGCTTGTCTGCATTATAAAAGATAATCCTTAAATTTATGTGAAACTTTGTATTTTAATCAAAGCAAACTATGAATATTAAGATGTGATATCTAGTTAATACAGATATCTAGTTAACTGTGAAAATTTTACCAATTTATTAACTGATCTCTCATTGTTGG
The DNA here is from genome assembly GCF_963264785.1 of Psittacula echo. Classification (NCBI taxonomy): domain Eukaryota; kingdom Metazoa; phylum Chordata; class Aves; order Psittaciformes; family Psittacidae; genus Psittacula; species Psittacula echo. Next base: position 13,133,923 of record NC_137739.1, read on the forward strand.
CTACGAGGAGAAAGGACCATACACTGAATTAACAGCCACCAGTTTTCTGTGCTGAAAATCAGTTAGGCTTTGTACAGACTTAAAGACCTGATGGGAAAAATACTACACTTAACAGACCCTTAGAGAATTCAAGTTTAGTTAACCTCTGTAAATGTTTGCCAATGGTCACTAACTTTATTCTGCTTGGTGTTACATGTTGACTGGGGGAAGAACAGTTTTTTAGAAAATAGCAATAGAAATACAGCCAGATCTGCAACTGTAGTTGGGAATCACTGGTCATCTACCTAGTATAAACCCAACCACAATACTCTTCAAAATACAGCACTTGTCATATTAATAAGAACTGAAAGACTCTTAGTTCCTTAAAACATTGTGTTTACTATTACTTGAGTAATGATACTTAATTTTTATCATTAAGTTTACCTCTGAGCCTACCCATTGTTATTTTGACGTGTATTGGCCATTGGCTTGATCTTTTGGTCTTTTAAGTTCTGGCTTTGCATAGAGGATGGAGCGAGCCTACACTGACCAAGGAGGAGCACCTCAAAGGCTCCTGCTTAGGAACTTGTGCTATTATCCCTGCCCTCTATGTGGGGCTGAATGATCTGGGAAGCTCTGTTCTTTATGCTGCATTTGGAAGGGAACGTTCAGGGGGACAGCAGAGCCCTGACTATGTATTTCACCTTTGTCCTTGTCAACACTGTTTCTCAATTGCTAGTGTTTTTGCGGGAAGACAAATGACTGGTCTCGGAGCTACTCGGCATTCAGGGAGTACAAGGACTGTTGTTTGTATGTGGGTTTGAGCAATTACAGAAAGGGAAATGGATGGCTGCCAAACCACTCAGGAAACACCTGAACCGACCTGTAGGTCATTCTGCTTTGCCTTCTGGAAATCATTGACTGCTTTAATTCCAAGACTCATATTTTTACGTTTCAACTATAGAAATTTGCCACTTTTCAGGTAAAAACGTTTGTGTCTACATTGGACTGAGGTTTGACACACCGCAGTTCTGGAGACTCTTCACTAGAACCTGGCACCATTTCTACATGCCAGTGTAGAACGTTTAATGAAAAAAAAAAATTTGCTACTCTCGCTGTGCTTTTTTTCTTGGAAGGCATTGCTGAGGCAGAGAAGCAGTGGATATATTCAAGCAAATAGCAAGCTGACAGAAAGATTCACATGCCTATGGGTTAACATAGAGTGGTTCCAACTCCTGTGATAGATTAGGAGCTCACACATCTTGCTTCAGCATCTTTGGTTGTGAAGCAGTCAGCTCTAGAGCTGGATGGGCACCTGTGATCAGCCGTTGTCCAGCCATCTCTATTTAATGCCCTAGTGCAGTAAAGCCAGCATTTTAAGACTTCAGCTTACATCTTTTATTTCCTTTTCAATGCAGAGTAATCTGTTCAGTACTGTTGGGAAACTATCAGCCAGCACTTGCACAGGGCTGCTTTTCACCTCTAAAGTTGATTACAGCTGTAGGGAAAAAAATGACAAAAGAAACAAAATTCCTCACATAGTTACAATGGGAATGCAGGGATGAAATTGGGGAGATAATAGATCCTAGAGCTTCTAAATATTTCTAAGTGTTTTCAATATAAAAATGTAGTTAAAAACCTGATTAATAAGTGATTAATAACTCCTGAAATTGGTTTCAGGCTGTTTAAGTGATCTGACAGCAAAGACGCTATCTTTTTGTTTCTCTTTTCTTCCTTCTGTAAGAACAAAATATAACTAATGTTCTTCATGTGTTTTCCTTTAAAAATCCTGCAGTATAACCAAAATATAAAGAAGAAAACCAAGTTGTGAAGTGGTAGTACCATACTAGATTTTAATAGCTTATGCTTGTGTGAGAAATGCATGGTAATGTGTTGATTTTCTAAGCGTGTTTTTGATTGCATGAAGTGCTAACAGTTAGCTTTACACCTCCCATTATAAACGTAATAATAAAAGAAAAGACAAGTTCAAACTCTGATGGTAAATAATTGCTGTGGAACAGCCCCTTGCTTTTCCTGAGTCTTTGTTCATTTCTTTTTGCCACTAGGGAATTATTTTAATACATCAAAAGTGTATTCAAGTTATGTTCCAGCAGTAAATGAGATCTACTTATTTCTTTCCAGGACAATTAATTTCAAGCCAGCCTATGTTAAAGAAAGTACTGAGCAGTGTGTTTTATAATTGCTGGAAAGCTGTACATGCAGTATGAGAGAAAAATATTCAGTTTCAAGTTTTGAGTAATCCCAGTAGACTTGCATGCTGCTATGAATAATTCTGTAAAGTCTACATGAGTTCACATATTTCCCTCGCCTCTCCTGTAGATTACTGCAGTTATGTGAGGCAAAAAGTCAAGACACCTCAACGTTAAGGAACACACTTTCTGTTAAAACTTAGTAGTAATGGATAACCTAAAGGCATTAACCTAAACCAAGACTACATTGATGCTTTTTCACTAATGTATTTTCTCTCGAATTTCCTAGATGCCACCAATCTGTGAAGTTAACAGCACATTATCTTCATAGCAAGTTATGCAAATGCTAAACTTTGCTGCTAGTAGTTTAATGTAGCTAAATATGTTTGTAGACCATTTCTTAAAAATTGAATGGCCTTATTTGTGGTACCTCAGCTTGAAGTGTCTTAAGGCCTATGTTAAATGCCCTTTTTGGTTTTTTGGTGGTGGTGGTTTGGGGGTGGGGGTTTTTTTTGTCTTCTATAATTTTTCATATATAGCTAAAAAATAGTGTCTAGGAAATATGAGTGGGGAGGTAAAGAAGCATGCTTGGAAACTGCTTCTTCCATGGAAAATCTGATTATTCCATGGAATTGCACTGGCAAGATACTGTTGCTTCTGGCTGCCATACACAGTGTCATTACCTTTGGTAATTTCTGTGTTCTGCTCTGAAATGGAACTGGAAACACAGATGGTGACACTAGAAAGTCTTACAGACTTGTAGGTGCTTGGAAAGAAGTTGTAAATGGGTTTCCCCAGGAAAAGAAAAAGGAATTTAAGCCTCCCCCAAAGTACTGTTTCATCTGTAATTAGCAGAGGCAAGATTATCCAAATACAGAAATGAGCAAGCTAATAGAGATAATGTAGCAATGAGGGACTCTACTGGGATTAATTAGCGTGATCTAGATATTAAAGGGAAAGCAGAATATTTCCTCTCTTTTTTCCCCTCCTATGATTTGCCACATTTGTCTCTTAAATACAGACTCTTGAAAGCAAGAAAAGAAAGGTGATGGTTCTTTCTTTTAACACTTCCAGAGCAGTAAAAGTCATCAAAATGATCCTCAGTTATGCTGACAGCCCGCTTGTTTCTTTTCTAGTCCAGACAAAGTGACAGGTCCATCTGGGTACCGTTGGGAAGGATTGTTGACTGGTGAGCCAGCTTTTTTGCTCTTTCACTGCAGAATTACTCTCCTGTTGAAACTTAAGCTCTGATTCACAATCTCATACATTGTTATATACTTAGGAATTTCTGTACTATTTATTCCTATTGTGGGACGTCCTTAGAACCGAATATAGGTGGTTAAGGTATCTTTTTTCACTGGTGTTGTATATTATAGTACTGTATTACAATATATATGTGACCATGTTGTATTGGTGGTCTCAGGGAACCTTTTGAGCATTCTACCATAAACACAGGGAAATCATGTTAAGATTGTCAACAATAATATATTAATATTTTAAATGTTCTGTATTCATTGTCCCACCTAATTTAAGTGATGCTTGTGACCTTTCTCAGGTGTGTGCTTCGGAAGCATGTGAGGGAGCTGGCATGTAAGCTCATAAATTTAGTTCAGTAGAATGCATCAGTAGTAATGATCGCTCTACACGTACTGAGAATGGGTTAGGTTGCTTTTTAATGTGCAAGTGGAGTGCTTGATAAGGGAGAAAAGATGAAACTTCAAGCACCTAGTACTAGGCTTAAAATCATTCCAGCTCCATGAGAACGCCGTGTTTTCTACTCCACATAAAGTCAGTTTAGTCCTTACCAGAAGTGACAGAATGCTAACAGTTCATTCAGGAAAGCATTTGTTGCTTTTAGGGGTATTTAATCTGTGTTACCCTGTTCGAAATCGAGGTTTTCTAGCTTAGTAAGAGCTGACTACCAAAGCTAACTAGGAAGGGGAGTTTCTAGTATGTCTGGCAAAGTACTGTTTGTGTGTTCTTGATTGCCTCCAAACTACAGAGAAAAATTAGTTTTTGAAACTTGGTTATTGGGCACTACAAGGAGTAAAAGGCAATGAAGATGGCCTTCAGTATTATTTTTTATTTTTAGAAAATAATTCCAGACATCAGAGAGAGACCAGAGACTTTATATAACCTAGTAATGACGAATAGTTCTTTTCCTGTTCTCTGGGCCCCAGGCATTCCGCATTTCTGAAGCTGGAACATGATATGTACAACAAGAATGTATGGAATCTTTAAAAAAAAATGTTAATACCCAGATAACTGGTGAACTTATTTTCTTTTCAGAAAGAAGTTATTATATTTCTTATAAAATTGGATCAGAACTATCAAATAAAACCAAACATAACTCTCATCCTCCTTCCCCACTCTCTCGACCCTCTGTGAAGTACCAAATTTGTCTGACTTCTTGGGCAGATGGATATTTAGGTATGATAGCAAAGCTATTTAAAATGCACAACATCTCATTCCTTGTTTTATTTCATGTTGCAATCAATCTATTTTCCATTATAAATTCTTATGGACTTGGATTCCCTCCCCCATTTTGCTTATGCTTTTGACTTACTTTGAGAAAAATATTTTTTCTTTATTTTTCTCTCTTTCTTTTTTAATTCTTTCCTAAAGACAGATGGTGGCAACACTGTTCTGGCTAAATAAAAAAGAAAGCAGCTGAGAAGGTGCCCAGTGAAGCCAGACCAGCACTGCGTGTCTGTTTCCAGTGCTGCAAAATCTCCCCTGGTTTTCCAGAGGAATTGGTACATACACTGAGCACACAGTCACCTCCCCACTAACTGTAACAGTAACAATAAAAGAGAAATCGCAAATAAACTACATTTATGGCGTAGTATAGATTCAGTACCTTTCCATCCTGGCTTGCATTTTTAAATCCAGACTTGGCTTAAGAAAAATTATTTCAGTCTAATAACTATAAAATACTAAGAGGAAATAAAATCAGTGCTGGCCTGAATGTTAGAATGCAAACCACACGCATGCTATAAAATATGGTAGAATACTGCTTACTCAGTAGATTCAGCTCTAGGAATTGAACAGAACTGAGAACAACTATAAAAAATATGCAAAAAATTAAAAAATCTGTTTAATAGATGCCTGCAAATTGTTGTTTTTCAAGATCAAGGTATTTTTTATTCCCTTCATGTAAAAAGAATTTTCACTGTTGATATATATCTGGCTTGTATGGACAAAAGGTGGTTGTTTCGCTGTTTTTTCTCCTCTTTGCAGTGTTCTGACTCATGAATCTCTAGGCTGCTAAATGTGCACATGTGAATTACTGTAATTCAGAATCAAGCAACAGGCTTTAGAAAAAAACCAAGACATCTTCTTGATGGATTTTAAGTCTGGCTTTATTTACCACAGAATGCTGTATAGTCATTTTAATGAATTATTGAGCCTTGCTAGAATGCAAAGCATACATTGAGCACAGAGTAGGCTTCTGTTGCAAGCCTGCACCTGTAACCTGGCATACTTACACACAGTTGCAAAGGTTAGATTCTGGAAGGAGGTTCCCTCTTTTTTACAAGAGGGTTTTATCTTCATCGGGAACCAGGCAGACGAACAGTGAGAGCAGAGGCTGAGGACTGACTCTTTATTAGGGACTGTAGTGATAGGACAAGGGGTAACGGGTTAAAACTTAAACAGAGGAAGTTTAGATTGGATATAAGGAAGAATTTCTTCGCTGTAAGGGTGCTGAGGCACTGGAATGGGTTGCCCAGGGAAGTTGTGAATGCTCCATCCCTGGTGGTGTTCAAGGCCAGGTTGGACAAAGCCTTGGGTGACATGGTTTAGTGTGAGGTTTTCCTGCCCATGGCAGGGGGGTTGGAACTAGATGATCTTAAGGTCCTTTCCAACCATAACTATTCTATGAAAAGGAAAAAAAATAAATTAAACCACATGTGATTGAAAATTCTGAAGTTTCAAAACAGATTTTGTCTGTCTTTAGAATGACAATGATTTTTTTTTAATAACCCTTTAAGAAATGGACAGAGCTTTACCTCATGATTGCTCTAGAGCCACAGATTCTCTGTGGCTTGGTGTCACAGCTCTCACACACCCCTCTGGCAATGGTGCTGGGCAGCTTCAGGTTCTGGGAGCATTAGCCAAGGCCTGGATTGCATGGAAGGTTCGGCTCCCTAAAAAGCTACCCAACTCAGTAAGCGTCTCAGTAAGTGAAGGAGAAGGGAACAAGCTTACAGAAAGCTCTCAGGGCATTGTGAAGTTGAACACTCTGCAGAACTTTCTTGTTGATCTGGCAATGAACAAATGTCTTTATCATCCTGTTTGCAACCAGCTCTAGGTACAGAACAATACCCTTTTGATATTGCTAGTTTTGTCACTTAAGATTTTCTCAGCCTTTGAATCTTTGGATTTTGACGGAAGTTCTTGCTGTATGTTATGTCTTCACTTTTGTCTGTACTGCTTGGTGTTAGGAAAGAGCATGCTGTTGCCCTTCAATGTTCTGTACTTGCTAGTTGTTTCTAGGCTTTCAGGACTATTCTGTAGTCTTCCTAAACTTTAGAAATTCAGGGGCCTTCATGCCGTGCAGAGCAAAGGCTGTAGTTTAACTAGACTTGCTTAGTTCCTGCAAGATTTACTTCTTTCTGTAACGATGGGCATTAGATCAGAAATGCCATGGTTGGGACTTACTTGTCTGGGCTCAACATCACAGTTTAATTGAGTCCAGGTAAAAATTCTTAAGCTAAAGTATCTTTTTGCAATGAAAATAAATTATTATTTTTAATGGCAGGTGGCTGTTCAAGGCACACTAAGAATTTTTATCTGAGTAATAGGAGACAACCCTGTCTCAGAATATGCATAACAGAGATGTAAGAGGCCTGAATTCAGGTCTGTAGACACAATTAGAAATCAAACCAACTGCTATTATACTGAAAAACTAGACAAGTAACTGCATGCAGAGAAGCATTCCCTACCGTTTTAATTGCTGCTGCTTCTGTCTCAGTAAGTGAGGTAATTGATGTTTTACTCTCAAAATTGATCTCATTGTTTCAGGTAGTTAGCAGACTAGAATGGCTTTTACGTTGTAGCACTAAAAATCGTTTCATCTCATAAACTAATCCCAGGCTTGAAAATTTGCTAAACCTGAAGACTCTCTAGCTTTAGAATAATGAGTTTGGCTCTTGAGTCCACTGGACTCTAGATGGTGATGGTTTAACCACAAAGAACAGCAGAACTCTGTTCCTGCTCTGTTCAATTCTCATCATCTCATTTCCCCACAAGGGCCGCCTACATCACAGCTTTGAGGAACTCCAAATTATTTCTGTGATACTTTTAGTCTTGTGTAAGTGAAAGTAGTTGTTTGGTATCACAGCAGACTGGCTACAAAGGGTAAAAGCAGTGAAGAATCATTACAAACATTGGAAACAGTGAATGAAAAAGTGGGCTAAATGACAACTTGCTTGAGGCTACGACTGTACTGTATTGGATACGCAGGCTGTGCCACCACCCTGTGAGCCGTCAGTTGCATATGAATATACCTTTTGAATTGTGCATGCTAATTAATAATGTATATTATTGTGTTGTTGAAATTATTAATATAGTCATTTATGCAGCACTGCAACGAAAACATAGATACATTATAGTTAGGGGAGATACTTCGCTGTCTCTGCTTCTCTGTCTCCCTTGTATATAGAGCTATAGATAGAAAAGAAAACTTGCAGATTGAACTCTTTCTCCTTGATAAATTTCAATCTGGGTTAGGTATGGTAGAAAATGAGGTATGGTAGCTGTATGAAGAAGAAAAGAGGTTATATTTATTGTAGAAAGAGATGATATTTAGATCTTTCATGTGTTACATAGTAAAGGATTTCTATCTGTCTTCTGGACTGACAGGCTTTCAGGTTACAGTTTACTTCACCTCAAGATATCTCATCACAAAGTTTTTTAGAGATGTTCAGAGCAGTGCTTCCATACATAAGGATCATATGCAATGTGTCATTAAAATTGTTTCCAAAGGTACAGATAGAGTAGAATTTTTGAAGCTACAGTTTCAAGCTTGTTATCGTGGGGGTCACTGAAGAACGTGACATTTAGTTTGCACGTGAACGCACATACACAAGTTTAAATGTTTCCTTCTATTTTTCTGTTTTTAGGGCAGTAAGGCCATTGCTGTGGTCTCATTGAAAAGCGAAAGAAAATGTTTAACTTTGTCAGCTGTACCAGGTTTTTGGCAGTTATTGTTCATTTTCTTAACAGAAAAGCAAAGAACGTTTTAAATGAGACTTACTTGTTCAAGGTAACCTTACCACTTCTGAGCGACAAGAATATATTGCCCTAATGGATGCTCTTATATGACAATCCTGAAATGTGTGACTTTATTAAGCACTAAGTTTTCATTAGGAAAGCTTTAGAAATTCTTGGGAGAAATGTTTCATTGCAGCAAGCTGTAGCACTGCCACTAAAAATATATTGCTAATTAAATTTTATTGACAGTCTTTGTAATGTGTTCTTAGAACAAGTAAAAGCACTGAATGGTTATTGAATGTGAGGCACTGCATCTTCTATAGTTAGTTAAGCTGTTTAGGAGAGGAGATTAAGGTACTGTGCCCTTCCTTTCCTTGTGTAGTTACTGGATTTGAGTATTGTGCAGGGCAAAGCATTTTCAGGGTACCAGTGCTGCAAAGACTCAGACTTTGACTTTGTCCATCACCATTTCACTTGCTAGCCATGGACAAATTAGGGCACAAGTTAAATACCTCCAAGGCCTTAAGGATACATCTCCACAGGAAGGAAAAGAATTTTGACTATTCAGAAAACGGTTCCTACAAGGGACAGTTCCTAGGTTGAGCAGGGGTATTCAGAGTTACTTTAGCTGTGTGTGAATGTAAATACAGAATTTGCAAATCGCGCTCTTACTGGGGAACACTTCGCACCAGTAACAGACTTGCACACGACTGGTTCAGAACTATAGCATCGGTGTTTCTGTTTTATCAAGCTGCATAATCTGTGCTGGTGGGAGGGGGAGCTCTGAGGCACTGCTCTACTCCACTGCCAGGTGGGATTCCTAGTCTTGTATGTGAAAGTTGAGTGCAACAGACACTGCAGTGTCTGGATTCCTGTGAAGCACTGTGATTGCTCATGGACCACCCTACACTGCCCCAGTAGAGAGGAAGAGCAGTGACAGAGGGTCGCTGATGCGGGGTGATGGGTGCAGGCATTCCCAGCTGCCATTACTCCAGAGAAGCCACTGAGCACTGATCACATCACAGAGCAGGTCTCTGAGGCAGATGTTAAGGACCCCTAGAAAATTTGTAGTGGGGAGCAGTGTGCAGACATATGTACTGCCCCATCAAGAAGAAACCTACCAACCACAATTTGATCCACTTTCTTCTGTTAGTGGCACCATCTGAGGCCAAACTTAGCCAATGCTGTTTTATTCATATTTGTTGGTTTATTTTGTTTTCAATACTACTGTGTTTGGCACTGCAATTCTTTCTTTCTTTGAATTAAAATATAATCAACTGTTAATTGATAATTCATTTTAATAACACAGGCAATAGCAGAAAACATTACTGATTTTGCTTATGTTACTGTTCAGAATCATAGAATACTTTGGGTTGGAAGGGACCTTTAAAAGTCATCTAGTCCAGTTTGAAATCTGTGATTTCTTATTGACATCGTGACAATATGGAAACTGTTACAAGTGATGACATCATGATCTTCAGGTGGAAGCAGGAGAAGTGTTAGCAGGGTCTTGTCACATTTCTGGAGTTCTCTGAACTGTGGTGAGTCTGTGAGCATTTTTCTAAGTGCAAGGATCTGGGGTTGTTATTCAGATGGTTTCCAGAGGACTTGAACCCTTCCTTACATCTCTAAACATAAAATGACTCATTTCAGTAGAGTTCCTCTGCAGTTCTGTTGCAGTAAGTAAGAACAAAGTACTGCCTTTGATGTGTAAGATTTACAGTACAAATCAGAAACAGAAAAGGATTTTTACATGTTGTACCAGTACCAAGAGCTTTGAAAAGTGAGTCTTTTGTGGCTCTAAGAGCTAAATGTTGCACTTGCATGTACAACCCAATTTTTCACTGAGTAACTTTACCTAAGTTGTAAAAAATTATCTAAGAAGTTCCTTATGACATGTTTGGTCTTACAGCTCATGAAGTATCTGCCTGCAGTTTCTTCTGGCTCAAGCATCTTGCACTTGCAAAAATGGTCAGATATGGTGACAAGGGGTGTGCAGCTCAGCATGGGTTGAGCTCAAGCACCACTGCAAGAACAGCTCTCGCTGTGGCTGTACACGGTTTTGGTGACTGATTCGTTCAGTCAGAACTAAAGAAAATACATTTCCTGCTTGGGCTATATTTGTTGAGCATCACACACAGAGTGGTATGAAGTTCTCTCTCTAAACTTCCTGAAAGCATGATGCCTCCATGCCTCTGCTATGCCCTAGAAAAAGTGTATCACCTGAGGGGCCCACAATGTGGTAAATTGGTGCAGTTAAAGACAACCTTTGCTTCACTCGAAAGATTTATTACAAAAAAATAAGTGTGACAAAGGATACGTTTGTGTTTAGATTTGTGATTTCTGTGCGTGCAAACACAGAACTTGTCATTGCAGTCCCTGTGCAGTGGGATGATTTAAGACATTAATAACATTTAGATACATACTTTCTATTGAAAATGTCTGCAGATTCTAATGATTGATTTGCATCTTGCATATATCTCCTGCAATTCTCTTCCAAGAGCTGAAGATAAGTAGCACATGCATGTTGCATGAACAGTGACATTATCCACCAAAATGTCAAGCTTTAGGTAGAGTGATACATGGGAACAGACTATAATTTTTAAGGAATTTACTTCATGGTGTTCACCTTTTCCTGCAGTCAGATTTTATTGACAAGAATATCTGTATAAAGTACTTATAATTGTATAGATATGGATTATTTCTTAGTAACAAGGTTTACACTTTGCACACAAAACCTGCTTGTACCAGAAGTTCTCACGTGGTTAAGAAACAAAACCCAAACCAACCAAATACTAATAGCTTGACCAACCAACCAAGTTAACTACTGTAGCATTTTAGGATACTGTTAATTAACTCTCGGTTAAATGCAGTTGTAGAATTTAAGTTGTTGTTAAAAATTCTAAGGATTTTTTTTATTTTATCTGCAGATGAGTACAATCAGTTGTCCAGGTAAATTTACTGATGATTAATTTATTATGTTAATGCTGCAGAATGATATTTTTATTTTTGGATATTTTTATTTTTGGATCGTTTCATGATAATTGAACTATTTTATATATGTAAAAAACTGTGTACATACACATGGGGATTTTTTCCTTTATAACACTCTAAAAAGTAATTTTATAATTGGGAAAAGAGTAACTCTTGAGGAAAGATTCAAAGTTTGGATCTCTGTCAGTTCATTGGCTTCTTGCTGACCTGGCAATATCCTCTTTCTCAGAACAGTTCCTTCTCTAATGGCCTCTTCAGCCAGTAATGTGGACCTTCCAGATAAAAGCTGTGGTTTGGGGTTTTTTTGTAATTTGTCAAGCATCAGTGACTGAATGAACTTGACTTATTTTTATCAGCACACAAGCACAGCAAGTAGCCTTCCAGATGTTTACAGATAACACACAGGCGATGTCTATAGTAGCAATTTGTAACATAACTAGCTTGGGTAATTGTCTGAAAATCCATGCCTGTCTCCAGTGATATCCTCATTGTCAGTCTTGTATTCACCCCTCCTCCTTGAAGTGTCTTGCAGAGTTATCTGCAGTTAGTGTAACTGGCACGTTGAAAGAGTAGCGTTCAAAGTCTTCTGTGTTCAAAGTGTAAGAAACTGCTATGCAAAATGGAAGTTTTACTAAAACCTTATCTTAATTTTATTGTATGTTCTTGGTCTGTAGTTTTTAGTCATCTCTATTGATTATCTTTACTTCAGGAAATCTACTGTGCAGCATATTGGGTCTTTGCCTTCTGTATGTGTTGCAGACCATTAGAATTCATTCTGATAGCTGGTAGAAGTACCTGATACTCAAATATTAATTAGTATATCTTCATTCTATATTTACACCAGCTTCAGAGTTTATCACTGAAATGGTATTCATGCCATTGTCTGCAATTTTTTTTTAATTTTTTTTTCTGGATAGGTACTTCAAGGACACAGACTTAAGACCCATTTTCCAAAAGTCAGAATAATTTACAAGAGTAAATTCTTGTAATAACAATATACTTATGAAAGAAAAATGATTTATGCTGCACTAAATAGTGTAATACATCTATTACGCCAAGGCTGGCCTGGTAGTGGTTGCATTCCAAGATAACATACTTTTAATTCTATACTGCTTGTTGCTTTAATATCACAGTATTTTTAATTACGTTTTTCATAGTGTTCATTTATTCTTTTTAGTACAGTTTCTTTGCCTTCTGATTATTCCTCATAATACTTTTTGTGTTATGCAGGGAAATTAAATAAAATGCGCTACAGCCAGTCTTTTATGTGTAAAAGGAGCATATGTTTGAATACTAAAGATAGAGAATTTCTCATGGGATTGTTCCATGCAGAGGTTAATACATGCAGAGCATGCATACAGAATTTAATTTTGAGGCTTTACCACACAAGTGTTTTTCTAGAATGGTACTTGCAAAAAATACTTTCTTGGGGAACTTTTTCCTCATTATTATGAGAGTTATTGCAAAAGAGTTTCCAGTATTAAATTTCCAGTAACACCAGCACCTTAATTGTCAAGGGTTAATCACATACTGTAGATGCAAAATAAACATAAGGCTCTTCTTCCCTTCATGATACTTGTCAGAAGGGCATACCAGAGATGCACAGTTCCTAAACTTTTGAGAAAAATCAGGGAAACACAGAATAGGATACAAGGCAAGAATGTGGGAAAAGCTGTGGTGCTGGCTGGTGTTCTGCCACCCTGCAGGGGTGGCATTTACTTAAAGGGGTGTCAGAAAATGAAGAGCTTCGAGGCTGTGCTGCAGCAGTATAGGTTTTCTTGAATACACTCAGGGAACCAAAGGCAAGCTCAGTGACATAGTGATCTCTCTGACCTGCAGCAGATGTTAGGCATACAGCTAAGGCTATTAAAAATAAATAAATAAACCACACAAAGCCAAAACCAGAAACACCCAACCCTCCAAAAACTGTGTGTGTCAGGTAGCAGTGTCGGTCAAGCAGTGTAGATCATCTAGCTGAAAAAACACGTCTTAGTGTGAAATCAAGAAATTGATTAAAGGAGCCATTTTCCATAAGGCAGTAATTGCCCACAAACTGTTTTATTATATCAGGTTTTTTTACACTGTTTCTATTATTTTTTTTATATTTTCTACTTTTTTTGCCTCAATAAAATTGTCTTCTTTGGAATATTTTGCTAATTTGAGAGTAAGAAGAAAAGGAAAGAGAGAAATGCCTATGAAACATAGATTATTTTTTATGGAAGATGAGATGGTATCCATTTACATTTGCAGCTTTACAAGGATTGTAGCAGTAGGCTCTTTTTCTTTTTCTTTTTTTTTTCTTTTTTTTTTTTTTGATGGAAATGCTTAATCTGAGATCAATGGGCCATAATAATTACCTGTTTCTTCCAGTAGAAATAAACCCACTTGTATGTGACACTTGAAACTTTAACTCTGCTTAGCATTACGGACTCAATTGTAGACAGTTCTTCACCCAAATATATTTATGACAGCAGTGCTAGTCGATACACAATACCAAGCCAAGGGCATTGGAGAATAAATCAGTCCCTCTAGCTACTGCTATAGCACAGTAAATGATGGTTGTAATAAAACCCTATGAAATTAAAATTCTGGGCATCCAAACACAAATACCTAGCCAGGAGAAACCTGAAGCTCTCTCTTCTGGAAACATTTGCATAGATACATACACTTGCTACCCCTTCGCAAAGGTAACACAGTGTACACAAATAGTGTATAGGTTTTCAGCACTGTCTCATCTCATGAGACTCTCTTCAACATTTTGGGCTTCCAGGAGTCATATGTAGAACAAAATGTAAGCAGCTCATAGAAGAGGGTGGTCCCAGTTATTCCTTGAGGAATAAATATTCTTGATTTTATGTTTGAAAGCATCTTCATGATGCTGTAAGTCACTACCAAATGCTTCCTCCTCTTCCAGTTCAAATCATCCTGTATGTTCATGCAGTTACTGACATTAGTAATGCATCTTCTGTGTTTGAGTACCTCAGGCTGTAATTTGCAGTACTGAGCTCTTGGGATGGACAATATTTCATTTCTCTTTGGGGTTTTCACATGAAGTACATGAAGGCCATTTTAAATAAATACACAACATTATACATTTATGTACAAGCCCATACCCTCTCTGTATATTAAATAACTTGAAGCATCATTTCTTTTGAATTCTGTAGGACAATGAGATAATGAAAACCAGTATGCAGTAAAGTCATGCAAGGATAGTGACAGTTTCCACATGAAATACACCAGAAGCAGTGTAAAGGGTATCTCTTTGTGTATCACAGCATTTTTGTGCAACATGGCAAAGAAAACACCCAAGCATTTAATTTTTGAGAGAAGACTTTTACTGTCAGATGAGTATCTAATGAGAGAAAACACCAAAAAATGGATTTTGTAAATAGTATGAAATGGTATAGACTGTCTCATAGTCACCTACTGATAATACAACTAGTGCAACTGTTATGGAGTCATCTGGTTTTATTTCAGCTATTAAATCTAAGTATGAATGAGGAGACTTCAATCAGATGAATAAGTGACTCCTGATCGTGAAATTAAGTTCTGGTAAAAACCCTGTGACTGAGCACCACCAGGTCTGGCATCTGGCTTGTGCTCTACAGCCCATCTGTAGGTATTAACTGTAAACTCTGCCTTTCCAAATGAAAACAAGCATATTGTTACCCTTCAGGTAATCGTATTTGCATTGTCTTATTTGAGGTGGAGGAACAAAGACAAAAATGCTGGAGGGCCTTTCCTAGAACCAGTGTTGGAGCAGGTGGCTTAAGCTGCCAAGAAAATCACGGATAAGTAACTCCCGTATGAGTGCTCACTGGAAACAGGATGGCTTCATACAACACTTTTTCAGAACACAGTCTAAGTGTGTTTACCACAGTGTTTGTTTCTGATAAACTATCTAGAATATAAAAGACGTTAGAAATTTGCTGGCTGTTTTTCAGCCACTGGGGCTGTGCTTCATTTCAAATTACTTTCTCAATCCTGAAAGAATTTTGAATTTGTTAATGCAAAACAAATACTTGGGAATTTTGTACTGCAACAAAAATACTTTTTCTTTCACATTTTAAGCACAGTCTTTCTGTAAATAACTCTGTCATCATCATATTATTCTCTTTGCCACATCACCTAAACGCTTTATCTAAAATGATGCTTAAAAAACCTGACAGCAAAAAAACCTCCCCAGGTGGCTGGACTATTAGTATTCCTTATCAGCTTGAGTAACTGCTGTTCTCTCAGTCTGTCTATTATATCTGTAGATGGCTCCTATTTTCTCTTCGTGTTTCAGTTGCTTTAGGACTAGGGCTTGCATGTCCTTATAGAGAGTTGGATGGCTGATAAATACATTTAAAAGATCTTAAATCTCCCACCTGCTACTTTTATTTGAACAAAAACATACTTCCTGTTCTAGTCCTGTTCATGAACTCATCACACAAGGACACCAGGAGTTTGCACAGTATTTCCAAAGGATCTTTTTCTGTTTAAAATGATGGAGCATTACAGCATGAGTGTCTTGTAAGGCTCTTGTCTTATGAAAAGACCTGTAGTCTTGAACTATTATTCAGATTCTTTGAAATTTTTTCCTTGATGAAATACTTTAAAGAGAATCAGTATTTGAGGCATTCTTCCACTAAAATCTAGTATGTGAGAGCTTGACATGATGACATTCAACATATTGACCAAGTTCTTCATGCAGTCTTGAACTAAAAGAAATAAATAGTTCATTGAATCACTGAAGTGTTTCAGTCCAGAGTTCAGTTCAGAGGCATAACAAAGTAAACTCAGGATAGAGAAGTGATGTATTTAAAATTGCAGGATATGCACAAGGTTTGCTTCTAGGGTCTCTTGATCATTAATTAAATATATTATGGCTTTCAGTTTTTCTCATTTCTCTGTACAGGTTTGCATACTGTAAATGCATTATTTATGTTTTCCCTTAAGTGCTTAGTGTGCTGCCAGGATGTTTCTCTTTAGACTGGCACAGACAGTGGAAAAGACAAAAGGAGAAAGCACATTTGGCACTGGTTAGCTGCACAAAAAGCCACTTGTGCCCTAATGAGCCTTTAAGATGTACTTTAATAAACTTGAGCTGATAAATAGATAGAGGGACAGGCAGATGGCATCATGGTTTGAACTATGAAAAATATTTTTTCATTAAGGTAGGTTTTGTTTGTTTCAGTTTTTTCGTTTTTATTCTCATCCTACTAATGCGTTAGCACTACACCTTGCTGCTTTTGCTCTGGAAAGCTTTTAGTATGCAGCGTGATGGGGAGGTATCTACATGCAAGTTCTCTCTGTGAGGGAAGAAATCACTCAAATGGGTTTTGTTATTATAGTTAAACCAGAAGCTTTGCAATCAGCCATTTGCTGAACTTCGCACAAAGGAGATTGCCACCATTGGTGTTGTACTGGTCCTGCATATCGGCCCTGCTGTCTCCTGACGTTCCTTTTAGTAAACTGAACACCACAGATGTCGTGTTAGATTGAGTAAAAAATGTATTTTAAAGTACAACTCTGCTATTCATATGAAAGCTGTTTGTTTTAAAATAAATTCAAGGTTTTATTCTATTTGTTTTGTGGCCAGGTGTGGTGTAGCAGTTGGATGTTAGGCCACAGTCACCCTCTACTAACTTGTGCATCTTGGTTCTTACTCACTTATTGCCTCTCTATTATATTTTCCCTCTGTTCATGAATAGTTATTTTTAAATTTAACATTTCCTGTTCTGGTCTCTCTGGTATTTGTCAATTTTATGTTTAAAATGACAGTAGAAGATAGCCTAATATATGACTAATTAAAACACAGAATTAATTATCTGCTTAAATAGTCAGTAACTTGCTCCACTGTACAAATGTGATGTACTTTTTTTTGTTAGTTTATCCAAATTCTACCTTCCATTCTGATATGCCACACCAGCACTGCCCATTTTTGAAACAGTGTGCAAGTGACAGTCACTTTAGCTGTTACTCTTTAAGGTCAAATTGTAAATAGACCTATGCTGAACTCCTACACCTCTTGTTCCATGCCAGAGAACTTCAAGTGATGTACCAGGAGAGCATCTGTTTCCGTTAGATTGGTATTTGCATACAGGGACTTTGTTGTAATACTTCTGCTATATATAGATAGAAGGTTTAGCTTGTAACTTATTTATTAGGACTGTGGAAAAACAGGCTGACAGTTTTATTTTAAGTCACCTAACTTTGCCTGAGAAGTTCCCATTTTCATCATCTTAACAGTAAAAATATCTCATACAAGTGGGTCATGGTTCATGTTTTAACTTTTTTGTAAGTGCAAAGTAGTGAAAAATGTACTCTGAATCTCTGAAAATATCCTTAGAAAACATTGCATCAGATTTCTTTTTCATGTTTTATGAACTGTTTGCCATGCACATTAATTACAGAAATAGCAGTGATTACATTTTCAACACGACACTCACTAAAATGATTCTAAAAGTCCTCTCAAAGTATTTAACTTTAAAAACAAAACAAAAATCAGCCAAGAAATCTTCTCACCACAGGCTGGACGCATCAACATCAGTGCCTTCTTGAGCACCTAGCAAAGCTTTTTTTGTTGCTCAGGTGGTCCTGGTGACAGGGTCGAGCTAGAAAGCAAGCTGGGAGCTGTGTATCTCTGTGCTGCTGCTGGCTTACGTGAGCCCTTCCCGGAGGAGCCTCATTCTGTTTGGTGGAGTGGTGACTGCACAAATTGTGTTGCCATTGACCAATAGCTCATTTCTGCTGTCACTTGGTAGTGAGCTCTTGCTCAGCAACAAGCTCTCACAATCCAAGAGTTTTCATACACCTGGCAGAACATAGCTGTATGGAAAAAATATCCATTGGAATCAAGTCATCTTCAGTGTTTATACCAGATCAGAACTGGAAGTTGTCAGAAAAATGTATTTTGTAACTTCTTGAAGTTTCTGAACCTTTATTTCTAAGGTGTACTGTGAATATATTGTGACATCTTAGTAGTGGGATGTTCAGAAATGTAACACAGACTTGCAATAGAAAAAGTAGAAAGCTGCTTCCTGAACTGCCAGTGAGATGTTTAAAATGTCAAAAAAGCTTTTGTACTTCAGACTTGTGGTGGGTTCTGGTGTTTATTTCCTTTCAACCTGTGTAGATTTAAAATAATAAGCAATATTTTTTTTGCAGTAATTATTCTATTTAGATCCACAACTCAGTACTGTGTTTAAACTTCTGGCTATGTTTCTGCTATTTATTTTGTAAGCTACGTAGCCCTGGCAGCTTTGTTGTGGTAAGAAGGCTATGCTTTCAGAGTTACTTTGGTTTTTTTCTTTTTTCTCCTGTAGAGTTCAAAACAACAGATGAGTTGTGAAAGAGAACAACTAAGGGTAAGTGCAATGATATGCAAAATGTTCTGTTTCTTTAAAACATAAGCAGGATCTAGTTTGTGCCATTGACAGATGGATTATTTTATTTAAGAGGAACATATTTAGCTCATTTGTTGCTTGTTGGTAAATACTGTACCTATCTCAATGTAGAAGAGTTACGGTAGATACAGCTTTTTCTTCCATAATTTAGTGAGATTTGGCAGTAAATACTTCTTTTCAGGAGCACTCAGCATGCTCTTCTTATGCACAACGTGAAGATTTAGTGGTGGTAAATGTCACTTCTCAGACTTTCTCCACTATCAGATTGTTTCAGATAGGAAGGTGCTATCCTTTGGATTTTTTTGTAGTATGAGTGCTGTCAGAAAGAAGGAATGTAATGGAACTGTCAGAAAAGGTCCAAGTATTTTAGTGTGCATGTTGTGTACAATCTGTAAACAGGATGGAGCTCCTGGACCAGGTTGCTGACCTTTGTTTTCCCCTTTTCCTATGTTAAAGTGACAGTGTTTTCAGCAGGTTTTAATTCTTTCTGCCTTTGAATTCTACATATGCTACAGATCTGCAGATGCTTTTTCATCACAGGTATTGCCTTGTTCAGCTGATTGATTCTAGTATTTGTTTTGGAAAGGCAAAAGAGTTTTTATTAATTAAAAAAATAAAGAGAAGCCAAGTGTTACTCATACCACGTAATGGGTATTTTTTTTGAAATCCCATATGCAAGTAGAGAGGGAGAGGCAGGCCTCAAGGAAGTGTAAGGCTTTATGCAAACAAAAGCATTATTGGAAATAGAAAAAACACTTTTTGTTTGCAGTTTACTAACCATCAGTAGTGCCTGCATGACTTGCAAGTATAAAAAATGTAGTCTTAAGTTGCACAGTGTTACTGAAAATTCAGCAGTTCATTATATTAACTTCATCAACATACCTAGATACTTCAGCTGGTCTTCACTGTATTTGCAGTGGGATTTTTGATAAATAAGTTATGCAAGAATGATGCATCACATATTGTCCTTGATTCTTGCTGATGTGTGACTGCATTGCTATTGTACTGAAGCTTTGTTCTATCGGTTGTAATGTCTCAACAGAGCAGTTGTCAAAGTTAAAATATTGCAATAGTACCCAAAGGACAATCTTTCCAAGAGGTAGCATGACAACAAAGAAAGTTTTCATTTGATTTTATTGTTTTTATTAAGTTTTCTCGTTTGAATGAATGAAAACATTGTTTTGAAATATAATGGAAGGAGACCTCCAGCTCTTTCTTCAAGTAAATATTTAATTTTTCAAAGTGATTTCTCTAAGTAGTGGGTAACATGTGGTACAGTAAAACTTCCATGTGTCTTTCTATTCCTGTATTACATATTTAGATATAAACAGGAGCTCAGTGGTTATGATGCCTTTGTGTCACATCAAAATGGGATTTTTCATGACAACTTTGGAAAAAACCACATCTCTAAGCTACCAAGATTAGACACATCTCTTTCCACTGCTGCTGTTGTGTTCCTGTTACATGAAATACAATAAGCAGTGTAAACTCCATTCTGAGGCTGGGGCACAATGAAAGCAGTCACCACCCCAGAGTTAGAGCTTGGCTGAGTTACAAAAACTGCAGCCACCAAGAAGTCTCACAGAGACAGGTACAGTGAAAGCACCAATCACATTGCCAGGCATGGGAGAGCTGTTCCCTTCCCCTGCCTGGTCTTCAAACACCAAGACCTTTACCAGTGTTCAGAATGTATTCTAGTTTACAACAGCCCATCTGCTGTGACAAAAGGTCACGCTGAAATTGTGATATACTGTGTGGAGATGTTTTGGTCACACAGTTCAGTGCTGCCACCTTTGACTCTTCTTAGTCCTGCTATGAACAGCCCCCTGCTGCCATGTTCTGCACCTTCAGCACTCTCAGAGTGGAACTTGACCATTCTGTCACTTTTAGGTTGGCTCCCTTACTGAGCAGTGCTATTAAAAAATGTTTAATTGGCTGAATTACATTTTTCAGGCCTGCAAGATTTTCTTTTGGGGTTTGTGACCTACCTTGAGTGCTTGGCTATGAGGCAGTCTGTTCAGAGCAAAATATTGTTTCATCCCAACTGAAGGAATTGAAATGTAACAAGAGAACAGGATTGGAACAACAAAATGCCAACATCCATTTGTGTTTCTGAGCTGAGTTAAAGCTAGATTACCTGTAGATCATCTAATAGTATAACAGCAATGATCTGTTATAAAATCCTAGAATGGTTATCTCCCGCTGTGCTTGCTCAGTGTAAGATGACAATCTGTCTGCCACTCTCCTTTTCTGATTCTCCAGTCATTCCTTAATCTACAAGTTCTGAAGAAGTTCCAAAAGAAAGGTGCTTTAAGAAAGGTTTGCTTAAAGCATAACAGTTCACATAATTAAACATTGTGTTGCTATAGAAAGAAGTAAGTAAATCTTACTATAACTATTGATTCAGGCATTTCTCACCTCTTCACTGGCCTTTAAATTCTAAACGCAAAGCAAATACTCACCATTCTGAAATAAAGTGTTTAGAGTAATGAAACTCTTATCCATAGTGTATATACAATTGTAATATAATGTTTATTGTAATACATTTTATTACAATGAATGATAATTCTAACAGTTAAGGAAGTCTGTATATTTTAACCCTTTTCTGCTCCAACGTCAAAAATGATAGTGACTGAAAGTTGGGAACTTGGCTTGCTAACCTGATAAAACTTCCAGATAGACATTAGTATTTCTACCTGAATTATTTAAATGAGACTAATGAGAATTCATACAGAAAGCTATGGGAATTTCATCTGCAGCACAGCTGGTTGGGGTTTTTTGTTTTCCTCCATCTGGATATATAACACAAGCTGACTTTGATATATTTCCATCCAATACAAAAACAAAAAATTGAAAACATTAAAGCCATTTTTTTCAAGTTTTCCTTTTTCTTGGAAATGATTTTCATTGACAGGTGCTGCCTTGCACCTTTTTTTTTTTTTTTTTCCCCCTCTATATTTTTGTACTTTCTTTACTTTTTCTAGTCTGGCTTCATTTAAATTAAGTTGTACTAAAAAAACTAGTGGTGTGTTATTAATGGAGAGTTGACTCAGCATCACTCTCTCCAGGTCCATCCACCCATTGCTCTTTGTCAGTATTTCCTTTCAAGAAGATAATAATACTGTTTAGTCCTCCTCAGTCTGTTTTGTATTAAATCCTGATTTATGTATCTCCTCTTGGACAGATATACCCTATCCTCTTCTCTGATTCTTTCCTAGTGCCACTTGCTGTTTTATGAGTTGCTGTCTAGAGCTTAACAGAATTGTCATTCTGATGCATTATAAATGACCTGCAAAGACACAGAACTCACAGCTTGCTCAAAATCACTTAAAAACACTTTTCTCATATTTAGGTCTGAAAAACAGACTTTGAAACATGAATGATCCAGGTTATTTAAGGCTGTGACAAATATCAGGATACCAGCCATAGGTAGAAATAAGCTGTAGTATGTGAAGCTATAAACAAAAATGTAGTGACAGCCTCAGAAGTCTGCCTACTGCTTCCACTGAACCTTCCTTACTTCCTTTGACTTTAACTTGGGATTTCAGGTTTTTTTATCATAGCCTAAGAACATTATATAAACTTACAGGCTAACTTAAACCTTACAGAGCCTTGCCCAACCTTCCTTTCAAATAAGAAGTCATGGTTTTGCTTTATCACCTCAATGTAATATTTTAAAGTGAACTTCAGTATCTGTATTTACATGTGTGAGTTTTGCTATATAAGCTGGTGCCTTTGGTCCTTCTGCAGCAATATTTGATGAGCTCTCTAAGGTGGGCATAGAGCAGCTTTAAATTTTAATGTTGGGAGGGTTTATAAATGTTCCTGTGAATACCAATAAAATCTAATGGTAAATGGTGTGATTAACTTCCTTGATCTGAAATTTTAAGTGACCTAGTTGTTGCTCTAATTAACAGCTTCTTTCATATACACTTATCAAGATGCATTAAATGCAGCCAGAATTCCTTCTGTGCTCTGAATTATGGGAAGGGCAGAGCCTTACTATCATCTTGCATTTAATATCAACCTTTTTTTTTTTTTTTTTTTTTTTTTTTTGTAGTATCCTAATTTTCAAGTAGACAAAAAGAAGTTTTGCATACAGTATCATTCTGTTTGTCTTGTCTTTTATATGGTCAATTAAATAAGCTGCAACATGTAGCCAAAAATGTATGAAAGTTATGCTAGGTAGAAGGAGCAAAAGCAAATGCATTAAGCAGCCATAATCCTGCAGTGTTTAGCTTTCTTTGTGTCTTTGTTCAGTGCATTAATTCATCAGGTTGCACAGTGCTTAGCTGTGTAGATGGGGTTTTTGGAAAATTCGTGAAGAAAACTTGTGAAGCTCATCTCTGTGGTGCTAGCTTTCTCCAGTTATCTGAATAATCCATTGATAGTTTTTGTGTACTGTATTCTTCTCATGCACTAAGGAGATAAGTTGGGATTCAGTGTCAGATGCTATTTTTTTAAGCAGTTTGAGCCAAGGGGGAAAAAAAGAAAAAAAAAACAACTGGAGAGAGGAAGAGAATCCAAGTGCAAAGTAACTTGTGAAGTAGATGCTATTTTTGAGCATTTTCTGAAATAATTTTTGATTTTGATAGCATAGCAGAACATAGGTGGTGGCTGGCCAAAAAAATTGTGCTTTTGATCTCAACCTCTTCCCTCACTGGACTGGAGTAAAGGAAAGGTATGTAACTTTGTTTCATTAGTCAGGTAGCAGAAAGCAAGACACTAATTCATAGTGCTGCTGCAGAAGTTAGCAGCTAGTTCTGACCATTAAGAAAAGTTTCATTGTTTTTCTCTTCCTTCTGAAAATCTCTTGGTACACATTTACGAACAGTGTGTGTACATCTTGCTTGGAAAAGTAATCAGGAACCACATAGGATTATACATTCATCTCCTAAAGGAAAAGGTTTAAAAAGGGAAAAGCTAAGATATACTAGTAGAATTGGATCAATCCAATGTGTGTTTACTACTCATCCTTTTCTTAGGAGTCCATGTACGTTATGCTGCACTTGACAAACTAGACAAGTGGCATAAAATGGCACTTCTTCAGTTTCTATAGTTATTCTTGCAGTGAGCTAGGTGTCATCATCTATATAGGGTGTGGTGAACATATAGGTAGGTGAAATTAATAAGAAGGCATTGTATTTTTGGCTTCTCTGTATTACAGACTTGACATGAAATCAGAGTAATCATGGTCACCGTGTTACAAACAACATTCCCAGTGGTTCCATAAAGAATAATTCACAGCACAGTTTTTGGGGGAGAAAAAAAAATTACTGGAACTGAGATCTAAAGAAGAATAAAAGGATTTTAAATAGTCCAACGAACTTGGGGAGGGGGGCTAATAACAGTGTTCTGATTTCATGTAAATTTTCATCTAGCTTGAAATTAATGTGTGGAAAAAAAAAAAAAAAAAGGGGGCAACTAAATGGATGTTGTAAAACTTAATTTGCTGATAGTTCTGATGTATTTTAGGAGCCTTCCTAAGCATAGCTTCTTAAGATAACACTGGCCTCCAATTTGTTGTTTAATAATCATGGTGATTATTAAAAAATTATAACAATGTCTAGGCAATGAAAATTATGATGGGTCATGTTTCATAGAATCACAGAATAGTTTGGGCTGGAAGGGACCTTCAAAGGTTATCTAGTCCAGCCACCCTGCAATGAGCAGGGACGTCTTCAATTAGGTAAAGGTCATCTGAAGTGACATAGCTGCTCACCACAAGGATGCTGTTATCCTCTTAAAATGCTGACTGTTAATAATGTGGTCCTTTGATCAAGAGAAGAAAGAATGCTTGCAGGTACTTCCCTTTGCTGAATAGTGATGGTGTCACTCATTTCAGGTTTCTTTTAAATTCTTTCACGAAGAGTGAAGAAGCCTTTTAGGTATTTTCCTTGTCTTTGCTGATGATGGAATACTGTTCAGAAAATCTTCCATTCCTTTCCTGATGTTGTTTTGGCATCTCTGTCTTGGGAAGAGTAGCCAGAGGATTTTCTATTGCTCAAGCACTGCTTTCTCTTGCATTCAACTTTGATTTTTGCACAGTCAAGTATTTTCTCAGTATGGTGCTTCAAAATTGCTGAAACTGAAGAGTTACAGTAATATTTGGTATGGCTGAAGCAATGTTTTCAGTAACAGCCTGTCCATTTAGTATGACAGATTCGGTCTAGAGCTGCAATGCACTCTATGGAATTTGGCAGCTACTTTATGTATATTTAAGTCATGTTTGTATACAGACAGCCAAGGATAGGGATTTGGTTTGTGAGGCAGTCCACTAAATGTAATCAAGGTGCAGGAAGAGGCCGACTTCTGAAAGAAGTAGATTTAGGTAGCATAAAGGCTACTGAACCAGCACTCAACATGAATTCACTATCCTGGTGCTCTCTTCCTCCTGCTACACAAACATTAGCAGTACACAGTACTGCATCCTCACGATACTTAGGAACAGCTTCTCCATTTAGAACAGCAACTTTTGTGCAGACCTTCTGCAATGAATGCATGCAGCTGCTTTTGCAGAGCACTTGCTGTCATCAGTGATGCTGTCCTAGACAGAAAGAAGGATTTTCTTGCATATTTTGTCTTAGTTTTTTTACATTGCTTTTGTAATTTCTCTTTGATCATCTTGAAACGAGATCTTTAAGTGGAAAGCTTTAATGGTGTTTATACTGTCTTGCCTTATTATTTCAGGCACTACTGTTGCTTAGTCAGTTTGACTAGCAAAGATCATAGTCATCTTTAATGTCACACCTAATTCTAGCAGGAAACACTACCCAGTTTACAGTGCAATTTGGGGTTTTTTTTGGTTGGTTGGGTTGGGGTTTTGTGTTTTTCCTAGCTTCTTTCCATGAGGCCTTTCTCGCTTCAGCATGAGGGGTTTTGTGGTTCTGGCTGGGCAGAGCTGTTGGCTTGTGCTACTTTTTTATTATTATTTTTTCACTAGGCTCAAGTGAAAAACCTGAAAAAGCTTTTCAGTTGCAGGTAGATTGTCTGGATTTTTAACATACTCTTTGATCCTTCTGTGTGGTGGATTTCTATTCTCATTTATTCATATACCAAGTGAGTGAGTAACTAGATTATTCAAGGGAACGAGACAGGCGTTGACAGTATTATATTTACTAAAAAAAAAATTACCTCAACAATCCAAATTATGTGGTGTTATAAAGACATATATTCAGTGAGGCACTGATTCCTTGAACTAGTATTGTTTAAAGCAAAAAGAATGAAGGAATATTGATTATAATGTGGAGATCAGGTTCTACTATTGATGATAATGGTCTTTTTATGTTGTGTAAAATCTTTCTAAATCTCACTTGCTTAAACCAGTCAGGCTTAATTCTGTACTAAACCATTTAATTAAGTAGCTGCCAAATTTTTTTAAAGCAGCAAAGTTACAAGGAAGAATAAGTTAATCCCAAACAAAAATGCAGATGCACACGTCAATATTAATATGTACATATATACATATACATTGGGCAGTACTTTTTTTTAATATATTGAATCCATACCAAGTATGGAAGTTTGTTTGTCCAGTTACACTGGCATTTCATCAGCAGAGCAACACATGACATTATGTCAGTACGTGTGGCCTGCCCAGAGAAAAAAGTATTCTGAGTCAAACTAAAAATCAAAAGCAGAAATAACAACCATAGGGAACTGATGATGAATACTCTGCACATCACAATCCTAATATGCCCAATACCTGTCACTGAAGTGGGGCAACTCCTTTGCTCCATGTATATATGCTTGAGAGACGTCTTGTGCCACAGTCTTCCAAGAGAAAAGGGAATAAAACCAAAACAGTTGGCAGGTGCTAAAAGACCATGATAAGAACATGACAAAAGGGAACTGGGACCAACACTACTCAATGTCTTGATAAATGACATTGTGTGATTAAGTGCACCCTCAGCAGTTTACTGATGACACCAAGCTCCGTGGTACAGTTGACATGCTGGAGGGAAACTACGCTGTCCAGAGGGACCTTGACAGCCGTAAGGAGTGGGGTCAGGTGAACTCATGAAGTTCAGTGATGACAAGTGCTAGGTCCTGCACTGGAGTTGGGGCAGTTGCCAGTATCAGTACAGATTTCGGGACAAATTGATTGAGATGGAAGAAATAGTAAGCAGGTATTTTTGTATTCATAGCATGGTGTCTAGAGGATTCATTTTATAAACCAGGAAGATTTTTACCAGAAAGGTAAAAATGCTTTGCTGATTCGTAACATCTTTATTGTTTCTCATCCCTGGAAGAAGTTGACCTTGACTCAGGAATGCTTCCTCACACACACACACATATCTGTTGGCTGTTAGGTATTTCGAAGCTTTGACCATCTATGTTATATTTAAAGACAGTATGGCTTAGACAGGGGAGGGAGATACAAGAACCAAGTACATCATATCACAGCATTTTTCATGCTCCACTGATACTGGAAATTTGAGCCCTTATGTAACAGGGTGTCTACAGATATATTCAAAGTATGTAATCAAATGCCACATAGATTGGAAGTCCGTAGGTAATGAGCAAAAATACAGATATATTGTATTTTTTAGCATTTCTCTTTCCTGGAGTAGTAGTTTCTTCCTTTGAATTCTTAAGATCTTTTTGAGTAAAATATTGAAAGTAAAAAGTGGCCTTCATCTCAAGGTCACTTTCCTACTTGATAGCAGCTGCCCACCAAAGAGCACATAATTAATAGTTTTATTACCTTGATTTAGTAATTTCTTTTGGTTGGTTTTCCCTACATGTTATAGATTACTTTATATGCTATCAGCTCATTTCTTCTGTTTTCCCATTCTGCTGAAGTACTGCTTTCTACAACTGTTTTCATCATTGTTAAAAATCATTTATATAGCACCATAAATTACAGGCACTGTGCAAGCACAGTGTAAGATACCGCCTTTGCCCCAAATAGTTTATGGTTCAGATACACCCTTGATTTCTGGTGGACCTTTTTAACTTAACAGAATGTCTTGAATTTTAAGGTAGATTGCATTAATATTCTGTGTTATTCTCACAGTTTTTCATTATCAAATTATGTTGATCGCAACTATATGCCTCAACTTCTGATTTAGATAACTAATCATTTGTTTACTACTTAGCATAAAGGTATTGTAAACACTTCTTCTTACTAATAATTCTAGACACACATTTATGTGCATAAGCATTTGCATCTAAAAGTTGAAAAAATATTACTAAAATATGAAGAAACTTTTCTAAACTTGTATGTCTCCAAATTATACCATTTATTCACATACTAACATCCGAACCAAGCAGTCATCATGTGCTGACAAAGCCATGCAGTTCTGTTTTGGCAGCAGTGAGCCATGCTTGCTACACACTTTTCAGGTCTAATGGCTACAAAAGAATAATAGTTTCCATGCTCTATTCAGTACATTAAAATTATTACAACTCTGACCCAAAACAATAATTTTTTTTCACTCATTTCTTGTTTTGAAAAGATACTAGTTTTGCCATTTTCAGAGGAATCTCTGGCTTATACCAATTCTATAATTATATGAGAGACGCTGGCTTTTATTTGTATTCACAGAATTTTTCCAATGTTTTTTAACTTTCTTTAATATATATGTGCTCCTTCTAGGATTCGGAAGCAAAAACTTTAAAGCTCACAAAAAAATATTCCATATGACCTCAACGTAGTAAATGCATGCCCCCACATTTCTTTTGAAGCCTTAAGCTTCAAGCTTATCTGTTGTTGCTGATTTAGGATTTGTTTGTTGGGTTGGTTTTTTTTCGATTTCCCACTTTACTCTCTAGGAAGTGGAGCTAGGAATAATGGAAAATTACTAAATAGATCAGAAATTGTTTATGTAGATGAAACCAGAGGTGACATGAATGAGCCTCAGTGTTCATGAATCAGTTAACAGCAGTCAGTTTAAAAGGCTGATAAAAATCATAAATAAAGTCTACTAAAATGCTTATGTGGAAAATTCTTCATTGCATTAGTTACATTTTTGCTGCCTCCCAGCTATGGCTTTGTTCTTCTGAAGGCACTGAACAATCTTCTTTAGCAGTTACATACTTGAAAGACTGAGGTGAGAAAAATGGAACTATGGGTATTTTGGGGCAAAGGGTGAAGTGAAAACAAGTGTGTTTCCACAGCCTCCATCAGGAGTAACTATGGGGAATGAGAAACTTGCTATGAAAAGGAGCTCCTCTACCTAAGCCAAAGGCCAGTGATAACAGAAGCATCTCAAAATCCTAATAAACAGTCAACAGAGTTCTTAATCCCTTGCAAACAAAACCTTAGTAACCTACCCTAATAACACAGTGATGTAGACTGAGATGCATTTAAAATATAATTAATGGTTAAAATTGTACAAGCAAAAGCATTTCTGGAAATCTTTTTAACAGTTCTGTAATAACTTATTTCAAAAGTTATATCAGTGAAATGAGTGCTGTAGTTATAAAACTGATGGAGATTTTAAAATTGTTAATAAATGTACACATAGAAAGAAGTGCTGTAAAATTTATAGCTAAGTGGTCACACACAACTCTTCTGAGTATTCGTATTCAGGACCGCGGAGATAGATGGTGTATACAGTCAAGGGTGTTACAGATCTCACCTAGATACAGTTTTTTTGCCACTTTGAACAGAAAGTTTCTTTGCTATTAATTGTTCTCCGAGAAGACTGCCTAGGAACCATCAGCTGGAATCACTATAAATATAACTGGTCTGAAAACAGAATTTAATTTCTATGCTGTACACTATTCAGTTATTTCTCAGGATATTGTCATTCCTAATCTGCAGAATTGTAGAGCAACCCAGGACCTTGAAAGATAATCTGGTCCAACCTTTAGAAAAGGTTGAAAGAAAACCAAATCTCATTTTTCAAATCGAAACAGTATTTCCACATTTGATTCAGAATCATCCAAGCTTTATTTCGAAAGCACTGGAAAACGCTGAAGCTTTTAAAAATACAAAAAAGTTTATGAAGTATGCAGCTGTAATCACACTACAATTAGTATGAATATAATGTGAAGAAAAGTGAGTTGAAACAAACAAGTTTGACATTATTACAGTAAATAGCAAAACCAGATTTATGTTCCTGCATGGTTTTGTAAACTAAACTCCACCCAAATGCTTGCCATGTTCCTGCATTGTTTATTTTTGCTCCCTTGCTGAAACTGAAGCACAGTACTGATGCACCTCTCTGCACTTCCAGTAGTGCATTATATATAACACTGTATCAGTTACATGACTATAACGACCCAGCTAAGTGCAGGAGGCACAGGGAGTACATGTCCATTCCTTTCCCAGGTGGTGCAAAGGATGTAAACAGTGCTGGAATCTGTAACATAGAAATAGTCTTAAATGATATATCTTAGTCTAAGATAATTTTAGCATATGTTTAATTAGGTGTTACAGCTCTCTGACTCTCATGTTCAAATATGCTTAATCATGGAAGACCTTAATTCAGAACATCAGCTAATGTGGAGACTCCTCACTGTACAGAGAGCATCTCAGTTCAATGCTCAGAGGGAAACAATGCAAAGTGTCACCACTGAGCAGCCATATGGGCTTTTATGTAATCTAATACTGCAGTCCGGGAGTCCTTCTGCCTCTAAGTATTGCAGTAATGCGCTCCACTCATTTACAATTTTCCTGTTTGAAGTGCAGGTCATCCTAGAAAACAAGGCTCGCTAGTTACACTTTGCTCTGTATGTAGCACGTGCTTTGCACACACTAACTAAATAGACACAGGGTACCCATTTCTGACTGTTCGTTGCCATTTTTCCATATTGGCACAATAAATTTCATATGCTAGAAATCCAGGTATCTTTAAATGCTTTAATACTGTTTATTTGCAATGTTCACTTTGCAAAGATACTGTGGTTTAGCAAGGTCTTGCTCTGTGAAAAGTGGTTAAGAGACTGTGATTCCTTTGATCAGCGTTTTGCAACTTACTCTGTGTGGAGCCCAACTGAGACTAACATAGTTCCAGAAAAAAGCAATAGGGATACTGTTACCTAAGGTTGTGGTCACAGAGACACTGCTCCTTCTTATGTGCATAGTTTTCTTTGAAGACAAAAGCAGCAGATGTTTGATTTGCCACTTGCAAATGCTCTCTTTTAGCCCAACTCGAAGTATCAACAATCTTTTGTTGTCATGGGCAGTGCTTCGCAACTGTGGAGTAATTTCGAGCTGCCTCAAAATGTTGCTTTCATGTTAGTGATTTGTCTGTGATGAAAGGTGGAACTGTAAATTGAAGAACATTTTCTCATTGTGATGCTACCTGAGAATTTCCCTCCTGAGGAAAAAAGGTAATCTGTTTTCACACGTACTCAAAAGTGAGTATTTCTAGTCTTTACTACCAGGAGAATCTACATTTTGATTTGAGAGTGAGATTGTGTTTCCAGAATTTCACTGTCTTCAGAACAGGGTGTAATTTACTTTGTTTTGTTTTGTTCCAGTGTCGGTACACGTGCATTTGCTGTTGGAAATAGTTAAATTTGCATTTTGTTGCTGGGAAAGAAGTATCCAACTGATGTGAAGCATGAACCCCTTAGGAAAATAGAAAATACATAGATTCAGAGCATCTCAGAACACAAATTAAATATTTAGCGTACAGGCTGGATCCCTCCTGATGGAGAGTGTCTGAGGTAAGCATAGCATCTCTAATGTAGAGTCAATTTAATAACTGAAAGTGTGGGCAAGTAATGTAAGGAGACAATACTGTGAGTATTTTGATTTCATACAAAATAAATTTTTGACAAATAAACTTTGTAATTGTGAGAACGTGTAGTCGGGGAATCCAGCTTCACTTTGCTGAAGGAATTTCTGCTGGTACAAGGCAGCACTGGAGTGGACTGGAGGCTACACGTTTGTTTGCTTATTGGCTAGTTTACTAGTCTCTCAGTGGCTGTGCACATGGGTACAGAATTGGAACACTGATCTGCTTACTTAGTGCATGCAGGCAAAAGTACTCCAAATTTGTCCTTTTGCAATAAGCTGCATACTCCCAAAATTTTTAAGACCAGAGGAAAAAAATTATTCCTGCTGTGGGGATGCTGCACGGGGTATAGTGACCTGATTATCTGCTAGCACTGTGGGGGATACAGTGCAGAATCATGTGTCTCAGTGTGTTCCTTGGAGTAATGCTGTGTGTGTTTACCTGCAGTATGGATTTACAGCTACTTATCTATGTTGTACTACTATAAACATAAGTACTTCTTTAGAGGTAGTTGCACGTTGCACTGAACTTTCTTTTACAAATACCTGTTCTTCAAAGACAACCGTGTCCTGTTTAAAGAAATTCTAAATCTGGAGATAAGTATTGGTACTTTTTTCTCTTGATATTCCCTGGGTTCCCTCACATAGTTTGGACTGATGGGCAGACATTTTCCAATATATTTGAACTGATCTCAAAATAATTTGATATCACTCGTGAAAATCAGAACTGTCTGGGTATACATATACATGTAGTAGCACACTGCACATATTAAGGAAACACTGTTTCAGCCTTTACTGTTGTCTCACTACTGATTTGACATTAATACATAAATGGTTCCAGTAAATGTCAAGGGTTTCTGGAAAAGCATGAACTAAGGGGAATGCTCAGTGAGTCTCAAGGTAGAGGCCAAAAAAGAAGATAGGGCTATAGAGAATATGTCTGCAAACATAAAGATGATGGAGAGTCTCCTACGAGACACAGAATGAAAGGCAGGCAAAGATGCCCAAAGTGTTTTTGTGTTCTGGAAGGCAGCCAGAGAGGCATTGATTTATTAAAGTGCAGCATCACAGCTTCCTTTTCTCCATGTGATGGTGCCATTAGAGCTGCTCAAGCAATATCTGATTTCCTTGGGAATGAGGAATAGGAATTTCAAACAAAATGCCAAGATTCTGAAGCCAGTTATTTCCCAGATCTATGCCACTGCCAGACCATCACTTTGGCTATGTACCTGACTGGAGAATTCAATATGTAAAGTATCTGCTGGGGATTGCATATATGAGTACCCTGTTTATCAAACACAGCGCCTACTTGTGTAAAAAGTACTCTAGCAATTGTGCACACAGGATTTTGTACACTTCAGTCATGACATGGTTTACGAAAGCTAGCTTTAATGACACAGGTAATCTAGAGATTGTGAGTTATGGTTAAAAATTACACATTCAGCTCTTTCGTTACCTGAGTGAACTTAGTGCTGTTCTTGCAGACTAGTAATATACTGGGAGTGAATGGCACCTGTATCATCTTTTTTTCCGATTTCTGTAAATCTCTGAATTGTGTTACGTAATTAACTATCTGCATTTGCATTCTGAAGGTCCATGTATTTTAGTTTTGTATTTTTCATTCCCCACATGCCTCTATAAAATATTGTGTGTCCCCCTCGCCCCCTTTTCTACTTGTTTATCACTTTCAGTGCCTGGAAATGGGCAATGCCTGCCTTCACCAGAACTTTGCTATAGAGGTGTTTCTGATATTGTGAGGAAAACAGCAGAGATATGGGCAGCCTAATAGCGAGGTAATTCTGGCGCTTCTCCCAAGAAGACAAGATTTCAGGTGGCAGAGGAGCAGGTTTTCACCTCAGTCTCCTGGCTGTTGTAACCATGGTCCTGACATCAGCAGTGGTAGTGCTGGCAGAGGCAGAGTGCACACAGCCCTGCACATATGCATGCCCCTTGCCAAATCAAAACAATAAGTAACCCTCATTTACAAGGCTATTCTCACCTTGTTAAAAAACAAATGTGACAAGGTGACGAAGCATGAATTTGTTTTGTCAGATACATAGTCAGAGATAACAACTGATAGGTTTGCTAAGTTCTGTATGATGGCTTTCCTGAAAGGTAGGCTGTTTCATGATTTACTCAACTACTGTAAGTGATAAAACTGATCCATTTGTTATCATCCAGTGCATAAAGACTTCAGGATTTAAGGAACCTGCACTAAATAACAAAGCAATTTATAAACTCATAAACTGAAAATTACAGGGAAGTCTTTAAGTCATTGGTAATAGCAACCTTTTATCATATTAGTGATGATTATCAAATGTTAACTCCCACTCCTATTATTAAAACAAGATCTTTCCTTAGGAAAGTTGTGATTACTTAAAAATAAAGAAGTTGTGGACATAACTTTGTATTAATTTATTGTGTAAATGAGGCAAGTCTCATTTATCTGCCGCATCAGATCCCTGCATAAACTGATGTGAACTGATTTATGCTTCTGCTAGCAGAAGCATGTTGGCTTATGTGGGCTGAGGAATGGTGTTAGTTGGCTGTACTACTGGGTGAAAGATCTTTATCCAAAGCAAACTTGAGTGCAATATCTTGAAAACAGAATCTTCCTGTGTTTCAATAAGCAGCAATAGTTAGCAATAAGCAGATTAGCCTGTCCTAAGGAGAATATAATTGTGTCCTACTGTGAAAATGGAAATAACCTGTACCATATTTAAAAAATGCATTATAATTTAAGATTGTGAGTCTTTTTTGCATTCTCTTGAATCAGAGATTTTAGGGGAGATGTTGAGGGAAGATGTTTTAGGGGAGATGTTTGCTTGGAGCTAAGCAAACAGTTGCCTGGAGATAATTTCTTCCGGTGACATTGGTTTTTCTGCTCAAGAGCAGCCAGAGTTATTTAATTAATTATTTTATTCAACCAATATAAAATCTCAAGAAATAGAGAACTTAAGAGCCACTTCTTACCAGTACTCAATATTTGATACCCAACTAGGTTTGTTCAAGTGTATATGATTACCTTCAGATTTCTTTTTATCTACATAAGCATAATATCTGAAATGAAGATGAAGATCTGCAAAAACACCTGAGCATTGTCTAGAAGAAAATTGGAGAAACACACTAAAATTTCCAGAAATGTAGTTAAAACAATGTTTTCTAACAGCCAGTAAATTCTGATTCTGCTGTACTTGTATTAATTCTCCTGGAGAGGATTTTAGAAGTGTTTATTTTCCTTTCACAGACTTTATTCTAAACAGAGTCCATCATCATCCCACAGCAACACCCTGCCTTATCAGAACTGAAGCTGGAGCCCACTTCTGGCAGCTTAGAAACAGGAGAGAGCATGTAAAGTTTTCCTACAGCTGCCAGGGTTTTTCTTGTCACAATTACTGGCTAAGTCTGTTCTCACTAAAAGCAGTAGAGAAGCAGCAACAATATAGCACTTGTCATTGAAGTTATGGACAAAGGATTGGGCTGTTACCAATTGAACAGTGATCACTGATAATTTGGCTTAACTGTAGTGTCTCAGTTCCCTTAAGTTTTTTGTCAGTAGAGGGTGTTTGAATGTTGAGAGAAACAAGCAGCTCACTTGGTTACAGAAACACCACAAATGAAGTGCGATGCACCAGGTAAAGGGTCAGACCCCTCACATTTTTTCCCTAGGCCTTGCTATGCTAAGAAAAGGGAAAACAAGTTTCATATCCCTGGTTGTATGGGAAACTATGAACTGTATACATCCCATGCATGTGTCACGGAGTCTAGGATCAGAGGAAAGTCCTGTCTGTCTCCATCGTGCTTGTCATTCCTTGGACTATACGCTGAACACAATTCATGAGACAGCCAGAAATGCTGAGTTGGTGTTTAAAATTGTGGTGATGTCTAATGACCAAATTGTTGGCTAGTTGCTCCTCAGGCTTTTCTGGGACAGTATTCTGACCTCGCTGTCCAACAAATGAACACAGAAACTGATTTCTTGCATCAAAACTGACAGAAGTGCTGAGTAATAAAACATCCCTAAAACATCTTCCCTCAACATCTCCCCTAAAATTGAAAAATAAGAAAAAAAAATGTGTAGTGAAAACACAGAATAGTTCATAAACCATCTGAAATATACGTAAAATTTGTATTTTGATTGCTTTTATATAGTTACACAGAAATACAAAAAACCAAAAGCCAAAAAAACCAGCAACAGGCCCCTCCTTAAAACTGCAGTGAATTGAGCAGTTTAAAGGTTTGTTTTACCATACCTCCTAAACATTTGCAGCTTTTCATTTCATAAATAGCCGTGAATGATAGATGAGGCTGTAAGGTATGGAAATTAAGCACAAGCAAACGTTTCTAGCTTTCTAAATGTTTCAAATTCTTTTTGGTACTCTATGTAAATTATTTGAGATTTTAGTGTTGTTGCAGCTCATGTACCATGTGCCTCATTGGTATCTTGGTGGGGAAGCCTAAGTTTAAAAGAAGAGTCAGCATAATCATTACCATTACATTCTCCCCCCCTTTTATTAAGCATTTTAAAACAATATTAACACACACACACATACGGGTTTAAATTCTAAAGTACAGAGACTTTAGTTAAAAAAAAGAAGAAAAAAAAAAAAAGACTGATTAAAGTCAATGAAAGTTTTGTCTTTGCAATCCGAGAGTGAAATACATGATTTCAGTATCTTTCTAGATGTTTGTATGGCACCTAGCAAAATAGGAATTCTGCCATTTAGCACTGAGATCACTTTAACATTCTTGCAGTTCCTAGGAATCTTGCATACACTATAAGATGAGAAACTTGGTTTGCATTTTCTTATCTTCCAATGCAGTGAGCAGCAGTATTGATGCGATTTCTAATCTTCTGTGTCATTAATAAATATGCCAAGATATGTCCATAAATTATGTGCCTGTAATAAGGAAATTGAACCCCCAGAATCTAGAGCTTGGCTTTTTAAAAAATCTGAGTTATTAAGGTGCTAATAAGTGTGCTGATCATATACATATATATATATACACCTAACCTTTATTAATTGTGATTTCACAATTTATTATTCTTTTTTTGCTATTATGAACTATTTTTATCCTTTATCTCACCAATCCCTTGTGATTTCATGGGCACAATATTTGATATTCTGATGGATTATGAAAGTTAAAGCTGTGGTATGAGCTGGTACAGAAATGGCATGCTCTGAAGCTGAGATCCCTGTCAATTCCCCTATAGAAGAGCCTTGTATAAACGTCTTTGGTAGCATCAGAAGAAATGGGCAAGTGTTTCACAGCAAGTGCAATGTACTGCTATTTGCAAAAGTTTCTTTAAAGGAACAGCAAGATTCTTGTTGATTTCAGTAGCCTTTGATCTGAACCTAAGGTCAGCTCTACTGGACCAGCCTTTCCTAAAATTACCATGGTCAGAACCTTCTATTTACTTTTTTTGACACTGCTTGCAAATCCAGAACATGTAAAAACTAACCTTCACAAACAGGGTTTTGTTTAAACTTTAATCATAAGTGCAAAAAACCCCAGTAATATACTTGTTTTCAATCTTCTCTTTATTCATGTTTTTCTACGTGTGCAAAAAATGCAGATGATCTAATGAACAAAGCATTTAACAATAGCTGTGCTAAAAATAAAACACTTCAAATGAATGGTTTTGTGTAGCAGCATTAGAAATTGTTCCACTTGTTTGAAGGAGTAAGAAAGAGATGAAGAATTGATTGAGTAACCAATTTAATAATGAAAAGAATTTAGAATACAGAAGGATTAGTTGAGAGCCTTGGGACACAATTCACTGGAGTTTCATGTGCTGTCTGTGCTCGAAACCAGGGAAATTTTGATATTAAAGTGATTTATAGGCAATAGCTGTGTACAGTCTTTTATCATATTAATAAAATCTTTAACCAGTGTTTGAAAACTCTAAAGCCTCGTGTGTTCAATTCAGGTGTACAGATCTGAAAGAACTGCTGGCTGGCAGATGCACAGATACATTATCAGAAAATGTATTTTCAGCTTAACCAATATAATCTAATTCATTCTAACAGGATATTTCAAGTTTATTATTGTGTAATTGAATACAGAAGAGCACAGTGCACTATACAGCAGACAAAATGAGGTGAAAGTATACCGCTTAAAGGTGACAAGGTTAGGTCTCTTTGATTGCTGAATGTTGGTGGTTAAATTGGCAGATGTTTTAAACAACCCAAAACTGTAAACAAAAGGTTGTTCTTTTCCTTCTGAAGACTACTTGAGTGAAATAAGTGGCTTCACTTTATGAAATTGCAATAAACTTACTTAAAATTATTGTCCTTGCACATTAATGTAAAATTTATCAATTTAGTAATTATTACATTAAATCCTTCTCTCCTGCTTCCACTAAACCAGGAAACAACCTTTTACCTGGACATAGTATTTGGTGGATCAAATTTAAATAGCTCAGTGTGTGTATATGTATCTGTTTATCAGTATAAACTTCTCTATATAAATCTTAGTGTCACATGAATTCATTGTTTCATTTTTCTCTGTTAAATCAGCTTTGAAATGATAGTGGTGTATCAGTTATTTTTATTTTGAGTTCACCTCAGTGGCAGGATTCGTTAAGACTCCTGATTACCATTTGTTTAATGGTATGGATTTTAGTTTGCTCCCCCCAATCCTGCTTTGCTATTATGTCTCCTTGTTACAGGCTGTTTCAGCAGGTGCCTATCCGTTTGCCACCTGCCCTGCTGCAGTGAATGATTATGCAATTTAGTTAATGCATTTTAATTATTTAAGTGACATTTTACCTTGTATGGTTAGGCTGAATATGTAAATTGACTGGAGTCTTTTCTTAAAAAGAACGACAGTTTTTGTCTGAAGAAGTGCACAGTCTGTGACTAAAGATAATAAGTAATCAAGTGTAAAAGTTCTGTTTAATCTCATTCCTGTGGGCATTTTTATACATCTTTTTTCTTTATTCATTGATTTATAATCATTATGTATATACTGTAGTGTTTGAATCACTTAGTGGACAGACTGCATTTGTAGCTTTCTCCGTCCATACCAAAAGCATATTATTGTAACGGCATGATATGCTGCCAGTTCACAAGGTCAGGGATGATTTTCAAGACCAGTGATGCAGCCTAAAAAGTGACGAAGGTTTGTCTCCTTTACACTGGAAAATTGTTTCTCACCTGAGGATGCTGTTGATCCATGTAGTAAAAATATTGTGTTACAATGAGACAGGCTATATCATTTTAAAATACTTCCTTGTAGCAAATGGTACAAGACTAAGCTGCAATCGAAAAAAAAGAAAAAAAAAAAAGAAAAAAAAAGAAAAAAAAAGGTCCCTTATGTACTCACGCATTTGCATAGTACTTTCAACTTAATTAAAAAAAGACCAAAAAATCCAGTTCTTTCTATTAGCATTTGTTAAATATACAAATGATAATTCTTTCTAATTTTGCTTTTAAAGTAACATATTATGGCAAGAGGAAAACAAAACCTGCCAAAAATAAATTAAATTAGCACAAGCACTTTTACTGTCATCTGATTTACTGTTTGTATTTCCCCATTTCTCACATTGGCAGTTACCTCCCAGCAGTACTAACAGCAGCAGCAATAACACCATGGAGTCAGTAGATGGCTGTAGAAAAGTATGTTGAACACTCTTGTGTTAGCGTAATAAGATTGGGAAAGGCCTTGACCCGACTGGATGCGGCTTTTATCTGAAGTACATTTAAAGAGATAAAGGAGAGGCAGGGTGCAGTACATGTTCCTTTCTTTTCTGTAGGAGCTTTGCTTTGAGTTTAAAAATTTCTCAAATGCAGGATTTGTGAGCTGGGTCCTTTAGCAAGGGGAGGTAATGGCTTGAGTGCCACTGGAGTCACCTGCCATTCTCTGATGATTTTTTTTTTTTGTCTCCTTCCTTCCCCCTCCCCTCCTGCTCAAGACGTCTTAGAAATCCTCCTATAAATTCCTACAGAGGGGGCGTCTGTAGATCCCATAATAACAATCAGGAAGTGGAATATTCCCATTTATTTATTTATTATTACTATTTTTTCTTTTTTGCTTTCTCTCCAATGTAGTTGGCTGCCTTTAGTGCACGGACCTGCTCATTAAATAGATACACCAAGAACTGTTACCTAAGCAAGCCTGACAGTAAAGAAAGGACAGACTGAGTTAGGGAGAAAAAGGGAAGAAAAAAGACAGCCTGAAGCAAGTCACTTCACACGCAGAAAGAGCCACTGAACGAATGCTGTTCTCATAAACTAAAAAAATACCTTGTATGAGAAGAGAACTGTGAGGACTTGACAGAAAAAGGCAAGATTTTCTACCCACTGTTTTCAGTTTTCCTTCCAGATATACTTGGTGAAGTAAGGAGACTTCTGTTTGCTGACAGAGCCCTTGATTTCTTTCAAGATGATGATGTATTTGTGGGTAGGTAGTGTCTCTCTCCATGTCAATCTTTTATTAATATATTGACTTCGAGACTGTAGATTTTAGCCTATACTTACAGCATGTTTTCTAATATGTCAAGGTGTGTGTACTGCAGGATAGCTTAGCGTAGCTAGTGTACAGTACATGTGCTTGCTTTTCCAGTGGGAGTTTAAACAAACTGGTTCATTAAGATGCGATTCATTTTCAGGGTTCGCGGGATGTGGCATAGTGTGCTGCTTTCTTCTCTTCGCCTTAGAAAATGCTACGATTGTGTCTGTAAGACTCATTGTGTGGTTCAGTCATAAAACGAATGCTGCATCACTTGTGGCTGTTCAGATTTTGCTTTCTTTGTAAGAAATGAAATAATGTGATTAAAACTTCTAATTTGTATTACTTGACATAATTGGTTTTATATTAGTTGTCACAGTCTCTTGGCTTTTGAAGTTTCTGGCAATTGACAACTGCAGATAAAGAAATAGATAGAATGTACTTATGCTTGTGATTTTTATATTCAGCATTGTTCAAATTCCTTGCGGCACATTCTGCTCACCTTAAAAATAATGTTGTGCTGTAACATGTATATTGTGAATTAGAGAAACTAATAACCTGTTA
This sequence comes from Psittacula echo, assembly GCF_963264785.1. Taxonomy (NCBI): domain Eukaryota; kingdom Metazoa; phylum Chordata; class Aves; order Psittaciformes; family Psittacidae; genus Psittacula; species Psittacula echo. The sequence continues at coordinate 13,174,422 of NC_137739.1, forward strand.
ATTCATCCAGCTTTAGATAGGAAACATTTTTCCTTGAGGAAAAAAAAGACAAAACAGCACCACACAGAAATAAATCAGTGAATGAATATGCATGCTTCAAAAGCATTTCTGTGTTCCACTTCAAAGCCTGTGCATCTTCTGGGGAATATTTTTCAACTGATCTCATTTGACAATCTATTTATTTATTTAATTTAAACGTCTGTAAAGATAGACAGAGTTGCAGGTAATCTGGGCCACCTCTTCCAGGTTGCTTCTGAGCAACATTTAAGTCTTAGAGGTATTATCAGTAAATCACTATTGCTCTTTTAAATTGCTTGTTGTTCATGCTGTAAATCTTCCTTTATCGTTCCTTCTAATTTCTGTTGACCCTACAATGTACTGTAGTAACTTGTGTCATCTGTGCAAAAGGCACTGTATGCAGACTTTTAAGTTTCTTATTTCAGTTTTTGACCTGTGCTATCATTTCAGGAGCTCACCAATCACTGAGCCTTAGGATTGTGTCATTTTCTTTTTTTTTTTCCCCTGTGTTCTGTAGTACAAATCATTTCAGTTTTCACAAGCAAGTATCTGTGCATGTAACAGCAACCCCGACTGCTGTTTATTTTTAACTCTTACCGTGATTCTTTATTGAAGCTGTATTTTTTGCTAATGCAAAGCTTAATTTCATTCTATTTTTAGATTCATAAATCAGATCACTTAAATGTGGTGTGTTTCATTCAACACTCCAGTATTTTGTCTTTGTGATAAACATCATCCAAAAGAGAAACACAGTAAATACTTGAGGATAAACACTTTTTTCTGACATGCAAAACAAGGTGAAGGGATGTGTATTATTCTATTTGTTTGTGGCAGTTTCAAAGCTGGGAACTCCCCACACCTGAAGTCTATGAATTTTTGTTAACTGGAGAGCTTAACGAAAGACATTTTCTTACAGGTAGCTATGCAGAATTCTACTGTCTTTAGTGTGTTGTATTGTATCTTTTATGCTTTTATATATATGCGTGTGTATATGCTTTAAGCAAACACAGTAATAAGCAGTTTTGGATGGTACCACTTCCTGGTTCCCAAAGCTTCCAGTAATTAGTATTTTGCTATTTAAAAGTCTATTCCTTTCATTTTTTGTTTTGTCCTTTTAACTTACATTTTATGGGTGGGTTTTGTTTGGGTTCGGTTTTATTTGAGGGCTTGTTTTGGGCTTGTCTGGATTTTTTTAATTAGCAGAATTCATTAAAAAGGAGAATACCTGTCTCTTTTGGCACTACTGCACTAAGTTATTAAGCATTTTTCCCATTCTTAATTTAACTTTAATAGTCCAAATTTTTTTGCATAAAATCTCAAAATAAGATTAGTAGGAAAAAGCAGAGAATTAAGTTTTTGGTCTTATTATTGTAGCAGAACATGATTCCTTTCGTTTGTTCTGGTAATAAAAATTAGTTGTATTCATGGAAAGATGATTTCTGAAACTGTATGATCTTCAAACTCTGTGTACATTAAGTGCATGTGTGTGTGTATCTCCATGCAGAAGATGCAGTATGTAAACAAGAGGCTTTTAACGTATGCAGGTGCAATATATAAACTCACAGCAGCATTTGAAATGCTTTCTCCTAGCACAACATCAGTATTTTGTATAATTATATAAAAGCTCCTCAGCAATATTATTAAAGTCTAAGTGGCCAACTTGTGTGAAAATGTAATCTTCCTTTCTTTTAAAAGATATAAAATTCACTTCCTTTCAGTGATAGAGATTTTTCATACTATTAATTCCATTGTGGCAGTGTTTACCTGTTGTTTCATTCCATGTATAATGTAGAAATACTTTGCAGTATTTACAAACGAAAATAAAATTGCAGTTTCTTCACATTTTATAATGTCTCACTAACTAGTGTCCTGTAAGAGTGTTGTTTTTTTAATTCTACTGCTGCTGATGTCAAGTTCCTTTTATAGCAAGCAAACTGAACATGTTCAGCAAACTAAATCAAAACATTCTGCAGGCATGCAGTATACAACCAGTAATTGTCTGTTAAATGGTCCTGATTAGTTGTTTTTTAAATACTTATTTCAAGCTTTCAGAATGTAAAGCACTATTTTAGTCCTGTTAACCTTGTAAATGGAAATCCATTATCTGTTGATAGTCCAGGCAATTTGATGATTATATTCTCTTCCTCACCTAGAAAAAGGTGAACTTTTTTTGGTCTGGTACTTGTATGCACAGACACCTGTGCTATAGAAATCACAGTTCATCAATAGCCAATTTCATATTGACCCATAAACTTTGAGGACTTTCAAGTATTACTGATTTAGAGACTATAGCTAAATCCTGAAGTCAAAAGGACCTGTATCCTCTCTAGCTTTAAAGGGTACAGACACTTTCATATGCTGATCCTGCTGCAGTATATTATACCTTTCTTTCCAACACAAGATTGTTGCAGTGATGATACAAAGTGTGGCTGATCCCTGCAGATTATCACTCGCATTTTACAGTGCAACTCACCTCCTAAAAGATGTTGCGATTTTCTCAGAATCTAACAAATAAGTGATTTTTTTTTTTTTTCAGTTAGAGGGCTGTAAAGTTGCTGACCTCTACTTACCTTGGTAATAGAAGCATAGCTATCAGTGGGTGAAATGAATGTTGATGGCTGAAAGTTGAGACTGCTCAGAATCTTTCATGGAATCCACATTTTTTCAAACCTCCCCTCTTTCTGTATAGTGTTCTTCCTGTATTCTTTTTCATATTTTGAAAACAAAGTATAGTTTGTCTATTTGACAGCACAAGCAACTTCTTTTTTCCCAAGTAAATAGTTCCATGATTGCTTCTTTTCCATTTGGCAGTTCAGACTGGGCTATTTTGAGTCCTCATAGACCTCATGTTCAATTTACGTATTCTGAGTCAGAAGGTGAGAGTTTAAAGTTACTGCATCTCATTTAAAAGTTTGTTGTGTGCATTTAAATACTGCTGTAAGACAAATTGGAACAAAATCACTGCTAAATTCATTTTAAAATACAAATTATTGGTTTTCCATCTCTTGTTCTATGGCATGAAAATGTTGAACTAAAATTACCTTACTATACCTTAATAAAATTTTATAAGTTTTAAAAACATCTAATTAATGTCTGCTTAATCAGAAGCGTGCTTCATTCCTGTCAGTCTGCTGTTCTTTCTAATAATAGGGAATGAATTTTCAGAAATTTTGTATATATTTAGAGGAGATTTTAAGTGGCAGCCTCAGAAAAATGCTTAATTGAGTAAGGCAGAAAGTATGTCAGCAACTGAAATTTGTTTTTCCCCAAAACTAGAGTAGGCAGACACAGAGAGAAACAAATTGAAAGAATTTATGTGCAATAGCAACAAGATAGTTTCTTCTGTCACTAGAACATGGTTTTGACAACTCTGAAGAATAAAGCTTTTGCGTCCAATAGAGAAAACTGCATGTTGTACTTGTCTGCATTAGCAAAACGTTCCTCAGCTGAACATTGCAGGGAGAAGACTGGAGAAACACGGAGTAACAGAAAGACAGTATCAGAAATTTCATCTGGATAGATAATTATGAGTTTAAATGATTTTATGGTAGCATTTTTGGTGCTTTTGTCAGTTCACGTATTCACAGTATCACAGTATCACAGTATGTTAGACATTGGAAGGGACCTCAAAAGATCATCTAGTCCAATCCCCCTGCCAGAGCAGGAACACCTAGATAAAGTTACACAGGAATGTGTCCAGGCGGGTTTTGAATGTCTCCAGAGAAGGAGACTCCACAACCTCCCTGGGCAGCCTGTTCCAGTGTTCTGTCACCCTCACTGAGAAGTTTCTTCTCAAGTTTAAGTGGAACCTCTTGTGTTCCAGTTTATACCCATTACCCCTTGTCTTATCATTGTTTGCCATTGAGAAGAGCCTGGCTCCATCCTCATGACACTCCCCCTTTATATATTTATATACACTAATAAGGTCCCCCCGCAGTCTCCTCTTCTCCAAACTATAGAGACCCAGCTCCCTCAGCCTTTCCTCATAAGGGAGATGCTCCACTCCCTTAATCATCTTTGTCGCCCTGCGCTGGACTCTCTCCAGCAGGTCCCTGTCCTTCTTGAACTGAGGGGCCCAGAACTGGACACAATATTCCAGATGCGGTCTCACCAGGGCAGAGTAGAGGGGAAGGAGGACCTCTCTCGACCTACTGACCACCCCCCTTCTAATACACCCCATGATGCCATTGGCCTTCTTGGCCACAAGGGCACAGTGTTGGCTCATGGTCATCCTGCCGTCCACTAGGACCCCCAGGTCCCTCTCCCCTACACTACTCTCTAACAGGTCGTTCCCCAACCTATACTGGAACCTGGGGTTGTTCCTGCCCAGATGCAGGACTCTACACTTTCCCTTGTTATATTTCATCAAGTTTCTCCCTGCCCAACTCTCCATCCTGTCCAGGTCTCGCTGGATGGCAGCACAGCCCTCTGGCGTGTCAGCCACTCCTCCCAGCTTAGTGTCATCAGCAAACTTGCTGATAGTACACTCAATTCCCTCATCTAAATCATTGATGAATATATTAAATAATACTGGTCCCAGTACTGACCCTTGAGGCACTCCACTAGATACAGGCCTCCAACTGGACTCCGCCCCATAGACTACAACTCTCTGGCTTCTGTCCTTCAGCCAGTTTGCAGTCCACCTCACTACCTGATCATCCAGGCCACACTTCCTCAATTTAGCTATGAGGATGCTGTGGGAGACTGTGTCAAATGCTTTGCTGAAGTCAAGGTAGACCACATCCACCGCTCTGCCATCATCCATCCACCGTGTTATTTCCTCATAAAAGGCTATGAGGTTGGTCAAGCATGACTTCCCCTTGGTAAAGCCATGTTGACTGCCCCTCATAACCCTCTTATCCTTGACATGCCTTAAGATGGCATCAAGGATAAGGTGTTCCATCACTTTCCCAGGGATGGAGGTGAGGCTGACCGGTCTATAGTTACCCGGGTCCTCCTTCTTGCCCTTTTTGAAGACTGGAGTGACATTTGCTTTCCTCCAGTCCTCAGGCACCTCTCCCGTTTCCCAAGACTTGGTAAAGATGATGGAGAGTGGTCTAGCAATGACTTCCGCCAGTTCCCTCAGCACCCGTGGGTGCATCCCATCTGGACCCATGGATTTATGGATGTCCAGATTGCTCAACTGGTCCCTAACCCATTCCTCATGGACTAAGGCTGTCCCACAGCCCAGTTACAACCCCATCCCCCTTCGAATCTAGTTTAAAGCTCTCCAAATGAGCCCTGCTAATTCATGCCCCAGCATCCTTTTGCCTCTGTGAGTTAAACCTTTCCCACGTGCCATCATCCGGACTGGAGCCTTATAAAACCAGCCGTTATCAAAGAACCCAAAGCCCTGCCTAAAGCACCAGTCTCGTAGCCAATTGTTTACGGACTGAATTTTCCCATTCAATCCCATATCATCACCGGAAGATGGAAGAAGTGAGGAGAAGATCACTTGAGCCCCAGACTCTTTCACCATCCGCCCCAAGGCCCTGTAGTCTTTCTTCATCCCCCTCAGACTGCGGGAAGCAGCTTCCCCCCCACCTGTCTGGAAGACCAGCAGCGGGTAGTAGTCTGTCGGGTGCACCAGGCTGGGGAGCACCTTGGGAGACTGACTCAAAGGCAGACAGTATTTAATTCAGCTGAACAAAAGTCTTCATGGTTCTTATGCACTACCAAATATATGCAGCCATAGACAACACCTTTCTCCTGAATTAGGGAAGTGTGTGATTTCAAACCTAGCCTGTGCTCTTCATGTACCAAGTGCTAAAAGAAAGTGAAACAATACAAAGGCTTTGGATCTAAAGGAAATTAAAACTTCAAACAGATGTGAAGAGTACTAAAAAACAAAAAAACCCAACATCCTAAAGAAACAAAATCATAGTACTTTTAAAATTGAAGTAAGCAGCTAAAATATCCTTTGGCCATGCATTCTATTTTTTGAGTAACTTTAGTTACTATGTATTTTGCAGCACTGATACTGTGTACATTAAGCAAGGCACTTCTCTCTTAAATCAGAGCTTCCCAATAGCATCACAGACTAAGCAAAGATGGGCTACTCACTGTGTTTAAAGAGTTACAGACACTTAATACACAATATGAACTAAACTGAAAGACAAAATGACAATGTTGAAAACACTGCCAGTGGAACACTTCAGCAGTATAGGTTTTGTTGCACAGAATTATTGAATAATCTAAATATTTAGATCCTTTTACTTAAGAAAGATCAAACATTAGCTGAAAAGCTGTAGGTACTTTCGTAGTCAAAATCATCCTCATGCTGCTTTCCACTGATACCTTGAATAAAGCATGTAGCTTCATACACTGTATCTGACTGCCTGACCACTGATGTTGAATATGTACCTTTTATTATTAACCTTGTTGACCAAAATGCAAAGACTGATAGAGATGTTGAATGAAAACAAGATTACAATCACTTGAGATAAAATCTAAGACAGTTCTCAGTAAGTTACCTTTTTGTATCTATTGGTATATACACATAAGTCAGTTTAAAAATTGTTTGTATAATAATTCATTCTGTAATGACAGAACCAAAAATCACAGTAGCATGCAAAGCATAAAAGGATTCTGCAAAGTCACCTTTTTTAATACGAAGTAGGAAAATGAAATATAACAGAAAGGTAATTTCGAGTATTTGACAACAACATTTGTTCATCCAATACATTCAGTCTTGAAGGGTTTTTTTGACCTGGTACAGTATTCTGTAAAACAGCATCCTAGTGTTTATGCAGGGTAATACTAGGAACGTAAGAACAAAATCAGTATTATGCTCCATTATATCTAGTGTTGCATAATGGTGGCTTAAGCAAGCAAAGCAGTTTTGGTTTACAGCAATATCCTTTTATACAAAAACACACATACATGTGTTAATGTGTGATGAAACTGAGTTTAACGAGGACATTAAGAATGTATATATTGTTACAAATTCTTTCAGCAGAGTGTGCATTTTGTGTAAGCTGTACAATAGGCTTTGTTCTTTTCTGAAGTTGCAATATATACTCTACATGCATTAATTACTGAACCTATTTCCCCCCACTTACTTCAGCAAGAAGTTACATTTGTCCAATTAACCTTATCTTCCTCTTGTCCCTCTTAATAACATTGGTTTCCATCACAGCTTTGAATGTACGGTGGAGGTGTCTTTTTATTAGTCCAGGGATGTAAAAGTCAGGAAGGAACTGACCAAGATTGCGTGAAATGTGACAGGGTGAGCAGCCTAGAGTCCTCCTGTTGCCCTACTATTATTACCTCTTAGTGGGAATCCTTTCAAAATACCATTTCTGTGACAATCTGGGGAGTTCGTATACTACTACATGTACAGTTGTAGAATCTTACCTACTATCTGTCTGGTCTTGGTTTGTGAGTCAGAAGGATGAGCAAGTCCTGAAGAATTTTCTGGGCAGTTAAATAACCTTGTTCATGTCACGTGATTAATTTTTTTGACTGCTTTTGGATATTTATTCAAGTGAAGTATGCCTGTTTGAGAACCTGAACAACCCTGCGATACACCCTAAGCCAAAGTTTTGCTTACAGTTTCTCACTTACATGTGTGCAAATAGTGTCAGACTTGATTTACCTTGTATAACTAATTTTGCTGTCTCACAGTTTAATCAACAAAAGGGGATCTTTAGTAATGGAAGTCTAGGTATCTGTTCACATCTTTGTTAGATCTTGATCCTCTTTTTTTGTCTTCCCATGTTGGCTTCCTTTTCCTTTCTGCTCCTAGATTGATATTGCTTCCTTGCCAAGCAGATGAATCTGTGTTTAGATCCTTCTAATGCCAAAATATGGAAATAGACCTGTTGTTACTGCAAGCAGAAAACTGAAGTCCAACATACCTGCAGAAGTGACTGCTTTACATACAGGGATATAATACACTATATATTATTTCCCCTCCGTAATTGAAAATGTGTGATGGGTTGGCCCCAGCTAGCAGCCAGACTCCCATCATCTGCTCAGTCACTTCCTGCCTCTATGGGACAGGGAAGGAGAAGGAAGTAGAACGGGAGCGAAAATGCTAGTGGGTCACATAAAGACAAGGATCACTGATTGCAGTCAAAGACAAAACAGACTTGCCTTGAGGGAAATGAAATTATTTCTTCCTAGTTGTAATTTCTGCCAATTAAATTTGCCAATTGAATTTCTGGTTCAGGTAGTGGGAAGCAGAAGCAACCACCCTTCTTGTTATCACCAGAGGTTAAATTTGCTTCCTTCAATAAGTGTGTAGCATGGAGGGATTGCAGTCAGGATACAGTAGTTCCTCACTGCAGCTCCTTCCTTCTCACTCTTTTTCCTACACACCAGCATGGGATCCTCCATGGGTTGCAGTCTACTTGGGGGTATGCTTGCTCCACTATGGAGCACCTCCTCCTTCTCCACCCTTGGTGTTTCCTCTGCTTTTTCTTCCTCCTCTCTCCTTCCAATGTTTTTGCCCTTTCTTTACATATTTTTTCACAGCTGCATCGCCAGATTGGCTGATGGGCTTGGCTACAGTCTGTGGTGGGTCCACTGCCAAGTTGTCTAGAACTAGCTGTGTCTGTTACAGGGCAGGCCCTGTCTTCCTCCCCAGAAGGCCACCCTGACAGTCCCTTAACTATCAAAACCTTGCTACCTACACCTAAAACAGATTTTAAGTCAGGTAAACATGTTAGCTGAGTCTGATTATTGATATTTCTTGTTTTCTTCAGAGATTATTCTGTGTTTGTCTTTGTTGACTATCTTGGCCTTTTACTTGATAAGCAGTGTTTTGTAAATTTAATTTTTGTGGTGTATATATAATAAAATGAAGTACTTCTTTCATAGAGGGAAAGCTAATATATGTTTGAATTTTAGTTTTCAGTTAGCTTCTCCTCAAATATAATTACAGGAATTCAAGGAAGAATAAAATGTGACAACATATTTATGAATCATGAGATTTAACAGAGACTGAAGTAGATCTTATTATTGATGTGCTTACTGCTTCATTAAATTCCCCTTAAGGTTTGCAGCATGGATATGGATCATTTGCAATAATAATTATGCAGTGATCGATTGATTGTGTCTGACATTGTACTTGTCACCTTGAAATTCAAAACCCATTCATTTTCGACTGTGTGAACATTTTTCTCTAATGTTAGGTACCAGCATGCAATGGTTTATTTTATAAAGGAGTGCATTTTATAAAGTTGGGAACTTATCATTAATCTTTACCTAAAAATGAAGTATCACTTGTCATTTTACAGAAATGAAAATTGCCCAACCAGCAATGTTTTGAGATTAGAAAACATGGCCTAATATCAGAAAGATTATTCAAATTAGAATGTACGTATTTCAATAGATTCATGCATGTGTAGTAGGGACATTAGTTAGTCAACAAGACTGTATTTGAGATACAATGTAAGGGCATACTTGATAAAATTACAAGCTTTAGATCTCTGTCTTTAAAACTGTGTGTTCTTTGGAAAGTCTTTCTTTCTTAACAAGACTTTGATTCATGGCAGTATTAGTTAACTGGAAAATCAATATAAAATTCTCTGACTTTAGTCGTTTGAATTAGATAATGTACATTCCATGTTTTGAGTGAAGTAATCATGATAACAATTGAATCTTTCTTTTATGAAGAATATTTGTAGTAATGAATGAAACACTATCTTTTATCTTGTTTGTTGAGGCCTTCAGAATTTGGAACAAAATGTCTCTATTGAAATTTCAGTGAAATGGCTAGTTAGTGGCTGCAGTTAAAAGTTAAATGCATCTGTGCTTTCCAAACTAAAAAACAGGCAAAAGAAATGTCGCATTTGTAGGTACTACATTTGGAGCTTTTGCACAGCTTCCATTGTTACAGAATAGGAAGTGAAGACCAGAGCTATTTTTGGTGAGCTGTGATTTGATTCAAAAGTGACTTTTCCAAAGTTAAAAGCCAATTATGTCAAACCAAATCATAGAATCACAGAATGGTTTGTGTTGAAAGGGACCTTAAAGATCATCCAGTTCCAACCCCCTGTCACAGGCAGGGACCTTCCACTAGACCATGTCACCCAAGACTCCGTCCAGCCTGGCCTTGAACACTGCCGGGGTTGGTGCATCCACAACTTCTCTGGGCAGCCTGTGCTAGTTCTTCAACTGTATTTATTATTAATTTTATTCAAGTTTTAAACTTCTGTTCAAAGGTCTATTTTGTTAGAGATTTTGTTTTAATCTGTATTTTTGTGGTTTTTTTTTTTTTTTTAATCTGTATTTTGAAAGCATGTTTCTTTTATTCAAAAGGAAATTTAAAAGTTGTTCATGTTCTTTACAGTGAAATATTTTGTGTATATGATTTTTTTTTTCTCTCTACAGGTGGGCATAGGTAAGTGTATACACATGAATATCGAAATGTTTAGTATACTGGTGCACATACAATCAATTTGAAAAGTAACTAGTAACTTTGAAGAATTTTAAGAGTAACTGCAGTGTTAACACCGCTAATATTGAAACGGCAAAGCTAATTGTACTGCTGGTTTCAAAATTAGCAACCTATGTAGTTTTTACCACAGCATGAATACACAATAAAGCTTACAAAGCTGCTTTAAAACTGTGACATAAGGGAAAAATTGTAAAATTTTAAAAAGCAACTGTTTTTATCAATACACATATAACTGAAATACCTAACCTGAAGAAAGGCTGTTGCTGATTGTGCCTTACTGTTTTCAGAAGCTGTACTCTTTTTAGCTTGCAAGTTTTCAGAAAATATCCCAAGTCAATGGTGTTAAGTTCTAGAAGAACCCCAGATAAATTGCACCATGTGCAAATACATCCAATGTATCACATTATTCTGAATTAAGTTGTAAATGTCATGTAGTATTAATTTATTCCTTTCAGGCATTGGTTCTGATGTCAACCTACATAGCCATGGCAAACCCCTCATTTTCAATGGAAAGCCCAGTTACATTTTTTTACATACCTCTCAATTTATTAAAAATTTGCTTTAGAGAAGGGTCTACTTTACCCTCCTGATGTGACTTTACCATCAATTCTTTGAATTGAATGATTAGAGTCATAGTATTTCTGTTGCATTTTTTAGATATACTGCAGAGTGGTTATAGTATATGGTAATATGTCTTCAGAACTATTCAGGCACTTGGGGGTATGTGTACTGACTTGCCTTCCTAGTGTGTGACTTCCGCTTTTCTCCATAGTGTGCATGCATTAACAAATCTCTTGGTTCTACTCACATTCACTATTGTTAATACATGTTAAGATACTCAAGACTTGTCTTCTGAAAATGCAAAAGAGGAAATACAGGTGGCAACTGCATACTAATGTTCATCAAGATGGGCAGAGCCTAGTGTGTTACTCATAAAAACCTCCAGTACCTTATGGTGTAGACAAAGTGGTAGAGCCTTTTCTTACAGCTTTAGATATTATGGCATTTGGACATTCATATTAGAACCTTGTAAGAACTAAATATACCCGTAGAAGAATATCACACAGTGGTGATATAACCATGCATTATCAAAAAGGGGTGTTATGACAGAAAAAAGCATAAATAAACTCCAGTGTGACAAATGATTCTGTTACTTTATAGGTAACAACTTTATGGGTACTAATAATAGGATGCAGATTTTGATTTGTAAATTGGATTATTCCTCCTGATAGCTAGGAAGAGTAGAAGAGTTTACTCTCAAACAAGAGAAAAAAATCTGATCCAACAGGAAGACAAAACTACAAATGCTATAGGAAAAAATATGACGGAGTCAAATTAAGACTTACGAAGACTAGTAAGATAGCCAGTGTAGCATAAAACATTTCTACCACTTGCATGCAGATAAGAAATCATGTGGTATGATGTGGTGGCATATGTGATTGGCACTTACAGAAGTTCCACATGCACTTCTGTTATTTCTTATTTGCAGTGTGGTTAGCATTTGTTACTATCTGTTTTTTAGGAGGTTGTCATATGTTATTGAGGCAAAACTATAAAGTGCAACCTAAGATAACAATCCTGTTTAAATATATGGATATTCACAGTCTGTGAACAAATTCTTAATTTAAATTGGTATATAAAAAGCAATTATAAACAGACAAGTCAAATTTATGTCTTAGGTACAAAACACATGTGAGCCATGTGTTTTATCAGACTCTTTCCTGCTGAAGAGTGTCTTCATATCCTGTTTAGTTGGATGTGGAGAAATATATATTTACTCATTATATGCAGCAGCCTTTTACACACTGAAGGTTTGGGTGGTTTTTTTTCATAACACTACTGAAGTAATATGACTATTTCAGTCATCTTTTAAGTAAAATGACTCCAATTTACATTAGAGGTATGTCTTGTTAGGGAACAAATTTAATAATGGTATCACAGTCAAATAAGCGAAGTATGACCAAGCAGTCTTGTTGCTGTTTTTCAAAGATGCAAGTTAATTAGCTGGATAAATATTTCACCTCAGGACCCCCTGCAGAAAAGTCAGCATACATAGCTTCACATATGCTAGTATGTATTTTAACCAGTCCTTTCAGTCATGCTACACTGACTTAGTTCAATTCAAAACCACCATTCACCACATCAAGACAGGTCTATAGAATGATTGTGTACCACACTATTGACTCTGTTATTGCCCGTTACTGAGTGGCTTGAATGGTGTCTGAAAAGACACCATCAGAAGTAGTAGTAAGGAGGAGAGATTTAATGAATGATTCATGGACAGTTTGTATGGTTCTGTCTTGATATTCATGGGATGAGTTTTGTTGTATGGGAATCTTGCTATCATATAGATTTTATACACTTTAATTGCTCAGTTAATTTGGAACTGTTTCATGTGAACACCAGCATGCTATTACTCATCACATGAATTCCCCTTTGATAGAAGAGTCTAAACAGTAACATTTATTGGAGTTAATTGGGGCAAATACAGGAATTACAGCTATTTTGCTCAATAGTTTATCACTGAACTATGATTGTGTATTGGAAAAATTACTGGACCATATGAATAGCCAAGGAGTGGTAGTATAGGTTTGAGTGAGAAGAATGATTTGTTAAGGTCACATGATCACAGTAGAATATGACTTAGTATGTTTTCATCACTGATCATTTACTGCAATTTGCTGATTTTTGAAAACAACTGTGGCTGTTCTAAAGAAATAATGTGTTGGGCAAAAGATACTTGCATGACATAGGAGGATCTGCCTCCTGGACACACCATTTGGAAATCACATTGGAGAAAGCTTATAATTTATTTCTTTAAGTCTCCCTCATCTCTGTTCAGGAAGCATTTCACCTAAAACAAAAATTAAATCTCTGTATTGGGTCTAGCTGTGATGGAGTTTATTGTCTTCATAGAAGCCATATGGTGCTGTAATTTAGATTTGAGGTTAGAATGGAGCAGGTAAGACCTGTATTCTGGCTACTGCTGAACAGTGGTGGCACAGCATCAAAGCTTTCCCTTTTTCCCAGCAAGGAGGTGAGCCTAGCAAGCTCCGAGCCCAGCAAGTAGGTGAGAGATGGCAAGAGGCTAAGGGGGACACAGCCTGGACAGAGCCAACCTGGACTTATATTATATTTATGTTAATGTTGAGTTATATGTATATATATATAAATATTTATATATAAAATATAGATATATTATATAAATAAATATATTTATTATATAAATATATATAAAATAGAGTTATATTTATGTTCAGCAATAAAAGTGGAGGGGAGGTGTATTTTGGGTAAGTAGCTATTGCTTGGATGCTGGCTGGCCTACTTGAGAGAGGTGGTGGGTGATTTTGCTTGCACCACGGCTGGGGTACACTGCAAATTACTAGACTTCACCCCACTGTTCACCACCCTCTGGGGACATTCATTCAGCCAATTTTTTCAGTGCACTTCACTGTCTGTTCACCCAGCCTGTACTTCATTTACTTCCCTATGAGGATCTGATAGGAGATGATGTGGGGAACCTTAGTATAATCAAAGCAGGCAATGTTTACTGCTCTTTGCATGCGACCATCCAGCCAGTTCTTTATCCACTGAGTGGTCCATCCATCAAATTTATGTCTCTCCAACTTAGAGACAAGGATGTCATGTGGGACAGTGTCGAATGCTTTGCACAAGTCCAGGTAGGTGATATCAACTGCCTTGCTTCTATTCATCAGTTCTGTAGCCTCATCATAGAAGGCCACCCAATTGGTCAGGCAGGATTTCCCCTTAGTGAAGTGATGCTGGCTGTCACCATCCACCTCTTTGTTTTTCATTTGCCTTAGCCTGCTTTCCAGGAGCATCTGCTCCAAGATTTTGCCAGGCACAGAGGTGTGACTGACTGGTCTGTAGTTCCCCGGGTCTTCAGATTCCCTTGGTCAAAGCCTCTGCCCTGATGGGAACAGCATCTTCCACACCTTCTGGGGAATGTGGCCTGTAGCATGTCATATCTGAGAATTTTTAGGCTGGACTGAACTTGCATGTGCCCCTCTATGTCACATACTGCCATCTTTTGACTGCCTGCGTAAACTTAATTACTCTTACAAAAAAACCCACACATTTTTAATATCATCTGCCTCTAGGGTTAAATTCGTGCTGTGACACACATCTGAATAAATGTTGTATGCCACAAATGATTCAAGGGGTGATTTTAAAAATATGTTCCCATTCTGCTGTTGACATTCTATTCTTGGTTTCTTTCACTGGAGAGTGGGCAACTCTCCCAGCAAGGAGTGGCATTCTGAACTCTTGTGTAAAAAAAGTGCACTAGGTATATGATTGGTGATCATCTGCCCACATTCTTTCTCAGTTTCTGTTTATAGAATGTAAATAGGAGCACCAAGTTAAGGTTTTTGAAATACCTGTCTTTACCCTCCCCCTCACGATTCCATTTATTGTCTAGTATTTCAAACTATGAAACATAAATTCATAATTTCAATTTGATAATTAAAACTTAGTTTGTTTTTTTTTATGGGTTGCTGTGGTTTTCCAGAGACAGTTTGTTGTTTTGAAATGCTGTTAGAAAGGGAAGCAATCAGAAAAGGGAAATCTCAAAATCACAATAATACAATAATATTTTTATGTGTGTTAGGAGTTAATAAATGTTTTTGTTCTCTGAGCATGAGGAATGAGCATTTTGTTCTTTGAGAATGAGGAATTAGTTTGTAAAGCAAATATCATCAATACAGTAAGTACTGCTGCAGTTTTTTCCAAACACTTCCAAGAACTACCAAAAAGAACATTCCCAACCAGCATCACTGGGCTAGCAGGGCTGCCAGTCCAGACACTTAAAAGAGCATGAGCTTGTCCCTTCAAAATAGCCTGTTTCTAGAAGGATGTTTTATTCTAGGTTGCAAATGTTTGCAGTGGGTGGTGCTATTATTTAATGTAAAGATATGTTTTTAATGTAAAAACTGATAACTAAACCACCAAATAATCCTGAGGGTTCAGATAACATATAACTATTTCTAGGACTATTATTACAGGTGTTCAATGCTGAGTGAAGCAGAGACATCACTTGGCTATCAAGATTATAAGCAATTCTGAATTTTTAACAGTCTCAGACAATGTTCAAAAACTATTACTGAACATAGTGACTGTATTACTCCTCATAGCTGCCCATCCTATTCAGGAGGCTCACTGTCAATAAACAAAACTCTGTTAACGTGCTTGAAAGGTGCAATATTGGCAGGTGAAGGCATATGCAGGCTTCAGGAAGTCTGAATACTGCAAAGATCATTACAGGCTATTACAGTGGCTTTTAGAGAACTCGGGAACAATAGTAAATACTGCCCATTTGCCACATAAACTCTCTTGGCAAAAAGTAGTCTAAGTTACAGTAGTCATTTAAGTCTTGGAATCTATGGTTCCGTCTCCCAAGCACGTTTCCTTCATGTCCTCCCTGATAAGGAGAAAACCTAGAATATACAGTCTCTGCAGGATCGTAGAACTGCATACTGTCAGTATCCTGATGAAAAGGAATCCAGAACCCCATCAGCCAAGTATTGCTTCAGAAAATGAGAATCAAAGAACATAATATTGTGTGATCTTACAGCAAAATCGTGGGGGCACAAAAGAAAAATCTTCCTTAACAACTGATAAAAGAAAATAATGAACTGATGCAAGGGTAAGTCCATCAAGTTTAGGACCAAAACAGAGTCCGTTTGTTTTATTCTGATTAGATCTACACAGAACCCTTATCTTATTACCTAGCAAACCAATTCTTCCACCCTTTTTGTAGTCATTTTCACATTTCAAGATTCTGCTAGGTGATTATCCACATCCTTTTCAGTTTCTCAGAGGTCTCCCCAGCGTTTCTAGTTCAACATGATGATTCCATTGTTTTGGTATTTGTATTCAGTTTCTTTGTCAAGATGTCAAAATTTGTCCTGAAAAGCTCAGTTCACAAATAGGAAAAATGGAGCATTTCTCAGTCCAATTAGCCAACTAATATCTGATCTCTTTTCAGTGACAAGAAGAGCTCTGGCAGTGCATGAGATTCAGATGTTTTGACTGTCAGCTTATGTTAAATGGGTTTATCTTTTGAGGAAAGGGTCTGCAACTAAAGTACCAGTGATCTAGCTCCAAAAGCACAATACTTCCAAGTTTAAATATGTAATGCTTGTTTTTAAGCATTTACTCTGTTTCATTTGTTTGCTTCAAGTCAGCTGGTGTTACAGTAAGTTTCTAAGAAGGCTTGAGTGAAAAATAGGTGGGGAAAAGAGCAGACACAAAAATTCGGAGCTTGAATTAAGCTTTCTAGCAGAAAGTTGGTTTTCTAACTCCAAATCAAAGTGCAAGGTAGCAATATTGACCTGCTGTCTCCTATGAGACAGGTGTACAAGCCATTTGACAATCTAAAGCATCTAGCTAAGCTGTTTAATGATTGATTTGAATAGTATAGTATCCAAATGGTTGTTAGGGGAAAATATCAGACTGCCAGGTTCTGCCTAGAGAACTGAACCAAGTTACAAGATTTATAATTTAATTAAAAAAAAAAAAAAGTTCAAGTTGGGGATGGGGAGCAGTCTTTCCCTCCATCTATCAATGGCATTATCCTTCTGCCTTCCCAATCGGGGTTACATTGCACATTAAAGATGGAGCTTCCAGAGTGAAAGTTATAGGAATTCTTTCTGGAGTTTTCACCTGAGGATAGATAGTTCTGTCTAGAGATCCACTCTGAGCTATTTTTAATGGCAATTGTTGCAGTTTAATGGTTGCACAATTAGACCACAAGAGTCAAAAACTGTTAGGATGCAAAGGCATTTAGAAAAGGTCTCATGATCCATCTCCAGAAGGTAGGAAACTGCTGTTCCCTGAAATAAAAGCTATCAATGCAGAATTTGTCTTTACTCAAGGCCTTGTGGCTTCAGCTTTTACCACAGAGGAGGATCATTTAGATTGTTTCAGGCAAGCAAAATACTGGCTGTTTCTTCTGAAGTTTTGTGGGAAATATTTGTTATTTATTGAAGAAAAAGAAATACAGCAGGCTTTATTTGCATTGATGTAAGCAATCAGTTACTTAACACTTAATTAAGTATCAACAAGAAATATTTTAAATTGTTGATTGAATTATTCAGGATGCATCAATTCTTCCAGGTGGACAAGGTCTGCATTAGAAGAGGCATATTTCAATATGAACTAGATTTCAATTATGTGCAAATTCAGAAGCCACTGTTTGGAAATATTATAGAGTGAGGGAAATGAATTATCAGGGTAAAAAAGGAGCAGAAAATGAAACTTTATCTAAGAAGTTAAGCTTTTTATTTGATAACATGAAGTATCTGAAATACTTATCACTGATCTTTCTAAAAGGTTAAAGTATTTGCAGCCTAAACCTGCATTATGCTAAGGAATTTATTAATTTACATGTATTTTATGTGATAACAGACTATTGAGGCACATTTCTATGACCTAGAGCGCATAATAAGAATATGAAATATATATTCCAAAGTGCCTTTGGAATTCACAGTAGTAGGCACATTTTGAAATATTGTGGCTAATCTGAAACTATACAGCTGAATAGAAAAACAAAACTAGTTCCAAATATGAATAAATGATCTGCTACTTAATATGTCAGTGTATTTGTCAGGTTGATAACATTAGCCTCAGCTGCATTCAATTCTAAACCCTGCAATATTTGAAGTTTGATATTGTGCCTCACTAAATTTAATACATGGACCTCAGTAATAGAGGAAATCACTTTAGCACTTGGCAGTTTGTAATGCTGTATAAAATTGACTGCCCTGCAAACACAACAGCGATAATAAAAGCTGTGGTCAGTAGAGGGGTGTAATGCATTTTCTAGCTTCAGCAAAGGTCCAGATGAGATTTATCGAGATTTTGCTGTTTGGATGAAGATCAATAGTGCTTCATTAATAATTTGTTGTAAGGGCACCCTTTAGGGATATGACATTTTACTTTAAAACCAATAATTTTGGAAGTATGCTTAGTGATAGCAATGTCAAGTCCCTATGTTTCGCAGGCATGGATTTTTGCATTCAACTTGTGGGAGCATTTACTTTCACATCAGTTACATTTGAAATCATTCAATATATGATGCAATCCGTTATCAATAACAAGATTCCACATGTTCTAAGAGTCCTAATGCAACTCTTAGACTCCAAACATATTCTTCAGTCCTCCATTTTCTCTGTTGTTTTCTTCTCTAATCAATTTTCATTTAAATTGTCAGTCTGTAATTTCTTACTGGTATATAATTTTCATGAATGATCTGGAACTACATTCTTATTTTCATAATTGTAGAATTAGAAGGTTTTGTAAGAAACTTATCCCTTTATCTTCCTACTGCCAGTCGCACTTTGCATAATAATTATTAAGTTAACTTACATATCTATCTTTTTTATATATTTTCATAAAAGAAACTTCCATTTATGTGCTCAGAAAGCCTTCTTCTGCCACCAAATTTTGATGGACATTACTGACTGTAAGGAAACAGAAATTTGTCAGGACTTCGCAGTTTGAACACAGGGACTAGATACAGCAGAACAATTTCTTTTCAATGAGCATGCACAAAGTAAGATTTATGACTTTTGCAGCTCAGATGACATTCCTTACATAGTTGCTGAGCTACAGCAAATTAAAGGGATCCATGAATACTGAGGGGTGTGTTTTTGTAATGAGGGAGAAGAGACAGAAGCAATAAGAAGATAATTAAGGTAACAACTTGTGAAAAATTAAAGTGTTTCTGTCTTTCATTTTTGAATCTCTGAGCATAAACTTTGTAGTTGTTAATTTAATTGCTGATGTTCTCTGTTTCCCTGAAGAATATTAAGGATTAATCATCTGGTTCATTCCAGCAAGAGATAAGGCCTAAGTGAATTGAAATTTTACCAGTTTAACCCTGTCTTCCTCCTAATATGACATGATTAACATTCTTCAATTAACAACACATAATAATTCTAAAGGCCTCATTGCACTTACTCCATTTTTCAGGTTTAGGTTGCCCTTTGCAGGTATTTCAAAACTGAATAAAAGAAAGGCTATATTTTTGTTCTGTATTATCAGTCCACCTACCTTCATACAAAATCTAAGAATTTAGATCTTTAACTCTCTTACTTCTTTATACTCCATTGTGTTCCTAATAATCTGTAAGTGCACATCCTGAAAATTTGTTTTGATTAGCTAATTATTCAGCCACTCCTTAAGGGCAGAGAACTATTTCTTTTCCAATCTGAATAAATTCTCTTAATTATTTGTGGTTGAATACTGGTTTACAGAACTATCAATTTCATTGAGCCCTATAATGCATAGCTGTTCATCTAAGAATTAATGCATAATGTATTGTTTCATTTTAGAATAAAAGATAATGAAAAGATTTGCTTTTGTAAGAGACTTCATCTTAAGCTACACTAAAGAAAAATGCAGCTCCTTTTTTATGTATCTTGGTATTTGCTGAAGTGCTTTCCTACTGTCTTTCAAATAGTACAGAGTAGGCCTTGCGCCTGATGAATAATCAAGTAATTGCTAATGTGAAAGCATCCTTAATTTACAGTAAATTGAGAGAAAACAAAACTAGATATTAATAAAATTCACCTGTTTTTCATCTAGAACCTAGGAGATCCGGTATTTTGCTGATACATAGTTTTAAAGGCAAACAGTCACATTTGCATGCCTAGTGCTTAAAGCATTCCATATTTTTAAATCCTTTTCGGTCAGTGGGACCTTTAAAGATCAATTATTTTCCATTAGAATTTTTATGATGACACAGATCTAAATATCTACATAAGAGGCTAAAAATTCAGCTGTGCAGCATAAATACGTGATATGAGATTGCCTTGAAATTTCATGGGATTATTTTCTGAGAACAGACCCATAGTTGGACAGCATTATACTGAGAGGCCCACAGTCAGATCACCACTATAGAGATTTACTGGGGCATCTCTACATCCAGACATGTGTCTGGATGCCAGCAGTTCTCTAAGGATCAACTGGTACTAGATAGAAGAAGCTCCATCTGCTTTAGGCCTAAGTAATTCTGCACTTACAGGTATAAGCATGGAGACCTAGAATATATTCTAGAGACTTCAGCAAGGAACATGTTTAGTTGTTATCTCTATTTTCAGAGCTAGAAAACTCAGTGCATATTACCTTTTTCTTGCATGCCGATTAGGTCATTAATCAGAATTTAAGGTTTTGAACACTGGGAGATGCAATGTGGCTATAGAGACCATTATTTTCATAACCAGTTTCTGTAATAGCAGCAATCATTTTTGCTTTGTATGAAACAATCTTAAATCAATGTTACTTCAGCTTTTAGATACAAGAAGGTACTATTTAATTTGCAACTTTAGTAATTAATTATATATTCTGTAGTAGATCTTCTAATTTCACTAGACACAACATACTTTTCTGCATAGAATCATAGAATAGATGGGGCTGGAAAGGACCTCAAGATCATCTAGGTCCAACCCTCCCTGCCATTAGGAGGGACACCTCACCCTAGACAGGTTGCCTAAGAATAGGAATACGTAGTAATTTTGTTTCACTGGTAAAAGAGAAATTGGCCATTTGCCCAGGTTTTTCCACCAGCCTGCAGAGAAGGCCACTCTTGTGTCCACAGGTTTATTTCAGAGCCATTGTAAAGTCAGCTTTTTGTGAGGGTTGTCGTGCAGCACATGCACAATAACCATTAATATTCCTGATGCCTACATATTTGTCAGGGTTCTGTGTTACTAAAATCTAGGAGGTCTAATTTTTTTCTTGATTTTTTTTTCAGTATGGCATTAAAAGACTTCAGAAGACAGTTAAGCTGTAGCTGACAATTACTTTGTGTTTGTGTGGGGCACACTAGCTGAAAGAATCTGCATAGTGCTGAAGGCATTCTGAAGAATGTCCAGTAAATTGCGTTTTGGCAAATGGTAAAGCATGTTTTCCCAACTGAATTATGGTGACATTGTTAGTAAATTTCAAATAGGATGGAATTGTGCCTGCCTTTTCAGAAACTGGTATTTTCATGAGGATAACTGCATATTTACAATTAAATTGGTTTGAAAGGCAGTGCTATCACTTGTGATTACTGTAGTTTGAACCAACAGATGTTTCCTAGCTAATGCAGAATATTTTCTCATCATTTGGAGTCTTCCACACATCCTGATTATATGGGTGTTGCCTTAGCTACTGTAAAGATATGGATTAGTAAGAAATGCACTAGTTTATTAGCATAATATTAATGAAGCCATTTTGGTTATCTTTCTGATGGCACTTCTACCTAGTGGCTACGGGCTGTCTCACAGTGGGTGTGGCATTTTGTGAAAGGCAAAAAGATTCACTGTAGTAGTAACATTTAAGAACAAACTGAAAATTTGTGTACTTGCTGTGGCCACACAGTGTTAAAAGAACCTTAAGTAAAATGGCTTGAGTTATGATTACATTAATACTTACATTGGAGGAGATAAAAGATTCTTTTTTTTCCCCACAGGAAAAGAGAAAGGGTTTCATGCATGTTTCTAAGAAGCACCATAGCAAGATTGCTCCTAAAATTAGGAGATAGTACCAGATGAGCCATAAATCATGGGCATGGTCTGATTTGATAGTTCTTTGCAAACTAGATATGTACATGTATAGGACCAGGGATGCTGAACATTAAATTACCTGCATTTAATTTTAAGAAACTAAAAAAAAAAAAAAAAAAAAAAGAAAAGAAACAAAGAAAAAGGAAAAAAAAATTGGCAGGCGCTTCTTCCCCCCACCAGCTGTAAGACTGGACATCTCCAGTTGTCAGTATATCACCAAGAACCAATCTGAAGTAACAACTCTTCCTACTACACATCAAACAAAATTGCATTAGGGAAGAAATTAATCATGGCCTCTTTCATGCAATAAAGTTTCAGGGCTTTATTGAGAACTGCTTAAATCAACTATGATTTACAGGGCTACAGAAGCCAGAGAAACCTTACCAGAAAATACAATCAAGTATGATACATATATATATATATATAGATACATGATCAAGGCAATGTTTTTTTGTATGTACATGTACATACGTGTTTATATATGTGCATGCACACTTGAAAGACATACAGGATTTTATCTTTTGGAAACAAAATAAAAAATCAGCCTTCCTTCTTTCACAAAAAGGAGATTGGTGTCAAAAGGAAAAAGAATATGGTATCTTTTCATGGGCCAGAAAAATTGTTTCCATTTGCAACAATTAAACATACTGCTATTTTTATTATTTCTTGCGGTTCATCTTCATTTGATGATCGTGACAGGTGGGCAGGGAAAGGATGTCTGCAGACAGCAGCGGTTCTCTCCACTATTGCATTTTTAAAAATGTGTCACTGCTGAATTATTTGAAATTTTTCTCATGAGGAAAAATACTATCAATGAAATAATCAGCAAGTGAAATGACTTCAACCCCAGGCACAACCTGTCTTTGTAAATTTCTGCCCTGGGTCCATCCTTCCAGCAGGCAGACAGGAGTCTTATAATATTAATGTTAAATGTAAGAAGTGCCTTAGACACTGTTGTCCATGCAGCTGTGCATGCAATTGTGCTTTCTGAGGCCAGCTGCCCATTCTCTGAGTTTGGCTGAGGAGCACAGCCTGTTAGCATTTGGGAAATATCTTAACTCAGGATGGCAATTAACCACCTGTACAGCAATCATCTGGTCCCATTTCCTTCTCCTTTTGAAATGGATGCATTTTCTTTAACATCACAAAAAGCCAACATTTTTTGTATTAGTTTCACCTTCATTCTACATTAGTAACTTTTTTGGAGCTCATCACCTGTTTATCCACCTGCTTAGAAGCAATGATGAGTACTACTTCCTATACACTCACTGAAGGAATGGAGATGTACCAGTGAAACACTTCTGGAGGTTTACTTCTTATCATCCCCTAATCTTCTCTATAGTTTAACCAAATCTGCTCTTTGGAATTAGTAAAGGATTTTTTTTGTTTGTTTGTTTCCCTCAATAGAACCCAAAACAATTGTTTGTTTCTGCAAAGGATGGCAAACAGAAACATTTCACTGTATTTTGACAGCTGTGATAAATTACTGAGTGACACTAGTGAAGGCATTGATACTGTATTTAAAAATTAGCTGGTATTTACAGAAGTAGCTAGGATGAAAGTAAATTCATTATTTAAAAGAGTTAGTAGGAAGAATGAGATGTAAAAAACTTCTGTCATTGTTCTGCAACAGAAAGCATTTGAACACTGATGTGCACAGGGAGAAATAGAATCATAGAATCATAGAATAGTTAGGGTTGGAAAGGACCTTGAGATCATCTAGTTCCAACCCCCCTGCCATGGGCAGGGACACCTCACACTAAACCATATCACCCAAGGCCTCATCCAACCTGGCCTTGAACACCGCCAAGGATGGAGCATTCACAACCTCCCTGGGCAACCCATTCCA
Organism: Psittacula echo; assembly: GCF_963264785.1. Classification (NCBI taxonomy): domain Eukaryota; kingdom Metazoa; phylum Chordata; class Aves; order Psittaciformes; family Psittacidae; genus Psittacula; species Psittacula echo. Next base: position 13,198,267 of record NC_137739.1, read on the forward strand.
GTGCCTCACCACCCTCTCAGTAAAGAATTTCTTCCTTAGATCCAATCTAAACTTCCTCTGTTTAAGTTTGAACCCGTTACCCCTTGTCCTCTCACTCCAGTCCCTGATGAATAATCCCTCACCAGCATCCTTGTAGGCCCCCTTCAGATACTGGAAGGCTGCTATGAGGTCTCCATGCAGCCTTCTCTTCTCCAGGCTCAACAGCCCCAACTTTCTCAGCCTGTCTCCATACGGGAGGTGCTCCAGTCCCCTGATCATCCTCGTGGCCCTCCTCTGGACTTGTTCCAACAGTTCCATGTCCTTTTTATGTTGAGGACACCAGAACTGCACACAATACTCCAAGTGAGGTCTCACGAGAGTAGAGTAGAGGGGCAGGATCACCTCCTTCGACCTGCTGGTCACGCTCCTTCTGATGCAGCCCAGGATACAGTTGGCTTTCTGGGCTGCGAGCGCACACTGCCGGCTCATGTTCATTTTTATATCGACCAACACCCCCAAGTCCTTCTCGGCAGGGCTGCTCTGAATCTCTTCTCTGCCCAACCTGTAGCTGTGCCTGGGATTGCTCCAACCCAGGTGTAGGACCTTGCACTTAGCATGGTTAAACTTCATAAGATTGGCATCAGCCCACCTCACAAGCGTGTTGAGGTCCCTCTGGATGGCATCCCTTCCCTCCGGCATATCAACCGAACCACACAGATTGGTGTCATCGGCAAGCTTGCTGAGGGCGCACTCAATCCCCCTGTCCATGTCACCAACAAAGATGTTGAACAAGACTGGTCCCTGAGGGACGCCACTCATTCATTACCGGTCTCCAGCCGGACATCGAGCCATTGACCACAACTCTTTGCGTGCGGCCATCCAGCCAGTTCTTTATCCACTGAGTGGTCCACCCATCAAATTGATGTCTCTCCAATTTAGAGACAAGGATGTCATGTGGGACAGTGTCAAAGGCTTTGCACAAGTCCAGGTAGATGACGTCAACTGCTCTGCCCCTGTCCATCAGTTTCGTAGCCCCATCATAGAAGGCCACCAAATTGGTCAGGCAGGATTTCCCCTTAGTGAAGCGATGCTGGCTGTCACCAAGCACCTCCTTGTTTTTCATGTGCCTTAGCATGCCTTCCAGGAGAATCTGCTCCAAGATTTTGCCAGGCACAGAGGTGAGACTGACTGGTCTGTAATTGCCCGAGTTATCCATTTTCCCCTTCTTGAAAATGGGGGTTATATCTCCCTTTTTCCAGTCGTCGGGAACTTCACCTGACTGCCATGACTTTTCAAATATGATGGCCAGTGGCTTACCAACTTCATTCGCCAGCTCCTTCAGGGCCCGCAGATGGATTTCATCAGGTCCCATGGACTTGTGTATGTTTAGGTTTTTAAGATGGTCTCGAACCAGATCCTCTCCTACAGTGGGCCTAGGGTCCTCATTCTCACAGTTCCTGCTTTCACCTTCCAAGGCTTGGGTGGTGCGGTCAGAGATTTTGCCAGTGAAGACTGAGGCAAGGAAGTCATTAAGAACCTCAGCCTTCTCCAAATCCTGGGTAGCCAGTTCTCCAGATATCTTCCGAAGGGGGCCTATGTTGTCCCTAGTCTTTTACTTGCTACGTACCTATAGAATCCCTTCCTATTATCCTTAACATCCCTAGCCAAGTTCAATTCTAACTGGGCCTTAGCCTTCCTCACCTGGTCCCTAGCTTCCTAGACAACATCCCTGTATTCTTCCCAGGCCACCTGTCCCTGCTTCCACCTTCTATAAGCCTCTTTTTTCCTTTGAATTTTCCTGAGCAGCTCCTTATCCATCCAAGGAGGTCTCCTGGCCCTCCTGCTGCACTTCCTTCTAGTTGGGATGCAACACTCCTGAGCTTGGAGCAGGTGATCCTTGAATAAGAACCAGCAGTCTTGGGCCCCCCTGCCCTCTAGGGCTGTGTCCCATGGAACCTTACTAAGCAGGTTCCTGAAGAGGCCAAAGTCTGCTCTCTTGAAGTCCAGGGCAGTGAGCTTGCTGCATGCTCTTCTCACTATCCTGAGGATCTCGAATTCGACCATCTCGTGGTCACTGCAACCAAGGTTGCCCTGGAGCATCACATTTCCAACCAGCCCTTCCCTGTTGGTGAGCACGAGATCAAGCATGGCACCTCTCCTTGTTGGCTCCTCTATTACTTGCAGAGGGAAGTTGTCTTCCACACAATCGAGGAACCTCCTGGATTGCTTGTGCCGGACCATACCATCACTCCAACAGATGTCAGGGTGGTTGAAGTCTCCCATAAGAACAAGGGCCTGTGAGCGTGAGGCTGTTCCTATCTGCCTATAGAGCACTTCATCCACAGATTCCTCTTGATCAGGCGGTCTGTAACAGATCCCCACAATAATGTCCCCCGTCGCTGCTCTCCCTTTAACCCTGACCCACAAACTCTCTGTCGACTGCTCACCCATCCCCAGACAGAGTTCCATACTCTCCAGCCTATCCCTAACATAAATAGCAACTCCCCCTCCCCGTCTGCCAGGCCTGTCTTTTCTATAGAGCCTGTAACCTTCCATTCCAACACTCCAGTCGTAGGAGCCATCCCACCATGTTTCTGTGATGCCTACTATATCATACTCCCGTAGTCGTGCACACATCTCTAATTCCTCTTGTTTGTTTCCCATGCTACGGGCGTTTGTATAGAGGCATCTGAGCCGAGCTCCAAATGAAGCCAGCTCGTTGGCTGGAGCAGCTGGAATATCTCTGCATCGCTCCGAGCATTTATTGTAGGTGCTGGCAATTGACTGGGTGCCATGGGATGAAACAATGCCTCCCTCCCCCAACACATCTAGTTTAAAGAAACCTTGACCAGCCTGGCAAGCCTCCTACCAAAACCACTCTTCCTCTTCTTTGTCAGATCAGCTCTACCAGCCCTCAGTAGATCTGGCCTACCAACTTGGGTCCCGTATTCAAAACACCCAAACCCCTGACTAGGGCACCATCCTTTTAACCATTTATTAACTTGGCCAATCCTCCTAGCTTTTTAAGGTCTCCCCCTGTATCCTGGAGAATTGATGAAAAGACAATCTGAGCTCCAGAGCCCCTAACCACCTCTCCCAGGGCTCTGTAGTCCTTCTTTATGTTCTCCAGGCTACTGCTATCAACATCACTAGCACCCACATGGATCACCAGAAGTAGGTAATAGTCCGTGGGTCTCACTAGAGCGGGCAGCCTCTCTGCAACATCGCTGATCCGTGCCCCAGGTAGGCAACACACCTCCCTCGAGACCGGGTCAGGCCGACAGATGAGTGCCTCTGTTCCTTTCAAAGTAGAGTCCCCTACCACTATGACCCGTCTCTTTTTCCTGGCAGCACCAGTAGTGATCTTCTTTACCGGCGCACCAGACAGTTGTTTCTGGTGCAAGTGCCCTTCCTTCTTAGCCCCCTGCAGGACAGCAAAGCAGTTCTGGGTGGGGACAACAGCTTTAGGAGGAAGCCCCTTGTTTTTAATTGTCCTCTTCCTCTTTTTTTTGTTGTTTTTTGTTGTTACTATTTCCCAGCTTCCTGGGTTGACAGCCTCCTCCACTCCTCCATGAGCTTCAGGGGATGCCTGAGGCCCCTGCACAGTTTGGGCCTGGAGGAGGCAGTCCTGTTTCCTCTCAGCTTCCCTGATATCTTGCAGCCTATTAACAGCATCCCGCAGCTCAGCCACCTGCTGCAAGAGGACCTCCACCAGGGAGCACCTGCAGAGGGAAATAAGTTCTGATATTTTTTGGTTACTTGTTACATAGGTGGGTGTAGTTTTAGAGTTATCAATGAAAAGACGTTGGAAGACCACCAAATCACAGACTTAATTGCAGTATCTTCCTTTGTCAGCATTTAGGGAGCCAGCTGGTCTGTGTTTTGAGTAATGCTGAATACATTTCATTAACAAGACAGTTGAGGGGAAGCATCTCAGAGAGCTGCTAGTAGCCTGCAGTTTCCACCAGAATCTACAGCATTAGCTCCACAGCATTCTTAGGTATTTTTTATACTAGTACAATTAATTGCAGAAGTTTGGAATATATACTGATTGAAAAAAAGAAGCTAATCTATGCCCCTGAAATGTTTGGCTTATATTCATGTTTGATCTGGATGGAGAAGAATTCTATGAAACTTGTGTTGTCATCCATCAACAGGACAGGAAACATTTAAACAGCTAATTCCAGAATAAAGCAGAGGATTTATGAGTGTCTTTCACTGTTTTTCTTTCTCTATGCTTACCTTTGCTTATTGTTTTGTGTAGCTATATATGAGTACAATATTCTTGCTTTGGAGCATCAATTTTCTCCAGGTATGTACTGAAACCCATATTCACTGAACTTAATTACAATTAAGTATGCACTTAAATTTAAGAATGCAGTGACTGTGACTTCCTTTATTCAGAAAGACTTCTACAAATCTGGAATACTTTCTTCAGTAGGACTTTAAAGGCAGTATAAGTCAAAATAATATTAATGCAACATTAAGCTACTGACACACAGAACTGAAGTAAATGGCTGGTTTCCTTTATTATTTTGATGTCTGTGAACTGTGAACTTTTCTTGTCCTCATAAATTTAGAGGGTTTGATACTCATTAAGTAAGAAATTATGGTTTATACAAAATTTCTTTCCTTCTTTTGTCCCTGGCAGGACATGCTAAATATTATACCTTGCTGCTGGCAGATTTACACTTTCATATCCAAACAAAAAGCAACTGAATATAGCTGCAGAAACTCACTTATTCCACATGTGAAGCAGTAAAACTCACTTCTATACCATGGGCTTTCAAAAGCACCTGGTAAATAGACTGAATTCTTCTCTAGCATCTTTCTCTAAGGATTATTCCATATGCAGCATACAAAAAAAGTAAATAATAAAATAACCCAATGTTAGTGTGGCAGTTATGGTACAGATGTCTTTCAAAGTTGACATGATAAAGGTTTGTTCTTACTGTCTTAAGACTAAGGATTTATCACTACGTAATTTACCCAGCATTATTATTTATCTCACTATTACATATCCATGAGAAAGCAGGGTCAGTATTTTTAAAAGGTTGTGTTTAGTAGCATGAGCCTTGCAGTTCAAGGATACTTAGTGCCAAAGTGTGGCTATGTACTGAATATACTACATTCAATTTTAAAGCAATAATCATAATTTTTAACTCACGAATAACAGAGTAAATTTCTGCAACCTCTGGTTTGGTAACAAAGAATTCACTGAAAAAATATGAAGGCTACTGAGTTTTAATTAGGTTTTATCAGTTTAGGGGAAATAACTGGCTAGTAGATGACATATACATCCTGTATTATGTTAAGCTGCTGCTCTTTTTTTTCTTTTGAAATCATTCAGAAATCCAGTTTTACACAGACAAAAGGACAGATAAGTGAAACTGAGAGTTTCAGCAGCAGGCATATTGTTTGGTGGATGTTTAGTAATACAACAAGCTAATATGCTGGGCCAAAGAGATTATTGCTTCTGCTGCCTGCCTTCCCAGGGCAAGAGGTTACTACTAAAGGTGACAAAAAAGGAGATAGGCTTGCTCATTGGCTACTAATGTTCACAATATAGCATATTAGCTTGAGCAGAAATTGTGGGTGTTGAAGTTAATATGCTGTGCCATTAGTGTGGTCCAGCAGAGATCAGGTCATGTTCAGTTTTGTCCAAGCCCACAGCAGGGGTGGTACACTTCAGTAACAGCTTTGACAAAAAACTGAAGGTAGAAGTATCTGTAACAACTGCTACTAAGTCTAACAAAGCCTGTCTGCAGATCTTTTGGACTGTGGGAGCCACTCCAGGTCATTCATATTATTCAGATTACTTATTTGTTAAGACTACAGAGCAAGCAAGCTTTGAGGCAAGAATAATTTATTTGTTAAATGCATACTGCTAGCTAGATTTAATTATGTCAGATAAAAGATTATTGAATTTCCCTCTAGTAATTAATATGCATTTCTAGAGCAGTTCATTATCTTCCATAAAACAGTGGTCCATGTAGTTCAAAACCATGTCAGCAGTTAATAGTTGTTTCAGCTGGCCAGCAATGTGGATAAATACATAAAAATGGGAATGGAAAAAAAAAAAAAAAGAGTGTGAAAATAAAGAGCATTCTGTGAATGCTAGAAAGTATAACATAATATTGAATTCATATACTTGCCTTTCAGAATTACCTTTTTCCCACTTAACGTGGTAACCATGTTTTGAATGGAAATTAAGGTCTGGAATTCCTGGAATTTGAATCTGGTGTCTTTAAGTTTTTGTTTTTACTTTTGGCCAGGGTATTTTTTTCTTTTATAAAAGTTTCAGACATAGTCATCAAGACTAAGAAGCAGCAATTTTGTATTGATTACAATTACATTGCAATAGGCAACCAGCTTTTTAAAAAATTACCTCATAAGGATGTCAGAGAAAAAAATAATCAAGTAAAAACTTTGTCACATGTAAGTCAGTAGTAACCAAACTAGTGATGACACTGCATGAATGAACACCTCACAGTATCACAGGTTAAGTAGCAAGAAGGGAATTGAAATACATATCAAAGTCATTAAATGCGCACTGATGAGCTATTGTGAGATTCATTGAATCACAGAGTGCTTTTTGTTGTAAGGGACTTTAAAGATCATCTAGTTCTAACACCCCTGCCATGGGCAGGGACAAAAATCTTTTGAAGTAGGAATGCTGTAGAAACATTATCTTATATTCATCACTGCTATCTATTACCCTATTTATAGATATATGTCCGAGGTTGCTACAGCATGCACAATATAACAATGTGGAGAAAAGCTGTTCTTGCTGGCAGTATAACTGAAGCAATGGAATCGAAGTAAGTCTTTTTGACTGACTCAAATTGGGATGGGTGACTTAGTAGCATTGGGTTGTTGAACTGAGTAATCACACGACATGATGAGGCCTTGGGTGCCATGGTTTAGTGTGGTGTTCCTGCCCATGGCAGGGGTGTTGGAAATAGATGATCTCAAGGTCCTTTCCAACCCTAACTATTCTATGATTCTATGATTCTATGACTGCAATTAAGAAATAGCTGCAAAATTATTCATATGCATATGCCTGTATTTTTAAAATTACTACATTTTTTGGCTTTTATCTGCAAAATCCAGTTAGGTACTTACAGTCATTTAATAATGCATAATTATAACTGTGTTGCTCAAAACACAAAAATTTGTGTGATGAACAACGTCAGCTATGTTTAATAACAGTATACATAAAGGATGTCTCAAGTTCTGCCTCTGTACCTTAAAGATGAATCAGGAGCACTTAATGTTCGCAAGCAATCCATCCCTAGGAATCTCTTCCTAAGAACAGCAGCCTTTATGTTGTCTTTAAAAATCATGAGCAGCACTCGTTCTTTTCAAAGTATAGCCACTGGATTCCAAGACAGTACTCTAGAGACCTTTTTGCTATCTTTCTGGCTTACACAGTTCTTTTGAGATACATCCTTTTTAGTAGGTCATCATGCAGAACAGCCTACAACTCTTCTTTTGGGAGGTAGGAAACAATGTTCTTCACTTACAGTAAGAAAATTCATATAATTAAGAAAGGTACACAGCATACTTGTAACTGTCCAATTCACAGTCATATAATATTGTGGATGTCAAAAGCTTACATAGCTCAAAATCAATTTGAAAAACATAAGAAATAAATTCATGATGGATTATTTAAGCAGAAGTGCTTGACACAGTTTGGAGACAAAAGGGTGTAGCAGGGAAGAATCATTATCTGGTTGCCTTATTTCTTTTTGCCCAAACTTTCCGACCTTCAGACAGTTCTGGAGACAGAGACTTGGGACAGATGGACCTTTGATACAACTGCTCATCCATTATGTCCTTATGTTTGCTCAGGAGCTCTGAGAAATGCTATCTATTTCTGGTACAATGAGCTTGCTATACCGGGAGCTTTCAGATCAGAAACAGATCACTGTGATATCTTTTGTATTTCATCATTAAACTGTTGTATATTTTTATCATCAATTAATAAGCCTAAAATTACGAATGAGTTACTAGCCAATCCAACTGCATTATAGAACCACATCTCTCTTATTCTAAACACATACTGAGTTCTGTCCAGGGACAGAGGACGAGCGAGTTGAGAGTCTGTGGGTGAGAATTAAGGGACAGGCTGGCAGGAGCGATACTGTTGTGGGTGTCTGTTACAGGCCACCAGATCAGGGTGAGGAAGTTGACGAGGCCTTCTACAGGCAGCTGAGAGCGGCCTCACAGTCACAGGCCCTGGTCATCGTGGGGGATTTTAACTTCCCTGATGTTTGCTGGAAAGACTACTCAGCAACCCAGCCACAGTCCAGGAGGTTCCTCCAGTGCACTGATGATAACTTTCTGATGCAAATGATGGAGGAACCGACTAGGAGAGGAGCACTGCTGGATCTCATCCTCACTAACAAGGAGGGTCTGGTCGAAGCAGTAAAGGTTGAGGGCTGCCTTGGTTGCAGCGACCACGAGATGGTGGAATTCAGGATCTTGTGTGGTAGGACCAGTAGAATAGCAAGCAGAATTGCAACCCTGGACTTCAGCAGGGCAAACTTCGGCCTTTTCAAGCAATTGCTAGGGGAAATCCCATGGGCGAGGCTGCTTGAAGGTAAAGGGGCCCAAGATGGTTGGCATTCAAGGATTGCTTATTCCGAGCTCAAGATCAGAGCATCCCAACACGTAGGAAGTCAAGGAAGAGGGCCAGGAGACCTATGTGGCTAAATAGGGAACTGCTGGGTATGCTCAAGTGGAAGAGGAGAGTTTACAGGTCATGGAAGGAGGGGCTGGCCACTTGGGAGGAATATAAGGCTGCTGCTAGAGGATGTAGGAAGGCAGCTAGGATGGCTAAGGCCACCTTAGGATTAAATCTGGTGAGAGGGGTCAAGGACAACAGAAAGAGCTTTTTCAAATACATGGCAGATAAAACTAACACCAGAGGCAAGGTTGGCCCACTGATGAACGGGATGGGTGCCCTGGTGACAGAAGATACAGAGATGGCAGAGTTATTGAATGCCTTCTTTGTCTCTGTCTACTCTGCCGGAGGCAGTCCTGAAGAGCCCTGTACCCCTGAGACCTCAGATGAAGTCAGGTCAATGGAACAGTTTGCCTTAGTCGATGAGGAATGGGTTAGAGACCAGTTGAGCAATCTGGACATCCATAAATCCATGGGTCCAGATGGGATGCACCCACGGGTGCTGAGGGAACTGGTGGAAGTCATTGCTAGGCCACTCTCCATCATCTTTGCCAAGTCTTGGGAAACGGGAGAGGTGCCTGAGGACTGGAGGAAAGCAAATGTCACTCCAGTCTTCAAAAAGGGCAAGAAGGAGGACCTGGGTAACTATAGACCGGTCAGCCTCACCTCCATCCCTGGGAAAGTGATGGAACACCTCATCCTTGATGCCATCTTAAGGCATGTCAAGGATAAGAGGGTTATGAGGGGCAGTCAACATGGCTTTACCAAGGGGAAGTCGTGCTTGACCAACCTCATAGCCTTTTATGAGGAAATAACACGGTGGATGGATGATGGCAGAGCAGTGGATGTGGTCTACCTTGACTTCAGCAAAGCATTTGACACAGTCTCCCACAGCATCCTCATAGCTAAATTGAGGAAGTGTGGTCTGAATGATCAGGTGGTGAGGTGGACCGTGAACTGGCTGAAGGAGAGAAGCCAGAGAGTTGTAGTCTATGAGGTGGAGTCTAGTTGGAGGCCTGTATCTAGTGGAGTGCCTCAAGGGTCAGTACTGGGACCAGTATTATTTAATATATTCATCAATGATTTAGATGAGGGAACTGAGTGTACTATCAGCAAGTTTGCTGATGACACTAAGCTGGGAGGAGTGGTTGACACGCCAGAAGGCTGTGCTGCCATCCAGCGAGACCTGGACAGGCTGGAGAGTTGGGCAGGGAATAACTTGATGAAATATAACAAGGGAAAGTGTAGAGTCCTGCATCTGGGCAGGAACAACCCCAGGTTCCAGTATAGGTTGGGGAACGATCTGTTAGAGAGCAGTGTAGGGAAGAGGGACCTGGGGGTCCTAGTGGACGGCAGGATGACCATGAGCCAGCACTGTGCCCTTGTGGCCAAGAAGGCCAATGGCATCCTGGGGTGTATTAGAAGGGGGGTGGTCAGTAGGTCGAGAGAGGTCCTCCTTCCCCTCTACTCTGCCCTGGTGAGACCGCATCTGGAATATTGTGTCCAGTTCTGGGCCCCTCAATTCAAGGACAGGGACCTGCTGGAGAGAGTCCAGTGCAGGGCAACTAAGATGATTAAGGGAGTGGAGCATCTCCCTTATGAGGAAAGGCTGAGGGAGCTGGGTCTCTATAGTTTGGAGAAGAGGAGACTGAGGGGTGACCTTATTAGTGTACATAAATATATAAAGGGGGAGTGTCACGAGGATGGAGCCAGGCTCTTCTCAGTGGCAAACAATGATAGGACAAGGGGTAATGAGTACAAACTGGAACACAAGAGGTTCCACTTAAACTTGAGAAGAAACTTCTTCTCAGTGAGGGTGACGGAACACTGGAACAGGCTGCCCAGGGGGGTTGTGGAGTCTCCTCTGGAGACATTCAAAACCCTCCTGGACACATTCCTGTGTAACCTTATCTAGGTGTTCCTGCTCTGGCAGGGGGATTGGACTGGATGATCTTTTGAGGTCCCTTCCAATTCCTAACATACTGTGATACTGTGATACTGTGATACATCAATACTTACTAGCTAAAATAGCATTATCTTTAGAATTACTAAAGAACATCATTATGCTCCTTTATTGGTCTGGAAAGTTTTCTGGAAAGTTTTCTAGAAAGTAGTGGAGCAACTGTATGCTTAATATTAAACATACAAGCCATCAAAAAGAAACAGGTTCCACATCTGCCATATAAACCCAAATAATCTGCCTTCCAGAATCCTAAAGGCAAAGAAGGAGAGAATCTGATTTGGTCACAGGAGTCATTAACCTTGAACACTGAGTCACTGAACTTCTCACGGAGAGCAATGTGACTTAATCTAACATAATGTGACATAATCTAACAGATTCTCTCTCGGCAGTATCTGTAGGTGATTTCCCCAAACACCAATGAATTCATGAAGCAAAGTACTGCAGAAAAAAAAAAAAAGAAAAAGATAAAGCTGAAAGATAAAGGGATCAAATCTTGTATTGCTGATATGCACAGCTTTTACACAATAGTTAATTTCTAAAATGAACCACAATACCTGACTCGCTTGTAGTAAATTAAGGATAGATTCAAGAATCGGGTTCACTGTTCTGAAATGCAGTCTGTATTTAATCCAGCTATGCTGGTGACTGCTAATAAATGTATAAAATATTACTGTGGAAAGAGAATTTGAAGAGCAAGCAATTACATTTAAAAAAACCAAACGTATACTGAAAAATATGTACATACTGGGTGATAGACATTTATAAACATATGTAGCGTCAGCTTTTCAGAAAAATTTCTGACAATACTGAATGTGATCTCTACAGCTGTACAGGAAGTAAAGGAGCCTGCTAGCTTTCAGGTGAAAGTCATTAATCCCTCAGAATAAAACACGTATTAACATGTTTTATCATACAAGCATCTTTTCTTCAAAGTCAAAATGTCTTGACCTTTTAAAGGCAACAGAGAAATCTAGGTACACTGTCATTTTGTTCATAGTTCAAAAATACAAACTGTGATTATGATAGAAGTGTAGAGCCTATTATTCTGGCAACCTGCGTGTGCATAAGGTCATACAGTGATACAGCTTGTTTATACCTGGCTGCAAAACTGTTCTAAATACAGAGAAATTCAAACCTAGTCTTTGTATTCATTATTATTATATTTGATTATACACTAAACATTCAGAAGCTTCAGTGTCATTAAGAGTATATAACTGAAATGAAATGGGCAGTATTATTCTCATCAGTGTAGGTTAATGGAAGGAAACTCATCTCATCATCTTTTCAGCAGTAGTCTTACACTGAAAAGCTTTTCCTCATGCATATGTACAATGTGACAATATGCTCTGAAGAGGACCAGGCTACAGAAATGGGAAGCTGGACCATATGCTTAGTTATTGAATACATTCATAGGACAAACTCTATCACTGAAAGCATATGTAGTAAAAGGTACCATTTCAATCTGAAAGTCAATTTAGGGTAAACAGAAAGTTGTATCCCATGCATAATGTCATTATAATATGGTGTTGCTATGAAATCAGAAGGAATGTTATGCAAACTGCCAGGCAATACTTATATACTGCATTTTTGTATGGGATGGTAAAATCATGCTGATTGTGAATGAACCCAAATGGCACGGATTTGCAGCACTTGTGCCAAACTGAGATCAGATGGAAACTTACGAGATCAAAAGAATTCTACATGTTGTCATTAATGTAATTCACATGGTCTACAAAAAAAATGAAATATTACTACGTATATTTTCCGTTAAGGATATGTATCTTTAAAAACATTTTTCTACTTGGAAGAAACAGTTGTGTGAATAGATCCATACTCACACTTAGCTGTATACTGTGAGAAACCGTCTTGAATACTTTCTTTTGTGCTTTTAACACATGTATTTTAAGCATAGATGCTTACGTTCTCTGAAAGGTAGACTCATCTAAAAAGCTTCTTCAACTCTCTTGACTCAGTGAAATACCACTGGAAAAGATTAACTTTAATCTATATTTTTAAGTGAAATTTGGTAGTGTTTTAAATGCCATATCCTGTATTTCCCCCTTAAGCTTAGACCTTTTCCTACCTCTTTATTCAAGCCAACAACATTTACTCTATTTTTAGCTATCAAAGTCTGCATGAAATGGAAGTAGGGGACAGCATGAAGTGTAATCCATTTTTTTAATTCTCTATAGCTGAAAAGAATGTAACAGCATCTCACATTTTACACTGATACCTCAGAATTATGAAATAATCACAGTGATAGACCTTGAACAGGAATTACTTTGTCTTTTCCAAAGACAGGCAAACCCAAAAGATACAAGCACTTTCACCCTCTTAGATATTTTGCTAAAAATAAAATGAGTCTTTAACCACAGAAAACTCACAGTTGTTTGGTAAAATACAGGAGTTATGAACAATTTACCAAAGAGCTCCTGTGGGGTCTTCTCCTTCAGCGCGATCCCGAGCCCAACTCACTCCTCAGGCACCACGCCAGGGGAGCCGCGTCTCGCGCCCCGGCAGGTGGGAGCAGGGGCCAGCGGGTTCCAGAAGGTTCTGTGGCAGTTGCCTCAGGCGGTCCCACAGCCCATGCCACCATCTTGTGGCTGTGGTAAATGCGTGTTCGCTGCTTTGCTTTCTCACGCAAATACGTATGTAAGTATAACTTTGAAATAGAATTGTGAGGATCTACGCGATAAGCTGTGAATGAGAAAATAAGCTGGGTTTTCAAGTAAGGGTGGTGTGTTTGAACCCCTGTGAAAGTCAGATGCAGTGTGGTCAATAATACTAAGTTGAGGGAGAGGGAAACTGGAATCTGGTGGGAAGTGACAAAAAAATAGCAAAAGCCGAATGTCTCAAACTCCTGTGCGTATGATTAAAGCTCTTCTGTGCTCACTCAGCAGTCCCAAAAAGCCACCCTACTTTTTGAAAGAATATATATTTACAAAACAACAAGACTTCTTTGTCATCAATTAAATAACTTCATTTTCACTTAGAGACAGCTAAATGACGTTAAACTTCAGTAATAGTGTATTGTATAACTTAATACAGAGGTTATTTCATGAGATGCACACATTACGAAGGGCATATTGAGTGCATTTCAAAAGTAATTTGTGCACCTGGTAGCACCTGTTAATAACTGGTACTGAAGTAGGTTTAATAGTTTAGTAGTTTTACTAGTTTACAGATATATCGTATATCCGTAGTGAAGTAGTTTTAGATGGAATTGATAGCAGCTGTCTGATACTATCACCTAGATTTGGGTTCTTACAACATTGTCTGATGTTAACTGTTCACGTTGAAATTTTATGTGTTGGGCATCTGCCTCTTTTTTCATTTGAAAATGGCAACTATGAAAACAGAAACATGAAACAGGCAAAATGCTGATTTGCCTCCTGTAAAATTTGTCATAGTCATTTTAGGAAATACTCTTATTTTATATGCTTTAGAATAGTAGCCTGAAAGTCAGAAAGGTTGGCTTTTGTCACAGTGCATCAATGGATGTGACGGTGAAACAGTTGGCCTTTTGAGTATTTGGGTTTTGTGTACATCTCCTGAAGTTTTGGTGCAGCTCTGAACCTGAATTCCTAAAAGGTGTTGCTAAAGTTAGTACATTTCAGCTCCAGAATGCACAGAATATGCCTTGCACCAGTATCTCTGAGTTAATACAGATGGGTTGCAGCTCAGTCTAAGGACTGGATCTTAGAGTTCCCTTGGTTTTTTTAAATACCTTCCTTGCTTTACACCAGCAAATCTGGTGAAAGGAGGTAGTCCATATGAATACAGATGAGGCTATATATCCTATGTCCATACTGATTATGTGATCAGTACAGTGATGTGGGAAGAGTTCAATACTAATAACAATGTGGTGGAGTTTAAGGTATAAGCCCTGTTGAAATTTCATTACTGCCAATATGAGTAGAAAGACAATTGCCTTGGTTTTCCAATATTAAAGCTGTCCTGCTGTTCTGCATTGTACATATTGCCTTGGAAAAACAGGTGACTTTTTATTTAAGTTGGTTAGTAGGTCCTGTGGTTTCCAAAGCTGAATTTGCTTGGGTTTGAGTGGTGAACTTGTAAAAGGATTACTTGGTTAAACAGCATAGCAGGCTAGACAGGAATTTCCCTCTGGCACTAACGTATACTATAACTTGTATGTGTGTGTGTGGCTTACAACTTCAATGTTCTGTCCACCAGAGTGTTTGGCTCCACCAAATGAGCCCTCTGGGTTTGATTGGAAGGCTTGGGATATTGTGGATACACGCTTGCTTGGCTAAAGGTAAAAATCTAATGAGAGACAGAGAGGATTGTGTATGTGTATGTTTGTGTATGTAGACAATTTATATCTGAGAAAATATATTTTCAAAGCCCATACAAAAACTGTAACTGATGTTTCATACACACAGAGTACTGACTATGATCTTGTTCTCTCACTACATTTTATTCTAAACTTTACAAACCGTGCTCAAATTCCTATGTCTACGTACACAAAATTTCATGTGTGCTAAGCATTTAAAAACAACAGGGAAAATGCTCTGCTCTGAGTTTATTATGTGCACTAGGTAGGCAGGCAGTATGTATGTAAGAATTTATGTTTAGACATATGTGTGTATACATACAGATTCATTGCTGATTGCAGGTGTTTTCTTGTGTTGCTACTGTGTACCTTTATCTGATACCTGCATTTTAGTGGTTACAAACTATTATGTACAAAAAATTCAGTAGAGTTATTTGCGTTCATTGTACTTTGCTGAAACAGTAATATTATCATTTATGTGTACTTTCAGAAATAGTATCTTGGGAATTATTTGGAAAAATATTTGGGAGAGAAACTCTGTGTGTATAAACTGCAAATGACTTTTGACTAGAGTTTTGATATAGTGAGATTCATTAATATTCAGAGAAAATGCAAGGTCAGTATTAAGGTACAGAAAAGCTTTAGTTTGAAAACTTGGAATTTCTTACGTCATTTCAGTAGTGGCGTAGTTATGTGGTTTTTTCTATACTCTTTTATACTTTGGTTTTCGAACTTTGACCATGTCCACCTTAATTTAATTTTAATTTTTTTTTTTTTTTTTTATGAAACCTTCAATTTTCTGTTTGATCATGTTTTAAGGTAGTGTTTGGATTGAGAAATTAGTTTGAAAGTTGCTAAGAACTAGAACAGTATCCAAAAGTGTTTCTGTTGCACTATGCATTTAGGACAAAGCCCTTAATACCATGTTTTAACTTTTGGTCAGCCCTAAATTTGTCAGGCAGTTAAATTAGATTATCATTGTAGGTTCCTTTCAACTGAACTATTCTGTTCTGTTCTGTTCCATGACCTGCCAGACATTCTCTTTTACTTATTTATACTATCACCTTAGAGGAATAAGCATGCTGCATAACTTGAGCAATAGAGTGATTAGCAGCAACTTGAATCTTTGACTTACTGAAGAAAAATGTGTTTGCATTGTTATAATAGTTATGCTGCTGGTCCTTGCAGTTTATCCAGTTAACAAACTATGGATGTTGCTCTGAGCAGAGCTGATTTTAGGTTCTGAAGTAAAACCAGACACCTCTCCTTCACTGGCCAAGCCAGGAAAACCAGAATAAATTAAGAAAATAATGAGTCCTATATGTTTCTGAAAATAAAGCAACTTTTTTTTACAGTTTTGTAAAGAGTGTCATGATTGGTTTCAGAGTAAAACAAGTCAGGTCTCAGGTCTTTGACTAGTGTATTTGGAAGCAGTTAGTTGAGAGCTCAAAGGTCAAGTGCAAAGGGGGTTGAAACTTAAAAAAGGGAGTTGTGCAATGGCCACAGGTTCAAAATATTGCACTGTTGAATGTGTAAAACTGTCAGGAGCCTGGTTCTACGTATGCATTTGTTAAAAATTTCTGACAACAATGCTGTCACATGTTTTTAACTCTCTTTCTGTTCCATCCGTATCAGTATCATATTCAGAAAGCTAATGAAGCAGGTTTAGATCTAAGTCTCCAGATTTCTTGTCAGCCTGTCTTGGAAAGCAGCAAAGGTTGAGGTAGCATTTAAAATAATCCATCCCTGGATGACAGGTGAATAAAGGAGAGATAGAATGAGTTGAGAAAGGTGTAGACTAAAGGAGGACAGTAATATGGCACTTCAGGAGAGAAGGGGAAAGGATAGACAGGATGAGAAAGAAAGCAAGGAGGGAATAAAAGCAAAACAAAAAAGAATTATGTCGGATCTAAGAATAGAAAACATTGCAGGAGGACAGAAAAACATTACAGGGGGAATGTACAGAAATATATGTTTGGAGAAGAAGCAGGGAGTGTTACAGTTTTTCTTTTATCTCCCTGCTCAAAGAATGAAAATGATGTAGCATTTCTGTACACACACAAAAAAGATGTATCTGCTGTAAATGGATTCTACCTCCAGCTTTCTCTTTTGAATGAGCGCTGGGAAGTGAAGAGGATGTAGAAAGGAAGAGGGCATTACTTCTCTAATGAGGGAGAAAATCGTTTTTGGAAATCCTTAGTTCTACCTCACCTTCATGTGTCAAACTTCAGATTTCTGCTATTCTCCGAGGAGCTTCTATGGAGTTTTGCTTCTGTATAATAAATGTTCTCCTTATTAGTTGTAAAAGTTGAATGGTGGAGATTGGAAAATGAGATGATAGGAATAGTATCTTCTTAGAATGTGTGTGTTTACTCTTACTATTCTTTAATTATTTTCTGAATATAAACAGCAAAAAGTATTGACATTAGTGATCCTTGTTAATACTGGATATATGTTTGCCATAGTCTTAGAGTTAATACTGTGCTTTGTAAAAGTCAAAGTTTTGAATCAGATCAGGGAGTATATATTCAGTTGTGCTGTAAGTCTCAGACAGGGTACTTCTTATTCTTTATATTTCTTATAATTTTGAGTAAGATGATTTCTTTGTAGTTTTCATTTTTTGTGAAGTATTTTGAGTTTCTAAGATAAAACAGTAATACTGGGGACTTTTGATTTTTCTTTCCCCTCTAGCAGGAATCCATACATTCGCCTTTGTAATTACTTGGAAAGGTAAAATGAAAATACGTATCTCTAAATTTAGCCTGCCTGTTAAGGTAGGCATCTACACTGTGACAGGATTAGTATTTTCCAGTAAATTACTTAGCATTAGTAGCAGCAAGCAAAGGTGCTATTATGCTAACCCCAACACAAATACAGAATCATAAAAGATAATAACAGCTGTTTATCTTTTTATGATGTTAATGCATAACATGTAGTTGAGGTAAGATAAACAAGAACAAGCAGCAGTGCTGTGTATCAGATTCTTTACAGAGGAATTAAAAAATCTGAGAGCACAGAAGATGGAAAGATCAACTCTGCAAATCATGTCAACTATGTATTACTAAGATCTCATCACAAACCCCTCCTAAACAGTAATCTGGCATTTCCCAATTAAAATACTACTGAGTATTGGAAATATTCAGGCATCTTTAAGATACTTAGGTTTGTATTCATTATGTATGTCAGAATTCGTTATTTAAAAAAATAAATATCAGTTTGTCTTTTTCCACTGGCAGATTTTTCTGCTGGTTCTGAGATTTACCTGCTGTCCTTATTTTTCAACATAGTTGCTCAGATAACTTAAAATCAAGCCTGCATATTTTCAGCTTGGTTTTTTTCAATATATTTGAACAGTTGTTCAAATCTTCACAACACGTTTCTGATGGCATAATCTGGATGTTCTTGTTTAAAAATGCAGATACGTATTTTATATATATCAATACTTGCTTATGAAATGGTGTGCTGGGCTGTACTTGGATTTGAAAGTCTGTCCCAGCATATTTTGTTCTCTTAAAAGGCATTGACAAGAAAAGGAGTTGTTTTATATTTGGTTAAGAAATGAAAATAATTACTATCCAAGAACCAGTGTTACACATTTCAGTTGAGAGTGGATGAAGGACGTTTTCTTTCATAGTTTGAAAATTAAAATCCCCTGGAATATTTTAAAGCATCAACTGTAGTTAAGGAATTAAATGAAGCAAAATGGTTTTCTGTATGTTGAATCAATCAGAATTAAAGCTCATTTATAAGTGACAGGTTTTCTATGCACAGCAACTTTCTCTTAGTACCTCTGGAGTAAATTACTCTTCTTTTCAATATGCTATGTTACCTGTATTTAATGAAGTGATTTAGGTATTCTGGGTGGGTTATTTGTGAATTTGAATCCTAAATAAGATTAAAATTGCCTTTCAGTAGAATGTAGTAGGGCTAGCTTTTACAAGATGAGCTAGGTGGCACAATTGACTTAGAAAGTGGTGCTTAGTTATTCCATAAACTCTGCTAGCTTTTTCACTGAATCATATAAAGTGCAGTCCATTTTAACTTTGTAGCTTCAAAAATAAATTGTCTGTTGATATTAAATGTATTTTGTAATATTTTATGCAGAATACCTTAAAGTAGGTATATGCTGATTTCCAAAAAGCTACGGGCTCTTCAGTGAGCTGGGAAAATGCATCTTGTTTTGCAAATCCAGTATGGTTATTTTACAGTTCTAGTGATACAATTATTTTTCATGTGTATTACACAATGCAAGGTCTACAGAAGGATTCTGCTGATAGCATATTTCCATGAGATTCTCTCTGTATGCCCAAGTTTGCCTGCTTTATACGCTCAATTTTTATTGAGGACAAAGGTGAAGAGTGGATAGGAAAACAAGGATGACAGAAGTTTCTCATTACTGTTTAATGCTCTATCAGACAGTTCTTGGATAAGATGAAGATTGTGGTGTGAAAACAGAGTAAGAACAGGTTTTTAACATGAGTATTATTGAGTCAGTCACTTTAAATACAAGTGTGTAGCTATTTAACCCAAAGTGGTGCTTTATGTGTAGTTTTGTACATCAGTGGAAAAAGGCATGTTTCCCATGAAGCATTCCCTTTGGCAATTATTACACTTCAATCTAGAATACACATCACATCATGATTCCCTTCAGGTCCATCTTTTTCAAGTAGGCTGAAGAGAATTTTGGTTTTATTACATTGGTGGAAAACTAGGAAAAAAATCCCATGGCTTTTCTTTTCCATTTTAACCTAATTCCCATCTTTTTGCCTTAGTATCTGTCTGATGTAATAACACAGCTTTGAAGGCACAGAGAGGCAATGTTGTCTGGAGGCCTGAGTACGTGTAGCTGGGAATCAGGAACTCCTGAAGTTGTTACCTCTGGTGCTCAGTTGTTTCATTTTATTACATTTGTTAAGTCATTCAAGTTCTAACTCATTTTTCTTTGTATAAAGTTGATGGTAATAGGTGATGGTGATGATAGGTAGTGATAATAGCCATTGTTGCTGTACTGGCTCATTAATCTTCTCTAAGACCCTGTTCTGTGGAGGACTGTTTCAGCACACGCTACCTGATGTAGTCTGTGTATATATGAGAGTCCATACATCAAATGTAGTGCAGTTCATTCTGGAGTACTAGGTTCAGTCCATAATAGCAAAGATGGTAAATTAGAAGTAAATACAATAATTAAAAGAAAATTCTACTGAGAGATGATGGTAGACCAGAACGGGTATTTTTCTTTATCCAGAGGGCCTTAGAAGACTATACGAGGCAAAGTGACTGGGCACAGGTTCTAAGCAAAATAATGTCTGAATGAAGTTTGTATGAGAAAGCAGCCTTTTTGTCAATGTCTCTTATTAAAGGACTTATTTTAAAATAGTCTAATTCTTTATAAGCATGAAGGTCTTTATTAGGCTACTGTTACGGAATCAGTATCATACCTAGAACAAAGATCACAGACTGCTTCCATTCTGAGTTCCAGAATTTAAGGTACTTTCTATAGAGTCTTTGCATTCATTTGCAAATATATGTTATGTTACTTAAGTAGTACAGGGTGTTTGATGGAATTGGGTTTTCAATAGAAGGGAAACAATTTTGACTTTATTAATCTGAGAGTTACTCCAAGGAAGAATAGTGTATAAATGGCCTGCTAGGAAACAACTGTTGTCCAGCTCAGTTTGGATATAATCTCCATTAGTCAATATGTGCTTTTAAGACTAAATTTGCAGTTGTACTGTATTTTATCACTGCTTTAGAAGTACTGGTGAATTTCTGTTCTTTCTGTTCTGTACAGTATGCTTGTTGAACACAGAGTTTCATTCTCTATGATCATGATCCAGTTATGTTGATTTTACCAATGTGGTTAATAAGACTATAAATAATAATTCGTAGTCTTCTTTTGTTGTTAGCAGTGATAGCCTATTATAATTTTCCTTGGCAGCACATATGGTGGGTGATAAACTAACTAATAAAACTGCCACATGAAGCATAGGGCCACTTTTATTTTTTTACAACGGTTTAATTTGATATGTAATTAATGTGGAAGGTTCAAAATTTTGCCTGTGATTTCAGCTTCTACTGATATATTTTGAGCTGTAAATGTTGTGTGAAATAATGATTCCCTGACTTAATCAGCTGCATTTGTTCAATGGCCTTTGTATAAAAACAGCAAATGAGGTTGATAACACTTCTTAAAGAACTTCTGTATTATTTCTTTAAGTCTTATTGCTAGCTCTTTTAACTGAGGTTAAAAGTAACTGTAAATTCCATGATAGGTCTTCAAGCCAAACAAATGCATTAACTTTTTTTTTTCTTTCATTTTCTGTTCAGAAGTTCATGCTCTTTAGTAGGCTTTTTAGTCCTGTCTTCACAAAGGATGAGATACATCTTGCAGTCTTCTATCAGCTGTGTTTTCCAGTCCCTGCTTGCTTTAGTAGAAGCAGTTGCAGCTCTTCTGCTAGTTTAAGAACTTCAGCGGAACCCCAGGCTCACCTTGGACAAAGATGAGAAAAGGAGTATCCATTCTGTACGTATAATTCATTCTTTCTCCCGTAATGGAAAGAAATCTTTGTAGTGGTATTGCTTCACATTAAACAGATATAACTGTCCTCCCAACCTTCATATTGTAAATCCGATACTCTATGGTGCATCAAGTGAAAATAGTTGACAGAGTACATACCAGATTGCATTTGTAGAATTTCAGCCTTTCATCTTAATCTGAAGATATCTGTATTATAAACAGCACATTACTGCTAGTTTTGTGAGGCTTCTAGTTTATATCTGTACCCTATTAATTAAATCTACATTTCTTGAGTCAAACTTTCCATATATGAGCCCTTCTTTTGTGTAGTTTCAAAATTCCAGTAAGACAGAGACAGCTGTGGAGGTATGTAACCACTACAAAGGGAAATCTTCAGCTTCAGTCTAAATGCTGAAAATATATTTGGTGCAATGTAGACAGTCTTAATGAACAAACTCTGCCAGGCTCTAGTCTGCTGCTTGCCATTGTCTTACCAATTACACCTGGCTGGATTTAGGTGAATCCCTTGTTGAGAAAGAGATTCAATGATTTTTCAGCAAAATTTCTTCAGAAGGAGGAAATGCATTTCCAGATTTACAGGGAGAGGTTCTTGAACTTTGAAAGTTGTCCCTTTCCATGTTTTGTTTCCATCTTGTTGTGCTCCTTAACTTTATTAGCCTGAGCATTGGAAACTTCCAACCAGCTGAACAGATAATACTGCTTAGAAGAAGCTCCATCTCATACATGGTTGTTCAGTAGGAACAACCATTCAGGATACTTAGTGAACAGGTATCTGTAGTGATGCAGCAAGTTTAGAGATTTTAGTATATTACAGTACTTTCCTCCCTCTCTCCTCCCCCCTGCACCCAAACCCCTCCTCCCCAGCTTTGAGTAATTAGGGAATACATGCTGGATTGCAGTGAGAGAGCTAAGCAGGAGGATTGCCATTACTGACTGTCATTTACTTACCTGATAAAGAACAAATTCCCACCAGTTTGACACCACAGTGGAATATTTTCACTAGTGAGAGATGTCCCTGCCCATGGCAGGGGGATTAGAACTAGATGATCATGAAGTCCTTTCCAACCCTAACTATTCTATGATTCTATTATTTCAATTTTGGAGTTAGAATTCTGGTGATGTTAAATAGTCTCATCGGCTTAAAGGTGTTATTTTTTTCCTTGGTAACCTTGCTTCAAAATGTACCAGTCTTGAGCACTATAGCTCAAAAAAACCTTCCTTTACAAAATAATCAGCCTGTCCTATGAAGAGAAGACTACTGGATGTTCAATATCTTGATTGTGTCAAGGCTTTTAACATAATCTACACTAGTATTCTTACAGCCATATTGGTGAGATATGGAATGGTTAATGAATAGATGGTAAGTCAACTGGAAAATTGACTTCACTGCTGGATTTAAAGGGCTGTGATCAGTGGTTCAGAGTTAATTTGGTGGCTCACTAGTGGTCATGTGCCTCAGGGTTGGTATAAGGGGCAATAACTGTTTAATAACAATGTGGAAAGTGGGGTGAAGTGCACTGTCAGGAAGTCTGTGGATGATACCAAACTGGAGGAAGCAGTATGTATAGTAGGCAACAGGACTGTTCCTCAGAGGGGCCTGGATAAATTGGAAAAGTAGGTTCATAGAATCCTAAAATGATCGTGGTTGGAAGAGACCTCTGGAGGTCATGTGGTCCAGCACTACTTCCAAAGAGGGCCACCCAGAACTGCTTGCTCAGGACCATGTCCAGACAGCTTTTGAATATCTCAAAGGATGGAAACTCTACAATCTCTCTGGACAACCCATGCCAGTGCTCAGTCACCATCACAGTGAAAAAGTGTTTCCTGATGTTCAGAGGGATTCTCCTGCATTTTGGTTTGTGCTGCTGCCTCTGGTCCTGTCACTGGGAACCAATGAAAGAGCCTGGCTTCATCTTCTTTGCACCCTCCCTTCAGGTATTTATATGTGTTGACAAGATACCCTGAGCCTTCTGTAGGCTGATCTCTCAGCGTTTCCTTATATGAGGGATGTGCCAAGTGTCTTAATCATCTTAATGGCCCTTTGTTTGACTGTTGTACATGCTATGGTAATATTACTAAATATTATTTGTGGTTTTGCCCCCCTTTGATTTCTTTAGAGCACATTGGGCATTTTAGAATATTCTTGAGTGAATACTTCAAAACATGCAAAACTGTTCAGCTGTAGAATTATGAGTCAAGCTGTTTTGTTTTTTTGGTGTTTTTGGTTTTTTTTTTTTTTTTCTACTTTCGTTATGTTCTCTTCTTTTGCAGAGAGTCAGGATAGTCACAGTTAATAGCACATTTATGTTCACACATATATACGATTGTTCTGTCCAGTTTATAGAAAGATGCCTAAGGAAAAGATCTAAGTTGTTGATGGAGAAGGGGATTGGACCCAAGTGTCCTGAGGGATAGGACTGTGCTGTTAACCATGCAGACCTCTTGAAGTAATCATTAAATGAAGTTCACAGAGACAAACCACTATCAAGGAAAAAAAAATAATATTAAGATTGTGAATCTGAAAGTTCAGACATTTCTATACTTCATCAGCAATAGCAATTTCCCTTCCTGAGAAATAGGTAAAATTAAAGAACCTGATGTGCTTTTTGGTTCTTCAGAGATCTTGAAAGGTTTTCTTAATTTTTTTTTTTAGGTGTTCCTGTTTTTATAACAAAGGCAACTTCACGGAATTATGACAAATTTAAAATTCTGTTCTGTTGCCTTTGGCAATGCAATACTTGGTTGATAAATTACTTGGTTCTTTATGTTGTTCAGATGCTTGTGGACACAACATTAGCATAAGGAAAACTAAACTGAAAGCAATTTTACGCAGCTTTTTTTACTATACCCTTGAGCATTTTCCAAGTTTGCATTTAATCACAGAATCTTGGCCATGATATTTCTGACAGGTAATTTCCTTAATGCAGTTGACAGAGATGGATTACATGGGAGCCTATTGGATCCAGTGCTTTTGTGTGCAAGTGATAAGACTAGATTAGGGTTATCTTGCTCTGAGTGCCTGGAAAGATACAGCCACCTAATAATTCCCCTGGTAATATGGATGGTTTTGTGGGAGCAGAAATTCATGGCTAGATACTGGCCTGCAAAAATATTACCAGATTTTTATTGCACCTTGAGAACACGTGGGGTGATACGTGTTTTTCTGTTACATGATATCAAAATTATATGTCAGAGAAAGACAAATGTGTTAAATACTTGGCAGATTGGAAAAGTGATAAAGCAAGAGGCAGACACATATCTTTGAAATATTTATGGGAATTTAAAATAAAATTAGTTTAAATCATAACCATGATTATTATTCTTATTTTGCAGAGAAATAGGAGGAAAAGTAGCATTTAGCTTTTTAGCTGCTGTGAAAAGGTTCATGTGAGAAAACTGCTCTTGTGCCTTATTAGAAGATCCTAGGCCTGAGTGTTCATACCCAGGATTCTTATTGAAATGGAGTTGAATTATAAACAGCAAAGTCTGAACAAATTTTAAATCTTAATAATATTCTTTTGCAGTCAAGACCTTTTGAACATTTGAGTAAAAAGTATATACAAAAGCTTGGGTGAAATTAAAAGTCATCGATGTATAGATAATTTTTATTTGCTTGTAACAAGCATTCACTTCAGTCGAAACATGACTTTTTCAGTGGTCTCCAAGATCATGACAATTTTATAACTTCTTCAAACTTCATAAAAACTAAGAAAATAAATTTGATAGACTAGTTGCTAACAGTAGTGCAGTCAAAGCATCTGTTAGTGGTGTCTCATTTGGAAGAATGAAGACTGGAGAACGGAGTGGGTAATGTTCCTAAAACACAGACTCCTGATGCTCCCTTTATAATCAGTAAGGAGAGATGCACCTTCAGGAAGCAATTCAAAGTAAGAGTCTAATTTAGATGGTCTGAGTCAAGTCCTGTGGGATCCTCTTTGTGTCTCTCTATTGATTACTGAGACTGCTAAAATGAGCAAATTCTTTAAGTTGAAGCTTTTATGAATATTTTCTGGAATAGTGAGTTGCATAGATTCAAGATGCAGAATGGCTTTCCAGGTTTTACAGCTTTCTCAGCAAGAGTTTCGCTACACTGTCTATGGAAAATGCCCAGAGGCTATTTGGTGGGGACTTTGGTGCGGCAGGGGTACACATACTGTGTTGCTTGGCTTCCTGGCTCTCAGCTCTTTCTAACTAGTGGTGTAAAAAACTTTGTCATTTCTGGAAAACCCAGCAAGTGGAAATGACCATTCCTATATTGTAATTAAAAAGAAAAGGAGACAAAACCCAAGCAAACCTGACTGCCAGAGCGTATTTGGGTTTGGTGTGGTGGGGAAGCTTTGTGTCCTTTGTGTCCTTGCCTCGTGGTCCAATAAAATGGTTTACCTATCTTTTCCTTCTTTTATTTCCAAAGGCAAAAAAAAAATAAAAATAAAAAAATGGCACTTTATACAGAGACTGTATAATGAAAAAGTATCACGTAGGTGTTTAATATATGCTGTGATGAGTAATTTTGTTCATGGTACATCAGAAAGCTAC
This sequence comes from Psittacula echo, assembly GCF_963264785.1. Lineage (NCBI taxonomy): Eukaryota > Metazoa > Chordata > Aves > Psittaciformes > Psittacidae > Psittacula > Psittacula echo. The sequence goes on from NC_137739.1 coordinate 13,224,266, forward strand.
TTTTCCGCACCTTCTTTCTAATAAGAATTTTAATCCATTGATGACAAAACCTCTAAAGTATTTCCTTGCTGCATTGTAATACCCTGTGACAAATTAAGTCTCAGGAGTTGTAAAATTTTCTCATAGCTTGTAATACCTCATTTAATGAATTGATCACACTGAAATATAAAGATGAAGCAGCATTTATTTTGTATGTTATATTGCATATAATTTTTAGACTTGACATTTATAGCCATGGAAGCTGTTATTTTACATATCATTTTCAAACCATATCAGCCTTAAACACATTTAAATTTAATAAGCAAGTAGATTAGATTTGCTTTTAAGCTAGGCATATCATTATAGCTTGTGTTGCCTTCAGTAGGGCACATGCTTACTATTAAATGCAATATTTAGTTGGCTTTTAAAACCTAAAAATAATAAAAGAGGATGTATTTATAAAAATAATTGAATATAGAGCTGCTTTCGAGGACAGAGTCTCAGTCATGATTTTTGTAGGATGTAGACATTAAAGTAGGTTTTGGTTTTTATTAAAAATTGCTCTGTTTGGAGGAAATATTAATGTAGGAACTATATGTGTTTCAGTTACAAAATACTGAATCTGGCATAGTAACATATGGACTGATCGTCATCTCATGCAGGAAAAGAAAAAGTCCATGGGAAGGGAGAACTTATATGGAAACTCTGCATGATTTATCAGATAGATTTTCTGATGCCTTATCTTTCTTACCAGAAAGAATTCGTAGCTACCAAGAAGGTAGATTCTTACAGCCTTCTAATTATTTAAATGCCTCACGATCCATAACAAATATGTTGTTAGTAGTTACAAAAGGCAGCCCTTCTTCCTTCTATCCTGGCTTCTCTCACTACTAAAGAAACTTCACAGAACATCACGTAGAGAACTTCTACTGTGCTTGTGATCTCTTTTTGACTCCGACCTCAGAATCTTGGTGGATGTAGAAGTGCCTGAGATAAACCTAAAGAAAATCTGAACTTTGTAAAATCCTAGTAGACTTTTCTTTGGAGATTACATTGCTTTTCCATATCTATCTACTAAAAGACAGTTCCAGCATTGTACTTGTTCCTGTGGCACAAAATTAGGCAAGAGGCAAAGAAGAGGCTTTTCACCTTAACCCAGTGAGAGGGAAATAAGGTTTTTTTTACATGTTTTTTCATTCTTTTTTAGAGATCAGTTTGGAAATACATTACTGAGTTTTACAGACTTTATGATATTTTTCACTTTTTAGCAAAATTAGGCTGTTGCCTGTCTTGTGAAGTCCCTTCACTAAAGTGGAAAACTTAAGCAGAAGAATATGCCTTTGAAGAATATAATTTTAAATTACGTTTTGTGGATTTTGTTTGTGGAGGTTTATTGTGATTCCCCCCCTTGTCACTTCAAATACATTGTTTCCCATTGTGTTTCATGTTCATAGAGGTGTTCTTTTCGGTTGTGTGTAGTTCTTGGCTTTCTGGTCTATCTGCATTCATAGGCCTTATCAGGAAATTAGTAGACCTGATAGATCTTTCCAAATCCAAAACTCTTCCTATATATTTGTCTAGGGGATTGTTTTGTCTGTGAGACCTGCAAACCAGCATTGAATGAACCGGAGTACACCAGATAAATAGGCTGAAACATACGATCTGGTCAAGTATAACTAGCCATCTAGTAGTTTTCTGGAGGACCATCTTTCATAATGGGATGATGGTACAAAATAGGCATTATCCTTATAATCAAGGAACAATGTCTAACAGAGCTTAAGAGAACTCCTAAGTCTTTCATCTTGATTGTTTCTCTTATCTCACTACACTTCATATTTGGTGCCTCATCCATAATGCTTGTGAAAGGGTTAAAGGAGTTATCACTGCACTGAGCTTGAGTATATGGGGCAGAGGAGGGGAAAAAGTGCTTCTTAAATAATTTCCCTCAATTAACTATTATTTACTGTCTATTTAATGCCCTTGCATATAAGCATATTGCTATCCACATTGTAAAAACTAAGCTATAATGAAAGCAGACTTCGCAGCCACATTAGAAGATATGGACGAGGTGACTGCAGAGGGCTAAGGATTAGTTAGCTGATAAGCATTCAAAGAAGTATGAGATTTAGTAATCAGCACGGTAACATAGAAAAGGTATCAGAAGAATTTGTTCTTTGCCATGGGGTTTATAAGAGCGTTATTTAAAAATTAGGTATATAGTTACTGTTCATACTAGCACATATAAATCATCGTGACTTTAATTTCGTTATCTTTGAACTTTTGTTGAACTTTTTTTTAGTACAGAAGATTGGCAATGTGCTGTGTCAGCAAAATATGTCATGTAATCATGAGGCATAACGGAAGAGTTAAATAATTTGTATCATGTCTTGCTCACAAGGATAATTAAATGGAATAGCTTTTAAGTTGATGGAACTACAGGAGTGACCACTGACTGAAGAACTGTTTCCCAGGTTTTTCTGGTAAAAAGATCAGTAACATTTTGTTAATTTCTCCCTCTTGTGTGTTTTAATATGCTGATTTTTCCAAGTACTTTCAGCAGGTAAAACTTAATTACAGCAAATACAAAATAAGTCTACAAAAGTAAAAATAATTTAAATCAGAAGTAATCTTTTTGTGGAATCTAACCTGTTGCATCTTTTGTTTAAAAGCAACATTTTCATTCATGTATTCAAAGACAATGTGCTGCACAGTGAAATTGCACTTATTAACATCAAAAACATCTGGAGGTTTGTAGCAATGCATCTTTACGTTTACCTCAGCATTGAAGGGGCCATCTAGAAAGAGAAGACTTTAATCCAGGCAGCAGTGATGATGATTTCCTTCAATATGATAATAAATATAGTAAAGTACCCTTTTATGTTTAATAATTCAGGATTCATTGAGCGTTTAAAGGTTTTCCTGTTCTGTCATTTAAGGAATCTAACAGCAATTTGTTAAAAATAATGAGACACATCTCCACAATAGACAAAAAAAGTGCACATATGTAAGGGATGCTATAAGAAAATGGAAGTTGGTGCTCTACAGTGCTTTCATAAAGGTTTAAAGAATTTCACCTTACTTGCTTACCTTCTGGAAAACTGTAACCATTAGTGTGACTTCCCATAAATTATTTGGAGGACGTCGCCAAAATAAATTATTTTATGCGAAACTCCTCAGCCCTCCCCTGGGAACTATGTGAAGAAGCCTACAAAAGATAGCTTTTACAAAAGTAATATATTGCTATGCTTCATCAGGACAAAAAAAAAAAAACAAAACCAAAACACCAAAAAAGCACCCAATAGAATTGCTGTTCTTGAACAATGAAGTACTGCCCAACAGAGATTTAGAATTTGTGCCACCATTATTTTCCAAAAGGTGTACATTTATGTTTTTGATACATTTAACAGATTGATAAAGATTTTAAGCTTATTACAAGACTTCTTTGCTGTTGTTCAGTTTCCTCTCAAATGTAAAGAACAGAGTATAATTCTTTATAATTGGAAGTTTAATTATTTTTGCCCTGAAGGTTATGGTTTTTAAGCTAAACATTATTTTTCATAGTCAAAACATTCTCAAGCAAGTTACTCTATTACAGATTATTGTATTAGTTTTGAGTATATTCGCTTATGTTTAGAGACCAATATGGATATGAACTATGAAAGAAAGGATGCCTAGTGTAATATGAGAGCAGAGTCTGAATTAAGGTTTCATACTTTGAAGAAAAAACAAATACATGCCTGAAACTGAATGAAATAAATATGCTTATTTGGTAATTATGATGTGAATTAAAATTAGTTAGAGCTTACACAGTGGACTTCCTTTAAGAACCCCAAAAATCCAGATCTAGTTACTGACTAGTAAACAATGTAGCATGTGAATGCAAAGCCAAATGGTGTTGCTTGAAGCAGCAGGTCAATGCACAGTCATTTCTGGGATTTTTGAAGCATTAGCTTCACTTTGAGGGGCTTGGTTGGAAATATTCTCAGACTTCTAGGATTTCTGTTTGTGAAAAATATTTTTTTGCAGTAGATTAGCAGAGAGCTAAGCATTGGATCCAAGTTATGCATTGCACTACTCTAAGTTGCTAGTGGTTGTCATGGTAACATTTTAAAATGGTGGCGGCTATGGCTTGACATCAGCACATTTTCTATTAAGTGAAGACTTTCTGAGATTGTAATGGAGTGTTTTGAGTGAGTGAACTTCTTGTACTCAATATAATATTTAGTAGGTTGTAGTAAATATTAATTTGTCCTTCCTTCAAGATAATACACCCTGCTATGTATTTACAGTTCTGTAGTAATAGAATGGTATTCCTGGAAAAGAGTTCATCCGTTCTTAAGAGTCAAACTTGCTAAAAATAATTCTGCTTTAAATAGGAATTATTGGAGTTGTTTCACTTTATCCTTTCAAAACAGTGTGTGGCAGACAGGTTAAATTTGCTCCAGCTTTTTTATGCCTTTAGTGAAGTAATGACTAGTACTCATTTGTATTTAAAACTGAACTTAAATATCTTTACACTGGAACTTTCTCGTTTTGAATGACTGAAAATAAATGAGTTTACAATAGCTTATATTGAGGGGTAAGTGGTAGAAATGGCTTAAATAAAAAGCTAGGAATAGAACATCTTTCTGTCAATCATAAGTTAACAGACTTTGTTACTGACCTTATTGTGTTCGAGATGAAGCAATGTGAATGCTGTCTATCCCTCACTTAGATAAGCTTTCAAAAATGATCTCCAAATTATGGTATAGAGTAAGGATTTGCTGAGAATGACAAACACATGCCCACTGCATTTCCCATATGCTTTTCAATAGCTGAATTCCAAGGCCCCTGACAGAAAGGAAATGTCTTAGAAAACTCTCAATAGTATACTTCAGTACAGCAGAATACATTGAGTGAAAAGCAGATCTGGTTTTGCAACTCAGGATTTATAAACTTTAATAATACACTTATCTGGAAGAAATGGAAATTCAGTTTGGAGTGTTTGGAGAAATCGTCTTGATGGGTAATGTTAATTCATTTCTTCTTGCTATTGGACTGCACATTGATAGTTCACACAGTTTGATGGCCTTTTTGAGTTAGTTTAGCCCTTTGTGGCTCATCATAATCTCATCCTTCATCCCTGTGATTTCAGAGGTTTTATGGAAATACCATGCAGATGTGTATGCACTTTAGCAAAGCTGATAACAGTGTCTTAGATGACCCTATCAATCTTAATGACATTTGTACTAATCAGCAAGAGTCTTACAATTTATTTCTCTTTTTAGCTTCTTCATTACCTTTTTTTCTTACCTATTTATCCATCTATTAAAAAAAAAAAAAATCCAATGGTGCTTTAGCCTTGCCATGCTAAACTCAGTCTTCTGGATACTCACGGAGTATTTTCTAACTGTGTGCAATTTTGCTTCTTGATGGTCACTTACTTGTTTTTCCCATAGTTACTCTTGGCTGATTTAATTGCTTTGTCCCTACTATTTCCCTACACAAGATTAAGACGTGATAGGTTGCTCTGCAGCCACCTTGTAGATTTAAAGTTGGAAGACACTCAGAAATTAGAGAAACCAACTTTAAACTGTATCTTCCAACATCATTTTCTTGGGAGTTAGATGGAGGATCTGCAGGAAACAAATGTATGACATAAGAAAAGGGAAATTACAAGGATTTTTTAAAACGTAGAGAAATACATAGTTTGTCTTAAGATGTGATTGGTGTATAATAATTGATGACTGGGTTTTTTCTGTTTGTTTTATCATTAACAGTGTGAATTTGGAATTTTTGCAGTAGTGACTGGCTTTCCCAACTTGAGCAGCTGTGCTTTGCATTTTTCTCACATGAACTTTATTTCAGACACTGCAGTGAATTGTTTTATGGAGAAATAAGACTTAATGTTCTAATTGAAGCATTAAGATTAGCTGTGTTTATTTTTGTTTCTGCATTTTAAAAGATGACATTTCTGGGGAACCTGCGTGTGCAGTTTTAGAAAGCAGTTTTCATTGTATCAGAGTGAGCCATGGGCTCATTATGGATTGGAATTTTGCCTACAGTAGGGAGAACATAGTTTTTTTAGCTATATCATCATCTAGAACAAGCATGAAACATTAGATGAAGTTAGAACACAAGCAACAAAATAATAATAGTGCATTACATTTCCATACATCGCATGTGAAAATATATCAACAAGGCATGTTCATCTGTGGTTTAGATGTTTTACTTTTTTATGTCTTAAAAACCCACAAGGAATAAACTCTTGATTTAGTCCAAAGAACTGTACATACCAGTTCAAGATGTAAGGAAGAATCAGTTTTTATTGTAACAATTGAGAATTTCTGTGGGAAAGATAAAGACAAAGTATTGGGAACATTATTCGATAAATACAATGTAAAATCTGTTCCTTAGGAAAAACAAACAAACAAACAAACAAGAAACTCCTGAAATTTTGTTCTCATCTGATACAATTATTTGTAATCTTGCCTGTTTGTTGTCTGAATACAAAATAATTTACTCTGTCCTCTGAGCAAGCTGATCCTCAGCCTGACCAGCCACCTTCTGTAGTGGCATGGGAGCCTCCATATATTCAGCTGTGGGTAAATACTTTCTTGTCACACCACGCTGTAGTTTTTATTTTCTTACCTTCCTTGTATCTTATGTTGCTCATCTCAGTGCTAGTATGTTCTGATGTGGGATACCAGCTTGCCTTTACAGTCTCTTGGAGTCCTTTGCAGGTTTCTTCATAAAAATAGTCTAGTCAGGATATGGTTTTAATGCATCTACCATTAAAAGATTACTTCAGTTCTTTGGGGGTGTAGATGCCATGCAGTCAAATGACAGTCTTTTTTTTACCTGACTCAGTGATGGTAAAGCTTACCCCTTTTTTTGACTTAGGATGTACGTTTCAGCTGATATTTTTTTTTTCATCATCCATGCCATGATAACTGCTTGGCCAAACAGACCTACTATTAACAACTAAGAAGGGCTAATGCAATTAGCTTATTCGTGTGACTTCATTGAGAAAAGCATTAAGCCACCATTCTGAGGTAAAATAAGCTTAATAGAATAGGCACAGCCCTCCACTCCCATATCCCAAGTCCAGTTTTGATACTGTGAAAGATGGATATAACCTTTTTTTTCAGTTCCTTCTCTTCATTCTGACAGGAGGGCTAACTAGATCAAATACAGCACTATGCTAGTCTGCTTTCCATTTTGCATCTGTGTTGGAGTTTGGTACAGTGAGCTTAGATCTGCCTTTACAAGTCAGTGTACCGGTATTTCAGTAGCAACTTTTTGCCTTGCAAAGTCCAATAAGCAGGCGTGGTGTTTCTTCTTCAGAAATACAGCTTAGATAGGTCTGTTATATGTGGATATAAATCATCTTACCAGAAAAAAAAAAAAAAAAAAAAAAGGCCTTACTCCAAGAGTAACTGTGAATAGCTTTCTGTCAAAGTGGATGAATATTTTGGGAACAATTTTATAAAATGCTTCTTTAGGAGTGCTACTATATATTTTCATTATTGAAATGAAGGATAGAATGCAAAATAAATTTTAAAAATTCCTTGAGAATGTCACTCTGAAAGGACCTGCAAGCATACCTTTAGAATTAAAAGTTACAGCGATGAGTTGGAGACTGAACAAAATGCAGCTTAGAAAGGGTAAATTAAAAGGTCTACACTTAAAAATATTCAGCTATGAAAATATAAATGCATCATGACTATGTAGGTAAGTAATTCACAGTACAGTGATTTCAGCTTCTGGTAAATCAGAAATTGAATGTATTAAAGATATCATGCTCTTGCAAAAAAGGTGCATGGCACACTTTTTATATAAAACCAGAATAAGCATCAGTAAGGCCTCTGAAACTGTACCATTTAAAAATTTGGCATTTGTAAAGTTTCAGCTGCCAGGCAATATTCTGGGAACAACACATCAAGAAGAAAGTGGCTTAATCAAAGGACATACTGAGGAAAGCAATATGAAGCATCACAGCTCTGGAAAATGTGACCTACCAGGAAAGGCTGGGGAAGAGATATCTGAGCAAGGATTTGATAAGCAGCTGCAAATACAGAAGTAATCAGCTTTTTCTCTGTATTCATTGCACAGTAAGCTTACTTTGCTGCAATGTCAGTTTAGAATCAGCAGCAAGAAAACTTTCTAATGAAAGGTCAGCTGAAAACTGGACAAAGTTGCTTAGAAAGGCAATGAAATCTCTAGTGCTAAAAGTTGACCAGATGATCCTTGAGGTCCCTTCCAGTCTGGTGTTCTGTGGTTCTTTGCTTAACAGAAGCAGTATAGACAGAAGTTACAGGTATAGCTTATCTTGGGAGCAGTGGTAGAGAAAGGCATTGAGGAGTGAGAGGGACAACTGAATGGTTGCTTTTCTCTATTACTTGCTCACACACATTGAGGATACTGATGATTTTAAGTGCTCTTGAGAAACTGTTCTCCTTTTGCTTAATAACTTCTTTTTTTTTTTTATTTCTAACACATTGTGAATAAATTAATATAATTTGAAGCGATCTCTTTTCAAAGACAATAGCAATTATTTGCTTTATTACACATAACTCAGTTTAGAAACTGAAAGGTAAAAAGCTTATTTGGAGATCTGGTTACTTAATACAGTATATTAATTTATTAATAACAGTTGAATCATAGAACCATAGAATAGTTAGGGTTGGAAAGGACCTTAAGATCATCCAGTTCCAACCCCCCTGCCATGGGCAGGGGCACCTGACACTAGACCATGTCACCCAAGACTCCGTCCAACCTGGCCTTCAACACTGCCAGGGATGGAGTATTTGCCACTTCTTTGGGCAACCTGTTCCAGTGCCTCCCCACTCTCACAGTATAGAACCTCTTCCCTATATCTAACCTGAACTTTCCCTGTTTAAGTTTGAACCCATTCATTACTCCTACACCTCTATTACTACAGTCCCTAATGAAGAGTCCGTGTCCAGCATCCTTATAGGTAGGTCCCCTTCAGATACTAGAAGGCTGCTATGAGGTCTCCATGCAGCTTTCTGTTGTCCAGGCTGAACAGCCTCAACTTTCTCAACCTGTCTTTGTATGGGAGTTGCTCCAGTCCCCTTATCATCCTTGTGGCCCTCCTCTGGACTTGCTCCAACATTCACTTATACATGAGTTCTTAGAACCAGAATCAGAATCACAGCTTGGAAGCAGTGTGTCATAGGCATGAACCGTTTAGTCTCTAGGGCATACTTACAGATGGTCTTCATTAATTTAGCACTTCCTGTTGGCTCATTCACAAAATCCAGAGCACTTTGTTCTGTTTCCATTGAAGTTGGAAATCAAATGTTATGATCATAGTTGAGGAGGGGATATGGCACAGTACAAATAGGCATCACTTAGCGTGCATATGTCCAAATACAGGGTATTGCTTTAGACTTTTAGACCTGCAGGGGCTTAAAAGACAGTGCCAACTGCATCCCAGTTACATGCCATTGTAGACATCATTTAGAAGGAAAATGCGAGCGGGTATAAGAGAATGCTGGTCTGTCCAAATTAGAATGTGTCATCTTAACACAATAATTCACGTGCATTAGAAGTAATATTCCTTTCATAGTGCTGATGTCCATGTAGCACTTCTCTTTCACATATGTTGAACAGAATACGTATTACTGTTTATGTCTTTTTATCACATACTGTGACACTGTGATATCCCTGTAGGAAGGAAAATTGCTTAGGTGCGTTATGCATGAATGACATTAATCTGAATGATCATGTGTGATACTGAGGCTTTGGTTTCACTCAGCCTTGGTGACCTTGGTACACTGTTGTGGATGTTTAGCTTAATTATACGTCATTGACAAAAGTTTGATAAGGCTGATGGTATGTGAGAATAGCTAAGCTGTACTGAGGACTTCGGTTTTTTGGGGTATTTTTTGTTTGTTTGTTTTACGATGTTTTTATTTAGTGCAACTCAGGATAGAACATAAGGAATCAAAGTATAACCCTGTAGAACTGAAAAGTGTGGAAACGCAGTAACTGCATGAGAATACTTACATGCTAGCTGCTGAACATAAAACATTCTTCACTGAAGTATAAAATCTGACAGGGAAGTGTAGGTGCTGACAAAGAACATTTTATCTGTGTGACAGAGAAAAAAATGTCCATCATCTACCTTTGGTATATAAGCTTTCAGTTTTAATGAATTCTGGCAAAAATGACCATAAATCTATTTTTAAAAGTTTCCCTTCTCCCCCTCACACATGCTTTCCATTAAATATGCAATATTGTATTAAATGCTGTAGTTGTTTTTACAGCTTGTAATTAATAGTCAAATTTCCAAGAAATTGTACAGCTCCATTTCTTAATTCAAAGTCAGTATTTTTATACAGAAATAACAAATAAGAACAGCACAGGAAATTCAAGGGGAATAGCTAAGACTTTACAAGATAATTTTGATATGTGTCAGCTGCTTATATGGAGAAATAGGAGCAAGTGCCTCATTTTAAGACCTATTTTCAAAACTTGTTCCTGAAATTATGTTGATGCTGCCAGCTACCACAGTTCTATAGAAGAAATGCAGTTACATTGCAGATTTTTTTGGAGCATTTCTTATAATCCTGTCTTTTTTCAGCTACAGAACGGTAGCTGTGTCTGCTCAATTGTGGTCTTATAGTCCACATTTAATTTTTGTGTGTCTTTGCAAAATTATTTCCTGATTAATATAAGGAGTAATAATATAGAAGATGTTTCATGATGCATCCTTGTCATAGCTTTTCCAAACTGACTGGAAGCAAGAATGGTTAGAGTTGAATATACATAGATTTTCAGTGTAGGTTTTATGGCAGTAGGAGCAAAGGAACGTGTTTATAAATGACTTTGAAACTTACAAACGAAGAGGGCTTAACAGCCAAACAGGAAGGGAATTAAAAATGTTTATAGACAAGATTGTTGGGAACAGAGGAGACCATAGACCTGGCCAGCAGTGACACATCTGTCAAATAATGGGCGGGATATAAGCAGATCTGTAGAACTGGGCAAGAGGCCAAGAATGGTGCCTTGAGTCCAAGTGAGAAGAGAAAGAGAATCCTGAGAGGACTGACTTGAAGAATTGGAGCCAGGAATGGGTTTGAGTTCAAGAGGTTTTGGCTGTGGGAGAAGTCAGTTAAAACTTGATGGAAGAGGAGAAAGGGAAGCAAAAGATTAAAAGCAACTAAGTGAGGAGAAGAAAATGACAGCAAGGAGTTAATGGTGCTAGGAGAGTTCTGTTACAAGAAGAAAAGGTGGAGAGGTCAAATACATAAAGAAAGAGAAAATGAAGAACAAGAAAGCGTAAGTACAAGAAGACATCTGTTAGTTGTGCTAGGCTACACTATTTTGTTCACACAGGTAAACATTGTCTTTGTTTCATAGTATTTCTGAATATGGAAGGAGGTACATAAAAAAACTGATTTATTAAAGTATGAATATATTATGGTTTGGGAGTGTCCTGTTGGTCCAAGTGTTGGGCTGTGTAGATGCACAGGAAGATGCAGTCTGTGCACTAGCAAACTGCTAGCCTAAAAGAAATAACATACTAATGTAATAGATACTGGGAAAGTCAAGGAGAAAGGTAGAAACAAAACTGGCAAAAAAGAGATGTTCTAAGGCTCCACAGGGTGTCTGGATTCGGAGTGAAAGAAGCAAGACAATGTGACACTTGAAGTTCTGCACCTGTCTCACTGGATGGTAAGTCTTCTGACAAGCAGCTAGCTTTCTTCATTGGTGGCAAGAGCATTTGACAGGGAATAGACATATTTGTTCCAGTTTTGGGAACTCAACCATAATGTGTATGCTCCCGTAGAGTGAATGTCCCACTCGTGCCATCCTTGTTATTACCCTGACTAGAATCATTTGCAGGGTTAATTCTTTCAACATACCAATAAATTTATTTTTTATTTCTTGTTTCAAGGTTTAAGCCTACTGTAGGAAATGTTTTTTCAATACATTTTTCTCTCTTCATTACTTGGTCTCACTGCAAAGAACTAGTTTAAGGATATCCCAAATAATTTCTAGGAAGAGGAGTATAAAAGGAAGTGAGCTGAATCACAGATTGGAATAGGGTTGAAGGGGGTTGTGTGTGTGCAGTTTTGTTTTTCTGAAGTTTTGGGGCTTTTTTGTATCCCTGAAGTACAGGAATTCGTAGTATTTTCTTTTTGCAGCGGGCGGGGCGTCATTCTTTTACCAGCCTTTGTAGTTAGTAAACAGAAACAGGCTGAAGACATCCAGAATTTCACCTGGACAGTGTCTGGTTTTGTTATGGTAGTGATAGTTTTGTCCTTAGACAAAAAAAAGTGGTTAGCGAGCTATAAAGCAGTGAGGGATTTCTATACACTTGTTGGGATGAGGTCAGTAAATTATCTGAAAGTGGTTTGAGGAGCAAAACCATTTCAGCTAGACTAGAGGTCCTTCTCTCATTCTTTGTGTCCTGTGAAGTTACAGTGTTTCCAGATCTTTTATCTGTGTGTTTTGGAGATTTATTTACTTTCAGCAGAAAAGTTGATCTTGTCTATTTCAGTAAGTGCTTGCTTTAGATGCTATCTGAAAGGGATAAGGAGGAAAAAAGTTGCTTTTTGAAGTAAATATATTCTGACCATTGCTAGCCTTCATTATCCACTTTTTATAAACTGGAGTTTGCTGGCTTTTTGTCAGCCTCATTGCAAAGCTTTGTTAATACACCACCATGAAAATGAAAGTTTCATACACATTGACATAATTAATGAAGAAGCAGGCAGCATGCTTTACCAATTAGCACCACAGGGAAAAGTCAAATTGGCTTCCTTTTGGCATGTTGTGCCAAAGTGAAGAACTGTAACACACAGCAAATAAATAGAGATCCTTCTAATGAGCTGCAAGATCAAGCTGAATAACTCTGAAAGGATTTTGTGTAAACATCACCAACTATTGAGAGAGTTAAGATTAATTGATGAGCTTAGTTGAAAATTGGGGGGGTTTAGGAGGGTGCAGGGAGCCTGTTAAAGAATAGCAATAGAGCTTGTTAATAATTAAATTCTGTTTTCAATGCAGCTATTAGGCATGTTAAAGAATATAACAAGCACTTGAGAACAAATATGAAAAAAAAAAAAAACAACATTTACTGCTTGCTGCTTGACCAACAAGATTGTCAGAATTATTTTTCTTCAATTGAATGTTTCTGTACTTAGTATTTACTCATAATGTAAACTTCACTAATTGTTCTCTGATGCTTGTTCTTAATAGTCCAAACATCTGGCGACATAAGACATCAGTAAACTGATGATTGTTTTTTTTTTTTCCAACTGTCTCTGAAGTCCTAATATTAATAATAATAGAGAAGTCAACAGGTGAAGTTTCTCAATGATTTATATGAAGCACTCTGTTTCTCTTGAGACATACACAGAGAAAATTTAGAACAGTTCAAGTGAAAACTCTTTTCAAAAGATATTTTCATCAAACAGAATTGTCCTAGAAACCTTGAGTTAAAGATTGAGTTTTCAAAATGTACAAAAATACAAACCTGTAATGGCTGTTCATTGGGGAAAAAATCAATGGGCATTAGCAGTTAGAAGGCCTTATTCAGAGCCTGCATCATTTAGTTAGTAATAGGTCAGAGTGTATATGTAATAACAGAGATACTATTTTCACTGTTCAGTTGCATGAGCTAACTTAATCTATTTTTTAAGCAAATGAAACATCTCCTACACCTTCCATCTCTTCTAAATATTTTGAATTTTGACAATAATCAGTTTGTACATTTTTATTTTAGCCCAAATATTGTATTAGGTCAGATACAGCTTATCAGTGCATGCTGTGTACAAGCAAATCGCCAAGGTTGGTGTTGTATGAGCATCTGCACCTTGGCATCTTAAGTAGATCTTAAAATATGCCAAAATTGTAATTAAGGAAGCAAAATATGGGAAAGCTAAAAGTAATAATTAGAAGCCAATAAAGATTATGCTTCACTTGCTAAACAGGTGACCTTATAAATGGTTATGTCTGTTGTTAATCTCCACAACAGAATTACATGTCCCTTCACTTGGTACATTAAAGTTGATACCAGAAGCATTCTATAACTGTACAACTAAGAACATTAATATGCAAACACAACTGGAGACAAATTATTGTGGTGAAGTCCTACTATTTTAAGAAATATGTGTTGCTGAGTAGTTAGTTAACTTCTGTTTCCAAAAGGAAGATTAAAAGGCATAGTAAATGTCAGAGTAATATAAGACTTAAAAATTATGTTGAGTTCCAAAATTTTTTTGTATAGAAAATAAGAATGGTAATGAAAAAAAATATAATTACCTTCCCACACCCCAAAGATTTCTAACTAAATCTTGAATCTTCAACTGCTGAAGACTAAATTTCTACTACCTAATCACTTGTCTAGTGAGGAAGATGCATTTCTGAACATTTTTTTCTTTCAGTAATTTTTATTTATGTTCTATTTTCTCATTAGTCAGTCTTATTTCAAACTTTTTAATTTTATTATTTTTTTTTTTAATTTTCCATCCTTTATCTCCTTCAGCTTTGCATCTCTTATTTTGTGTTTGTCTTTAGCTTCTCACGTACCTATCTCTAATAATTCTTGTGTACTCTCCTTATGTATCTTTTGCTGCCCATGGCAGGGGGTTGGAACTAAATGATCTTTAAAGGTCCCTTCCAAGCCAAACTGTTCTGGGATCTTTATATTGTCTAATCTTTTCCTAACCTAGATTTTATCCTTATCTCCTGTGAATTAGGAAAATGTCATCTTCTCATCTGCCCTCCAAATCTTAGTTACTTAATTTTTCTCCTCTTCAACAACTGTTCTGTTTATGTCCTTCAAAACAGGTAATGGACTCTGTTCTGTCCTTAATGATGGGCCAAGTCTCTGTTGTGGTGGTGTTCAGGACTTCCTGGCTGTTCTCAGTTAACGTGATGGCTGTCATCTTTTCTTCTCAGCCAGCTGGCTGTAACTCCATCTCCATGCTGGCTGTTGCTGCCACTAGCATAACAGTGTCTCTTCTTTGCCTAAGTGTCTGAATATTCTGGTTCCTCTCTTTTGACATCATGTACTCTCCTTCTGCCTTTCTGCCGCTCTTTCCATGACCCTAGTATTGCTTTCTTCAGCCTAGTAGAATAATTTCCAGAAGGTCTATAAACCACAATGACAACCACTGAGTTCCAGCAGGGGAGACGAGCATAGATACAGTCAGAGAGAAAGGACAAAAGCCTCCATAAGGATTTATAAAAGGAGAATACTTTCTTGGCTTCTTTTTGTGAGGATTCTATATAGAATCATATTTTCTGTAATTGAACTACAGAAAACGTTTTGCTCTCTTTAATGCTTCATTTTTCTGTATTTCTAAAAAGACAATAATACTTAATTTGTTTGATTTCAGGTTGTATGAAGTTCCTTTGTTGAAACTGGCCAAGGATAAAATATAATTAACAACTCATTAACTGTCGGCACTAAACCTTAATGTACAATAAGCATGTTAAAGGGTGATGATCATAATTTCTGTGATAGAAAACTAGAATGAGGTGGATATCCTTAATGCTGAGATCATGCATTCACATTTTGTATAGCAAGTATGTTTCTGGCCATCCATATGTCCAGTTGGTATAAATGGAGAAGGTACTGAGATGAAAGGTGGCAAGAAGTACAAAATAGCTTCTGTTGGATGAAAGCTTAAATAGATTAGGATTTTTGAGCTTGAAATGATGACAGTGAAGTGAAAAGAGAAGCCTATGCAATCAGCAGTGCTTCAAAGAATTTAGACTGTTTTTCAGTACCATAATTGGTACTGAATGATACTGTCAGTCAGTAAGTTCAAGATTAGCAGATATAGCAAAACAAAATACATGGGCCATAATTGCAGAATTTACAATTTATTTGAGCTCAAACAGGATGGAATAAGTAGTGGCTGGTATATACAGTGATCTGTACATAAGTTCTAGCTCAGGAGGCTCAGAAGCCACTCTCCATGGGATTACATTTTGAGGACAAGTCTTGTGCTCGACGTAGCATTTCTTACGTTCATTCCGTAGTAGTTTGTTACTCTGATTCTGGACTAGATGAGCCTTTTCTCTTAAGCAGTATGGCGATTATTCCGTATTAAAAATATGTATCAGCTAGGTGTTATTGTTACAAAACTGTCATAATCCATAAGGGCTAATTAAACAATTGTAATGTCCAAAATCCAGTGAAATAATAACTTTGTGTGTTTTACATTTGTTTGCCATGAATTAAATTTCTGCAAAATAGAGGTATTTAGAGTGGTCAGGTTAGAGCTTAGTGATTACCTAGATTTGTACATACAAGCAATATATGTGCCAGCTCAAATCACTAATAAATCTGTCAGCTTTGAGGAGTTTCCTGTTCATTTCTACTGAACTGTTAGTGTATGTGACAAGCCATGGTTCTGTCAGAACAAATTATCCCCCTTGAAAAGCTGGCAGCACAGGGAAGTGGCAACTTAATGGAAGCTAAAGCACTCTAATGGCAGTGCCTGTTGAAAGCCAGGGAATGTCATCCACAGCATTTGCCCTGGCTCTTGAAAATGTCGCTTTGCATTTCTGGTTGCATGCAAGACACTGGAGCTTCATTGAAGTCACATTCACAGGTATTATTAAATGAAATACAATTCAGTAAAACACTTGTTTGTTGATAGACTTCATTCCACTGAGGTCAGCCCCTCTAATGATGTGATCATATTGCATGTGCTCCAAAGTGCTGCAGTACTACTCATTTTAAGATTCTTAATTTTAGCTGTCACATAAACCCATTTCAAATACATGAAATGAATAGAAATGTAAACGTTTTATCCTACTGTTCACATGAGAGCATAAATATTTTTATTTAGACATAAATGGAGTGTTTAATCGAATGGGTGAAAACATAATACAGTTTATTTAAGTATACTTGTGAATATTATTCAGATTATTTTATTAGCCCTATGAATTAAAACTTATATTGAGCCAATTGATAAAATTATTGTACCAAGATTATTTTCTGTTGTTTTAATCTATTTTTAGATTACATTGGTGTATGCTAATATATCTATTTATAAGTAAATGAAAAGCTGATCATCTGCATACATTCCATTTTTGACCTATTATAAATACACAGTGAGCACATTTAAAGATACTGATTTTAATAACTTTTTGATTTTTTTTATATATTAAACCATTCATATTCCATTCAGATTTTTGCCTTCTTGCAAGGATTATATGCAAATAATTGCCTTGTTCCTGTTTTTCTTGATGTGTTGTTGCCTTTTGGGCAAAATCAGAATTCTAAGTGATGGCTTTCAGTAGAATAGTAATTTTTAATCTTTTAATAAAAGCATATATGTTTTTATGGGTTGTAATTAGCAAGGTAGATTTTTTTAAAAGAAAGTGATGCCTGTTGATATCATTACTAAGAGTTAATAAACTTAACCAGTACTCTATCATCTATCCATGTTCATAGAAAGAGAACAGGAGGGAGCAGACCAAAGAGGACTTCAGAATTAAAAAAGAGAAAGCCAAACTGGTTTAAATTAAAAAGAAATAAAAACTCAAAACCAAACCAATAACCTGTATAGTTCTTTTCATGACGATTTGCGTAACAGCTGGGACTTTCACATTCTTTAGCATGTAACAATTATTTTTGTGAAGAAAAAGTGAATGATATAAACAGACCGTTGTTTCTGTAATGTTGTTCTTAACACCAATTTGTTTCATTTCCTCCTTTCCTTCTTTCAGCCCTCTTAGCAGACAAACACTGGCCTCATAAAGCTCTGCAGTCCATATCGAACGATAGGGTATCTGGGTTTGCTGCACTCTTTTAACTACTTAATGATATCAATGCAGTACAAATAACGTTCTAAAACTTTTTATTTATATAGCTTGAATATTGTTTCTGAAGTATACCTTCAGCAGCTCTGTGGGTACAGAAAACAGCTGAGTTACGATTCCTTCATTTGTAAACAACAGAATCCAATCTGATAAAGGCATTTGTCGTAGCTTTAGTGTGGATGATTAACTTATTTGCTTGTATGATAAGTTTATGCTTCACAATGCAATTGAAGGTATGCGCTGAAGAGTCCAGTGCTAGGATCTGGGGTTCTGAAGCAGGGAAGAATAAGTAGGTATTGTCATGTGGTATTTTGCATCTTAGTTCATACAGAAGCATTTACGAATGGTGACATATTTAGAGAACATGTGTGCTTGATTCACAGCTGTCAGTGGGATTGTAGGATGTAGGATGCATTGATATAATTAATCAAGTCTAAAGTCAAGGAGACAAATGTGGCATTGAAAGAATTTCAGAATTGGAAAAGATCAATAGAGGAAGGAGAAGAGAAAGCGATAGCAGAACATAAATAAAAAAAAATGGGGGGATTTTAGAAGTTACAATATAGATAGATACTGAGAATGGAAATCAAGGAAGATAGATGTCTCATAAGGTGCCTCAAGTAGATCCTGCTGTCATAGAATGGCTTGAACTGCCCCAAGTGCCTATAAAACAAACTTCATACCTTAGAGATGTTGTAATCATCTTTAAAAGGCTATGTAATTAAAACATTTCTCCTTTTAATAGAGGAATTATGGTCTTTTTGAATGGTGACATACCCTATCATCTTTGCCTCCTCTAAATTGATGCTTCATCTCAGATGAATAAACAATTTTTTAAATTATTTTTATAGTCTTCCTGATGTTCTTTTTATCTTGAGTGCTCATCCAAAACTTCTCAAGGTGCTGCGTTTTTCCTTCATTAGGAGATAAATTTTAAATAGAGACATTTGCTTCTTTAACTCTCTCCTGTTTGTTAACAAAAAAGGTACAAAGTCATATTTTGATGAAAAATTATTTTTGGTAATGGCAACTGCCTGTGTTTGGATGCAGGCCACACTTATTTTTGGTCCATTTCCATTAAGGAGTTTTGGCATTTGTGAGGATTTTTTTCAGTGTGAAGCTATGCCTTATAGTCACTATTGACCAGATAGTTGATAATAACTGGTATTAACATACTTTTGCTATGAAATAGTTTTCAAAATGGCCTATTCACACATATTCTCATGGAGTAAGTCCCACTAAGTATACTTCAAGCAGAGAAGCTGCACTCCTCTGTATATTCAGTGAGCGTGTTTTTTATATCATATAATAAATTACTTCTCAATTTCTTAACAGAAATGTTCTCTATTAGAAATTGTTTTCTTAACCCACAGAATCACTAAGAGCTCAATAGTCTTTGCTTCATTGCAATTGGAATTTTCAAGCCTGTTGTACTTTGTAGTGCAGCTGTGTCCCCAGTTCATCCATATTTAATATTAAATGGTGACCACAGGAATTGCATAATGCACAACTTCTGACAGTTCTGCATTTATTGCTTTCAGACATTAAGGAACATTGTCAAGGTTGATGGTGCAAAGTTAAAAATACTTGGGGCGGGGGGGAAACAACAAATCTTTTACACTGTCATTAAAGAAATTATTTGATTTAACTAAAAAATTAACAACTTGAACAGGACAGCCTTGCATTGCCAGCTCTTCCAGTGGTTGGTATGGCATCACTATCCCCACTGCATCTATCCCCACAAATCACAATGGAAGAAAGTTCCTTTTGGATTTCAGCTATAAGAGTGCACTAGTGGCCTTTTGTCTCATCTGGCATGCTGTCTTCTTAGGAGAAAGCAAGATATTTGAAGAGAGACTTGTCTATTTTAAACATATTGTTTTATGCAGAACATGATTGTCACGCACCATGCCCCAAAACCGAGCTGACAGCCAAGAAGGAAAATATTATGAGCTCAGCTACTAGCATTTGCAGTGAGTTCATGGCACTTCTACTGATGGCAGGTTACTTCATGTAAGAAAAAGTTGGTCTAATAAAATAGTACTATCTAGTTTTATTACACACTGTTTTGTTTTGTTTTTTTCCACAAAGTGTTGGAGACTGGAGTAATTTCATAACAGAGGAGATGTTTTGACAGCTTCTTTCAGTTTGAAATTATCAGCTCCTCAATATTGAGTGGGATGTCATCATCATTAATAAATTATTGAGCACAAAGTTTTGTTCAGGTAAGAATTTAATCTTGCAGTATGAGGAGCATCTCCCATCTTACACTTGGTGCACCTAGGTCCAGAGGTTCAAAGACTGTTTTGCTACTTCCTATTCCGCAGTTGCTTGAAATACTGCTTCTTTGTCCTTTTAAGTACTTCTTTTGACTGAATTAGTGGTATGAGAGAAAATACAGTTAGAATATTTCTTTTCCCCTAAATTTAACCAGACTTAACTGTGGATTTAAAGTTGTATATGTACAAATATATTTCTTTGTATACGTATATACATTTTTTTTTCCTTTTTAAGCTAATGGACAATTCACTGTATTGATGAGCTTTTTTTTTTTTTTTTTTGTCAGCTGAAGATTAATTGTTGCATTTTAATGGTATGTTATTTACATTTATTTTAACTGACTAAAGACAGCAAACAATGATCTTCACTATTTCCCTTTACAAAAATACACTGCTTGATATAAGGGGGGGTTTTCATACATACATATGTCTATGTATGTATATATATACACATAAATGCAAGTTACTCTCCATGTCCAAATTAATTTTTAATTTGACATACTTTTTAATTGACACAATTTATATTCTGTGAAATAGTACCAAGTTCACATGCACACAGAAATGGGAATATTTGTCTAGATGCAGTGACTCAATTGAGAATTAGGATTTTTCTGTTCAGATTTTCCCTTTCCCTATATGTTGTCCTACATTTAAGAAGCTTGCTTTCAATTTGTGCAGTATAAATACTGAGCCTTATGCATGCAGTATATTTGGCATATATAGAAGAGTCATTTTGTGTTGTTTCTTTTTTTTTAAATTGGGGCAAAGCGTATAAGATCATACATGTTTACTAAGCTGTAAGAAAAATCTGGACTCCGGAGAGGTATCAAATTTTGTTGGAACTGGACAGAAGTGAAATGTGCACAATAATTATTTAGTTCATCTCTGGACTACTTTTTAGGTGTTGTGAAGGGACAAAGCATGTGGAAATACAGTTTCAGTCAGAGGTCAATGTAAAGGAGTCCTGGTAAATCAAAATTATTCTACACTGTAACTAATCTGCTCTTCTCCCTCTGCCTTGTCCTCTATCCTGTCCCAACCGCCCCAGTTTTTGTTTGCCTTACTACTAACCTTTTCACACCTTCTTCACCTGTTTTAATGTTGTTAGTCCAAGGTGACCAAATGTAGTTTAGCATGGATAAATACCAGGCATAATTGTTGAAGGTGGAAAAGTCTGATGGAAGTTTACAGTGTTGAACTGCTTCTTTTCTCTGAAATTCTGAAAGGCAGATAAAATATCAGAAATCTTTCGTGAGGCTTATATAGGGTCGGTATGAATTGCTGTAACAATTGCAAAGGTGATGTGATATCAACCCAACTTGCAGGCATAATCAGGAGACTGGACAGGAACCTGCCATTGTCAATATACCTCATTCTGTTTACATGAAACAAATTTGGAATTTACACAGAAAACTAATGGAGTCTCTGGTGTCTTGCAGATTTCCTTGACTTTATCTCTATGCATAATTAATGTAACCAAGTGAGTGAGTGAGCACTTTTCTGTAGGAGTCAATAGGCATGTATGTTTGGAAAATGAATGAACTGCTAAGATTAATTGCAGGGCTACCCACCTGAATATCCTATTGAGAGACTCAAAAGGAAATGCCAAACCTTTTCTATCCAAAGGATTTCTTTATTAAAAGCTGTTCTTAATCTAGATAACATGAGATATCAGATTGGACTGAAGATAATCCTTTATTGTGACTATACTAGTCTTGACAATTGAAAGCTATTAATTACTGAAAGGGAACAAATCATGTGAATATTGATCTTAATCTCATCAGCTGGCTTGTTAGTATTCTGCATAATGATGGCCAATTCCAATAATAATTAGAAAAATGCATTTTCTAAAATACACAGTGATTGGCTAAGCAGAAAGATTTAAATGAAAATTTTGTGTGAACTACTCTTTGGAAACAAAAAAAAAAAGAAATAACAAACCGAAAAAATCTCTCAGATGGGAACATGATACAGTTAAGGACTTCTGGTTTTGCTTTGCATTTTCCCAGTCATCTTAGAGATCATTTATCTTTTGAGTCTAAATTTTTATTTTAGCAAAGTGGTGATTTATCAGCATTTTGCTAGTATTTTAAAATTGATTTCCTGAAGGGAAGAAATGATATCGTATGTGGTGGTTTGTTTTTTTTCTGGCTAAGTTTTAGGAATATTTTGATTCTGTTGGCTAATTCTGTTTGCAGACCTCTGTTGTTTTGACTGCCACTGATGTAACATCTGACAATATTGAAAAAATGTGAAGCCAGTCTTATGAATAGTACATAGGAGCAAAGAAGTGCAAGAAGGAAAATGCTGGGTACTCAAAGGAGAGAACTTGTCAGCATGTACTGTGATCAAGTTCAGAAAGAGGTTTTTTCTTCATCGCTTTAGCATGAAATCAATGGGGAATGCATAATTTTTAAATGTGTCTGAGACTGCACAGCAAATGGTCACCAATAAGATTCTCAGCTGCCACACAATCTGGCATAACTCTTCTGCTCCACGGCTTCCAGTTGCATTCAGCCCATTGTTGATGTGATGCCACTTTTTGGCTCCTTGCCCATCTGTTTTAGTAATTACTATCATAGAAATTATGTTGTTGTGAGATAAGCCCATTTGAGTTACTTTTTGTGGTGTGTCAAGGCAGTTTATTTACTTATTACTTCAAAATAGAAATGTTCCATCAACATTTTCTGCAGTATATAGAGAAGGATAGTATGATTTTTTTCGAACATGTCATTGCAGTGGTACTTTCAGAGTTTTGGTTCTTGTTTTTAAGCTCACAAAAGAAAATAGTGTCCTTGGATAAAGTATCTATGTATTAATAAGCTTTGGCAGACATAATTTTTTAAGTGTAATATATGCAAAGAAGTGGTTTGCCCTATCCAGATTATCTATTAGCACAACAGGACTATCCTAAATTACAACATTACTTGTGTCAGGTAAAGTACAAAGATTTTAGGAGGATAAAGAACAATTTTTCTTCTTAGAGAAATTGAATAGAATCAAAAGTGAGTTAAAAGAAATATGGCATCCAGGATCAGACAATCCTATTGTCAACTTAACCCATTAACAAACCCAGAGGCAACGGCAGAGAAGCCAACATAAATGTCAGTTGAGTGTGCCAAAGAGCCAGATGCCATCACTGGAAAATAACTTCCACAGACTGGCATCTGCGCCTTCTGCCTGTTATCCAACAAGGGAGAAAAAACTGGGCAAACGTGATTATTTTGGGGTGTTTGTAGACATGTTTCCCTCTCTTCTCCTTACCTTTCTTCACAGCAGCAGTTTTCTTGACTAACTTGCATCAGGCATACTAGTAGCAAGTTCAGAAAAGGACACAGGCATTTCTGTACACATATATGTATGTATAAAAATGTGTATGTTTTGGCATTTGGGCAGGATGAAATAGAAAAATAGAGAGACCAGGAAGGAGGCAGAAGAGTAAGGAGCAAAGTAAAACCAGAGCAACATACAACAGGATTATGAAAATAAATGTTTACCTTTCATACTTGTTACAGTGTTTGTTCATATTACTGTTTTTCAATAATGAAACTTCGGTAATTTCTCTATCTTTTCCTAAGTCTGTTCTCTGTAAACTAAACAAATTCTTAATGTGTTCTCTTTAAATGGCATTCCTCATATCAGGTTCAAAGAAGAAATATTCGTCAACTTTAGTTTTTTGTTGTAAACTGAATTATTTTATGTAATTACTTATCTTATTCTGTTATACCTGGATAGTATATCTATATATGCATCCAAATTTTGTTTCATTGCTGCTTTTTAAATTGTAGGAATAATTTCTGTCCACGTTACCAGTAGTCAGACTTTTCTTAGTAGGACTAACCAGTCTAAACTATTAGAATAAGTGCCTGCAATGATGTGAGTGGCCTCCAGTGATGGCGGGGTCACTGAAAGCTGTATACTGGAACTAGCAGCTGGTGGTCTCTCATGATGAGCTTGTATCCAGCTGTATGTGTTTAAAAGATGTATTATAGTTTTCAAATGGCTGCATGTGTATGGATTGGCAAGGGGAATAAACACTGTGACTTTGGAAAATTTCACCTCTTCTGTTTACAAGTCTGTATATTCTGTGGAAACATCTGTATGGTCTGTGGAAACATTTGTGGGAAACAGATCTTGTGAACATTCAAAATCCTTTTTTTAAAAAGTGAAAGTACAACAGTAGTAAATACAAAATAAAAGTGCTAATTAATTCAGGGAAAACTCTTTAAAGATATATTGATCATAAAGAGAGAGACAATTTGAGCTGAACTGTAGACCTAAAATACTAGTTTCCAAAAGCTTAAAAAAGCTCACAGAAGAATGTTTTTATGATTCAGCTGTCAAACATGGTTACAAAGACCGAATTTAAGGCAGACATAAAGGGTTTTGATGAACACTTGTTATATATGCTACCCCCTTGACAGAGCAAACCTTCTTTTTTGTATAATAGTGCTGGATTCTGAAATGAAACACAGTAGGTAGGAGGAAGTTGAAAAGACTTCAGAAGCTACCATCTGTCTTGGAACTAAAGGATTTTTTCCCCATTTTAAGTTTCAGTATTCTATGTTTTTCATGCATTCAGTACATACTAAAGCTGTTAAAAAGATACCAGTGACTTAGCATGAGGAATTACAAATAAAAGTAAAGTTGTGGTTGGAGTTGCTCTGGACAACGTGAGGATTATTGCTTTCTCAGTTCTTATTTAAATGCTTCAAGTCCAATTTTTTTTAGATTCAGTTATCATTCCTGAGGACAGGAAATACCAAGATGTGATCATCATCTAATTTACATTTTAGCAGCAGTGCAGATTTAAGATTTTTAATAAATTATAAAAATTCTGACAAGATAATAGAATTGGCACAATGAAATTTTAGGTTCTATCATAAGAGATCCATATGCATAGATCTTTATAGTTCTTTCAGAGTTAAATCTTCAGATGCCTTATCCTAGAATAAAGTCTTTACCATTTGGATTTGAAATTCAAAGTGTGTCATCACTGAAATATTTTAGGTTGCAAATATTACATTTGAGTTTATTCTTTCTTTCTTTCTTCATTGTTTGTTCTTCTCCTTATTATAGATGGTCTAAACTTTAATTCACTTCACCTTTTTACACTTTAATGTTTTGCAGACTTTACTACCAAAACCTTCCCACATAAACTCAATACAGTCTTTTCCTTTTAATTATCCTTGATGTTTTAATATATATATTAAGTAAGTTAAAATAGCGTACACCGGTGCAGGTTCTGACTGTCAGGTGGAGAAGCTGTAACTGAATTTTTAAATATTTAAAAGCAGTATACCACAAAGGCCTGAATAACTTCATATGTGTTTGGTAATTTATAAATGGTAAGTGTCAGGTTACTCCAGCACTCTGTAAAAGATTCAGAGTTATAGTATTATGGAATTACAGGATGGCAGATGTTGGAAAGGACTTCCAGAGATTCCTGAATTCACCCACTTTGCCAAAACGGATCAGCGCATTGGGTAGCAGGTACATAGGCACCATTCTAGGTATCTCCAAAAACAAACATTCCACAACCTGTGTGGAAACACTGTTCCAATGTTTCATAGATCTTTCTCCCATAAAAAGAGTTTTATTACCTTTAAATGGGATGTCCTGATTGTCAGTCTGTGCCTATAACCTCTCCTGATTTGTCTGGATAGCACTGAGATATTTCTGGCTCCAGGTTCTTTACTCTCTCTCATCATGTATTTATGTATATTCGTAAGATCCCCCTGAGCCTTCGCTTTTCGTGGCTGAATAGTCTTGGTTGAATATCAGATGCTCCATTCCTTTGATCATCTTTCTGGCTCTTTGCTGGACTTGCTTCAGCATCTCCATGTCTCTTTCTGTTATATTGGGCATCACAGAATTGGAGACAGCACTCCAGGTGTGGCCTCTCCAATGCTGAGTTAAAGAGGAAGGATAGCTTCCCTAGTAATCTGCTCACTGTGACCTTTCTAACAGGATGCTGCAGGGGGAGTTTGCTGCAAGGGGACCTGGCTGGCTTGTGTTCAGTTCCTGGTCTTCCATGTCTTTTTCTATAAAGGTGCTTTCCAAGCAGTTGTTTCCCAGCCTGTGCTTGTACATGGGACTGTTCATCCCCAGATGCAGGTCTTGGCATTACTCAGTGAACTGTTTTCATCATATTCGTTACCAGACTTCATTACTTCGCTTGCATTTTTAGCAGTAGTAGTTTCTGTACTGTTCTGAGTAATGGATAAAGCCTGATTTTCAGGTTTTAATTCTCTCAGCCTCCCTGCTCTGTATTCTGTGAGTGACAAATCTTCCCAGTAGTTTGCTGTTCACAGAACAAATCATTCAAATGGTTTATTAATGTTTCATTAAAACCTTTTGTTTATGCTACATTACAAAAATGTCTTGAATTTTGAATTATCATAGGCATTGGCATTTTATGATCTTCATGCTGAACTCCACCTGTATTGTTTAAATGTTTTTCTTTCCTCTTGCTTTTAGTATCTCTCATATCTGAGAGATTTCATCTCCTAAGTTTTTGGGGTTTTATTTGTTTTGGTTTTTTTTATTAGTGGCTGTTTGAAAATCAACACATAACTCATATATGGCTCAATTGTTTTCACTGATGTAGTCACAGTTACCGCTATTAAAGGTGAACTTTTAGAAAATTATTGAGAACTCAATGCCTTGAATTCCAGTGACAGTCTGTTCCCTTAGTATTTTTTGAAAACCCCAATACAAAAACTTTAGGTGGTTAAATTTTAATTGTCCCTGTTAATGAGTTGGAGTAAGGATGAACCAAGCAGGAGCAAAGCTTCTGAGTCATGAAAAAAGTTTAAAAGTACTTTAAACTAGGGAAAATGTTAGTGATCTTTTTTGGGATTTTGCAGTGTTCTATTTCTGTGGCTGTAGGTTGGAAACAGATTGGATGTCAGACTGATTGTCAGCATTTGTGTTAGTGGTTTTACTCGTGGGTGGTTTCAGAAGTAAAGAATTTTGCATTTATTGTAAAAGCTAGTAAGGTAACTTTCCTATAGCTAGCTAGGAATTAGAATACATAAGATATAATTAATGTATAACAAGAATTTGGAAACCGTCTCTTTCAAAGAAAAGGGACTACTATGAAACTACTAACAGTTGAGCCGAAAAACTGAAAATACAATGTTTGGTGTGCATTGAAAGGATTTGACATGATAAGTTTTAAGTAGCATCAGACTTTCTCTTTTCTTTCTGTTGGTTCTATCACAAAAAAAAGACTAATTTCTGTGTGCTTAAATAAACATTTTATTTTAGTTCATTATATACTGTATCTTACTGATCTACCCTGTCATCACACTTTGGAATATTACTAAAAAATCTGAGTTCTGGCTCACTATAACATGTTAAGCACATTATTTACAATGCGACAAGAAAATAGAATAGAAATGGCTGTTTTATGTTAGACAGTTAAGACCTCTGAGGAGTTCTGTAAATTCTGGTACCAGGAAAACAGTCCAGTGTTTACAATATTATAGTCTATGTGGTACAGATCCCTCAGGGTGCATTATTCCTTCCAGCCTTACTGCCTCATTTGTTGTCTGAAACCCCTTTCCCACAAGCAGAACAAAAACTTGTTAAATGCCTAGCCATCATATAAAGTCATACTAAGAGATGTGTGACAGGTACCAGCCACCACCATTCCCCTCTGCCTTAGTGCCAGAAACTCTTTTGATACTACACAGAGAAAGGGATGAATGACAAGTGTTCTGTGTTAACAATATAGAATTATTCTGATTCATTCTGTATGTTGAATCTCTCCTGTTACTTGGTTATGTAAATCATACAGCATGATTTATGTTTGTTTACCTACAAATACACTTTTAAACCACTGTGGCTTTGCAGCTAGATGTTTATTTGGTTACAGATTTTTTGTTTGTTTTGTTTAATCTATTTAAGTTCGAGAAGAAAATCAAGTCATAGTTAACTATGTAGGTTTATGCTACATATATGTAGGTTATGCTACATATGCTACACATGTGGCTTGGTTTGTTAAATTAGTACACAGATCAGCATGATAGGAGGAAAACATGAGGTGGAGCTGCTTATTCTGTGATATTTTGAATGCTTGGTATGCCTAGCTGCTCCAGAGCAAATTAAGAAAGGTTACTATGAAAAAGATTTGAGGGCTATACTGGGAATAGCTGCCAGAATGAAAGATCAGAAAATCAGGGAGAAGTGGAAAATTTCAAGTAGTATAAAAATGTTTGTGGCTTGGTAGATGCAGTAATGTTTAACAGCAGCATTTTATGCTTAATGCTGAGGAAAAAAAAAAAATACTAAAAAAGCCCAAAAAGAGAGGCAGTGTCCTGATTAAGGCAAGAGGTAAGCACGGTGTAGCCTGCATTTGTCAAAGAACAAATTTTAGTGATGATAAAAAAATATCCTTTTTTTAATTATTTTTTTTTTATTTTTGACACCACTTAGAATAGTATAATTTATACAGTTCATCTGGAAAACAAGGAAATACATTGTTTATTTGTATGGTGAAAGTATATATGTATGTGTTTATATGTATTATAAAGGAAGAGTGCTGAGAAAATCTTTTGAAAGACAGTATATGTCTTACCACATGAAATAACTTCCTTTTTACTACTTGCTGTTCTATAGCTTGTTGTGCTCTAGAGCATGGTTAATTCAGATAAGCATTAAAGCTGTGTGGATATTTTTGTCTAACTAGTATGAAACCAAGCTTTTCTATGCTTTTGTTTGGGTCTTGTTTTTGTTGATGATCCTGTGAGGAAAAGTTCTCTCAGGTATATCCAGTTCTGCATGAATTCAGATTGCTCATCAGTTAATACATAATGAAACAAATTATACACAGTATAAAGCTAGAACAACAAAAACACAGTTGAATTTGAGAGAAATATAGAGACAGGGGAAAATATGAACTAATAAATCCTGCATTAAAACATCTAAATACTTAATTTTGCTTGTGTAAAGCTGTTGTTCTGTCATACAATACCTAAAATATATAGCATTTTGCATGTCTAGAATATAAATATTCTGATGACAGCATCATTCTAAAGTTCATACAGCATGGGGAATAAGCAGGAGGAGTTAGAAACCTGTGTTCGGTCAGTAGATTATGATCTGGTGGCAATTACTGAGACATGGTGGGACAGCTCACATGACTGGAACGTGGTCATAGATGGCTATGTCCTTTTCAGGAAAGACAGGCCAGCCAGGCGAGGTGGCGGAGTTGCTCTTTATGTGAGAGAGCAACTACAATGTACTGAGTTCTGTCCTGACACAGATGAGGAGCAGGTTGAGAGTCTGTGGGTGAGAATTAAGGGACAGGCTGGCAGGGGTGATACTGTTGTGGGTGTCTGTTACAGGCCACCAGATCAGGGTGAGGAAGTTGACGAGGCCTTCTACAGGCAGCTGAGAGCGGCCTCACAGTCACAGGCCCTGGTCATCGTGGGGGATTTTAACTTCCCTGATGTTTGCTGGAAAGACTACTCAGCAACCCAGCCACAGTCCAGGAGGTTCCTCCAGTGCACTGATGATAACTTTCTGATGCAAATGATGGAGGAACCGACTAGGAGAGGAGCACTGCTGGATCTCATCCTCACTAACAAGGAGGGTCTGGTTGAAGCAGTAAAGGTTGAGGGCTGCTTCGGTTGTAGCAACCATGAAATGGTGGAGTTCAGGATCTCGTGCGGCAGGAACAAAATAGCAAGCGGAATTGCAACCCTGGACTTCAGCAGGGCAAACTTCGGCCTTTTCAAAAAATTGCTGGAGAAAATCCCATGGGCAAGGCTGCTTGAAGGTAAAGGGGCCCAAGATAGTTGGTTGGCATTCAAGGACTGCTTCTACCAAGCTCAAGATCAGAGCATCCCAACACGTAGGAAGTCAAGGAAGAGGGCCAGGAGACCTGCGTGGTTAGACAAGGAACTGCTGGGTAAGCTGAAATGGAAGAGGAGAGTTTACAGGTCATGGAAGGAGGGGCTGGCCACTTGGGAAGAATATAAGGCTGTTGTCAGAGGATGTAGGGAGGCAACTAGGATGGCTAAGGCCTCCTTAGAATTAAATCTGGCAACAGGGGTCAAGGACAGCAGAAAGAGCTTTTTCAAATATATGGCAGATAAAACCAACACCAGAGGTAAGGTAGGCCCACTGATGAATGGGGTGGGTGCCCTGGTGACAGAAGATACAGAGATGGCAGAGTTGCTGAATGCCTTCTTTGTCTCTGTCTGCTCTGCTGGAGGCTGTCCTGAAGAGCCCCGTACCCCTGAGGACCCAGAGGAAGTCGGGAAAATGGAGGAGTTTGCCTTTGTCGATGAGGAATGGGTTAGAGACCAGTTGAGCAATCTGGACATCCATAAATCCATGGGTCCCGATGGGATGCACCCACGGGTGCTGAGGGAGCTGGCTGAAGTCATTGCTAGACCACTCTCCATCATCTTTGCCAAGTCTTGGGAAATGGGAGAGGTGCCTGAGGACTGGAGGAAAGCAAATGTTACTCCAATCTTCAAAAAGGGCAAGAAGGAGGACACGGGTAACTATAGACCGGTCAGCCTCACCTCCATCCCTGGAAAAGTGATGGAACACCTTATCCTTGATGCCATCTCAAGGCATATCAAGGATAAGAGGGTCATTAGGGGCAGTCAACGTGGCTTCACCAAGGGGAAGTCGTGCTTGACCAACCTCATAGCCTTTTATGAAGACATAACAAGGTCATCGGATTATGGCAGAGCAGTGGATGTGGTCTACCTTGACTTCAGCAAAGCATTTGACACAGTCTCCCACAGCATCCTCACAGCTAAACTGAGGAAGTGTGGACTGGATGATCAGGTAGTGAGGTGGACTGCAAACTGGCTGAAGGAGAGAAGCCAGAGAGTTGTAGTCTATGAGGTGGAGTCTAGTTGGAGGCCTGTATCTAGTGGAGTGCCTCAAGGGTCAGTATTGGGACCAGTATTATTTAATATATTCATCAATGATTTAGATGAGGGAATTGAGTGTACTATCAGCAAGTTTGCTGATGACACTAAGCTGGGAGGAGTGGCTGACACGCCAGAAAGCTGTGCTGCCATCCAGCAGGACCTGGACAGGCTGGAGAGTTGGGCAGGGAATAACTTGATGAAATATAACAAGGGAAAGTGTAGAGTCCTGCATCTGGGCAGGAACAACCCCAGGTTCCAGTACAGGTTGGGGAATAACCTATTAGAGAGCAGTGTAGGGGAGAGGGACGTGGGGGTCCTGGTGGATAGGAGGATGACCATGAGCCAGCACTGTGCCCTTGTGGCCAGGAAGGCCAATGGCATCCTGGGGTGTATTAGAAGGGGGGTGGTCAGTAGATCAAGAGAGGTCCTCCTTCCTCTCTACTCTGCTCTGGTGAGACCGCATCTGGAATATTGTGTCCAGTTCTGGGCCCCTCAGTTCAAGGACAGGGACCTGCTGGAGAGAGTCCAAAGCAGGGCGACAAAGATGATTAAGGGAGTGGAGCATCTCCCTTATGAGGAAAGGCTGAGGGAGCTGGGTCTCTTTAGTTTGGAAAAGAGGAGACTGAGGGGTGACCTCATTAATGTTTATAAATATATAAAGTGTGAGTGTCACGAGGATGGAGACAGGCTCTTCTCAGTGACAACCAATGATAAGACAAGGGGTAATGGGTACAAACTGGAACACAAGAGGTTCCACTTACACTTGAGAAGAAACTTCTTCTCAGTGAGGGTGACGGAACACTGGAACAGGCTGCCCAGGGAGGGTTGTGGAGTCTCCTTCTCTGGAGACATTCAAAACCCACCTGGATGCCTTCCTGTGTAACCTCATTTAGGTGTTCCTGCTCTGGCAGGGGGATTGGACTAGATGATCTTTTGAGGTCCCTTCCAATTCCTAATATTCTGTGATTCTGTGATTCATGCATGTTTTTTAAATTATTTAGTGTTCTCCTGTAGTTCTCAATTTTATCCAGATGCCTTATTCAGTCACACCAAAAGCACATTACTGAACATTTTATTTTTCATTGTATAAGACTTAATTCACTTGCAAGTTAGAACTGCACTATTTTCAGTTGAGCTGCATTTCAGACCTGTGTGGGGAAAGATAAAGACTGAGGTGGTTTTGTGTTTCAGTCTAAGACTGCTAGGGATGTTTTTTCTTCAAATGGGTTTGACAAAACAGAGTAGTAAGTTCTAGCACAAATCCTGCACACTACATTCACTTAATACTTAACTTTTCCTCATCAACTGGATTACTGATATTAGCATATCCACTGCTCTGATGTATTGATATCAGGGGAATTTGCTTCTAAGTTTTACTCATGTAAGTGAAGTCAGTTGTCTGGCCTCAGAGAAACTTGCTTAGTGTGCCTGGGATAAAGAAATTGAAAGAATGAAGGAAGTTTTTCCTTCAAAATTTACTTTCATTGACATGATAAATTCTTTCAAGAGTTCAGTAGGTGGGACACTCAGATGATGCAGCAACGTGTAGGTACTGGCTTGTGAAGAATGCGCCGGGTTTCCAGTTTCTGCCTCAGAATCATAGAATAGTTAGGGTTGAAAAGGACCTTAAGATCATCTAGTTCCAACCCCCCCTTCCATGCACAAGGACACCTCACACTAAACCATGTCACCTAAGACTCCATCCTTGAACACTGCCAGGGATGGAGCATTTATCACTTCTTTGGGCAACCTGTTCCAGTGTGTGAAGTACTCACAGTAAAGAACTTATTTCTTATATCTATTCTGAACTTCCCCTGTTTCAGTTTAAACCCATTGCCCCTTGTGCTATCTCCAGCCCCTCTCCTGCATCCTTGTAGGCCCCCTTCAGATATTGGAAGGCTGCTATGAGGTCTCCACATAGCCTTCTCTTCTCCAGGCTGAACGTTTTCTTGGAGGTGATTACTCCCAGTAAACCTTGTCAAGGCCCTGCTTGCATAATGGAAATATTTTCTTCATAACTACTTGTTTGAAATAGGATGTGGGTTTTTCATAATTTCAAAGCTTATGACTAATTACTGGTTTTGGCATTGAAATTGCAAGGGCCTGGCATTTAAGTGGGAAAAGTAATTATCTTCAGGTGTATTTTCTACTGTGTTAAAACCTCGCAGTGCTTTAAGCTGGAAGCAAGAGGCAAAATTACATATTTAAATTAAACATACCACATCTTTGAGATAATTTGTAACTGGAGATAACTGACAGTTTTTACTTAGGATTTTCTTGCAGAATGATCAGAAACTGTCATTGACAAACTTGTTTCTCTCTAGTGAACGTCAATACAAGTACCAGTACCACAGCAGTTCTGCCAGCAGAAGATTCTATTATGTTATAACTTTTGAATGAACTTGTAGTACTGCACACACTTGAGTTACAGCCAAGTGACTGCCCGTTTATTGCTCTCAGCTGGGCTAAAGTGGGTTTACCTGTTACTTTATATCCCTTCAGGTACCTCCCTGAAAGGGAAAGGAACAAGTGTTAACTTTTTAATTCCTCTATAATGAGTTGCTTAAAAACAAATTTTAGGTAATCTATAAATTATGGATTTTGCACTCCCTCCACCTCCTTCTGTCCCTCCAGATTCACAGCAAATTAGGTAGCTTAAAAAAAATTTGACTTCTATGTGCCATTCAGTTCATATTTCATATTTTTGTTTTCATTCACATAATCACGACCAAGAATTAGAAGGCCTAGCTTTTTGTAACGTAATACATTAATCAATATTTCATACCTTACTTTTGGAAAGAAATTACCATTTTATATTTCAAAATTCACCTTCACAATGAAGGCAGCATAACTTGCTTCCCACAGACAAGCTACCATTTAGAGTATAGTTTTTAGAGATTTGGCACTGTTATGTTTTGTCTTTTCCAGCCTCTTACGTATTAATATCAAATCGTCAAACCAAACCTTAGTCCATGTAACTTGCTGCTGTACTGTTTAACTGAATGTCATTTCATACCCTTTGCAAGATTTTTTTAAGATTCTAACACTTCCCAATAAGAATCTGTTACTGGAAGATGGCCATTTGGGATTTCATGTGCAAAATCAACTCACATTGTGAGCACTGACATGTTATTTAGCTTGAATCTTTTATTACTTTTTTTATTTCAGTTTCTTTGCATGTCAGGAAAAAAAATTGCTGTAGCATGTTATGAAATACTGTGCCACATGCACATAAAATATATCATAGTTGGCATATTTGTAATTTAGTTGTAAGTATGAATTTCCTGTTAGGAATCTATATATCACATTAGCAAAACAGTATCCATCCTGTACTATACTATTTTGGTAACATGATAGGTAGATTTGAAATGAAATCCAAAGGTCATAGTTGGCATCATATTGAGAATTACTTGATCACATTTTCCTTCCTGACACTGACCTCATCTCTTTCTAGCCCTAACTACAAGTGTATGCATTGCAGCAGGTGTGGAAACCCTGTAAAATGTTTGTGTGATGTAATTTTTTAAACCTACAGGAAAGAAACTAATTTTCAGACCGCATAGCACCTTTTTTGTGGTGGTGGTACTAAAATATTCAAGCATTTGATTATTTGGGATGAGTAAATTCATTGTTTGAAATGTATCTGTAATTTTTATTCTTCAGAGTGTATCTCACAATTATTGAAATTAGCAAATTTACAATAACAACAGATAAAGACAATAAATTAAGATGGTCATCTCCCACAAAAGCCCAGTATTCCCTGCACAGCAAACTTGTGTTTGTAAACTTCCAGTAAGTTACATAACCATGTTCTATTTAACAGTAAAGCAACATAAAAATTATGTGTAAGGTTCAGGACTGTTGAGCATTTGAGACTTTGGTGTGCTGAAAACCAGAAATTCTTAAATTTAAACAGAACTGCTGGTTTTCTCCAAGATTCAGAAAGAAGAATTTCTCTACTGTGAGGGTGGTGAGGCACTTCCATAGGTTGCCCAAAGAAGTAAATGCTCCATCCTTGGCAGTGTTCAAGGCCAGGTTGGACAGAGCCTTGGGCGACATGGTTTAGTGTGAGGTGTCCCTGCCCATGGCAGGGGGGTTGGAACTGAATGATCTTAAGGTCCTTTCTAACCCAAACCATTGATGATTCTGTGGCTTGCTACCCATATTCTTAATATCTAGTATTAAGCTTGATCAATAATTTCATGAGCCCTTCATTGGTAATTTCAGGAATATTTAGAAGATTCTGAGTTACAGAATTTTATTCATTAATTCAAATATTTAAAATTCAATCTACTAAAAGGCATCATCTCCTGGGTTGTGAGAGATTAAGTGTTAGTGCATTTATTTTTATTTTCTAGTTTTTAATTTTTATGAATGTGATATATTTATAATAGAACACATTTATTAGGACACTCTAATTATATACATATTAGAAATAAAATGTATTATGTCATCCTTCATGTCAACGTCTTACTAGGTTTTGCCTAATTAAAGCTTTCATTTAGAGAAATAACTTTCTGTTTGGTACTGTTGTTCCCCTCCTCCTCTGTAGGCTCCTTAGTTGTTTTCTCAGTTTGGAATGGATCTGAACTTCTGTTGAATTTCACATCCATTGACGAGACATCCTTCTGTTATGGCTTAGAGCATCACAGAGAGATAGGGAAGCACTAAGCTGGGACTATCACTCCCCTTTTGTAATTACTACCAGTCCAGGCTAACCCTTGATATGTGGGACAGATTTTAGAAGTAGATAGAACTTTTCAGGAGAGGGGATATGTAAGAAGTGAAAGAAAGCCACTATACTTCCAGCCAACAGAGGATCATAATTCGAAGTTTTCTTACAGTCATTGCTAGCAGACTAAGAAAACAGAAGTGAACCACGAAGTATATTGACAATGCTGCAGGATGTTTATGTAATGAATAATAATATGTGCATGTATGCATCTCCCAGGATTATTTTTTTTTATAAATATATAAAATTATATTGTGTATAGATGTTTATATATATACAAAACCAAAAGTGATTGACCTGGAATTTGATGGATTTCTAAATACTGTTAAGTGCCAGGGCTGCGTAACTTCTGGGAATAGTAATACAGAGGAAAATTACTTCAGATCACCTTTTCATTCAGTGTCATATTTTAGAAACAACTAAGAGTCTTTTCTTTTTTGTGGCTGTGCAACGAGGGGATGCATCATGCTTTCCCCAGTCTATCTGTCATGGCACCAATGTGCATTGGAAAAAAAATACTAGAGATTAATGAGATTTAAAAGAAATAATAATAATAATAAAAAACACAACAAAACAAAAACCAAAACAAAATAAAAAAACTATAAAGGATTATAACAACTGATATTATAGAAACTGGGTATTAAGTTTCTCCTCTCTGATCCTTTTGGTTGATCTCTAAGTGAACAGAAATCTTGCATCATAAAGTTCAAGGCTTCTTACTCGGCAGCAAGGACTGTCAACAAGAAAGGCATTCATTATTAATAATGAAAAAAAATCATATCATTTTTCATCTTACCCAGGAAGGAAAAGGACAAAAAGACATCTACACATTAAGCTGTGTAGCTAACCCATTCTGTCCTCCCATAGTAATGAATGTGATATATTCAGGCAGAGACAACGTACACTGCCAAAACATGTATATTTGTCATGCAATACATCGTTCTGTTTTGGTTATCCTAGTGAGAGGCAATATTTGTTTAAACAGAAAAATGAATGGATTTTCCAGCTGTGAATTTGGTGTCAGGTCACCCGTTTTCAATGCATTTTGTCTCAGTTCCTGGGTATTTTCTACATAATTGCGTAGATAAAGCGTCATTTTTGCATTTGAGGTTAGTTAGGTAATCTGAACTAGGAGTTCCTATACAGATTAGTTATTTCAGTCCTGGTTAAGTATCTAGGTTTGTAGTTAATGAATGCAATTTGAATACCTGTAGTTCTGAACTGCAGTAACATTATATAAATAGATAAATAGACTTTTTTGTGGAGGAAAATACTGTGATTAATATGTATACTAAAAAAAAAAAAAAGAGGCAGCAGTATTTTTTTTTTCCAACATAGGAGCTTTTGTTTAAATATGTGTAAATTATCCAAGAAGGCTCCCAAGTATATATTTAGGGAAAAATACGCTTCCCAGAAAAATTTCTAGGAGATAAAATCAAAAGCAAACTGTATATTGCAGGCTCTAAAATATCCATTCCAGATCTTTTGAAATGAAATAAATAAAAATACTTACACTTCTGGAAGGCAACTAAATATTATGTAGTTAACTTATTAAAGAAAAAAAATTGATAGCTATGGTATGTTACCACTGTTGTTTCTGTACAGAATTTCTTAAAGGACACAACCATAAGTGTTAATAAAGTTAAAACTGAAGTACAGGAATAATGGCTGGTTTTATAAGGCTCCAGTCCAGATAATGGCACGTAGGAAAGGTTTATCTCACAGAGGCAAAAGGATGCTGGGGCATGAATTAGCAGGGCTCATTTGCAGAGCTTTAAACTAGATTCGAAGGGGGATGGGGTTGTAGCTGGGCTTGCCCCAGTGGGGCAGCACTCTAGAATTGATGAAGTCTAGGAAGCCTCCTATAATCCTAGGGTGAAATCGGTGTGCTCAGCTCCCTCCTTAAAATGCCTGTACACCAATGCGCGCAGCATGGGAAATAAGCAGGAGTTAGAAACCTGTGTTAAGTCAGGAGATTATGATCTGGTGGCAATTACAGAGATGTGGTGGGACAGCTCACATGACTGGAATATAGGCATGGAGGGCTATGTCCTTTTCAGGAAAGACAGGCCAGCCAGGCAGGGTGGTGGGGTTGCTCTTTATATGCGAGAGCAGCTGCAATGTACTGAGTTCTGTCCAGGGACAGAGGACGAGCGAGTTGAGAGTCTGTGGGTGAGAATTAAGGGGCAGGCTGGCAGGGGTGATACTGTTGTGGGTGTCTGTTACAGGCCACCAGATCAGGGTGAGGAAGTTGACGAGGCCTTCTACAGGCAGCTGAGAGCGGCCTCACAGTCACAGGACGTGGTCGTCATGGGAGTTTTTAACTTCCCTGATGTTTGCTGGAAGGACTACTCAGCAACCCAGCCACAGTCCAGGAGGTTCCTCCAGTGTATGGATGATAACTTCCTCATGCAAATGGTGGATGAGCCAACCAGGAGAGGAGCGCTGCTGGATCTCATCCTCACTAACAAGGAGGGTCTGGTTGAAGAAGTAAAGGTTGAGGGCTGCCTTGGTTGCAGTGACCACGAGATGGTGGAATTCAGGATCTTGCGTGGTAGGACCAGTAGAATAGCAAGCAGAATTGCAACCCTGGACTTCAGCAGGGCAAACTTCGGCCTTTTCAAAAAATTGCTAGGGGAAATCCCATGGGCGAGGCTGCTTGAAGGTAAAGGGGCCCAAGATGGTTGGCATTCAAGGATTGCTTATTCCGAGCTCAAGATCAGAGCATCCCAACACGTAGGAAGTCAAGGAAGAGGGCCAGGAGACCTGTGTGGCTAAATAGGGAACTGCTGGGTATGCTCAAGTGGAAGAGGAGAGTTTACAGGTCATGGAAGGAGGGGCTGGCCACTTGGGAGGAATATAAGGCTGCTGCTAGAGGATGTAGGAAGGCAGCTAGGATGGCTAAGGCCACCTTAGAATTAAATCTGGCGAGGGGGGTCAAGGACAGCAGAAAGAGCTTTTTCAAATACATGGCAGATAAAACTAACACCAGAGGTAAGGTAGGCCCACTGGTGAACGGGATGGGTGCCCTGGTGACAGAAGATACAGAGATGGCAGAGTTGCTGAATGCCTTCTTTGTCTCTGTCTACTCTGCCGGAGGCAGTCCTGAAGAGCCCTGTACCCCTGAGACCTCAGATGAAGTCAGGTCAATGGAACAGTTTGCCTTTGTCGATGAGGAATGGGTTAGAGACCAGTTGAGCAATCTGGACATCCATAAATCCATGGGTCCAGATGGGATGCACCCACGGGTGCTGAGGGAGCTGGCTGAAGTCATTGCTAGACCACTCTCCATCATCTTTGCCAAGTCTTGGGAAACGGGAGAGGTGCCTGAGGACTGGAGGAAAGCAAATGTTACTCCAGTCTTCAAAAAGGGCAAGAAGGAGGACCTGGGTAACTATAGACCGGTCAGCCTCACCTCCATCCCTGGGAAAGTGATGGAACACCTTATCCTTGATGCCATCTTAAGGCATGTCAAGGATAAGAGGGTTATGAGGGGCAGTCAACAGGGCTTTACCAAGGGGAAGTCGTGCTTGACCAACCTCATAGCCTTTTATGAGGAAATAACACGGTGGATGGATGATGGCAGAGCGGTGGATGTGGTCTACCTTGACTTCAGCAAAGCATTTGACACAGTCTCCCACAGCATCCTCACAGCTAAACTGAGGAAGTGTGGACTGGATGATCAGGTAGTGAGGTGGACTGCAAACTGGCTGAAGGAGAGAAGCCAGAGAGTTTATTAAGCATTGGGCGGAGTCTAGTTGGAGGCCTGTATCTAGTGGAGTGCCTCAAGGGTCAGTATTGGGACCAGTATTATTTAATATATTCATCAATGATTTAGATGAGGGAATTGAGTGTACTATCAGCAAGTTTGCTGATGACACTAAGCTGGGAGGAGTGGCTGACACGCCAGAAGGCTGTGCTGCCATCCAGCGAGACCTGGACAGGCTGGAGAGTTGGGCAGGGAATAACTTGATGAAATATAACAAGGGAAAGTGTAGAGTCCTGCATCTGGGCATGAACAACCCCAGGTTCCAGTATAGGTTGGGGAACGATCTGTTAGAGAGCAGTGTAGGGGAGAGGGACCTGGGGGTCCTAGTGGACGGCAGGATGACCATGAGCCAGCACTGTGCCTTTGTGGCCAAGAAGGCCATTGGCATCCTGGGGTGTATTAGAAGGGGGGTGGTCAGTAGGTCGAGAGAGGTCCTCCTTCCCCTCTACTCTGCTCTGGTGAGACCGCATCTGGAATATTGTGTCCAGTTCTGGGCTCCTCAGTTCAAGAAGGACAGGGACCTGCTGGAGAGAGTCCAGCACAGGGCAACTAAGATGATTAAGGGAGTGGAGCATCTTCCTTATGAGGAAAGGCTGAGGGAGCTGGGTCTCTATAGTTTGGAGAAGAGGAGACCTTATTAGTCTATTAGAGAAGAGGGGTGACCTTATTAGTGTATATAAATATATAAAGGGGGAGTGTCACGAGGATGGAGCCAGGCTCT
Source organism: Psittacula echo (assembly GCF_963264785.1). Lineage (NCBI taxonomy): Eukaryota > Metazoa > Chordata > Aves > Psittaciformes > Psittacidae > Psittacula > Psittacula echo. Next base: position 13,264,446 of record NC_137739.1, read on the forward strand.
TCTCAGTGGCAAACAATGATAGGACAAGGGGTAATGAGTACAAACTGGAACACAAGAGGTTCCACTTAAACTTGAGAAGAAACTTCTTCTCAGTGAGGGTGACGGACCACTGGAACAGGCTGCCCAGGGGGGTTGTGGAGTCTCCTTCTCTGGAGACATTCAAAACCCTCCTGGACACATTCCTGTGTAACCTCATCTAGGTGTTTCTGCTCCGGCAGGCGGATTGGACTGGATGATCTTTTGAGGTCCCTTCCAATCTCTAGCATACTGTGATACTATGTAATAAAATGTTCGACTAATAATAATTAAAAAAAACGAAAACTATAAATACTCATTAATATTCAGCTTTATAATTCCTATAGGTAAGGATACAGGTTGTACAGGCAAAGAAAACTTACACAGAATGGCATTCAGTGGGAGTCTATATCTTCACATGTAAAGTTCATGTGATGTAACTGTAATGATGAATGAGAACTGTTTGGAGTGTAGGTGAAGGTCATGGGCCCAATGGTGTCACAGAAGGAATAGCAAGGGATAACAAGAATAGGTCCTCTGACTCTCAAAACCAATCGAGTCTCATGAAATCCACTGTGTAGTTTGATTCAAGTGAGGTGTAGTAAACACTGGCAAGGGGACAGGCAAGAGGCATCAGCCACTGAGACCCATACCTGTACTGAGCTGAGCTGGGGTAGTCCAGCTGTCACTTTTTCACGCCAGTCAAATAAGAAAAATGAGGGATTTGCAACACATTATTAGATTGTGTCCAGAAATGTGAAGTTCAGCCCAAGATTAACTTGAGGGATTTAAACTTTTTGGAATGAAATATTTCAGTTTTTGCAATTGCTCTATACGTTCTTCTTAGGAAGCATGAAACAGTTGTTCAGTTATGTGAGAAAACAGCTAAAGGAATGCAATATTTTTAGTGGTCTTTGATAAGTAGCCACAGGAGGATGGGACCTTTTTCACAAAAATGACTTTGGCCTGTTAAAATCAATCTGAATACCGGCTCAAATTTGACTGAATAAGACCTGTTGGCTAACTCTTAAAAGTTAATGGTTAAATCTCAGGATTTTGCCACTTCTGAGCATCTCACCCGTCCTGGTACAGCTCAGGCCATGTGTGCAGGTCCTGTAAGAAGTGCTCACTCTTCTGCCCCCTGTTCACATTCGCAAGGCATCTGACAGACCTGCTTGCTGGCTGTCCCCAGTTAGAGAGTCCTCTGGCCTGCAAGCGTGTTTGTGTAAAGGATTTTGGGCCACACTGAAGAAGGGCACTGGACCACAGAAGAGCATGTTCTCTCTTTAGTTCCCTCCTGCTGGTGCTGAAGCTTTGTAGAGGACAGAAGTGCCTGATTTTGTTGGAGCAGGGATGAATGCTAGGCTAGAAAACAAAAAAGAATGAATGAAGACAACCAAAGGTTTCTTATTTTGTTATTCTGTCATACCCGTGGACATACTATGTTATTTCGACTCTACATGTTTTACATTAGCTGAGGGAGGGTCAAGGTGTGTGTGGGAAAGATATGTGTAACAAAATAGGCAGGATGTATGAATTCACATTAAACAGATAAACTTCCTCATAGTCTTGAGTATTTAATTCACAATCTTAGTAATGTGTGTAATGTACTTTTGTCAGTATACTTCATAATGGAATGTGTCAGTATATAAAATCATTCAGGGGTGGGTACACATGGAAAAAAGTAAAAATAATAAACCATTAAACTTTCTCAAGTGATTAGGACTAACCCTGTGTGTACAATGCAAATTTGTTGATCAAATATTTGGGTTTAGCTTGAATGAAATAAATGAGATCTAGAGCAAGCTTAGAATTGAGCAAAAACTTTGTGTGTAATGTTTTCCAGTGACTGTAAATGCTAGGGAGGACTTACTAACTGCAATCAGTTTTCCATGTAAAGTGTTAGCATTTGCAGTTTGCTTGTGATTTCAGGGTTGGGGCCAGAGTTTTCTTTATGTTAATATCATATGCCATTACAGAGGCCATGTGATGGGGTTTGGTTTATTGATTTATCAGTCAGTAATACATAGCTAGCAATGATTTTTCTTAAGCATTCTTTAAAAGCATTTCTGTAGAGAACCTGATCCTCATAAATAGTATTAAATGGGTGATGAATTATGCAGCATGGTTGTCTTGTTCCTTGACTAAGTCTATTTTATGGCAGTTGAGTTACTTTGGCAAGATTTTGATAAATAAGTTTGTTAAACTTCGCTTCTTTTGAATGTATTTTGTTCCATATTTCAGTCTTGAAAATCATGATGGCTTTTCAGCAATCGGTTCGGAAATATTTAAGTAAGAATGATAGGTAATTGAAAGCACACCTTAATTTTGTGTTGAGACAAATGTTTTGAGGAGTGGTGGTGTGGATCAGATGTAAATGATTTTCCTGTCCTGGTATTGCCCATTATGTTAGTAATATTTTATTGCAGAATTTAATAAAATGGTGATTTTTTCATGTGTTTTAATGTGAAAAGGATCACCAAATCCTTGAGAAAAATGTTCCTGCTAACACCTGCAGTACTGCAGGTGTTTTGTGTTCAGAGAGCCCAGGCCTGTGCCCACTGAGTGTTAAGACTTCTACCAGTTTCAGTTGGACTCACAGTAAAAGGAGGATGGAACAATACTACAGATTTTTTACTATTTGGGTTGTTTGTTTTTTTTTGTAGTCTAGCTGCTGGTTTTAGTTAATCTTCCTTTTATTCTTCTGCTGGTTTGGATTTGTTTCATTTTGTTTTTTAAATCTGTGAGATCTTGAAGTTGCTGTGTCTGGAGAGGACTAGTGAGTCCTTGCACCATATTTTGTTCTTAACTATTCTGTATTCCAGTGGAGTTCAAATATTTGATAGTTTACCTTTTTGTTGAGATGTAAGATTCCTACACCCTAGCAATGTTTCTGAGCAGAATTAGGGAGTGCAATTTTGGCACCAGTAAGATTGGCTTCTAGTAAAAATACAAGTTCCAATACTAAACCTACATCTGTTATACATATTATGGAGCTGATGCAGTAAGATATATGCTACATCTTAATAAGGATTGAGGTTGTCTCTGGAGAAGGGAGGTCACTATGTATGCAGTAAAGTATGGTCTGTCTCTTTAGAGTTCACTTTCAGTTAACTGGATGGCACTAAGCACTCACAATTAGCTATGAAACCCTTTGTGTGTAGGTCACTTGGCTTACTTGACTGAGACCTGATGTTAGAACCTGAGGACTGTTTAGTGGCCTGAATGAAATTCACGGCTGGTCTCAATTAGTCTCCTGCAGCAGAGGTATCTTCATCACAGTGGTCACCTGTGATTGTAGGCTCTGGAAGAAGGCCAAAGGTTTGAACAGGCATGCAGAACCATCTATGCAGTCTTTCTGAGGGGCAGACCTTACAGGTCAGAGCTGATGCAAATGCATGGAAGCAGTACAGCTTACATCGTGCTGCACTGCGTTACAAGGAAGAAGAGGTATGTTAGTAACTGATGTGACCAGTTTGGCAATTTTAATTTAGTTAATTTTAGATTTTAACTTTATCTCTCTAATAACACACAAGATGTATACAGGATGGTGCTTTTTATTTGATATGTGAACTTTGTGGATATAGTAATATAACTTAAAGAAAAAGTGAGTTGCTTGTGATGTCTTGGCTTTGTATTGCTTTGAAGGACCATTTCAAAAACATGCTTCTCTGTCCACCATCCTTTCATTTAAATACAGTAATTGCTAATTAATAAAGTTATCTGATGTGTTCTTTTCTGCCTTGTTTGAGCAGAAATCGATTATGAGTTTTGAAGAAGATCACTAGTCTACTGTCTCCCAGTTATTTATATGGAAACATGTCTATGCTCTGCCAGAAACACGGAGAGGAAGGCTAATGCTTACTCGTGCTAGCTTTAACTTAGCTTTCTGGCCTAGTAATAGTAACGTTACTGCTTCTTCTGTGCTCTTGGGATGTAGATATAGAGGCCTTCGTAGTAGAACAGTTTGGTTTGGTGGGTGATGCTAGAAAACAATAGGTTGGAGATTTAAGTTAGGGTGAAATGTCTTCTCTGCGTATGTGAGCACTTAGATACTAACCTGGTAAGCACTAGAAGTCATAAAGGAGTAGCTTGTAAGCTTTCATATTGGTTTTCAGAATGCATTTAGCAACGTATATCAAGGCACTTTAAAAATACGTATTATCTAACCTCACAGATACATTCTCTAGCTCTTCTAGAGCTTTTGAGTAGGTGAAATTTTGTCTACCATTCAGGTTTACAAAGAAGTATATTCAAATAAAAGCAGTTAGAATCACAGAAGCATAGAATCAACTAGACTGGAAAAGACCTTTAAGATCATAAAGTCCAGTCAGACCTCATGGCAGCCTTCCAGTATCTGAAGGGGGCCTACAAGGATACTTGGAGAGACTCTTCATTAGGGAATGTAGTGATAAGACAAGGGGTAATAGGTTCAAACTTAAACAGGGGGAGTTTAGGTTAGATATAAGGAAGAAGTTCTTTACTCTGAGAGTGGTGAGGCACTGGAATGGGTTGCCCAAGGAAGTTGTGAATGCTCCATCTCTGGCAGTGTTCAAGGCCAGGTTAGACAGAGTCTTGAGTGACATGGCTTAGTGTGAGGTGCCCCTGCCCATGGCAGGGAGGTTGGAACTAGATGATCTTAAGGTCCTTTCCAACCCTAACTATTCTGTGATTCTATTAACTCAGCACTGCCAAGTCCACCACTAAACTATATCATGAGGGCCTCATCTACAAAGTTTTTTTAACATTTCCAGGGATGGTGATTCCACTACTGACCTGGGCAGTCTGTTCAAACACCTGATCACCCTCTCAGTGAAGAGGTTTTTCCTAATATCCAATCTAAACCTCCTCTGGCACAGCTTGAGGCAGTTTCCTCTTGTCCTGTCACTTGTTACTTGGGAAAAGAGACCGACCTCCACCTCACTACAACCTCCTTTCAGGTAGCTGTAGAGAGCAATAAGATCCCCCTGAGCCTCTTTTTCTCCAGACTAAACAACTCCAGAATCCATTTGAAATCTTCTTCCTTTGTTGTTTTTGTTGTTTGGGGTGGGTTTTTTGGTGGGTTTTGTTTAGGTTTTTTGTGGGTTTTTTTGTTGTTGTTTTGGGGGTTTTGTTTTGGGTTGTTTTTTTTTTTATGATGGGTGTTACGTTGTGTTTTGTTTGTTTGTTTTGTTTGGGGGGGGGTGTGTGGTATTATTCTAAGTAGTATTAATGGAAAAAAACCCCAACATGCTGTATTGATACTATATTGAGATATGAAAACACAAGGTATACTTACCTGACAGAAGAAAAAGAGAAACACCCACAGTCTCCTAACTGTAGAATGAGTTTTAACAGGGTTAATAGAATTGAAGAAAAACAATGAGAAAGTATTATTTATGTGTATAAAAACATTTCAGAGAGAAATTTGCCTTTTTTTTTGTTTTTTTAATCAAAGTACACAAATATGAATGGGTTTGGAGAGGGACTCTTCGTTAGGGGCTGTAGCAATAGGACAAGGGGGAATGGGTACAAACTTAAACAGGGGAAGTTTAGGTTAGACATAAGGAAGAAGTTCTTTACTCTGAGGGTGGTGAGGCACTGAAACAGGTTGCCCAAGGAAGTTGTGAATGCTCCATCCCTGGCAATGTTTAAGGTTGAGGTTGCATGAAGTCTTGGGTGACATGGTTTACTGTGTGGTGTCTCTGGCCATGGCAGGGGGTTTGAAACTAGATGATCTTAAGGTCATTTCCAACTCTATTCTGTGATCTGAGCGTCAAGTAAAAAGGAAAAATGTGAACTGGTCTGAGGTTTTGTTACTCAAGCCTTTTAAGACTGACATAAGCATAGTTAGAATGAACAAGTTTTAATGTATGTTTTCTTTTTATTTGTAAGGATATTTGTGTCTATCAAGACTGGAAGACTCTTGGGAGTAAGAGGGAAGTTGGACAATGTGCAAGTACTGCTTGTTGCTTGTTATGCTTTTGGTCATGCTTAAGAGCAGATATAGAATACCTGTTTCTCTTAAGTGTGTCCAGTATTTCTGATACATTGAGTGTGATGTTTTGTACATTATGTTCTGCATGTGCAACAATATGTTATGTTTTGAGCTGTCTTTTTGGGAAATGTTCATGATTCAAAGGACATAAAGGAGGTGAGGGTCCTATCCAAAGTGAAAGGTTGTTTGATGCATGTGTAGAGCATACAAGAGTCTGGTTGTAGATATGTGAGATAGAGTATTGAGAGGAGTCTTAGAGAAAGTAAGGAGTGTGAGGTAATACATGAGTTCAACAGGAGTAGATTTTAATGCCAAGTCTTGAATGGTTTGAATCCCAGGGGATGAGGAACTTTATGTAGAAGGCAAAAGAAGTGGTGATAGTGCCAAAAAGCAGCAGAGGAAAATTCAGTGTTACTGCTGTAGATTTCATTGAATAAAAGATTATCAGAGAGGAAGGAATTGCAGGTAGAAGAGGTGAAGGATGGCCACCATAACAAGAGAGTTGGTTAGTGCTGATGAAAGCAAACAACTTCTGGATAGTATTGTAGAAGAACTTGCAGACTCTAGTTATTAGCTGAGGAAAAGGAAGACTCAGAGGTGTTGAATGTGACACCTTATCAATTGAAGAAGGAAAAGATTAAAAAAAAAAAATTACCAATTAGAGAGAGTGAGGAGAGGAGGGAGCTGATGCTGGACTTACGAACAGTCCTGATAGAGGTTACACTAATGAAGCAATTGGAAAAGTAGTGTAAAGTGGATGGGATCCCTGCAGGATTCAGGGGGAAAATGGCTAGAAAAAACCCAACTGCTTCTTTCAAAACCAGCAGATAGAATAAAGTGGGGGAAAAAAAAAAAAAAGAGTTACAATATTGACTTTGTATATAAAATTGGGCTTTCTCACACAGAACTTCTGTCCCTGTTTCAAGGCTTAAAGAGCATGCCTGTACAGGTAGCTTTGTATCAATTCCATATTGCAGAGCTGTCTTTATGTTAAAGTGTGTAATTCTGCAGGGGTTATAAAAAGCCGAAATTCTTTGGTTAAACAACAACCACCGCCAACCCTTCTCATAGATTCTGGCATAGGAGTGAAGTTGGGTCATGGCATCTGATGTCTTTCTAATGGAATGGTATTTTGGAGAATGTATACTTTGCTACTTTGGAAACTTTTTGTGGTACTTCAGTATAAACAGAATCCACTCAAATAGGCGAAGCTCAAATCTACAAAACCCTCCATTTTAATTCTCCTGAGCTGCATCTTTATCTCTTTGGATGAAGCTGTATATTTAACTAGAACCCTTCAAGCTTGACCAAAACAATTTTAAGATATTTTAGTTGAAAGATTGAAAGCCACAAGAAAGAATTTAAGATGAAGGCCTTCATTTTGGAGAGTTACTGAGCTAAATTTAAAACTTACTTAGTCCATCTTCTAGGGTAATGTCAAAATTATGGTAAACATTTTGAGGCTTACTGGTAGATGATAATTGAAGTCCTCAAGGGAGCTGTGGAGGTTTTGTTCATTGCACTGGAGGGATCACATCCATGGAATGGGCAGGCTGTAATCTGTAAGCAAAAGACAGAGAAGTGGAAACTTACAGATTCAGCTGCAGTAATGGAGAATTTGATGGTTTGATACATGAGTGTGTTAATATTTAGCTGTTATACATTAAAATATACTGCTGCATTGTGGAGTAAGTCTGGTGGATTTAGATTCAAGCAGAATATATGAGAGAGATCCAGCTGTAGACAAAATAATACAAGGAGAAGTGGTTTCATTGTAGAAGGAAACTGCGCTGATATCCATTTAATTCCTACACAGAAAAAAACAACCTTTGCATAAGACTATAATTAATCTATCATTTAATCTCCTTCTGAGATTTGTCATTCTTTTAATTTTTATAAGAGATAATTAATCTTTCACAAAACCCTAAAACTTCATCAAAATATATTTGGGCTGTCATACTATGTATATGTACATTTGGTGGTAGATTGGAGTTTTTTATTACTATCACATGAAAACAAGCTTTAAAGTCTTGTACTCCTGCTTATTTTGCACTCCAAGTTAAATTCTTTCCTTGTGATTTCAGAACAACAGCAAACTGTGAGATGTGGTGGCGCAAATCAAGAAGCAAAACAATTGGGGCAAACTTTTCTTGTGACTTTTGTCTATATACAATAAGAAAACAGAATTGTGTATAAAACCAAACTTGGGTGGAAAATATGTAGTATGTCCTTACTATTCAGATGCTCTTTCTCCTCTCTGACCTTAACAAACAGCCCACTGCAGGCAGAGGTAGGCTTCCTCACTTTCTATAAAGCTGTAGACTTTTTTTTCTGAGTAGCTTGTAGCCCTTCCATCCTATATACTGAAGCTTTCAGCTACTTAAGTTAGATGTGATTTTTCTGTGACTAATACTCATTATTTTTTTAATTTTTTTTTAATTCTCATTTTTTTACTTTATTTCTGAGTTCATTTTCTAAGGGTCATAGTTACATCTTTTCATCTGGAATTTTTGAAAGAATATTATAGGGCAACACTGCACATGACACACTGATGTCTTCTTGTTAACATTACAATATTAAGAATAACCTAAATGATAATTGTGATAGCTGGACACTCCTGTCAAAAGGATTCTTTTGTGAAACAAGCTTGTACCAGTGTGACAGCTTTAAAGAATCTCTGTATGTGTCTGTTTGATAATGTTTGGTATTATAATAGCAGTGCATGGTGGGTGAGAGCACCTTCTGCGAATGCAAAGTTGAAGTGTCCATTCTACCTTCGTGCTAGGTGAGGTGGGGGTAAGGTTTACAAAAGCTTTGGCCGCACCAGTTTTTTTCACCGTCTTGGTTCTGTCTGTTTCCCTGCTTCTTGAGTCTGTACTACAAAGGTAGAGGTTTAGATAAATCTTTTTTTAATTTATTTTATTTTGTTAATTGCACATAATCTTAAACTTTCCTAAATCAGGGTTGCTGCACTCACTGCTTCCTGCTCAGCTTGGTGCAGTCCTTCCTCAGTTCTGACAATAATGTTTGTGCTGACAAGTGCTTTCTGAAATCTTTTACTACTTCAGTCATCAGCCATACTGTCTTTCCGGTTGTCTGGCAACTGAGTAATTTGTGCCAATGGTAGCATAAGATGTACGATGGCAACACATAGATGGAAGCAGGCAAGGGTAATCCCAAAGTCATTTAAGGTGCTTCGGAATCTCATCGTGTGCGTTCAGTGCACTGTTGTGGCTAGGCATAATCATACGCTTCTGGGACACAAGTGTCCTGATAAAATACTTTTTTCTTTCCTTTATCTGCTATGCAAATGGAGTAGCAGATTCGTTGACACCCGCAAAACTCGGGCACAGCTCGGTGTGTTTGAGCAGCTGGTTTAAGCGAGGGTTCACATAACCTGCGTCTCCACTAGATGGAGTTCCTGGTATAGCAGTGCCGGCAGCGCCGGGACGGACGAACGGAGCTGGGCTCGGGCTGAGCGGGGAAAGAGGGCTCGTAGGTTTGGCTGACCTTGCGTTCTACAGTGAAACATCACCTGTGAATCTGGAGAGTTTTTAAGACACACAAGGGTGTAAACTCATACAAAATCGAATCAGGATCGGATTGTTAGGCCTGTTTCTTTCCATCCTTTCCTCTCCCTTGTTCCCCCTGCATCTTGCTGTAGAAACAATGTCTAGATACTGTAGACCAGGACGATCTGGCAAGGAACATACATCTTCTGTTTGGAAGTGTCTCTAACGATTTAAGATACGAACTTTTAATTTTCATTGATTTTGTTTTGTCCCCCACCCCCACCCTGAACACACTGGTGGAAATAAGGGCTCTTGGTTTCTTGTTGTAAAAGAGAGTTAATGCTGAGTGCTTATGAAATACGAATTAAGTGGTGCTGAAGAGGTTAATTGTGCTACAGAGTCTTTGTAGACATTGGGTCTGAAATACTGGAGGAGTCAACAGACGTAACACAGTGCTTAATAGAAACAAAGAATTAGTGACTCTTACTTGCCTGAGGTAAGCATGAGCCTCTGAAATGTCTTGATCTTGTTGCAAAGACCTAGTACAGAAAAGCAATCTTAACAGAAACCTTAAATTAGAAATAGAGATTTTCATGAGCAGAAAATATCACTGGAAGGATGAGAGGTCACACATTAGTTGAAAAGAATAGAGAGAAACCCTTTTATTTATTCTTGTAGACAAAACAAAACATTTAAAAAGATCAGTGATGTTTCCCTAGTTTACTTTAACAAATTGTAACACACATGTAAAAAAACAGAATACTGTGTGGAATAACAGCAGAGATATTAATGGTTGCTAGCAATTTGTCAAAATATGTTAATGAAGCATGCTATTTTTAAGCTTGTAATATGTTGCTTTTCCTGGCTTGAAGTTCTGTGAGCTATTTTTCCATGTGGTGATAGAAAAGGAGTGCTTGGAGAGAGGACTGCACTACTATTAGTTTCTGTAGCACTTGCCTGAATTATTTTTATACCACATCAGCCATTTTATAAACTAGGGAAGATACATATATTCTTTGTATGGATAATTTAATATGTCATTGTGGTGGGGTTTTCTAAATGCTTGATGTCTGGAGTCATGCAGTCTTTATAAGAATGCCTGCTTTCTAAATGTGTAAATTTCCTAGTGTAGGGAACTAAGACAAGTTTGAAGTGTAGAATGGTGTGGGGTATTGCAGGTGATCTCTTTCAGATCTTTTTTGATGCAAAAGGTTCAAGTGATTAGGCAGTCTGCTGTGATAATTCTAGTGGTTAACTTTTGGGTTGAATGTTTGTAAATGTGAAATTTGAACTTAAGTCTTGAGAAGCAGAAGTTCACTACGACATCACAAATTGAATGGATGATTTTGAATGAAACATGTTATACTAAATGCATTGTAAGTGATGAGTGTTTCTGTATTTGTATATTAGCTGTGGGAAATGCTGTTGGTGGTTTTTGCTTTGTTTCAGAGGTTCTTTGGTTTCATGATTTTATTTGCAGATTCAAGACAGTTCAGCACTTTGCTGTTGATATTTTTTTAAATGGCAGTCTCACTGGATGTGGGAAGAGGGTGCATATCTGCAAGTTCTCTGCCTGTGCTGTATACCATGAAAATCCAAACAGGTTTGAAAAGGAAGTGTTGCCTCTCATGGTGATATAGTAGGCATTGCACATCAAGTGGATCTATTATTACTCTGGAAGAATTTTTTATTTCTCCATTTCTAATTGAACTCCCACAGAGGATGGTTGGGGCTGTGTAGATCGGTAGCCTTCTTTTATTTTGAAAAAGGTTTATGGTTGTTGCTGATTGATATGTAATTGATAATATCAGTAACTGAGTGTGGGACAACTGAGTTCAGTTGCTGACCCAGCAGAGCAGTTCTGGGGTAACTGGAAGGTGTTCATATGCTGTAGATAATGTGGGCTTTGCAGTTGCACACATTGAATTTTGTAGAACAAGGGAAAATCAAGATGTTAATAATTTGCAGATGAGATATTGATGGGTTATATGCTGTTCTGTGAAATTGCGTAGTAGTTACAACAATACTGCCAGTGTGTGTGAGGATAGAAGGTCAGATTGTGTACGGTCATTCATGGATCTTTGGCAGACTTGTGGTGGTACTTACTGTATATATAGCCATAACTTAGAATGTGGTTATGATTAATGGGTTGGGTTTGTTAGAAGAGAGCCTATAAACAAGGAAATGGCTTTAAAGAAGAAACATTGATTTTATTCTTATAAAAATAAAATGCATTTTGTTACCTCTTTTTCTTTTTCGATGTAATGACAAGTTATCTTTGGAAGGGATGAAAACTGGCAATGACTTTGCCCTGCATCTCTTGAAGTAGCATGTATCATGCTCAGGAGTTCTCTTTTTTAGGTCTCATACACTACTGAATTACATATGTTTATCTATTGTTTCTCTGTATAGAGATGATTTGGATAGTTAAAACATTAATGTTCTGGTTTTAATAATATGAATATGCGTTTGTAACAAAGTAATAGTGTTTTGGGTCATATTTTTCTTACTTTGAAATGTGTGAAAATTAAGGATAAAAGACCAATGAGAAATTTACAATTAAAATTAGCTCCATTTACACTCCTAAATTCTCTTGAAGTAATTGTTCAACACACTGCTTTTAAGAATTTAATCTGTTTTATGGATGTCCTTTTAGCCGTAAAATAGTGCAACAGACAGAAGAAACTTTGCTTGACCATCACCATGTTCCAGAACTTCACTTTGGGAAATTGGATAGATTTATATAGTTCAAATGGTTTGGCTGGAATCATGTTGCCTTTGGATCTGACATAATGTGGAACGAGTTGGTTATTTGCCTCCTTACATAACGTATTTGTTTTTCATTAAACATTTTGATAAGGTCTGATTAAAGTACCATGTATTATTTATGGTATTTCGTATGAAAATGAGCTGAAGGGAAAATTCTATCAGCTTAGGTCATTTGCAGAATAACAGCCTTTCTGTGCTAGGGAAAAAAAAAAAAAAAGAATGAAGAAAAGCATGACATACTCCTGTCAGAACAGGAGACTGCTGAAGGCAGAGAGAAAGAATGAAAAAAGGAGAAAGGGCAGAGAGAGGCTTTGATTCTCCTCCTTCTCTCTCTTTTGCTCTGTGGTGTGTGTGGGCTTTTATGTTGGTGGTTTGTTTTTTGGTTTGGGGTTGTTTGGGGGGGTTGTTTGGGGTTTTTTTTCTGATACAGAGCAGCACAGATCACTTTATCTAGGCTGTTCTAGTAGATCAGTCCATGATAAACTGAAAAAGCATGGGTGCTTCTTAAGCTTACAATCCCTGTATTGTAAGTTTGTGCATGATTGTTTTGGTGTTGATTGTTGAGTTGTAAATACATTGGGTTTGTTGTATTGACTGCTTTTGAAAAGAAACTTGTGTAAAAACTGATTCTGCTGGAAAATTGTCGGTTTTGCATGAAGAAGACTTAGTGGATCTAAATCAGTCTCTGAAGCTTGTGTGGGTGCAGGTATGTGTGCACACATGCACAATGAAAAGGAATATTTTTTAATATAGCGCCTGAGTTGCAGTGACATGTTTTGTATCTATTTCCAGTGAAGGGGGGACTATTACTTCTTTTTAAGGGTAGATTTTAATATGAAACCAGTTATGTTGTTGATGAAGTGAGCTTCTCTTGCATGTGAATTATTTATTGTTGTTAACATTAAACTGTTGATCTAAGGTGTGTTTTTTTTGTGGGAGTCAGATATCCTAAGAAATAGGTAATCTTAACATTTTCTGCAGTCTTTTTAAAAGGAACCCCTTCAAAAGCTCAGGTGATGCTTTGAGGTTTGACCTTTCCTGAAGAATTAATATTTAATTCATTTGTCAAATTGTAATTAAAAGTAGGGTTCTGTGGTACACGAGTTGTGTCCAAGGAGTCAAAAAAAAACAAAAAAAATAAACAAAACAAAACAAAAAAAACCCCCACAAACCTGTAATATAAAACCTCAAGGACAAACTGTAATATAAATTATTTGATTTGCAGATCACATCCTACTTTATTACATAAAGACTAACTAGATCTACTAATGAATAATTATTACTCCATAAAATAAAGGGGGGGGGGGGGGGGAAGAAAAAGCCTGCAAGAGTAGAATACTAATTTGAGATATCCCTCTCAAAGTAAAAAGTAAACATTAAATTCTGAAAATTGCAACTGTAATTTTTCTATATAACCTGATAGGGCAGTTCTTTAGAATAGATTGACTGGCTGTCAAATACATTTGAAATTTCAGATGAGATGGGGTTTAGACTAATTTTAAGATCCAGACTTTATCCAAGCCTGCTTCTCTCCCCCAAGTAAAGTAGATAGAATGTGCCATAGAATTTTGTTTTATTCCTAGTGTTTCTGCTGCAGTGGTTACACAGATATTTCACAGTTCCGCTGTAATGCTTTTATAGGCTTCTCTGAGAAACTAGTTGGTGAATGAGACATAGATACAAAATTAATGTGTATTTTAAAAAACTTATTTACTGACAGCACTGCATATTTGCTAGAAGCCTCTTGACTAGCCAAGATTCTTTCACTTCCCCACTTCGTGCTTCATACTTTTGTTCTTAGAAGGGAAAAGCCCATTTTATGTCAGGTGTAAGTACTGGGTGAGGGGGGGAAGTGTGTGTGTGAGTGTGTATGTGTGCGTGCAGACTTGTAACAGGCATTCAGTCCCAGCTGGGCAATGACACTAATTGCCCAGATCTCATGGATGCCTGTGATGCAGCGCGCTCACTTTCTCTCCTTCCCTATCCTCTCCAGGGATTTTTAAAATGCAGTATTTGAATTTTGGTGAGTGGTAAAGACCCTGCCCTAGGACCCATTTGACAAATGAGAAGCTGTGCAGCATCAGCACCAGCCGACTGAGCCTCACTGAGTCAATCTCTCTCTCTCTCTCTACTAGTCAGCAGCTACCTACTGTTGTGAGACAAGCTTCAGCTCTCTGTCATTGAGGAAGTTCCATTTGCTCATCCATAGGCTGCAGGCTGTGTCTTTTTTTTTTTTTTTTTCCCTTCTGTTAAAAATTCGTAGTTTAAATCTACCAAGTTGCCTTAGCTGACGAATGTAGGGATCTAGCGCTGGGGAGAAAAAGGCATTCAAGAAATACCGTTTCTTACTTAAAAGGGAAAAAGCGTAGTGACAAGACAGGGCAAACGTGCTTGCATGCAAGCCCCCTCACTTGTTCTACGTAGGCTTCAGAGCAACACCATGCAGCATCCCCTTACGGGTGCAACCTGCGTGGCACTGCCGAATGTGGGCATGTGTCCCCAGCTCTCCTGTGCCTTGACTTTTATGTACTTACAGCAGGTAAGTTTGCTTAACTTTTTCTTTTCCTATAGTGCCTGCTTTGTCAGCATCGCTTGGGGAATTTGTAATCTTTGAGGTATATATTCTGTGAACAGGCTGTATAAATGTCTCCTACTGTGTGGAGTGACTGTTGTGCCTGCACTTAAGAATGGTGTGAGTAGAAAATGTTTTAACAGAGCATAAACCCCTTTGCATATCTTCTTTTTTTTTTTTTTTTTTTAAATGACTCTATTGGTTCTGCTTATAGATATTTAACACAGTACTTTGACTGCATTTCTCATGGATACTGTTGCAGAGTTTCAGCCATAAAGGACTGCTCTTTATTCACTTGCAGGCATAAATTATACTTCTAATGTAAATGTGCCCAATGGCAATTTTGTTTAAGCCTTCTTTGAAGCCAGGAATTTTAAGTCTGTGTGGAACATGCTGCTGATTAAAATCAAGCTTATTTTTAGTTCACCAAAGAAAAAAGAAAAAAAAATTGACAAAGCTGTATCTGTGCAGAAATACTTCTATCACTGAAGTATATTGGAATGGGTTTAAAAAATGGTCTGATCATCAAGGAAAATAATACCAATTTCTAGTCCATTTTTAAGATTTTTTTTTAAATTCATTTCTTATAATTTTTGCCTCAGGGCTTTGGGATTTTTTCCTACATATTTCCACCCCTCTCCTTCTCCAGTTATTTATTATTTGGTAACCTCTCTCTGTTATAACATGAAATAAATAACTGGATAATAACACATTCTTTTTTAAACTAGTATTTTGGTATCATCATTGTATTCTACTATTCTATTTTATAACTGAGTCAACCATTATAGTCATCTAGTAAGCATGTAGAGCAAAGACAGACATATGTTATAATGCAAAAAAGATTAATCCTGTTTATTCTGTTACTTACTGCTGAAACTTCAGAGAAAAGATTCTTGTGCCTACTGTAACAAATAGGGGCATTTCTTCCAACTTCCACCAAAATAGTTTATATGCATTTTGACTTCCATGAAACCATCTCTAACTTTATTTCTTTATTTACAAATGCCTGAATGATGCTTTACAATATTTCTTTTTGTTCCTAAAGTTGAGATAAAGTTAAAGCTTATTTTTATTTCAGAATATTTGTTTTCTATTGCTGCTGAGAGAATAGAACTTAAGTGTTTGCAGAATATAAACCCTTCTGTAGCTTTTTTTTCTTTTCTTCTTCAGTAGTTTAAGATAAACCATTTCTGACTTAGAGCATGGGAGTGAGTGCATAATAACAGATTCTTGTATACGCCCTAGATTATACATGTATGTGGGAGGGATTCGTATGTCTGCAATTACAATTTGCATCAGATAAATGTGATGTATTTAATATTTAAAGAAATTGCATGTCTTAACTAAAGTGCATGCTCTTAGTAGTTTTGTATTCTGGATATGTTTTAGAAATTGCATTTGTAGATCAGTTTTAATGATCCAGTGTGACTTGTGCACTTAGTATACAAAATGTACTCCTGTGTTTTGTTGGATTTGTTCATTTGAGTTTGGCAAACAGCAATTTGTATGGTAAAGATCCAGCTTTTGGAAGGAAAAATGTGAATTAAGGTGAGAGGTCAACATGGCCACACAAGGAGCTGATAAAAGATAACTGAAAGATGAGATTAGGTGCTAAAATAACCTTCCTGTATGAGGTATTACAGTATCATTATGCAAACACATCTATAGTGTAGCACTGCTTTAAGGTTTAAGAAACTGCACCATAATGATTACTTTAAAATAGTGAATTCAGTTCCATCTATTCCATTTGAGAGAAAGATGAGAAGTGATTGCTAATGCACTTCACAAAGTGCTGTATCTAGCGGATAATTTTTAACTCTTTAAGTGGATTAACTGGCACATTGAGAGTATCTTTTTTCTTTTTTTTTAAGTGTTGGCTTTCTCGCCTGGTTAATCCTGTTGTCAGTTTGGGATCATTCTGCGTCTAGTAATCACAATTATATTTAAAGTTAAAAAGTCATCTGAATTCCTGGTGATAATTTTCACAGGTTTAAAATTCTCTGCTTGTTGTTTCTTTTGATCGCTGGTTGGCATTTTAGATATTCTGGATTCCTAGAGAGGTACTTTTCATCTTAATTCAGATATGATTTGTTGTTTCGTGTCTTTGGTTAAGTATTTCTTTAGCAACAATTTTACTTTATCTCAAAATTATTCAGGCAGGCAGATAGTACTGTAGTGACATCGCCTACAAAGCTAAGGTAACATGGTTCTAGTTTCAAATAGGAAAGACTAAGAAGTGGTTTACATTTTTGAAAAACATTAATAAACTTTTACTATGCCAATCTAACTGGGGTTGGTTTTGGTTGTTGTTTTTTGGGTTTTTTTTTAACTATTTTCCCATATCTGATAATTTCTAGCAAGCCTACAAAAAGATTTATATGTTTAGGGCACATATCACTTTCAGTAAAACTGTAGATGTTATAAAGTTGTGTATTGATCTTAAATACTGGTAACTTAAGAGCTTTATGTGGCAACTTAATAACTAGTAATTTCCCTCTGCCTGTGAATCGAATGACCATCAGTATGGAGACACTATGTGAACTTACCGAGGATTTTTTTCCTCTATAAATTGCACTTCATATATGTCTGCTCACTTGCACCTCAATTAAAATTTATTCAGACATCTGTATTACAAGTAAGCTCTCAGTTTTTAAACTTTACTATTTAGAATCTATTAAAATATTTGTTCTCTGGTTTTGTGTGTATCTGCCATATACCCTAGTATTCTGTCACATGTAACTTCTATAATTGGATAGGTCTTTTCTGAAAGACTATAAAAGGCATCATGTTCTTCTCAACTTGGGCAAATGAGTCTTCCTGACAATAAATATTTATGTGGCCATAATGATGGTGGTTTTCTGTGAAGCTGTAGTAGTCATTTTGGAAAATCCGTTTTTTGGAAGTCATCCGGTATTGGCCATTATTTATTTTCTAAACTAACACTGCTTGGTCAGTTTGTTTAGTATAAATGAATAAATTGCTTTCCACAGTGTACCTATAGAAGTGCTCTACTACTTTGTCCAGGGTGATAAACTTAAGTATTTGCTCTGATACCTGCTAGATTACGCACGTATATAATGTCTTAAGAACTTAGTGAGGAACTGAATTTTTTTTTTAAACAGTTTGTGCGTACAGGATGCTTTACCTAAAAACATTTAAAGCCTAACTGTTGAAAATAAAATTGAAAATAAATTTCGGAGGCCTAGTTCACATTATACATGAACTGTTAATCAGATATTCACTTGAAAAAGACATCAGAAGCTGAAGGATGCTTCCAAGGTAGTTAAGCTATTTGAAATGGTCTGAAATATTTGGCTGTTCTCTTACTAAGATGCTTCTAACTTTAGAAATCCAGAAAGAGTTTGCAAACATTAGAACTGAAATGACTGTATCCGTGGCAGCAACAAATGGAAGGAGGATAAATGGGTTTGATCTGCAAGTTTTTACTGTATTATGATAAAGATAGGGACAATTGGGAAAAGAGTAGATATGTTTGGATTAGAATTTTACCTGGTGTCAGTATTTAAAGATACAGGAAAAGGGAACTTGGATTTGCAGTGCACCCTATCATTTGGTAATATTTATGGTGTTAGCAACAGCTAAATACATCTATTTTCTCCTCCTTATTAGTACATATCAATGCAAGAAATAATTCCTGACCACAAGCTCAAATCAAGTGCTAGCGGGAAGTAATTTTTGTGGCAAATTTTTGACCGCTTGTAAATTGGGATTTAGCATGTATTAATGGAGGTTTAGTTCTGTTAACTGATGTTTCCCTGTGACAGATACTTGCCTGGACATAGGGTTATTTAGCTGTTATTTTCTGAGTAAAGTAACAAAGTCAGCTGTGGTTTTGAATCATCACATAATATTCCACGTCATTCTGTGCAGTGGTGCTGTCATTATTTTAAAACTGGTAATTTTTTCTTTCTGTTTAATGATGATAGATGTGCTTTGTTTTAAATAGTGAAGTAGTTTGTACAAAGGGTAATTCCTCTTAAATGGAGCAATTGCTCATAGTGGACATTCACAGATCGAAAACGATTGAACTGAAACTTCAATATCAACCTCTTCTGTCTTTAACAAGAAAGTAGTTCACGGTACAGCTCTCGTATCAATGGTGAAAAGAATCCACCATGAAAACTAAACAAACCCCAACAAACTCTCCATCTCTACCCCAGCTATTCCATTAATGCTTACATGGTAAATTAGTGTAATTTTATTTGGGCCTTAAGCATTATGGCTATAGAGAAAAGATGAATTCCCCACTCAGTTACTTATGTCATGCTTCTGGATCTCATGATTTATAGGAGCCTGAAACACTTTTTATCACATTCTTTCTTCATGGCTTAATTCAATGTTGATTTATTTGGTAGCCTTTTCAGTTGATGTAGTCAATAGCATCAATAATGGAATAAGGATTAGAACAGATTTTCTTTGTGCTAAAGTTATGTAGAAGAATTAGAATGGATGGACAATTCCTGCCTACAGTTTACCCCTTTTATAGAGCACAAGCACACCAGTCGCTGAATGCCACCATTACAGTTGCAGTTCTGAATATGTGTCTTTTGCATTTTTTACTTCAGTGAGCCTTCAAAGAAGCAGGTATATTAGTTGAATTCGATAACTGATGTTTTATGATGACACTGTTTAAATCTATCATGAGAACACTGCCATTCTTTACTAGTCCATTTATAGTACTCGTTCACTCTGTGGCTCTCCTGTAAGATCAGTTAATCTGACCTTAGCTCATGAAAATTTTAGGCATCTGTTCGCTTATAAATTAGAGTCTTTGCACAATTTTGTTCCTTGGTCTGCTATTTCATGGCAATTTTCATGCGAGAACATACAACCTCTGCTTATGACTGCATGAGTGAAAAGAAGTCCATGTTACTCATGCTCACTCACCATCTGTTTTTCTTACAGCTGGGCCTTGAATAATTGTCCAGTAGCTGATGGACTGAGGGTAGGCAATCTTTTCAGGGGTTTCTGATTCATTTAACCAGCTTCCCTGCCTCAAGAGAAACAGTGCTTGTTTATTCATATGTGTAGGGTAAAAAACTGTACTTTGGCAGATAAATCATGGTGCTCTGTTAAAACAAATAAAGGAATTGCCATGCTACAGACTGTACAGTGCGGCTGCGTGTGCACCTCGGGGGGCAGTGTGGCACTCTGAGAATTCTGTGTGGGAATCAAACTGACCCCCAGGTGGGAGTGTAATTGGTGAGTCCCGAAGTACTGTTAACACAGAAGTAAGGAATGATGTCTTGATGTGCTGTTTATCTTAATTAGGGGGTGAATAAGATGGTTTGGTGTTCACCAATAAACTTCGAAGTTGGTATTCGAGACTCCACCTCTGATTCAAGACAAATTTACATGTTGACAAATCTTTTGTCTCACAAGAGCGTTTTGTTGTTTTCCAAAGACTAATGAGAAGTGGCTTAGAGATCAAGTGCTATAGCGGTACTCATTCTGAATGAGAGCTAGTTTGGGGCATTTAACGACAGCTTGTCAAACAAAGTCAGTCTCTTCTCACAATAGCAAGCGGAGGTGCTTTAGTTAAGTGCTCCCCTCTTTAAATACTGGAACAAGAAAAGGGGTGGGGAGGGGGGAAGGAAAGGAAAAAAAAAAAAAAAAAACAACTACAAAACCAACACGAAACCCCTTCAGCCAACCAGAATCAGTTAAGAAGGTTTCTTGGTGCGTTGGATTATAAGAGCCAGAGCAGTGGCAAAGGAGCTTCCATGTGGGAGACGCAGGTGAATATTTTTGACTTAGAATCATTGTTTTTATAACTGGGCTCTTTGAACATTTTAAAACACTTCAGCTGAAAAGTGATGGCTGGATTTTCTGTTGTGAGCTCTTTGTAAGTTGTCACTCTTCACTGATATTTGCTAGATATGTGTGTGGATGGTTATTTTCTGAAAAATGGATGTGGTGTGGTATTTTATGCCAAGGAAGGTTCGCTGCAGTTTTGTAGGCAGGGGCTTTCTCAGGGCAACTGGTCGTTATTTCATGCTGTTTGTTTAGATTTTTGACCAATAGCCATGCAGTATTAGATGATGAAGATTTTTGGTTTCAATCAGTGCAGTTCTGAAGTGGTAAATAAATACTATCATCATGTTAATATTAATTCTGTTTAAGGTATTTTTTTTAAGTATTTAATAGGTAGGATAAATGAAAGTGATGGAAATTGTGACACTAGAATTTATCACTCCTTTATAGAATTAGAATAATGTTAGTGGAAAGGAGAAGTCAACATCCTCTAAGAATCCTTCAAGCTTTCCTGCCTTTTAAAGGTGTATGTGCGATTGATTTATCAGGTTTAAAGTGTGATGTGTAGTACAAGAGCTCTCCTGAGGAGCTCCTGTCATTTCTTTGCTAGCATTGCTCGTTTACCTCTGAGTTGCCTAGTGCAGCGCTATTGACTTCTTTTACATTTTGCTTCCCCTCCTTCTCTGTCAGTGCAGCAGCCCAGTGAATTTAATTAGAAAAAATAGCATATCTAATGTCTGTAGTATTCTGAGTAGCTGTAGTTGGGCCTTTGGTCTTTTGCACTATAGCAGGCTCCAGCTGTGGAGAGATCTCACTGTGTTTTGATCCTGCTCGTTCTCGTTGTGTTGAACACGTGCAGAATCAAAATCAGGTACTGTAGTAAGAACTGAAGTATTCAGTGCATTATTTTTTGTTCACAGTGAGTCACTGACTTTTATTTTTTCCCCTAGATACGGAAAGAAGGTGTGTGGTACTTCAGAATAGAAATACTTCAGATGTTCAGATGCTCATGAGTAAGAATGCAAGTGCTTTCATCTTAGATAATTTTTTAAATTTACCTTTTGACCCTTTTTATCAAAACACACCAAAAATTGTTGGTGTTCCTATCTGTAACAACTTGAATATGTCTTTTTTCTAACTGTGCATAAATTTAACAATATCATCTCATAAAGATTTGTGAGGTGTATCTATGGTTCTTATATACCTTGCCTCAGTTCCTTGCTGATTTGCACTAACATTATTATTATTACTACTATTATTATTTCATTTTGAAGACTGCTTTCATTTTGCTTCTCATAACCTTTTCTTTTATGCTACCTGCATTACCTGTCCTGTGGCCAGTAAGACTTCTACTCATTAAATACTTAATTATTCATATTGATTATTGGCATGAAACTTTAATCACAAACAAGGTTATGTTTTCATGATGGCACTGGTTTTTGTAAGACACTGTGAATTTAAAGTGTTTGTTTGAAATAAGTTTCAGTAATCATTACAGAGGGAGGCAAAAAACTGGTTAAAAGTTCTCCCAGAGAATAAGATCTCAGCAGAAGACAGCTAGTGTGAAAATTTGGGGGTGAAAAGAAGTCTAGCAGCCCCTATATCCGATGACTGTCCCCTCCTTTCTTAACCTTTTTTTTATCTCGTCATGTGTTAGTGTTATCTCTGGGATGTTACATGGCTGCATAGCTCAATTAATGCTCTGTGGCAGGAGGAGGAAAAAAATGTCTCTCTCTTGTCAGAAGTGAAGTTATTTACTTTCAAAAGCTGACAGAATAGCACTGCAGGGGCTTCATTTATTTCCGTTCAGAATGTCATTATTGTGTAATGCAGAGGGACTTGTGCATGCATTACAGGCTTATTCTTGTAATCTTTAGTCTGCTGGATGGCTGTAGAAGTGTAAAATGGGACACTGGAATGTTACCTTGTTCTGACTTCAGCTCATTCACTTTTGCAAAGCTGCATTCCAAGTGTCTTAAATATTTGCTACTTAGATGGCAATAAATTCATTTGTCCGTGATGCTGATGCTTGATACATTTGGAATCATGCTCTGGCCCAGCTGAAAGACTGTACCCTTACTTACCTTTATAATATCTGTTACTTTTCCTGATGGTTAGCTTATGGTTTCAGACTGCCTTTTCAGCATTGCTCTCTGTGTCATACTCTTCAGTTTTTTGAAGTCTAATCCCAAAAGGAATATTTTAGTACAGCATGTTTTATGAAGACTACTTGCTATTTCATTACATAGTTTGGAAAAACATTCAACCTTGTTGTTGTTGTATTGTATATACTTCAGGGGCAAGGTGAGTAGTCTAGATGTTCCCTATCCAAGTTCAGTGTGTGTCGCTGCAAAAATACTGGAGTGCAGTTCCAATAGTTTTGGATTATTTTTCCTTTCCCATTGCTACCATCTTTTCCAGCACCGCTTAGAAAACCATGCTTGGCGCATGCGTGTGAAACTGCCTGTTGCTCTGTGGAAAGATTTTTGGTACACCTAAAGTAAATACACAGATAGAGCTTAACTTCAGAATTTCCTCATGCCCGGATGTTGCTTTGGCAAATTACTTCATTTGGAGAGAAATCACGTTTTTAGTGGTAGTTGATTTTTTTGTTATCGTTGTTAAGACTAACCTAACTTTCAGTAGGTTTTTTCAGTTGGTTTTTTTCAGTTTAAAGTGGTAAACTAAGCACTTAAAAAAATCAAAATTTATTTAATGATAGTAGATTTTATTTGAACACAGCCAGTTTTTAAATGAGGGGGAAAAGACTGCACTTCTAAATAAGCTTGCTTGCTTCTTTTCTTCTTTTCTCTTCCTTTATTTGCAGACATAAAATCCAATAAATTTCTATTGCGGTTTCTGGGCTTGGGGGAGAAAAAGGAGAGGAAAAGTACAAAGCTATTGGGAAGCGTCAAACACAGAGAATGATGAAGTACATTTCATAGCAACCAATTCCAACCCCAAAATCCCTGTTGTGCAGGAAGGCTTTCCAGCTCACACAGGAAAGTCAGCCATTGCATGGCATAGTATTAATGATTTATACACCCTGCACCGCTGCTTTTGTTCACTAGCAGAGCCAGGTTGTGTTAATAAAGGAATTTCAGGGAAGAGGGTCCCAGCATACTGAGTTGTTTTGCTCAATGTGGTGGGTGCTGCCTTCATAAATCGAAGTAATTTAGTGCTTTATAACCCTTCACAGGTACTAAGGGTGGTGTTTTTTCTTGTTTTTAATCTGATTCACCTAGGAATATTTTTATTTCTATAAAGAATGAATGAACTACTGGATGAGATCTGTCTCAGCTGTTTTAGGGTTGATTGGTTTGCTTCACAGTGGCTTTATACTTCCATTTGTTTTCCATTTGGTATTTATGCTTTATGGTGTTGTCTTTGGAAAAAGGCTAGCATGTTTTTTTTAACATAAAGAGATGCAGATCACATTATTCTGTTTCTCATAAATAAATAAAGTGTAAAGGCAAATATGTTTGCAGTAAACAAAGAAATTTTGTATTCTTTATCTAAAATAAAAACATTAATTACACTTATTAAAACATTTATCCTTTTAAAATCAAGATTGTTTTTTTAATTAGCAGAAATGTGCTTCCATGTTGTTTTCAATAAATGCATTAATTTACAAAGTTTTTTTATCTAGAAACTTTGTTTCATAATAGTAACTGTAGGATTGGGTATGTAATTTTGTATTAGTTTACATAATGATTCTTTTTAGATAGTGGATTGATATTGATTTTACTGAAGAAAATACGTATCTGCATTTGACTATAGAAATGAAGATAAGGGTGGTTTTGAGAAAAGCTCTCAGATTCTGTTGTGAAGTAAAGTATTAAACAACGATATTGCACACTTCTAGAAAATAAACACTTGGTTTAGTACTTAGAGAATTTCATCTTCAATTTCCATTACTCTTTTGCAAAGGTTGGGTGGTGAGGTGGGTCTAGAAAATAATTACAGGGAGCGTGTTTTGCAGTTAAAGGGAATCTGGCTTTCCATGGGAACCTTAAGACTTTGTATTACACAGCAGGCACAGTAGTTTTAGTCTGTTGGGATCATTCAGAGTCATTGATTCATGTAGCTTTTGCTTACGGAAAATATGACTGCCTGTCCTGGCTTTGTTACAATAGAAAACATGGTTCCTTCCCAGCTCTGTGGAAGTCAACATTGTGGAATTGGTGCTGCATAAGTTAAAGCTACTTAATGCTGAGAGGAATTTTGTGTTTGTAGTTTGTTCTGTAGTCTGATGCCAGATAAAAACCTTCTTTTCCATTTTCATCGCTAGTTTAAATATCACAGATTAATGTAAGACAGGTGCCCAGTAAATGAGGTTTATGTTTATAGAGTACCATTTTTGTATTTGTTTGTCCGCTATTATTTGGGTGCGTGAGTGTTTCATTGTATTTAATTATGTCTGTGAGGCATAAGACAACAGTCAACATCTGCTCTATTGTTTCTTTGGTTTACAGATAGCTTTGATGGGTTATTAAACAATCTATTTTTTAAACAGAAAACAGGGAAATAAGCTGCACTCATATTATGTAATTTTGTAAAGGTACATTATGTAATTAGCTGTCTAGTGTTTGCACAATTATCTTTTATTTTGGTTGAATAAATGCTGTTTTGTTAAAAAAAATGCGATGATCTATTTTTAGAATATTTTTATTTTATAGTGTACTTCTAATTTATAATGTATGGGTTAAGTTGATTTTGCCACTACTAAATTGATTTTACCATACATTTGATATTGAAATAATGCTCTTGAGTTGTGAATCCTAATACAAAAATCAGAAATGTATATTAACTTTCATTTATTACTGAAACAGCTGCTGATAAACTCTTACTGCTTACAGAAAAAAAAAATCATTAACTTGAATTATTTTTGAGAACGAGTTTGCACTGTTGCTGGGGAGAGCAATGCTCAAACTGCTTTTACTCTCACAGGTCTTAGGGCAGAACAACCCTTGGTACTCCCCTGCCAAGAGAAATTGTGCTGTACAAGCAGGGAGACAACACTGTAGAACTTGACTCTTCTACAGATGGATTTCCTGTTGGAAGAGTGCTTGTTTTATTTCCTGTTTTGAATTTCTTTGCTTTATTTTAATGTACTTGTCAGCTGTTGTAAATCTTTTTACCTAATGCTGATGTCCACTATATTCACTCTGACTGAATGAAGGTAAATCTCTGAAAAATTCCAACTACACAGTATATGATTGGTTTTGCCTCAAAAATGAAATGAGACCAAACCTTCTGTAGCTTTTATCGTTGCAGAAAGTCACCTATTAAAATGCTTGAGAGTGTGAGTTTGTAGTATTTTGATGGCTGTTGAGCAGGCACTGTATACCAGCACAGAGCTACAGTTGCCTCTAGCTGTTTCTTACATGTGTACATCCTTTGAAATGCTGTTAATGTAGTGTGGTAGGTTTATGTACGCAGGTTTTTCTTTGAATAAAGTTGTTTTATATCATTTTAACATGAGCTAAACTACCCCTTGTATATATTTAACTGAATTCAAAGGAGAAAAAAAAGAAAAAAAAAAAAAAGGTGTAGTAAACATAGTTAGTCAGAAAAGTCCACATAATTAACTGTCATGTAGGACTGATGTTCTGGGTGCTTGTTTAAATGTCATTTTCAAAAATGACATTCAGTTTTTAGCATAGAAGGAAAATTCCTCACTTTTTTTGTGCAAGAAATTTGTCAGAAATATTTTGTCTCCCTCTCACCTATCTATGTGCATCAGCAGCAGAAGATGTGAACGAAAACCAGGGATTTCAAATCTATTCCTTCTAGTGTCAGTAAATGTTCCTCAATAGATTTGGAGGATTACACTTGCAGTTTTGACTCTGCACAAACAAAACAAATGGAAACTCCAGCAGGAGCTTGTAAATGCCGTTTCCTAACTAAAGGAGGAATGCCCGGGTAATGCTGTTTTAACTTTGAACACTTTGAAAAAGATGTTTCCGGAAACCAACTGTAGGGTGGTGGTGGAATTGTGATTTTGTTTGTGGGTTTTTTTGGTTTGGATTTTAGTTGGTTTGTGGGGTTTTTTTTCCGCTAATGTTTATCACAAAATGCTTTGTTAAGGTGTGTCTCTTAGGAACTGCTCATTATAAACAAACCTGTGTGTTTGTATACAGCCGAACCAAGCATGTAGCTGTCTTCAAGTGCATGTGTGGAAATGGATTATTCACAGGCTTTTTCCTGGTATGTAATGCAGAGGTGTATTTTAATGGGAGAAAAAAACAAGATCAGAATTTCTGCTATGGTAGATCAACAGTTTATTGACTTCCACTAATTAGGTTATCCTTGGCTTTGCTGCGAACTTCATGCATCGTACAGGTTATATGCATTTTCTCTCATCATCGTGTTCTTTTTTATTTTGTTTGAGAACAGTTTTAAGTGCTTATTTGCACTAAAATTATACACGTGGTGTGTGCCCACTTCCAGCAGAAAATGAACTTTGAAAGTACTTTCTGGAAACACTAAGGGAAAATTATTTTCACAGATTTATGACTGAGTTACAGCAGGCAGCATATGATCTGTGGAAGTGGCAGACCCTAGTTATCTGTATAGCATTATGAGAAATTAGGGCTACGGAGCAGAAAATAGTTCAGTATTTTGTTTGTATGATCTTAAAAAGCTAATAAGGAATGAACAATAGGGGATAAGAATTCAGGAAATGTAGCTTTCTTTACTAGTACCGCAAATGGCCACATAGATTAGTAGACAACAAAAGCTGCGAACTTCCATTGCTTATGCACTAGTACTAGATGACTGAAGTGTCTGAGGAAGCAGACTGTGAAGGAAACCTATCATTAATAAAAAAATTAAGGGAATTCTAAGAACCTTGGAAAATTCTGTAAGAATTCACTAATCCCAGTTGACTCATTAATTAGTCTGAAATCTGACAATTCTGTAGAAGGAGCTATGTAGCAGTTTTCTGACATTGCAATACCAGAGAGATAGTCCACTAATAGCACTTACAATGCAGATGTGCAGAAGCAATGTGGGAACAGCAAAATATCAGTTTCCAATGCAGTTCATGTTTGTTGAGCAACACAAGTCAAAACTTGTAGAGAAATATTAAATTTCTTGTTTTCATTTGTTCCTGGTGTTCAGTAATGTGTATTTTGGTGTTTTGCTTTTTTACTCAACAGTATCATGGGTTGTATTTCTTCTGATTAGAGACAAATGACTATTAAGAAAAGGTAAGAGGCTCTTAGAGAGTTTGAATTAAATTTTTTGTTTCTGATCCTTCTGTGTTGCATTGCAGGAGAGTTGCACATATCTCAGATCTTAGAAGTAGACTACTTCTTGTCTTATTTCTTGCAGCAATAAAATCTTACTCATATCCAAATACTAACTTTAATGTCAGTTGAAGTACTGATTTCAATAAAAATAGAAATAATCCTCTTCTGTTTTCTTTCTCTGCACCAGTCCTTGGCTGGTGTCATCCAAGGGCACTGACAAAGGTTGATTAAAATCTAAATGAAGGTGAGATTAAAAAGGCCATACTTTCTTTATTCCCTTCTAATATAAAATGGAATTAACCCAAAGTAAAAGACAGAGCCTCGGGCAACATGGTCTGTGGTGAGGCATCCCTGTCCGTGGCAGGGGGTTGGAACTAGAAGGTCTTAAGGTCCTTTCCAACCCTAACCATTCTATGATTCTATAAGTAGATGATAGGAAAAGCTCTTCCCATCTGGCATTGATGCCACATTGTTATGGTTTTCTGTTCCTAAGTGCTAATTCTATCTTATGCTGTTATTTGGATCAGTAGCAGGGTCCCCAAAAGCTTACATTGTCCTGAGGAAGTTGTTATGAGAGATATTAGAAATCATATATTTGCCGTTAATTCAGTTTCCACCATGGCTGCTGAAGAAAATCAGCTGTTTAGTAGAATAGTTACTTAGGACTGGAATACATAAGGAATAAGTAGAATATTGTCTAAGAGGTCTTGGGGGATGGGAGGAAAGAAAACACATGATGTGATTTTTTTAAGGCGAGATCTGTTTCCTGTATTACCAGGAATTTTTGTTGAAGCTTAACCCATGGAACTTTATTCTTTCAAAGTAATTTTACTGTGTATTAGCTGTTTCCATCAAGATGCCTGTAGAGAGTATGAGAGTAATTCCCATCATATTGGCATGGCCTCAGTCCCAAAACCTCAGGCTATGGAAAGGAGAGATATGACCCCTCTGGGGGGAAGGCAGGTACTCGTCTGCCATGTACTCTGTTGGCTGGGTCAGCCTCAAGAACAGCTACCTGTAAGACATCAGGCTGAACTGAGGAGTGGTGCCTGAATTGCTGAATGTGGGACTAAGTGTGTCTCCAAATAGTTGCATTAAGAGATACTTGTGAGACTGAACTGACTTCAGATGTAAAGTAGCAAAGAAGTTGAAAAAGCTTTCTTAACTTTGTGGTATTCAGATTTGGAGGCAAGCTTCATATCTACTGTGCCTTCTAATGCTTGCAGCCAAATCCTGCCTGCCTCAGATGCTCCTAGCATCTAGTTCTTGGCTAAACTTAAAAACTATTGCTGATCTTTTGAATAGAGCTGACTTAGAGCTTGCATTAAATTGAATGCCTTCAAGTCTTGATATTTTATCTCTGGAGAATATGAAATTTGTCAGTTGTGAACAGAAATTCTCTCTTATCCTGTTAAAGTCCTGTAGGGTCTTTATTATTTTGGGGTTTGAGGAGGTTATTTCTCCAAGGCACCCTGCTCACTTAGGATATCTACCCTATGCTGGTTTCTGCAATCAAATCATTGCACTTGGCACAGTAGGGTGCTTGAATGATGTATTTATACAGGCAGGAGGCATGATTTAATACCATCTCATGATTCACCATGCAGTCCTATTAATATGAACATTACTCAGGGGAATGAGTAGCTGTTGCTTGTCAGCAAATCCCAAGTGTGTTAGGGGGGTGAAGTTGTATTGAAAGGTCCTCACAGTGATACTCTACTTTTCCCAGGGGAAGCGAATGAAAACCGTACTTTGATAAGTAATGAGCGTGCTAATCGGGGTCAAGAAAAAGTCATAGCTTCCTGTGATAGAGTAGTCAGAGGAGCCTGACTTCAGCAACAGAGAAGTCCATTTGACCAGATTTGGCAATAAAAATATGCGGCTATCTATCATCTCCATGCAGACAAAGACTCATAGATAACACTGACAGGCTTGTCTGTTCTAGAATACACTGTTACATTCCTGAGATCCTGTTTTATGCATGCTGGCATCAACAAGATGACAACCATGAACGATACAGAGTGAGGCTGGTGATGTGCTCAAGTACTAGCAAAAATCTTGTGTGAAATGGATGCTGACCTAGCATGGCATTGCTTGGGTATATCACTGGGATTCATTAAGAGTGGATATTGATTAGAAGTCAGTGTGTTACTGATTTGTAAGAAAAAAAATTTATTTTGTTGCTGCTGGTCTGTATTTGCGAATGAATGCACTCAAAGAGAAAGATTAGAGCCTGTTCCTACCTGTTGGCGAAATACATGAAAAATTACGTATTTCTTGGGCATCTTTTATCCAGCACATGAAAAAGAAGAATAAATGAATGAAAATTGAGATTAAGATATGTGAAACTATGATAGTAATTTATATTTTGTGAAGTACATATGTATAGAATCATAGAATCATAGAATAGTTAGGGTTGGAAAGGACCTTGAGATCATCTAGTTCCAACCCGCCTGCCATGGGCAGGGACACCTCACACTAAACCATGCCACCCAAGGCCTCATCCAACCTGGCCTTGAACACCGCCAAGGATGGAGCATTCACAACTTCCCTGGGCAACCCATTCCAGTGCCTCACCACCTTCACAGTAAAGAATTTCTTCCTTATATCCAATCTAAACTTCCCCTGTTTAAGTTTTAACCGGTTACCCCTTGTTCTGTCACTACAGTCCCTAATGAATAGTCCCTCCCCAGCATCCCTGTAGGCCCCCTTCAGATCCTGGAAGGCTGCTATGAGGTCTCCACGCAGCCTTCTCTTCTCCAGGCTCAGCAGCCCCAACTTTCTCAGCCTATCTTCATATGGGAGGTGCTCCAGTCCCCTGATCATCCTCGTGGCCCTCCTTTGGACTTGTTCCAACAGTTCCATGTCCTTTTTATGTTGAGGACACCAGAATATGTTGAGGACACAATACTCCAAGTGAGGTCTCACAAGAGCAGAGTAGACAGGCAGGATCACGTCCTTCAACCTGCTGGTCACACTCCTCTTGATGCAGCCCAGGATACCATTGGCTTTCTGGGCTGTGAGCGCACACTGAAGCCGGCTCATGTTCATTTTTATATCGACCAACACCCCCAAGTCCTTCTCTGCAGGGCTGCTCTGAATCTCTTCCCTGCCCAACCTGTAGCTGTGCCTGGGATTGCTCCAACCCAGATGTAGGACCTTGCACTTGGCATGGTTAAACTTCATCAGGTTGGCATCAGCCCACCTCACAAGCATGTCGAGGTCCCTCTGGATGGCATTCCTTCCCTCCAGCATATCAACCGAACCACACAGCTTGGTGTCATCTGCAAACTTGCTGAGGGCACACTCAATGCCACTGTCCATGTCACCAACAAAGATGTCGAACAAGACTGGTCCCAACACCGATCCCTGAGGGACACCACTGGTCTCCAGCCAGACATTGAGCCATTGACCACAACTCTTTGTGAGTGGCCATCCAGCCAGTTCTTTATCCACTGAGTGGTCCACCCATCAAATTGATGTCTCTCCAATTTAGAGACAAGGATGTCATGTGGGACAGTGTTGAATGCTTTGCACAAGTCCAGGTAGATGACGTCAACTGCTCTGCCCCTGTCCATCAGTTTCATAGCCCCATCATAGAAGGTCACCCAATTGGTCAGACAGAATTTCCCCTTAGTGAAGCCATGCTGGCTGTCACCAACCACCTCCTTGTTTTTCATGTGCCTTAGCATGCCTTCCAGGAGAAT
The DNA here is from genome assembly GCF_963264785.1 of Psittacula echo. Classification (NCBI taxonomy): domain Eukaryota; kingdom Metazoa; phylum Chordata; class Aves; order Psittaciformes; family Psittacidae; genus Psittacula; species Psittacula echo. Next base: position 13,296,029 of record NC_137739.1, read on the forward strand.
CTGCTCCAAGATTTTGCCAGGCACAGAGGTGAGACTGACTGGTCTGTAATTCCCTGGGTCATCCATTTTCCCCTTCTTGAAAATGGGGGTTATATTTCCCTTTTTCCAGTCATCGGGAACTTCACTTGACTGCCATGATTTTTCAAATATGATGGCCAGTGGCTTAGCAACTTCATTCGCCAGCTCTGACATTCTTAAAAATCAAGATCTGTGTGGTACTGCTTATCATTTATGACACTGGAAAACGTATGTCATTTTCAGTAGTTTGGCTCTGTAGCTTTGTGATGTCAGGCATGAGATCTTGAAGGTGTCTGTTCTACATTTCGTACAGAATTTTCAAAACCGCTTAACTTCACATAGATTGGCGGCTTATCTCAACTTTTAAGAAATGGGAGACAAACTGAAGAGCAGGGTTGTGAAACATACCTGAAGTAGCCTGGAGATGGGAAAGAGTCTATTCTCAAATAAGCCAGTGGTGAAAATACAGTATATTTGGTACACTGTGCATCCAATAGGAACTATTAGTAAAAGCCGGTATGAACCTCTGTCAGAAAAGGAAAGCAATATAATGATCATAACAAAAATAGTGAAGATGTTTGCAGCGCGTCTTTGGTGTTGTGAATAAGTAGCTATGTACACATGTCAAAATCAACTCTTGGTAGTTAAAGCAATACTATTTTCCTCCAGATCTGCAGCTAACTTTTCAGAATGATCCAGGAAAATAGGGTACCGAGGAACTCCCTTGACAAATAGAACTGTAAAAGTGGCTTGCATCACCGTGTGTGCTGCACCACTTTCTGTTTTAGAAGGTGATTTTCTGTGTGACTTCTTCATAGACTAATGTTACCCATCTTCCTAGTTCAGTGCCCAGCACATTAAATAACTGAAGTTCCCAGATTCATCCTGCGTTAATTTTGAGATGAACGCTGGCACAAAAATGAGAAATCTGGTTGTGATTCAGAATCATTCTAATTCATATGAAAACGCAGATAAGTCAAAAGGCACCTACAGCTCTTTATTTGATTTAGGTTTCTGTTGTTTTGGGTTTTTTTTCAGGGGATAGTGGTGCATGGATTGTTCCCTGGTTTTGTGCCATGATATGTATGGATGATGACAGATCCTTACATTTCTATGGTAGCCAAGGGGAAGTCCAGGCAAAGAGGCATCCCTTAACTCCATTTTTTTAAACCTGCTTCCTCTCTCTAGCATACATTTTTTCGCCTATGTAAGTAAATGTTTTTTGTGATTCACTGAAGGGTAACTCATTCTATCTGCTATCAGGAAACATATATGTATCTCTAGCAATATAGGCTAAGCAGGAGCGGAAGGTTTCTAAGGGTGGAGAAGAGGACAATGTAAAAATCTCTGCCTTCACACGTTCCTGAAAAAGTGGAGCTAAGTAGGTGTGTACTTTATGAGTGTGTGTGTTCTTTGGCACTACTGTCATTGGTGGTGATCTGCCTGTACCAGACACAGTTCTTTTCAAAAGAAATTTATGTAGTTCAAGTGGATATGAATATACAGTTGACTTGGAGAGGAACAGGGATATTGGTCATCATGCTACTCGGCAGTCAGTTCATCCCCCAGTCAACATTTTCATGTGGTATTCTGGCAAAAGGAGGTTTTATGGGCTGAAAAAACCCTTTCATTAAATGTTTATAGTAAGTCTTACCTGGCATCAGGAAGTCATGGAAGAAAGCACTGATGTCATTTTGAGTGTGGTTAGGAGGTGAAGGGGTATATATTTATATTCAAGGCAATATAAAGAAGCTATCAATCTTTCAGTTGTTCACAGTGGTAGTTTGGGTAGGAATAGGCTGAAGTGAGCACATGAAGGTGTTGACAAGTATCGTATAGTTGCTGAGGTAGTAAAAGGATGTGTTGTGGGGCCATGGAAGGAAAGGAGAAGTGGTCTTTATGCGAGCGTTCCAAAGGAAACGTGAAGTAAACATGCCGTTCTTTAGCCAGTGAGATACTAGAGCAGTGGGTAAATCAGTGCACAGTAGTGACAACTAGCCAATTTTAGTTAGTCAAACCAAAGAAAAAGGAATGGCCATGTACTTGGAGAACAACGTTTGTCAAGATGCTGCATTTCAAGTAATGTAAGACCAATTGGCCTGTAATGTGAAAGCCTGGATTTTTCTAGGCCTACAAATTGTTTCCCAAATATGCTCCCTGTGTTTTTTGTGTGAGGTGATTCTGGAGCTTTTCTAGTGAGCAGTATTGTAATTACTTACCTTTACCTTTGAAATCTCTAAATTTGCCACAATTAGATATTTAAAAGAAAATGGCTAGAAAGTCAAACTTTAGTGGAACTGAATCACTGTTAGTTTCTGGTTGAAACAATCAGCTAGCTTCATCTTGAACTGCAGCTAGTTTTTAATTGGCTCCTAAGAGCTAATGTAATTTTCAGATAGAAATTTTAAGTTCAGAAGAAAAATATGTTAATACCAAATGTGTAGTATCCCACAAGAGTTTCATAAGCTTGAAAAAGATGGCCTCTCCTGGTTGTAAGCAGTTTCCAATCTTGCTATATGCTAGAATAAACTGAGATCACAGTATCGCAGTATCACAGTATGCTAGAGATTGGAAGGGACCTCAAAAGATCATCTAGTCCAATCCCCCTGCCGGAGCAGGAATACCTAAATAAGGTTACATAGGAATGTGTCCAGGCGGGTTTTGAATGTCTCCAGAGAAGGAGACTCCACAACCCCCCTGGGCAGCCTGTTCCAGTGGTCCGTCACCCTCACTGAGAAGAAGTTTCTTCTCAAGTTTAAGTGGAACCTCTTGTGTTCCAGTTTGTACCCATTACCCCTTGTCCTATCATTGTTTGCCACTGAGAAGAGCCTGGCTCCATCCTCGTGACACTCCCCCTTTATATATTTATATACACTAATAAGGTCCCCCCTCAGTCTCCTCCAAACTATAGAGACCCAGCTCCCTCAGCCTTTCCTCATAAGGGAGATGCTCCACTCCCTTAATCATCTTAGTTGCCCTGCGCTGGACTCTCTCCAGCAGGTCCCTGTCCCTCTTGAACTGAGGGGCCCCGAAGTGGACACAATATTCCAGATGCGGTCTCACCAGGGCAGAGTAGAGGGGAAGGAGGACCTCTCTCGACCTACTAACCACCCCCCTTCCAATACACCCCAGGATGCCATTGGCCTTTTGGGCCACAAGGGCACAGTGCTGGCTCATGGTCATCCTGCTGTCTACTAGGACCCCCAGGTCCCTCTCCCCTACATTGCTCTCTAACAGGTCGTTCCCCAACCTATACTGGAACCTGGGGTTGTTCATGCCCAGATGCAGGACTCTACATTTTCCCTTGTTATATTTCATCAAGTTATTCGCTGCCCAACTCTCCATCCTGTCCAGGTCTCGCTGGATGGCAGCACAGCCTTCTGGCGTGTCAGCCACTCCTCTCCCAGCTTAGTGTCATCAGCAAACTTGCTGATAGTACACTCAATTCCCTCATCTAAATCATTGATGAATATATTAAATAATACTGGTCCCAATACTGACCCTTGAGGCACTCCACTAGATACAGGCCTCCAACTAGACTCCGCCCAATGCTTAATAAAGTCTACAAACTCTGACAACTTCCACCATACTGATGTCAGTATGAGATCAGTAGACATCTTTGATTCGTATATGTGATATTTTCCACTTTAAAAGTCATTAAAATATCTATGTTGTATTTTGGTTCTGCTGTTAAGTAGAATAGGGGTTGGCTGGGAAATTGATACTTGGCATTAACAGCTCCTACATGTACTTAAAGCTTTACTTACAAGAGTGGAATAGATTCAACAGCTGGGGACAGGGGTCAAGTCTGGATAGTGCTTCGGGCGACCTTGAAGAGCCTTTGGTCCCAAATTGTTTTTGCAGAAAGGTGGAAATAGTCTTTGGAAGATACTTTTTTGGAAGCGTAATAGTTATAAAAGCAGCAGCAGTCACAGTAGGGAGGGTGGGGGAAGACATGCAGGACAACTTTTTCTACATACTGGTATTTCATTTAACACCTCAGGCAGTGATAATCAATGGCAGCTCCTTCTCTTTTGGAGCATGTGTGGTACTGATCTGGTAATACCTCTTCAGGGACAACAATATGAAGTTATTGTGAATGGTGGAAGCTACCAGGAGGCTTGGAAACTGCTTTATCCTCTCAGTTCTGGATTTTCCTTTACAGAAAACCACTGAGAAATCTTAAAGAGAAAATGAAGAACATTTGGAGAATAGGAAAGGTGGCCAGAAAATGGGAGACTTGAAAAAGAGCTTTAAGGGATCAAATATGATATGGCATAAACCGTGAAGAGGGTGCCAAAGTGGTCCCTGAATTATTTATGATCTGGGAGCTGAGAAAGTTGGGCCAGTGTGGAAAGAGGTAGAAATTGTTTGAAGTTTGTTGGTGTTGTATAGCACTTGGAGGAACCATTGTTTGTGGTAGTTTGAACTAGTTCTAGGCATTAGGAAGAAGTAATTATTTGGCAGAAGGATGCTCCAAATAGATTACTTTTGCCAGGATCCAGTTAGAGCGTATGTCACTGATTGCTGATGACTGCATTGCAGGGATCTTCCTTCTCCAGGCAGCATGTCCTTAGCAAAACTAGGCATCTGCTTTTGCCTGGGGGAATATTTTGATCATTGCCAAATATGCCATTTAGGCATTGTATGTAGTTGAGGACAAAACCTTGGTCTGTCTTGCATAATTTTTTATTGTCTTTTTCAACTTGAATGTGTAGCCCAGTTTTCGGACATCTTTCTGGCTTGCTTCCTATATGCATCTGTATGGTACAGCTGTCTCCAGTTCCTTCCCATTTCAAATTACTTTTTAGCAAGTCCTTAGTAAAATCACTAGCACTACTGTCAGTAGCTTCAGTTCTGTACTGAAACATGAGATGATGGTATTAGGCTGCTGGGACTGAAATACTTCCGTATTTTGTGATCGTCTATTGCTATCTTAGCTTGCTTTAACCTATGCTGTTCACCTTTAAAACCTGCTTTTCATAAGTGATGCCTGCCTTTCAGCAAAATTCTGCAGAAATGAAACAAATAAGATTGTATATTTTGCATTTACATATATTTTATATGTAAAATTAACATTCATATATTTTCTTGTTATTTTCTCCTGTTTTCTGTTTTTAGAATCAGTTTTCAGTTTCAGAAGATCCTTGAAATTTTTTAATTAAAACACATGAACCCCCAAGCAAAACAACAAACCAAAAAACCCCAGGGTTTGGAAACAGGTAGCTGAAAGAAGTATGTCCTCTATTAGCATACTGAAAATGCCTTAGCATGTCATTTTTTCTAACAGCATTATAATTTTCTAGAATGTAATGGAAGTAAAAGCTGTAGGGTTGTTTAAAATAGATGAGCTCCCCTTTTCCACCCACCTATACACACTCAACTTTTTGCAGGGAGTAAGAATCATGGAGTAGGTAGGAAATAAGTACTGTCACCATCGGTGGCTTCAGATAGGTGATTGATGTGCATGGTGCTGACCATCCTGGCTTTGTCCTAGCAAAATCACTTAGGCCCATGCTTAACCTAAATCATGCTTGAGGTCCTGCTAACATGAAACAGAATGATTAGCATATTTAATACTCTTTTGGCTTATTCTCTGAGTCCTCAGTACTCTTCATGGTCAAATTTCATGTATTTAGTATATTCTTGGAGAGCAGGAGTGACCATTAATTCTAACTAATGGTGAAGTGTAAAACTTAAGACCAATTTCTTTTTCGTGTGGCTGGGAGGGAGAACAAATATATTGGTATAAGCTGGTGAAGCTGATTCTGGCGTAAGTTCAGAATTTGGCATGGGGCGGAGATGCAAGTAAAGCTGTATTGTACTTCTGTGGTTTTGATTCACAGAGGTTTGTGCGAACTTAGGTAGCTGGTGCACACATGGGACATCATCAAAGAGCCCAACCAGAAAGTCAGAGCTTGGAGTTGGAGTGCCATACACCTATACATTTAGAAGCATGTTGTTATAGTGAGGCGAGCAAAGCATCTTTTCATTAAAACAGGTAACTACAGTTTGCTTTCAAAGTTTATTTTTATATATTACAATCTGCAATGTAGTAAATGTAAATGATTTTTAGAGATTCGCTATTTTCATTATTCTTCAATGTTTATACTGCTTGCAAAGGACTGAAAGGGTCCTCCTGTAACTTGCTGCGTTCACCCTATCACTACTACTGGCATAACAAAATATTTTTTTTTATAAGCTAGCCTTTTTTTAACTTGTGAGACTGTTCTAGACCCTTACTTAACCAACACCAAAGTACTTAAAAAGAAATATTTTGGAGAAAAATATTGGTCTAAATCTGTTCTTAACTAGGTTTTCCTTAATTTTTAGTGTGCCAGGGTTGTCTTTAGGTTAAACAGTCTCTTCCTCCTATAGTTTTCTTCCCTGTTCACAGATTGTTTTGCTAGGATAAACAAATCAAACTTTCTTAGGTTCCTGTTACAACATAGCAGCTGCATTCCCCTGAACAACACAAAAATTACTTTCTCTACAGCTCTTGTAGTTGAATTTGACCTGGGGTTTTTTTGCCTTTTTTTTTTTTTTTTTTTAGTGTGATGAAGACAACTGTATGCTACTGGAAGTATCTTTAAGAAATTAAGAAATTAATTGAGAAATAAACCTGATAATCTGCCTTTTTGTATTTGTATCACACTAGGAGCTCAAATTCCTTAAACAGATGCAGTGAAGTCCTGCTTTTCTTCTGAGTTTAGAGCTGAAGTTTCTGTTATTAGAAGCATGACCTTATGTTTTGTATTATTGAATCTTATCCATTTCTATTAATGCAGTCATTAAAGTTGAGCAATTCTTTCTATAGAATATTCTTATCCTTGTCAGTACTTGACAGTACCTTCCAGTTTTATTTCATAAGGAAAATTCATCAGCATGTTGCCTCGTGCCAAAATAATTAATGAAAACATTAAACAAAGCCTGTCCCAAAACATATCACAGAAGAGCTTTCCTTGAGCCTGTGCTTCCCTGTACAAAAATTAATTTGTTACTTAGGTTTTCTAACATTTTATCAAATACATACATGCTGAAACAAAAAAATGACTGTTTTATAAAGCTATTTGACAGTCTTTATTTGTGTCAGTTGTCTTACTAGACTCATTTGAATAAAGCTTGCAGAATCCATTTTATAATCTTCATTCCCAGCTGAAAGAAATCTTTCTTGAAATGAAGCTCTTTTAGACCAAACAAATAGGTAACAATTAAAATTAACTTTTTTCCTAAACAAAGTAAATACTTTTAAAATTAATTATAATGGCATATCACTTTCTCATACATACCTCTTTTTTATCTATTTCTATATGAAAGTAATAATAACTTGTATTGTAATTTATTAAAATCTTTTGGCAAAACCCACAATTTGTCAGCCTACTATGTGCTTAATTCAACTGCAGGGTTCTGTTCCTTAATAAGAGCAAGAAATGTGATTATTAGTAAGTAAGCATGGTCAGATAAGCAATGTGAACAGCATTATCCCAAACAGAAGTGAATAATTTCTGTAACAGGAGATGGATCTGGGTAACCATTACTTTATCGTGTGACAATTGCTGTCCTCTTTGGCAGTCTCTCAGAAGAGCATCACAGAGGGTCACAATTCAACATCTAAAGTTAGAAATGATGTAAGGCTGGTAGTAACGAGGGCCAGCATGCAGCTGCTAAGGTAGATTTCTGAATCATGCAACATGGCTGCCTTTATACATGAGAATCAATTACTGAAAACTTTTCAAGATGGTCAAAATGCGACATTAAATAATTGAGTATCACATCATAGAATCATAGGATAGTCAGGGTTGGAAAGGACCTTGAGATCATCTGGTTCCAATCCCCCTGCCATGAGCAGGGACACCTCACACTAAACCATGCTACACAAGACTCCATCCAACCTGGCCTTAAATACTGCCAGGAATGGAGCATTCACAACTTCCCTACGCAACCCATTCCAGTGCCTCACCACCGTTACAGTAAAGAACTTCTTTCTTATACCTAACCTAAAGTCCTCCTGTTTAAGTTTGAACCTATTACCCCTTGTCCTGTCACTACAGTCCCTAATGAATAGTCCATCCCCAGCATCCTTGTAGGCCCCCTTCAGATACTGGAAGGCTGCTATGAGGTCTCCACGCAGCCTTCTCTTCTCCAGGCTCAACAGCCCCAACTTTCTCAGCCTGTCTTCATACGGGAGGTGCTCCAGTCCCCTCATCATCCTCGTGGCCCTCCTCTGGACTTGTTCCAACAATTCCATGTCCTTTTTATGTTGAGGACACCGGAAGTCTACACAATACGCCAAGTGTGGTCTCACAAGAGTAGAGGTGCAGGATCACCTTCTTTGACCTGCTGGTCACGTTCCTTTTGATGCAGCCCAGGATACGGCTGGCTTTCTGGGCTGTGAGTGCACACTGAATCTAGCTTATGTTCGTTTTCTTATTGACCAACATCCCCAAGTCCTTCTCTGCAGGGCTGCTCTGAATCTCTTCTCTGCCCAACCTATAGCTGTGCCTGGGATTGCTCCAACCCAGATGTAGGACCTTGCACTTGGCATGGTTAAACTTCATAAGGTTGGCATCAGCCCACCTCACAAGCATGTCAAGGTCCCTCTGTATGGCATCCCTTCCCTCCAGTATATCAACCGAACCACACAGCTTGGTGTTGTCTTCAAACTTGCTGAGGACACATCAAATCTTGTCTGCTATTAGTTATCCGGAAAAATAATTATGCAACAAAGTCAAGTACTTAAAATTAGTTATATGAAGCACCTTGGTTGGTCAAAAACTGTAGGAGAGAATTTTTTTTTTTTTTTTTGACTTGTAACATGAAATTTTAAGCACCTAACTAATTTTTTATTAAATTTAAGAAGTCTTGCTCAGTTGTGATTCTTATCATTGCTCATATCTGCAATAGAAGATCCATTGCACATGAAACAGGTGTTTGACTATGTTTGTTTTGTGTAAAGTAGAAATGATCAGCTGTAGAGGAGAATGTCTTGCAAGTAGTACATTAAAAAGCTAATCTGTTTTGTTTAGGGGAGAAACAGCCTCAATATCATTCTTTTGTCTTTTTTACTAAGAGTGTAAGTTTAATTGGAGAACAGATATAAAATACTCTATAGGTCAAATTCATTCTTTTTTAAAAAGTTATGATAAATGTAACAACATAGATGATGTGAAAGGTTAGAAAAGCCATTAAAATACAATTTACACTAATAGAAGTAGTTAGCCTGCATTAGTTAGCTCAAATATTCAAAGTCAGTAAGAAAATGAATAAATAAAAAAGAAGTATATGTATCGAATGTAACAGCCTTTAAGTTTAAACTCTCACATTAATATTGTTTAACAGCTTATAGATAGCATGAAACATTTATTTATGCAATCATGATTATGCCTGATTATTTGTAAGTGGCTTCTAATATTAACTGTTGTCATGTTCATGCCAGAACTAATAGGAAAATTAATTCTAATCTGTAGATCTGTACTGAGTTTAATCTGTATGTGTATAATATTTAAAAATCTGAAGTGATAAAGAGTAGCTGGTTAGTCATGTTACTTAAGCTGGTCCCAAAATAGCAGCTTCCTTTTTTGGTAGTTAGGTTTGCAGCTGTTGTCTCTATCTGTTGTCTCTGAAGAAAATTTTAACATTAAGAGTTGCTGACGTCAATTTTTTTCTTTTTTTTACAGCTGATGTGGGCTTTGCCCCTGGCAGAAGTTATTTGGTTCTAGCTCTGAGTTTGGAAGAAGTTGGTATATAGATTTTCCCCTAACTTTCAATTGATGTGTTTAGCTTTAGTGGGAGTAATACTATCACTTAAACCATGTTGTCGTCTCAAGGAGTTTTGCTACATCCATATGGAGTGCCAATGATTCTGCCGGCAGCACCATACTTCGCTGGACTTGTTCAGGTAATGCAAGGCCGCTTCCAACAAGCAACTTAACTCTAGTGCACTTAGAGTAATAATTGGAATTTTTATGGTTGAGAAAGCAAACACTTTTAATACAGGCAAAAGCTCTCATGTAGTCAGTGAGAAGACAGTAGGAAATCAAGAAGATGGATCACCCTAATCTGTGTATTGACATCTCTCATGGCTGAATAAATGGTGTAGTTGAGCTATATTTGCTTGTATTGATTTGTCTGCTGTTTAACATTCATGCCTTTGCTTCACGAGGTTGACCACAGGGCAGAGGATTTGCTATCCATTCTAGGTTTCTGAGGGAGTCAGCATTCCCACGTCAGGTCATAAGACAAAGTAACTTACCATTATGTGTTTAGGTTAAGTGTTTTAGCATAGCAAATATGAATAGTGTTAAATATGCATTAATTCATATGTTACACGTCACACTGAATAAAAAAGAGTTTGTGGTTTTGTGCGTATAGAAATTTATCACCTTCACAGAATATTTATGCACATCATATGAATTCTTTTGATCTCTAAAAGTGTAAGATCTTGCTCCAGAGCAAGAGTACTGTATTTTAGAAGTTAACTGGCAATTACTAGATTTACTTGATGTTCTGTTGTCCGGTTTTGATTTTATTTTTATCAGTAAGTGGTACTACTGAATTACCTGCTGAAAGACTTAGGGTTTTGAATAGATCGTATAGATGCTAATTAAGCAAAAAGTATTCTGTTATTTACAAAGGTAGAAGACATTAAGAAAGAATTCAAGTACCATTTCCAAACATTGACAAAATTTAAAAAACGGTGTACCCTATAAATGGCAGTAGTTACATATTGTGCATGAACAGGGATGAGACATGCATTTGTATTACAGCATTTCTGTGTCATGCTGGTAATCAGTCAGATTAAGGGGGGAGGAGAGGCAAATTTTCATTATACTCCTTTACTACAACAGTTAGCTGGCACAGAGGGGCAATCACACCATGAATACAGGGGTTTTTCCCATATAGGTCCCTTCAGTAATCGAATACTGAGTTGTGTTCTTCACTTTAGGCTTAATATTAGGAGCAGATGTCTAAAATAGAATTATAGCATTGCACAGTGACCATTATCAGATATCAAAAAACTGTCTTCTGGGATATGAAAGCTGGTGCTGCTTTTTTATGCAGTGAGACACAGTAGCACACTTGAACACATCAAGCAGGCCTTCATATCCATTAGAATTTGGGGGTGAAGGTTGGATGCTGGATCTCAGTCAGACCCTGTGCCATCCTGTCCAATAAATAATTACAAGCAAATCGCGCCTTTCACTCCATGCTGATTGATGTTGAAATTGCTTTTGAAAGTTCTCATAAGTTCCTGTTATAGATTAAGTGCCGGTGTAGGAAAAATAACTGCACCCAACTGTAATGGGTGAATGTAATCAGGTTTAATGGACTTGAGAGCTTGTTGGGAATTAAATAACTATTGATTTGTTGGAAAGTTGCTGTCATTACAAAATGCCACTCTGGATGCATTATCCAAGCAGATAGATTAGAAGAAAGGCCCCTTTGAAAATTCAGGACGCTTTATTTCAATCTTTTTTTCTTTTCTTTCATTAGAAAGATATATCTAGGCCTATGCTACTCCATTAGCATAGGTCTGAAATAGTCAAGCAATCAGAATTGTTAAAAAAAAAAATAGGCATGTTTACAGGTACAGTTGAATAGTGTTCTTTGTATGGATACTTCTCTAGACTCTTCTCTCCCTTTCCTTAATGTCATACCTGAAAATTGCATTTTGGAAACAAAAGATTTGAGTTACTGTCTCAGTGGATAAACTAGAACATTAAATGGCTTAACCACTTTCTCACCTCAAGTTTTTATGTGTGTTTGCAGTATCTGTAGTCAGCTTATGGTACTGGAATGCTTATTTTTTGTCTCCTAGAGTAGACCTTAGTATCCAAAATAAAAAATGCAAAGGGCACTTGATAGGCATATTTATATCATCCTCTTGTAAGCAGTAATTACATAATATTCAGAACTTTAATGGAAATCTTCAAACATATGCCTTGATAAACTGATTATGCAAATGTTTTTGCTGGGTTGCAGGTTGAGAGCCACAACCCTGAAGTATTTCTGAATACAAGGCAGTTTTAACATTCTAAGAGACTTACAAGATTGCAATTTATTTGTATGGATTTCTGCAGAAAGTAGATGTATTTCTGATTAGGGATTCCCCATGATTTCCAATTGGATTTTCACCAAGATTGCATATAAGAACAGTGTATAATACTGCACAGGGATGTGGGGAAATTTTTAGGTTTTTCCCATGTTTTGTGTTTCATGGTTGAGCAGGAGAGAGCTCAGGTCTCTCTGGAGGACTGCTTGTCTTCAGGGGTTCTACGCCTTCAAGCACTGTATGTGATTTTACTTTATTCTGTTTATGTGCAGCCTTTTCCAGCCTCTCCTGCTAAATCCACCAGTAAACTCTATCCTACCTCCTCCTCTTGCTTTTGTCACACCTGCTTGTTACAGAGTACTGGAATGTGTGAAACTTAGAACACAAAAAGAAGGGCATGTACTGTGGATACATCTCTAGAAATACTTTAGATAAACAGCCATGTGTGCTTTCCAATTGTGTGTATTTCTAAGATTTGTATTCCTCTTCCTGAGATCATACGGGTCGTGGTTTAAGCCCATGCGATAACTCAGAACCATGCAGCTGCTCGCTCACTCCCTGCTTTCCTGCCCTCAACTCCCTTTTACCATCCCCTCCCACCGACCTTCCCCCCCTCACCTTCCGTGCTCCCGGAGGAATGGGGAGAATTGAAAGAATGTAATTCCCACATGTTGGGATACGAACAGTCCAGTAACTAAGGTATAACACAAAATCACTACTGCTACCACCAATAATGATAATGATAAGGGAAATAACAAGGAGAGAGAATATAAAACTAAGAGGGGAAAAGGAAAAGAAAACAATAAACACAAGTGATGCACAATACAGTTGCTCACCACCTGCCAACCGATACCTAGCCAGACCCGAGCAGTGTTCTGAGCCTTCCAGGTAATTTCCCCCAGTTTATATACTGGGCATGATGTACTGTGGTATAGAATACCCCTTTGACTAGTTTGGGTCAGGTGTCCTGTCTCTGCTTTCTCCCAGCTTCCTATGCCCCTCCTCCCTGGCAGAGCATGAGACTGAAAAAGTCCTTAATGGGAGTAAATACTACTTAGCAACAACTAAAAACATTGGGGTGTCATCAGCATTGTTCTTGGGGTAAAGTCAAAACCACAGCACTGCACCAGCTACTGAGAATGAGCAAAATGACTGCTACAGCTGAACCTTGGACAATACGTTTGAGAGAGATGATGGAAAATGAAATGCATGTGTTCGTGAAGAGAGAGGAGGTAGTTGTTCAGACATACAGATATGTCAAAATGTATCAAATTATATTCAGTATGCTTGCAAACTTAGTTTTATTTTCCAATAAATAAATACACCTTCAAAAAAACTTCTTAGAATGATGGCATTATTATTGCCTATGATTTCTTAACACATTTTTGATGAGAAAAATAAAATATCTTCTCTCTTCTTCCTTCTGGGTGAAACTGTAGGAGGAAAAGATCACATGAAAGTACAAATGATGCATAAATAGCATTATGTCTCATGTGGGTGGAGAGATGTTTTCTGACTTGGCAGGAAAGATGTGCTATTGGCTTAGCAGGCTGTCGCAATTACGCTGCCATGAGGACCAAGGCAGGTACTGCAGTCCAGCAACTGCACGTGCTCTGTGCAGCAAGGCCTCCTTGGTGTCAAAACCATCATGCCGTTTCTCCTGGCAGGTGAGTTAAGAAAAACGGCATAGAGGATTAGGTGGCAATCTAGTGAAAGACTTCTTATCCTGCACTTGGTTCATATCCCAGTTTTGTCATTTGATTCCCATGAGCGAGCCCTTATGTCCTGATAAGAAGTTGGTAGTGTGTGACGTGAAAAAAAATCCGTCTGCAGTGACCAGGGTATGGGACCATTGTCCTGTTGCCCAGAATTGTGGCTGTGTGCTACTACACCATTTTACGTATCTTTACAGTAAACAAGTGAAACGAAGCTCTCTTTATCATTAAAGTGCAGCAGCAAGAAAACGTTAATATTTCCTAAGAGTAATACGTTTTATAGAGTAATAAGTTAAATGTCTCCATATTAGCTTCATATTTCTAGGCTTTGAGTGGCTTAGGTATATAAATTCTTTGCAATTACTCTGGATATATGGAGTATAAGGATTATGATAAAATATTTTAAAAACACAAATGCCATATCCATTATCTAGTGCTTGTTACTGAAGTATTTATCACATGGCTGATCTGTGTGGCTCAATTTCCATTTAGCAGAGAAAGAATAGTTCACATGCATTACTATAAAAATTATTGAAGTTGAAATTACTTAGACTTTTTGGTAAACTAATGGAAAATTCTATATAAAGAGATAGTTCTATGTAATACAAAATGAGCTACTTAACTTTCAGAAGTAAAAAGTTTTTGAATATGGTTAGTAAAGTATGCTTTTATTTTAGCATGGTCACCAAAAAAGCTTTAAGAGTTCCGAGGGTTTAAGCTTATGTTCATTTGTTAGACTTCACCCAGCTAAATTAAACCCTTTTCTTCTCCTTTCATTTGCTGATTTATTTGTGTGGTGGAAAAGGGGAGGTAGAAGAAAAGTAGGAAATAGATGGCTGATGATTAACTGTCTTAATAAACTGCTGATTATAACTACATAATTCATGAACTTAAATTCTATAGAATGTATATATTTAATTATATCTGTGCATCTGATTTTCTTTAACTGATTAACTACAGTGTTTGACTGACAACTGGAAAAGTGGTAATCTGGAGACAGTTCCATTTTATTTTAAGGCTGAGAGAATTGCCTAGAATATGCTGTGAAAAGTAGTGGTACAGACTTCTTCACAGTTCCATCTTTACCCGTCTGTAAAATCCTTATTTTAGTGCTGTATTGGGAAGTGCTAGCTGTGAATATATTCAGAACACTTGTAGATGCTACTGTGTTAAGCAAATTCATTCTTACTTCCTGGTAGTCTAGTTTTGGAAAATGTCATGGATATGTTGTGTGGCCTTACATTAAAAAGCCTTTTGTAATTTAGAAATTTTTATTTGAATACAGGATTTTAAATAGAAATTATGAGAGGTTTTAATTCTTCACATGTTGTCTGAAGTGGTGTAGAGTTATTTTGGTTGTGTTTTAGATTATGATCTAGTGGAATGCAGTGCATAATTTCTGTTTACATTGCCTGAATTGCCTATTTGAAATGCAGTAAGTAGAATCATAGAATAGTTAGGGTTGGAAAGGACCTAAAGATCATCTAGTTCCAACCCCCCTGCCATGGGCAGGGAGTGCTTTCCTTATGCTTGCATCAATTTCTACAGATGGGAGAATGGACATACTGTGAAAATGAGATCCCTGGTTGCTCAGATGACTTACCTTAGATGCTGATTTATTCTGGCCTGATTGTGGTGCTCTCTCTTAGCAAGGGTTAAGGGTTTCCTATTAGTAGTACTATACTCCCAGCACTTCATGAGTGGAGGACTAACATGTTTTACTAGTGCAATCACTTTTCATCTGTGTGTATATTTTGTTCTATTCTTGAGTATATCTCAAGTTTCTTCTCTCAGTCGAAGAGTTGTGAAGTTTTTCTCCCTTCTGTATCAAAAGGCCTTTTAAGTGGAGATACAGGGTGGTGGTAATGGTGATGGATGTGGTCTGTGTTACTTTGTGTACAAAAATTTTCAGTTATCAATGTTTAAACCTGTGGAAATCATAGAATCATTTAGTTTGGAAAAGATTTTCAAGATCATCAAGCCCAACTGTTAATGTAGAACTGCTGAGCCCACAACTAAACCATGTCACTAAGCACCACATCTACATGTCTTTTAAATACCTCCAGGAATGGTGACTCCACCACTTCCCTGAGTAGCCTGTTCCAATGCTTGACAATCCTTCTGGTGAAGAATTTTTCTTAATGTCCAAACTAAACCTCCCCTGGCACAACTTGAGGCTGTTCCTTTTTGTCCTATCACTTGTTACTTGGGAGAAGAGACCAGCAACCTCTCTCCATCCTGTTTTCAGGTAGTTGTAGAGAGCAATAAGGTTTCCCTTGCGCCTTATGTTCTTCAGACTAAACAACCGCAGTTCCCTCAGCCGTTCCTCATCAGATGTACTCAAGACCCTTCACCAGCTTTGTTGCCCTTCTTCAGACCCAATCCAGCATCTCAATGTCTCTCTTGTAGTGAGGGCCCAGAAATGAACACAGTACTTGAGGTGCAGCATCACCAGTGCTCAGTACAGGGTCTTGATCACTGTCCTAGTACCACTGGCCACACTGTTGCTGACACAGGCCAGGCTGCTGTAGGCTTTCTTTGCCACCTGAGCACAAGCTGGCTCATGTTCAGCACCCCTAGGTCCTTTTTTGCCAGGCAGCTTTCCAGCCACTCTTCCCCAAGCCTGGAGTGTTGCATGGGGTTGTTGTGGCCCAAGTGCAGAACCTTGCACTTTGCCTTGTTGGACCTCATACATTTGGCCGCATCCCATCAATCTAGCCATCTAGCCTGTCCATATGGCTCAGTAGAGCCTTCCTATCCTGCAGCAGATCAACACTTCTGCCCAACTTGGTGTCATCTGCAAACTTACTGATGACTCAGTCGTTATTCCAGGTACTAAACAGAGCTGGCCCCATTATTGAGCTCTGGGGAATGGCTCATGTGACCAGTCACCAGCTGGATTTAACTACATTCACCACCACTCTTGGGATTTGGCCATTTTTTTAACCCAGTGAAGAACACACCTGTCCATGAGCAGCCAGTTTCTCCAGGAGAATGCTGTGGGAAACATCTCCAACCATCTTAGACATGTAAATTGCGACCCATGTAATCCAGGGAAGAAAGTGGCTGGCAAAATGCAAATACAGTGTCTTAAATATAAAATGAAGGTTACCAGCAGCTGTGCGGTTATGCATCAGCTGTCTTCATCTTTACTGACAGTGGTACTACACACTAGCATGTTTCAAACACTTTGAGAACAAATCATGTCAACACTTGAGAGCAAGAAAGAGAAAAATGGGAATTACCAAGTGTTTTACTTGTCTTCTATCCTAGAGAAAGACCTTAGAATTATATTAAATCAGAACCTGAACATAGCTGGGAATTCCAAAGAGTGATTTGAGAAGTTAAAAAAAAACCAAAACACAAAAACCCCCAACTAAACACAAAAAACACCACCACTGTTAGGCTTTTTTAAACTTTATAACCACATATTTGGTCAAAAGCAAGAAAGATGACATATAGTTGAGAAATAAAAGGTGACTAGAGGTAAAGAAAAGCAGGTCTTCCTGAATCTGTGGATGGTTTTCTAGATACAGAATGAATCATTTTCCCGACTAGCCTCAGTGTGATGCTGAGTTTTAGTGAATTAGTAAGTCTGAGAATTCCTTCCTTACTCCTTACTCAGCTTTTGTCTGTAAGCGTGGCTCTGGTGATTGGAGTCAGTTGGATGCTGAACTGAGTACTTAAGATAGAACCTGCTTCAGTTATCTGAAAAGAAGTTTGATGCCATAGATACCTCTATGCAAAATGATTCCTTATTCTCCAAGTGTTGGATATGTATTTTATGTGTACAGAGTTTTGTTTTATTTTTAGGAAAGTAGGTTTAGATAGACAAGCTTTTTAGTATTTTTCTTTCTCTTCTCTGATGCATTAGATCTTGTCTGTGCAAAAATACTGGAGATCAATTTTTAATATTTTGAAAAATACACAAAAGCCTGTTTTTAATGAAATAAGCTCACATTTATTAGGTTCTCTTTCTCTTTGACTTGGAATTGCTCTGAAAATCACTATTTGGAATATTTTTTTGTTTTTCTGGCCTTATGTCTAAAACAAGAATAAAGCAAACTTGAAGTCTTGAAAATCTCTTAACCTGTCTATGACCAACTCATAAAATTAAAAATCTAGCTTCCATGTTCTCTCTGTCTTCTCTTTCCATTTAAGGCACAAGTACCCATCTCACTTTTTACAACCTAAATATAATGAGGAGGGACCTAGCAGTTATCACTGGTTGGATCCAGTAACAGAAGAGGGTTTAAGGCAGCCTGGAACACCACAGCTAGTGTTATGTCCAGTTCTTAAAAGATGAGCCAGTCTTTATCAAGTTGTTCTTCCTACTTGATTTTCCCCTATCAAATCTGTTCTTTTGTTTGCCATTCATTAAAAAAAATACAAAATCTGCATTTGCAGAAATGGCTCTGGGTAGTTCCACTTCTGTTTATTCATTCAGAATCTTAAATATAAAATGAAGGCAAGTATTGTCTGTAAAAATTTACTTCTGTATACTTCCAAAGGTTAATTGTTGGTGATTCAAAGCAGTTTTTCAAAACTAATCATTCTGTAAGAAAATAAATAGGTGGGTTGGTTTCGTTATAGCATTGGTCGGTGTGTGCTGGGAAACTTGTCTTTGCAGGCTTCCGTGGTGACTTATTTTGTAGACATAAATTGTTAAAACACATTGAAGCCTTTTGAACACTGCTGTTATAGGAAATTAAATAAATCCATTGCAGGATTCTCAAAGTACCATTCTTAACTGACATAACACAACCATGTGCTGGATTGACTGAAGTGAGTACAGGGTCATTTTGCTGCAGAAATTAGTACTTTGATTTTTTTTTTATGCCTTCCTCCATGAAGGCGCAGTTAAAATCAGGCATAGGGAAATGTAACAGATGTTTGTACACATTTCCCATCTGAAAATGCCTTCCCCTGGCCAAGGCGATTGTTAGGCACAATTAAGCCCAGTATATACATCCTGTACAGTAAGCCAAGTCTGCTGAATATGTTCCCAACAGGGAAGCACAGATTTGGAAAGAAGGCAGTTTACATGAACTTTTATCTGCAATAGATTTTTGAGAGTCACTGTGTGAATATCATAGGAGACCTGACTGACAGTTCCGAGTCTGTGCTGCGATGCACTGTGCTGTAAACTTTACCTTTAAGAGAAACTTTCAATCCATGAGAAAATTTCATATGCATTTCAGGGATGCTAACACTTGGAATCTGATTTGTGAGTGGCATTTTGGTATTATGCTGCCAACTGACTTAAAAAGCTTGTGATATCATGGCTTGTAATGTTCTGCGTTCAGTCTAATTGTCACTGTAATCAGCTTTATGATGACTACAGGGATATATTTTCCTCTTTTTTGCATATTATGTCTGAAATATGAGTTAGTTTTTGAATTCAGAGGTGGTATAGTCGTAGCAAAGGGAGAAGAGCACTGTAGACCTTCAGACTTTTAAAATCATGTATGACATGATTATGCAGAGAGTGGGATTTGTCATTTCCAATATGATAGCATCTACTATTGAAAAAGATGGTTAGAAGAAAATGCTCTTGTATTTTGTGATATTTTATTGTAACTGAACTCGTTATAGTTGACTGTTCTAGAAAAGCATGCTTTCCTGGTAGCTCAGTAGTGATTGACTATTTTCCTTGCATCAGAATATGACACAGACGCTATGAGATTGTGTTGACCCAAAAATGTCACTGCGTATTTCATATCAGTCTTCTTTTGGTGGGGGGGAGGGGGGAGTGGCTTTTTTTGTTGTGTAATGCTTCTCTCTTTTAATAACATGAAAGACTATACCAAGTTTGTAAAAGGAATCTGTAAGTCGCTGGGCAGTCAGTCCTTTCGCTGAAATCATAGAATCATAGAATAGTTAGGGTTGAAAAGGACCTTGAGAACATCTAGTTCCAACCCGCCTGCCATGGGCAGGGGCACCTCACACTAAACCATGTCACCCAAGGCTCTGTCAAACCTGGCCTTGAACACCACCAGGGATGGATCATTCACAACTTCCCTGGGCAACCCATTCCAGTGCCTCACCACCTTCACAGTAAAGAACTTCTTCCTTATATCCAATCTAAATTTCCCCCGTTTAAGTTTTAACCTGTTACTCCTTATCCTGTCACTACAGTCCCTAATGAAGAGTCTGTCCCCAGCATCCTTTTAGGCCCCCTTCAGGTACTGGAAGGCTGCTATGAGGTCTCCGCGCAGCCTTCTCTTCTCCAGGCTCAACAGCCCCAACTTTCTCAGCCTGTCTTCATACGGGAGGTGCTCCAGTCCCCTGATCATCCTTGTGGCCCTCCTCTGGACTTGTTCCAACAGTTCCATGTCCTTTTTATGTTGAGGACACCAGAACTACACACAATACGCCAAGTGAGGTCTCACAAGAGTAGAGGTGCAGGATCACCTTCTTTGACCTGCTGGTCACGTTCCTTTTGATGCAGCCCAGGATACGGTTGGCTTTCTGGGCTGTGAGTGCACACTGAATCTAGCTTATGTTCGTTTTCTCATTGACCAACACCCCCAAGTCCTTCTCTGCAGGGCTGCTCTGAATCTCTTCTTTGCCCAACCTATAGCTGTGCCTGGGATTGCTCCTCCCTAGGTACAGGATGTATGCAAGAGAACTATAAAACCTATGTTAGTCTAGACTTATTTTTCTGCAGTGAGACACCAATCTGCAAATACTGATTCCCTATTTTTCTCTGGCCTTAGTTCTCCACATAATGTCTGTGAAGGTCCTATTGGAGAAAACCCCAGTGTCAGACCTCGTTTGGTTTGTGATCCTAACAGTGAAATTAGGTGCAAATGAGGTCAAGTACTGTAATTGATCAGTCAGTTTATTGTGAAAAGACAATTATTGTAAGAAAGGGAAATTTTTGTAATAAAGGAAATAGCAACAGGACAGATTGGAAAGAAGGATGGAATTGAAGCAAGAATTCGGGGTGGAGAGGGAAAGAGAGAGACAGTGATCACCATGGATCCAGCGGTGTCCTGGGGATCCGTCTTTGTTGTCAGAGGTGGTGAGAGTCCTTCAGGGTTTGTAGTCAGTATTGGGGCAAAGTGTCCTCCAATACTGGTTGTTGGAGGTGGGTGTCCTTCTGGAGTTGTCCATGTGGCAGTGCCTCTTGGAGGGTGTCCCTCAGGGTCCATAGTAGTCATTGGTGGAGAGTGTCCTCATGGAGGTGTCCTCCCTGGTAATTACCTTTTCTTCCTTTTATAATGAATTGGGGGGAATACCTCTGTTCTTTAGGTATTACATGTTCCTGGTGAGTTTCCCTGGTGAGTTGAAGGGCTCAAAACCAGCTCTTCAACTGCACCTCTGCAGCAATTCTTGGGATAATGGGCATCAATTCCTCGCACCAATCCTCCAATAATGGGCAGAAGAGTCTTATCTCAGCTCTTTCCCACTCATCCCTCAGGCAATGGATGGAGTCCCAGTTCAGCTC
The DNA here is from genome assembly GCF_963264785.1 of Psittacula echo. NCBI lineage: Eukaryota > Metazoa > Chordata > Aves > Psittaciformes > Psittacidae > Psittacula > Psittacula echo. Next base: position 13,317,267 of record NC_137739.1, read on the forward strand.
CTCCCAGACTTTGGACAATGGAGTCTTATCTCAACTCCTCCCACCCATCTGAAACAGTGGTTGGTGGAATCCCATCTCAGCTTCACATCTTATGTCAGCTTCTCATACCAATCTTTGAGACAGTGGACAGTAGAGTCTGATCTCAGATCGGTCTCTCACAATGTCTTTGTTAAATCCCTCCTCAGATGGATGTAAGTAGGGTTTAGCATCTACTGTTATCTTTACTCATGGCAGAAATGGAGAGCAGTCTCCTGTGCAGATGATGATATATAATTACCTGTATTTCGTAAAGGCATGACAGTGAGGTTTTTCTGGTTTTCTGAAGAATACGCTTTGTTCCTAGGTCTTAATGTCTTAAGTATCTCTTCATTAGTCCTCTGGAACTGGTGGATTTCTGAGGAATACTTAGAACATTGCTAGGCGGTCTTTTAGGCCTTTACATGTGCCTAAAGGTGATTCTATGCATGTTAACTTATGTGGTGGCTATTTCTGGTTTATTTCTGGTAACTGAGCCATGAGAAGCATTGTCTTGCTTAAGTGTCTGAAATGTACTTTTTATGTGCTGTTCTGTGGTCATCTTGAGGTCAGTATGTTCCTGGTGGAAGGTTTCTGTCTGCTAATTTACCTTCTGCATTATTATTGGTTGATTCTTACAGAACTGCACAAAATAATTCTTTAATGAAAGCCTTTCCCTATCAGAATAATAGCAAAACGGTGAGAGAAGGTATTTTTAATCTCTTGGTTCTAATAAGAAATGGGAGATCAGGAAGGGAAGAGGTAGTCCAGTGAATCTTGCATAGCATGGGAGAGGTTATTTCGAGATAGTAGTTTGTTAGATGAATTCACTGTAGGTGTTTTCCTCCCCTGAGCTTCAGAAGTCAAGTTCAAGTACCTGAAATACTTAAAAGTAGTTGTGGGTCAGAGCCAAGACTATGTAATTTTTTAAGCCTGTGTTTCATAGGTTGACTATTTTTATTTGGTTGGTTTTGTTCTGTTTCTGATCACCGCTTTTCTGACACAGCAAATGATCTGCTCAGTGCTTCATTTTCTTGATACCATTATGTGACTGCTATAACGTCACAGTTTCTACCTCACATTTCTCACTTTCTGTATTCTATGTGCCTCTGTTATTTCTCTCACCTTGTTGCTTTAACAATGTTTTTTTATATATATATAATTTGAAACACTTCTGTGTTAATAGAATGGCATAAACTTTTTTTTATTTTATTAATTAAAATTATCTTCTGAGTATCATTCTTCAGTTCCATTGCAAAAAAATATGATGCAGCATCCACACCATAAAAATAGATGGAGTTGGAATCAGACACCTTCAGAAACAGATCCAAGACATGTTTTTAGGGAACACTGTGTACTAGCAAGCATCAAAAGTATTTGTGGAATTTCTTGAGAATGGTGGCTGTTAGCTCATGAGGTGATTCTCAAATGTACTGTCTAAAATGCCATCTGTTTTACTACTAGCTTCTTAACCTAACGTCTGAAGCTAAAGAATTAACTCATCTGTGGATATACTGTGTACTGATACTGTTTCATTGTTCATATTTGTTATATTTACTGCTTTGTTCTTCTGTATGCATACGTAATTCTGCTGAAGCAGTGTGTTTCTTTGGAGGGAAGGATAAAAATTGTACATTTAGGTAAAACTTACTGGTTTGGGGGGAAGGGGATTATTTGTTTATTATACAGCAACTATGATTCAAGAATTAGACAAAGTAGTTAGTGTTAATTACCCTCCACACCTTTTTGAAGCAAAAACCAGTGTCCGTGGTTTGTGACTTTAATAGTTAGCTTTTGTTCTTTGACAGAACAGGAGACTTTGAATACATAATACCTACTGCAGAAACAGAAAAATCAAATTGAACTGGTAATGGTTCTTTTTCTCTCCCTGTCTCAGGACATTTTTGTTAAAAATTGATTCCGCATTCTTTGACGAAAACCATTTGTATAATGGAACAAAACCTTTGTTGTTTTGTTGTCTGTATTTATTTATTTATTTATTTTCAGAATCAGAAAGTAAATGTATACATTTATGTAAGAAATGTTTCTTGCTGTGAAGAGGGATTTCCGATTCAGATTCAAAGATGCTCAAGCCAGGAAGGATCTTTATGATAATTCAGCCTGTCCACTTGAATATACATGCTACAGAATTCCTCTCAGAGACTGGCTTAAAGTAGACCTTTTGGAAGAAATTTAATCTTGTTTTAAACATCCAGGTAGTTTTGATTCCATCAATTTCACTAATACCCTACTGAACTGTTTAAATGTTTATTTACCCTTGCAGTTAGGACATGGCAAAGCACTATTTCTCTTTATTTCCCCTTTTAGCCGCTGGTTCCTGCTGGTTTGTTTTTGTTTTTTTTTTTTTTTTTTTTTAAGATGGAAAATGCGAAATACCTACAAACAAAAGAGGAAGCTCTTGAGGTGTTCCACTCTTAGGAGGGATGGAGAAAAATAGGGAAGCATGGTACCTTGTGGGATCATGTAATCTGCTTCTCTACCTGAAGGCCTGTGTCATTCCTGACAGATGTTTGTTGAGCCTGTTCTTAAGATCTTAAATGACAGAGACTCTAACCTTGCCAGGCATTTTACGCTTGCATGAGGGATGGTTTTTTGCCCGCTGTCTGAGTTAAGCCTTTCATTTTGTAATTTAACCTCCCACTGTTGTTTTATGTAGGGTGGGCATAGAAAATGCATTCTTTCCACCCTTTTCATAGTGGGCCATTATCTACTTGATTTTCGAAGACAATGATTTCAACCTCTGCCACCTCCTCTTGTGGTAGTGCAATTCTTATTCCTTCAGTCTGTCTTTCTAGAGTTTTCCTTAGCCTCCTACAGTTGCAAGACATTAAGGGTAAGACTTTTAGATCCACAGAATTATTTAGGTATGTAATTTCTCTTTTTGAGAATAACATGTATGAAGCATAACTTTCCTTCAGAGACCTGAGATTGGAGTAGGAGATAATAAAGGTACAGATGTACAGTGGGGAGGAGAGGTGAGAGTTAACACTAAGTCATGAGACACAGCTCTGTGAAGGATGAGTTTATTTTGCTGTTATTAAAAATTTCATTTCAGGATAATCCCTCTGAGATTTAACACGTTACTTTAAGAAAAGCTTTCTAGAGCAACAGTAAACAAGACACAGTACAGTAGGTTCAAACGATTCATAAATGTTTGGATTTTTTGAAACATCCAATTTATTGAGTCTATTTCTGATGCTGTGGTGAAAGAAACAGCAATCATGTTGCCTATGTGTTTGCAAAGAGTGACATTTGTAAAGTAATCTATTTAAATAATCAGCACTCTGAAGCCTTGTCTGCAGTTCCTTTTTTTTGGCTGTCAAATTTCATGAATTAGGAAGAACACGTTTAAAGCACAGGTTAGCTCTTTACTGATTTTTGCATATCCTGTCTTCATCAACAACTCAACTGAGGCTAAATTTTGAGATGCTGCTGTATGTGTGGCACTATCACTTTCTGTGCATGGTACTGTCAAAACATGTAGTCTCTGCCTTTGAATGTCCAAAGAAAGGAGCACCACATCCTTCCATCCAGGTTTGTTTATTTACATTGGTGTCACAATACCCTAACCCTTGTTACTACAAAAATGTGTGAAGAAGCCTCTTTTTACTGTATGGTATTTACATTAACACAGGAGATACTTAATGACTTCAGTGCATGCTCAAGATCACTTTCTCTTAAACCCACTGTTTGAGTGGACACCACTAAGGAAATCACAGTGGAATAGCCACAGACTATTTAGATACAAGAACAGCATGGTCTTCTCTTAAGCAAAAAACCTCAATGTGGGTAATGGTAAATATGTGTATTATTGGTAGCGATAACTGGTTATATTAACGGCATATCAGTAAACAAAATGCATCTATACTAACATTGTGTTACCTGCACTTAATTTTCTCTTGATAATCATCACTGTATTTTAAAGAATTATCTTACGATTTCTCATTTTTGTTAAAGTTTGTAAAGATAGGTGACAAAATACAATGCATGAATACACAGGTCTTTTAAAGCCACAGTGCTGTAAATTTACACATTACAAATCATAATTAATCCATATTTCATTTGACAGCCTCCAGTAAAAAGAGGCATTTTGGCATGTGTTTAGGAGCAGTCCTGTTCAATAAGGCACTGAAGTTACAGTGAAGCACATACTGAAGTGCCTTCCTGAATTAAGATTCTGGCACTCAGTAAATATAATCACATTTTCTCAGGTTTTCTCTCCTAGTGTTAATGTTGATGATAGGATCTGAAACTCTGAGTCATGGATCAAGAACAGTCTGTGTTCAGCAAAAGGCAGATAAGGGGTCATGGAAAAACAAATTAAGAAACAGAGAAATAAAGTGAAATAAAATGAGCCTTAGTGAAGTGGGATTTATTTGCCAGTTTTAATTTTTATCACTTTGTATAAAGTGACTCAAAAGGCCCCACATGTACCCCATTTCTGCTTTTAGGAATCTTCTCGCCCTGACTTGCCTTTTTTTTTTTTGTCTCAGTTACTTATGAGAGTGTTAACGTAGAAACCATTAGAAAATCAGTGGCTTTGTGAGTGCGGGAAGTGTGGTGGAATCTCATAGCCCTTCTTGAGGGCCTCCAAATAACTATTGCCAAGTCTTGTTCTTGTGGAATTTACTATGTAATCTCAGAGAATAACAAGAGCTTTCTCCCCTCTTACCGATGAGCACTAGGAAGAGCTTTGTAAAAGGTCAAATGTGTTAAGAAATATATAAAGATGAAAGAGTGCCTTTATGACTCGCAAAATACAGATAATAAATCATCTTTTAAAGAAATATTTATAGAGTTCATACATAATTTTCTATTTGTATCATGGAAGAACAGAGGGGAATATAATAATAAGGTTATGCTTTCTTCTCCTTATGCTTCATAATGATAAACAAGATGTTAGCAAATTAAAGCTATCATATTATCAATGTAATTTTTCTTCAGTTTCTTTTTTCCACTCTGATTTACCATTCTCCCCTGTCCTCTGGTTTATTCATCAATGCCTGCATAAATAGGAAGTGATCCTTGTAATGTGGACAGAATCATGAGTGTAAGGTTGGAAACTCCTTTCAGTTTGCTTAATAATATGCTTTATCCTTTGTCTCATGTATATATCCAAGGATGCATGCCTATTTAATTATATGAAAAAGATTTCTGTCTGGAGCATGTAAGGAGGGATTCTTTATCCTGTAGCCTAACATGGATCACGTATTTTCATTTCATGAAACTTGTCACAGCTGATTTCATCCTTTCAGGGACAGATTTTGAGGTAGTTGTATAAATTATACAATTAAAATACCTCAACAGTGGCATTCTTTGGGAGTCTTGAACAAAGGATTTGTGTAGTTTTAAATTCTGTGAACTTGTGGGAATGCAGCACTGTTTTTTGAGGTTGTTTCTAGTTTATGAGTCATTTTGTATAAGCATTTTTGTGACTGTAAAGATAAGCAGGAAACAGAAAAAAAGATTAAATGTCTGTAAAAGTAGTAAGTACTGGACACCTGAAGATTGCACCTGAAATTTCTTGATAAGGTAGAGTTTACTGTGTTTTAAGATTAGCTAAGCTTTGCTTAAAAGTTGCCAGTTCACTTGATTTTGTTCACTTCACTTTACTTAAAAATTACCAGTTCACTTCATTTCAGTTGAGGTAGTCATACTCTTTCTTTCACTTGCAGTTTTTATTATCACCAGGATGTGCTTAATTTATGCTTGGTACTTGGTAAAGCTTTGCTGAGGAATGTCAGTCAGTAGTTGCAGAGCTGTCAAGCACTTTTCCCTAAGTTGAATTTACGCAGGCACCTCTAGAAAAAATTAATGAAGCCTTGTTTCACTGCAAATGTGTACCCGCTATTAATAAATTTTTAGTGATCTAAAGTACTTTCTGTGCAATTGCACTTTTTTTCCTGGATTACAAAATGGATAAAAGCTTCACCAGCCTTTGCAGAATGAGCAGAATTGCTGCTTACATTTTTTGTGGCAAACATTCACTTTAGGCTGGTGGTATGTGAGTTTATTTGCTTGTTTATTATACTAGTGATAGATTATTCTCACTTCTACTTAAATTTGACAAGCTGCGCAGTGCTAAACCCTGCTAAAATGGTGCAAAGACCCAATTACAGAAACTACAAAGGCATGCAAGAGTAAGCAAAGAAAAAACATATAAAAGGATTAAAGATCAAAAATAGAATGATTCCAGTGAAACTGCATTAGGAGACATCAGGCAGGAAAACACGAAAGAATTAGAGTATGAAGAACAAAGCTTTATAAAGAGTCTGAAAACTGACAAACATTTTAAAAACAGTTTTTGTTAACTCTATTAGAATGAAAATAATTTATTAGGAAAGGATGTATTTTTCAATGTTGTAATACAATTCAAGTGTTTAGTTCATTCTTCGTACATTTTGTTTATGGAGTTTTAGTTTTGTCGGCAGCATAGTTGTAGCTGGCTTTAACCAAGGTTTTAAAAAGTAAGTTGTATATTCAGTTTTAAATAAGATGCTACCTAAGATTTATGAAGAATTGCAGGGTGGATTTACTATAATGCATGTGTACTTGTATTAAACATACCAACCCTTTTATTCCTTCCGTGGCTTTATGCACTACTTTTCCAGCTAATCCTTATTTGCTTATACGTGGTGTTGCACCGTATCTAGAGCTCTGACAAAATCGTGCTGCATTTGGGCATGAAGATGGCATTTGACTCCTACTTTCCTTCATACAAACAACTATTGTATTAGATACTATTATGGGTCCAAGTCATGGTAGCTACTGAATAGTTGTTAACACCTAGCTGACAATTGTAAGAGGGCTTTCTTTACATAAGTGTCTTTAAAATACTCCAGAACCTTTGCATAAGTTGATACTTGCTACGTGTCTTAGGTCAGTATGGATCATAACTCCTGCAGCCGTTCATCTGAACTTATTATTCAGGTTTCCCTTTCCATTTCCTGGACCTATTGAGTGTATCGGTTTGGGAATGGATGAGAAGTGTTGCAATTTTTCTAAATTTGCTGTAGAATCATTGACTTCTGGTTGAGGTGCTGTGTAGACAGTCACTGACTCTTCTCAGGGGTTATTCTTCATGTAGCCGTTGCAGCATGGCTGAAGCCTGGGAGGGATAAAAAGCAAGACAGATGGTTTCCCACAGACTTCCCTTCTAGCTCTTTCATCTAACTATTAATTCATCTGTTTGGATGGATACATTCATGCATGGAACCAAGATGAATAATAATGAGATTTTTAATAACTCCCTACATTTGCATTCCTTGTAACTCTTTACATGGTTCTAGCTGATTAAAATGAATCATTTACATAATTAACATATGGTTATAGTGTTGGCTTTAATATGCTGATTATCTCAGTACTTTTGTCTAGAGTCAATTGGATTCAAACTGTAACAATTGTTTGAAGTGAGAGTAGTTCATTCCTGTGAGGGTTAGTGAATATTTGCCATGGGGCCTGATTAGATATAGCACAACTGTCCGAGAAATTCTTTAATGTAAAGCATGTATTAAAAATAAATATTTTTTTTTAAATGTTTATTACATCTGCTGTGTTCAGGTCAGGACTTACAAATACCTTTCTATGGTTAGGGAGACTTCTGCCATTAGTTTCTTAGTGAACTACAAATATAGTGCCAGGCATAGTATTAAGAATGAATCAAGACAACCAATACAGGTCTGCTTGTTTCTTAATTTATAAAGACATTTTTTGTTCCTTTTTTTTTTTTTTTTTTTTTAATCAGGCCTAGAAATAATAATAATTTAAAAAATGCCAAGGCAGAATGATGAATTTTTTTTTATTAGACAAAATGTGTCATTAAGTTTAGATTCACTGGATTACCCTGCTCTGAAGATTAAAAGAGGAATCATTCCCTTATTTATTTTGCTTGTTTCCTCCTAGCATTTATGTGTAGCAAGTAACACAGAAGCAATCATATTTTAAGAACTGCTAGAATATTTTTCCATCTTGCTCTGACCCTTGATGGTGTGCTTGGCTTCCTAATGCAGAGGCTGCTTGAAAACAGGAATGAAAAGAATTGTTAGATTTTGTGGTTAGGTAACTAACACTCGTGTCAATGAATGCTTTTTGAATGTTCATGAATATTTGAAGCAAATTTGTGTTAATTGCACTACTGTTGTCCACAATTAGTCTGTGGTAGACAGGATTAATTGTAAAGAGCCCTGACATTTATGCATAAAAGGCTTGAGGTCAAACAGAAATGGAGAAAAATGGTTGCTGCAACATTGGCAGATGGAATGCTAATGCATTTTGACTCGTACTGAGAATAATCATATTTCTACATCAATAGCAAATAATTGTTTTAAAACTGTGGAATAGTCTTCTCTCCTTTGCTTTTCTTTCTGTGTTTAACTTTCTTACACCTCACCCCAGGATGCCACAATTGCTAGTTATTTTTACAGTGTTGTCTTTAATTGGCTTGAAATACTTAGTCAAATGCTTTACTGGAAACCTACACCAAATTGCTAGCTGGGAAAGGCCTATATTGATTTGTTTCTCTGAGGAAAAGTGTAATGAAAAAAGATTCTGATGCTAATTATGCATGCATTTTCAAGGAACTCTCTTGGATCTGTGTTGTTGTATACATCCTACCAATAAATGAACTTCCCATGCTCCTAGGACACAGGCGTTAATAACGTTTTAGCATGCTTATGTTGAGTAGTAAATAATTCAGCAGACAGCATATCAGTGTCTTAATTTCCATCTTAATAATGAACAGACCATCGTCTTAGCGTCATTACCAGCTTATGAGTGTGATCTATACTATTTGGGTCCTTTTCCACCACAATGAACACCTTGTGACACTTAGGCCAGTACAGTGCAGTGCTCCCAATGTGTGGAACTGTGGGGCTACAGGATGCTTCATGGGTTGCTGCTCCTAAGCCCAAAACTTCTTAAAGATGAAGACACCCTGATGGATCTTCCTTTTTAGAAAGCTAGCAGAATGGTTGATTCTGTAAATGTAGCATGACACAAACCTAAAGCTGGCAGCTCTGTATACATGGTATACAACAGTCAAAGTAAACGTGTGTGTACTTGTCATCTTCCAACTATTCAGTGTTTTGGAGTTGACTGATACATTTCCTTTGTTAAAATTGACATTGTCTAATTATTTATAAGTCACTGATAGACTCATTAGTCCAGTGAAATCCTGCTGGTTTAGATCCCAAGTAAATGTAGTCCTTCGTATAACAGCTGAAGAAATAGGACTCCCTTAAGCACGAAGAATTCCTGGCCTTCGTTTTGTGCCTTGCAGTAAGTTTTAGATTGTCATGCTTTGCCTTAAGTAGCATCCATGGGAGGTAGGCTAAACCCTTCCAGTACCTTCTGTAAGTTTTTGTTTGTTTGTGTGGAAGTTGGCTTCAAGATACAGATTTCCGAACTACTTAATAGTTCCCATTTGAAGTGCAAGGAAATTATATTTTCGATGTGTTCTCAAGCAAAATGTTTTTTAAATTAAACCACTGTAACCCATGTTAAAATTTTATTTCTCCATTTTTAGCTCTCTGCAATGGAACAAGTTTATATTTATTTACAATTTTTGCCATTTGGGATTTTGTAATTGTTTATCAGCATGTCTTCCAAAGTTAGAGGAAGTAAAATGGTAGCCTGGAGAAGTATGAAGATATCCAGTGAGTATTTTTAGGATTCCAGTTTAGAATTAACTAGCAGTGCTCCTGAAATTGCTAATCTTGCAAAACAATTTTTCAGGCTGTGGTCCAGGCAACAGTATGAAGTGTTCCATGGAATCACATAGACTTTGTAATGCTTTTGGGTGATGATTGTTCATGGTGGCCTCTAAGAAAGCTGAGGGTTGATAATGATCTTTGCTGAATAGTCTGGGGTACAGTGTCCTGTGGAAGTCCCACAACGAGTAGTATTTCTTATGTAGCAGCTTGGCCTACTGAATTTTTGCTGTAACATACTTGCATCAGACCAAAAACAGGTAGCAAGTGATTATTCATAACAAGGCTTCATAAAATTCTACCATAACAGTGTTCATAATATTTTTAACAACCAGAAATCTGTTTTTCATCAAAAAAGGCAGTGTTACCAGTTTTACACTATGTTTTTAGAATCCATAAAAAATAATCTAAATGAGAGAAATCAGTCATATATGTAACCCAGAGGATATGGTTATCTGTAAAGATTAAGTGAAATACTGTGTTCCTTCTTTGAGTACTTTTTGAATTGCTGGGTGGCATTTGGTTATGTGGCCTCAATTTTCAGGTATGATATTCTTTCAAGGCAGAATATATAGTACTAATCTCCAGCTTTCCTGTAATAAATGCTGGACTGTGGACAGGAGATGACCAAAAGGGAGTGCCTGGGCAAACCTTAATCTTTAATAAGGTGCAGAACTAGTCTATAACTGTCAAGGAATGACAGAAGAGCAGTGCTTTTAGCTTCCCTGCTCAGAATGGAAAATGGGGTCCTCTGACAGGCAAGAAAAGGTACTTTATTCTTTATTGGGTTTGGGGCTATTATTGTGCCTGTGTTATTTAGTTATTTGACATTTGTGAGTCATCAGGGCAAAAGGAAGTCCAGTTATTAATGTGAAAACAAATTTTAAAATGGATTTTTATGCCAGTCTTGCATTGAAACCTCTTGCACTTTCAAACAAAGCCATACCTAATGCTAAACGGATGCTGTTTGCAATGTAGAAATAAAGGGCTTTTTCGTATTAAAACAAAAAGCAGATATTGGAGATTAGAAAATAAAGAAAAAAGACATTCACTGTTTTCCAGCTTTAACTGGATGAAAAAGCAGTGCAGAAGTTTGGTCGTTTAATTAATTGAACTACTATTTGCCTTCTAAAATTCTGGATGACAGCTTTTTCTGTGCAGTCTGAAGTGTTTTCCCAACCTTTGGCTGGGAGTGGGACATGTGTGTGTAGCTGTGTTGCCAGGGTGGTTGTGTGTCTTCAGGCATGTGAATGGGGGGCAGGCAAAGGGCTCCTGAGTTATGTTATTATCAGGCTTGTAACAGATTCAGCTTCTGCTGCATACGTTATGTGAGTTGGATGCCTTCTGTGGCTTTCCTTTTTTTTTTTTTTTTTTTTTTTTTTTTTTAGCAAACCAAACGTTTTCAAAACTTGGAGAGTCCTGGGGTATTTTCCTCCCCTGTTTTACAGTGCAGTCATCAAGGTTCTTATATACAAATACATGGCATATCATTTTCAGGATTATTGGAGACTTCATAAAATGTATTTTTGAAAAATTTTGGTTTGATGAAATGATTATTTAGATTTTTTTGTCTGAAGATTCAGATATCTTGAATTTACGAAGGTCAATATGGACTTGCATATTAGTCAGTTTAGAGAAAGTATTTGTCTATGACATGAGGATATACATACTTCATATCTGTAGCAAACATGGCACAGGTAGGCGAGCAGATAATATACTGCCAAATTACAAGTTCAGCCTTTTCCAAAACCTTACAAACAAAAACCATTTCCTTTCCTGTTCATTTGTTTTGAGTTCTTGGGTATGTGTGCAGAATAATTGTGTAGGAGTTCAAAGTTCTTTAACCTTTAAATAGAGTTGCTGTAAATGTTGTCTATTTGTCTTTCTAAAGATGTAATTTATATAAAATCATAACTGCCAGTGGCGGTGATTTGTGGTGTCTGGTGTGGCCTTTCATTCCAGGTTTTAACAGCACTTTTAAACCTTTAAAAAGACCTGCTAAAGTGTGACTTTTAATCACTGTAGCGGTAAACCAATGGAAAATCACTGGTTTCGTCTAGATTATTTGTGTGTTGAGTTAGCTGAATATACATTTTTCTGATTTTTCTTAAATTGACTCTTTATATAGTCTGATATGCATATACATAGTCATAAGCACGCTGAGCACAATACTGACCACAGTAAAGCTTGCCCAAAACTGCAAACAGTTTTACTTCTGCACCCTACTCCTTTATAGAACTTTTTTGAAGTAGTCACACTGAGAATGTGTGGCTATCTGGGACTTTTTTTTTAAAGCACTTTCTAGTAGGAAACTAGTTGTTAACTTCTAGTCTTTGCATTCATGCTCAGATTTGTGCATTGTCAGCCTACATAACTTGCCAGGAAAATCCATGCAGAGAAGGACAGCATCTCACAAGTGACAGGTATCTAGAGCATGTACCTCTGTGGTCTGGCTCTGGTATTGCAAAGTGATACAAAAGTAGGGCACATTTTAGTGCTTTTACATTCACAGTCATTCTTGTACTGCAGGAATGACTGGTAAGACTATTGGAAATGAAAGCAATTTGCAATAATTCTACTAAAATGTGAGTAATAGGTACTGTTGAGAAGAGATGTTTCTGTATCTGAGGCAAAAATTCACCAGTGTCATTGACTCAGAAGTAACATTGATGCTCAACTGTGCTTTACTGAGAAATAGTGTGCTACAGGAAAAGGCAGGAACATAACGACTTCTTCACCTGTGAACCATCTTAAGCATTTCTTCTTTTGTAGTTTTAAATCACAAATAATAGTTTCAAGTTTTGAAACAAAAAGGCAGATACTGAACAAATCTTTCCAGAAATTTTTTAGGAAGTTTCCAGATGACTTTGCAGATTAGTTTTTTTTTTTTTTATATTTGATACATCCTTGTTGCTGGTTTTTTGTCTTGGGACTGGAAACACTTGTTTTCCATGAGGGAAGTATCTTGCAAATGTGATATGTTTATTCTCTAAAGGGCGATTTTGGGCATATTGTTGTGTATGTAGTTGTCAGTGGACTTATCAGCTGCTCTCATCATTGTGTTACTCAGGGTCATAGCGATTTAAGTATGGCACTGTGCCATTGCAGGCAGATGGCATGGGCAGACAGCCAAGAATGATTGTTAAGGGCAGAAGACTTTTCAGCAGCCTTGTTTGAAAGTGTGATTATCTCGGCCCACAGGTAGTATGACTGTACATTCCTAATCCATTATTTCTTCACTTGTGCAGCACTATAAAGGGCAAAGTTCTGTCTTAGAAGAGTCTAGAATGGCCCTCTGATAAAACTCTGCAAAGATTCCTTTTCTCATAAGGCAGTTGTAGTCCCAAAGAAGTGTTCATAGCTGAGCAAAATAGTGGGCCAGTTGTCTTTTTTTATTTGCCTCAGCTGACTTTAGTCAATTTGCACAAGATTATTTAAATCAGAATAAATAAAATTAATTTAAAGAATTAAGTTTTCCTCAAGGTTGTTTAAAAACTAAATGTAGCACATTAAACTGTTGTGGTTTGTTTTGGGTTTGTTTCATGTTTTTTGCTTAGTTGGTTGGTTTTTTTATTTGGTTTGTTTTTTTTTTAACATGGAAATTGTAGTGATTTCTTATTATTTCATAGAAATAATAAGAATTATTAATATTAATTATTCTTAATTTATTATTAATATTATTGTTAATTCTTAATTTATTAATAAGAATTAATTATTTCATTTTTGTATGTTGGTTACTGATTTCTTGTCCTGAACAGGCACTAACATTTCTGAACCCAGCCCCAGTTAAAGTTGATTTTCCTTACTCTTGTTCAACGATTACAATAAGTTGCTTTAAGGGACACATTTTAATACTGTGTAACAGGGCATAATTCAATATGATGTAGGGATGTGTGTTTGTGGTCTGGACAAATAGCTAGTCAGCCAAGTTTAGTTGAGCAGCGAGGAGTGGTTTGCATTTTAAATAAGTTGTTAGTAGTCACAGACACGAAAAGTTTGGTAACAACTGCTTTAATAATTTAGCCAGTCTGAGGATTATTGCTTTATTTGAAAATCAGTCATTTGTATCATGTTGCATTTGTAAGTAAAAGTAATTTAAAGTACTATTTGCAAATGGCACTCTATTGTGAGATTTGCCTATGGCTGACACTGTGCAAGTACCCTAACAATTATGGATCTAGCTTTTAGATGTCTGTATGCTGACTACAAAGTCTCAGCAAAAAAACCTAAAAAACAAACAAAGCAAAATAGAAAAATTTTAATATCTTGCTGTATTAGCTGTCAGTTCGCTTCGGTAGAGGCACATTTGGAACAGTGCAGTTGCTTTTTTCCCTTGGTCTCGTGCTCGTGCTTGGGAATCTGATTCATCCTCAGTCATATTGACTTGAAAACTAGGGGTAAACAAAATGGTAGTCACACGATTGATGACTGCACAGTGAGTGGAAAGCAGGAACTGTGCCTGAAGAAAAAGTTTTAAAGTAATTGTATTACTTCCTTGTATATACACATGTTGCATTACTCAGAGAACTGCATGTTTTCTCAGGTTGCATCTCTTCTTCGGTTTTGTACCTTTTATTATGCTAAAAGTTAAGAGGAGAAAAGAAAATCATACTCAAGTGTTCTGGTTATTTATTCCAGAGGTTTGTGATCCTATGACATGTCTTACATTACACTGAATTTCATCATACAATTCAGTTCATGGAAAATTGGATTCTTTGAGCAATTGTGTTTTAATAGTTACTAAAAAAGCTGAATCAGTTCCTTTAATAACCTGAAAAGAAAAGATATGAATACAGACTGAATTCCAGATAAGAGATGTGATTTAAGTGTAACTCAGCTTTTTTCCATGAAATACATAGGCTGGAAGTCCAGAAGGGGCTACTGTAATCATCAAGTTTGACCTTCAATCTGTAGTACCGCTGGAGAGTCCATCTGTTTTGTGCAGGCAACCACACAATATTGTGTATTAACCTTTTTTATCAGTTGAGTGCTGGAAATGAGGTAAATGAACATATGCTTAATACATGCTTCTTGGTGTCTGCATTGCATGCAGATTTATGGACAAGGAATGGATACTTCAGTGAAGTTTGGTGTGACTGTCTTGTATTTGTTACAATAAAATAGTTATAAATAAATGTAACATAAAAAAATGTAAGAATGTGTTTTCATTATATGTGATTTCTGTTACACTTGACTGAATTGAAGAAAAATGTTTTTAGTGTTGTATTGGCATCCACTTTTGCATGTGTTCATGTAATTAGACATCTTGTGGTTTATATATCATCATCATCGCTAGTGGAGGTGTCATAATGGGGTGTAACACTGAAACCACTGTTTTACCGTACTGAATATAGGTTGTTCAGGAACCTCATAGAGTTACATCAGCCTAGGTAGTATTTTGCCTGTGGTTTACTGTCAGGATATATGGTTGGTAATGCACCCATCCCTCCTCCATCTAACTGAAAAGCAAGGTAAAACTGAAACAAACTGTAGTAGAGTTAAGAAGCAGTCTTTGCATGAGCATGTTCCCCCCAGTTAAGTTTTGCTATTATTATGTCACCTTCCTGTTACAAGTATATTACTTGAGGTAATAGTGGATTTGTTACTAAGTCAAAAGGCTATTCACAGTGCAGAAACTTGTCAGGTTTCCATAATTCACTGATGCACTCAACTAGTTCCCTCAAGGTGATCCCATCTTCTTTGTGCCTCTTGAGTTCTGAATTTTTGGTTTTATGTCTGAGGCATAAAAGTTCTTCCCACGCAGATTAAATGTTTCCATGGCCAAGCTACTGAAGATAGATTATGTAGGTGATCTGTTTTAAGAAGCAGAATGTGTTATTCCTGGGAGATGGAAACATACTTGGTCTCCAGTAGGGGGGTGCAAGCACTGGGAATGCAGGTAGAGCTTGCTAAGCATGTAAGATTTCTCCCCCCCCCCCGTTTTTATTTACATTAAAAAAAAAAAAAATCATGAAAGGGATTTTAAAACTGTCAGCTGAGCATTTTTATGCAGCTGAGCCTCTGGAGTTTTTGCAAAGTTTCATTGTATTCTGTCTTTGTAACTATCTTCTTCTGTTCTTCTCTTAACTCTTGCTGTGGGAGGAATTTTAGCCTTACCTTTCTTCTGGCACCACACAGAAGTCACCGCAGG